>NC_141687.1:238364187-239731687 GCF_964263255.1 Lissotriton vulgaris | reverse complement strand
CATCGAAGTTTAGGATCACAGTGAACTTTTTTACTTGAAGCGGAATTGAAGCAAACAGTAAAAGAAAGGAAGGGGCAGAGGTAGTTTGTGAGAGTGTTTTATCCGGGAGAGAGGTCCCAGAGCGGAAAGGCTCTGTCATGCTGCTGGCTCACAGGGCCCGTGCGCCTGTCAGAACTGGTGCTGAAGTGTAAAGTAATGTCTCTCAAAGTTATGCTAATTTTCAATTTCTGTGTGCTGCATTCAGAAAGTGTCACCTTTGAACCTGTCAGTAGAATGCCTGGCTTCCTTGGCCCTTCAACGTGGTAAGAGCCAAGAGGAGCATGCTGTGTGCGCGCACCGACTGCACCAGATGCACCAGATCAAAGTAAGTGCCAATCTGCAGAGCCGCTGCCACTTTTTCTGATATACCTGCTAAAGAGCGCGTGCTCACTTTGCGTGACACACAGTCTAAGTGAGTATGCAGTGTGTTAAACATGCTAACATGAACTTTCAGTGTTTCACACGACTATTTCTGACGCACATGCTAAAGACAGAGCCAGCGGAAGAGAGCTATTTGGGAGGGTGATGAACGAGGAAGGTGTCGAGGATACAGATCACAGTATAGCCATAGCCATGAACATAAACATTTAGGGCCATGCTAATTATTACAAAACAGATGGCCCCTGCACACCGCTGTATAAAGATCATGTTTCCAGGGCCTAAAGCACAAGTTACTACTTGTATAACGATACATCTGTAAGAGACATTAGTTAGTGATAGATTCCTTACCTTAGAATATCCCCAGGCGTCAGACTGGATCCGGAAACTTTTGCGTAGCAGTACCCTTGCGCGTCAGTAGGCGTCGTCTGCGGCTCCACGTCCGTCGTCGGCGCCGTGATGACGTCGTCGGAGTACTTACACGTCGCCTCCGCGTGCTGACGTCAGTTCTTAGACACAGCTTTTCTGCGCCAGAAACGCAGAGCTATGCTAAAAACCAACACTGGTGCCTTGAAACTATGGCCCTGAAAGGGGATGACCTTAACCCTAGATATCGGTTCGCAGAACGGGGAGGATGGGTGCGTCGGTAAGGAATCTATCACTAACTAATGTCTCTTACAGATATATTGTTACACAAGTAGTAACTTGTGCATCTGAAAGAGACACGTTAGTGATAGATTCCTTACCTTAGAATAGATACCCCAGCAATACCAACCCCGGTGGTGGGTCTGCAAACTAATAATCACATCAGAAAGTCCTGGAGGACGGAACGGCCAAAGAAGCCATCCCTCCGGACTTGACTGTCCAGGCAATAATGTCTTGCAAACATGTGCAGCGAGGCCCACGTAGCTGCCGGGCAAATGTCCTGCAAGGGCACTCCTCAGCCCAAGGCAGTTGTAGTCGCCATGGCCCGAGTGGAATGAGCCCTTAGCCCAACAGGGGGTTCCTTCTTCGCCAAGGAGTAATACTTCTGGATACACAAGATGATCCACCGCGAGATGGTCCGCTTGTGCACCGCCTTTCCCTTCTTAGCACCCACGTAACCAACGAAGACTTGGTCATCCACCCGGAACTGGCGTGTGTGATCCAGATAGTAAGAGAGCGCCCTTTTTGGGTCCAGACGGTGGAGCCTCTCTTCCTCTTTCGAGGGATGTGGAGGCGGAAAGAAGGTGGGCACGGTGATGGACTGCCAGATGTGGAAGGCTGTGACTACCTAGGGCAGGAAAGAGGGCCTTGTCCGCAACACACCCTTGTCCGGATGGACTGAAATGAAAGGAGGCTTAGAGGATAGAGCCTGGAGCTCACTCACTCTCCTGGCAGAGGTGATGGCACCCAGGAAGGCAGTCTTCAAGGTAAGAAGGCGGATAGGACAGTTGTGAAGTGGCTCAAAGGGAGCGCACATCAGAAAAGTAAGAACCAGGTTCAAGTCCCACTGAGGCATCACGAAGGGAACAGGTGGAACCGTGTGCATGATGCCCTTCAGAAATCGATTTACAATAGGGGACTTGAACAAAGATGGTTGATCAGGCAGCCTTAGGAAGGCTGAAAGAGCAGAAAGGTAGCCCTTGATAGTGCCCAGAGCAGAGCCCTGCTGGGCAACAGAAAAAAGGAAGAGAAGAACCTCAGAAAGAGGGGCAGAGAGGATCCACAGCCTTTGCTGTGGACCATGCCACAAATCTGTTCCACCTGCAGGCGTATACCGACTTTGTGGAGGGACGCCTGGCTGCCAGAATGATGTTACAGACTTCAGGAGGCAAGTCAAATGGCCTCAACTGCCACCGCTCAATCTACAAGCATGGAGGTGGAGACTGGACAGGTTCGGGTGGAGAACCGTCCCCTGCTGCTGCGACAGAAGGTCCCCCTGAAGAGGCAGACGAACCGGGGGATCGGCTGACATACTGAGTAGCTCTGGATACCAGTACCTTCCTTGCCCAATCCGGAGCCACAAGGATGACTTGTGCCCGGTCGCGCTTGATCTTCTTCAGCACTCTGGGCAGAAGTGGTATAGGCGGAAAGGCGTACAACAGACCGCAACTCCACTCGCGACGAAAAGAATCTCCGAGCGAGTGCCGCCTTGAAAATTCCAACGCGCAGAACTGATGACATTGCGCGTTCTCTTCGGTGGCGAATAGATCTAACCAAAGCTCTCCCCACTGCAGAAAGAGACCTTGCGCCACATCCGAGTTCAGACGCCATTCGTGATCCATCATGCACCTGCGGCTGAGTTCGTCCGCCCTGGCGTTCAGAGAACCAATAAGGTGTTGAACCACCAGAGTCACGCCCTGATGTTCCAGCCACTGCCAGAGGCGCAGAGCCTCCTGGCAGAGGGTCCACGACCCCACCCCGCCCTGTTTGTTGCAGTACCACATGGTGGTGGTGTTGTCCGTGAACACCAGCACTACACTCCCCCGGACAGAGGGGAGGAATGCCTTCAGTGCTAGACGAATCGCCCGCAGCTCCAAAAGGTTGATATGGAGCCGGGACTCCGCCGGAGACCAGAGTCCTCTGATCTCCGCCTCTCCCATGTTGTCTCCCCAGCCCTGGAGGGACAAGTCCGTCACAACCACGTGCTCCGGTTGGGGAAGGGAGAGGGATCTGCCACTGACCCAACCGCGGTCCGTGAGACACCACTGCAGCTGTCTCGCAGTACCCTCTGAGATCAGGGCATGGTCGGAGAGGTTGTCCTGATGCTAGGCCTACTGAAACTTCAGGTCCCACTGCAGAGCCCACATCCGCCACCGGGCGTGATGCACCGAAAGGATGCAGGAGGCCATCAGCCCCAGAAGCCGCAGCGTCAACCTGACCGAGACACGGGATAAAGGTTGAAAGAGTAGAATCAGAGCCTGAATATCCCGGACCCGCTGTTCGAGAACCGCTCCGATGAAGAGGAGCTTCTGAGAGGGGCACAGGTGTGACTTCGGGACATTGATGGAAAACCCCAGCTGGTGCAGGAGGTCTGCCGTAGTCTGGGGGTGGCTGACGACTGTCTGGGGCAAGCCCGCCTTTAACAACCAGTCGTCGAGGTAGGGGAAGACTGAAATCCCTAACCTGCGCAGATGAGCTGCGACCACCGCCATCACTTTCGTGAACACCCGTGGGGCGCTGGTAAGGCCGAAGGGGAGCACGGTAAACTGAAAGTGTTCATGGCCTACCGTGAATCGCAGGTAGCGCCGGCAGGACGGGGATGTGAAAATAAGCGTCCTGCAAGTCCAACGCTACCATCCAGTCTCCTGGGTCCAGGGCAGCTAAGACCTGAGCCAGTGTCAGCATCTTGAACTTCTCCTTCCGGAGGAAGCCGTTGACGTTCCGTAGGTCCAAGATAGGACGTAGGCCCCCCTTGCCCTTCTTGGGTACCAGAAAGTAGTGGTAGTATTAACCACACCCTACTTCTGGCCCAGGAACGCGCTCGATGGCCCCCTTGGCCAAGAGGGCTGCAACTTCCTCCTGCAGAAGCCGTAGATGATACCCCAATATGCGGTGGTATTGCGGTGGCATGGCTTGAGGGGTCGTCTCGAAGGGGAGGGAGTAGCCCCTTCGGACGATTTGCAGCACCCACCTGTCCGATGTGACAGTGCGCCATTGGGAATGGTAATGGCGAACTCTGCCCCCCACTGGCGTCACATGGGCCTGAAAGCACAGATTAGGAAGGTTTAGAGGCGGATGCTGCAGGGGTAGGTTTGGACTGGCGTCGCCGTGGACCCCGACCACCGCCACGGCGGTTTCCACGTCCGCCACCGCATTGGATAGTAGACTACGGTGCGTGGCTGGCGGCACGTGTGGGGGCGCCCCTTCCTTGGCCACGAAAGGAGCGAAAGGCACCCTTTAGCTGGCGCGGGGCCGAGAGGCCCAAGGACTTGGCCGTAGCCCTGGAGTCCTTACAGCGCTCAAGCGCATGGTCTGCCTTGTCGCCAAAGAGGCGACGGCCATCGAACGGCATGTCCATAAGAGTGTTTTGGACATCGGCCGAGAAATTGGCGGACCTCAACCAGGCGTGACGACGAATCGCCACCGTCGTTGACATCGCTCTGCCCAGAGAGTCGGTAGTGTCCAGCCCACACCAGATGGAATACCGTGCTGCATCCTGGCCCTCCACCAGGGCTTGGCCTAGTCTAGCCCGTACCTCCAATGGGCAGTGTGGCAGCACGTCCGCGACCGTGTCCCACAGAGAGTGGGTGTAGCGACCCAAGAGGCACGCAGTATTAACGGACCGCAATTCCAAACTTAGGGAGGAGAATATCTTCTTCCCGTAATTCTCGTACCTCTTAGATTCCCGGTCGAGGGGAGCCAACGGGAATGCGGTCTGGGAATTGGAGGCCTGGCTAACCAGGCTCTCAGGGGTAGGATGGCTAGACAGAAAGAAAGGGTCACCCGGAGCCGGGCGGTGGCGTCTGGCCACGTTCCTATCCACAGGCTGTCCTGTGGCGGGCCTGGACTAAGTGCCCAAAAGAACGTCTGACAAGGCCTCATTAAACTGCAGCAGAGGCTAGGCCGAGCTGGACTACGGTTTAAGGACCTCAGTGAGGAGGTTAGTCCTCACGGCCGCGACGGGGAGCTCAAGGCCCAGGGCCTTGGCCGCCCTCATCCGCATCACACTATAAGCAGCCCCCTCCTCCGTAGCCACGCTAGGAGGGGAGACAAAGCCAGTGTCGGGCGAAGTGTCCAGCCCACTGGCCTCCCCAAGCTCTCCTGTCCAGTCCACAGAAGACTGACACTCCCGTGCAAGAGGGTCCTCACACCCCTCCCAATCCTCATCACCCACAGCCTGGTACTCAGGCTCAAAAGATGGGGCCGGGTCATTGAAATAAAAATCTACCAGCGGCGTCGAGAGCGGCGCAGCTCCGGTGCCGGACCCGAAACGAGGACAGGACCAGGGACGGCGGCCTCCAGGGACGGCGCCGGGGGCGACACCCGAGGGGCCGGCGTCGGCGAGGTCGTTAAGTCTACCGGCGACAACCCGGATCCGGAACCGGACCCAGTGGGGCCCTGCGGCGTCGGGACCTTAGTCTCCGACGGCGCCGAGGCCGAAGCCCCAGACGGCGCCGGTGCCGAAGCACTCGGCCCGTGTGGGGACCCAGTCGGAACCGCTTGGCCCGAAGGCGCCGCGGAACCCGACGGAGGAGCGAGCGACCTCATGGCCATGAGGAAGGCAGCAATCTCCTTCGGTGTCGCGTCCTGCCCAGGGACCGGCGGTTGTGGGGCAGGCCGCGACACCTGCGGCTCCAGCGGAGCCGCGTGGGTGGTGTCGCCTGAACCCCCGGCCACGTCGCGCGAGCGTCAGGGGGAGTCAGAAGAGCGATGGTGCCTCTTCGACTTCTTGTGCCTCTTACCTGAGGACATCGAGCTCGAAGACCGATGACGACTCACGGAACTGTGGGGACTCCGGCCTGTGACCGGTCCCTCGACCTCCTTTCGGACCGGGACCTCGAGCGGCGCGGGGCAGACTGCCGAAGCTCGAGTCGCTTACGGGACCGCTCCCATCTAGCCTTAGACGTCAGGGCCCGGCAGTCGGAGCAGGACTTGTCGTCGTGGTTCAGGCCCAAACAGTGCAGGCACCAGCGATGGGGGTCGGTTACCGACATCAGTCGGTTGCAGTCGGCGCAGGGCTTGAACCCGGGCATCCCTACCGGCACCGTTGGAGTCGATAGACTTTGAAAAATGGATCAAAAAAAGATCTCAAAAGGTTAGTCAAAAAGTGACTTGGGTACAACTTTTTCCAAATCTGCGCTAGTTGGCGCGGAAAAAAGAAGAACTGATGTCAGCACGCAGAGGCAGCGTCTAAGTAATCCGACGACGTCATCACGGCGCCCACAACACCGACGACGGACGCGGAGCAGCAGACGACGCCTACTGATGCGCAAGGGTACTGCTATGCAAAAATTTCCGGATCCAGTCTGACGCCTGGGGATATTCTAAGGTAAGGAAGCTATCACTAACGTGTCTCTTTCAGATATCCGGAATGTGGCGTGCTTTTTCCGATGAGGAGGAGGAGGTACTGGTTTTGTGTGTTGTCAGCAAGCGGGTCGCTGACTAACGGTACACCCTCTCGGTCTGGCTCACCGTGTTGAGACCAGCATTTCTCTTTGGAAATTTGCATGGACTGCAAAAATACAGAGCCCCCCTAGCAGGTTGGACGGCCACCATGGCATGATACGCTGCAATGGGGAGAGAGGAGGCGACGCGGTCGGCCTGATTAAGGATGTTGGGTGAGAGGCTTTTTGGTCGTCCTGCTGGGCACTTGAGCTGGAGTACAGCCCATATCCAGCAACTGGAGACATCACCTGATGTGAGGAGAGGCTTTGTCACTGCACAGACACCCCTATGGACTGCATCTACCAGCATGCATTGCTTGGCAGGCTGAAAGCGCGAGTGGTCAAGACACCGCCCATTGGAGGAGAAGCGTGATGACACCATTAAGGAGCAAGTTTCGACTCACCTGCACCTCGTTTCAACCAGCACAGACAGCGCAGAGACCCAGGAACAGGCACTGATAAGAGCCATTTGGAAGGCTTGAAACGCGTCTGCCTTAGCGTTTCAAGGGGACTGCTAACACCACGCGCATAATATTTTAATAAAACCCTTGCCCTTGAACTCCTGAGTGTGGCGTGCTTTTTCCGATGAGGAGGAGGTAGTGTGTATGTATATATATATATATATATATATATATATATATATATACACACACACACATATACACACACACACACACATACACATACATACATAAACATACGCGGGCAATCATGAAATAAATTCACTTGTTTGCACCAGCAACTATAGGGTTCACTTCGTCATTTTGGATTTGTGCAGTGGTAGTTTGCAGCGTGGCGATTTTCCAAAATACATATACATACATATACATATACATACACACACATATATATATATATATATATATATATACATATACATATACATACATATATATATCGCAAGTGCGAGGCAATGAGCGCAGCTGTATACTTTCTTCCAAGGCCAGCCAGTGAACAACGGAAAACGACTTCCAGAAACGTGTTTGGCACAAGGCTTGATCACATGCTGGGAAGGCATGATTTGTTTGGTTGCTGCCTGCTGAATAAACATTGTGGAATTCAATGTCGTGTGTGGCGACTTCATTGTGAGAGCAGCTTCATTTGGATATGTACTGGCCCGCTCCGGCCATGAAGAAGCCCCACTGCTGAGAGTGCCGGTCCGGGTGCTCCCGAGTGAACTGAGCACCAACAGGAACGACGTAACCTATTCGGCTAGGCACAAGGTATGTATGTATGTATGTATGTATGTATGTATGTATTTGCATACTTATATAGCGCTACACTGTCACCCAGAGGGTATCCTGGCGCTTTGACTCAGCATAGCGGAAACCACCGATGCAGAAATCACACTGCTCTTGGAAACAGGTGGGTCTTCAAACCTCTCTTAAAGGTTTAGAAATTCACCCTGACTCCTCAGCAATATCGGGAGAGAATGCCAAAGTCTAGCAGCTGCAAAACTAAACGACCGACCTCCCATCCTAACCCTCTGGACTCTGGGAACCGTCACCAGACACGCAGAGGAAGAGCGTAGGCTCCGAGAGGTAGAGTACCATGAAAATAAGTTCTGCAGCAAAGCTGGACCCTGTCCATGCAAGGCTCTAAAAACCAGACAGGATGCTTTAAAAAGGATCCATTGATGAACAGGCATCCAATGTAGATCCAGTAGTGCTGTGGTGGAAGAGGCAGTGCGCGGGCGAGAAAGTACCAGCTTGGCTGCCATATTTTGTACTCGCTGCAACTTGCCCACCAGCGTTCTAGGCGCCTCCAGAAGCAGTGCGTTGCAATAATCCAGTCTGCTTAGGATGATACCCCGCACTACCTCTGGCCTAGCCTGCGCTGGGAGCAATGGTAGGACTTTACGTAGCATCCGAAGCAGCATCATGCAGGTGGCTACGGTATTATTAACCAAAATGTCCAGTTGCAGGTTGGGGCCAAACATGACCCCCAGATTACGAGCAGACTCTGCTGCAGTCACTGCCCCAGAAAAAGAGGAAGGCCAGAAATCATCTGGCAATGAGCGCGGGACACGATCATTGGAGCAGTGCAGCACCTCCGTTTTTGACCCATTAAACTGGAGGGAGTCGGAACGTAGCCAGTCCGCTGTAGCTGTCATACAGCGATGAAATGTCTCTAAGGAGATGGCGTCTTTGCCCTGCAGAGAAAAGACCAATTGGGTATCATCGGTGTAATTAAACACCGAAATACTGAAGGAGCTTATCAATTGGATCAGAGGACGGAGGTACAGATTGAATAATATTGGACTGATGGCCGAGCCCTGGGGCACCCCCCGCCCAACTTTCCGCACATCCGACCTAAAAGGCGGCAATGCCACCACCCGCTGCCTGTTGTTGAGATACGAGACTAACCAGTCCCTTGCCAACCCCGTGACCCCGATCTACTCCAGCCTCCCGATAAGGGTGAAGTGGCTGACCGTGTTGAACACGGCCGACATGTCGAGCAGCACTAGAAAGGCTGCCCGACCCATGTCGACCCGCGAACGAAGATTGTCCAACACGACCACCAGCGCAGACCCCGTCCCATGCGCTGGCCGGAAACCAAACTGGGCCACATCCAACCAAGTGTTATCCTCTAAGAATCTGGATAGAGATCGGGTAGCCAGCTTCTCCATGATCTTAATCGGGAAAGGGAGCAAGGAAATTTGGCCTGTAATTTGACAAGCAGGTGGGATCGAGTGTGGGTTTCTTCAGGAGGGGTGAGACCACTTCCAACTCTCCGGGACAGTCGCGGTGGCAAACGACTGATGGCAGATGGAATACAGTGGATGAAAAAGTTCTTTCTGGAACAGTTTCCAGAATTTATGCGGGAGTGGATCCAGCGGGGAGCCTGATGACACAGTCTACGCCAGTTTGCAAAACTCATCAAAAGGAGGAAGAGAAAAACGACTCAGCTGGGGTCGACTGGGAGATTTATCCGGAGCTCCCAGACTGAGGGGGGAACAACTAAGCTGGGGTCGACTGGAAGATTCATCCGGAGCTCCCACAGAAAGGGGGGGGGGGGGAACAGCTCACCTGGTGTCGACTGGGAGGTTCTTCCGGAGCACCCAGACTGAGAGGGGAGCAGCTCAGCTGGGGTCGACTGGAAGGTGCTTCCGGAGCTCCCAGACTGGGAGGGGGTCAGCACAGCTGGGGACGACTGGAAGATTCATCCGGAGCTCCCAACTGGGAACAGCATGGAGGATCCTTTGGAGCACCCCGACTAAATAGATTATCCGATGAAGCTGAAATAGGCGGGGCCGATCCAGCAAGTCCGCTCACTTGTAGTTGAGCAGCCAAGTGACAGTACCCAAACAAGCCACTCAACAGATTTTTAATTTGTAAAGATTTAGTTACAGCCGCATCCACTATGGAAAAAAGAAATAAAACTTACTGAAACTACATCAACCAGCATGCCTGAGAGGCACACACCCTAGTGGGCGGGACTATGAATTTAATCGCAAGTGCGCGGCAATGAGCGCAGCTGTATACTTTCTTCAAAGGCCAGCCAGCAAACAAGGGAAAACTACTTCCAGAAACGCTTTTGGAACTGGCAATACATTTCAGAGATTAATAGAACTTCCATGTATTGTCTTGTATTTTATCAGCACTCCACTCTCCTGTCCCCCATCCCACTCTCAGGATGGAGCCCTACAGAGTGCACCAGGAAGAGGACCAAGAATGACAGCTGTGTGGATACCAGATTGTGGAGCAGGGCGGCCTTACTGACTGCCAGCACGTATGTCTGCTTTCTGCAGCCAGAACTGCCGTGCCCAGGATACTGGCGCCCTTTGATGACTGGGCACCGTGATTGCTGATGCATAAGCGGTGAGGTATGCTGGGCATATCGAATTTATTTACATCGTTCTCCTCCGACCTCGTATGTGTGCCCACAGCAAAGCCATATTTCGTGCTGCCTGCCAATCTTGACATTTGCGACTTTCCCCGTAACTGAAAACTTTGAGTTTGGACATTTTTTTCTCCTCTTTGGAACTATTATCCTGTTACTGACACAGACAACGCTTAAAGACATTTGTTAATTAATTCACACACGCAAGGCCCCCAGAGGGATTATGGGTCCCGTAGTCCTGTTGGCAGGAGTAGCAATCACCCGGAGGGCGGCATTAACGTGGAAATTATACACAGTTTGTGTAATTGGAGCCCCGTGGACTTGTTACAAACCCGACATCTGTTTATTGTAAGTGTCTGTTCCTACGCGCATTTGGGAGCACAGTTTCATTTTCGCTCATGTCTTTTTTCATTGATAAAACTGGGTAGTTCTTGTTCAGGTCAAGTTACGAGGCAATGTGGTTTGGGCAAATGTGCATTAATAATACTTGCAGCATGACATGTATTCTTTGCAGTTTTAACTTTTGCAGTTTCCATTATCTGATTTATTTTCGGAAGGGCAGCGAGTTCTGAGAGTATTGACGCCATCATTTTGACAAACATCCAGGCCCCTCAGCTTGTTATTATGACATGTTATATTTCAGGCAGATGGCATATACATTTTCTTTATGCACATATCAGTTATCCTATTACGTTTGTTGGTTAAGCATGCTGACTGTGCATTATACTGTTATTTGTATTTATGAATTTGTTGCACTTTATGTAATGTTATGACAAGCATGTATTACTAGTGATGTTATGTATCGCACAGTCTATAATCTATGTCTTTTTATGCCTGAAGGAGGGAGGAGGGCTATAAATACCTGAAACTCTATGGCACCCATCTAGATTGATAAAACCTGCTGCGCAAGCGAAACGCATCTCTTTCAATGCTGTGTCGCGGGAGACCTGACAATCAATAAATAAGCCCTATTCCTACATACCTGTTGTACCTGCCTCTTCTTCGTTGGAGCAGGGTTGTCTTTTTGGATGCACATACATATATACATACATAAATATATACATACATATACACATATATATACACACACATATATATACATACATATATATATATATATATATATATATATATACATACAAGCTATGCATTCAATCCTAGAAACAGTAACTGTAAGCAGAGTGCAATCACTACCAGTCTGAAAAAGGACCAGCATACCATCTCATTACAAAAGCATCATGAAAGGAGCACTGTGACTTTTTGTTTCTTATAAACAGAAATGCAGATATAGCAACCTTATCTGGCTAATCACTAGATTTAACCGTAAACAGTAGCTGCTGAACCCCAAATTGAGAAGCTCTTGGCCGCATTTCCTATAAGACCGATGCAGGTGAATACAACAAAAGTGTGACCAGCTTCATTCTGGCATAAGTCGGCAGCTACATTTGTAATTATTGTGCGAGGAGACAACTCATCTTTTAGATAAAATTAAATCTCTAACTTGAGATTAATAAACATAACAATTGCAAATAAAATGTTCTGGCATTACAATTAGCACTGTTTGCAAGGAAACTGCTTGTGTTTAAAACATCTTTAGGCCAGGTAACTTCTCCAAGCAATATCAACATTTTGGATGCAGACAGAACATCTCGCTAGAGCTCTGTGGTTTCGATATTCAAGGTCAACACTTCACCACAGCACAAGTATGCGAAACCATGTGAGGTGACTAACACTGGGAATGGCCTCAATGGAGGCTTTACCAAAGGGCTTGAAACAAGTGGCGGTCCACGTTTTGGACAAGAGAATGAGCAACCTGATGGGAAACACCTAGGTCAATGCTACAATATCCAACCAAAATCGCATTGGCAGGGTTGATACAGTACCTGCCACCTGGTTAGTACATGGCACCCACCTGCCTCTTTGAAAACCCTAATGACTAATAGCATATACCATACACTCTTGTGATGACCCCACCTTATATAATACTATGTGGTAGGCCCAAAATATGGGGCCAGCACACAGTTAAACATTACACAGGAAACTGATAGCACCTTAACAAATCTCAGGCTTTTCTATGTATCTGCAACTTTGAAAAGACTAGAGTAACAAAAAAGAAATACTTTAATTATCCTAAAGAGGGTCAGGTAGTAATGCGTATCCCCCAACCCCACCCCCCTGTAGATAGAACACAATCAGGGCTGCACTGCACAGATACTTTTTTTGTTCAATACAGCTGTATAGGCTGACATTTGGGTTTGTTATAATAGTTGTGTATAATCATACCATAGTAGAATCCGGGAACAACTGATGTGGCTGAAACTCAGGGTGCCATCTGCAATTTTTTGGTTTATTGATGGTGCCTATCATGCTAGCTGTAGTGTTCATTGTCAAAACTCAATAAATATGGTTAAAAAAAAGAGAGGTAGAACTGAGTATTATTCAGAGCACTGATATCTACAAAGACACGAATATATGCATTTACTGCCCATTAACTTTGTATTCTTCAGTAACACCTGCTAACAGACAGCCTTCTCCTAAGGAGGAAGGCTGAAAGGATTCGGACAGCCTCATTTTTGCAAGGACTCAGTCTTCAGAATGGCAAGTGCTGCAAATTATTTTGTAGTTTATTTCTGTAGATTCAGAAGAAAATAAGTTACTTACCTGTAACTTTAGTTCTCTAGTATTGGAAGCTTTCATAGATTCACATTCTCGAATCATTCCACATAGTCTAGATGGGAGTCCCCGGTATATAGCAAAATAGCAATGCAAAGCTATTACAAACTAGAAACTAGGCCCATTTCAGTTTTGTAACATATCCACCTCTTTTTGTAAAAGAGACCAAATAAAACATACAACCAATCAGATCAGCCTCACCCTCTAGAACCCTCCTGAGAAAACCTTAGACCTTCAGATTTTCGTAGCAGTAGTGCCATAGGATAAACATACATTTTTTTTTTTTTTTTTTTAAGTTGAACTTTCCCAGGGGGAGGAGGGTGGGTCGCATGTGAATCTATGAAAGCTTCCAATACTGGAGAACTAAAGTTACAGTTTAGTAACTTATTTTCTTACTCCAGTATTGGGACTTTTATAGAATCAGAGTAGCTAGCACATTTCTTGTCCAGATCTTTTTAAACAATAGTACATAATCCCCAAAAAAATTTGAAAAAAGGACATAGTTTCCTCAATTTAGACTCTGTTATGTATTAAGACAAGCATTTAGTATTAAGCGTGATCATACAGTAATTTCAAAGAATTAGCAGCAAAGCAATAGTTATTCTCAAAGCTTATATGCAGACAGTATAGCCAGAAAAAAATATATGGAGGAGGAGGTTTTATTGGAGGGAAAACTCTAAAAAGCCCTTTCATAAATTGTTTTATTATTTTCGCTGACTATAGAGAAGGGCCTGAAGATGTTCTTCTGAAACGAGAGATGGCTTCGAGATGAACTTTAATGGATGCGTGAGCTAAGCCAGCCTTGGCCAAAGAAAGGATGTAAGGAATAATCTCCTGAGCCGAAGAAGAGAAAGGATTCTTGGCACCAGAGACAGAACCTCTTCCACTTCATTCGGTATGTCTTGTTTGTGCTCTGAGCTCGAGCTTGGGAAATAATGTCTACATTCTGTGGACAGATTCAGGTTGAGAGACTCTGTGTTCAGGAGCCATGCCGAAAATTGAAGAGATTTGGGATCCGGATGCCGCATTTGGCCCTGGGACATCTTCAGCAATGATTGGATAGGATCCAAGAGAATCAGTTGTTCCAACGACAGAAGAAGAAGCTCTGTGTACCAATACTGGCAAGGCCAAGACAGTGCTACGAGGATCCTCTTGCAAGGTTCTGCCTTCATATTCATCAGACGCCTTGGGAGAAGAGGAATGAGAGGGAAAGCGTAAACAAAGGTGCCTGACCCTGCCAATGAAAAAGCATTCCCCCAGGATCCCGGATGGTGATGACAGCTTGCAAAGTACCGGCATTTCTTGTTCTCTGGTGTCTCAAACAGATCTATGAAGGCTTGTCTTATAGCCAGAAGACGTTGTCCAGTGTCTTCTGATCCAGCTCCCACTCCTGGCATACTGACTTTAGTCTGCTTAGTTTATCTGCTGTCTCGTTGAGATTTCCTGGAAAATTCTTGGCTTTTCAGTGAAACCCCATGCAGGATTGCCCATTCCAAGATACTTTGAGCTTCTACAGACAACAGACGGGACCTTGTGCCACCCTGTTTGTTGAAGTAATGCATGGCTGTGGTATTGTCTGTCCTGATTCCTGATAAGAACCAATGAGTTTCTGATCCTCGAAAGATCCTTGGGAGAAACGCCTGTTGGGCTAGGTGAATCACTCTGCGCCAGCAGATTGATGTGCAGAGGACGAAGATGCTGTTGCCATAGGCCACTTATATGAAGGTCCAGTAAGACCGCTCACCAACCCTCTAGAGATCCATCTGTTGTAATTATCTGAGGAGCTGGGGTGGACAGAAAAGAGAGAAGGTGTGAAATGTTCGCCCTGTGAGTCCACCACAAAGTGGCTTGCCTCATTGGTGAAGTTACCGTGATCATGTCCTCGAAAGATCCTTCTATTTGACGCCACTGTAAGTCCAGTTGCTCCTGAAGAGGTTGCATTTGTACCCTGCAGTGGGGTATCAGCGGAATGCAGGGCGACATGGATCCCAGAAAGGATCTGTAGAGGCGAACTGAAAGTGACTTTCTTTTTAGAAGAAGACGAGCCATTGACATCAGTTTGACTTGTCTTTCTCGTGATGGAAACGCTCTGTTCAGGGACGTTGTGAGAAGTTGGCCTGATATATGATGCTCACTAGTTCTAGTGATCACCTTGTATCAGTCCAAACAACCCTTATGGTGATTGGTTGTAAGTCAACCTTATAGACCAGCTATCCTAGTAGCGTGTACAAAAGCAGTCTTTAGGCTAAACTCTTTATGGCATGTGAAGCCAGCTGTTTTACCACATATAACCTTTGAATACCAAATGAAAAGGACACCACACAGTTAGTTATGAAAATAAACAGTTATTTATTAACTAACATACACCTCTGAACTCTTTATGAGGTCAGAGGGCTAAGCACATGACAAACTCTTAGGAAAAATACGTTTAAGTTGCACGATTTACAATGGTGCCCGAGGGGCACGACAAACCATATACTAAGTAAGTGGAATGTGAAAGTCAATTAAAGGAATGGAGCTGTCCAGAGGTTGTAGGATCGCTGGGACCACGCTATACTAACTTGAGGTAGGTAATAGGAGGCCCACGGAGCGCGTGTGCAGGGTGTGAACTCACACGCGAGATGCGTACAATCGTCTATGGACAGTACAGTTTAAAGAAAAGGTGAGTACGGACGTTCCTGACTAGATAGGACTGAAACGACAATGGAACTGGACACTAGGACAGTCAAGCTACCCTTGAGCACCGAAATGCTCGTGTTACTTCACCCACAGGCTGCGGGTGCATAGGTGCGAAGTCGGGTCGGGTTTCCGCGTCGAAGTCTATGGAGCCTTGAAGAAAGATGCTGCAGGCGACCACGATCAGGTGAAGGTGGACGCTTGTCTCTGCAGCCACGTGGACCAGGTGGTGTCTTCGAACGACCAGGATGGAGGCACGAGCTGTGACACGCAGGCTCTCGCTGTCGGCGGTGTCGTCTCCGGATTCGGGTTCAACAGGCCTTGGCAAAGGCAACCCACGCGGTGAGTGGAAACGGCGTCTGGAGTGGACCAGGAGGGTCCGGGGTGCTCCTCTTTTGGAAGGGAGAAAGGGCCAGTCTGGAGCAACCAGACCAGCAGCAAAGTTGTCGGTGTTCGTCGTCTAGGAGGTAACTAGCCAGCCGGCAAGTGACCAGACAACGCGTCGAGCAGCAAACAGGCAGAAGGGCCCCACGCAGATCTCGTGGATACTGGAGGGCTGATCTTCGATGCAGGAGCTGCTCGGGGTCGGGGCTTCTCAGTCCCCAAAGCACTTGGACGAGGAGGCCTCGGAAGTCGTGCTGGAGCGAAGTGCTGCTTCTTTCAAGATGGCCGGTCCCACGTGTCCCGTCGCACCCACGGGTCTCAGCTCGGCTGCAGATGTGGGTTGAGGTCGGAGAGGTCTGGGAATCCGGGTCTCGTCGGGCTCTGAAGTCTGGATCCTTTGCAGAAAGACGACAAAGGGAAGTCGCGGTATGCTGATGGTGCCTGCAGATGCAGGGTGGATTCCTTCTGTCTTCTGTGGAGCAGAACGTCGAGGTCCAGAGTTTCTTCTTGTGAAGTTGATCAGGATAATCTAATTTGGAATGGGACCAGCTCCTACCTTTATCCGGCTAAAGGGGGCTGCACTACGACTAGGTCCCTCCTCTGGGTGGGACCAGGAAGGGGGTGGTTACACCCCCTTTTCTTTGTCCGGTCCTGCGCCAGCTCTGGGGCTGGAGTGCCCCAGGAACTGGTTTGGACCGGCATATGCACAGGGACACCTTGTGTGCCCCAGGCATGTCTCATTCCTTTCAGCCCTGTCCTACCTAATACACAAAATCCTGTCTGGGGTGGTGCTAGCACCCACCAAGGCAGGAAACCCTTTGTCCAAGCCTCCCTCGCTGGGAGGACTCCCAGCAGCAGGAGGTCAGAATTGTGTCTGTGGTGGCAGCATCCTTTTTGTGATGTTGAGGCTCGAGTTAACTTTAACCGGGGTTCACAGTTACATCCATGTCGTGTCCCTCTAGAGGGGTGGAATGCTAACCCCGTCACCAGAATTGACGAGGGGTTAGTATTCCAATTCGTATGACACCTTACTCGACATGTTTTGATAATGCGATACCAGAGTTAGCAAATACCCGCGAGGATTATAATGCACTTAAGAGTATATGGTACGCGTTATCATGGAACAGCTATTACGACTTGGTTCCGCAAGCTGCAAACGGGCTCAGCTCATGCCAGAGCACCATCTCACATAATTCCAAGCACTCTGCCTTCAGGATTGATAAGGCCTGCCATAGGAGTGACTGATAGGAATCTATGTGTCCATTTTAGGGTTAGATATAGAGATACTATATCTAAAGCAAAGGGTGATTACACCACCTTGCCCCAGCTGTCGTGCAGCCAGTTGTGTCAGATTTGGATGGCCAGCCAGGGGTGGCATAATACATGCTTCAGCCCCTGGTAGGCCCTGGGTACACCTATGCCCTGGATACCTACGGTATGCTGTACAGGGACTGATAAGGTGCCCAGGACCAATCGGTAAATGCACCTAGGGTACATGCTTGTCAATTTAGAGAGAGAACAGCTAGGCTGTGGGTCTGATTGGCAGGCCCACAGCCAGGGAAAGTCGTAAACCAGTGAAGCAAAAAGCAAAAATCGGGGGTGACCATAGGATTGCAGACCCCACTCTCCTACATACGTGTCCAATATGGCTCGCAGGAAAACAGCGGTCTTGGAAGGACGCAAATTTGTCTTGCCCCTGTTGAGGGTAAGACCTAGATCCTTGAACAGCTTTGTGCAGGATGTCACAGAATTCCTGCCTATTGCTTTGAAATGAGCTTTTATCAGCCAGTGTCTAGGTAGGGAAAATACCTGGTGCTGCTGTCTTCTGAGGAAGGCTGCTACCGGAGGCAACATTTTCTTAAAGATCCTTGGTGCTGATCTAAGGCCGAAGGGAGAACTTTGAATTGAAAGTGGCTCTTGGCTAACGTAAAGTGTAGGAACTGTGCGATGGATGAATGGGAACATGAAAATAGGCATCCTCTACGTCTAAAGTGGCCATGAAACAGGGCTATCATCTGGGGCCTTATATTTTTTCTCCAATCGTGGAAGAACCGGGATCATCGTGGCCGGAGTTTTCATGACCTTACGACCCTCATCCTATAAATAATTGACAATGGGAATGGCCCGCACCGGCTTCTTAAAGGGCTCCTTAAAGTTATATAAAAAACACTCTGTCTGCGAAGATGGCATTGGCAGATCAAACCTCTCAGCCGCCTTTTCCAGTAGAGTGTGGAAACCACTTACGTGCCCTGGCGGAGAATCCACAGGAACCAGTGAAGGGGAAGAAGGAGTGGGGATAATATAGTCATCCAATTCCCTATATGGGTCTGGAAGGTGGATGTTCCACTATTATTTGCAGCAGTGGTGGTGGTGGTGGTACCCAAGGAGTGGCTGGAACTGAATGTTGCATTGTGGGAAATGACGCATGTTCCGGAATCGAGGATGGAGTTGTAAACCTTCTCTTGTAGTCCAACAGCATGTATTGTAAGTCGGAAGTAAAAGAGGAAGGCATACAGACCACCTCCTCCTGATATTCCCTATGATATTCCTGGGGATGATCATAGTAATGTTAACCTTTGTATCCTTCAGAATCACCCTCCTGGCACTTAACGTGCAACTGCGAAGAGCTATGGGCATAACCGAAAGGTCCCTCCTCATCTGAATCCTCCTCTCCCAGAAGGTAGGAAAGGAGTCACCTTGCTAGGTGAAGTAACTTCAGGAGTTACCGGAGGCTTCCTGACTTTTTCTCCAGAAATCTTCACTCCCTTCGACGTGGTAGTTGACGATGATATTGCCATCGTCGGCGCTGTCGTCGACACCGCCATCGTTGTTACCGCCGACACCATTGCTGTCGTAGCCATCGCTCTTGTCGCTGCCGTAGTTTCTGCGTCATTGACGTCAACGACAACAGCTTTGTCGTCACTGCGGTCGTAGTCTCCGTCATTGATGGAGCTAGAACTGTATTCCTAAATACCAGTAGAGATCTCGGTGACTATCCCATCTTCTGAACTGTTGTAAGCTGAGGAGACAGACGTGGCAGGGAGGGAAAGGCGGTCCGCAAAAGCAGACTGGCAGCAGAGGGGTGGAGGGAAAGACACGCCGGGTCACGCTGCGCCAGAAGGTGCCGGTGCAGAAGGTGCTGAGGCACCGGATCCCCTGAGGCGGGACGCCTCCATGCCCCGTCAGGGAAGAAAGGAGCGAACCCTTAAAGGGAAGTAAGACCTCCCTCCCACCAAAGCCCTGGTGGGGAACTTCCAAGAGATGGTCCGCCGGAAAGTGAGCAACCGGGTCACCCATGCGCAGAATGCCCACAGCCGTGGACACCGCGCGAGCAAAGGCTGCCCCTGCCTCCATTGGGCCCTGCGGTGGAGAAAGCAGATCCTCCGTGGGCGACGGCTGCAAACTAAGGCAGCCGTCCCCGAAGCCAAGCGGGACGGGCAAGGGTCAGACCTGGAAGTCAGAAGGAGCCGAAGAATGAGGGACCTGCTGCTCTTCCGATGAACACCTCTGCCTCAGGAAAGGCGGGTAGCCGCCCTTCGACGTCACCGGTGAAAAAGATACCACACGGCGACCAGTCTCTGGGGAGGACGACACCAATATACAGCCTGCCTCCAGAGAAGACTGAGCGTCCGAAGACGAATCTGCAGCATGACTCCTGCTCGGAGCCGTAGAGTCCGCCACTGAGGCAGAACGTCGGCACCACCCGGCGTCGCCAGACAGGGCTCCTCCAAGTCACACCACATCGGGGACCAGAGTGGAACCGGAGCCGAACTGGTCCAGGGGCGCCGCCTGAGCGATGCAGACTCGACCCCCGCCGAGGCAGTTGCCTGTGCGGAGGAACGAGAAGGGCCTAGGGAGAGACACAAAGCCATCGACCAGCCGCGCCCCAGAATGTGGCAGAGATCGCCTGGCAACCGATGCGGTGGCGCCAGGGACGATTCAACCTTCGACTCACCCTCCGACGAAGCAGCCCCCCATGAGGAGGGATGAGAGAGTCCACCCAGCCACTACCCGGAGCGGGACAGGGAAGGGTCCACTGACCCGTGTGGCTCCGCACAGTTCAGCCATTGCCGGTGCCGTAGCGGAGTCACCTCGGTCTTAGACAGACCCACCTTGTCAAAGGACCGAGAGGGGCACAGGGATGCGACCCGAGCACCTGCGACCTCCCGCGTCACCACCGGGACTCCCGCGGGTGTTTGGGGTGAGGAAGAGACACCGTGGCCTGAAGTAGGTGCCCCGGAGGAGCCGCACCTCTAAAGCACCACATCCTCCAAGCCTGAATCCGAACCAGTCGGTGCAGGGGCTGAAGCCGCGGTGGGCCCCGCGTAAGGCAAGGGATCCACCGACGCCCCAGGGGGGAAGGAGGAGGAAGAGACACCAGCATATGTCTCCATCTGGACTCTCGACGCCCCCAGCACAGGGAAACAGTGGATAGGACGACACGCGGGCCGCATCACCAGCGGAGAGCCCACGCCCCCGGTAGGCCGGAAACCAGCCCCCGGGGACAAACTGCGACACTTACCCACCCGGGAGCGACGCGCATGTGACATCGGAGAAGGGCGAGGACGACTACCACAGCAGTATCTGAAGCCATCCGCCGAAGCAGACCGAGGGGAGGACATCTACCTCGAGAGACACGCCGAGAGAAGTTTTATCCGGCACTCCCGCCGTGACTTCGTCTTCAATTGTTGGCACGCTGCACAATCAGTGGTGCTGTGATCCTCCTCCAAACATCACATACAAATGAGGTGAGGGCCCGTCGCCGACACGACGTGCAAGTCTTGAAGCCCGGAGGCATTCATACACTGTTCCTCAAAAAGAAGGGCCAATGGAAGGAAAAAGAGGGCCCAAACAGATCCATAGCAAGGACCGGATCCGCGTTGCATGCGGAAAAGGAAAAAACTGATGTAGGCCTGCCGGGTTGGGTCTTATTTGACTTCGCTGACGTCACGTACGAGGACGACGCCTGGACAGAGTCGCCTGGTGTTGCACCACCCCTGGCGAGCAGGGACGCTGTGGCTAAAGTTTTCCGGATCCAGACTCACGCCTGGGGATAATTCTACGTGAAGTAATCTGAGGCTAGTAGCCTTTATCAGATGAACAATACCATGACTGGGGTTTGTGTTCAATCTATTTGAAGTCTTGATCATGAGATTCCTTTATAATTTAGCAAACCCATTAAAAAATATTTTCAGTACGGAAATTATATACGAAGAAGCAAATGGGGTTTCTATTTAGTAAAGTTATAGGTTCACTGCTTCCAAGGCCTAGTTGGGTTAAAAAACAGGTTATCCTCTCTGAAATTAGACACAATATTAAATTATTAAAAGCTTGAAAAAGCTTAAGATAACATGCTTAAAATAACAGTAAATTATTTTACTCTTACCTACGAGCTGCTTCAACATTATTCCTGACAAAGTCATTGAAAGGCCGCATGTGTTCTTCTTTTGTAAACAGAACGTGGTTGGCAATACTTTGAAGGATCTAAAAAAAAAATATATATATATATGTGTGTGTATACACACAATTTCAATATGTTGAGACATGCAGTTTTAGTTTTCGGTTTGAATAATGAGCATTGCACATTCAAAACTATTTTACGTAATAAGTCAACAGTATAAAGGGTGATTGGCACACTTTACGGAGCTGCTCTCTTGGGAGCTAATGTAAAATGTGCAATTCTTAATCATTCAACAAATCAAACTGGACCATGGAACAAAACTATGAAATTGGCTGCATTTATTTATCCTTTGAGTATCACGGCACAGGAGAATCCTCCTACCCTGCAGTTTTCCTTTGCAGTGTTGAATACTTCCTGTTATATTTGTAAGCAGCATATTTTAGGATTTAACAAAGTGTGTGCAGTTAATGAGTCACACTGCATTTGACTAACAAACATGATGGTACCTAGGAGCAAGATCGCATTATCTTCCTGATAAGTGGCTCTGGCCTCAAAAAATAAGACCTAGCTGAAATGAGGACCTGAATAGCAATATAAAGCATGGACTCTACACATTTGTTAACATACTACACTAGAAGTAGCTCCCAGGGGTAACGCTTTGATTAATACAGCACAAAACTTTATGAATAACATCGATCCGTCAGACTAGAGCCAGTTGTGTAGTAAATTGCACTTGTCATCTCTACAAACAACACTGCATTACAGGACTACTTTCATCTCAAACATAAACCAAAGGAATCAAGCACACTAATTATCATCAGTAATGGACAAAAACCTACTGATTTCTTCAGAAGATAATAGAAAGTTTGCAATTGCCTATCATCTCAGTAATTTGTGCATCCTCAAGTAAATAACTCTGAAGAAGGTGGGTCATTTGTAGTTTAGTGTTGGTATTAACTGCGGAACTTAAAAAGCTTGGGACTCATCATATTATAACCATGTTCAGAACATTGAAATGGTAAATCAAATACTAAAGTCTACCATAAAAACTGTATTTTCAAATAGCAGATAACTGTGCAGAATTACTGTCTTCAATCGAAAAAGACACACACAGTTAAAAAGAAATTCTCAAAACTAGGCAGATCCTAACTGGCAGACTTTGCCTCGTAAAAAAGTAATCAACTGAGATTTGGCTTGTAATCCCTTCATGGCGGAATGTGTGCTAGGAAGGGAATGGGCAAGTGAAGTACCCTCTGCATAAACTAGTTCTGCAGAACTTCCCGCTTGCCATTAAATCATTCTCAAAATGTAATCCACAAATACAAAACTCAGCTATTGCTCTGTAAGACTTATTCTGTTGGGGCAATTGACATAAAAAAATGATACAGAACTGTGTTGTTCAAGAACACAGACTAATGTCTGGGGGATTCGACATTGAACAAGATGTTCTGAAGACAAAATATATTTTTCCCATATTTTAAAATCAAGCAAATGCCTTCTTTCACCTTTGACATAAGCTTTAGTCCTCGTTCAATTCTAGGTGGTGGCTTCTTCTCCAGAATCCCTGCTTCATAGGGGGAAACTATTGCAGGATTAATGAATCGTAGGAACATGGCACTTCCAACTGCACCAATGCTGTTTTGCGGAAACCTCTGGCTGACAACCTACAAAATAAAAATTGATAAAACACATTTTTAAAAAGTCACTGTCTATTAAGTGTTTAAATATCCTGTTCAGAAAAGCATACAGTGTAAATTCACACAAAGTTACTATTTGTAAAAGGTACGCTGCAGACCAACCTTTCTGCTTATTGAGACTTAAAAGAAGACGCTATATGCCAGAGAAAAACTATTTCTTAAAGGAACACAGGGTTTTATTAATGGACAGCTACAATGTAACCCTTCTATCTACTAAAGTTTGGTATTTCAAAACAATCTCCCACAGACACACGAGAGATTGTGAATAATGCTGCTACTATCATCAAATATTATGAAAAATACACACGGGTCAGATTCACTACTGAGCACTATAACTGCAATCTGCAGTGAATAAATGACAAAACATGTGGTAATATTTTGATTTGCCGACTTTAAAAATTTTTTTTTTTTACAAAACGAACAGTGTTACTTTGAAGGCAATAACATTACCTCATTGAAACTTTCTTTATTGCAGATTTAAAATTGTTTCAAACGTTCACACAACGATAGCCTCACAACCTGGATGATGGTGCACATAGAAGTTGTGCAATAAAGTTGAGGTTACATTTTTTAACATGGTCTTATGGCCAAGTAGCAAAGTATTTCAGGGGAAACCAGAAGTCAAAGCCATTTAATAATTTCTAAACGTTGAATATCAAAATCATGCCAACTATTCCTAAACAGGCTATCCACAGAATGGAATCTCGAGCACCGCAGTGCTTGCTGGGTGAAAGGAACACATCTAGCTTGAGAAACAACATACTTTCTGAGTTCCACTGGCATTGGGGTGCCATAATGTTACTTGGCAACGATTTATTTTTTAAGTGGTCAAGGCCTGTGACAGATGTTTGGATAGATATATGTTTAGCCCCAGAGAATATGAAAAGGACTTCAAGAAACATTTGGTTCTTCTCCTTCAGACTGAACTTTTTTTTTTTTTTCAAGTCGTGGATCAATGTAAATGATCTAAAAAGGTGCTGGTCCTTCAGTAGCAAAGATGGTATAGAAGAGCAAAAGAAAGTGATCACGTTGTGGTAAATATTTGATTTACCGTCCTAATTTCTATGCAGGTAAGTACTTAATCAATAATAACTCAATCGGAAAGAAAGAGGCAGAGTCCGTGGTGTTAGAGTTCTTAGGGGTTTTATTCCTTAAAAAGGAATGGTCAAGACCGGATATCTTGTTCCTGCCACCACTGGGGTGCAGGAAGGGATAGAGCAATATTTTATTGACAATACATAGCTTATATACTTAAGTTACATTATAGAAACCAATACAGTAGGCGTAACAGCTGAGAGAAACAAGATAAAACACACACGTGGTAGTGATACGTAATTAGAAGGCGTGAACTAGGCGCGAACATGGAGGTGTGTACTAGAAACGTCACAGGTAGGTGTCACAAGTGGGTGGCAACAAAGCAGAATCTTGTAATGTCAGCAGAAATCTGAGGCCTGGATGCGCGCGCAGCTGCATGACGTGTGATTGACGTGAAACTGGAGGGTGCAGGGGACTTGACATTTACACTGGCGGAAAGAGACAGAAGTCTGGCATGTCAGATCAACTCGTACCTCTATCATATCTGATATCTGATGTTTGGGAACCATATTATCTAAACGGAAAAGGTCTCTGGGGCAGAAGCTATTCTATACTGACTGTGAGTGCGTGTATAAGCGCCTAAGTGTCTACATGAGAATGCGAGGGGCATGGGCCTACCATGGTAACAGAGGCTATGAATTACTTGCACGGAGACAGTGAGGCCGGGCCCTTTACTCTGCAGCTGGGGGGATGTTTACTTAAACTAGTAGGCAGGAATGCATTTTCGAGGAGCGGAACAGATAATTCGAAGGTTGAATACAGTCTTGGCAGGCAGCAGGCTGAGCTAAGCGCCGTGAGCCGCACAGGGAGTAAGGCAGAGGTCACGGGTACAGAGACAGCCTGGGCTGAGGCTTTCGGAGTCAGAAAGCAGGAAAAAAGGCTCGATGGCAGAATTCAGGGCCTACTTTGCCAGAGCTGAAAAACGTGTAAAGTACACCACAAAAAGACGTTGGCATAGCATACTTCGAAACGGAATATTCAACCCATTCAGGGTGGGTCTGAAAGAGGACATGTTAACGTTGGACGCAAATGTATTTGCGTCTTCATAGCTGGCACAGGAGGGAAGTTACATGCACTTTAAGCTGGTACATGGAGACGGTGGGGTACCCGTTAGGGAACATTACTTGACCATAAAATTTATATTTCCTCATTCCCTCCTTGTTCCCTACGGACCCTTCATGATATATCGATCCTCATGAATCGATCAGTCTGTTCTTGTAACATCATTTGTTCTTCTTTTTTTCTTTCACGTTTTGAGAGAAAACTGGAATGTTCAATGCACGATGTGGCACACAGTCCACAAATCGCTGGCCCACACTGTAGGCACAGGCAGCAACTGAATACTATGACAAGGGCAATGCCTAGGAAGGATAGGATCTTCCATCCCCAAGCGGTTAACGTTGTCCAGAACCAACCGGACCATGTCCAGGTGCCTGGATTCTGATGTATCTGATTTGCAATTTTATGAAGACGTGTAATAGCTTGGTATACCGTTGGCGCGTTTTCTGGAATGAAAACACAGCAACTTGACCCGATGACCTTACAAGCTCCGCCTCTATCTGCCAAGATGACGTCAATAACAAGACAATTCTGAAGAACAACAACCCGCATGGCGGACTGCTCCTCTGTTAAGTTACCTAGGGCGGAGGCAGTTTCATTCACTACTGCTTCAAGTGTTCTAGTTAATCTGCGTATTAGTTTACTATTTTGGACGGGACCTGTGAAGAAAAAGAATCCTTTATTGAAATCTGTGTATTGCTCCCATGCCGTTTCAGTGTAGTCGACAATCGGGAGATCTCTTCGGAGTCTATTCTTTACTAGATTTGTATTTCTGTGATAATCAGGAGGCGCTAGAAAAACAGGGGGCAGAAGGAATGCAATATAACAGGTACCATCCCAATCTGGAGGCAAGCGTATGTATGCGGTATGGCCACAAACAAAGTAGGAATGACGGGTAGCTCTAAAGGAAGATTTGCCTTGGTCACTGAATTCGACCACAGTAGTACATTTGCTATGTCCTAAGTGTACTGAACCTTTCTTACTGACACATAAATCACCAGTGACTGGTAATACTGACATAGCAGGGAGAACTGGTGCGGCTTCGGATTCAACAGTAAGAATCATAAGGTTAATTGTATAATTACCTAATCCATATACTTCATTTTCTAGATCAGTTCCTACTCTAGTGGGGAGTCCCTTCTTGTCAGGGTAACAGGCATTAAGCAGAACTAAGTTCAAGTTTCCCCAAACCCAGCTCCCTTTGAAAACAGCGACATCAGGATCTACGGAATTAATTATTCTAAACCATGCACCACAGGAGCACGGTTACGGAAAGAGGGGCAGAACTCCCTTGTATTTCTGGTAGGGAAGGAGTCGGCCACATATCCAACAGTTTGTAGCATTGTTAGTCTGATGGGAGTGATGTAACATACTAATGAATGTGTTGTTGTGCAGCGCAAGTCTGTAAGAAAGTTCGTGGGGAGGTAATTCACTAAAGGAATGTTCAGCAGTGACATTGTAAGCAGATTGTTCACGCTTGAAAATAGGGTAGTATATGGGAAGCAATATACTAGCAACAATAATCAGAAGGCTTAGAAAAAACATAATCAATAATGTCACTATACAGTGACTACGGAGTGATTTGCAATATGTACGTTTCTTGAGTTGTCTCTCTCTCTCTCTCTATCTCGATCTAGGGGATACATGTCAGAAACTATTTAACCGATTCACCTAGGGGAGGACTTAAACAATTAAACTGTCTGACTTGCTAGATCGAAGTTTCAATCTGTACTCCTCTTGGGGAGTTTTCTCTTGTTTCGGAACTTTAAAGTCACTAGGTTCGATGCAGTCTTTGGAAGGGGTGGACGAGTCTTTTTCTGGCATCAGTTTGTTACACTTTTTTATATGGCTCGTATGGATCCACCCCTTTCGGCCTTCTACTTTGATAGCGGTCCGCGTTGTAAGAAGGACGGTCTTCGGCTCTTTCCAGCGGGGCTCCAGCGGACTTTTCCTGTCGAAGTTCCTAATTAGGACTGTGTCACCGGGACGGACATCATGCGGCTTTACATCAGTGTTGTCAGGGAAGGCTGCGGCAACCTGTGAACGACATGATTGGAGTGCAGACATCAAGGAGGCAAGGTAATCTGTCAGCATATTACAATCAACATCGGTAATTTTCTTAGGTATGGGCGTCCCCCACATATTCGGTGGTCTGCCAAAGACCACTTCATACGGTGATAATCCTGATCGAGTGGGCGACCATTCTCATATAGAACAATGCAACTGGCAGGGCGACTATCCAGTCGACCCCTTTCTCTTTACAAACTTTAGCAAGGCGGGTCTTTAGTGTCTGGTTATGCCTCTCTACAAGGCCAGCGGCTTCGGGATGTCGGACACAATGGAATCTCCACTGATATCCTAGCAGCAAGGAAACCTGTTTCATGAGTTCGGATGAGAATGGCTGTCCGTTATCTGAGTACACGACACAAGGCAAGCCGTATCGTGGGAAGAATTCTCGAACCAGCTGCCTGGCAGTGGTCGGAGCAGTGTAATCTGGGACTGGATATGCTTCGGTCCAACGGGAAAGTGCACAAACAATTACAAGGACATATTTGAATCCTCGACAACGGTCCATCTGGATATAATCCATCTGGAGGACTTCAAAAGGGTGATCGGGAGGATGAAATCCACCTTGCTCTACAGGGACGCTTTTACCTGGATTGAACTGACAACAGATCATGCAAGTACGCACTTTCTGTTTTGCTGCTGCTCATAAGTGTTTGTTATACCAGAGATTCTGTAAACTGTCTAACATCGCTTTTTCTCCTAGATGTGCTGGACTATGTGCTGTATTGATTATGACTTGAACCATAGAGTCGGGGAGAAACCATGTAGATTTTCCCTTCGTCATCCAACCTTGATCTGTCTGGATCCCTCCTAGTTCAGTCCATTTCTTTATTTCATCTGTAGTAGCATGTGTCTGAATATCAATTACATCTAGGGCGGGATCCCTGACTGTCATACAATGTGTCGGTACTATTGTCTTTGTCACGTCAGTTGTCTGAGTGTGAGTCAATGCTGTATGTTTTGCTGTCTGGTCTGCCAGGTCGTTACCCTGGGAAACAGAATCTGTAACTTTAGTATGTGCTTTACACTTCATGACGGATATGCCTGAAGGCAGATGTATTGCTTCTAACAGTGCTTGAATGAGGGGACCGTGTTGGATCTTGGCACCGTGAGAGGTCAAGAAACCTCGTTCTTGCCATAACATTCCGAAGTCGTGTACAACTCCGAACGCATAACGGGAATCAGTGTATATGTTAACATTTCTGTTCTTGGCTAGTATACAGGCTCGGGTCAGAGCAATAAGCTCTGCCGCTTGAGCGGATAGCGTATCAATACGATATGTTTCTTTAACTTCAGTTTCAGTGGTCACTGCATATGCGGCCACTAATTCTCCTGTACTTGTTCTCATACATGAACCATCCACATAAAGTGTCAGGTCTGGATTTGTCAATGGAACATCGGTTAAGTCTCGTCGGGGCTTTGTTACTGCATTAATGATCTCTATACAATCATGCGGGCTGGATCTGTCATAATTGAAGGTAACAATGTAGCGGGTTTCAGAATGCTGCAGCGTCTGATTTCTATGTGCGGCTGGAATAGCGTTAATTCATAACCTGTCAGTCGTGCTATAGTCAAGTGTTGAGTCTGAGTTCTGTTTAAAAGAACCTCTACAGAATGTGGAACTTGTACTGTTAATTGATGTCCTAAAACAATTGAGTCGCTCTGTCTGATTGCTAGTGCTGTTGCTGCTACTGACTTTAAGCACGCAGGGAGTGCCTGGGCTACTGAATCCAATGTACTTGAAAAATAAGCGCAAGGCTTATGTGAACCTGCTTGATCTTGAGTGAGGACAGACAACGCTGTACCTTCACGTTCTGTAACAAAAAGTGTAAAAGGTTTGCTGTAACATGGTGTCGCTAAAACTGGTGCTTGGCATAAAGCTTTCTTTAATTCTTCAAAGGCTTGTGTGTGTTCCTGAGTCCAAGGAAGGGCAGTCGAAGTCGCTGCCTCCTGTGTTGTCAACTGAATGAGTGGTTTAGCTAGAAATGCATACTGAGGAATCCATTGTCTGCAGTACGAGGTGAGGCCTATAAAGGCCCGCACTTCCTTTTGTGTCTGGGGTTGTGGCATATTTACAATTAACTGGATGCGATCAGGAGTGAGCTGTCTCCCCACTTTGGACAGCAAGTGACCCAAGTACACAACTTGCTGAACACAGAATTGTAGCTTCGAAGGGGACACCTTGTGTCCCTTGTCGGCCAGAAAATGTAAAACTGTCAGTGATGCTTGTTCACATTCGGGTTCACTTCGTGCGGTGATCAACAGATCATCGACGTATTGCAGTAAGGCGGTGTTAACTGGCATTTGAATACAATCTAGTTGTCTTTTCAGTGCTTGACTGTAGATGCTGGGGCTTTCTGTGAATCCTTGAGGTGCGCGTGAAAATTTGAAACTTCGTCCATTTAAACTGAATCCGAAAAGGTATTGGCTCTCTGGGTCAATAGGCACACTGAAGAAGGCGTTCTTGAGATCAATTACAGAAAAGAACGTTGCTTCAGAATCAATAGCAGTCAATAGGGAAGAGATGTCGGGAACCACAGGGTACTGTGGTACAATGCATTTATTCAGTTCTCGTAAATCAATCACCAGCCGATATACTGGCGGTGCATTGGGATCAGTACGTTTAAGAATCGGAATGATAGGGGAATTACAGATATTGGAGTCGGTCTCTACGACCACTCCTTGGGCAATGAGCTCTTCAATGATTTCCAGTAAAGCCACTACAGCATCGGGTGGTAACTTGTATTGTCTGATTCGTGGTAAAACAACACCTGGTTTCAGTGTAACACGGTATGGTGTAATGTGCAATTAATGTGTAATTAGCAGATTCCGCCCTTAGATAAGAAGCTGAAAACCACTAAGATTTCAAATAAATTGAAAATTTTAATGCCAAAAGAATAATCAGAGACGACAAGCGAACAGCCCGGGTAAAAGGAAGGTAGAATGGCAACATGTACGCAACAATGGGAAAGAGCTGAGCCAGAAAGTGATTTACGTAGTAGAGAAAGGAGACGGACAGATAGTCAGTCAAGGGAAAGAATACAAAGCAGGAAGCAGCCGGTTCTAGAGCAGGTACCGGAAAAATTCAACGGAGCCGAAACTGCCATATCAAACTGTAAAAATAACAACCATCTCTCTGACAGGGTCAAACATCACGAGGTATCCTCAGCCCAAGAAACCAGGGCTATTACATCAAAGGAGACAGACACTATACTATTTGTCCCCGAATACAAATCCAGAGGAGGAGTGGACACCTTAAACAGAGGAAACATTCAAACTCGTCCACTCAATCAAGGGACTGGAAGACATCAACTCAACAGATTTGCCTGAAATCGAATTCCAATCTACATGTGACCCACACAATCCAGAAATGACAAAGACAACATGGAAATCAAATGAGTTGGTTGATCGGATCCTAGGAGAAATTAACACATTTTCTCAGTGGGGAATAAAACTGGAACTAGGAAAAAGATTAGCCTACACAACACCCTTTCTAGAGGAAAGCAAATAACATTTTCATACAGTAACATCTATTCTAAAAGGAGCTCTTATCCAGTCATCGGGGCCTCACGTTAAGCTCCTATACACTAAAACCGTAATAACACAACCACCTGTCCCCATCCTGGCCAATATACAGCCGACAATAACAAATGAAGGCGGGCAATGACAAGGGTTACCCGCCCAGACCTCACCACATACCGATCTGATTAATCTTAGAATATGTATCTAGAATATCAACGGTCTGATGAATAAGTTGGAGGATCCGGAAACATTAAATTACTTAAGGACATTCAACCTGATATTACTTCAAGAAACCTGGGAAGAGCACGAGACAGCCCTTGAAGGATACACGTCACAAATAGTACCAGCCACTAGGACCTCAACCTTTGGTCATTGCTCAGGCGGTCTGAAGACATTTGCCTCAATTCTTACAATAGGAACAACAGGAGAGATAAAGATTTAAACCATAGCTCCAAGTGCAATACAGGCAATAGCCATAACAATCAAAATCAGAAAGGTGGATCAGCCACTTGTAATAATCAACTCATATATACACCCGAAGCACAGACTGAAAGGGGCAAAAGAATTGGTCAAGGTAACAGCAAGAATCATAGAAGAGAAAGATGTGGAGGATCTGATCCTGGCAGGCGACTTCAATGTTTTTCTGTTCGGAACCGCACTAGAAGACGAATTAGGGGAATTCCAAACCAAGCCCAAGCACTTCCAAATAAACAAACAAGATGCTCCATTCAACAACTAAAGGATTTAGAGCAACTAAATCTAAGGGTGATGAACGGCCGGTTCAAAGAGGACATCCCACCCGCATCAACTTATCACTCCACAACCATTTCTTCTTATCTAGATTATACCCTTGCAACTCTCCCCTTGTTTGACATCATCAAGTCATTTAGATTGTGTGACAACGAGCAAAGTGACCACCTACCGCAAGAAATTATGTTAAGCGTAACCAGAGAGAGCCACATGGAAACAAGGGTAAGTGCTGGGACTGAATACACTTCAGATTTTACACGAATAAGGTACAAACCAGACAAGATTGAAGAACTGTCCACAAGTGCGAAGGAACTAATTCATCAAGACAACCTGGCTACAAACCCAATTGAAGCATTGGAGGAGTACACAAAGGCCCTTGGGACTAAGCACGCCACAAAACCAAATAGCTTCAAAGGTAACTCTCAGGGACCCACACCAGGAAAGACAAGCTCGCCCGAGACAAAAAGACTCAAACGAAGAATAAATCAAATTTTAAAAAGACTTGGAGCACAACCACAAAACAAAGCCCTGCAAGAGGAGTTACGCAATTTAAAAGCCAGGCTAAAAATAAAAAAGTTGATCTGGGTAAAGAAAAGATAGATGAATGATGAACTCTGGGCAAAAATAACATACGATTCGAAACAGAAAAACAGCGCCAGGTTCTGGCAGACAATTTATAGTCTCCAACGGCCCGGTCACCATGGAATAAGCTCATATATAGCAGAGGCAGATTGGGCAAATCACCTGTATAATCACTTTAATGACAAAAACCAAGAGGGGAACTCAACTGAAGATAAGCCACAGAAAAAGGAGAAGGAACAGGAAGACATCAACGTAGGAAAGGCCAAACAAGGAACTAGCAAAGACATCAAATGGGATGTGAAACGGCATAAACAAAAGGACGAAGAAGGATTAGGGAATAAAAGCCCAAAAATAACATTGAATAGCAAAGAAAACAATACTAATACATCAGCAGCTCAGATAAAATTACAAATATAGAAGGGCAAGTCGGAAGGAGCACCAGGTCCAAATGGTATACCTCCAATAATGTTCAAGCATGACATTGAATTTTGGAGTAACATACTGGTACCAGTTTTGAAGGGCATACAAGAGCTAGAAACCAGCCCGGCATCCTGGAAAGGCTCGACCATAAGTCCAATCTATAAACAGGGCAACAGGAGTAACCCTTGCAATTACCGTCTGATTGCCCTAATTGACATAGAGCAAAGTACTACGCCGGCCTAGTACTGGAGGTATTGACATTTTGGGCATCGCCAAAGCAAATAGTCCCGGTAAATCAAACAGGATTCTACAGAGGACAGGGCACCACCACTAACATCATGGCGTTAACCCTGTTGGCAGACGCGGCAAAAGCAGCAAAGACCTCACTATTTTTATGCTTTATAGATTACAGCGCAGCCTTTGACCACGTGGCTCGGGCCAAACTATGGCAAAAGTTGGAAAAATGGGAATACCAAGTCCTTTCATGATACAGCTGTTCTTACTTCATACTAACACCTGGGTTAAGATCAAGCTGGGAGATGGGACGCATCTCTCAAGGCGGATTAACACCGCCAAAGGCTTGAAACAATGGTGCGTCCTAGCCCCCATGCTGTTTAATCTCTGCTTAGCAGACCTTCAATGGGAATTGGACAACTCAAAATCACACCCCCACGACTGGGAGAAATCTTGCTGTCCAATCTCCTATATGCTGATGACCTAGCCCTAATAAGCCAGACTCCGGGTAATAAGCTAGAAGTACCTTGGGGTACTACTCCGCAGCAGAGGCTCGTTTAAATCTCAATTAGATAGGGTACAATTAGCTATCTCGCGATGAAGCCTCTGAAGAAAGAAAGTTTTACCTGACTGCACGCTTGACCCCATCCTACAAGTAATCAGAGCAAGATTACAGCCCATGCTGACATATGGGAGTGAACCAACACACGGAAAAGATGCGTTGATTCTAGATAAAGTGATTAGCAGAACATATAGAGCAATTTTCCAGCTACACAATTATGTGTCACCTGCCCAAATACGCCTCGAATTTGGCCTTCAGAAGCAGACAGTGGAAAGAAGGGGTATCTACATAGAATTCTGGCACAAGATCCGAAACGCAGAGCAAGGAACTCTAAATGCCCACCTTTGGATTGAACTGTTACAACGCGAGCAATCATCAGCCTGAGAGTACCTGTTCGAATCACTAGAGAGACTTGAACTGACCGATCTTTGGGAGTCGCCAGTAGATCATAGGAGCTTTAAAAAGGTTGCAACCAAAGTAACGAAAATGATATCCTTAACAGAAGACAAGGAAACTCCGGCAAAGAGGGCACACAGCTGGACAGTGTTGAATGACTACAAAGCACTTAAGCCACAAGCTTACTTGAAAAGGGGAATTAAACAGAAGATAAAAGAAAAACATTTTTAAGGCTGCAGTTTGGTATCTTACCAATTCTCCCTCACCTAGCACCCTGGAAAAGGAGACAAGAAGAGCAAACCTGTCATCTCTGTAGAATAGGACCCGAGGACCTAACACACATAATTTGTATTTGCCCAGGCTTGATGGACAAAAGGCGAGCTTTATTACGAGCCAAATGGAACCAGAAGGGCATCAGGACTTGCAGGCAGGCAAACTGTCTTTCAACCCACAGGAGACCCAGTTAAACTGCTGTCTCTCAAAATACTTTGATATAGTGGCTGAAAGACTAAAATCTCAGCAAAACGTGGAGACAGACTAGGAGACAGCTAGCGCACTTAATTGAGTAACTCATTGTGACTTCGGCACACGAAACAACCCCGATAAAGTAAACTGAAAACATGAACTTTATTCGCTAACACATAAAACGAGACAACTCTGATCTCTGTATTTCAAAGTTTGAAAGTTTTTTTTTTTTAACTGAATTTTACATTATGGGTTTTAATTAACTGTACAATAAAGATTACTTACCTGTGCGGAAAGCAGTAGTGAAATGTGTTAAAAATCCTGTGAGGAAAGCGCCTCGAAAATGAGGGCACAGTAGATGAGGTACAGGGCGAAACCGCCACCTTCAAAGGCAAGCCCAGTAAGGGCTGAAATACAAAAATATTGTTTACCCAAACCCTGAAAAGGGGGTGGGGGGAGAGAGCCAGCACCACAGAAGTGGAAGAATCAACGCAAACACCCTATGATAGCAATCATATAAGGGTGCATTCTCAGGTTGCACCAACACTAAGAAGCGTACCACACAATGGTGGTATCTTGGCGCAAAAAGATTATAGAGCGTCAGTGGTGAGAACTGAGCCTGAAATTAACAGAACAAGGCTCTAAGATAGTGACTGGCAAAAGAAGAGCAGCCATCAAAGGCAAGAGGATCCCAGCGACACTGAAAAACGCCCACGTGAATACAGGAGAGGCAGAAGCCATACAGTAAGGAACCAATACCGAGGCAGTGAATGATTACTAGAGCCAACTGCACCAAAGGTGCAATAGATTGATGCCAATGCCAGGATAGCAGAAAAACATGAAAACGACGCCAACAGCAAGAGTGTGGCGAAAAAATCCATAGGAGCGTACCAAGGCTAAGGCAGTTACTAAATAGCCTAGAAATACCCCACATAGGGTAAGTGTCAACCCCTGCGAGGGGGAGTCCTCTTGGGCAAAGCACACATTCAGAGGAATGGACGGAAAGACAGAACTAGCCGTCTGGCTGCATGTAAAGAATATAGATGGCGGAACCACCGCCTACACTATCCGGATGCTACGCAGAGTACCGGGACATGTACAAAATCAGACAAACAAGGCAACATCGCCGACGCAGAATAAAAGAATACTGATAAGGCAAAAAAAGGCGTGCCTCAAGAGTCACGGTAGCCCTGACATGAGGCGGTTGACCCCTGAATCTGCGCGGCTATCAAAAAGGTCCACTCCATTGAAAAGCAGATCCCTAAGAGCATCCCGAAAAATGTCTGGGAAACGACTGTTGCGCAACTAAGCATGGCGGCGCAAAGCCACCGACCGAGCAGGAGCTCGTCCCACCGAGTCAGTGGCGTCAAGAGAAGAGCTGAGGGAGAATTGCGCCATTCCCCTGCCATCATGCAGAAGGCGGATTCATTCATTCCGCAGTCCTTCGGGAATTGAAGGTAGAAGAGCCTAGACCAAGTCCAAAAGGGTAGAGGATGCACGTGCAAACACCAAGCTGTATTCAAGGCACGGATGCCAGCACTGGCAGAGGCGAAAAGTTGGCGCCCACATGAGTCTAACCACCTAGACTCCCTGGTGGGAGGCAATAGAGGCAGGGCGGAGAAAGACTAAGTCGATGGCAGCCTGAACAACTAGGCCCTGAGCCCTAGGGCAAAGGGAAAGACAGAGCGGATCATTAGGGTTAGCACAGTGTCAACGAGCTATGGCCCAATCAACAGGGTCACCTGAGAAAGGCCTTGCCCATGTGTCCAGCATGATGTCAAACAAGGACGCCCCAAGGGGCAGCAAAGGCTCCACTTCAGCCGGCTCCATATGGAGAAAATCCAACAAAGGATCAGAAGGCATAGTAACCACAGGAGGCTGAAAGGAAAGAATAGCAGCCGCCCTGTGAATAGCCCATGCGTAGGCAGCACTAGCCTCAGTTGCCATCCGGGAGGAGGGCTGGAGACTAACCCGTCCACTAGACCACAACAGCGAAGGAGCCAGGGGCTGATGCGTTGTCCACGCTACACAAGGTACCTGCACCATGGGCCGAAACGATCGCAGATCAGGGGAGTCTGGAAGAGCGTCAGCGTGTGGCATAAGAGAAGGCATAGGCGCCGGCACAGGCTTCGACCGACGCAGCGTGGGAGTCGCATCGACGGCTTAGGAGTCAGGTGGAACAGCATCCTCCTGAAATAGAGGAGACGTGGACGTCGGCACCAAAGTCGACGGACGTTGAGCCGGAGTCCTCTGGACATCGACGACCTCCAAGGGGGACTTGGGCTGGGCGCCGTCCAACGTCGACCCCACTGCAACATGTGGGGAACAGGGTGTCGAGTCCGGCGCCGCCTCTGATGTAGAGGCAGGGGGCCGCTCAGGACTATGCGGAGACTGACAGGGTGGGCTAGACGGACGACTGGGAGGACCCACTGGGCTGTGTCCCGTTGGCGTCGATGCACACAGCCGGAGCAGAGGACGAATCCGCCGGCGAAGACCTGACTTGAGTACCTTCCACCTCTACGGGACCCGAAGGCGCACTAGGGAAAGTGGGGGACCAAAAATAAGAGCTGAGTGCTTCAGAATAAGCCTCCATTTGGGCTTGTGTTGCTTCGGCACCTGGAAAGGGGGGGTACGGAGGAGACGACCGGCAAAAGCCCATTTCCGGCATGGAGCGAGAAGAGCAGGTGCCAGCAGCACGGGTAGGGGAGGAAATCCTCCTGGACTTACGTTTGTGTTTACCCTCCAAACGACGTCTGTGGGAACAACCTCGGGAGTGGACTCGACCCTGATAGGGAGAGCGGCGCCGCTAAGGTGCAGGACCGACAGCCGTGCAGCCAGCAATTTCATCCAACGCTCCCGTAAGGACTTGGGTTTCGTCCGCTGAGAATCGTCGCACTCTATGGAGTTGTGGTGCACCCCGAGGCACCACATACAGATGGCGTGTGGGTCCATCACTGACATCTGATGTACACAGGTCTCACATGCCTTAAAGTCCGAAGGCATTGAACATTGTTCCCTGGATGCCAAAGGCATCGAGAATACCAGAAAAACAGGCCAAGAAACCGCTGGTTTTCCAGGATCTGCGTTGGGACGTCAGTGCGCCAGGAGGGGCATATATGGCTCCGCTTATGTCACGTCCGTGGACAACGTCAGGCTGGAGCCATGCGCCGCCGCCGGCGCGCAGAGGTGTTGCTGCAGAAAGTTTTCCGGATCCAGTCTGACGCCTGGGGATATTCTAAGTTAAGGAATCTGCGGCTAGACGTCTCTATCAGATACACAAAAACAATGGGTAAACAGACCACCAAAATTGGCCAACAGTTCCTAAAGACCAATAACCTATACAGGAAAATGGACAATAATCAGTTGCTGGGAGTTCGGGGGAAGTCAAGAATCCACCTGTACAGAGTAAAGAACTCAACATTATTGCAGTTCTTACCATAAACCAACCTATATAGCTAAGTGACTAATGGAAACTATAAGTGACATCGTGGCAAGAGATCCTCTGAGCTGCATGCTGCAAGTGACCATTGCCACATTGCTATCTAATGCGTTGCATAGACTTCACAAAGTTCAAATAGGTCTAGTAACTGAAAATGAAGTTTCTAATTCTGGGTGCATGCCTGGAACAAAATGAGCAACTGGAAACTGTGACTGCTTTATGGAAAAGCAGCAGGGATGAGATGGATTGTAGTACTATTCAAATCTGGGTCCATTAGAAGGAGAAGAGCTCTACTGCCTGCTCTTGTGAAGTCAGGGTCTGTACTGGGGGAGTCTCAGTAAAAAACAGAGCATGAAAACTGTGAGATTCTGCGAAGTTCCGCCAATGGGCAGGATTACGCATGTTGTGCTGGTCATGCTGCGATTCAAAATTGGCAAGAACGGCACCAAAAGAGGTGTTAGAAAACACAGCCTTTTGAGTTGATTTTGCTGCCACTCATGAAGAAATTACTTGAGAAGCAGCCCTTTGACAGAAAATCTCACAGGAAGTCCTCCTAGAAATCGGAAATAGCAGTACAGGACACACACTTTCGCTCGCCTGCTCACATTTCTGGAGTCTGGCAGGAGAAAAACGTCTGCCACACGGTGATTAGTAGATTTTGGCCAGAAATCCAGCACATTCCGCGAGTGGAATGAAAGTTTCTCTCCGGGCCTACTCTATACACAGTTGTGTGCACTGTAAAATACCCATAGTCCATTATTTATCTCTGGCCAAAGTATTAGCACAGAATATCCATGTTCTTTTTTTTATCTCCATTGCATTACTTACATACTTGTTATTGGGGCTAGTATAGCATCTACGGATACTATAAAACTGGGCATATAGAGAAAGTCATACCCTTTCAGGTAGCCATTAAAGAACAGATCAGTTAACTACACCATTCTCCACATTTAACTTTTAAGAAAGGTAGCCAACAACCAGGGCTGAGGTTTGGAACTAGGTCTAGGTTAAAGACACCCAAAGCCTCACATGTCCAGAGAACAGCAGGAATAAGTATGGTGTCTTATGTAATGGGTAACTGTTTAACTTTAGATACTCACACTTGAGAAACAAGAAGAGTAGGACACTGCATTGCTGGGGCAAGCAGGCCATGTAAGAACTCCAAGATCTGGTCCCCATAGAAATGAATATTCTGGTGTTATGGCTGTTGTTGAAATAAAGAATTTGAATAATGACTCTTGGGAATGGAAAATAACATTTGGGGCCGGATTGTTAGACATTGTGCTTCTTGGAGCTGTCCCAGGGCTTAAGTTCCTTTCCTCGGTTCTCAAAAAAAGAAAAGGTGCGCTCAATATAAGGATTCCTTGTGGAATAGGGCCTCTTTTCTTGGTGGAAAATTACCATTAATGGGCATGAAGGTAGAGTGCACACACTTTACTTTCTGAGGCCATCTGAGGTCAGATGAACCTTCCTTTCCATCTGGTGTTGGGCTTTGGGAATGTGACATCTATTTTGGAAAGATAATTTTGAGGTTCACAGCACCATATAAAGCAAGCATGTGTAATCACTGAGAACAGGATCCATTTCCTACTCCTACACTTGTATAACTGCAAATAAGAAGGAGCTTCAATTAGGAATCCTTAAAAAATGTACAACTAATAAATTACATGGCAAATGAAGATCAGACAATGTTGTATGTAAAGTGTCTGGTACCTTACACTGGAATGGAAAACAGAGTGAGGATATTTATAGCCATAGCTCATCATCAAGTTGAGGAAAGGCAGCATATCTGTGCAACCAGTACTAAAAGTGTACTAACTGGACTAGCGTGGAATGACAAATTAGGAAACTGCCATTTATGAGAATCAGAAAGAGGTAAACTCCACGCGAATAATGGTAGGAAGGCAAAGCAAACTTAGCACATTGTTAAAGATTATTTTGGTAAACTCAGTAACAGAATTGTATCTAGAGACCCGAAAAGCTAACAAGGGGGAGGAAGGGAGTTAGTCAGTAATGATGCATTAGAGAGACAGGTTTACCAAAAAATCGATATCAGATACTATGATTCACTGTGCTGAGCACCATATATACTCTTATTAAAAAAAAAAACTATGCCTGACTGATCAAATGAACAAGTTACGTAACTCAATTAACACTCTTTCTGTTGGATACTCTATCTTCCCGCAGATTACTCACATTTAGAATATTCCCCAGGTGTCAGACTGGACCCATAAGTTTTCATAGCAGTGCTCTCATGAACTACTAGATGAAGCTGTATGACTTCTCATTGACTTTATTTCACCCAAGAAGTAAGAGGGGAGCCACATATAAAAGCACCACCCATGCTTGCAGACGTCAATTTGCTTGACTCTTTCCAAGCCTTCAGGAGTGATGCACAAAGACAATTGGAGGTGCCAGTGTGCAAATCTCTAATTTGGAACCTTTTAGATTGTAAAAATCGACCACTCCACAGGACTGGCAGTATCAGGCACCGGGCGTTTTCCTGGTGGGCCAGAAGGGTAAGACTGGTTTTGCAGCAGTGCTGCAAAATTAGCCCCCTGTAATAACACCAGTAACAGTGCTAAAGCGGAAGCAGTGCTACTTCTAGCTAGCAACACCCTCCCTCCCACACTGCCCCCCACTCCGCTCTGGGGCGGGTCTGGCAGAATTGACAGGGCTTGTTTGTGTTCCCAATCCTGCCCTGTTTGCGGTTAGATAGAATATCAACCACAAGGCATTAGCAAAGCTAAGTAACTTCGAACCACAGATTCCTCACTTTTAGAATAGATACCAAAGCAGTACCTCCCAATATGTACAGTCTGAAGTGGGCTTGGCCCAAAAAGTCCAGCAGAATCTAACTGGCAATATGATCTTCCTGCTGGACTTGCCTCTCAAGGAAGCTGTGCTTCGGGAACGCATGCATTGACACCCAGGTCATGGCCTGACATGTCAATATTAGGCAAACCATGTGCCAAAGCATTTGTAGCAACCTTTGTCCTGGTGGAATGCGCCCTCAATCCTTAGGGAGGCTGCTTCTTGGCCAATGCATAACAGATTTTCAAACAGAGGACTATCCACCTTGGCAAAGTAATTTTCTGCCGCAGCATTACTTTTCTATGCCCCAGACAACCCCACAAAAAGCTGACCTTCCAGCCAATGGTCTATGGTGTGATTGATGTAGAAGCTTAAAGCTCTGTTGAGTCCACCTAATAAAGTATTTTCTCCTCTTTCGAGAGATGATACAGTACAAAGAATGTTGGGAGAGTTGATGAATTGCATAATGTGAAACAGATTAAGTCAAACAATTGGTTCTGATGGGGATTCTCAACTGCTTAGATTACTCCAGGAGTAAAGACTTATTCATAACACATGTATCAATAAATGAAATAACACACCAGAATTAGGATTTCAATAATGTATTCGAAATTGAATATCAAAATGTTTAAGGCTGTCACGCTTTACAAATTCAATTGTGGTGAAAAAAGTGACTGGTGATATTGACAGTAGACTATGTACAAGACAAATAGACATGTGACTCTAAGCTTGGGAAAAAATGGGGATTTTGTTTTGTCCATATCATTTTTTCACATATGCTGTAGGATCCATTGATAAGTATAAACCGTGATCATGAGCACTGGGCTGACATATGCAGCAAGTCGACGTTTCGACCCTGTAAGTGGCGCAAATGTAAAAAGTATCAAGGCGGGTCTTCCTCAGAACTGGAAAAGGGGGGGAAGTGTTTGACAGCCAAAAAGCAGATGCTTCAGTAGATGAAATCTGCATATTGTGTGATTCCTCTTATTCGCCATTCAAGTTATTTACGTGTTAAGGCAAAAGCGTGTCTGTCCGGTAATTGCTTATTTCAACGAAATTCACAAGACTCTAACCGATTGGTGGAAGTTAAGTGAAGAATTAATTGAGCCTTCAACCGGCTGGTGGAGACCTGACTCTATAATAAATGTATGAGTTACTTACCTTCGGTAACGATGTATCTGGTAGAGACGATTCTAGCAGCAGATTCCTTCACGTAGAATATTCCCCAGGCGTGAGACTGGATCCGGAAACTTTTTTGCCACATCATCACTGCGTGCCGGGGGCGACATCACGCGACTCCGCCTAGGCGTCGTACGTGACGTCAGCAAGGTCACATAAGACCTGCCCTGGCACACCTACGTCAGCTTTCTTCTGAGAACTTTTCCGCACCACAACGAGGAATCTCCTGGTAAAAAACTGTGGAAGCATGGGAACAGTGTGCGAAGAGCAGAAAAATTGGAAAGAAGCGGTGACTAAACCACACCACACAGAATAGTAGCAACACAGTAGAACCCAAAGACAGGAAAGAAGAAAGAGCAAGCAGCGCCCTGCGTAGCCACCCTGTCAGGACATAGACAGCCTCCCACTCCCGTGCCCCAGAGGCAAGGAACATGTAGTAAACCTACCACCCCCATCCCAAGAAAGGGGGACAACAACCCTCCAAGCCACTCCAACATAAGAGGGCAACCACCACAAGGGTCAAGGCAAGACATGGCCAGACCTTAATCAGGGGATAGCATTGGAAGGGAGGGAAGGATAGGAATAGAAAGCAATCTCCCCCAAGCCTGGAGTAGCCAGAGCAGCAGGGCACCAGAACACTGGACCCCACCCTTCAAGAACCAGGGAGGAATGATCCGCCCCCTGACAGAGCGACCCATCAAGAACAAGGAATGCACTCACAGGAGACAGAGCCCCCCGGGAGGAGAGTACTGAAGGCCAACCCAAGGGTCCTCGCAGAAAAAGGGTAGAAAGGGCGGGCCATGAAGGAATCTGCAGCTAGAATCGTCTCTACCAGATACATCGTTACCGAAGGTAATTAACTCGTACATCTGACAGAGACCACTAGCCGCAGATTCCTTCACGCAGAATAGATACCCTAGCAATACCCCCTGGGAAGGAGGATCTGTGAAAGGACCCCACCAGTCAATACAGAACAGAGGGTCAAAAAGGACCAGATCTGTGGCCAGGCAAGGGGGACGACCACAGCAGAACCCTACTGACCCCAAGGGGATGTAGGGGGCAAAAGAAGGCTGAAGAGGCTCGTACACTCACAGCAAAGGAACCCAAGGCAAGGGCGGAGAGGCCGAAGCATGCCACTCCCTCACAAGGCAACACAACTTCCGCCCAAGACCAAAAAGGGAAAACTGAAGAAGAAGCCCAGAGGGCCCAAGGAAATGAGGGAAAAGAAGGCAGACCCACTCAAGATGGAGAGCAGCCTGCTAGCCAGAACAGCGCTGGCAGTCAAGCCGCCAAAAGCAGGAAGAAGAGAAGAAGAACAGCCCGAGTCCCCTGGAAGGCCAAGTAGGCAGCGCCTAGCAAGGGAGAACACAGAAGTGTCCCAGACCTCAGGACAGGAGCAGGGAAAGGAGGAGGTGCCTGGGTACACCCCTGCGAGTGGCCGCACACACAACCTTAAGGAGCAAAAGCAACCTACACAACCACCATGGAGAACAGGCACCCGAAGGCGACCAGAACCCTGCAGCAGAGCGCAAGCCATATGACCTAGGGTACGAGATGCCCCCAACATGGGAACCCTCTTCTGAAGAACTTCCGCAGCAGAGGAACTAACAAAAGAGCCACGGGGAAAAAAACACCCCGCGAAGGTTTGACAAGCAGCCCAATCAAGCAGAAGGCCTGATCTCAGGGCCAAGTCTGCACAACAATTCCAACACAATCAACAAAAGGGCCGTCCAGCAGCCAACAATGCCAAAGTCCCAAGAAGGTCGCAATGGCCAGAAAACGCACTCCACAGACAGAACACCTAAGAAGGCCCAGACTCAACCCGACTCAGGAATCACTGAGGAGGGGACGGAGGAGGAGGATGATAAGGCAGAGCAGGAGGAGGACAGAACCCTGCCAGAAGCCTCTGGATGGCGGAGTCGGCCAGGGCATGGAACAACATACTGCCAAACGGAAGATCAATGAGCTGCTCCCGAATATTCTCTGGGAATACTCCATCCCGAAGCCAAGCATGGCGACAGAGAGCGATCGAGGAAGCCATGGTCTGGTCTAACACCTCCAAAATATCCAAGGCGGATTGGAGAATAAACGCCACCAGCTCCTGGCCATCCAACGCATGATGCTGTAAGTCCACCTGAGCACCCTCCTGGGATGCTGCAGATCCCACAGACTCAGCAGAGTCCCACAAACAGGAGGAGGCCCGAGCCAACACACACAAGGTGTTCAGGGCCCGTACGCCAACGCTGGTCGAGGGTAATATATTGCGCCCCCAAGAGTCCAGCCAGCGGGCCTCTAGGAATGGCAGTGTCAGCAGTGGCGACAGGGTGGGAAAAGCAGTCTGCAAAAGAGCACAGGAGGCAGAAGGGTGGAGGGAAAGGCACACCGGGTCACACGGCCCGGGAGATGCCGGTGCAGATGATTCTAAGGCACTGGTTCCCCTGAGGCAGGACGTCTCCAAGCCCGTCAAGGAAGAAAGGAGTGAACCTTCAAAAGAAAGCAAGATTTCCCTCCCACCTGAGCCCTGGTGGAGGCCCTCCAGTAGATGGTCCGCCGGAAAGAGAGCCACAGGGTCAACCATACGCAGGATGCCCACAGCCGTGGATACCGCTTGAGCGAAGGCCGCACCCGCCTCTGTAGGGCCCGCGGTGGGGAAAGCAGCTCCTCCATGGGCCATGGCTGCAAACTAAGGCGGCCGTTCACAAGGCCAAGCAGGGCGGGCAAGGGCCAGACCTGGAAGTCAGAAGGAGCCGACGAATGAGGGACCTGCTGCTCTTCCGACGAACACCTCCGCCTCAGGAAGGGCAGAGAGCCGCCCTTCGACGCTGGTGAAAAAAACACCACCCGTCTCCGGGAAGTATGACACCAAAATACAGGCTACCTCCAGAGAAGGAGCGTCCGAAGTCGAATCTGTGGCACGACCCCGTGCGGAACCGTAGAGTCCGCCGCCTGAGTCGTAGTGTTGGCACCCTCAGGCATTGCCGGACCAGGTTCCTCCCGCACTGATGACCCGAGCGGAGACTGGAGCGGGGACTAGCTCTGGGTACTGCGCCGACCCGACCTCCACCGAGGTAGCCATCCGCGCAGGGGAACAAGATGGCCATGGGGAGTGACACGAAGCCATCCGCCAACCGCGGTCCAGAATGAGGCGTAGATCGCTCGGCAACCCATGAGGCGGTGCCAGGGACGATTCCACAACAGACTCACCCCTCGTCGAGGCAGCCGCCTGAGGGTGGAGAACGAGAGGGGCCTGGAGAGGGGTCCTCACCCGGCCTTAACCCGGAGCGGGGTGAGGAGGGTTCAATGACCCCTGTGGCTCCGCGAGGTCCAGCTGCTGCCGACGCCGTAGAGGCGTCACTTCGGCCTTAGACAGGACCACCGTGCCAAGGTACCGAGAGGGGCTCGGGATGCGACCCGAGCCCCGGTGACCTCCCGCGACACCACAAGGACTCCCGCAGGAGTTTGCGGCGAGGCAGACGTAAGACGCCCACAAAATGTACAAGTTTTGAAGCCCGAAGCATTTGCACACTGTTCCACCAAAAGAATTGAAAAAAAGGGGCCCGAAACAGATCCGGATTTGCGTTGCCTGTGGATAAGGAAAAAACTGACGTATGCGCGCCGGGGCGGGTCTTATGTGACCTCGCTGACATCACATGTGTGGACGACGCATGGGCGGAGTCACGTGAGGTCGCCCCGCCCTCGGCGCGCATGGATGCTGTGGCAAAAAAGTTTCCGGATCCAGTCTCACGCCTGGGGATAATTCTAGGTGAAGGAATCTGCGGCAAGTAGTCTCTGTCAGATAAGAGGAATCACACAATCTGCAGATTTCATCTACTGAGGCATCTGCTTTTTGGCTGTCAAACACCACCCACGCCCCTTTCCAGTCCTGAGGAAGACCAGCCTTGATGCTTTTAACATTTGCGCTACTTACAGGGTCAAAACGTCGACATGCTGCATATGTCCGCACAGTGCTCATGATCACAGTTTATACTTATCAATGGATCCTACAGCATATGTGAAAAAATAATATGGACAAAACTAAATCCCCTTTTTTTCCCAAGCTTAGTGTCACATCTATTTGTCTTGTTGTGAGAAAGTGCCATCTTTCTTGCATTGGTATGCCCCCACTTTTTGCTGAATTGCTGATGTGCTTTGACTGAGTGTGCCCTGGGCTCCTGCCAACCAGGTTCCCAGGCCTGTGTGCCTTCCCTTAAAACTGTGTTGAAACTCAAACCCAATTGGCATCTTTGGTCCCCCGTTAGCCTCTAGTAAATGGTACCCTAGGTACCCAGGGCATGGTGACCAGAGAAGACCCCTAAGGGCTGAAGCACTTATTGTGCCACCCTTAGGTGCCCTGTACATTGACACCCACACACTGCCTTTGCAGACTGAGTGTCTAAGTACAGAGCTAAACAAAGAGTCGACATGGCACACATCCCTGTGTGCCATGCCCACAAAACCCACTGCCCTGGCATACCTCAGTCACCCCTCTAGCTGGGTGCCCAATGCCAGTGGTGTGGGCACAGGTGCATGAGCCCTGTGCCCCTACCGTACCCAGGGCCATTCATGGGCACTGTAAGTCCAGTGATGCCATTAAGAGAATAATGTGCTGGGAGGTTGTCATTACGAACTCCACAGCACCATAATGGCTACACTGGCAAGTTTGATATCAAACTTCTCAGCACATTAAACCCACACAGATGCCAGTGTGGGATTTAAAGTAAAATGCACTACAGAGGGCATCTTAGAGATGCCCCCTGAAACGTAACCTACAAGCCACGTCTTATCTGAGGGGCTGCCTAGGTTGCCACACAGCAGACATGTTGCTGGACCCCTGGGTGGAGAGCCCTCGCTCTCCTGGGCCTGCAAAAATGCACATTCTGGGACGAGGTGCCAAGCCTCCTCCCCCAGGATGGGCAGGGGGAGCTTCAAAGGCAATCTGCCCTTGTAAGCTTCTCCAGACCATTTGCTGTACCCAGCAACTGGCCCCCACCGGTTCTGACCCCCACTCTGGAGGGAAGACTGGCGGGAAACCCTACGTCAGGAAGGGGGGTGTTCCAACCTGTGCCACCCCTCAGGTGGGAGAGGCAAGGTCAAGCACGACCCCGGGCCCCGGCCATCTTGAAGATGGGGAGCCCTGCCCAATCACAGCTAGGCTACTGCCACCCTTCCACAGGAGAGGAGCAGGCTAGGGGATGTACCCACCCCAGGACAGGGACCCATTAGTCCCTGCCCTTGCTCTACCTGTATTGCCCCTAAATTTAGTATATAGGGGCACCCTGAACCTTCCTTCCTCAGATCCCAATAAGAAAACAAGAAAGAAGATCAAGAAGAAGAACCGCTGTGCAGCTGCTAATAACAGGACAACACCAACTGACTTAGCCCCAGCCCTACCGGCCTGTTGATCCTGGAACCCGCCCCAGCTAAATCCCGGCGACTCCTGCGGACAGCAACCTTGGAAAACCCGGAGGACCTGCCTGCCTTAACCCTATCAAAGACTGGGACTCCCATGAGCAGAGGCTCTGCTCCAACAGCAATACCCCTGGTGCCAACCAGGAACCGCAAATCCAGCCCACTCTGCACCCACCAAGCCTAGCCCGTGCTTGAGTGATCCAAGACCACAAAGATGTCCCCCCGGCTCTGGGACCCGAAGTCCAGTACCCAAAGACCCTCCTCGACGCCCCAGACGATGCCTGCAGCCTCAGAATCAGGGAGCCCCCCCAATCGCGACCAGCAGATGGTAAGATTTCCGGACACCCAAAGACACCCATGCACCCGGCGCCCCACGGCCACCTGTGCCCTCCTTTGGGGTACTTAACTCTTCTCCAAGAACCCAACTTACCTCTCGAAGTGGTGGTCGCAGCTGAAGAATCCCCGTCCCCAAGCCTGCAGCCTTTGTTCACTTTGTAACTTTCCCATTGGTTAACATTGAGCGCCCGGTGGCTCAAAAGCACCCTGCACCAGGCCGCCCGAGTGCTGCTGGAAGTGCAACTACTACCCTCCTCTACTTCCCCACTTGCCATGAGTAAGTGACCAGGAGCTCAACTCCCACAGCCGCGTGGCCTGCCTGCTTGCAGCCACCAACCAAAGGCCCCCTACCCTCCATTGAATTGCATTGAGCCTATCTCTTTTCAGCCGGCTGCCCTTGTACCGCGGAGGGTGTAAACACTGTACCTTTCTGACCCCGGGGTACCCCAGAGTCTATGCCCAGAACCTTAACCTCACCAGTCGAGTACTCACCTGAAAGCCGATAACTCACTTTCCTTCCTTAGGCTAACTTTGACTGGTTTTCACTGAAATTTCTTTTAAGTGTGGGGGTTTTGAAACTTTAAAATATTCTTCTAAAATCAGCTGAATAACGATTTCCGAAATACTCACCTGGGATCAGGAGATAAGCCAGTGCTATACTTTCTAGCTCAGTACTGCACCGCAAAAGGATTCTCAACCTTTGCCTTAAATTGTGCATTTTTCTTACATTTCTGTAACACATCCTTCTATTTTTATCTGAACATGCACAGGAATGTTGAGTGATTGTGATTATGTGGATCACTGCATATTCTGGAATTTTAAGTCACAGAAATGCAAGGAAAATGTGTGTTTTTAGCCAAAGTTTGAGGTTTGCAGGGCATTGTGTGTAAGGAACAGTCATGGGATGCACACGAGGCACACGAGTCCCCAACCCCTCCCCCCCAAAAAAAGACTTTGGCAGCAGTGGATGCTTTTCCTCAGGAGCCTGAGCTTAAGAATGTAAAAAGGAAACCCTCTAGTGAAAGAGCCAGAGGGTCCTTTACAGTCAGACCATAGGAAGGATGATTGGTCTGGTTAATGCAGAACATCTGAAAGGGCAGACAAATAACCTTTAATATAGCCCACCGCATGGCTTTGCTCTGTCAAAAATATAATAAATAAAATGTTGAATGATTCGGCTTGCAGAGGGGTCTGTACTGTGGGCACCACTGAAGGCCACAAATTCGTTCCAGCAACCGGTGTAGATTTTGGGGAAAGATGCCTCGCAGCCAGGATGACATCTACAACTTCGAGTGGCAAGTCAAGTGCCATCAACTGCCACCTGCAATCTCCACGCATGAAGGTGAAGATTGCACAAATTTGGATGGAGAACCCTGCCCTGCTGCTCCGACAGAAGATTCCCCTAAAGAGGTAAACTTATTGAAGGACCGCAGAAATGTAATACCGGCCTTCTAAAGAATCATGAATTCTACCTGCACCAACACCTGACTCTTGCCTTGAAAAAGCCCACGGCCTATAGGCCATTAGAGCGAAACACGCGTCGGCTGTCCTTTTTCCACAGATGTAGCATGAAATTAAAGCCACGCACGTAAAACTTTAAAAAAAAACATTTGAGTTTTCTTTTTCGGACTACCTTTGACATATCGTGAGGGCACAATCCTCTTTTTTCCTCTATACTTATCTTTTTCATAACTCTGGGCAAGAGCCAGGAAGGCATACAGGAGTGCCTTGCCCAACCCTAATCGGAATACAACTCTAAGGGAGGACTTTTGCAGTAACTCCAATGTACAAATGTTTGGACTCTGCACATACTTTGCAGTGGTGACATAATCTAGCCAGAGTTCTCCCCACTGTTGGCAGATGCCCTTTACCACCTCGGAATGTAGCCACCATTCGTGATCTGCCAAGTACCGCCGACCGTGCTTGTTCATCATGGCATTCAATGAACCCACCAGGTTGTTCACAATCAATGAGATGCCCTGACCTAACTACTTCCACAGGGGTCAGAACTCCACTCCAGATGCTATTACAGTAGAAAAAGGCATTGGTGTAGTATAGTCCATAAGAACCTGTATCTGCCTCTCCTTGATGGACAGTAAAAAGACCTTCAATCTGAGGTGAATGACTGCAATTCCAAAAGTTTTATATGGTAGCGATGCTCTGCCACATGCCAGGGAACTCGGATCTACATCTCTCCCAGATGACCTTCACAAACCCCACAGCAACACACCTATCACCACCATCAGCTCTGGGAGGGAAAGGAATCTGCTGCTCATCGGGTTGCAGTCGAGCAGCCACCACTTTAGATCATGAGCAGTCTCCTTGGAAAACCTGGATGACATGCAACGGGTTTCCTTGGTGCTGGGCCCACTTAGACTTCACATCCCACAGCATAGACCGCATGTGCAATCTATGAAAGGAACAAGACTGCATGAGAGCAACAGGCAAGAAGGAACAGGGCAGCTCTCACTGAGACAAGGGAATGAAGTTGAAAAATTCAGGATCGTAGGCCAAATGTCCAGGACTTGTTGCAATGGAATTTGTTGTGCCGGAGTAAAGGCACCGTATCTAAACACTGCCTAGAAAACAAAGCCTCTGTGAAGAAGTAAGGTATGACTCCGGCTCATTGATCGAGAACCTTAACAATGTCATAAGGTTTGCCATTGTCTGGAGGAGGTCTATCACAGACTGAGGCAAGAAAGCATTCAACAAACACTCATCAGACTAGGGGGATGAGCGGCAGATGTGACCCACGCACATAGCTGCTAAGCGGCGCCTGATTCACTGAAGCTCCGCCTGCCTCTCCGCAGCAGCCCGAGACCACGCTGGAATGGCTGCCTTTCTCCAAGTTGGCGAGGCTAAGCCATGATACACGCGGTGCAGAGAATTCTATGGTCGGACCGGAGACTTTCGATTATGCCTTCTTCTTTTGCTTTATTCTAACACAGCAGCAAGAAACAGCACTAAACAACTACATTTCCCATGAACACTTGGGAAAACCAAAAGTCTTATAATTAGTCCTTTGCCAGCTCCCATCATGCCCTGCTGCTGCTTCCTCTTCCTTCGCTGCTCAGACGCAAGTTAAGTGCTCTTTTCTCTCTCCTGGGTTTTGGGGTTTGTTGTGGCAGCGTTTGATATTGGCAGTAAAGCTCTAGTCTATTCCGCTTTGCAGATTGCCCCTGATAATCGTGGGACGCTTTCAGCGCTCCTAATGCAATTTTCGAGCCCAGTTGGAGCGCGGTGTGGTCCTCCCACCGCTAGGAGGCAAACACTCCTCTCTGTGCCCAGCGCAAGTGAGGGGCGCTTTCTCAAAGCATTTTTCGCGCGTTGCCACATATAGCTTGTCTTGCCCCCTGCCACCCAGCCTGACACCCTGTAGGGTTTATTTACCAGTTTTGTTGGTATCCCTGAACTCCCTGGTGGGTCTGTATCTTTTCTATTTTACATCCTGTGGGGTCGCAAAAAGCACAGGTCTGCTGGTGCAGTGGGGCGCTTTGCCGGGTGTTGCCCCGTGATTGAGAGGGCTGCAGCATCCCCAGGGCTAGTCCCTTAAATTGTGTGCCTGTGTGCCCCCACATTTGCCTGGGCACCCTCCCAGCTTCATTTTGTTGCCCGTGAGGGTCCTTTATTAATCTTCTGTGCCGCAGCTCTTGTATACCAGCAGAGCCTAACTTACCTCATGATGCAGGGGGAGCAAGGAAAGTATACAGAGGAGGTCCATCTGAGTTACTCCACTTGGGATGAGGACTTTTACGAAGCGGTCGAGGACTATTTATAGGGCCGTAGATCAGGCCATGATTCCACTAGAACAGTGTTTACGGCTCGGATGGATGAGGCTTACGCAAAGTTGGTGGCCCTTATTCCCGCGCCGGCCCCGGTCCCGGCCCCTGCGCCTTCTCCGTCCCCCCTCCCAATAAGAAGCCTTGCACTGAGGGGGTGGACTGAGGCTTTCGCAAAGGTTAAGAGTGCATTTTTGGTGCATGAGGGGCTCCAGCGAGGTTCCCCCTCCAACCCCTCGGACTGTGTCCCCGGAGCCACAGGATGATGGGGACTCCCCAGACATGGATGAAGAGGCCTGCTCCTCTCGATTGTGGCTTCCTTCCCAGGCTTCCTCCTGGGCGGGCCCATCGGACATGTTAGACCCGGACGATATCGTCCACCCCCGGTCTTCAGGTCTGGGTGCCCGGGGAGAAATTGGCTCAATATGTGGCGAACCATCCTGCGCAAGCCTGTGGATAAAGACGCCCGCAGCCGTCTCAGGGCAGTGTCCTCGCCCCACCTTAGAGGGGAAGGTGGACATGACTCCGGATATTGACCCGAAGATGGCTACATTCTTTGCAAAGTTTGTGAAGGACCCTAGGAAGGGTATAGATCGGTCCTGGCGTACATGCCAGGACAAGCTGTTGGACGCGGTGGGGCCTATGACCAAAATTCTGGACATGGCTGAGGAGGCCAAGGTCTTGTGGGATCTTATTTTCCCGGAGGTCCTTTCCAACTGGGCCCAGCGTGCCATTGTGTTTCTTGACAATGCCAATTGCGCCCTCTCAACGGAGAGGAAGAGGTCACTCCTCATTAAGATCGACCCTAAGCTGGGTGACCTCGCCTCTTCTGAGGCCAGTGCGGTTGCGCAAGGGGACCTGTTCAGGGACCCATTCATCAAAGAGTTGGGCAAATTTGTAGCCACATTTACTTCCCTAGACAGGGCGCAATCCAATATTAAGAAAGTTTTTGCCCCAAGGGTTTTTGAGAGGGCCGGACGTGGCAGGGGCCGCTCGTTCGGTCGTGGTAACAGCTTCGATCGGGGGCAAGGCTCCGGCCGCGGTCAGTTTTAAGACGACGCCCGCTTTAACAATTTCTATCCAACGAGAGGACAAAGGTTCTGTGGCCGTGGGGGGCAGAGAGGCCAGCAACAGGGTGCTGGAAGAGGTGAGTGTGCTACCCTCAGCGGGTTTGTGGGTAAGGGGGCCCTTGGCGCAGTTCTTCCCAGCTTGGGTTTCCCTTATAAGCTATGCTTGGGTGCTGCAGGCGGTCCAGGGCTTCCAGCTAGAGTTCCATGGACGTCCGTGTCAGCTACATCGCCCCCGCCCCATTAAGTTCTCGCAGCGAGATGCAGATTTGGTGCGCAAGGAGGTTTCCGCCCTCATCCAAAAAAGGGTGATTTGTTGCGCTTGCGAGCACCCCGGGGGTTTCCTCAGCAATCTCTTCTTGGTCGACAAGGTCGACGGAGGCTGGCGTCCAGTCATCAACTTGAAGGAATTCAACGAGTGGCTGGTGTACCGACACATTTTGCGTCCATCCGATTGGATGGTCAGGCTCGACTTTAAAGACGCTTACTTGGTGTTATCAATTTTCCCTCCTCATCGGCGTTTCCTCCAGTTCAGGTGGGACAGTCATGTTTACGAGTTCACCACGCTTCCTTTCGGGCTCTCCTCGGCGCCGTGGTGCTTCACCAAGGTGCTTCGGCCGGCGGTGGAGGCCTTCCTTGCACAGGGTATGAGAATGATCGTTTACCTAGACAACATGCTGTTCATGGACCAGTGTCCAGAGCGTCTATCGTCCCAGCTGCAGTTTGCGGTCGATCTCCTTCAGGGACTGGGTTTCATTATCAACGAGAATTAGTCCCTTTTCGTTCCCGTCCAGTGTGCAACCTTTTTGGGGTTCAACATAGACTCAGTGTCTTCCATTCTGAGTCTTCCAGCCAGGAAAATGGCGAACATCAGTCACGAGCTACGCCAGACTCTAGCGAAGCCACAGATATCGCTCCGTCAATTGGCGCAGTTGGTAGGTCTTCTATCGTCTTCAATTCAGGCCATATTCCCAGGTCCTCTTCATTATTGGGCCTTGCAATGTCTGAAGAGGGGCCTGACGTACTCTCAACTGATCCCGTTGTCGGAGGAAGTGAGAGACGAAATGCAGTGGTGGCTGACTCACATGGAGGCCTGGAATGGCCGTGCAATTTTTGGCTCAGCCCCGGACATAGTCATCGAATCAGACACCAGTCGTTCTGGCTGGGGAGCCAGGTGCGGAAATTTTTCCACAGGTGGCGCCTGGTCCACACACGAGCAGTCGTTACACATCAACTGCTTGGAGTTGCTGGCGGGGTCCTTTGCGGTTCAGTGCTGGACTAAGGACAGAGTGCAGTCATGTGTCCTCCTCCAAATGGACAACGTCTCGGCAGTCAGGTATATCAACCATCTGGGGGGAAGCAGATCAAAGATGCTAGCGGACCTCGCGAGGGACTTCTGGCACTATTGCCTGGACCATCAGGTATCTGTCACAGCGGAATATTTGCCGGGTCAACAGAAAGAGGTGGCCGATTGGCACTCCCGGCACTTTCTGGATGCCAGTGTGTGGATGCTGGACCCTCCAATGATATCCTTGTTGGCGCAGAAGTGGGGTCCCTTCACAGTGGATCGGTTTGCGTCGCATCTGGATCATCAACTTCTGAGGTTCTTCAGTTGGCGCCCGGATCTGTTGGCGGAAGCAACGGATGCTTTCCTTCAGGATTGGTCGGGCGAGCAGGGATATGTGTTTCCGCCGTTTTCAATGATAACGCAGGTATCAGCGTTGCTGCGTTGTCAGTTGGCAGAGGTGGTGTTGATCACGCCATGGTGGAGGTCTCAAGTTTGGTTTCTGGAACTTTCTTGGGATTTTCCAATCCTACTTCCCCACTCTTCTCACATTCTGCTCAGTCCAGACAGGGTTTCCCACCGGTTAGTCCAGGAGGTATCGCTGCGACTGATGGCCTGGAGGATCTCCAGCGTCGCTAGATGCTCCCGGGCCTTTTGGGAAAGATTGAGGACCTGCTCTCCAAGGCATGGGCTGATGGCACGGCCAGGAGATACCGGTCAGCCTGGCATAGAGGGCGCCATTGGTGTGTGCGACGAAGTTTTGATCCTATGGGGGCAGATGTAGTCCAAGTACTTAATTTTCTGGCTAGTTTGACGGAGGATGGTCTAGCCTACCGGTCAATCAGCACTTTCCGATCCGTAATCTCGGCTAGTCATGCTGTGGTGCAGGGTTCCCTGGTTGGGAAGCACCCCTTGGTATGCAGGCTTCTGAGAGGGATCTGCCTCTCGCTACCCCCGGAGCCTCGCTATTCTGTCCTTTGGGACGTGAACAGAGTTTTGAACTTATTTCTGTCTTGGCAGCCGAATAGGTGTCTTTCCCGTAAAGGAGCTCATTGCTAAATTGGCAATGCTATTGTGCCTGATTTCCTGCAGGCAAGTCTCAGGTGTACGAGCACTAGACATTTCGGCCAGAGTTTTTCCCCCGGAGGGGGTGTCCTTCACGGTGAGTAGGCGGACTAAGTCCAACACAAGGGTTATTTCGTACTCGGCTTTTCCATATTCCCATAAATTGTGTGTGGTACATTGCCTCAGTGCTTATGAGGATATGACTGATGATACTCGCCCTCCAGGCGAAAGACAAATTCTCATTTCCCTACGTAAACCATACAAGGCTGTTTCATCCCCAACTATAGCCAGGTGGGTGCGTTGGGTGATGCAGGAGGCAGGGATTGATACCAAACAATTTGGTGCTCATTCAGCGAGAGAAGCCATGGTCTCTAAAGCGTTCGCCCATGGGGCCAGATTGGAGGATCTGATGCGAGCGGCTGATTGGTCCTCGAACTCCACATTTAAGAGATTTTATTTCAAACCAGTGTTAGAGTTGGCACAGCTAGTTGTCGACAATCTTTGAACTGGCATAATCTGAAGCCTCCAGTCCTGCCATAGAATGAAAATTTGCCTAGCCTTCGTGCTGCTAAGTTTCAATTCTATTAAGGACTCGGAGGCGAGGATTATTGCCCCCAATGACTTCCAAGAAGTGGACCCTCCCCTACGGAATGTAATTAATTAATTCATGCATTTTTTAGGTCTCGGCTAGAAGCGAGCTCTCGACAGAGATCTATAGTTAGCGACTCCGCTTCCGAGGAGGACAGTCCTGGCCGCGCGCAAGGTGATTTGCGCCGGGCGCGCGAACGCGCTGTCCTCCTCGGAAGCTGAGACGCTAGCTATACTTCCCGATGCTTGCGCATGCGCCGTGCCCCATTGAAGGTTTCGGGTTTACGCATGCGCCGTGCCCCTTACTGCAGGACCGGCCGCGGCAGACCCGGGGCTGCGGCCGGTCCACGGAATTCAATACTCTTACAGCAAGAGTTCCTCATTCAGTTACAAAAACAAATGGCACAGTTGAGTCTTGATGTGATATGCTGGTTGATAGTTTTTGTTGCCTCAGCTACCTGCATTTACTGTGGACGGATGGCCTTGTATTTGTAGTGCGACCTGGTGCATAGCGCTCTGCACACTGAATTACCAAAAAAGGCTAGCTTTTGTTTTGTGTGTATACCAGAAAGAATTAAGGCTTTACTTTGAGTTTCCGTCTCCCAGGTGCGGAGACGTTTGCATTTATCGACCTAGCATTCTTTCATGATGAACGACCAACAATCTTTTTCTGTGGTAAAGCATGGCAAATTGTGCTTTTTTTTTCTTCTTAATCCATATACTTTTTCTTAACCTCGTCATCCATTCTGTAGCAGTTACCTCAAAACTAGTTACCAATTTTTAGGGTGGCTTTCATATTGCTTCAAATTAAAGAGTGCTTCAGTAGTAGGTAGAGCAGGCTGACCAGCTGGACTTAACAAGGGCTTCTGGGACTTGCATGGTGGAAGCGAACCTGGAAAGCAGAGTGGGGACTAATTATGAAAAGGAATGAAAGAAAGTGGTACTGAGTAGGAAGGGTTGTAAGAAAGAGGTTGTTGGAGAGGACCAAGCGGATACATGACTAGTTGATCTTTGAAGAGAAGGGTCTACATCTTCCTCTGAAATGTATAGTGGTACGGGAAAGGCAAAGTTCAGAGGGGGGTGGCAATCCAGGCCCTCAATCCTTAGTTAGAAAAACATCTGCCATCTTGTCTTCTCTTTTCTGCATTTAATGGGCCCAAGCCAGACTGTGCTGCGGTTTAAGTGACACTCACCAGAGATGTTGGTTTTGCATGCCTGATACTTTGGTCGCTTACCCCCATTGAAGATGCCGCTAGAACATTTTAAGGCGTTCTTGGCTGGCAGAAGAAGCCACTGAGATACTCTGTGGCTGTGATTCTGTCTGTTTCTGAAGACCTCTGACTCTACCGGGCTTAGTATATAGGTCCCTTTTCAAAGGACAAAATTGTGCCTCTTGGTTGACAGCCACTATGGTATAAAGTCATCAGAAAAACGGCATTTGATGGGGCCAGTAGGTCTAGCGTAGAGGTGATTGATTATTCAGTAAAATAACTGGGAAATGCAGGGTGGTGACTGTCAGTTATTTGCTGACCTCTCAAGTTATGTTTTTTTGGTTGTCTACTGTGCCTTTCACAAAACTAAGTTGACCGTATTTGTTCCCTGGCGCAGAGTGAACAGACTGTTAGCCTGACATCCATCCGCCAAGGAGACTGATGGTCAACCTTTCATCTTTCCAGGCACATCCCAGCCTTTTATCCCAGGCAGGTTACATGACTATCAGTTGTTAGCCTTCCATCCTGAGAGGCAATAAATACAAGAATTGTGCAGCTTTTCATCTCATGGTGGCAGCCTTTAGATTTCAGGCTTTCATCCACAGCAGACAACATGACTGCCTATTGTCACCGTTTTATTCCCAGTGAGGCAATGAACCAACCAATTTTCAACCCTAGCTGGTAACCTGAGTACCTGTCAGGCTTTCAGCATGCCAGGCAAGTGGCTTGATGGCAGATTGTCTGACCTTCATCTTTCCCATGAAGGTAATGCCTGTATTTAAAACAGGGTGGTAACATGGCAACTGATAGTAAGTTTTTTGTCCCAGGCAAGTAACGTTACAGCTGTCTTTCTGCCTTTGAGCTCAGCGTGGTAACCTGAACAGTTTGCCAGTGTTTAATTGCAAGGAAGTAACTTGAAGACCTACTTATAGTCTTTCATTGTTATCCTGTAGGTAACGTAACTCTTCAAGTCTACACATTTCGAGGCTGCGGAATTGTGGAGCATTTTTTCATTGCGTGTATGTGTCTTTCAAGGTTGAATACTGGTTCTATTGGCTAGTTCTGTGGATGAAAGTTACAGGTCTGGTATTCCGTTCGGTGCTCGTGGTGCTATCAGTAGGACTCGTTAATGCACCCTCCGACATTGAAGGCTCTTTTGTGTTAATATCTGCATTCCAGTGGCATGTTTTTTTAGGTCTCGGCTAGAAGCGAGCGAAGCTCGCTCTCGCCAGAGATCTATAGTTAGCGACTCCGCTTCCGAGGAGGACAGTCCTGGCCGCGCGCAAGGTGATTTGCGCCGGCCACGCGCGCGCGAACGCGCTGTCCTCCTCGGAAGCTGAGACGCTAGCTATACCTCCCGCTGCTTGCGCATGCGCCGTGCCCCATTGAAGGTTTCGGGTTTACGCATGCGCCGTGCCCCTTACTGCAGGACCGGCCGCGGCAGACCCGGGGCTGCGGCCGGTCCACGGAGCGCGCGAGGACGATGTAAGTGTTTGTTTTCTTTTTGTATATTGCATTTATTATTTCCCTAGCCACAGGCTGTGGTCGGCAAGATTCCACTCGTGCCCTCTGACCTGGGAACAGCAAGAGTAAACGAGCCGTGCCTTTTTGTCCTCCCTAGTCAGGCTGCTCGAGTCCAGCAGAGTGTTTAGTAAAAAGAGAAAACGAGTGTCAGATGATGTTCACCTGCACTCTCGTGCAGCCCAAGACAAACCGAACACCTATGTGCTCAGTGTACTGTTCACTCTCATGGCACATGTAATTCATAGCGCGAGCTCAGAGTGAAAAAGTATCAGTTAATGAATGCCCTTTCAATGGGTGTGCTGGGCACCACTTCCGGTCTCTGAAGCCGAGGTGGGTGATCTATGGTCTGTTAATTCATTTTTTTGCTCCTTTTTTTAGCCGTCTTTCACATGGCCATAGTTGAGATCCTTGCACTAAACTCAAAGCTGCTATGCTTTGTCACTGCTGCATATTCGTTTGTGTTACTTGCTGTTTTTTGGATACATGCACATGGACAGCAACGGAGCTTCAGCACGGGAGCTACTAAAAAATTGCGTTTGAAATATAAATTAAAGTGCTGTCCTAAATATATATTTTTTTCTGTTGGCAAGGATATCGTTTGCCTTCAATATGTTTATGTTGTATAAAACATTGGTTGTTTAATAAGCGTTACTGACTTTATTTTCCATAACACGAAAGAAGTTGTTTTCTACTAACTCTTTTCTTTTTTTCTGCATTTTTCTATCTGTTCTGATTATGAATAAGCATGCAGTTGTACAGCATTTTACATTGCTACTTTATGGATCTCTTCCCTAGTGCAGGCCACTCGAGTCCAGCAGTTAGTGAAAAGAGAAAACGGGTATCACCTGATGTTCACCCACTGGCACATGGTTTTCATAGTGCAAAAGCTCAACTGCAAAAGTATCACCTGAGCTCAGTTACTGAATGCCCTTTCAGAGAGAGAGAGAGAGAGAGTGTGTGTGTGCGTGAGTGTGTGCGTGTGTGGGTGTGCGTGTGTGTGTGTGTGTGAGTGTGTGTGTGCGTGTGCGTGTGTGTTTGTAGGACACCAGTTCCAGTCTATGAAGCCGAGGTAGGTGATCATATGGTTTGGGGTTTCATTATGCTGCTCCTTTTTTATCCGGGTTTCCTATAGTATAACGTGTTGATTCGTGCGCCAAACTTAAAGCTGCTATACTGTTTCAGTAACAAAGACGTGGACTTAGTAAATTGCACTCTTAATAAATTGCATCAAATAATGGATTCTTACTGATCGTTTTATATGAATTGGTTTTATTAATTGTATGACCTTTCAGTTAAACACTAAAGAAATAAAGAGTGGTGGGTTGGTTTGGTATCACCTGTAGCACCCTTCGGTTCCATGCTGGCCCTCAGGACCCTATTATCAGCTCCCATTCTTAGTTTGAGTGAAAGCCATTTCCACCAATACAGAGGAAATGACTAGACCAAGGGCAGGATGGTGTTGCTCTCCACAAACAATAGGCAGATAAAAACTCTAAGGGCCTGATCAGGAGTGAAAGCACTTCATCACACCGTATAAATAACAATACCAGCGTCAGCTATATATAATGCCTTTTATGAGTTTTCTCGGACTAACATGGCTGTTTTGGTGAATAACGCACCAAGATCTGCATAGTACGATAATAATCCTACAGATTTCCCCTGCTAAACATCAGCAGGTTCCCTATAGTATAAAATGTTGATTCTTACACCAAACATAAAGCTGCTATACTTTGTCAGTGCACCATGTGGGTTTGTTTTACTTGGTTTTTTAAGTCGAGGGACCGTAGCTCTCACTGCGAAGCAGTGAGGGGCGGAGTCCCGAAGAATTTATGTTTTGGAGTATATAAATCATACAACGTTTTTAAAGGAATGAGTCTTAATCTTGGAGACGTTTAAGATGTTCTGAGCGAGCTGATTGGTAAGCCTTATATTAGTGACGGAGACATTAGAATGCAAGTTGTGTGACTGACTAGCAGACAAGACATCACTTTTATTAGCCATATTCTTCTGGTTCATCACTACTGAACAAAAAGTATGATTATAGCCACCTCTTGATACTTTGATAAATCTCTGTAAAGACAAATTATTATCCATACTAATTTAATTTGAAGAAAGACGTGACAAAAATTCTCTTAATTGTAGATAACAACAAGCATTTACAATGCAATGGTCTCAGCATTATAAAAGGAAGAGCTATTGGCATTGTTCATGACATTTAAAAAAAAAAAACATAAATAAATGGTATTATCATTTACAATGGCAATAGGTGAGCGTTAGAGAGTAGTAGATAGTATTCACGGACACAGAGCCACACACACACATACACACACAGACAGAGCCACAAACACACACACAGACAGAGCCATACACACACACACACACACACACACAGAGACACACACACACAAACACAGAGCCACGCACACACAGAGCCACACACACACACACAGAGCCACTAACACACACAGACAGAGCCGTCTGTGTGCGTGTGGCTCTGTCTGTCTGTGTGTGTCTGTGTGTGTGTGTGTGTGTGTCTCTGTGTCCGGGAATACTCTCTACTACTGTCTAATGCTCATCTATTGCCATTGTAAATGACAATACCATTTATTTAGGTGTAAAAAAAAAAAAGAAAATGAAAAAAAATGTCATGAGCAATGCCAATAGCTCTACCTTTAATAATGCCGAGACCATTGCATTGTAAATGCTTGTTCTGCTTAGTTATGGCTGTTGATGCTTTGCACTGTTTTCTCGATGTGGCATTTTCGTGCTGGTTGAAGTTCTGTCTCTGACACTGCGTTTTTTGCAGGAACTGACGGTGCCAAACCAGATGCGTGAGAATGCTGGAACATGGTCTTCGCGCGAAGAAAGAGAGAGCAGCAGCAGGACATGATGGGAGCTGGCAGGAGTGTGGATACTGACAAAGGACTAATGATAAGTCTTTTGGTTTTCCCAAGTTTTCATGGGAAATGAAGTTGTTTTTGTGCTGTTTCTTGCTGCTGTGTTAGAATAAAGCGAAGGAATCCGAGTCCTTAATAGAATTGAAACTTACCAGCACGAAGGTTAGGCAAATTTTCATTCTGCTCTACTGCTCTATGCCACGGAGACCGGGAGGTTGTCATTTGGGGGTCAGGCGCTCTTCTCAGGAGGGCCGGTGACCCTGTAAACACCCCCGTAAGACAGGCGGTGTGTCCCGGATGTTTCCTGTACAGGCCCCCGCCCGTCCCACTTAAGATTCCAAGACGCCTGCAACGCCCATTTTACCTGCTTGCAGCACGTTTGTGATGGCACAGCGACTTCACAGGGATGGAGGTGTCCAGCAGCGCTAGCCTATCTCAGCCTCCATGGGAACGAAGTGACTGCAACGCCTAAAAGATGACACGATTAAATGTCACCGGCACCGGCAAGACAGGCAAGGTAGAGAAACAGCCCTTGTCTCGCACACACCTCTGGAAGTTTTCTGGAATCTCCATAGACATTCCATAGAGTTAGACACTCCACTCTTTTCCACTGTGGCCGGCCTTGGGACTGTTCCGAGGCCGTGAGCTGGGAGCTGAGCTGGGTTGAACTGAGCACTGGGTAGTCCACGTCAGCACAAGTCATTGATTATGGTTGTGGCATTGAGATTCTAAAGACTATAAAGAAACTTTATAACTCTGTGTCCTGTGGCGCCCAACCAAAACTGTTCAACCTCCTAGTACCACCTAGTAGTACCGGCTTCGGCATTGTCATTGAGTGCATTCAGAGCACTCAAACAGAATCTTGCCCTGATTCAGATAAATTAGCTGCGGCATTCCAGAACCCTAGCACGCAGGCTACATCTGAGACATCTTTTCTTACTTTTTACTCTCCTATTCATCAAGTCTGGTTGGCTCGCCAAGAAGAACTGAAAATGTGTGGAAAACAGAACAAGGTGACTATGGGAAAAGAAGCCTCAGAGATGCCTGGGCAAATAGTGTCAACACCTTCACCAGCCCCAAGAGGGATGCGAAGAGGCCAAAGAAAAGCCCAGAATAGAATGCAATTGAAGGCAAAGACATTGGCCGAGAAGGGAATGCAGTCTGAGCAAAATGCTCTGTACGGTGCCTCAGATGAAGACGGGAATTCACCTGAACAGTTATTTAATCTCAGCTGCCTAGCCACAGGTGGAGAGGTCGGAGAGGACTGAGTAGCTGGCGAGGTCAATAGGGTAAACAATAACCTGCTCAGCCCGAAGCAATACCCTCTCTTCCATAAGCACCTCTTCCCACAGAATAAGTCAAAAGATATATAACAACGAGCAACAATGGTTCAATACCTAAATTCCAACCAGACCAACAAATTAAATCAAACCATCTAGGTCAGCCTGCTCCGCTGGCTCAGTCAATCCTGCCATAGCCTCAATCCCACTCGCAGTTTGAGACAGATTCTCTAGGAAAGACCCATGTTAACATCCCTCCTACTCAAGGCGAGCAAGCAATTCTGCAGGCTGTCCAAGGGGTATCAAGGGGCATTCAAGCCATCCCAGAAGCACTAGCGTCTGAGTCTTTGTCTGAGTCTGAATCTTATCTAGATCCGGTGACCTCATGTGATGAGTCTAAAGGAAAGATCTCAATAAAAAGTATGATCACAACCATTCTACGAGAGCTAAGGGATTTTAAACTATCTCAGGCACTCTAAATCACACAGTTGCACGATTGACTGTCCAAGCTGGAGGAGAGTTTGCTTGTTTCACTGAGTGGACGTGGGCCACCCTGACAAGAAGTTCAGCCCCTGTAGAAATTCGTCCTGGTGTTATTTCCAAACACCGGGACACTTTCAGCAGCGCCTGCAGGTTGTTATACGCTTCCGATCCCCAACAACCTGCAGGTGGGGCTGGACGGGATGGGGCTCTCATTTCTGACTCCTGCTGTGCCCATGACTCAGGGGTCATCAGGCCTCCTTTTGTCCCAGTCTCTTGGCTGGGAGCAGTCAGGAGCCTCACACCTAGATTCAAATGCAGAAGAGAGGCAACAAAGGCTTACACCTTGTTAGCACTTCACACATACTTAAGAGAGCCAGGTTTTCACTTTGGTCAGGCTATGATTAGGAGATTTGCATTCACTGTTAGAACTGCAGATGTGTTAATCTAACCCGGTATTTGCACAAAATAAATAGCATTTATATCGTGCTTACTACCACTGAAGGTGTAGTAATTTAAATATCACTATTTCTTTTAACGCACTACGGCTATAGAAAGCTTAACGCTGACAAAAATTTACATTGTTTTATGTGTAGAGTACAAAAGTGTGAATCTTCTGCTTAAATCAGGAGGGTTTGTAAGTATACTCGAAATGTGCTCAAATGTACTCATGATAGACCTGCTAAACATATATGTAAAGGCTTAGGATCTGATTTTACTTCTTATGATGCCACTTCCTGCGATGTAACGCGCTGCGATGTCACGCGCCTCACACTGCATGATATCACACGCTGTGATGCCACTAGCATACTGATTAATTAGGTTAGTCCCCCCACTTCTTTTTTAGGTCTCGCCTGAGCCAATGCGCTTGCGCATTGCTCCGGCGAGATTATAGTAAGCAGAAAAGAAAAGTCCACCAAAAAGGCTGCGGATCGCATACAGTTCATGTGATCTATGCACGTGCACACCATCGCCAGCCACGTAACACAACACAATTTGTCTGTGCCTCGGCATCAGACTTCAAATGCTGACACTCACCTGCCCCCCCGCGTGCACATCACACGTCACCATTTGCCAGCATGCGGCCGCTAGCGCTTTCATCCCTATGACTCCCTCCTCTCATACTTCCCCTCCCACCTCCCACGGCCGATCTTTCCATTCACGCGCTCTGCAGGTCACCATTTGCCAGCATGCGGCCGCTAACGCTTTCATCCCTATCACTCCCACCTCTCCTACTTCCCCTCCCACCTCCCAAACAGCATTGAGCCGCGAAGACTTGTAGGGAATCCGCTACCCGCCATTTGCTCCACGCTTGTTTTCGTTGGTGTTCAGCTCAGCCCGACTCCAGCGCGTGCTCAGCGACACAAAATGGTTTCACTTGGGTAGAAAAAGACGCTTCAGCAGTCTAGATTACCAACATTTATTAATTTTAGTCCAAGCAAATTATTTATAGAACACACATAAAATTGTATACGCACAAGGTCCTCATTACGAACGGAGCGGTTTTGGTGCAGTATTTATTGCACCTGAAAACTAACAACACTGTTGGTTAAGTCATAATTAGCATGAATTACAAGTTTATCCTCTAAAATTGGGCTTCATAAGTATATTTTGGACCGCACCAAAATCCGCTTGTTTTTTAAGTATGCAAAGCTCATTACTTAATAGAGTGTTCCTCTATAAAGGCATAACACACGCACTCACAAACACACGCACTCACAAACACACGCAATCACAAACAGGGTAGCACATTGATGTTCCACTTGTTTGCCAGCTTCTTTGGAAGAGACTGATGATTATGCATGGCGAAGATGTGGTGTCATGACAGAGCTAAATCTACAAACAATATCCGGGCAACCTCCTCAGCAGTAAATCAGCAAAGCTTCTCCCATTTAACATCGGAGCACTACATTCTCACAGAAAGAGCTGGTCTTGTGGTTTTTCTGGAACTCTAAAGGTGGTTGTAAACCCGCAGGCTTTGCTTGAGCTCACGTTCACACATTTCCACGTTTATTGCAGATCTTACACGATAAAGGCTGCAGGTTAGGGTGCTCCTTTCAGCAAGTCTTAAAGTGGGATGAAACGGGGGGGGGGGGGCGGGGATGGGAGAGATCTCTCAAAGTGGCATGGTCAATGTAATTATTGGCGTGGCTTAAAAAAAATCTGGCCTTACACATATCTATCGCCCTCACTCTTCTTTTCTCCCGCGCTGATCTGCTGTTCTCTTCGACCTACCTCTTTCTCTAACTCCCTGTTTTCTTCTCCTGTGCTGATCTGTTGTTCTCTTCCACCCACCTCTTTCTCTAACTCCCTGTTCTCTTCTGCTGTGCTGATCTGCCGCTCTCTTCCACCCACCTCCTTCTCTAACTCCGTTCTCTTCTTTTCTTTCTCTGCTGATCTGCTGCTCTCTTCCACCCACCTCCTTCTCTAACTCCGTTCTCTTCTTTTCTCTCTACTGATCTGCTGCTCTCTTCTACCCTGCCTCCTTCTTTAACTCCCTGTTCTCTTCTGCTGATCTGCTGCTCTCTTCCACCTCGCCTCCTTCTCTAACTCCCTGTTCTCTTCTCCTTTGCTGACCTGCTGCTCTCTTCCACCTACCTCTTTCTCTAACTTCCTGTTCTCTTCTCCTGTGCTGATCTGCTGCTCTCTTCCACCCACCTCCTTCTCTAACTCCTAGATCTCTTCTTCTTTGTTCCCTCTGCTGATCTGCTGCTCTCTTCCATCCGCCTCCTTCTTTAACTCCCTGTTCTCTGCTGATCTGCTGCTCTCTGCCACCTCGCCTCCTTCTCTAACTCCGTTTTCTTCTCCTGTGCTAATCTGCTCCTCTCTTTCACCCACCTCCTCCTCTAACTCCCTGTTCTCTTATCCTGTGCCGATCTGCTGTTCTCTTCCACCCGCTTTCTTCTTTAACTCCCTGTTCTCTTCTCCCGTGCTGATCTGCTGCACTCTTCCACCCTACCTCCTTCTTTAACTCCCTGTTCTGTTCTCCTGTGCTGATCTGCAGCTCTCTTCCACCCTACCTCCTTCTTTAACTCCCTGTTCTGTTCTCCTGTGCTGATCTGCAGCTCTCTTCCACCCCGCCTCCTTCTCTAACTACGTTTTCTTCTCCTGTGCTGATCTGTTGTTCTCTTCGACCTACCTCCTTCTCCAACTCCCTGTTTTCTTCTCCTGTGCTGATCTGTTCTCTTCGACCTACCTCTTTCTCCAACTCCCTGTTTTCTTCTCCTGTGCTGATCTGTTGTTCTCTTCCACCCACCTCTTTCTCTAACTCCCTGTTCTCTTCTCCTGTGCTGATCTGCTGCTCTCTTACACCCGCCTCCTTCTTTAACCTCATGCGCGCTAGCGGAATTCCGCTCGTACGCTGAGATTTTTAAAAGCGCATGTTACGTGACGAGCTGGGCTCGTCATCAGCGTGCGAGGAGGCTATGCCATGACGAGCCCAGCTCGTCATCAGCGTGGAAGGGGTTAACTCCCTGTTCTCTTCTGCTGTGCTGATCTGCTGCTCTCTTCCACATACATCCTTCTCTAAACGCACACACACACACACACACACACACACCCACACACACACCCACACACACACACCCACACACACACCCACACACACACCCACACACCACACACATACCACCCACACATCACCCACACATACCACAACCACAACCGCACACGCCCTCACTCTGTCGACGCCCTCACTCTGTCGACGCCCTCACTCTGTCGACGCCCTCACTCTGTCGACGCCCTCACTCTGTCGACGCCCTCACTCTGTCGACGCCCTCACTCTGTCGACGCCCTCACTCTGTCGACGCCCTCGCTCTATCTATCGCCCTCGCTCTATCTGTCTATCGCACTCACTCTATCGATCGCCCTCACTCGGTCTATCGATCTATCGCCCTCGCTCTATCTGTCTATCTATCGCCCTCACTCTATCGCCCTTCGTCTATCTGTCTATTACACCACCACAGCATCACTCAGGGGCACCACAGAATGACTCAGGGGCACCACAACATCACTACGCGCTACCACAGCATCACTGAACGCCACAGCATCACTCGTCGCCACCACAACATCTCTCAGCGCCACCACAGCATCAATCTGTGCAACCATTCAACAACAACTGGTTCAAATATGTTCTCTCAATGTTTCAAGCTTTATTACAAATGGCACAAAAAGATGTTAATATTTCACTTTTGTTCTTGGATTTTCGTCACAATAAAATACACTGAACATAATCTTCACAAAAGTTATTTACAAAAGTTTAAGCTATTGCCATTATAAATTACAATAACTTTTATGCAAGTATTAATTATTTAAAAAAATTAAAAGCCATTGTTATTTGTAATATCAATACATCTAAGTCACGTAAATAAAAAACATGTTGCATTACAAATGCTATAGGTGTCACATTTGCAAAAGTTTAAAGTATTGGCATTGTAAATGACAAAGCTATTAATTTTGCTATTTTCAAAACGAACACATAAATAAAAAAATTGTCATTTACAATACCAATAGCTCAAACTTTCCTAATGCGAGACCTATTGCATTGCAAATGCTTGTTTAGAACTCGTGCCCCGACTAGATCGTTGAGCTCTACATTGTGCAGTACATGTAACACACACATGAATTTATATTCATTTCAGATGTGATCTGCACTCTGTGCATAATGTTCTATGCACCTTAAGAAACCGTGAAATAAAGTTCTCTTACTGTGATATTGTGTGGGGTCTGGAAGTGTGCCCAGCTCTCGGCAGGAGTAGATCGAAATCTTACTGAGCGAACAGGACCCCTGAACATCCCTCCTCCCTTGTCGGAAATACGCATTTTATTTTGAAGCACGGTTTGATTTCATGTTTTCCAGAGTTAATAAAACAAATGGACCTGAAGCGATTTTATCCCAACCCCACTCCTCCACCCTAGAGTCAGACCGACCTCCACCCACTCGGCCTATGAGCAAAAACATATGTATAGCGCCTTGACGCATCAAATGATGATCTTTTGGAATAATACCCTTCTTGCCCAAATGCCATGCAGGTGAAGTGATGCCCATGCACTCAAACCCAGGCTGCCTGGCGGCAATATGGAGTAGTTCCTGTCCTGTAACTCCAGTTCTGTAGTAGGGGTATCTCTGTTATAGTCATAATCTAGTGAAAAGTCCCGCTCATGAGCGTGGACCCCGGAGCAATCAAAAATAATCTCTTAAGGTGTCTAAAAATGCAGTCCTGCACAGGCACTTAAGGGAGAATTTAAAGACCGATAATGCAGCCTATATCCACAGGCCACACTGACCAGTACTTCAACTAGACATTCCACCAAAACCACAAACAGCACAGCTTGCCTAGTTTTCTTCACAGAGAAAAACTTCCCCTTTTACCAACAAAGCCTCTGGAATGATAGAGAGGAAGGGGAGGACACACAAGCCCCATAGCCTGCCATTATGTGGCTCAAAAAGGGATACCGTGCCTTTAAGAAAACTTTCTAGAACTTTCTCAGTATCCCAGAATGCCCAGCAGGTCCCATTTACTTTCAGTTCTTTTTGAAGGTGTATAACGCTACACCTGTAGCATTCCGAACATGAACATCTTTCTCCACCGGGGAGGAGGGCGGGCGCTTATGACTATAACAGAGATACCCCTACTACAGAACTGGAGTTACAGGACAGAAACTACTCCTTCTGTAGTAGGGGATCTCTGTATATAGTCATAATCTAGTGAATAGAATGGCAAGCCCATCCCCACACCAAAGCGACGGTGGAGAAAAAGAAGTACAACACCACTACTGTGCGAACAGATTTCGCAGCGACGCCTGCCCAACCTGAGCGTCTGCCCTGGCATCAGAGTCCAGACAGTAATGCTTAGCAAAGGTATGGACCGACTTCCAAGTGGCCGCCCTGCAGATTTCTGCAATAAGAACATTACGTAACAAAGCAGTCATGGCAGCTTTGCCCCTGGTGGAATGAGCCTTAGGTGTACCCACTAAGGTCTTATTAGCCTTTTGATAACACAACTGCGTACAGGACACGATCCACCTCGAAATGGACTGTTTTGAGGTAGCAACACCTGTCCTGACTGACCCATAATTGATAAACAATTGGTCTAACCTACGAATATCCTTGGTTTTATGCAGATAAAGTTTCAACACCCTCCTGACATCCAGGGAATGTAGAGACCTTTCCACTGGAGAGGAAGGATTTTGAAAAAACGTAGGTAAACTTAGGTAAACTTATGGTCTGGTTAACATGGAAATCAGAAATAAACTTAGGAAGAAATTCAGGGTGAGTACACATAACAACCTTAGCAGCATGAAATACAGTGTAAGGTTCTTGGCAACACAACGCCTGAATTTCACTCACCATGAGAGCCGATGAAATGGCCACGAGGAACGCCGCCTTCCAGGACAGGTGCTGCAACGAAGCCTTATGAATAGGTTCAAAAGGTTTCTTCATCTATCTGGACAGCACCACATTCAATTCCCATGAAGGCGAGGGAAGCCGTACGGGAGGAAACACTTTCTTCAAGCCTTCCAAAAAATCTTTGATCACAGGGATCTGGAAGAAGCAGGTCTGTGAAGGGCATTTCCTGTAGGCAGTCAGCGCAGCGAGATGAACCTTAATGGAATGAAAATTAAGGCCAGACTGCGCCAAATGTAAAAGGTACAGAAGGATGACATCTTCCTTACATGTCGTTGGATCATAGTTCTTGGACTTGCACCAGATGCAAAATCTCTTCCACTTGTACACATAAGAAGTCCTAGTGGAAGGTCTCTTGGCTTCCTTCAGTATGTCCATACAATCTGCAGGGAGATTCAAATGGCCATATTGCATCAGAAGCCATGCCGCTAAACTCAAAGACTAGAGATTGGGGTGCACCATCTGCCCCCCGAACTTCGTTAGCAGGTCCTGCCAGCACGGCAGCCGAATGTGAGGAAGGAGAGAGCGGTGAAGCAGGTCCGTGAACCACCACTGCCTGGGCCATTCCGGGGCAATCAGTATCATCGGCGCCATGGACTGGGTCAGCTTGATGAGCACCGCCGGAATCAGGGGAATGGGTGGAAAAGCGTACAGAAAGCTGTTCGACCAGTCGATCCATAAAGCATTCCCCAGCGTTCCCTGCTGGTAGTACCCGGATGCGAAGTATCGGCGTTTGCTGTTTTCGGCGGTGGCGAACAGATCCACGTCTGGAGTGCCCCACCTGTCGAAAACGTCTCCGAGTACTTCGTCGTTGATGACCCATTCGTGGTTTTCCTGGATCAGTCTGCTCAGTGCGTCCGACTGAACATTCTGCACACCTGGTAGATGAGTAGCCGTTATCGTCAGTCCTCTCGCAAGAAGCCAGTGCCAGATCGCCTGCGCCTCTAGCGACAGGGTGCGCGATCTCGAGCCCCCCTGCTTGTTGAGATAATACATCGTGGTCGTATTGTCCGTCTGTACAAGCAGAGAGTTGGTCTGGAAGGATGGATGAAAGGCCTTCAGTGCCAAGTGAACAGCTCTGAGTTCCAGAAAATTGATGCGATACGTGGACTCCGTCTGGGACCACGTTCCCTTGATCTGTAACTCCCCGGAATGCGCTCCCCAGCCGTGGAGAGAAGCATCCGTCACGATAGTCTGAGTGAGAATGTCCTTGTGGAAGTGAACCCCATTGAGGAGATTCTCAGCTGAACACCACCATTTCAGAGACTGTAGAGCATGCAGAGACAGTCGTATCTTGTCGTCCCAGTTTCCTCTCCTCTGGTCCCACTGATCCTCCAGACACTCCTGCAGCAGTCTCATGTGTAGCCATGCTTGTGGCGTGAGGAAGATACAAGAGGCCATCGACCCCAGTAGAGAAGACACCGTCCTCACAGTCGTTGATGGAGCTGCCATAAGAGCCTGAGCCTTCCGAAGGAGTGATAAACGTCTTTCCTCCAAAGGAGACACGCTTTCTGACAGCGTATTGATGGAGACTCCCAAGTACTGTAGGCATTGGACCGGAGTCGGGAAGGACTTGGACATGTTGATGTGCAACCCCAGCTTGTTCAAGAGAATGGACGTCTTCTGGAAGTGCGCTTGAGCTTCCGAGAAGGAGGATGCCTTGATCAACCAATCGTCCAGGTACGGGTAGACAAACACCTTGTTCTTTCTCAGGTGTGCCGCTACCACTGCCATGCATTTGGAAAAGGTCCTGGGCGCAGACTTCAGCCCGAACGGTAACACTGTGTATTGATAGTTATTGGCGCCGACATGGAATCGCAGGAACTTCCTGTGTTTCTGTGCAATGGGCACGTGGAAGTATGCATCCTGTAGGTCTATCGCGCACAGCCAGTCTCCCCTTTGCAGTTGAGGGTAAATCTGGTGCAAAGACAGCATGCGAAATTTTTCTCTGCGAATCCACTTATTGGCTTGCCAGAATAGGCCTGAACTCGTTCTTGTCCTTTTTTCGGACCAGAAAGAATCGGGAGTACAGACCTTTTCCCCTTTGAGACAGAGGGACGTTTTCTATCACCCTTTTCCTTAACAGGGTATCGGCCTCCGCCTTGAGCTCGCGCAGCTGAAACCGCGAGCAAACCGGTGGAATTGCTGGAGGCGGGCTGGTGAACCGAAGACTGTATCCATTGCAAACAATATTCAGCACCCACTTGTCCGGAGTAATTTTTCTCCACTCTGCCAGAAAATATTGAACGCTACCGAGGTGGGTAACGGATGACGGGGAAGTAATCGCTCAGGGCCTAGACCCGGCCGGGCCTTTGGTTGCGATGGCAGACTGCTGACCACCCCTACCCCTCTGACGTTTCTTAAAGGACTTCCTCTGGAACTGCTGCTGCTGTTGTCCAGACTGTTGACCTCGACCTCTGCCCTGCGCCCCGTACCGTCTCTGGAACGGGCGGTAGTTCTTCTTCTGGTCCTTGGGCTTCTCCAAGCCCACAGCCGTCAGAGTCTCAGCCTCCGCCTTCATGCGGGCCATCTCATCGTCGGCATGTTTCCCGAATAGGGTCTCGCCCGAGAAGGGCAGGCTGGCCACCCTCTGCTGGTCTTCAGGCTTCAGTGATGTCAATCTGAGCCAAGCGTGGCACCTCTGATTAACTCCATGGCAGTACCCGTGGGCTGCCCAGAGTGAAGAGTCTGCAGCTGCGCTGATCAGCTGGTTCGACACCAGCAATCCCTCATTTAGGATTTCCATAAAATCCTCCTTCTCCCGCGGGAGGAGGTCGGCGAACTGTTGGAGGGACTCCCACAGCACCCGATCATAGCGCCCCAACAGCGCAGATGCACTGGCTGCCTTCATGGAGGTAGCGGCCGTCCCGCATACCTTCCTGCCCGCTGAGTCCAACCAGCAACTCTCCTTGTCCGGAGGCACACTGGAGGACGGGGTGGTGGCATGTTGCTTCCTCGCCGCCCTCACAATTACGGAATCCGGAACTGGGTCCACTCGGAGAAAAGCCTGGTCCGCATCAGGAGCTTTGTATTTCTTTTGCAGCCTGAAGAGGGCTGCCTTCGTCACCGCCGGAGTGAGGAAGAGCTCCATGGCGGGTTCCACTAATCCAGGCACCAAGGGCAACTGAGGCCTATTTATTTATTTGCTGGTTTGTACCGCGCTGGCATTGATTCCCGGAGGAGTATCTCCGCGCCTTTGGCCTCTACAACATAATTTTAGGGAAGGACTGGTTTAGCAGCCATATTGGAATAGGAAGGTTTTCAGCATTTTTCTAAAAGGGAAGTGTTCTGCACATAGCCTGAGAGATTTTGGGAGGCTATTCCAGAGGGAGGGTCCTGCTACAGATAGCGCTTTAGTTCCATGCCTGGCTTTTCTTGCTCTAGGGACACAAAGAAGGCCTTGTTCGCTCGACCTAAGTGTCCGGGAGGGTATGTAGGGAACAAATTTGGTGGTCAGGTATGCAGGACCCAGCCCGTTAAGGCTTTTGTGTATAGTACAGCATACTTTGAACTTGGCCCTTTGTTTGACAGATAACGAATACAAGTAGCATCTAATTCAGCCCGAGAATCCTTTTTAATCGTCAAAGAGCTGATCAAGGTCCCCACCACCTCCCCCTCCAACACCCCCAAAGTTGACAGAAGTAATGAGCTAGCTAACTTCAACGATAAAATCACCCGCATCCTGGCCTCTCTCCCACCCCCCAGCTCCCCTAGCCTCACGGAAAGCCGTACTTCCCTCGAACAGACTGAAAGCATCTGTCGTTCCTCGCTTCAGACTTTCCGACCTGTCACCCCCGCAGAGGTTGAGCGAACCCTAGTAAAAATGAAAAGTGGATCCCCCTTGGATCCAGCCCCTATCAGGTTCCTCAAGACCGTAGCCTCAGTAATTGTACCTACCATTACGGACCTTATCAACTGCTCGTTTACCCACGGAACTGTTCCCGACAGCTGGAAGAGTGCTGTGGTCAAAGCACTCTTAAAAAAACCCCAGCTAGACCCATCGGACCTGTCCAACTATAGACCAATATCCCTACTCCCGAGCATTAGCAAAGTCACCGAGAAACTGGTAAACATCCAACTATCCCAGTTCCTTGAAACGAATAACCTGCTCCGACAATCCCAAACCGGATTTCGCCCAGGCCATGGAACGGACACCGCACTCCTCGCAGTTATTGAAGAGGCAAGGGGCTTACTGGATTCAGGAGGATCAGTGGCAGTGATCCTCCTGGATCTAAGTGCAGCCTTTGACACGGTCAACCACCGTGTCCTTCTGCATAGACTGGCAAATGCAGGACTTACCGGGACAGCAATCAAATGGATCGAATCCTTTCTTACAGGACGCACTTTTCAAGTGTGGGACGACAACCATCACTCATCCACCCTCCCACTCACCAGCGGCGTCCCCCAGGGCTCTTCCCTAAGCCCGACGCTTTTTAATGTCTATATGGCCCCCCTCGAGGACGTGGTAACACCATTTAACATCAAAATGGTGAGTTACGCTGACGACACCCAACTAGTCGTCTCCTTGTCCCAGCTGATTGACCATCCTGAAAATCTGACTAACTGCCTCATTGGTATCCACAACTGGATGAATGACTCATCACTGAAATTGAATGGGACTAAGACAGAAGTAATGCTACTCGGCAAGCAATGGACAACTATCCCTCCTACACTATGGCCCGATGTGTTCGGAGAAATTCCCCCCCCTTAAACCTGAAATCAAGACACTCGGGGTGTGGCTTGAGCCACAGCTTACGATGAAAACCCAGGCAACCAAAACCTCGGGCACATGCTTTGGGCTCATGCGCACGACCCGTAAAATCCTGCCCTTACTCCCACCTATGTCCAGAAAGCTCCTCATCCAGGGACTAGTGTTGTCCCGTCTGGACTACAGCAATCTGGTCTACCTGGGAGCCCCCGAGTCTACCATCACGAAACTCCAGCGGACACAGAACGCGGCAGCACGCATGATTACCAACACCCCCTCCAGAATATCCGCCAAGCCAGCCCTCAAAGCCCTGCACTGGCTCCCTGTGCGCCAAAGGGTGCACTTTAAGGCAATGTGTACAACACACAAGCTTTACAACGGATCTGGTCCAGCGATCCTCAGTAAAATGATCACACCTTACACAGCAACCAGATCACTACGATCTCAAAATGAGAATCTAGTCTGCACCCCCAGATTCAAAAGAGCCCGCACAGGAGGTCGACAATTCTCCGTTCAGGCGGCTAAGGGCTGGAACGCACTCCCTCGCGCCCTCAGACTGGAATCCAACTACCTTGCTTTTCGCAAAAAACTAAAGACCCATCTGTTTCCCAAATAACACCCTTCGGCCGCCTTCCCTCCTCTCTCCCCCTCAATAGGATTTCAAGTTACATAGCGCGGGGATGCCCTTGGGGCACCAGGCGCTTTAGAAATCGCTAAAATAAATAAATAAATAAATAACCAGTGTAGTTTTGTCAACAGTGGTTTTGAAGGCGTACGAGGAGGGGCGTTCAGAACCAAGCGAGCAGCCGTGTTCTGGACCACCTGGAGTCTTGTCGTGACTCCCTCGTTAGCGGACAGGAGCAGGCCATTGCAATAGTCTATTCGACTCAGGACTAGAGCTTGTACCAGCGTCCTCCTAGTTTCATCTGGTAGTAGGGGAAAGATTTTACGCAGCATGCCAATCACATGGAAGCAGGCTCCCACCCCCTGGTTGCCATTTTGTTTGAGAGTGAGTTCTTGATCTAACCGGACTCCCAGGTTCTTGACTATTTGTTTGGGCTTGGGCACTGATCCCAGATCTTGTGGCCACCAGTCCGGAGTCCAGAGTACTTTTGCCTCACCAAACAACATGACTTCTGTCTTTCCAACGTTGCATTGCAAGTAGTTGGAAGACACCCAGTGTGCCACTGCTTTCATGCCCTGAGAGAAGGAGTTTCTAACCTCGGGGGTAAAGATCTTAAAGGGAAAGAGGAGTTGCGTGTCATCCGCGTAAGATATCGGGATGAATCTGTACGTTCTCATGATGTTAGCCAGGGGTGCCTTCTTGTGGAGAGTCTCAAATATTAGGGAGGTCGTAGGCGTGGGCACAGTCAGTTGGATGCCCAGCTTGCTCGCACCCCTCAACAAGACTTCCTGAAAGGAGACCACATCGTCCACAGGGAATAACCTCGTCTGAGGGGAGTCTGCTAGAGTTGGCGAATAGTTCCCTGCGCTGGACGAATCCCGGCGAATTTTTTAAAAGGTTTGCTTTAACCCTTAATACTGACATTTTAAAACTTGCTAACTATCTTCTTAAAAGGGGCGACCCTCCGTTATCTGTTCACACAGCAGTAGTGGTTAGCATCCTGAAGAAGGATAAAAACAGCGAGAATGTTAATTCATACAGGCCCATAAGCCTTCTTAACGTCAATTATTAAATCTTTACAAAGATTCTCACTAATAGGCTTTTTAGAATGGTGAGCTCTCTTATTCACATTAATCAGTATGGTTTTGTAGCTGGGAGACAGCTCCATAGCAACACAAATTTTTATTAGAACCACTGGATATTTTTTTTTAACAAAAACAGGACTGATGCCCAGATTTGGTTTTTAGACACCGAAAAAGCGTTTGACCTGGTTTCTAGGGAATGTCTGTTTTTGTTTTTCATCTTGGAAAAGTTTGGATTCCCAGAGGAGTTCACACAACTAATAACATGGTTATACACAAACTCCCAGAAGCAAATTATAATTAACTCCATAAATGTAGGCACCTGTTCAATAAATAGAGGCACCAGATAAGGGTGCCCTCTTTCCCAGATTTTGTTTGCGTTATTTATAGAGCTCCTAGCAATAGTGATCAGACAGAAAATGGTGTATACCGTCCCCCTTCAAGGGATGACAAATATAAAATTGTACGCTGACGATATTGTTCTATTTTTTAATCCTAAGAAAGACACCCAGGAGGAAATCATGAGGATTTTCTCAGACTTCCAGGCAATAGGAGGCTATAAAATAAATAAGTCCAAGACAGAGAGATACTATTGTGTAATTGTCCTATTGATTCACTATTGCCAGATTTTAGACCTGTCTACAACACTCGCCCAAAGAGATACTTAGGGATCTACATGACGGAGAAAGTAGAAGATATATTCCATTTGAACTATATCCCATTGATCCAAAAAGTGAAACTCCTTTTAGCACGATGGAACCAGCTGCCACCATTAATATTAGGTCGAGTGGCACTAATTCGTATGTCTATTCTGCCATTATTTAACTTCCTTTTTAGCTCCGATCCGTGCGTGCTACAAGTTTATTTATTTTTTAAGAGATAGATAGCATGTTTTCTTCCTTCTTATGGTGTAATAAAACACTGAGGCTGGCACTGAGCACTTTAAGCTACTCTGTTGCAGAGGGAGGGCTGTCCCTTCCAAATATTAGAACCTACTACCATGCAACCTTTGCACATAATAGTTGTAGATTTTTCATATCAGACCCGGGGAGGCAGATCATTTTAAAATGAATAAGATCTTACTGGAGTACAATATTGTCGATCCTACAAGTATAGTTAAGTACCCTAGGAAAGTACGATACAAGACCCTCCATTGGAAAAAAAAGCTCAATTCCTAACATTTTATGGTATTCCAAGAATTAACAGCTCGACAAGGTTGTTCCACTTTTATACGGGAGAGAGATGTATTAGATTCCTGCATTTTTTAAAAATGGGAAGAAAATGGGTATACACAGATTCGGGATTTTGCCAAAGGCAACTGTTGGAAGTCATGGCCCGAGATAGAAATGGGGCTCCTACACTCTAAAGCAAAGTTAAATTGGTCATTCATCATAATAAAACCCTTTTTGGAAAACATTTGACATAAGAAGTAGATCCTCAAGAGCAGGCATTTGTGAAGCTTTTGATACCCCGATACAACGGTCGGTCAGTGCTTGGGTCAACATTTTTGACAAGAATAAGTCTCTCCACCTATATGAAAAAACTTTTTGATAGATGGTGGAAAAGGTAAGGGATGCAAGTCTGAAAACTAATTTGGAGCAGAATTATTAAACTCATTGAGTCAGCACTGAGAGGCGTAAATCTTAAACATATTCAATTTTACAAACAATGGTTAATTTATAGGACTCCTTCTTTCTTACACAATATCTATACACAAACTGAAGACAGGTGTGTTTGTTGCACTAAAGAGAATGGTGGCACATGGTCACACATTGTTTGTGAAGGTTCGAAAATCAGCAGCTTGTGGGAAGAATTTGAAAACTATCTCAGAACCACCATAGACCTCTCAATCTCCATATCCATTGCAGTTTTAGGTTGCTCTCCTGATAGAATGCTAAGCACCACACAAGAAGAGTGCCTATATATTGCAGCATTAGTAGCAAGATCTCTAATTTTACAGAGCTGGATAACCGATAGTATATTTTCCTTCAAACCTGGAGAGCGAAACTAATCAAAGTTAAAGAACTTGAAAAAATATATGCATTAACCTCATCGCTGCTGCCGTCGGTCGCTGAACGTTCGGAGCACTACCTGACTGGTGCTGCGAATGTTCAACGGCAGACGCGGCCCCGCCCACTCTTTGGAACGCCCAGCACTGTGCCGAAATAATGTCCGCAGCTAAGGCGTTAAGATCAAGCTCAAAGAAGTTTAAGAAACGCTGGAGCTCCTTGGGGAACTAATAAAGAACCAAGGGAAAATATCTCAGATTGGAAGGTTTAAAATGGGTTGAGGAGGTGGCAGGGTTCTGGATTGAATAGTTAAGCTTGGCTCTCGAGGGTTATCTCCCCAATCTACTGCTATTCTATGCTACGCACTAATGCACTTTAGGTATCTCTTTCCTTTTACCATATGAATGTTCTGTTTCTTTACTGCATCAGGGTTATTTGTAAGGCAGCTTAAGTATGTGTGCTCTTAATGTTTTGCACTTTATCCTGTAGATATGTACTGTTGTATTTTTTCTCTGTACGATGTTTAACTATAAGGCAGCTCGAGTATCTATACTTTGATTATCTCGCACTATGCACTTTAGTTTGCAGTTCTGTGCCTCTGTATTTCTTGAACTCTCAATAAATAATTATTGGAAAAAAAAACAACCACTCAAGTTATTGGAAAACTGGTATCTCTAAGCTCCATAGATGGGCAGCAGCCACCAGCAGCACTTTTGTGAACACCACAGGGGCACTTATAAGGCTGAATGGTGAAAATAAACTGAAAATGCTCCTGGACGATCTTGTATTGTCTGTGGGACTGCAGTACAGGTACATGAAAGTACACATCCTGCAAGTCCAAGGTCACCATGCAGTCGCCAGGATCTAGGGCAAACAGAACCAGGGCCAGTGTGAGCCTTTTGAACTTGTGTTTCTGCAGGAAGACATTACACATCAAAGATCTAAAATAGGACGAAGGTCTCCATCCTTTTTCTGCATGAGGAAATAAAGAGCGTAACAACCCACCTCTATAAACAAGGGTGATGACACTTTTGGACAATAAAGCTCAAACCTATTGGAGCAAGATGGATAGGTGCTCCTGTTAAAGGCAATCTTATATAGGAGGAAGTTGTTGTGGGTCGAAAAGAAACAAAAGGACATAGCCCTTCTGGACAATCTGGAGGCGCCATCTGTCGGATGCAATGGGCCGCCATGCTGGAAGGAAATGTCGGAACCTGCCTCCGACAGAGTGGGTGTCCAGCTCTAGAGGCAAACTAAGGCAGCCATGAAGATAATGCCATAGGGGAGGAGGGCTGGGAAAATTAAGGCCCCTAGTGACTTGCATGTAACCTGCTTGATCCTCAACTTCAGCCAAGTACAGAGGTAACTACAGTGAACCTTATGTTGCCTAAACACCAAACCTCAGGAGTAGCCTCAGAAGGACAAACACCAATGAGGTAAGTGTCTGGCAGGGGTCGAAAGGTCCAAAGAATGCAGTGTGGTCTGGCTTTCCTTGAAGCACTCAAGATTGAAAACAACTTTTTTAGCCAAAAATGCAGGATCAATCAAAATGCAAATCCATAAAGGGGATGCCTGCACATGTCCAGAAAAGACTGAAGCACCATGTTAATGCATGCTGCATACCCCCCCAACAATCAATATCATCAAGACCAGCCACAATTACATATTTAACTGCATCCTGAATAGTTTGAGCCAAGGAGGCCCTAGACTCTTCTGGGACTGCCTGCAAGAACTTGCTGGTCTTATCCGAGTGGGCGCATGTGTAAAAGCCTGGTAATCAAACTGCAGTGACTGACCTCAGGATAAAACGGGCAAAAAAGGTTGTTTCCCAAATGTCTCAATCCTTTTCATTTGCATGTCTAGGAAAGTCATAGGAAACAAATTAGGGTTCACCTTGAGCAGCTGGGTGGAACATCCGAGGAAGGCTCAGTGGTAAAGGGAGTGGTTGAGCTAAACCAGATTGTTCGGAAACCGGGTGCACAGGAGTGGAGTCTGAACACAACCTAGGACAGGGACAAGACTGATTCAGCTCGTGGTCAGACACTAGAGTCGGCAAAGGATTCGCCCCTCCAGTACCAGTGATGTATGGACGACCCTCAATTAAGTAGAGGCTTTTGCAGGTCTTGGAGTCAGAACGGAAGTTGTCACCAGAATCTATAAGGATCCAGAGGCAAGTTTCTGGGACTCAGACGGCACTTGCTATAACTCAACAGTAGGCGCCCGTCTATCCATCGAGACTAAAGGTGTGCTAGAAGAGTGCTAAACATATGCAGCATGCCCTCCTTAAAGGTCTCTACCTGCTGTGGCTTGGCCTCAATCTGCGATGAGGAGCAAAACATAGTGCACATTGATGTCCGCTCATCTTTTCTTAAGTTAGAGTGGCGGGATGGGGTGAAGTCCCACTTCGCCTTCTTGTGTTACGGCTTCAATTTGGAGTTCAACTTACTGGATGACCTCAACTGGAAAGAGGACCTGTCGTGGGATCAGCCTCAACAGTGGGAACAAGTTCATATTGTCAACTTTGATGTTCGGTGATCTACAGCTTAGCGTCAAGGTCGCGAATTGCCAACCAGTGCAAGCGGGCACATTCTTCACATGACTTAGAGTAATGCCCCGAGCCCAAATACAAGGGGCACACCTCATGCTAGTCAGTCACTGACACCTGTTTAAGACAGTTGAGGCATGGTATGAACCATGTAGGCTTAGGTAAGGACATTGTTCCATTGCAAATTGGAATTCAGTTTGAAAAACTTGTCAAATCAACTAAAAAGGTAGCAAAGCGCCTGATCTGCACTCCAAGGTGTGGAAAGAAAGGAACGGACCTGGCACGCAGGGGTGGTGCTTTGGGAATAGCCTAGTGGTGAGGAATCTACAGTTAGAAATCTCTATCAGAAATTAAAATACTCTACTGAATCAGAACGTCACATCTATCAGTAGAAAAAGTATTAAACAAGCAGATGTTGAATGATGGGCATATACAGTCATATAAACCTTGTTGCTCAGGGTGATGCAGAACACAAAATTTGAAGAAACAGTTAAAGCATCTATTGAGACAGAAGGTACACACATTTGGGCAATTTTGCTACCTATCAATAATAGTGTATGTTTTAGATCACCAATATCTGAAGTCTGAAAATGTCTAGAATTTCCTCTAGCTCTGAAAATCAGGAATCCACAGCAACAGACATTTAACAAAGCCAACACCCAAAGATCATAAGAGCTCCGTTTCAACAACCATTAAAGATATGCTAGTGATTAAAAAAGCTTGCATTGAGGAGAAGATACACGATGTGGTGTACATACACAAGGAGCAGAAAGGAGTGAAATAGGTGTATTAATTAAAATAAATTGTACTCAACAATCAGCTGAAGGAAAGAAGAAATCTAAAACTTAAGGAGTCACCGACTCGGAACAAGAGGAAAATGTGATGCCCTGTGAGGAATCACTTTCTGACCTGACTTAACTAACCGATCATATGCATAAGGAATTGAGAGAATAACAGACTTTGTAGTTAAATACAAGGACACTGTGCAAGACAAAGCAGAGGTCAAAAAGGAATCTATGAAAAGTGATACAATTTTGAATTTGGATAATTTTAGTTTAATTCTTTTTTTCATACAATTCAAAAATTTTCTCATCCTGCGATGAGTAGAAACTTCAAATTTATACATTATACCCAAGTTAATATTTCAAAGAAAAAGAGCCAATACATGTTTCACAACTAAGATTACTTAGTCGCTTCCTCAGAACATTTGGTATGTTATATTAGGAAATTTGCATTGAATGAAACATTTTTTGATCATATGAAGAAAAGAATAAAACCAAAGGGTGTCTGAACTCCAAATTGTTTCACTTTTTAGAAAATGTTTTTGACCTCTAATTTGTTTATTACATTTTCCATTAAGCAGTGTCAGGCAACGGACACTGCAATTAGGGGCCAAAAAGCTGGTGTATTGTAAAGAGCCATTTTGTCTTGTTGTATTTTTGTGCAAGAACACTGATGATAGTCATGATTGACGAGGCCCCCATGAATCCCTTTGCTCATAAACTGGAGGTGCTAGACAGCAAAAGTTTACTACTTAGAACAGAATAGAGATGAAGGGACAACTTCAAACACAGCAAGCACAGATTAATCAGGTGGTAATGAATGCTATTGAACATTAGAGATTCAAGCACAAAAATAATTTGAGGATAATGGGCAGCGCAGAGTAGTTTGAACAGGGCAAGTATTTGAAAAAAGTCATGACTGCCTTGCTGGAGTAGACTGCATGTAAGGAAAAAAATCAAGGGTTATCTTGATGAAAGAAAAAGAAATTCAACGTATAGATCATTTTGGCTCATTAATTTAGCAGTTCCAAAAGTGGTCCATAATAACACATTTTATAGATCTGCTAATGTAGAAGCTCAGACTCCATCTAAATTTGAGAAAGTAGATAGAGATTAAGGTGAAAAAAGTTCTGGTTGACACAGTATTTATTTTATGCAAATTTTAAGTACATGTACTAGTTTTATGGTTTTGAGAACAAGGAGGTGAAGGAAGATGGGTTTTATTAGGGATTGTAGGGTCACTTTGGTGTTGCATGCATAGAAGGAGAAAACGGTTTAGAAAAATCTTAGATCCTCATTTGCCTAGACTAGAAATTCATGAAAGTCTGAAATGATGTCAGAACCCCTTTCAGAGGGCCACTGGCGAATTAGGAGCTACTTGGCCCAACCATGGGGGTTGAGGCCTTTTACTCCTAACCTACTAAGTACCCCTTCAGCATTTGCCTCTCAGTAGTAGCGTAGGTCGAGCAGTACAAGGCGTGTGTGTGTGTGTGTGTGGGGAGGGGGGGGGGGGGGGGGGAATGCACAGGCTCATAACTCGAAATATGTTCAATAGCAGCAATACATGTTTGTCCAGTCAAATACTTGCTTCTGTGAAAAAAGGAGTAATTATATACAGAGTAAAATATGGCATACACAAATAATACACAGTCCACCTGAGGTCAGCGCTATAGTGTTGGATAGCCCACTTCCCCATCTTAATTGGTAGTGGTTAGTCCCCATTCACAATAGGTGACATTCAGGTTAGGCCCCATTAGAAGTTAGTCTCAGGAGTCTCGCACAAACTCTTCTAAAATTAAATGTTTCCCAGCGGCCACTGTGCTACGAGGCATAAGTTACACTGGGATCTTTCGCCCTGAGTTGAGTCTTACATGGTCTCATCAGGGTTGCTATACCGGAGTACCCGGGAGTCTTCTATGCTCGGATGTCGTGGATGTCTGCCGCGGCTGCTGGCAGTGAGTAGCCCTCTGGATTTACAGGTGCCGGAGCTAGTCATTGGTTGCACTCCCTCTGATTTTTCAAATTAAGTTCCTTTGATCTCTTTCACATATAGAGGAACGATTGCTCAGGTTCCAATGTTTCAGTCAGGGTTTGGGCACTTGCAGGTTCCCACTGCTGTCTTTCCTCTCAGCATTAGCGAAACCAGGTTAGGATATTTGCTGTTCACGGTGGTCCTCTCTGACATCTGGGGTTGCTGACTTACTCGGCATATGGCCTATAAGGCACTCTTCACGTCCGCCCCCTGTGGCATACAGAGGTTGTCGACTTTACTCTGCACTTGGGCAATGGCCCAACTGGCATGACAGTAATGCATTCCTCATTGCATCCCCTCTAGCATAAGTAAATTGTCGATTTTACTCCGCATATGGACTACGGCCTGATCAGCATGCAGTAATGCGCTTTTCACGGTGGCCCCCTCTGGCATACGGGGTCTCAGACTTTACTCAGCACAGTTGCTCCCCTTCTTATAGTCCATTTCCAGACAGTAAGTTTGATTTTGTGTCTGAGTCTTTGAGCTCTGTGCAGGGGGTTCTGCTTATTTTTCAAGTGCCAACTCTTATGTTCTGCCCTTCTTCCAGAAAGCACAGCAAGAGCGACTCCAAATCTGATAGCCCCATAACACCAGCATTGGGAGTAACTAGAATTTCATATCTGGATGTCAGCCACAGTGATATGTGCATGAAATGGTTATCAATGAGCCCCAGACCAACTCTTCATGATTCTCTTATAAGTCCCATCTCCTTCCTAAGATGTGCCCAGCCTCTTTTCCAGTGACCATACTCATTATCAAAGAGTACGCTTTTAGGGGTACTGAATATCCTGACTCTTCCTTTCTCCAGGCTGTGTCCCACCCAGCTCTCTGGAGTGCAACAATCCAAACCTCTATCTTGGGGAATCCTCTAACACCCCATGCTCCTCCAGTCAGCCCTGGGTGCCCCAAAATGCAGGGGCACTTAGGTCAGGGGTGAATTTCCGCCACTATGCGAGGGACTTTTCCAACCCAATAAATGAGTAATCAGATAATGATTGCAAGCTGGATTGTGAACTTGAATGAATAATGGGGCATGAATTATCTTTTACAACGGACATAAACACAAAATGATGATGCAAACATGTCTAACAAGGATTTGGCTTGAGCAACCAACCATGACTTGCAACAAATTAAAGGGGTTGCTACCCTAAAAGGAAATGGCACATAAGTAAGTAGTACAAAGTAATTCTGACTGGATAGGATGATGAGTTGTATTAAAATTTCAGAAAGCACTGTACTTACTATCAAGAACATCTGTAACCCAAACGAACAAGTTACTTACCTTCGGTAACGATATATCTGTAAGAAACATTAGTTAGTGTTAGATTCCTTACCTTAGAATATCCCCAGGCGTCAGTCTGGATCCGGAAACTTTTGCGTAGCAGTACCCCTGCGCGTCGGTAGGCGTCGTCTGCAGGCGTCCCCTGCGGCTCCGCGTCCGTCGTCGGCGTCGTGCGCCGTGATGACGTCGCTGGAGTACATAGACGCCGCCTCCGCGCGCTGACGTCAGTTCTTTGCACACAGCCTTTCCGCGCCAGGAGACGCAGAGCCATGAGAGAACCAACACTGGTGCCATGTACAGACTAGGGCCCTGAAAGGGATGACCTTAACCCTAGGTATCAGTTCGCAGAACGGGGAGGATGGGTGGGTTCGGTAAGGAATCTAACACTAACTAATGTTTCTTACAGATATATCGTTACCGAAGGTAAGTAACTTGTTCATCTGAAAGAAACACGTTAGTGTTAGATTCCTTACCTTAGAATACATACCCCAGCAATACCAACCCCGGTGGTGGGTCTGCGAACCAATACAAAACTACACCAGAAAGTCCTGGAGGACAGAACGGCCAAAGAAGCCATCCCTCCGGACTTGACTGTCCAGGCAGTAATGCCTCGCAAAGGTGTGCAGCGAGGCCCACGTAGCCGCCTGGCAAATGTCCTGCAAGGGGACTCCCCGGCCCAGGGCAGTAGTAGCCGCCGTGGCCCGAGTGGAATGGGCCCTCAGCCCAACAGGAGGCTCCTTCCGAGCCAAAGAGTAGCACGCTTTGATGCAGAGGACGACCCATCGAGAGATGGTTCGTTTACAAACCGCCCGTCCCTTCTTCGCACCCACGTAGCCAACAAACAGTTGGTCATCCACCCGGAACTGGCGTGTGCGATCCATGTAAAATGAAAGCGCACGTTTTGGGTCCAGACGATGGAGCCGCTCTTCATCCTTTGAAGGATGCGGAGGCGGGAAGAAGGAAGGGAGGGTGATGGACTGCCCGATGTGAAAGGCCGAAACAACCTTGGGCAGGAAAGAAGGTCTAGTCCTCAGAACCACCTTGTCAGGATGAATGGACAGGAAAGGAGGTTGGACAGAAAGAGCCTGGAGCTCACTCACCCTCCTGGCAGAGGTGATGGCAACCAGGAAAGCCGTCTTTAAAGTCAGGAGACGGAGAGGGCAAGAATGAAGGGGCTCAAAGGGAGCACACATCAGGAAAGTTAGAACCAGGTTCAAATCCCACTGAGGCATCACAAACGGAACAGGTGGAAACATGTGAGTGATGCCTTTCAAGAATCGAGTTACAATCGGGGATTTGAACAAAGAAGGCTGATCAGGAAGCCTCAAGAAGGCTGAAAGGGCAGAAAGGTAGCCCTTGATAGTGCCCAGAGCAGAGCCCTGCTGGGCAAGAGAAAGAAGAAACAGAAGAACCTCCGAAAGAGGGGCAGAAAGAGGATCCACAGCCTTTGCTGTGCACCATGCCACAAATCTGTTCCACCGACAGGCGTATACCGACTTAGTGGAGGGACGCCTGGCTGCCAGAATAACATCACAGACTTCAGGAGGCAAGTCAAATGGCCTCAACTGCCGCCGCTCAATCTCCAAGCATGGAGGTGGAGACTGGACAGGTTCGGGTGGAGGACCGTCCCCTGCTGCTGCGACAGAAGGTCCTCCTGAAGGGGCAGGCGGATCGGGGGACCGACCGACATGCTGAGTAGCTCGGGATACCAGTACCTTCGAGCCCAGTCCGGAGCCACAAGGATAACTTGGGCCCGGTCGCGCCTGATCTTCTTCAGCACTCTGGGCAGAAGTGGTATAGGCGGAAAGGCGTATAACAGACCGCAACTCCACTCGCGCCGAAAGGCGTCGCCGTGCGAGTGCCGTCTTGGAAACTCCAACGCGCAGAACTGATGACATTGCGCGTTCTCTTCTGTGGCGAATAGATCTAACCAAGGCTCTCCCCATTGCAGAAAGATGCCTTGCGCCACGTCCGAGTTCAGACGCCATTCGTGATCCATCGAGCACCGACGGCTGAGTTCGTCCGCCCTGGCGTTCAGAGAACCTGCCAGGTGTTGAACCGTCAGAGTCACGCCCTGACGTTCCAGCCATTGCCAGAGGCGCAGAGCCTCCTGGCAAAGGGTCCACGACCCCACTCCGCCCTGTTTGTTGCAGTACCACATGGCGGTGGTGTTGTCGGTGAACACCTGCACTACACTCCCGTTGACAAAGGGGAGGAATGCCTTCAGTGCCAGACGAATCGCCCGCAGCTCCAACAGATTGATATGGAGCCGGGACTCCGCCGGAGACCAGATGCCTCTGATCTCTGCCTCTCCCAAGTGGCCACCCCAGCCCTGGAGGGACGCGTCCGTCACGACAACGTGCTCCGGTTGGGGAAGGGAGAGGGACTTGCCCCTGACCCAATCGCGGTCCGTAAGCCACCACTGCAGTTGTCTCGCAGTGCCCTCCGAGATCAAGACGTGGTCGGACAAGTTGCCCTGATGCTGGGCCCACTGAAACTTCAGGTCCCACTGCAGAGCCCGCATCCGCCACCTGGCGTGATGCACCAGAAGGATGCAGGAAGCCATCAGTCCCAGCAGCCGCAGCGTCAACCTGACCGAGACTCGGGATAGCGGCTGAAAGATGGGAATCAAAGCCTGAATATCCCGAACCCGCCGTTCCGGAGGATAAACCCGAAACTGCGCCGAGTCCAGAACCGCTCCGATGAAAAGGAGCTTTTGAGAGGGACACAGGTGTGATTTCGGCACGTTGATGGAGAACCCCAGGTCGTGCAAGAGGTCTGCCGTCATCTGAAGGTGGTGGACGACTGTCTGGGGCGAGCCCGCCTTCAACAACCAGTCGTCTAGGTAGGGGAAGACTGAAACCCCTAACCTGCGCAGATGGGCTGCGACCACCGCCATCACCTTTGTGAACACCCGTGGGGCGCTGGTAAGGCCGAAGGGGAGCACGACAAACTGAAAGTGCTCCTGGCCTACCGTGAACCGCAGGTAACGCCGGTGGGCCGGCAGGACGGGGATGTGAAAATAGGCGTCCTGCAAGTCCAACGCTACCATCCAGTCTTGCGGGTCTAGAGCAGCCAAGACCTGAGCTAACGTCAACATCTTGAACTTCTCCTTCCGGAGGAAGCCGTTGACGTTCCTTAGATCCAAGATAGGACGTAGGCCCCCCTTGTCCTTCTTGGGCACCAGAAAGTAGTGGGAATAACAACCACGCCCTACTTCTGGCCCAGGAACGCGCTCGATGGCCCCCTTGGCCAAGAGGGCCGTAACTTCCTCCTGCAGAAGTGTCAAGTGGTCCCCCGACACACGGTGGTTCTGCGGTGGCATGGCTGGAGGAGAGGTCTCGAAGGGGAGGGAGTAGCCCCTTCGGACAATTTGCAGCACCCACCTGTCCGAAGTGATCGTGCGCCAGTGAGCGTGGTGATGGCGAACCCTGCCACCCACTGGCGTCACATGGGGCCGAAAGCACGGACTAGGAGGATTTTGGGGTAGATGCTGCGGGGGAAGGTGTGGTCTGACCCCGCCGTTGTCCCCGACCGCCACCACGGCGGTTTCCACGGCCGCCACCGCGTTGGAAGGATTGTTGCGGCGCGTGGCTGGCAGCACGTGTGGGGGCGCCCCTTCCTTGGCCACGAAAGGGGCGAAACGAACCCGGTTGCTGACGCTGGGTCGAGAGACCCAAGGACTTGGCCGTGACCCTGGAGTCCTTGAAGCGTTCCAGCGCGTGGTCCGCTTTGTCACCGAACAGGTGACAGCCATCAAACGGCATGTCCATCAGGGTATTTTGGACATCAGCCGAAAAATTGGCGGATCTCAGCCAGGCGTGACGGCGAATCGCCACCGTCGTAGACATAGCCCTGCCCAGCGAGTCGGTCGTATCAAGACCACACCGAATGGAATATTTCGCTGCATCCCGGCCCTCAGCTACAGCTTGACCGAGCTTTGCCCGCACCTCCATGGGGCATTCTGGCAGCAGCTCCGCGACCGTATCCCACACAGAGTGGGTGTAGCGGCCCAAGAGGCAGGCGGTGTTGCAAGACCGCAGGCCCAAACTAATGGACGAGAAGACCTTTTTTCCAAACTGGTCATACCTCTTGGATTCCCGGTCGGGCGGGGCCGACGGGAATGCGGACTGGGAGGTCGAGGCCTGGATCACCAGACTCTCAGGAGTGGGGTGGGTAGACAGGTACTTGGGGTCGTCCGGACAAGGACGGTGGCGCCTGGCCACGTTCCGATCAACAGGCGCACCTGAAGCGGGCCTGGACCACGTGCCCAACAGAACGTCAGACAAGGCTTCATTAAACGGCAGCAGAGGCTCCAAAGGGCATGACTGCGGCTTGAAGACCTCGGTGAGGATGTTAGGCCTCACGGCCGCGACGGGGAGCTCAAGGTTTAAGGCCTTGGCAGCCCTCATCAGCACCACAGAATAGGCAGCTCCCTCCACCGATGCCACGGTTGGAGGAGAGATCAAACCAGGGTTAGGGGAGTCGTCCAAACCACTGGCATCCCCCAAGTCACCCGTCCAGTCCGGGTCATACTGGCACTCGCGAGCCAGAGGGTCCTCGGACCCCTCCCAACCTTCACCGTACTCCTCATCCTCTCCGTATTCGGAGTCAATGATGAAGACCGGCTCCTCGGGGTTCATGGGCCCCATCGGCGCCGGGACCGGCGTCGTGCGACGCCCATCCGGCGCCGCGTCCGGCGTCGGAGAAGGTAAGGGGACGGCGCCGCCCGGAGCCGGCGCCGGAACCCCACCGCCGGCCGGAACCGGCAGTGGAGAACCGGCGCCGCGCGGGGGCGGCGCCGGGGGTAACCCCGATGGCAACGGCGCCGGGGAGGCCGGAAGACCAGCCGGCGCCGATCCCGAAGGCCCCTGCGGCGCCGGGGTCGGAGCCGTCGGCGACGCCGGGCCCGGAGCACCCGACGGCGCCGAGGCAGGGACACCCGAACCGCCAGGGCCCCCAGACGGTAGCACTGGGCCCGAAGGCGCCGTAGGCCCCGTCGGAGAAGCGAGCGCCCTCATGGCCATGAGGAACGCCTCGATCTCCTCAGGCGTCGCGCCATGCCCAGGGACCGGAGGGTATGAGGCAGGCCGCGCCGGCGACTCTCGCGGAGCCGCGGGGTTGGGGTCACCCGAGCCCCCGGCCGCATCGCGCGAGCGTCGGGGGGAGTCGGGGGTACGATGACGACGCCCCGACTTCTTGTGCTTCCTACCTGACGAGCCTGACGAGTGGTGTCGACTTCCGGAGCGCCCAGCGCGGCTCCGCGACCGCTCCCTCGAACGCTCCCCCGACCTCCGGCCGGACCGGGACCGCTCCCGGTCCCGACGTGGGGCCGACACCCGGAGCTCCAGCAGCTTGCGGGACCGCTCCCGCCTAGCCTTGTTGGTAAGGGCCCGGCAGTCGAGGCACGATTCCACGTCGTGGTCGGGGCCCAGACACCGGAGGCAGAGGCGGTGATGGTCTGTGACCGACATCGTGCGCTCACAGTCATCGCAATTCTTAAATCCAGGCATCCTATCAGGCACAATAGAGAAAAAAGTCGAAAAACTTGGTCAAAGACCGGAGTACTGCTCTTCCAGATCTGCGTCCACTGGCGCGGAAAAAAGAAGAACTGACGTCAGCGCGCGGAGGCGGCGTCTATGTACTCCAGCGACGTCATCACGGCGCACGACGCCGACGACGGACGCGGAGCCGCAGGGGACGCCTGCAGACGACGCCTACCGACGCGCAGGGGTACTGCTACGCAAAAGTTTCCGGATCCAGACTGACGCCTGGGGATATTCTAAGGTAAGGAATCTAACACTAACGTGTTTCTTTCAGATAACGATGAACCAGCAGCTATGGTGAAGGAAAAAAGAACCTGGCTGGTGAGTGGTGATACCCGGAAATCAGTTCTAGGATGCTTGTTTCCGGTTCGAGGAGGACCTGGCTTGGCAGTTCGGGCTGGGCTGTTCCCTTGGGGAGCAGGGTCAAGACTAATTTGCATATATATGATTGGGCCCAAACTGGGGTGGCATGGTGAACATGATAGCTTAAACTCCGATTTGTAACTGGGGGTGAGTGTTTGAAAAGTTTCAGCACTCTGTACATCATCTTGTGTGAAGAGGATGAATAAATCAGCAAATCTAGGGGGTCTTTATGTACTGCACGGTAAAGGAGCACTGCTCTGGCTCTCCAGTATTAATCTATAGACCCCACATCTAAATTTATATAGAAATACCTCCAGTTTTCAAAAACAGTTTTAATTTTAAAATTCAAGGGCTCAAGAAATGAAAACTCAAAATACTCCCCTGCTATTTATCAGATCACTCAACGATAATTATGTGGGTTGTTGCACAGGAATTTAGCTCAAACAACCTCAAAAGACTAAATTCAACTGAGCAGAATAGCTGAGATTAAGGATTTGGAGGCTGGAATGTAAACTATAAACGTAACCATTCTCAACTCTTGAGATACAATGAGGAAGAAACAGTTGGTAACACAAATTGTCCTCCAACATAAACTGAAGCAGGTCTTGTTTTGGAGATCGAACCGGCGTCAATATCATGAGCAAGTTAGGAAATATGAAGAAAGACAAGATAGCGTTATCAACACAAAAATAAAAACAACAGCACTTGAATGAATCGAATTAAAGACCCTAGGTCATCAGATGTAGTACACAACCATTTTGGCGGTGCTGGAACAATTTTATGCCCAGCTACATAATGAACAAGTTACTTACCTTCGGTAACGATATATCTGTAAGAAACATTAGTTAGTGTTAGATTCCTTACCTTAGAATATCCCCAGGCGTCAGTCTGGATCCGGAAACTTTTGCGTAGCAGTACCCCTGCGCGTCGGTAGGCGTCGTCTGCAGGCGTCCCCTGCGGCTCCGCGTCCGTCGTCGGCGTCGTGCGCCGTGATGACGTCGCTGGAGTACATAGACGCCGCCTCCGCGCGCTGACGTCAGTTCTTTGCACACAGCCTTTCCGCGCCAGGAGACGCAGAGCCATGAGAGAACCAACACTGGTGCCATGTACAGACTAGGGCCCTGAAAGGGATGACCTTAACCCTAGGTATCAGTTCGCAGAACGGGGAGGATGGGTGGGTTCGGTAAGGAATCTAACACTAACTAATGTTTCTTACAGATATATCGTTACCGAAGGTAAGTAACTTGTTCATCTGAAAGAAACACGTTAGTGTTAGATTCCTTACCTTAGAATACATACCCCAGCAATACCAACCCCGGTGGTGGGTCTGCGAACCAATACAAAACTACACCAGAAAGTCCTGGAGGACAGAACGGCCAAAGAAGCCATCCCTCCGGACTTGACTGTCCAGGCAGTAATGCCTCGCAAAGGTGTGCAGCGAGGCCCACGTAGCCGCCTGGCAAATGTCCTGCAAGGGGACTCCCCGGCCCAGGGCAGTAGTAGCCGCCGTGGCCCGAGTGGAATGGGCCCTCAGCCCAACAGGAGGCTCCTTCCGAGCCAAAGAGTAGCACGTTTTGATGCAGAGGACGACCCATCGAGAGATGGTTCGTTTACAAACCGCCCGTCCCTTCTTCGCACCCACGTAGCCAACAAACAGTTGGTCATCCACCCGGAACTGGCGTGTGCGATCCATGTAAAATGAAAGCGCACGTTTTGGGTCCAGACGATGGAGCCGCTCTTCATCCTTTGAAGGATGCGGAGGCGGGAAGAAGGAAGGGAGGGTGATGGACTGCCCGATGTGAAAGGCCGAAACAACCTTGGGCAGGAAAGAAGGTCTAGTCCTCAGAACCACCTTGTCAGGATGAATGGACAGGAAAGGAGGTTGGACAGAAAGAGCCTGGAGCTCACTCACCCTCCTGGCAGAGGTGATGGCAACCAGGAAAGCCGTCTTTAAAGTCAGGAGACGGAGAGGGCAAGAATGAAGGGGCTCAAAGGGAGCACACATCAGGAAAGTTAGAACCAGGTTCAAATCCCACTGAGGCATCACAAACGGAACAGGTGGAAACATGTGAGTGATGCCTTTCAAGAATCGAGTTACAATCGGGGATTTGAACAAAGAAGGCTGATCAGGAAGCCTCAAGAAGGCTGAAAGGGCAGAAAGGTAGCCCTTGATAGTGCCCAGAGCAGAGCCCTGCTGGGCAAGAGAAAGAAGAAACAGAAGAACCTCCGAAAGAGGGGCAGAAAGAGGATCCACAGCCTTTGCTGTGCACCATGCCACAAATCTGTTCCACCGACAGGCGTATACCGACTTAGTGGAGGGACGCCTGGCTGCCAGAATAACATCACAGACTTCAGGAGGCAAGTCAAATGGCCTCAACTGCCGCCGCTCAATCTCCAAGCATGGAGGTGGAGACTGGACAGGTTCGGGTGGAGGACCGTCCCCTGCTGCTGCGACAGAAGGTCCTCCTGAAGGGGCAGGCGGATCGGGGGACCGACCGACATGCTGAGTAGCTCGGGATACCAGTACCTTCGAGCCCAGTCCGGAGCCACAAGGATAACTTGGGCCCGGTCGCGCCTGATCTTCTTCAGCACTCTGGGCAGAAGTGGTATAGGCGGAAAGGCGTATAACAGACCGCAACTCCACTCGCGCCGAAAGGCGTCGCCGTGCGAGTGCCGTCTTGGAAACTCCAACGCGCAGAACTGATGACATTGCGCGTTCTCTTCTGTGGCGAATAGATCTAACCAAGGCTCTCCCCATTGCAGAAAGATGCCTTGCGCCACGTCCGAGTTCAGACGCCATTCGTGATCCATCGAGCACCGACGGCTGAGTTCGTCCGCCCTGGCGTTCAGAGAACCTGCCAGGTGTTGAACCGTCAGAGTCACGCTCTGACGTTCCAGCCATTGCCAGAGGCGCAGAGCCTCCTGGCAAAGGGTCCACGACCCCACTCCGCCCTGTTTGTTGCAGTACCACATGGCGGTGGTGTTGTCGGTGAACACCTGCACTACACTCCCGTTGACAAAGGGGAGGAATGCCTTCAGTGCCAGACGAATCGCCCGCAGCTCCAACAGATTGATATGGAGCCGGGACTCCGCCGGAGACCAGATGCCTCTGATCTCTGCCTCTCCCAAGTGGCCACCCCAGCCCTGGAGGGACGCGTCCGTCACGACAACGTGCTCCGGTTGGGGAAGGGAGAGGGACTCGCCCCTGACCCAATCGCGGTCCGTAAGCCACCACTGCAGTTGTCTCGCAGTGCCCTCCGAGATCAAGACGTGGTCGGACAAGTTGCCCTGATGCTGGGCCCACTGAAACTTCAGGTCCCACTGCAGAGCCCGCATCCGCCACCTGGCGTGATGCACCAGAAGGATGCAGGAAGCCATCAGTCCGAGCAGCCGCAGCGTCAACCTGACCGAGACTCGGGATAGCGGCTGAAAGATGGGAATCAAAGCCTGAATATCCCGAACCCGCCGTTCCGGAGGATAAACCCGAAACTGCGCCGAGTCCAGAACCGCTCCGATGAAAAGGAGCTTTTGAGAGGGACACAGGTGTGATTTCGGCACGTTGATGGAGAACCCCAGGTCGTGCAAGAGGTCTGCCGTCATCTGAAGGTGGTGGACGACTGTCTGGGGCGAGCCCGCCTTCAACAACCAGTCGTCTAGGTAGGGGAAGACTGAAACCCCTAACCTGCGCAGATGGGCTGCGACCACCGCCATCACCTTTGTGAACACCCGTGGGGCGCTGGTAAGGCCGAAGGGGAGCACGACAAACTGAAAGTGCTCCTGGCCTACCGTGAACCGCAGGTAACGCCGGTGGGCCGGCAGGACGGGGATGTGAAAATAGGCGTCCTGCAAGTCCAACGCTACCATCCAGTCTTGCGGGTCTAGAGCAGCCAAGACCTGAGCTAACGTCAACATCTTGAACTTCTCCTTCCGGAGGAAGCCGTTGACGTTCCTTAGATCCAAGATAGGACGTAGGCCCCCCTTGTCCTTCTTGGGCACCAGAAAGTAGTGGGAATAACAACCACGCCCTACTTCTGGCCCAGGAACGCGCTCGATGGCCCCCTTGGCCAAGAGGGCCGTAACTTCCTCCTGCAGAAGTGTCAAGTGGTCCCCCGACACACGGTGGTTCTGCGGTGGCATGGCTGGAGGAGAGGTCTCGAAGGGGAGGGAGTAGCCCCTTCGGACAATTTGCAGCACCCACCTGTCCGAAGTGATCGTGCGCCAGTGAGCGTGGTGATGGCGAACCCTGCCACCCACTGGCGTCACATGGGGCCGAAAGCACGGACTAGGAGGATTTTGGGGTAGATGCTGCGGGGGAAGGTGTGGTCTGACCCCGCCGTTGTCCCCGACCGCCACCACGGCGGTTTCCACGGCCGCCACCGCGTTGGAAGGATTGTTGCGGCGCGTGGCTGGCAGCACGTGTGGGGGCGCCCCTTCCTTGGCCACGAAAGGGGCGAAACGAACCCGGTTGCTGACGCTGGGTCGAGAGACCCAAGGACTTGGCCGTGACCCTGGAGTCCTTGAAGCGTTCCAGCGCGTGGTCCGCTTTGTCACCGAACAGGTGACAGCCATCAAACGGCATGTCCATCAGGGTATTTTGGACATCAGCCGAAAAATTGGCGGATCTCAGCCAGGCGTGACGGCGAATCGCCACCGTCGTAGACATAGCCCTGCCCAGCGAGTCGGTCGTATCAAGACCACACCGAATGGAATATTTCGCTGCATCCCGGCCCTCAGCTACAGCTTGACCGAGCTTTGCCCGCACCTCCATGGGGCATTCTGGCAGCAGCTCCGCGACCGTATCCCACACAGAGTGGGTGTAGCGGCCCAAGAGGCAGGCGGTGTTGCAAGACCGCAGGCCCAAACTAATGGACGAGAAGACCTTTTTTCCAAACTGGTCATACCTCTTGGATTCCCGGTCGGGCGGGGCCGACGGGAATGCGGACTGGGAGGTCGAGGCCTGGATCACCAGACTCTCAGGAGTGGGGTGGGTAGACAGGTACTTGGGGTCGTCCGGACAAGGACGGTGGCGCCTGGCCACGTTCCGATCAACAGGCGCACCAGAAGCGGGCCTGGACCACGTGCCCAACAGAACGTCAGACAAGGCTTCATTAAACGGCAGCAGAGGCTCCAAAGGGCATGACTGCGGCTTGAAGACCTCGGTGAGGATGTTAGGCCTCACGGCCGCGACGGGGAGCTCAAGGTTTAAGGCCTTGGCAGCCCTCATCAGCACCACAGAATAGGCAGCTCCCTCCACCGATGCCACGGTTGGAGGAGAGATCAAACCAGGGTTAGGGGAGTCGTCCAAACCACTGGCATCCCCCAAGTCACCCGTCCAGTCCGGGTCATACTGGCACTCGCGAGCCAGAGGGTCCTCGGACCCCTCCCAACCTTCACCGTACTCCTCATCCTCTCCGTATTCGGAGTCAATGATGAAGACCGGCTCCTCGGGGTTCATGGGCCCCATCGGCGCCGGGACCGGCGTCGTGCGACGCCCATCCGGCGCCGCGTCCGGCGTCGGAGAAGGTAAGGGGACGGCGCCGCCCGGAGCCGGCGCCGGAACCCCACCGCCGGCCGGAACCGGCAGTGGAGAACCGGCGCCGCGCGGGGGCGGCGCCGGGGGTAACCCCGATGGCAACGGCGCCGGGGAGGCCGGAAGACCAGCCGGCGCCGATCCCGAAGGCCCCTGCGGCGCCGGGGTCGGAGCCGTCGGCGACGCCGGGCCCGGAGCACCCGACGGCGCCGAGGCAGGGACACCCGAACCGCCAGGGCCCCCAGACGGTAGCACTGGGCCCGAAGGCGCCGTAGGCCCCGTCGGAGAAGCGAGCGCCCTCATGGCCATGAGGAACGCCTCGATCTCCTCAGGCGTCGCGCCATGCCCAGGGACCGGAGGGTATGAGGCAGGCCGCGCCGGCGACTCTCGCGGAGCCGCGGGGTTGGGGTCACCCGAGCCCCCGGCCGCATCGCGCGAGCGTCGGGGGGAGTCGGGGGTACGATGACGACGCCCCGACTTCTTGTGCTTCCTACCTGACGAGCCTGACGAGTGGTGTCGACTTCCGGAGCGCCCAGCGCGGCTCCGCGACCGCTCCCTCGAACGCTCCCCCGACCTCCGGCCGGACCGGGACCGCTCCCGGTCCCGACGTGGGGCCGACACCCGGAGCTCCAGCAGCTTGCGGGACCGCTCCCGCCTAGCCTTGTTGGTAAGGGCCCGGCAGTCGAGGCACGATTCCACGTCGTGGTCGGGGCCCAGACACCGGAGGCAGAGGCGGTGATGGTCTGTGACCGACATCGTGCGCTCACAGTCATCGCAATTCTTAAATCCAGGCATCCTATCAGGCACAATAGAGAAAAAAGTCGAAAAACTTGGTCAAAGACCGGAGTACTGCTCTTCCAGATCTGCGTCCACTGGCGCGGAAAAAAGAAGAACTGACGTCAGCGCGCGGAGGCGGCGTCTATGTACTCCAGCGACGTCATCACGGCGCACGACGCCGACGACGGACGCGGAGCCGCAGGGGACGCCTGCAGACGACGCCTACCGACGCGCAGGGGTACTGCTACGCAAAAGTTTCCGGATCCAGACTGACGCCTGGGGATATTCTAAGGTAAGGAATCTAACACTAACGTGTTTCTTTCAGATTAAGACAGCAATATTAGTCTTTCCAAATTCCCCCATATTTTTGGGGTGGTTGATTCCTAGACACCACCAGCAGAAACTGCATCAGAATTTGAAGTAACAATTATTCAGAAAAAAATCTTAGAAGGTATAAAATCTGCATATAATGGAAAGACTACTGGCCCTGTTGGGCAGACAAGTCAATTATACAAAGCACTGGCTAATACTCTAGTCAAGCCTTTACTAATGTTCTTATTTTCAGTACTGATTTTCAAGAAGAAAAGTCAGCAGGCAACTGAATGAACAACACTGCCTATTTTCTGTAATTCATAACGACTCAAAGATAATTGCCACCATCACTTCTTGAAGTCCTAACCAAGTTATCAAGAGGCGTGTTAATAACAGGTGGGGTTGTTATGGTAGCTGCTCCACAGGTATGCTACCACTTCAGCCCATTATTTGTTCATTTAATCAAGGCATTACATCCAGTGACTTTTGCGGTGAACCACACCAAAATGAATCCATTTCAAATACTATGAGAAATTCAACAAGAGTGCACATTATCTCCTGTGGTGTTTGCTTTCAATACTGAACCCCTTGCAATAAAGATCAGATATACCGACATTTTATTTAGGTCCACAAATAGATATTGGGGGTCAACTTGGCAGTAGTTACATCAAATGTCAACAAATCCCTTAAATTCATCAGAGATTACCAAAGACTATCAACATATCTGGATACAAAATTAATTCAAGCAACACAAAAATGTAATTGAATTCAGATGCTACTCTGGATTAAAAAGACAATGCTGTCTGCTTTGGTATTAAAATATCAATTGACCTTTCAAAAGATTACCACCTTAACCATCTCCCACGGAGACTATGCGCATTATGCATGTTAATAGTTAATCTTTTTTATGGGATGTACCAACTACATTTAAATGACCATACTACACTACCAAAATATTTCTACACATATTTCAACATGCTAAAGATATTGATTGTACCCACGCCATTTTCCCCCCAACAAACTGGAAAGTCATATACTCAGCTTTAGCTGGTAACATCAAATTACTCCAGACAATGAAGAAAGGTGGGCTTGGCATGCCAGACTTGTAGCTATACAACTGGGTAGCACAGCTTAGAAAAAAAAATCTGCATTTAAATAAGCTCCTTTAATTAACAGATTTGGATTCCAAACCGCAGGAGAAATTGGCTATTTCCAGTATCTACAACCAGTTATATGTATACATTTGGGTCCTCAAAAAACCTAAAGATACTGTTTAAACTAATCTTGACTGGACTGACATCTGCAACTAATATAAAATAACCATTTTGACTAACGCTCCAATATGGACGAATTAACCTTTTCCTGAGGTGTTTAACCTGCAACCAGGGCGAGAAAGCAAAAGGCATGCGCAGCTGATGGACGGAATGCAGAGCACATCAATCATTCTCCCCCAGTCAATAGATCTGGGTTAAACCCATCATTTGTTTGCTCACCATGCCACCCCAGTTTAGACCCAGCCATATCAGTCTTGACCCTGTGCCTCATGAGAACAGTCCAGACCGAGCCAGGTCCTTCCTGGACCAGAAACAAGCATCCTGGGACCAGTATCGGGGCATCACCTGAAGCATACTTTTTGCATTTAACCTGCAACCAGCACAAATGTCAATGTATTGTTCCTGAAACGGGATGGAAGATCTGTTTTTTTAAGGATAGACTGGACATTTATTAGTTTAGAAAAAAGTCAACTTAAAATCTCAAACAAGATGCCACAGTTCACATATCTCCAGCCTCAGAATAAATTTTAGCTATTAATAAAGTCATAACCTATGCTAGAGTCACTCTGTACTCAAAGGTTGTATGAGCATACTGTATCCCAAATCCATGCACTGATTCAAGAAAAGTAAACAATTTTACTAGCAGTTCATGAACAGCAAAACCTAAGTAGCTTAGGAAAAACACCATTATTTATTTCAAATTGCACGTTCAACACTGTATTTGACTACATTTCAGTAACACAAATATGTATGAAAAATCTATTATACCCACCTGGAAAAAAATAAGCAAAGTCGGTGATTAAGCTGTTCAGCACAAGGTCTGTGGGCTGCCCAAGACAGATAGTATTGTAAGGAGATACCTTCATGTTGGAAAAAACAACTAACCAGATATTATAAGACTATTATACTTGGATATTTATAGGTGCTACCAGGACTATCATCCTGTTATCTTTCGATATACTAAATCTTGCTTTAGCAGCTTCTGTGACTGGGATCAGATCCCAGTGACTATGAGAAATTACTGGAATAATTTTACAAATATGTTAATTTAGAAAAAGAGATGGGCACATAGAAGCTTGAAAAATAATAGCAGAATACATTTCTGCAAATCGATTGTAGTTTTACCATGCCTGAAATAATTAAATACTACCTTCCTATCATCGAGTCTAACTGGTAAATCTTTCTATACTTAACTATTTTCTGTATCTTACTCAAACAGCTATTTCCTTCAGTTTATACTGAGAAAATGCACATAACATATGGTTTATTTCTGTTGAATTTAACACTTTTGAATAACTCACAAAGAGTAATAATCAGACATCCCAACAGAGAATACCAGACTACTAATTTCTACCTGTAATGGTGGTGGACGAAGATACCATTATGCAATGAAAGACCCTGTGCTATGTTCAAGATCCAATGATTTAATGTCGTACAGGTTATATGTAGTGAATTTAACCAAAGCTACAGAGAAAAGAAAAATCTATGACAAACTCTGCCCTAATCCTACCCCTGCCGAAGTAACAACAAAGTAACCGGACCAGTGTTTATGTAACAAGTCTCAAAAATATGGCAGCAGATCGAGTTTGCAATCCTCCTATGTCGGGAGGCTGTAAAAGAAATGCGCCCGAGAATACACCACCATCAAATGAGCTGTACAAGGGTGTTCCTGTACAAAAGCATTTGTACACTAAAGTTATTAACCTTCACATAGCATCCACAGATAACAGAGCCATTAACGAATTGTATCATTTATATCTGTCACTGGACTACACTTTGCTCCATCATGCTGAAATCAGCCATTACTAAATTCATCATCTCCCACCTCAAAACCTGTACAGTTTGAACTAACAACCTTAACCCCAGTCTTTCTTTCCATAACCCAACAAACGTAAAATCTTGCAAAGAAACATAACAGTGTACTTTGACTCCCAAAATAACCTATGTACCTGAATAAAATAAAGGATGGCTCCGATAAGTTTCCAACTCCTTAACATACTAAGGACTTGGAAGCACTTACACAGTATGTATTAATTTAAGTCATGCCCACACAAAGTCACAAGTAAATATGCAATGCATGTACCATCCTAATTTCATCTGTAAACCAATCTCCCACTATACTCACAAAACAGTTTGGTTCACTGTCCAAATAGGGCATTGCTCACTTCTCTATCCTTGAACAATTACATCAAAGTCACTCCTACAACTCTACGGGCATCCTGAATTGAACTATGGTTAGACTCTCAAAACTGCACAATTGGACATAGTGTTATCTATGTTTGTGTGTTGACTCACTATCTGCGGTCTATGCCCCTTTACACCTTCCAGTTACCGTAAGCTTCCAATGCTTGAATAACCAGTCTTTATTTCTTCCTTGAAATAAATATTCCAATTGATTAATAAATTAGGATGAAGACTAAAGCCTCACTTATATTTTCATACATAGTTCGCAATGTGCTTTATTTTCCCCTAAGAAAACCTTGACAGAATGTTTAATAAAAAACAGATGTACTTTTGTACCTTAAGATTCTCTGAGAAAAATATAAAAGAACCATCAAAGATTTGTTCTCAATTCTTTGTAGGAAAGTTTCTACATCAAGAAAGAAATCGAGCAAATTTCCTCTAGTCACACAGCCGGATCTATCAACTAACTGACAGAGCAACCCCAGTCTTTAAAAGCAAACTAACAAGGACAGTGGCAAAATGTATTCACACACACCATAAAAGGTTTTCAACTACCCGGTCAAACAGTCTGCTGAGAGGCTTTCTTAAAGTTATCCCCATACGCCACTGGATAGTATAGGGTAATTTCAAAAATAAGTTTGAAACTGCCGTACTGGTTTTAGGATAGAAGGATTCAGCAACTCAAAAACATAAAACAGCCGCGAAGCACACACATGTTGGCTGCAAACACTGTTCACAAAAAAGACAATTGCATGAGCCTAACCACATAAAGACACACAAAAAATGGATAAAGGGAAACAGACGACTAGAATCTTTTTAATAACAGCCAAAGGGGTAACTGATGTTACCTTGAAAGAAACAGGGAAAATCTCACAAAATGACTGAGATGACACAATAGTCCACTTTAACAGACGTGGGAAACAGATCAGTTCAGAAGTACATATTGCCAGATATGCTGTGGGGCTTTCCCTGGTGAGCAATCACCTTCAGTTTAAAATCATTTGTATCAAGGAGCCCAAAGAAACATTGCAACTATTCCCAGTTATAAACCATTACAGTAGTCCCCTTTTAGCAATGTCAAGGTGTATGCATGATACTGCAACAAATGTTAATCATTAATAATTTTTGATATACCTTAGTTGCTCTAAATGTCAATAACAATATCCCATTCGCCAAGAAGGAAAAACACAAAGCATATTAAGTGAAAGGCTGGAAAGAAGCACAACTCCTTGTACTGGGACAAAAGGTAAGGGACTAAGGGGGCACACTTGAGTCAAGCGAGAATATCACAGCTTATGCATTAAATGCCGTAAGGAAATGCCTCTTTTTGCAAGATCACCTAATTTTTTTTAAACTGATGCTGTTGGTTTTGGTCTCTGTACACTAGGACCCTGCTTACCTTCTCAAGTGCCTATGCTCTGACTCCTGGCACATTTACCTTACCTAACACTTACTCGCCACTTATTAGTGTAGGATACCCTCGGCCTGTAACTAAATGTCACTAGTGGACTGCAATAATCTAGTGACAACACTTAAGTGATAACCAACCTATACCTAACTGATGAGTCCTAACTAGAACAAAACAAGCATTGGCATAGCCAATCGGTCTCGCCTTTGGGACCTTATAAGTGTTTAGCCATGCAACAGTTGATGTTGCATGGCTATTGTGCTGGATAACTAAATACTTATAAGGTATCAAAGGCGAGACCTATTGGCTATGCCAATGCGGTGTTTATGGTTTCTAGCTAAAGATGAACCAGCTGGTGCTTCCCAAGGATTTTGCCCCGGGAGACCGAAAAATAGCACAGCGGCTGCACTCAAACAAACCATTATTCACCTGCAGTCAAATCTGCGCAACCTAAATCTGTTGAGCAGCGTTGGCTCCTTGTCACTAGCGCCCCTGCTCTCCCTGTGGTGGGCACAACCCTGGAAAGCCTATCACTTAGGCGAGACAAAAAGCTTCCTTGTTAAATTATTTTAATTAAGATTTACAGGCTCAGTTTTAACTGCACAAGGGCTTTTTGGCACTAAAGAACTTGCAGAGATAGCTGAGGGATGTGCAAGAGAGCTGTTGCGGAAGGTGATGAGCACGGACGGCATCGAAGTTTAGGATCACAGTGAACTGTTTTACTTGAAGCGGAATTGAAGCAAACAGTAAAAGAAAGGAAGGGGCAGAGGTAGTTCGTGAGAGTGTTTGATCCGGGAGAGAGGTCCCAGAGCGGAAAGGCTCTGTCATGCTGCTGGTTCACAGGGCCCGTGTGCCTGTCAGAACTGGTGCTGAAGTGTAAAGTAATAGCTCTCAAAATTATACTAATTTTCAATTTCTCTGTGCTGCATTCAGAAAGTGTCACCTTTGAACCTGTCAGCAGCATGCCTGGCTTCCTTGGCCCTTGAACGTGGTAAGAGCCAAGAGGAGCATGCTGTGTGCGCGCACCGACTGCGCCAGATGCACCAGATCAAAGTAAGTGCCAGTCTGCAGAGCCGCTGCCACTCTTTCTGATATACCTGCTAAAGTACGCGCGCTCACTTTGCGTGACACACAGTCTAAGTGAGTATGCAGTGTGTTAAACATGCTAACATGAACTTTCAGTGTTTCACACGACTATTTCTGACGCACATGCTAAAGACAGAGCCAGCGGAAGAGAGCTATTTGGGAGGGTGATGAACGAGGAAGGTGTTGAGGTTACAGATCACAGTATAGCCATAGCCATGAACATAAACATTTAGGGCCATGCTAATTAATACAAAACAGATGGCCCCTGCACACCGCTGCATAAAGATCGTGATTCCAGGGCCTAAAGCACGAGTTACTACTTGTGTAACGATATATCTGTAAGAGACATTAGTTAGTGATAGATTCCTTACCTTAGAATATCCCCAGGCGTCAGACTGGATCCGGAAACTTTTGAGTAGCAGTACCCTTGTGCTTCAGTAGGCGTCGACTGCGGCTCCGCGTCAGTCGTCGGCGTCGTGGGTGCCGTGATGACGTCGTCGGAGTACTTAGACGCCGCCTCCGCGTGCTGACATCAGTTCTTAGACACAGCTTTTCCGCGCCAGAACCGCAGAGCTATGCTAAAAATCAACACTGGTGCCTTGAAACTAGGGCCCTGAAAGGGGATGACCTTAACCCTAGATATCGGTTCGCAGAACGGGGAAGATGGGTGGGTCGGTAAGGAATCTATCATTAACTAATGTCTCTTACAGATATATCGTTACACAAGTAGTAACTTGTGCATCTGAAAGAGACACGTTAGTGATAGATTCATTACCTTAGAATAGATACCCCAGCAATACCAACCCCGGTGGTGGGTCTGCGAACCAATAATCACACCAGAAAGTCCTGGAGGACGGAACGGCCAAAGAAGCCATCCCTCCGGACTTGGCTGTCCAGGCAATAGTGTCTTGAAAACGTGTGCAGCGAGGCCCACGTAGCGGCCTGGCAAATGTCCTGCAAGGGCCCACCTCGGACCAAGGCAGTTGTAGTCACTGTGACTCGAGTGGAATAAGCCCTCAGCCTAACAGGGGGTTCCATCTTTGCCAAGGAGTAACACGCCTGGATACACAAGATGATCCACCACGAGATGGTCCGCTTGTGTACCGCTTTCCCCTGCTTAGCACCCACGTAACCAACAAAGAGTTGGTCATCCACCCGGAACTGGCGTGTGCGATCCAGATAGAACGAGAGCGCACGTTTTAGGTCCAGACGGTGGAGCCTCTCTTCCTCTCTCTCGAGGGATGCGGAGGCGGAAAGAAGGTGGGCAAGGTGATGGATTGCCCAATGTGGAAGGCCGTGGCGCACTACCAACCAAGGGAGGAGTCACCAAGATACAAAAGACTCTCCAAGAGAAAAACAAAGTGCAATCATCCGAGCCCAACACCAGATGGCGATCTATTCATAATGTACCATCTGCAGCCCATATGCCTCGAACAGGAAGTTTACAGGATAGAGCCTGGAACTCACTCACTCTCCTGGCAGAGGTGATGGCTACCAGGAAGGCAGTCTTCAAAGTAAGAAGGCGAAGAGGACAGTTGTGGAGCGGCTCGAAGGGAGCGCATATCAGAAATGTAAGAACCAAGTTCAAGTCCCACTGAGGCATCACAAAGGGCACAGGAGGGAACGGGTGCGTGATGCCTTTCAAGAATCGATTAACAATAGGGGACTTGAACAAAGAAGGTTGTTTAGGCAGCCTCAAAAAGGCTGAAAGAACAGAAAGGTAGCCCTTGATAGTGCCCATAGCAGAGCCCTGCTGGGTAAGAGAAAGAAGAAAGAGAAGAACCTCAGAAAGAGGGGCAGAGAGAGGATCCACAGCCTTTGTTGTGCACCATGCCACAAATCTGTTCCACCTGCAGGCGTATACCGACTTTGTGGAGGGTCGCCTGGCTGCCAGAATGATGTTACAGACTTCAGGAGGCAAGTCAAATGGCCTCAACTGTCGCCGCTCAATCTCCAAGCATGGAGATGGAGACTGGACAGGTTCGGGTGGAGGACCGTCCCCTGCTGCTGTGACAGAAGGTCCTCCTGAAGAGGCAGACGAACAGGGGGATCGACTGACATACTGAGTAGCTCGGGATACCAGTACCTTCGTGCCCCGTCCAGAGCCACAAGAATGACCTGTGCCCGGTCGCGCCTGATCTTCTTCAGCACTCTGGGCAGAAGTGTTGTAGGCGGAAAGGCGTAAACAGACCGCAACTCCACTCGCGACGAAAAGCGTCTCCGAGCGAGTGCCGCCTTGGAAATTCCAACGCGCAGAACTGATGACATTGCACGTTTTCTTGGGTGGCGAATAGATCTAACCAAGGCTCTCCCCACTGCAGAAAGAGAGCTTGCGCCACGACCGAGTTCAGACGCCATTCGTGATCCATCATGCACCGGCGGCTGAGTTCGTCTGCCCTGAAATTTAGAGAACCTGCCAGGTGTTGAACCACCAGAGTCACGCCCTGATGTTCCAGCCATTGCCAGAGGCGCAGATCCTCCTGGCAGAGGGTCCACGACCCCACCCCGCCCTGTTTGTTGCAGTACCACATGATGTGGTGCTGTCCGTGAACACTTACACTTGCACTACACTCCCTCGGACAGAGGGGAGGAATGCCTTCAGTGCTAGACGAATTGCCCGCAGCTCCAAAAGGTTGATATGGAGCCGGGACTCCGCCGAAGACCAGAGGCCTCTGATCTCCGCCTCTCCCAAGTGGCCTCCCCAGCCCTGGAGGGACGCGTCAGTCACAAACTACGTGATCCGGTTGGGGAAGGGAGAGGGATCTGTCGCGGTCCGTGAGCCACCACTGCAGCTGTCTCGCAGTGCCCTCCGAGATCAGGACATGGTCGGACAGGTTGCCCTGATGCTGGGCCCACTGAAACTTCAGGTCCCACTGCAGAGCCCGCATCTGCCAACGGGCGTGATGCACCAGAAGGATGCAGGAAGCCATCAGCCCCAGAAGCCGCAGCGTCAACCTTACCGAAACTCGGGATAACGGCCCGAAGATCGGAATCAGAGCCTGTATATCCCGAACCCGCTGTTCGGGTGGGTAAACCCGAAACTGCGCCGAGTCGAGAACCGCTCCGATGAAAAGGAGTTTCTGAGAGGGACACAGGTGTGACTTCGGCACATTGATGGAGAACCCCAGCTGATGCAAGAGGTGCTTGACGACTGTCTGGGGCGAGCCCGCCTTCAACAACCAGTCGTCGAGGGAGGGGAAGACTGAAACCCCTAACCTGCGCAGATGAGCTGCGACCACCGCCATCACCTTCGTGAACACCCGTGGGGCACTGGTAAGGCCGAAGGGGAGCACAGTAAACTGAAAGTGCTCGTGGCCTACCGTTAACCGCAGGTAACGCCGGTGGGCCGGCAGGACGGGGATGTGGAAATAAGCATCCTGCAAGTCCAACGCTACCATCCAGTCTCCTGGGTCCAGGGCAGCTAAGACCTGAGCCAGAGTCAGCATCTTAAACTTCTCCTTCCGGAGGAAGCCGTTCTGTAGGTCCAAGATAGGGCGTAGGCCCCCTTTGCCCTTCTTGGGTACCAGAAAGTAGTGGGAGTAGCAACCACGTCCTACTTCTGACCCAGGAAGGAGCTCGATGGCCCCCTTGGCCAAGAGGGCCGAAACTTCCTCCTGCAGAAGCTGCAAGTGATCCCCCGATACGCGGTGGTGTTGCGGTGGCATATCTTGAGGGGTCGTCTCGAAGGGGAGGGAGTAGCCCCTCCGGACGATCTGCAGCACCCACCTGTCCGAAGTGACAGTGCGCCAGTGAGAGTGGTGATTGCGAACCCTGCCCCCCACTGGCGTCACATAGGCCGAGAAGCACGGACTAGGAGGGTTTAGAGGCGGATGCTGCGGGGGAAGGTGTGGACTGGCCTCGCCGTTGACCCCGACCGCCTCCACGGCGATTTCCACGTCCGCCACCACGCTGGATGTTAGTCTGCGGCTTGTGGCTGGCAGCACGTGTGGGGACGCCCCTTCATTGGCCACGAAAGGAGCGAAAGGCAATCGTTTGCTGGGCGGGGCAGAGAGGACAAGGACTTGGCCGTAGCCCTGGAGTCCTTAAAGCGCTCAAGCGCATGGTCTGCCTTGTCGCCAAAAAGGCGACGGCCATCAAACGGCATGTCCATCAGAGTGTTTTAGACATCTGTCGAAAAGTTGGCGGACCTCAACCAGGCGTGGCGTCTAACCGCCACCGTCGATGTCATTGCTCTACCTAGTGAGTCGGTGTTATCCAGCCCACACCGGATAGAATATTTGGCTGCATCCAGACCCTTCACAAGGGCTTGGCCGAGTTTGGCCTGTACCTCCAACGGACACTCTGGCAGCACTTCCGCAACCGTCTCCCACAGAGAGTGGGTGTAGCGGCCCAAGAGGCATGCGGTGCTGGAAGACCGCAGTCCCAGACTAAGGGAGGAGAAGATCTTTTTTCCGTACTGCTCGTACCTCTTGGATTCACCTGTCCGGTGGAGCCGACGGGAATGAGGTCTGGGAATTGGAGGCCTGGATGACCAGACTCTCGGGGGTGGGGTGGGTGGATAGGAAACATGGGTTGCCCAGGGCTGGGCGGTGGCGTCTGGCCACGTTCCTATCTACGGGCGAACAAGTAGCGGGCCTGGACCAAGTGCCCAAAAGAACGTCGGTCAAGGCCTCATTAAAGGGCAGCAGAGGCTCAGCCGAGCTTGACTGCGGTTTAAGAACCTCAGTGAGGAGGTTGGTCCTCATGGCTGCGACGGGGAGCTCAAGGCCCAAGGCCTGGGCAGCCCTCATCAACACCACACTATAGGTTGCCCCCTCCTCCGAAGCCATGGTAGGAGGGGAGACAAAACCAGTGACTGCAGAGGTGTCCAGGCCACTGGCCTCCCCAAGTTCCCCTGTCCAGTCCTCTTGAGACTGACACCCTCGGGTCAGAGGGTCCTCAGACCCCTCCCACTCCTCCTCATCACCCATCTCCTGATACTCAGGGTTTTCAATCAATGGGGCCGGTTCATAGAAGTGAAAATCTCCAAACGCCATCGAAAGCGGCACCGTTCCGACGTCGGGCCCAGAGCGAAGGAGGCATCGGGGGCGGTGCCGCCTGAGGACGTCGCCGGAGGCAACACCTTACAGACCGACACCGAGGGGGTCGTAAGGTCCACCGGCGACTATCCTTATCCCGAAGAAGGTCCAGTGGGGTCCCGCGGCACTGGGCCCGAAGGCGCCAGCGGCGTCGGGACTGCTGGACCCTGCGGCGCCGGGCCGAAGGCGCCGGCAGTGTCGGGGCCGAAGCACCCAACGGCATCGGGGCCGAAGCCCCCGACTCGCTAGGGGCCCCAGACGGGTCCGCTGGGCCCTAAGTCGCCACGGAGCCCGTCGGAGGAGAGTGGGACCTCATGGTCATGAGGAAGCGCTCGATCTCCTCCGGCGTCGCGTCTCGCCCAGGGACCGGAGGGTGTGGAGCGGGACGCGACGCCCGCGACTCCGAACCCCTGGCCGCATCGCGCGAGCGTCGGGGGGAGTCAGAAGAGCAAAGACGCCTCTTCGACTTCTTGTGCTTCTTACCTGACGACGACTTCGACCCGGAGGAGTGGTGCCGACTCTCGGAACTGTGGTGGCTCCGAGCCCGCGACCTGTCCCTCAATCCTCCCGTGGGACCCGGACCTCTCACGGCGCGGGGCCGACTGCCGGAGTTCGAGTCGCCTGCGGGACCGCTCCCGCCTGGCTTTCGAAGAGAGGGCCCGGCAGTTGGAGCAGGCCTTGTCTTCGTGGTCGACACCTAGACAAGTTAGGCACAGGTGGTGAGGATCCGTGACCGACATCATGCAGTCGCAATCCTGGCAGTGCTTGAAACCAGGCACCCCTACGGCACCGATCGGAGTCGCAAGACTTCGAGAAATGATCAAAAATGATCCAAAAAGTTAGTCAAAAATTGTCTAAGGGTTAATGCTTTTTCCAGATCTGCGCTTGCTGGCGCGGAAAAAAGAAGAACTGAAGTCAGCATGCGGAGGCGGCGTCTAAGTACTCCGACAACGTCATCACGGCGCCGACGAAGCAAGGGTACTGCTACGCAAAAGTTTCCGGATCCAGTCTGACGCCTGAAGATATTCTAAGGAAAGGAATCTATCACTAACGTGTCTCTTTCAGATGGATACGTCTCATTACAACCATGGCCTGCACGAGGGGGGAGACACTGTGTGGGAGACCAGCCCGGCCACGCTAATTAAAAACAGATGGCCCCTGCGTGCCGCTGCTGGCTCCCGAGAGCAAAACGCTCTGGGAGTAAATATTTTCCAAGAAGCTGGGACCTCCACACGCCTTTGGCCAATTGCGTACTAAAGCCAGGCGCAAAGGCCAATCACTTGTGAGAACCACACACACAAGCTTCTACAAAAGCTAAAGTGATTCCAAGAGGTCGATTCTAGAGCAGCGCATGCGTGCTGCGCTAGGCTCGACCTAAACAGTCCAACGTTGCCTTTGTTACGGTTCAGGGAGGACCTATCCTGGCAGTCCTGGCTGGAGTGTTAAACTGGAGCAGGGTCAAGACTGATTTGTATATTACTGGGTCGAAACTGAGGTGGTATGGTGTGCAAAAAACAATGGACTGGGATGCAGCCCAGAGTCATTCAAGCATTCTATCCATCACTTTATGTACACTATTAGAAAACTGCATTTTCCTGCCTAAAACCTCTAGTCGCCTTTCCAGAATTAATCCACAACTGTCACCTGGCAGCCTGCGGCCCGCCTACATAGGGTCATGAATGGCTCTCAGGAAAGGGAACAAAATAGCCATGGCTGGGAGGAGTTGTGACCACCTCCTTACAGGATGATTTAGGGGGAGCGTGCCTACCAAAGGCACAAGTTTCCAAGGGATATCCCTTGTCACAGGCCGATGTAACTAACACCACAGCTTTCCCCTGCCATATCCCAAGTAGCAGCATCCCAGTTTGGGAGGTGGGGGTTAAGAGGGTCAGGGGAACTAGTTTGCAGGGGCAGTTTCTCATTTTCCTAGGACATATCACACCTCAGGGGTGTGCCTAGAGTTTAGCACAAGTCAAAAAAGGTCTGTCATATTGGTTTTAAGAAGACCTGCCTGGTCTGAGCTACAGGTACTAAGGGTTGAACTTAGGCCTAAATGGTATGGAGCTAAGCTGACCTAGTAAGGATTAGTGCAATTATTACTTGGAGAAGACTCCCATCCACTTCAATTAATAATCCAATTTCACAAACACCCACTATAGTCCATTGCAAACATCTCACTAAATGGCAATAAAGGAATAAAACAGGACTTGAGCAGTCGTCATTCACCAGATTTCCCCATCATTCCTCACTGCTGAAGCAATCGGAGTATCAGAACTACGGTCCAAAAAACATAGAGAAGTAATCACTCGTCTAACTGCCCTTCCAAGCAAACTGATTTAAAAAGTACACTACTACTCTTCCCTACTGAGACCTACTATAACGAGGCACTTGATTAGCCTCTTCCCAGTCGTACAGATGTAAACGGAAATCCGCTACACAGTGATCAATTCCGGCTGCCCAACCTCTGCACAAGAAGTCTGTTTTGTGCCCCAAGTTAAGTCATCAAGGGTGCACTTCTACAACTAGATCCAAGCCCCTGATACATGGAGTGATATACACAAGTGCTTCTACCCTTAAAGATACTAGGTGCTCAAAAACCTGTCCAGATGATGATCTCAATTGAATGAGATCGAAACACTGTCAACCTTATACCTACCTAAATCCTTGTTTTATTATATAAAACTATCAATAGGAGTTCAGTGTCAAGTTGTTTTAAAGAGTTGCATGTTTTTAACCCTACTTTACTCACTAGAGCACCTTTTTTTTCACTAATTTGTGAGCACCTGATCGTGATAACAAAAAGATATATTAAATAAAATGAGTTGGTATTTTGCAATTAATAAATTACTTGCATTATACATTTGTGAGGTTGTCCTGCATTAGACTTGCCTTTATACTTGCCTTGCTTGCTAGAAAGTGCATAGTTTTGAGTCCCAAATTAAAGTGTTAAGACCTAATGTATAAATTCTTCCTTTCGCCAAACAGAACCCATACGGGACCAATTGGCCCCATTGAACCACTGTTCGCTCAATATTATGTAATACCCCAGGTTCTTAACCCCTTGGCTGCTGGGGCTATTCCTGTGCTGTGCTGGGGAGCGGGGGACACGCACAGCGCCCCCATGCTCATGGAGCCACGGTGCTCATGATGAGCTGAGCTCGTCACGACCACGCCCGTTTAATGGAACACTCACCACAGCAGGGGAATTAGCCCAGCGTGCAAGCGTTCCACGGGCCACGACAAGCTCAGCTCGTCAGGAGCACCGGAGCACCGTGGCTCATTACGAGCTGAGCTCGTCATGAGCATGGGAGGGGTTAAATTGTGGGGTTCCCTCGTTTTGAAAACATGATGGCGGGAAGGAAGACTTTCAAAGCCAAGCTGGTGGCTCTCCACTCCAGAAGGCTGATATGGAGCCAGTCCTCCATATCAGTCACCACTGCGAGCACTAGGAGGGCCAAGGCGAGGGTTCTGCCGCTGACCAAACAGTACCGCAGTCACAAATGCAGATTTTTGCAGCCCCACTAGGACTTCAGATCCCAATGCAGAGCAAGCATACACTGTCTGATGTGCCTAACCAACAGGATGCAGAAGGCCATCACTATCAGCAGGCTAGGAGTCCTCCTTACTGAGATCCAGAGAAGAGGTGACACCTCAGGGTCATAGACTCAATGCCCTGAACTCACCACTCTGGGAGATAGGTGCGAAACTACACCATGTCCAAAATGCCTCAGATGAAGGGGAGCATCTAGGAAGAAGTAAGGTGTGACTTCGGCACATTGATGGTGAACCCCAACTATGTTATGAGGTTTATCGTAGTCTGGAGATGAATGATGACTGCCAGGGACGAGCCCGCCTTCAACAGCCAGTGATTTAGGTAGGGGAAGACTGAGACGCCTGACCTCTGAGGATGTGCTGCGACCACCCCCATAGCTTTCGTAAACCCCAGTAAGACAGTGGTTAGGCCAAAGTGGAGCACATTTAACCAATATTTTTTATGGCCCACAGCTAACCACACACGCCTGTGGGCCTGCAGAACGAGGATATGGAAATAGGCATCCTGTAGGTCCAACACCATCATCAAATCTACTTGGAAGAGGACAGACAAGACCTGAGCCAGGATGAGCATGAATTGGCCTTTGTAGGAAGGCATTGAGAGGTAAGCGATCCAAGATGGGATGAAGGACACCATCTAATTTCACCACCAGAAAGTAGCAGAAATTAGCAGCAAAACCCACTTTTAGCATCAGCACCCTCTCTATGGATTCTTTATCCAAAAGAGCCTGCACTTCCTGTTGCAACAAGGACAGGTAGTTCTCCATCAGTCATTCTGGAGAAGGTGCAAGGTGCAGTGGGTTTTTGAGGAATGGTAAGAAGTAATCCTGTGGCAAATTTTGTAAGACCCAATTGTTCGAAGTTGCCGCATACTGAGCGGACAGAAAATTACTCATTTATGACTGCGGTACTGTTTGGTCAACTACTGGGGAATATTCAAATGGTGAGGAATCTGCAGTTAGAAGTCTATCAGGACGACAACTTTTTCTATACTAAGACCAAATGTACCATCAACTAAAAGGCACAGCAATGGGCTCAAGATCTGCACTCTCAAATGTGACTTCAGGGGATGGTACAAAAAAACACATGCTTGGAACGATGGCTTGCATAATGCTCAAGATAAATAAATTCTGAAGGTGGTACATTGATGACAAGCAAGCACAAGGAGATGATGGATGGAGCACTGAAAGTTTTAAGACACTTACCCCCCATTTACAGATCTGGGTTGAACCCATCATCGTTCCTTAGCTCACTTCGCCACCCCAGTTCAGACACAGCTCTATGCAAATCAGTCTTGACCCTGTGCCTCATGGGAGCAGTCCAGCTCGAACTGCCAAGCCATGTCTTCACTGGACTGGAAACAAGCATCCTGGGACTGATTGAAGGCTAGAAGCCCTCATCAGCCAGGCTAGCTTGAATCCAGTAGCAAAGTGAGCAAGGGACCAACGTCTGGGCATACCCTGCCAACTTAGGGCTGAGGTGCCGGGTTTTCAGAGACTCGGTGGTGCCAGGGGATCACACCCGAAGACCTCTAGGTTCTCCCTGTTCTGGACTTACAGAAACACGGAGTCTTCTAGGTGAAGTCAAAGATCGAGTTTATTGGCTGCAACCAAGTAACATGCGTCCTAGAAGAAGTACGACAACACGGGCCGTAAGTTCTCAGGAGACTGTTCGTTTTTACAGAACCAGACTTCTCCTTATATACACAAATAACGGCTGCAGGCAAGAATTCTTAAGTTTACGATATGGCAATACAAATATTTCCACAATAATACAAAGAGCGAAGTCATGCTGGTCAGCACATATTTCAGATGTCCAGTTTGTGATGGATTACCCCGCCAGATCCAGAACTCCCATCAGATATCGATGAAATACCAATAAGGTCGAGCCCCCTCCCATCATAAAACGGGTCATAAACAAGAATCGTGGACAGGTGTGTGTGTGTATGGAAAACAGGGTTTGTATGCAGTGAAGGGTTTATGACATGTTGTGCTTTGATGATATCGGGCTCGGCCACTGGGCGAGGAGCTGCCCAAACAGGCTTGGCTGGAGGCAGTGGAGTCAGCTCGGCCAGGTCATGGGGGAGTCAGCTACAAAGGACGTGTCCTTTTAGATCAAGCTCGGCTTTAATCGATTGACTTATATGAGGGCAAGCCATAAGATGGATGCCGTTTACAAAATGGAGTCTGCGGGTTCGAGACGCCAATCAAGATTTGAGGGTGTTAGCATCGCTCAATTATGGCGCAAATGCAGGGGGATGATGTCCTAATCATTACCGGTTCGTAGATACCAAATTCGTCATGAGACGAAGGTATTTTATAACACAGGTGTTGGACCCCGAGACTGGTGAACCGGGGGGTCCAGAATTGCAGTACCACAGGGCTAACAAAGTAAACATAAGGAGATGATGGACAGAGCGCTGAAACTTTTCAGACACTCACCCCTAGTCACAGATGTGGGTTAAATCCATCAACATTATTTAGCTCACTTCACAACCATAGTTCAGACACAGCTATATGCAAATCAGTCTTGAACCTGTGCCTCATGGGAACAGTCTAGCCCGACTGGCCAATTCCATTAATTTGGAGTATTACAGCTACAGGAAGAATTTCATGCTATACTGAATTACAGCAATTTTAATGTAAAACGGACATTGGAACACAGTGAAACCAGAATGATGTTCCTTCATATAGAATTAATTTACCGTAATGAAAAACTATAAGGCAGAGGTTTATTAAAGACAACTGCATGCCATCTCCTAACACCCACGGCATCAAATTATTAATATTCCTTATGGAGAACTACTAAAACTAGAAGAAACTGTGGTATATTAGAAACATATGAAACATAGGAGGATGAATCACAATAGACCCTTAGGAGAATTAAATAAAGAGGGTATCCTGGGATATTACTTTAGGAAGTCAAACAGAGCTGATATATACAACAGACAGAAACTGTTAGCAGACAAACCATATTGGTTAGATGCTATATAACAACCAATTAGGTTAAACACTAGATTCTCTATTGAAAGTGCAAAATGTAACTCTATACTGTATAAACAATGGCACTTAAAATGACCTGACATTGGTCCAGTAGTTATCAGATGTTGAGCTTTGTCTTCGGCATTGTACAGTGTGCTGGTTCTGATCCGGTATATCCAAAGTCTTTTCTACTTTTCCAAGGACAGACTCCTAACTACTATGGAGTTTTGTAGTTTCAAAAAGCAATAGTTAAAAAAATAAAATATGAGGTGGATTTTGTGTCCTAGTGCACAGTGGATTTCTGGGGCGTGGTCACAAGTTATTCACACAAAGTTCAAATTTTAAGAAATAAACACATTGTAATACTTTGAACTCTAAGCCAAACAGCAAGAGAATACACATCATGTAACCTACAAACCAAAATACAAATGAAAAATGTCTAGAGTCACAAGAGGTACATGAGACCTTGCTAGTAAGATAGACTGAACAGAAGAGAAAATACGTCATATTCTCTGCTTCTTCATGAACACCGCGGAGTAAAGTTGCTCCAATCATCCTCATCCTGTTCAATCAGGTGTAGGACAGAAGAATGTTTGAAAACTTCAGAAAGTCAGATCCAGTGGCACCAACAGCAGGAAATAAAGACATGTAATATGGTCTGTAATTACATAAACAAGTGCACTAAACGGGGGGTTAAATAACTGAATTTCAGGTCATGCACCCTTTCATCCATATAGTATGATCAAATGAGTTAGTAGTGACACCATTTAAAATTGTGATAAAGAACTGTGTAGGCATCCAGTCATTCTACTGTGTGCAAGAAAAGTAAGATTAAATGCCATAAGAGTAATCAATAAATATTTCCAGCAGTATAGTTAGAAAAAGAGAATGTCATGACAAACAAATAAATTAGTGACCACTGGTTACAATGTTTTGGTGGATACTCTATCAACTTTTAGATTAATCACCTTGAGAATCTCTCCTATGCCTCAGACTATATCCAGAAAAGTTGAAACAGTTCAGCCAAATCTGCAGGTAGCATCCCATCCCTTCACTCAACATTGTTGCCTCCCTGGATTTGACATAATGGAGGAGTATGTGGCACCATCCAGGCCCTTTGAGATTAGTTCCAGTCCTTTTAGCACACCTTTAGAAGCAAAGACAAGATTGATGATAGCAACAGGAATGCAGTGCTGAAAACTAACTTTGGACCATTTTAGATGCACCATACCACTCCTCAGAACGGAGAGATGCACTGGTCAGTGAGGAATTTGGCGGTTGATAGAGTATCTACCAGAAACAATCTTAATGCAAAGAGTAACAGAACACATAATAGATAACATAGTCTTTGCTTCGTCATTCTTAGCTCCAGCAAATTCCACAAAGAGCTACTCAGTTCTGTTGTGTGTGTATGGTTGATCTAGTACAACACTAAAGGTCTGGGATGGAGTATATGTAGATACTCTTAGTCTCTGATGGGATGAGGAGGAGGAGGAAAGAAGGATGAAGAAGTCACAGACTGGCTCATTTCAGAAGCAGATACCACTTTTGGATGGAAAGATTGGCAGGTGCACAGAAAGAGTTTGTAAAAGAATTCTATGAAGAGAGGTCAGAAGAAGAGGCCTTTAAGTTCACTGATCATACAGCTTAATTTATGGTCACTTAGAAAACTGTTTCCAAAGTCGACAGGGGACCCAGGCAACTGTGCACCGGCTCAAAAGAGGATGCCTTAGGACCATTAACCGAAGAACCAAATTAAATGGAATGGGAGGAAACATCTTAAGAAAGGCTGTCTACCTAAGAAGTCTGGACAGAAACACATATGAAGGCAGATGGGGCAGTCACATAGCTTTTTACGGTAGCCAAAGGTAGGACCAGCTGGGCAAGAGTGAAAAACATAACATGTTTGCAGGGTGTGACTGAAGAGTGTTTAGATCTTCCAGACCTCACCACTGAGAAAACGCATTCTAACAATATACACAAATGGATTTTGTGGCAGCCAAGGAGACAGTTGCAACCTCAAATAGAAAGCAGAAGGACTGTAGTTCAATGTTTCTCAACCTTTTGACTTCTGCGGACACCCACTTAATCATTACTGGAACCTGCGGAACCGCACTAAATCATTACTGGAATCTGTGGACCCCTGAGTCATTACAGGGACCCCGGCCTAAGCATTGTTGATTATTTGAACCACAAAACGATGCACAACAAATGCAGAAACAAAGCATTAATCAACAAATGCACATGACATTTTATTTAATTCACAAACATAAATAATACAAAAATAATTTAATAGAAAGGTTGGAGCTTTTCTAAAATCAATTGTCGCCACTAATCATCCATACTATTTTCTGTTTGATGCACCTGCACTGCTCCCACGCATCAACCTGAGGATAATAATTACATTTTTGGCCTTCAATTTCAAATTCCTACACATTTATAGTAAGTTTTAAATTATCCAATTGTACATTTAGCTTCTTTATTGATATACACCTTTTAATCAATTAATATTATTTAATTTTTTAAGTAGTTGCGGATGTGAGAAGTTGGCCTAATATATGATGCTCACTAGTTCTAGCGATCACCTTGTATCAGTCCAAACAACCCTTATGGTGATTGGTTGTAAGTCAACCTTATAGACCAACTATCCTAATGGTAGCATGGACAAAGCAGTCTTAGGCTAAACTCTATTGACATGTGAAGCCAGCTGTTTTACCACATATAACCCCTTGAATACCAATTGAAAGGACACCACACAGGTTGTTATGAAAATAAACAAGTATTTATTAACTAACATACACCTCTGAACTCTTTATGAGGTCAGAGGGCTAAGCGCATGACAAGCTCTTAGGAAAAATACGTTTAAGTTGCACGATTTACAATGGTGCCCTAGGGGCACGACAAACCATATACTATGTAAGTGGAATGTGAAAGTCAATGAAAGGAATGGAGCTGTCCAGAGGCATGTAATATCGCTGGGACCACGCTATACTAACTTAAGGTAAGTACTAGGAGGCCCACGGAGCGAGTGTGCAGAGTGTGAACTCACACGCGAGATGCGTACAAACGTCTATGGACAGTTCAGTTTAAAGAAAAGGTGAGTACGGACGTCCCTGACTAGATAGGACTAAAACGACTGTGGAACTGGACACTAGGAGAGTTAAGCTACCCTTGAGCACCAAAATGCTCGTGTTACCTCACCCACAGGCTGCGGGTGCATAGGTGCCAAGTCGTGTCGGGTTCCGGCATTGAAGTCTATGGAGCCTGGAGGAAAAGATGCTGCAGGCGGTCAGGAGGAAGATGTCCGGTGTGATCCAAGGGTGGATCAGTGAAGCTGAAGACCTGAAAGCAGATGGGACAATGTTCAAAGTCACAAGCCAGTGACTGGAGTGGAACCAGGAGTGGAACCAGATGTCGTCGACGCGATCAGGTGAAGGTGGACGCTTGTCTCTGCAGCCACGTGGACCAGGTGGTGTCTTCGACGACCAGGATGGAGGCACGAGCTGTCCCACGCAGGCTCTCGCTGTCGGCGGTGTCGTCTCTGGATTCGGGTTCAACAGGCCTTGCCAAGGCAACCCACACGGTGAGTGGAAACGGCGTCTGGAGTGGACCAGGAGGGTCCGGGGTGCTCCTCTTTTGGAAGGGAGCAAGGGCCAAGCCTGGAGCAACCAGACCAGCAGCAAAGTTGTCGGAGTTAGTCGTCTAGGAGGTCACAAGCCAGCCGGCAAGTGACCAGACAACGCGTCGAGCAGCAAACAGGCAGAAGGGACCCACGCAGATCTCGTGGATGCTGGAGGGCTGATCTTCGCTGCAGGAGCTGCTCGGGGTCGGGGCTTCTCAGTCCCCAAAGCACTTGGACGAGGATGCCTCTGAAGTCGTGCTGGAGCGAAGTGCTGCTTCTTTCAAGATGGCCGGTCCCACGTGTCTCGTCGCACCCACGGGTCTCAGCTGTGCTGCAGATGTGGGTAGAGGTCGGAGAGGTCTGGGAGTCCGGGTCTCGTCGGGCTCTGAAGTCTGGATCCTTGCAGGAAGACGACAAAGTGAAGCTGCTGTACGCTGATGGTGCCTGCTTGTGCAGGGTGGACACTCCTTGCCCACAAGGGAGATTTTCTTCAGTCTTCTGTGGAGCAGAACGTCAAAGTTCAGAGTTTCTTCTTGTCGAGTTGACCAGGATAATCTAATTTGGAATGGGACCAGCTCCTACCTTTATTCGGCTAAAGGGGGCTGCACTACGACTAGGTCCCTCCTCTGGGTGGGACCAGGAAGGGGGGTGGTTACACCCCCTTTCCTCTGTCCGGTCTTGCGCCAGCTCTGGGGCTGGAGTGCCCCAGGAACTGGGTTAGACCGGTGTATGCACAGGGACACCTTGTGTGCCCCAGGCATGTCTCATTCCTTTCAGCCCTGTCCTACCTAATACACAAAATCCTGTCTGGGGTGGTACTAGCACCTCCCAAGGCAGGAAACCCTTTGTCCAAGCCTTCCTTGCTGGAAGGACTCCCAGCAGCAGGAGGTCAGACTTGTGTCTGTGGTGGCAGCATCCATTTTGTGATGCTGAGGCTCGAGTCAACTTTAACCGGGGTTCACAGTTACATACATGTCGTGTCCCTCTAGAAGGGTGGAATGCTACCCCCGTCGCCAGAATTGGCGAGGGGGTAGTATTCCAATTCGCATGACACCTTACTCGACATGTTTTGATAATGTTATACCAAAGTTGCCAATAACCGCGAGGATTATAATGCACTTAAGAGTATATGGTACAGCGTTATCCTGGAAACAGCTAAAGGACTTGGTTCCGAAAGCTGCAGACAGGCTCAGCTCATGCTAGAGCACCATCTCACATAACTCCAAGCACTCTGCCTTCAGGATTGATAAGGCCGGCCATAGGAGTGACTGATAGGAGGATATGTGTCCATTTTAGGGTTAGATATAGGGATACTATATCTAAAGCAAAGGGTGATTACACCACCTTGCCCCAGCTGATGGATCAGCCAGTTGTGTCAGATTTGGATGGCCATGCAGGGGTGGCATAATACATGCTGCAGCCCCTGGTAGGCCCTGAGTGCACCTATGCCCTGGGTACCTAAGGTACACTGTACAGGGGCTGATAAGGTGACCCAGTATCCAATTAAATATGTACCTAGAGTACATGGAATCCATTTTATAGAGAGAGCAGTGGGCCTGGGGTCCTGAATAGCAGGGCCCCAGGTCAACTAAGTCGAAAAACCAGCAAAACACTAGGCAAAAAGTTGGGGGCAACCATAGTCAGATATCCACCTTCCTACATAACCCCCCCCAAACGAAAGGAGATAAGGCTATCCTCGACCAGGTAAGCCTATATTGCCTGAGTGGCCATATGAGGTGGTATATGCACTGGCATGGTTATCCCCTATCTCATGGTCCACTAAGCAATCCCTCACCCTAAGGGTATCTGAGGGTCTCCACCATAGGGAATCTCTACCTGTGGTGTGTTTTGGCAAAGTAAAAGGCTGGTGCTGGGATGGAGTACTGAAGTGAGACTCCACTAATGTTGGGCCCAACTTCCTCCAATCACTATCCACCATATATGCCTTTCTTTCCAGGACTGAGTTGCTGTGAGCTCTCAGGGTCAACCTCTGGCTACCTAAAGCTGGAGGCTGGGTCCCTCTGTTTGGCTTACTGGCGGGACAGGTCAGGTTTGGGGCCCTCGGGTCCCAGGTTTGGCTGTGCCCAGCAGTGTCCATCTGTAGGAGGTCCCTAACTAAGTTTAAGGGGGATCCCTCAGGAGTGTTTTTTATTTTCACTTGGCTAGGCCTGCTAGCTTCAGTGCCCTTAATCTGCTGATTGGGGAGTTCTTTTGGACAGGGGGCCCTTTGGGGTCCACCACTGGCCTCCCTGACCTCTACAGCCCTGGGCTGACTGAGGCAGGGTAGAGAGGGGCAGGTTACCTGCTCCAGACTGGGTCCCACCTTGGAAGGGTCCACTGACATCAGGGGTTCTGCCAGGCTAGGCCTGATTACCTCTGGGGCAGTTCCTTCACAAGGGGTCAGATCAGTTCCCTGAGGAGGCTGATCCTTTCCTAAAGTCTGGTGGGAGGAAGATTTCTCTTCCTCCTCAATGCTCTCTGTCTGAGTGGAGTGATCCATAGTTTCAGGCTTCACAACACTATTATCTGTCTGAGTTTGAGCTGTGGCCATCACAACTTCACCAACCTTTTCAGGAAGGGACTCAGTTTGGGTATGGGCTGTTACCATCACAGCCCCACCAGCCTGTTAAGGGAAGGAATCTGTCTGAGATTGGGCTGTGACTGGCACAGCACTCCTGACCTGCTCAGGGAGGACATCTTGGACTGGGGCTGTGGCTATCACTGCCCCACTAACCTTACCATGGAGGTTTACCATTTTAAAATGGGTTTCTTGCTCTACCTCAGCCCAGGCTGAGATCTCTAAATCATTCCCCAGTAGGCAATCTACAGGCAAGTTTGATGACACTGCCACTCTCTTGGGGCCAGTGACACCTACCAAGCTGAGATTGACCACTGCTATGGGATGATCTCTCTGCACTCCATCAATGTTGGTCACCTGGTATGTGGCCCCAGGTAAAAGTTGCCTTGAGGGGACTAGGCTCTCAGTCACCATGGTGATGCTAGCCCCTGTAGCTCTATAGGCCTCAACTTTTATACCATTGATGAGGGGCTCCTGTCTGTACTTGTCCAAAGTGTTGGGACAAACTGTGAAGTTGGCAAACCCCATGTCAGTCTCACAGACAAGAGTATCTAAGTCAGGGGACCTGGATAGGCCAGAGTCCCCAGGAACTCCCAAAGTAAATGCACCCAAATTCTTGGGGGAACTCCCACCACCTGGGGGATTACTACTAGTAGTAACAGGAGGCTTGGAAGTGTTACTTGGGGGTATGTTTTCCTTATTGTTGTTGGCCCTTGGGCAACTGCTGTCAGTTTTCCAATGGCCTACCTGTTTGCAGGTATGGCAATAAGGTTTCTTTTGGGTATTGGAAGGATTCTGGGACCCACCCTTTTCAGAGGATTTTTGGGGCCCTGGTGTGGTTTGATCAGAAGATTTATTCCCACCCTTCTCTTGAGGCTTGGCTGATTTTCTTTTGGTCACCACCCTGGTTCTTAGGCCTAATCCTGGTTCTGACCCATTTGTCTGCCCTCTTACCCAATTCTTGTGGAGAGGTCAGATCAGAGTCTACCAGGTGCTGGTGTAATAACTGGTTCTGACAATTATTTAAGACTTGCTCTCTCATAATTAGATTATACAATCCTGTGTAATCAGTAACCTTACTTCCCAGTAGCCAGCCTTCTAGAGCCTTAGTGGCACAATCAACAAAGTCAGCCAAATCCTGAGACTGAATTTTCTGGGTGTCTCTGAACAGCAACCCGTACTGCTTAGTTGTTAAGCCAAACCCATCAATCAGTGTATTCTTCAGGACTTGGTAATTGTTAGCATCCTCAGCTCTAGTAGTGAGGAGCTTATCTCTACCTTTACCTTCAAAGGAGAGCCACAATATAGCTGCCCACTGACTTTGGGGGATGCACTGGACAGTGCAGGCCCTCTCCAAAGCAGTCATTCATTTGTGGATGTCATCCCCTTGCTTAAAGGGGGGCACTATTTTACTCAGGTGTCTAGTATCAAAACTCCTGTCTTTATCTCTAGGGATAATGCTGCCACCAGTGGGGTCTGCCCCACTCAATTTCTGCTCTCTGGCAAAGGCAAGTCTTTCTTTGGCAAGGGCAAGTTCTTCCCTCTCAATCCTCAGATTGACTTCCCTTATCTTCGCTTCATGCTCCCTTCTCTGAGGGGATGTCTTCCCTCCCTGAGAAGATGCCTGAGAGACATGGGTGTGAACAGATCTGTTAGAGCCTCTGGAGAGAGACCTAACTCGTCTATTCCCAAGGTTAAGCCTGCTTGAGGATGGGCCTGGGGTCCCCCAGTTCCATTCTCATGTATGCTTAAGTTGGTCCTGGTAAGCCTGCTGACTCCTCCCTGACCATGGTTTACCTCATCATCAGATGAGTCTCCATCTCCCTCCACTTCTTCAGTTTCAGGGAAATTGGAGTCCTCCTCTAGTGGGGGTATGTCTTCCTCTGTAGGATCAGATGGGCTAGATTAGAAGCCCTTCTGGCATCAAATGTCTCTAAGAGACCTATCAGGAAGTTAATTGTAGGGTTAGAACCCTGTTTTAGTTTCCTGGAGGTACACAATTGTCTCATCTCCTGGAAGCTAAGAGCTGCATATCTTGACATGACCTGTGGAGGGTCAACTGCCACAAGGGGAGCCACTGAGTTCTCTCCTGTGGTAGACATGCTTTTCTAGTGAGGTGTAAGTGGTGCACTCACCTATACTATGGGTTTACCTACTGATCCCTTGCTAAGAGTTGTAGTCAGGGTGTGCTACTCTCTTTCTACTACAACAGCTGGTTCAGTAGAACTCGGAGTATTTCTAAGCTTGTTATATGTACCTATGGTACCTTATGTGATCTTTCAAATGATATCTCAAGATTATATTTGGTAAAAACAACAGCAAGCTCAAATCCCAACCGCTGCACACCAATGTGAGAAGTTGGCCTGATATATGATGCTCACTAGTTCTAGTGTTCACCTTGTATCAGTCCAAACAACCCTTATGGTGATTGGTTGTAAGTCAACCTTATAGACCAGCTATCCTAATGGTAGCATGGACAAAACAGTCTTAGGCTAAACTCTATTGGCATGTGAAGCCAGCTGTTTTACCACATATAACCCCTTGAATACCAAGTGAAAGGACACCACACAGGTTGTTATGAAAATAAAGAAGTATTTATTAACTAACATACACCTCTGAACTCTTTATGAGGTCAGAGGGCTAAGCACAGGACAGGCTCTTAGGAAAAATACGTTTAAGTTGCACGATTTACAATGGTGCCCTAGGGGCACGACAAACCATGTACTAAGTAAGTGGAATGTGAAAGTCAATCAAAGGAATGGAGCTGTCCAGAGGCTGTAGGATCGCTGGGACCACGCTATACTAACTTGAGGTAAGTACTAGGAGGCCCACGGAGCGCGTGTGCAGAGTGTGAACTCACACGCGAGATGCGTACAAACGTCTATGGACAGTTCAGTTTAAAGAAAAGGTGAGTACGGACGTCCCTGAGTAGATAGGACTAAAACGACTGTGGAACTGGACACTAGGAGAGTCAAGTTATCCTTGAGCACCGAAATGCTCGTGTTACCTCACCCACAGGCTGCGGGTGCATAGGTGCCAAGTCGTGTCGGGTTCCGGCGTTGAAGTCTATGGAGCCTGGAGGAAAAAATGCTACAGGCGGTCAGGAGGAAGATGTCCGGTGTGATCCAAGGGTGGATCAGAGAAGAGAAGAACCTGAAAGCAGAGGGGACAATGTTCAAAGTCACTAGCCAGTGACTGGAGTGGAACCAGGAGTGGAACCAGATGTTGTCGTCGCGATCAGGTGAAGGTGGACGCTGGTCTCTGCAGCCACGTGGACTAGGTGGTGTCTTCGACGACCAGGATGGAGGCACGAGCTGCCCAACGCAGGCTCTCGCTGTCGGCGGTGTCGTCTCCGGAGTCGGGTTCAACAGGCCTTGGCAAAGGCAACCCACGCGGTGAGTGGAAACGGCGTCTGGAGTGGACCAGGAGGGTTCGGGGTGCTCCTCTTTTGGAAGGGAGCAAGGGTCAGCCTGGAGCAACCACACCAGCAGCAAAGTTGTCAGAGTTCGTCGTCTAGGAGGTCACAAGCCAGCCGGCAAGTGACCAGACAACGCGTCGAGCAGCAAACAGGCAGAAGGGCCCCACGCAGATCTCGTGGATGCTGGAGAGCTGATCTTCGCTGCAGGAGCTGCTCGGGGTCGGGGCTTATCAGTCCCCAAAGCACTTGGACGAGGATGCCTCTGAAGTCGTGCTGGAGCGAAGTGCTGCTTCTTTCAAGATGGCCGGTCCCACGTGTCTCGTCGCACCCACGGGTCTCAGCTGTGCTGCAGATGTGGGTAGAGGTCGGAGAGATGTGGGAGTCCGGGTCTCGTCGGGCTCTGAAGTCTGGATCCTTGCAGGAAGACGACAAAGTGAAGCTGCTGTACGCTGATGGTGCCTGCTTGTGCAGAGTGGACACTCCTTGCCCACAAGGGAGATTTTCTTCAGTCTTCTGTGGAGCAGAACATCGAAGTCCAGAGTTTCTTCTTGTAGAGTTGATCAGGATAATCTAATTTGGAATGGGACCAGCTCCTACCTTTATTCGGCTAAAGGGGGCTACACTACGACTAGGTCCCTCCTCTGGGTGGGACCAGGAAGGGGGGTGGTTACACCCCCTTTCCTTTGTCCGGTCTTGCGCCAGCTCTGGGGCTGGAGTGCCCCAGGAACTGGTTTAGACCGGTGTATGCACAGGGACACTTTGTGTGCCCCAGGCATGTCTCATTCCTTTCAGCCCTGTCCTACCTAATACACAAAATCCTGTCTGGGGTGGTGCTAGCACCTCCCAAGGCAGGAAACCCTTTGTCCAAGCCTCCCTCGCTGGAAGGACTCCCAGCAGCAGGAGGGCAGACTTGTGTCTGTGGTGGCAGCATCCATTTTGTGATGCTGAGGCTCGAGTGAACTTTAACCGGGGTTCACAGTTACATACATGTCGTGTCCCTCTAGAAGGGTGAAATGCTACCCAGGTCGCCAGAATTGGCGAGGGGGTAGTATTCCAATTCGCATGACACCTTACTCGACATGTTTTGATAATGTTATACCAAAGTTGGCAATAACCGTGCGGATTATAGTGCACTTAAGAGTATATGGTATAGCGTTATCCTGGAAACAGCTAAAGGACTTGGTTCCGAAAGCTGCAGACAGGCTCAGCTCATGCTAGAGCACCATCTCACATAATTCTAAGCACTCTGCCTTCAGGATTGATAGGGCCTGCCATAGGAGTGACTGATAGGAGGATGTGTGTCCATTTTAGGGTTAGATATAGGGATACTATATCTAAAGCAAAGGGTGATTACACCACCTTGCCCCAGCTGATTGATCAGCCAGTTGTGTCAGATTTGGATGGCCAGCCAGGGGTGGCATAATACATGCTGCAGCCCCTGGTAGGCCCTGAGTGCACCTATGCCCTGGATACCTAAGGTACACTGTACAGGGGCTGATAAGGTGACCCAGTATCCAACTAGATATGTACCTAGAGAACATGGAATCCATTTTACAGAGAGAGCAGTGGGCCTGGGGTCCTGAATAGCAGGGCCCCAGGTCAACTAAGTCGAAAAACCAGCAAAACACTAGGTAAAAAGTTGGGGGCAACCATAGTCAGATATCCACCTTCCTACAGCGGACACCCTGCGCTTTGTAGACCCACAGGGTTCCCTGGACCACAGATTGGGAACCACTGCTCTAATCAACACAGCTTAATCGACGTGTGCGGTCGCAGTATTTGGGGTCTTGGTGCAGCAAAGCCAGTGCAAGATGGTATTGGGGAGCTGCTAGTGTTTGTGCTGATTTCATCTTTAAACAAGTCGAGCCCAAAAGGAGCAATACCATTTGCTGGGATGTTTGGGCTGCTGTGAAGGACGGCGCAGCAGAGACTGCTGTGCCATGGAAAAGCCTCAAAACTTTCTACTCCATCCTCTTTCCAGCAGTACACTCCCACCCCATACAAAGGACGTGCAAGGATAGAGATTCATTTGGTTTCAGCAGACAAAATGTTAATGGTGGGATTTTAAAACGTTTCTCTGCTAGCCTATTTTGGGAGAAATGTCAAAGATTGCCTGAAAGAATATTTTCTACTTGGGAAATTATATACACTGTGGTATGCTCGGTTATGATAAGTCAGTGCCACATTGCCCTGTTTTTTTGTCTCAATGTACCAAGAATGGCATAAGCTAAAACAGTAGAAGCTAAGTAATGTACACAGTGTTATCTATGGGTCCTTTGGTGAGAGCAAACTGGACTCTGTAAAAACTTAATTACCTAATTATGTCTTACCACTGACACTTCACTCGCCATATCTCATCCTGCTACTCAATGCAATTGATACTTATTCCATGTGTTCCGACTCCTTGGTTCATGCACTCATCAGTTTTGTTTCTAATATAGAATTCTAGTACAAGCATGCTGTGCTTTTCTTAAGATGAACCCCTTTCGTTTTCAAATGGCTGAACTAGCCATGTTCCTCTTCTTGGGGATGCCCTAGTAGAGTGTTTCTTAAACTTTTCACTTTTGTGGACTCCCACTTAATTATTTCTGGAATCATGGAAAGCCCCAGAGTCATTACTGTAACCCAGAGACCCAAGCCTAAGCATTTCTGATGACTTGAGCCACAAAACAATACTAAAAGAAATAGATAAACCAGCATTCAATCAATCGAACATTCGGCCTTTGAAATGAAAACCATACAAGTACAATATATCAATGCATGTTCAACATATAAAAAAACCCTCCTCAGAATATATAAATATATAGTAAGATTATTTTTGAGTTCGCTAAAATAGTTACAAAAACTAGTTAAAAATAGACAATAATAGTTCAAAAGTAAAAAAGGGACCTTACAAAAACTGCAGTCAACCTAACTATCCCGGGCTTTTAGTCACAGCTGGATCCAAGCCTGACAGCCGATTTTAAGAAGCTAAAAACATGAAGTACAGTGTTTCCCGAAAGCATTCGTAAAGAGATAAAGGCAGGATGAAACTTACTCGGCACCTCATAAGAGCTAAAGAACATTAAAAAATGAAGCATGTCCTGTGGGGACTTACCGTCTCAGTCACAGGGCAAAAGATTATGACCATTGTTTGCCCCTGGAGGATGAGCTAAAAGAAGGCAGAAAAGGACCAGCCGGAACCTAGTTAGTAAAAAGCAGCCATATCTACCTTTAACCCATAAAAGGTACCACTCTGTTGAAAGCACATATTTCAGCATGAAGTGACAGCTTCAACAGGGCCCCTTCTTCTCTATTCAGCATCAGCTTTCTAAAAAAAGAAACCTTTCACCAAACTACAATCCTTCTTACATAGTTTATCCGGATTATTAAATAAATCTTCCGTACCCAGGTTTGTGAGGCAATCCCAGATATATTTAAACCAGGGAATATGCTGGAAATAATCAAGGGCCGAGCAATCCTATAAAATCTCTTTACTTAATTTGATCCCTGTCTAAGACAGATTTTCTACCAGAGATAAAGAGGGCGAAAGCCAAGATATCAGAGAAACAGGCCACACCCAGTTCTTCATGTACTACCAAGGTAGAAGTACCCTGTGGTACACATAATAGCCGTTTCAAAAAGGTGTTTTCTACAATTTGCAACTTATCATAGGTAGGGTATCACCAGATCTTACTTCTAAATGTTACCTTGGAGACACATTAGGCCCTATAGATATGTAAGAGAGCCCCAGTTGGTAAATTGCCCAGTTAAGTAGAGTAGTTAGAAACTGAAGCGTTAAACCTAATAAATTCTTCTTTCTTTCTACAAACTAAAGGCCGCCAATTCGGGACAGAGTCTAATAAAACTCCACATAAGAAAAGAAACTAGTCTTTGGGACTGGAGTAGACCCAACCACAAAGGTTTGAGATTTTGTTGAACGAGGTCCCACCATCGTCATGTAAGATTTTTAATTATTAGCCGAGAGGTCCAAATATTCCATGAAGCGGACAAAGGAGTTCATGTACATTTGCAGCCCCATAGCTGTTCGGGCCATAAGGACAGAGTCATCTGCATACAGTAATACTGGCAGACTTTGCTGCCCCACCTGGGGGCAATCTGTTTTTAGCTCCGAAAGGACCTGCCCCAAATTGTTAACATATAAATTAAAAAGAAAAGAGGCCAAAATGCAGCCCTGCCAGACCCCTTTATGTATTAAAAATTGCTGGGTGACCTTAAGACCATTTATATAGCATACTGCCGCCTTGCTCTCTCCATGGAGATCCCTCAAAAAGAGGACAACATCTCTATCCACCCCTCTGGACAACATGATGTGCCAAACCTTGGTTCTAATTACTTAATCAAACGTGGAAGGCAGATCCATAAAAGCTAAGAGGATAGAAAGAGAGCAGGAAACAGTGTACTTGTTAAGAACCAGACAGAGATTCAAACATTGATCAATCGTTGCCCGTCCCTGGCAAAACTCATACAATACTTCCAATTTTATTGTCATCTGCCCATTCGCAAAGTCTCTCCGGTAAAATATGTCCAACCACCTTAACACCAATATTCATCAAACAAATAAACAAATGATGAAATATCTTATTTAATTCACAAACACATAAAAAAAGTATGTTAATGGGAAGGCTGAACTTTCCTGCAATGCATCTATGTTAAACTAAGGAATTCACTTTCCACAAACATAAGATGCACTGACAACCATCTTCGCTTCAGAAGATGACTCAAGAACTGGCTCTTTCCCATGTGACATCTATACTCACAACACAAAGTTACCACTACAGTATACTCAAACGTGACCACCTATGCCTCTCATGGTATTGAGATTAAGTTGTTGTAATTAGTGTCTCTCCACATTGAACTACGCTTCCTATCATAAGCAGGTACATTCATATCAGTAGAAACATGTATATTACACCACAAGAGATGTTCATATCAGATAATATCATTGCTGCTTCTATGTACACACACATATATATATATACATATATATATACATACATATATATATATATATATATATATATATGTATATATGTATATATATATCTATATCGCTCAACTCTCCTCCCACAAGACTTCCGTCTGGAAGAAAAAAGCACTCTTAGGGGCTGTTCATCGATATTTATTCACAGCAAACTTGCACGAACAAAGCAAAACAGACGCGTTTCGGTATAGACCTTCTATATCATGTCGAGGAGAGTTGAGCGGTATTTGTGATACGGGAGCACCCCCGTATCAGAAGCACCGGCCGGTTACTGGTGCCACGGAGCGTGTATGTATGTATATATATATATATATATATATATATATATATATATATATATATATATATATATATATATATATATATATATATATATATATATATATATATATATATATATATATATATAAAAGAGTTTATGACTGCTACTAAACCTCTAGGAAATGTTAGGAAAAAATCTACGTACTTATTCACAAGGTAACTCTGCACATCAGACCAGGTTAAATATTCTGTAAATATATGGGTATGGGTATGGGTCATGCTCATATGTGTATGTTTAAATTAATTTCAGTCTTTTTTAATAAAAAAAAATCCTCCTCTCAACCTTTGTCCCATCCCTTCTCATCCCTCCTCTCTCTTACTCACCACAAACCTTTCTGACTACTACGAACCCCCAAACAACCTTCTCAAACTTCCTTCTCCTTTTTTAGATCTCGCCGAGTCAGCGTGCATGCGCTGCTCGGAGAGACATTTAGAAGCTGCTTTGGGAAGTGCTTCCAAAGCGGCGGCCAGCTCTCTAGAACGCGCAGATGCCTTGCGTGTTTTAGTGCGTCATCGCGATCACTTTCGCTTTCACAGCGATCGCGATCACTTTCGTTGCCAATGCTTGTTGTTGATGTGTATGTCGCCTCAAGTCACCCTCTCTCAATGCCCTAAATTCAAGCCTCACCCTTTTATAATCCACTTGTCCTCCACACACTTCAAGCTGTCCATTCACATCCTTTCCCGCCTGCGTCCTCCTGCTTGAATGTATTCCTCCCTTGTGTCTGTATTGAATTATCTTTCACTGCCTACTCTTATTTTGTTTTATCTGAATCCTTTTCAAATGTCTTCGTGTCCTTCCCCATCTCTGTTTTGCTGATGCCCTTTATGTGCCTTTGCTCTGCGTCCTCCATACCACACTCCTTCTTGCCTCACCTCATCCCCTGTGCTCAGTACTTCACTGCTTCCTCTTCACTGGCCACTAAACAGTGGAACTGTAGAACTCTGACTCTGTCTTCACCCAGCATTCGTTTATGTAGTTCTTCCTAAGTTTAATTAGTTTCCATTTTCTCTATCGAAATATTACTTTCTTTAACAATGCGGTTTTCTTGCAAAGCCCCGTGGTGAAAGTGTTCTGTAAATGCCTTCAAGTGAAACAATTTAATAATTTCCTCGGCCCAAGCCAGCCTCGAATTCATCCCATGACAACGTTCAAACTGTCACGCGCACACTTACCAAATTAAATGCTTGCTGTGGGGTTGAAAGTCCCTGGCGCAGTCTCCTCATTTTCTCATTCTGACTGGTTCAGCACATTTTGTACAGGACACTCAAACCACGAGTCCCACGTCAGGCGCTCTCTGATTGGACAGAGCTCATCAGATGTATAATCCACAACATGACAGAGACATATCCCCTTCTGGCTGAATACCATGGAGCCGTGGTGGACCTGAAGGAAATGCACTTTTGACTGATTGGCAAGATTCAAATCTGAGTGGTCAATTAGCAATAGCCCAAATGCCACTGAGATGGCCTATGCAACGTATTTGACGTACATATTTTATTTGGGAGAGCACCGCACACTTGTGAGGAGGGAACTAAGATGGGCAGAGGCCTAGGGCCATTGTCCAGCCAACCTGCAACACTTCTGGAACAATACCAACCACAGAGTGACGTCCCTTGAGCATCAGCACTGTGGCTGAACCCGATATCGCTCTACAAGAGATGCCAAAACCACTGCGATGGCCCATGTGCAGGGTCACTGCAAAGGCTTAACTAAATTATGCAGCAAAATAATGCAAATTATGCGACCTAATGCGGCACATTTTGTAAGAGTATTTCTTCATTTACATAATTTAGTCATTTTTTCACATATTAATACTGTCTGGGTTAGGGTTTAACCTTATTAGTACCAGTTTAGCATCCAAATATAGTTATTAGCAACTGAAAGAGGATCAGTCAAATTTTGACTAGGGCTTTCAACTGTACAACGACACACGTCGCTGTTTCTTTCGTTGCCATGAAGGAGGATGGGCAGACAGGAATATTTTTTAATTTGTGGCTAAAAATGGTCATCTTTAATACATGTCTCAGTGGAGTGATCTACATTGATGTACTAAGTTGAAACGATTCTGTATGTTAAGGAAATAATTTTTGGGGAGACTTTATCATATTGGTATATGGCGTTTGCTGCACAGTTTGCGTCCCAAACAGTTTCAGGGTTAGGACCATGCCTGGGCTCTCGGAGCACTGCCAGACCATTGGCTTTCTTTTAATTTTTTTGCTCGTGCTCTTCTCCTACCGACAGATAGTGGGGGGCAGCCAGATCCCCCTCCCCCAGCAAAAGCCACGAGCACTCAACCCTCAAACCTAGGTAGACACTGGAGCCTATGGCCGTGCCTGCAGTAATCTAGCGCCACCCGGTGGCTGCAGTAGGTAGTGTAACTCTTGTCAGTTCGATCCTTGCAGTGAAGAACAAGTTACTTACCTTCGGTAACGATATATCTGTAAGAAACATTAGTTAGTGTTAGATTCCTTACCTTAGAATATCCCCAGGCGTCAATCTGGATCCGGAAACTTTTGCGTAGCAGTACCCCTGCGCGTCGGTAGGCGTCGTCTGCAGGCGTCCCCTGCGGCTCCGCGTCTGTCGTCGGCGTCGTGCGCCGTGATGACGTCGCTGGAGTATATAGACGCCGCCTCCGCGCGCTGACGTCAGTTCTTTGTACACAGCTTTTCCGCGCCAGAAAACGCAGAGCCATGAGAGAACCAACACTGGTGCCATTTGAAACTAGGGCCCTGAAAGGGATGTCCTTAACCCTAGGTATCAGTTCGCAGAACGGGGAGGATGGGTGGAGCAGTAAGGAATCTAACACTAACTAATGTTTCTTACAGATATATCGTTACCGAAGGTAAGTAACTTGTTCATCTGAAAGAAACACGTTAGTGTTAGATTCCTTACCTTAGAATAGATACCCCAGCAATACCAACCCCGGTGGTGGGTCTGCGAACCAATACATTCCTACACCAGAAAGTCCTGGAGGACAGAACGGCCAAAGAAGCCATCCCTCCGGACTGGACTGTCCAGGCAGTAGTGCCTCGCAAAGGTATGCAGCGAGGCCCACGTAGCCGCCTGGCAAATGTCCTGCAAAGGGACTCCCCGGCCCAGGGCAGTAGTAGCAGCCGTGGCCCGAGTGGAATGGGCCCTCAGCCCAACAGGAGGCTCCTTCCGAGCCAAAGAGTAGCAGGCTTTGATGCACAGAACGACCCACCTAGAGATGGTTCGTTTACACACCGCCCGTCCCTTCTTCGCACCCACGTAGCCAACAAACAGTTGGTCATCCACCCGGAACTGGCGTGTGCGATCCATATAAAATGAAAGCGCACGTTTTGGGTCCAGACGATGGAGCCGCTCTTCATCCTTTGAAGGATGCGGAGGCGGGAAGAAGGAGGGGAGGGTGATGGACTGCCCGATGTGAAAAGTAGAAACTACTTTGGGCAGGAAAGAAGGTCTAGTCCTTAGAACCACCTTGTCAGGATGAATGGACAGGAAAGGAGGTTGGACAGAAAGGGCCTGGAGCTCACTCACTCTCCTGGCAGAGGTGATGGCAACCAGGAAAGCCGTCTTCAAAGTCAGGAGACGAAGAGGACAAGAATGAAGGGGCTCAAAGGGAGCACACATCAGAAAGGTAAGAACCAGATTCAAGTCCCACTGAGGCATCACAAACGGAACAGGTGGATACATGTGTGTGATGCCCTTCAAGAATCTCGTTACAATCGGGGACTTGAACAAAGAAGGCTGATCAGGAAGCCTCAGAAAGGCTGAAAGGGCAGAAAGGTAGCCCTTGATAGTGCCCAGAGTAGAGCCCTGCTGGGCAAGAGAAAGAAGAAACAGAAGAACCTCGGAAAGAGGGGCAGAAAGAGGATCCACAGCCTTTGCTGTGCACCATGCCACAAATCTGTTCCACCGACAGGCGTATACCGACTTAGTGGAGGGACGCCTGGCTGCCAGAATTACATCACAGACTTCAGGAGGCAAGTCAAATGGCCTCAACTGCCGCCGCTCAATCTCCAAGCATGGAGGTGGAGACTGGACAGGTTCGGGTGGAGGACCGTCCCCTGCTGCTGCGACAGAAGGTCCTCCTGAAGGGGCAGGCGGATCGGGGGACCGACTGACATGCTCGGGATACCAGTACCTTCGAGCCCAGTCCGGAGCCACAAGGATAACTTGGGCCCGGTCGCGCCTGATCTTCTTCAGCACTCTGGGCAGAAGTGGTATAGGCGAAAAGGCGTACAACAGACCGCAGCTCCACTCGCGACGAAAAGCGTCTCCGAGCGAGTGCCGCCTTGGAAATTCCAACGCGCAGAACTGAGGACATTGCGCGTTCTCTTCGGTGGCGAATAGATCTAACCAAGGCTCTCCCCATCGCAGAAAGAGGCCTTGCGCCACGTCCGAGTGCAGATGCCATTCGTGATCCATTGAGCACCGACGGCTGAGTTCGTCCGCCCTGGCGTTCAGAGAACCTGCCAGGTGTTGAACCACCAGAATCACGCCCTGATGTTCCAGCCATTGCCAGAGACGCAGAGCCTCCTGGCAAAGGGTCCACGACCCCACTCCGCCCTGTTTGTTGCAGTACCACATGGCGGTGGTGTTGTCCGTGAACACTTGCACTGCACTCCCTCGGGCAGACGGGAGGAATGCCTTCAGTGCCAGACGAATCGTCCGCAGCTCCAACAGATTGATATGGAGCCGGGACTCCGCCGGAGACCAGAGTCCTCTGATCTCCGCCTCTCCCAAGTGGCCTCCCCAGCCCTGGAGGGACGCGTCCGTCACAACTACGTGCTCCGGTTGGGGAAGGGAGAGGGATCTGCCGTTGACCCAATCACGGTCCGTGAGCCACCACTGCAGCTGTCTCGCAGTGCCCTCCGAGATCAGGACATGGTCGGACAGGTTGCCCCGGTGCTGGGCCCACTGAAACTTCAGGTCCCACTGCAGAGCCCGCATCCGCCACCGTGCGTGATGCACCAGAAGGATGCAGGAGGCCATCAGCCCCAGAAGCCGCAGCGTCAACCTTACCAAAACTCGGGATAACGGCCCGAAGATCGGAATCAGAGCCTGTATATCCCGAACCCGCTGTTCGGGCGGGTAAACCCGAAACTGCGCCGAGTCGAGAACCGCTCCGATGAAAAGGAGCTTCTGAGAGGGGCACAGGTGTGACTTCGGCACATTGATGGAAAATCCCAGCTGGTTCAGGAGATCCGCCGTAGTCTGGAGGCGGCTGACGACTGCCTGGGGCGAGCCCGCCTTCAACAACCAGTCGTCTAGGTAGGGGAAGACTGAGACCCCCAACCTGTGCAGATGAGCTGCGACCACCGCCATCACTTTCGTGAACACCCGTGGGGCGCTGGTAAGACCGAAGGGGAGCACCGTAAACTGAAAGTGCTCGAGGCCTACCGTGAACCGCAGTGGGCCGGCAGGACGGGGATGTGGAAATATGCGTCCTGCAAGTCCAACGCTACCATCCAGTCTCCTGGGTCTAGGGCACTCAAGACCTGAGCCAGTGTCAGCATTTTGAACTTCTCCTTCCGGAGGAAGCAGTTGACGTTCCTCAGATCCAAGATAGGGCGTAGGCCCCCTTTGCCCTTTTTGGGTACCAGGAAGTAGTGGGAGTAGCAACCAAATAACAGGACAACAACAGGGCATACCGCCTGAACATGCACCATAGTGGATGTCAAAAATGAAAACAAGGACAGTCCGGTTAAGAACAGGAGTTGCGACAGGATGCCTGTGTGTGTAGAAAAAACACACATCCATTGTGTACCCTCCAGGACCTGTGACAACAGTGGCAGGGCAGAATCCAGAGTCTAGTGCCAACAGAGACAGAAGAAGCACCATTGAGCAAAGCGCAGTAGGTAGGCATGCAGGAAAATGTATCAAAAGGTACCACTGTGAGGGGATAACCTGCAAAGCCAGGAACACAGAGGACTCTATCCCGAAGGAGAGAGTGAGCAAGAAGGCCTGAAACTAGGGCATAAAAAGAACCTAGTATGAGAGCACCCCCGTGGCATGTAGAACTTACAACATAAACACAAAAGAGACAGGAATGTTGCCACACCTACAGAAAGTGACAAAACCATAAACAGGCGAGTCGCCCAAACGGTACCACTGTACCGGTGTGCGACATAACAGTCACAAAACGCAGAAAAAGCAACAGTACTCCGAGGGGGAAGAAACCTGGTCTCCCGTGAGGCAGGCGGAAACATAGACCATGATACTGCCAGCAAAGTAGTGAGAGAAGGCACAGACAGAAGCCTGTAGCCAAAAAGCATAAACCGCCATAGACCAACACCATCTACTAACAAAGAGAATGTCGAGAAGAATACATCCACAGTAATGCTACCTAAAGAAGCAACTGTTCCAGAATGAGAGTAAGAACTCACACCCAGAAAAACAGCTGGTGGGGAGCCCATCACAAGTGCTCCAAATGTGAGTAAGAACACACACAAACTGAGAAACAGGTGGGGTGGATCACAGATCCGGTGCCAGAAAATCATATATAAGAGCCACTCCTTGAAGAACTAAGAAATATGCACAGGACATGAGTGGACAAACCGGACCTGCAAGAAGCAAGGGACCGGAGACGTGGCTAGGGAAGTGGGGTAGGAGGCAACACACAGCCGAGACAGAGCCGGCTGGAACTCCACGTGCACTAGGCAAGAACCCAGACAGGGTATGAGCCATAAGAAAGAATGTAGAGCACAACCTGTGTGCACCAATAGGGCAAATATGCACAGAATAAAGAAGAGACTAGACTGTTCCGGAACGGAACAGAGGGACATAGCCTCCAGGGGCGCATGTCCACCTGTAGACAGGCAATACGGGCACAGCGAGGCTGCAAGAACACGCCAGGATAAAACAGGTTTGACAAAACCCCAACAAAACAGCTGGGAAGGACGCCCCTACTTTGGCAGGGATGTACGACGGATCAACCATAGACAACCAATTGTAACCCCCATGGACCTCACCAGAGGAGACATCCTACAACGGTAGGAAGAGTCAACGTGCGGCAAAACTTCCTGGGTAAAAAAAAGAGTAGCAATAGAACAGCCAACAAATACCCCACAACCCTACAAAAGAAGGGTCCCTCTTGAGATAAACTCATATGCAGAGGCTTCAAAACAAAGGTAAACACAGCTTAACCAGTTGTACCTGAATGAGGGCAGAACATCTGTAACCCGTAACGGGTAACAGAAAAGAAAGTGACGGCATTGTCACGAAACCAAAAATCCTCCACGCGAATTAAAACCTGGGAAGACAATTAAACATAGCCAAGAGGCGCCTGACCGGTGAATCACCATGGGTGTCAAAAAGAGCGACCCCATCAAAACGTAGATCTCTAAGCCGCTCCTGAACATGCACTGGGAATACGCCATCGCGCAACCACGCACGGCGGCGCATGGCAACCAACCTGGCCATAGCCCGACCCACAGTCAGTAGTGTCCATGGCAGACAGATCCAAAAATTGCGCCATATCATGGCCATCACAGATCAGGCGGGCCAGATCAGCATGAGAGATCTCCGGCAAGGAGGGGAGGAGCTGCTCAACAGAGTCCCAAAGGGCAAATGTAGCCCGAGCAAACACACACAATGTGTTGAGGGACCGGAGTCCCGAACTGGCAGATGCAAACACACAGCGGCCACATGACTCCAACCACCGAGACTCCAGAGTGGGAGAATGCAAAGGAGTGGTAGAGAGAGCTGCCTGAATCACAAGTCCTCCAGCCCCAGGATGAAGGGTCAAACAGGCGGGGTCATCGGGAGCCGGGTGATGGCGATGTGCCACAGCACGATCCACAGGGTCCCCCGAAAAGGGCCTCACCCGCGTCCCGAGAAGGATGTCAAATAATGACTCTGCAAATAGCAACAATGGCTCCATGCCCACTGCGCTCTGGTGGAGAAGACCCAACAAAGGCCTTGAAGGACTTGAGACATAGCGGCTGCATCCTCAAAATGTCTGTAGCCCTGCAAATAGCCCAGAAAACGTCTCACTAGCCTCTGTTGCCCCGCGAGGTGGTGACAGCAAGTCGTCAGTAGGCGACGGACGCAAGCTAATCCGGCCACCCAACTGAGGCTCAGCTAAAGGAGGCCAATGCCCCACTGGCGCCTGCTCCGGAAAGCACTGGAATTACTCAGGGAGTGGGAATCCATTGGGCCTACATCCTCCACTAATAAAGCTGGAGATGGTACTGGCGTCGAGCCGACGTCGGCCATCTCCTAAAAGGCCCAGACCGTCCGAGTCAAGCCGCGCTGACGACCTCTGAAAAGGCCTCGACTGGCCTGAGTCGTACCGGCATCGACTTGACATTCCTGAGGTTGAAACCTGCGGGGAGAGAGTGCGCCTACACTGTGTCGTACACCGCGCCGTAGCCACTTCCAGCCATGCCACGGGGAGCCTCGGAGGGTTGGGCTTTGGCCCTGGAAAGGCTAGACATCGTGGGATGCCCCTACAGGCCGCGCCCCGATGTTGTGGCTACTCCGGAGTAGGAGTCCGGGCACTCAGTCGGAGCCAAGGGTAAACCTGCCAATGGCATCCCGACCCAAGTCCCTACCCCTCCTGTGGGACAAAAAGGCACCCCAGGGAGGGGTGGCAAAGCAAGAAAGGAATGCAGGGCCTTGCAGAAGTCCTCAATCTGAGGTCAAGTTGTCCCAGCACCCGGAAAAGGGGATATGTGGGGTCTGACTCCTGGGGGCCGGAATACGGCAAAGACCGGGAGCCGCGGGCCCCAACGTGATGTAGACGTTAAGTCGAAGACTTGTGAGACTTCCGTTTGTGCTTACCTGAGATAGGGGAATGACGGTGATGGTCCTAGGACCTGCTCCGAACGGGAACAGCCTCCTGTGAGGACTGGTGCCGCGTGGACGTCTCTGCTGAAGAAGACCTGCGTCGCGACTGGTCCATTTGGGACATCCGGTCAGACAGCAGCTTCATGCGGCGTTCCCGCGTCACACTTCACGGAGTCATAGTGCTCTCCCAAGCACCACATACAGATTTTGTGAGGGCCCATAGCTGACATCTGTCGCAAGATGGCCCGGCACGGCTTGAAGCCTGCAGGCATCGAACACACTGTTCCTTCACGCTAAAAGGCATCGAGAAGACCTGAAGATAACTAAAACAGGCCAGAGGTATTAATTTCCCGGATGCACGTTAGGATGCGGAAAAGAAGAAAAAACTGACGTCAGCTTGCTGGGAAGGGCTTATATGGCTCCATTGACGTCACTTCTGTGGACGATGTCAGGACAGAGCCGGGCAACGCCGCCTCCGGGCGTGCAGAGGTATTGCTGGGGAAAAAAGATTTTCGGGACCCAGTCTGACGCCTGGGGAGATATTCTAAGCTGAGGAATCTGCGGCTAGATGTCTATTAGATATACAATACATTCCCATTTGAATGTCATACCCCAACAAATAAAGAATCGCTGGAAAAACAACGAATGTAGGGCTGGATCCTACTCTTAAAGGCACTAAACAAAGGTACTGATGTTGAGATTTGGAGAAGTGCCTTACATCGCTCAGTATCATCAAGTCAGATGGTGTAGTAGAGATGCAGCTGAAACCAATATATGTTGCCTAGCACTGCTATGGAGATACTGCTGTGAAACCAGTTTTACAATCTAGTTTGGCTCCTGGGCGCTATTCAAACACAAGAAGACTAAAGGAAAAAGGTTTCATCAGAACACTTTTTCAAAATACAAATGCCAAGATTACTATCTATTTCAATGCTGGTCTTATGGTACAGGAGCAGAATTGATCTAATTTCCCAAGATTGTGGTTACCCAACTGCTTTGGTGTTTGTATAAACAGAACATGTCGAAAAGATCTTGCTTGGATCCAACCTTTATATTTTGTACTAGAAAACTATACTTCAAAAGACCATGTGAATTCTATTTGGTAAACTTTTATAATGTAAACTTTGGAATTATTTCAGCCTTTCCTCAAATTATTCCAGTGGTTCAGAACATATTTTACAAATCCTGATTTTTAAAAAAAGTTCTATTCATTTAATAACATTCTCCTGAAGAGAATTTCTTGTAGATTTAACCCGTTCCATGCTGAGGCCGGCCCCCTGACATGCCATGTGACGGTGGGCGTGTGCGGGGGACGGCTGGGGGCCGTCCAAACCCTGCCCACTGATTAAAGTGCCCGCTTCGCAGCGGAATTCGCGCCGCAGTCAACGGGTTTAAGGTACATTCAATGACCAATTGTCATGTCACATTATTTCTGTTCCGTGTGTGTGTGTATTTATTTTTTATTCATTTCAGGTTGGCTTGACCACTTAATGACCAACACTTTAGAAGACCGCTCAGAGCGCGCTGCGCTTATTATTGTTGTCCTGACGCCTTTGACACGCTTTCGCGTATTTTAAACATTCCAGTTTTTGTATTTCATTTAAATTGTGTTGTTTTATCCCCTGCTCTTAAAATCGATGCCCACTTGCCTGCACAATAATCGTAAAGCACCACGTTTTGCGGGTCCTTGTCCTGGTTGTTTGAATTTGGCGGCCATCTTGGGTGAGTAGGACACCTGACGGCGCCACTTGGTTTGACGGTCTAGACGTCATAAGGACGCTAGACCTCTACATAAGGAGGGTAAACTAGGGGCTTGACCACTTAATGGCCAACACTTTAGAAGACCGCTCAGAGCGCGCTGCGCTTATTATTGTTGTCCTGACGCCTTTGACGCGCTTTCGCGTATTTTAAACATTCCCGTTTTTGTATTTCATTTAATTTGTGTTGTTTTGTCCGCTGTTCTTAAAATCGATGCCCACTTGCCTGCACAATAATCGTAAAGCACCGTGTTTTGTGGGCCCTTGTCCTGGTTGTTCGAATTTGGCGGCCATCTTGGGTGAGTAGGACGCCTGACGGCGCCACTTGGTTTGACGGTCTAGACGTCATAAGGACGCTAGACCTCTACATAAGGAGGTCACGCAGACGCGCAGCGGGTACGCGCAGCAGGATAGCCGGTTTTCCGCCGGAGTTACGCCAGAGTTCAGCCCGTCTGCACCAGAACGGGCCCAGTTCTACTGTTTGCTCCGTGCCATCCGAAGCTCTTTCTTATACCGGTGAGGTTTTGGAATCCTTACGCCCTACTATACACTCTGACTGTACCTCCTGCTCTCTACCGATTCATAATTTTCAATGCGCCGGCTGTAACTTCCATACTGGCAAAATGTCCAATTGTAAGGCAATGCGTCAGGTTCGAACATGAGGTAGACGGAGGAGAACAAAAAATCCTCCTAACTGCCCTATACTCCAGTTTTGGAGCATCAATTGCAGGTCCCTCCCGAAACACAAACAAAATATCTATGACTTTCTTGTTGATGAGCAGCCCGACGCTTTGTTTCTCACTGAAACTTGGCTCCAGGAAAGCTCTGGTCCTGACATCGCCATTGCAGTCCCTAACAATTATGTTCTAGTGAGACTGGACAGAGACTCCGTAAAAGGGGGGGGGGGGGGGGGGGGGGGTCGGGCATTGCCATAATTTTCAAGTCTACTTATACCTGCAAGCATGAAGCCTTTCCCTTGTCTAGAAGTGAAGCGGCTCTATTCAAACTAGCAATTAATCCCCAACTTACCTTGTCGGGCCTCTTGGTCTATCGCCCCCCCCAGCAATGCCCACACCTGGATATCTTCATTTGTTGAGACCATAGCTCCCCTAATTCTTAGGGCAGCAAATTTCACCATTCTAGGTGATCTCAATCTGCATCTCGAAGATCCTTCATGTACCACCAGCAAGCGCTTTCTATCTGATCTGGAGGTTCTCAACCTTTCGTTGCGTAATTCTGGATCCACTCACTCTGCTGGGCATCAACTGGATCCCATTCTTTCCAATCTCCCTTTTGATTGTTCACAGAGTGCCCGCCCGCTGGAGTGGTCCGACCACTTCGCAGTCCACTTTTCTCTACTTCATACTAAGAACTTGGTACAGAGGGGCTGCGGTAAGGGCGAATTAATCCACCGGTGGGGTAAACTTGATATTACAAAGTTGAACCAGCACCTTTCGAACACCCGCACTGAGGACAGTGATGCTCCAGTTGTTGAATTGAATACCGTTGTATCACATTGGCTCACCAATGCTGTAACCACCCTCCTTCCCTTAACCCAGAAACATTTTAGGTCTCATCGTTCTCCGGCACCTTGGTTCTCTGCTGATCTGAAGGTCTTACGAACCAAATGCAAGGCTCTCGAAAAGAAATGGAGGCACTCTTATTCGGTCTCACGGGAGACTGCCTACAAAGAGGCTCTGAAGGGGTACCACTCACAATGTAAAATTGCGAGAGCTGCTTACACTGAGTACAGTGACGCAAGCACAGAATTGCCCACGCACTCTTTTCCGTTGTCAAAAAATTGACAGGAGCGGATACTATCCCGATTCCCCCAGCTTTGAAGGAAGTCCAGTGTAACTCCATTGCGGAATTCTTCATTGCCAAGGTTGAGCGCATTTACGACTCTATGAGCGCTCCCTTGACAGTAAATGAACACCAATCGGGACAGGCTGCAGCGACGAACAACCGCTTCCAATGGCGACGGTTACAAACTGGCAACTGTTTGATGATACCTTGTTCTTCTCCTGCCTGAGCAGTGTAAGATCTGGTTCACCTCGTGATCCTGTACCTGCGAAAATCCTAAAGTTACTGGACCTCGAACCCCGGCGGGTTCTCATGAGACTCCTAAATGCATCTCTAACTGAGTTTCATGTGTTGCAGGATTGGAAGCAAGTAAATGTTCCTCTCCTAAAAAAAGCAGGAGCCGATGTGTCTAACCTCGCCAATTCTAGACCCATATCCTTGTTGCCTGTTCTCTCAAAAGTGCTGGAAAGGCATGTTAACATTCAGTTAAACCATATTGTGGAAAGCTCGGGATTTTTACACTCTTCCCAGTCCGCTTTTCGTGCGCATCATTCCACCGAGACCGCGCTACTCGGGGTGACGGAGAGTTTGCGGCACGGTATCGACCGCGGGGAAACATCTGCACTCATCCTTTTGGATTTGAGCGCGGCGTTCGATACCGTGTCCCATTCCATCCTTTTGAACTCTCTCCGGTCCCTGGGAGTAGATGGTCCTGCGTTAGCCTGGATTGCCTCCTTTTTAAGCGAGCGCACTTTCCAGGTTCTCTACGAAAGCCGCATCTGCCACATATCCATCGGCGTATGGCGTTCCGCAGGGGTCCATACTCAGCCCCTTATTGTTTAACATCTACGCCAGACCCCTGGCTACCATCGTGGGGGACGCTGGGCTTACTATATTTTCATACGCCGATGACACCCAAATTGTTTTCTCCCTTTCCAGCAGTGAGTGCAACAGTGTATCAATCTTGAAGACCGGGCTGTCACGCGTAGCTGAGTGGATGCAGAGGCATCTCTTCAAGCTAAACGGTGACAAGACCGAGATCGTCATTTTGGGGAAGCATAAAGATCTTTGGGGCCCGCAACACTGGCCCAGTGACATGGGACCCGTCCCCCAGCCGACCTCTGTGGTTCGCAACCTCGGATTTCTGATAGACGACAAACTCTCTATGAGGCAGCAGGCCTCTAAGGTGGCCGCCATCTGTTTTGCCACTTTGAGATGGCTCCAGAAAATTCTATGGATGCTGCCCCATGCCACCAGGAGAACCGTTGTCCAGGCGTTAGTAACTTCTCGTCTGGACTATGGAAATGTCCTCTATCTCGGTGCCGACGCTGCTACATTAACAAACTCCAGGTTGTACAAAATTTGTCGGCCCGACTTCTCTGTAACATCCCGAGGAGATCTTCGGCCTCACAGGCTCTTCGCGATCTACACTGGCTCAGGGTCTCGAGCCGCATTAAATTTAAAGCCCTGTGTTATCTTTTTAAAATTAAGCAGGGTTCGGCCCCAAAATACTTGCAGAGTCTTGTCCAACCTTACAAGCCTAGTCGCACTCTAAGATCTTCTGCCAACTGCGACTTTGTTGTTCCAAGATTCAAACTTGCAAGGATGGGGGGTCAGACCTTCTCCCATCTAGGCCCCAAATACTGGAACGCGCTACCTATCGCCTTGAAATCAGAGACCGATTTATTTTGTTTTCGAAAAAAATTGAAAACTCTACTCTTTCAATAGATCTATCTTCCCGCTCTAATTGGTCTATGGTACTGTTGTTGTGTCCTTCTTTCTACTTTAGTCTATCCCTTGCGCCGGGAAACCCACTGTGGGTAGCTGTTGCGCATTATAAATTCAAATAAATACATGATGGGGTCATGATCTGAATCTTGCCTATGGTATGGGGGGTAATTACCAAACCACAGGTGGATACAGAAGGACAACACATGGCAATTGAAGGCACACTAGATTCAGTGCAGATCTCGACGGTGTCACTGTATGTCCCTAACATCATTCACTATCAGTCTTAATGTGCCTAGTATTTGGGGAGGGACTTAAACTTTGAGCAAAATGTGGAACTGGACTGCAGAGCACGCCAAGCATTAAGGCTGCAACCTCTCTCCGAGCATGCACACATAACAGTCAGTTACAGGATATGTTGCACAACATGAACTCTCAAACGGCAGAATATTAACATTACCACCATGAATATCAGCTACATACTCGGATCGACCTGTTGCTCTTTAACACAGTGATGGCCCTCACATGCTCACAACAAATATTTTGGTTGGACCACCTCGGACCACAGTCCATTTAAAATTGTGGTGCAATGGGGCAGAAGGCAGGCTTCCATACACACCTGGAGACTACATATGCAGGCTATAGAACCCTTCATTCTGAGAAACTATAGGGACGTGCACAGACCCACATTCTTAAGACAATGACGGGTCTACATCTAATAGGGCGATGGAGTGGGATGCCTTCAAGTGATGATTTTGCAGACTATGTATTGAAACACAGTTCAGTGTAAAGACCACTATAAAAACTCCACTCACCCAGCTGGAGAAGACTATCCGAGAGCGAGAGATAAGTGTTGGATAAACCCTGGCAAATGACAGCGACTCAAAGACCGTAGAAATGAATACTGAGCTCCGTCAGACAGATTGGGTAGACTGGATTATAGGGACTACACAGCTAAACAGCACTTGGAGAGTGACAAGGCCTGCCCCTAACAAAGGCATGTTAAATGCACATAAACATACTGTTTCTATATTACTACAAAGCTTTAGATACTGCAGAGGCAGGGACATAAAGTGGGCACCTCCTGGCCTATGTCGAGGGGTTTCCAACGGCACGTATTTATCCGCACAGCGCAAAGAACTGGACGAGTTGCTCACAGCTGACGGCATTAGATCAGATGGCCCGGAATAGAATACAAGGGATAGCGGCTCTCCCAAAACCGGGCCATGACCCTCTGAAGGTTAGTTCTCACAGACCCCTTCCCCTATTGAACAATGGCTGCTAAATATTGGGGAAAATTTTAGTTAATAGAATGATTGCCTCCCTAGCCACCATGGTCCACCAAGACCAACACTGTTGTATTCCGAGTCACAATAAGTTTCTGAACCTGCATTGATCATTTATTCTAATGGTAGAGACACCCTGTGAGAGCTTCCCACATGTGGCTATGTCAATTCACATCAAAAAAGCTTTGGATACACTGGGCTGCGGTGTTATATTCCATATAGGTACTATAATATAGCCTCAGTAAACTCGTTACCCTTCACCTATATTCTCTTCCTACATTACACTTGTAACGGTTTACAGGGTCTGACCTATTACCTAGATATTACACTGCATTCAGAACGCGGGTTTTCTCTAGTTTAAAATCTCATACATTTTGCATGAGGGTTCTTGGAAGCACAGCAGGATAACATCTCCCGTATAAAATCGTTGTACAAAGTTCAGGCCGGATGTCATCCATAGGCCAACACAGAAACACAGCAAGGTAGGATCCCTGGGGAGACCTTTGGGTATATATACATCACATATTGCTAAGATAGCCAGAGTAGACCACGACTTCCCGGCCAACACACTGACCAGAGACGCGGAGGTTGCTGCATGCAGGGTGTCCAGCTAGAGACCAGGATGGGGGTCCCATAGTCTCACTTAAGGTAATGGGGTTGGCTAGATCCTAGAGGAATTCTTGGCTTAACATCTACACCCATGCTAGGTACACTTAGGTACATCTAGATAGCAAGGCATCGTAGGAGTACGCATCTTTCATCATATATTTTATATACTTGAATGTATTCATGATTTTAGTAAGATGGTAGAACTATAACATCCTTTTACTTTCGTAGTACTGTTACTCATTTAGATCTTATACTGTCTAATGGTTGTTGTAGCACATCTATTCTACACCAGAATAACAACTGAGCAATAAATGATTACTGAAAACGCCCAGCTTGTTTTATTCGGTGTATCTCTCTGAGATAAACTAAGTAAGCACGAGTGACTGACCAAAAGGTAGTAGATTGTTTCCACAATCCTGAGGAATCAGGGTTGTCATGTTCTGAGGTTGCTGGAAGCACCAGTTGCTTACTTGTGTAACGTTATATATGTAAGAGATATTAGGTAGTGATCGATTCCTTACCTTAGAATATCCCCAGTCGTCAGACTGGATCTGGAAAATTTTCATCAGCAGTACCCCTGCGCGTCGGTAGGAGTCGTTTTACGGCTCCTCGCACGTCATTGGCGTCGCAGTCGCCAAGATGACGTAGCTGGAGCTACTTAGACGCACCCTGACAACAGTTCTGTACACGACTTTCAAAGCCAGGAACGCAGAGCCATGCAAGATACTGACCACTGGTGCATTGAAACTAGGGCACTGAAAGGGATGACCTTAACCCTAGATATCTGTTCGCAGAACGGGGAGGATGAGTGGGGCGGTAAGAAATCTATCACTAAATAATGTCTCATACATATATATCGTTAGAAAAGTAAGTAACTTGTACATCTGAAACGATACGTTAGTAATAGATTCTTTACCTTAGAATAGAAACCCCAGCAATAACAACCCCGGTGGTGGGTCTGCGAACCAAGATCACACCAGAAAGTCACGAAGAACAGAACGGCCAAAGAAGCTGTCTCTCCAGACTTGACTGTCAAGGCAATAATGCTTGGTAAAAGTGTGCAACGAGGCCCACATGGCTGTCTGACAGAGATGTCTTGCAAGGGGACACCACATCCCAATGCAGTAGTAGCTGCTGTCGCCCTGGTAGACTGGGCGTGCAACCCCACCAGAGGTTTAGTTTTAGTCAGAGAATAACAGGCTTTGACTTACAAGAGGGAGATAGTCCTCTAGTGTACAGGCCGGCCTTTCTTGGCGCCCACGTAGCCAACAAAGAGCTTGTCATCCACCTGGAACTGTTGTGTGCGATTCAGGTAAAATGAGAGCGCTTGTTTTGAGTCCAGACGGTTGAGCCTCTCTTCCTCTCAGGAATGGTGCGGAGGCGAAAATAAAGTGGGCAAGGTGATAGTTAGCCAAATGTGAAAGACAGTGAAAACCTTTGGCAAGAAGAAAGGACGAGTGCAAAGCACAAACTTGCCCGGATGAACCGACAGAAGAAGAGGCTTACAGGAAAGAGCCTGGAGCTCACTCACGCGCCTAGCGGAGGTGATGGGAACTAGGAAAGCAGTCTTCAGAGTTAACAAATGAAGAGGACAGTTGTGAAGCAGCTAAAAAGGAGCGCACATCAGAAAAGTGAAAACCGGATTCAAGTCCCTCTGCACCATCAAAAAACTGAATAGGAGGGAAAAGGTGAGTAATGAAATTGAGAAATCTACTCATCACAGGGGACATGAAAAGAGAGGGCTGATCAGGGAGCTTGAGAAAGGCCAAAATCGCATAAAGATAGCCCTTGATAGTGCCCAGAGCAGAGCCCAGGGAAAGAAAGAACAGAAGGACTTCTGAAAGAGGGACAGAAAGAGGATCCACAGCCGTTGCTGTGCACCATGCCACAAATGTGTTCCACCTTCAGGCGTAAACAGTTTTAGTGGAGGGAAAATTGGCTGCCAGAATGATATCACAGACTTCAGGAGGCAAGTCAAAAGGAATCAACTGTCGCAGCTCAATCTCCACCAATGTAGGTGGAGGTTGAACAGGTTCGGGTGGAGGACCGTCCCTGCTGCTGCGACAAGATCCTCCCGAAGAGGCAGTCGGATAGAGGGATCCATGCTCATACTGGCAAGCTCGGGATACCAAACTCTTCGAGCCCAGTCCGGGGTCACGCCTGATATCCTTCAGCACTCTGCGTAGAAGTGGTATAGGTAGAAAGGCGTACAATAGACCGCAGCTCCACTCGTGACTAAAAGCATCGCCAAGCGAGTACCCCCTTGGAAATTCCAACGCACAGAAGTGATGACATTGCACGTTCTCTTAGGTGGCAAATAGATCAAACCAAGGCTCTCCCCAATGTTGAAAGAGACCCAGCGCCACCTCTGAGTGAAGACGCCATTCGTGATCCATCAGGCACCTGCGGCTGAGTTTGTCCGCCCTGGCGTTCAAAGAACCTGCCAGGTGTTGAACCGTCAAGGAAAGGCCTTGATGGTACAGCCATGCCCAGAGGCTCAGAGCCTCCTGACATAGGGTCCATGACCCCACCCAGTCTTGTTTGTTGCAATACCACACTGTGGTGGTGTTGTCTGTGAACACCTGCACTACCTTCCCCTTGACAGAGGGAAGGAATGCTTTCAGTGCAAGAAGGATCGTCCGAAGCTCCAGAAGGTTAATATGGAGCTGGGACTCCGCCGGAGACAAGAGGCTTCTGATCTCCGCCTCTCCCATGTGGCCGCCCCATCCCAGGAGGGACGCATCAGTCACCACTGTGTGCTCCGGATGGGGAAGAGAGAGGGATCTGCCGCTGACCCAATGCTGATTCGTGAGTCACCTCTGCAATTGATGCGCAGTACCCTCCAAGATCTGGACATCATCGGACAAGTTCCCCTGATGCTATGCATACTGGAACTTCAGGTCCCGCTCCAGAGCCCGCATATGCCATCTGGCATGGTTGGTGAGCAGAATGCAGGAGGCCATGTGGCCCAGCAGCCTCAAGGTCATCTTGACCTAAATCCAGGACAAGGGCTGAAAGATCGGAATCATAGACCGAATTTCCCGGACTCGCTGTTAGGGAGGATAAACCCAAAAGTGTGCCGTGTGAAGAGGAGCCACCCCGATGAAGAGGAGCTTCTGAGAGGGTATCAGGTGCAACTTCGGCACGTTGATGGAGAACACCAGCAAATGCAAGAGGTCGGCCCTAGTCTGGAGGCGGGAGATGACTATTTGGGGCGAGCCCGCCTTCAACAACCAGTCGCTGAGATAGGGAAAGACTGAATCCACTGATCTGCGCAGATGAGCTGCGACCACGGCAATCACTTTCGTGAAAACCTGAGGAGAGCTCGTAAGGCCAAAGGGGAGCACAGTGAACTGAAAATGCTCCTGCCCTACCATGAATCTGAGGTAACGGCGGTGAGCCTGGGATATGAAAATAAGCATCCTGCAGGTGCAACGCTACCATCCAGTCATGAGAGTCGAGGGCAGATAAGACCTGAGCAATCGATGTTCCGAAGGTCTAAGATAGGACACAGGCCTTTCCCCTTCTTGGGAACCAAGAAGTACTGAGATTAGCAACCATAACCTATTTCTGGCGCCGGAATGCACTTGATGGCCCCCTTGGCCAAGAGGGACGCAACTTCCTGCTGGACAAGTGCCAAAGTATCCCCGACATGTGGTGATATTGAGGTGGCATGGCTGGGGCTGTAGTCTCGAAGGACAATCTGCAGAACCCACCTGTCCGATGGGATGGTGTGCCAGTGGTGGAGGTGATGGCGAATCCTGCCACCCACTGGCGTCTGGTGGGCCTGAAACACCAGACTAGGAAGGTTTGGAGGCAGTGGCAGCAGGGAGGGGGCGGACTGGCCTGCAAGCTGGCCCCGTGACCCGCCTCTGCGGGTCCTGCGGCTGGGCTGGGACTGTTGCTGCGCAAGCTTGTGGCTTTGAAACAAACGTGATTGGGCGCCCCTTCCTTGGCCACAAAAGGAGCGAAAAAATGAAAAGGAAGGAGTGCGTGTGGCCGAAAGGCCTAAGGACTTGGCCATAGCCGGGAGTCTTTAAAACGTTCCAACACACAATATGCCTCATCGCCGAACAGGCGAGTGCCATCAAAGTGCATGTCCATCAATGTATTCTGGACATCCCCAGAAAAGCCAGTGGTCCCCAGCCAGGCGTGGCAACATAATTCCACTTTTGTGGAAATCGCCCTGCCCAGCGAGTCAGCAGAGTAAAGAGCACAACGGATGGTAAACTTGCCTGCGTCTCTCCTCTAAATAGCTTGGGAGAGTATGGTCTGAGTCTCCACAGGACACTAAAGCAGCACTTGTGCAACCATATCCTACACAGTATGGGAATAACGGCCCAAGAGACATGCGGTGTTCACAGACTGCAGTCCCAAACTGCTCCAGTTTCTTGGATTCCCTGTCCAGAGGTGCGGAAGGCAACGCGCTCGGGAACGCAGAGGCTTGGCCATCCAAGCTGCCAGGGTTAGGGTGTTGAGAGAGGAAAACGGGGGTGATAATGTCATACCACTTTCTTATCCACAGGAGCCCCTGTGTTGGGCCTGGACAAGTTGCCCAAAAAAAGCCAAAGAGTGCATCATTAACCCCTTTGGTGCTCATGACGGAGCAGTTCCATCATGAGCGCTGGTTGGGCTGTGCTTATGAAGGAACCGTTCCGTCATGGCCCCGCCTGCTCAATAGAACGTTCAGCACAGCGCGAAAAATTTGCGCGCGCTGAAGGTGTTAAAGGGCAGCAGCGGCTCTGTAGAAGAAGGCTCCGGCCGAAGCACCTCTGTCAGGAGGTTAGTCCTGACAGCAACTGTAGAGAGTTCGAGGTGGAGAGCCTAGGCCGCCCTCCGCAACACCATGGAGTAGGAACCACCCTCCTCCAAAGCCACCGTAGAACGAGACAGTGAGCCAGGTCAGGAGTATAATCCTGGTCACCTGCATCCCCCAGACCCACATCCCAGTCCGGGTCTAACTCGCATTATGCTGCGAGAGGGTCCTCAGACCCCTGCCAGTCTTCCCCATCCCCCACAGTCTGCCGAACAGGTGGAACATAAGGAGGTCGATGAACAAAGAGAAAGAAATTCCCAAACTGCGTCGGAATCAGCGTCGGTCGACACCCTTCCGGCACCGACTCCACATCGGGGAGGAGGCTAGGTGCGGCATCGGTTAATAATATTAGATCAGAGGTTGACAGAGGACAGACAACGTTGTTGGTTCTGCTGGACCTGACGGCAGCGTTTGACACCCTGTCCCCTTAAATCCTGGTTGACAGGCTAAAGGGGATAGGGGTGGAGGGCAGTGCCTTGAATCTCCTCTCCTCTTTCCTTCATCAGAGACGGCAGAGAGTAAAATTGGGCATATTTGTGTCCCCCTCTCAGGTGGTGCAATGTGGGGTCCAACAGGGCTCTGCTTTGAGCCCTGTACTGTTCAACATCTATGTGACCCCACTTGCTAAGATTGTAAGATCTTTTGGGTACCAGGTGCTGTCATACGCTGACGATACTCAAATTATTGTCTCAACCACCCTGCCGATAAATGACTCTGCCCTCAAATTTCGAGCTTGCATGGAGGCTGTATCGCACTGGATGATACGTAACCATCTTAAGCTGAAAAAGAAAAGACTGAAGTCTTGATCTTTGGAGGGAGCCAAGAGCTGGGAACAAGAGACTGGTGGCCGGCCTCCTTAGGGGACTGTCCCCAGCCTACTCATTCGGCCAGGAATCTGGGCATACTTATAGATCCTGCCCTTTTATTTGATCACCACGTCAACAGAACAGTGGCCACCTGCTGCACTATCATTCGGACTCTAAAAAAGATTGCCCCATATCTGTCATCGGATGCGTGCAAACAGGCAACAGTCACCCTGGTTTCTTCCAGGCTTGATTATTGCAATGCGCTATATGGGGGCATTAACTAGAAATCTCTTCAGCGCCTCCAGGTAGTACAAAATGCCACCGTCTGGATGGTTCTTAACCTCCCTAGGCGCACATCTGCTACCAGGGCTAGGAAAGATCTCCATTGGCTACCAATTCAAGCCAGGATCTCTTAAAATTCTCTGCCTGGCCCACAGGGCGGTCTATGGATCAGGATCCGAAGGGATCAGATCCCTTGTTAGCCCCTATACCCCCCAGCAGATCCCTTCGCTCGGCCTCCGGAAATCTGCTCATCGTTCCTAGATTTAACAAGGTGAGATGGGGAGGAAAAGCATTTTCCATCTTGGCTCCCAAATTATGGAACTCGCTTCCATCTGAAGTCTCCCGTCAACCCTCATTAGGGGTTTTTCGTAAACCTTTGAAGACCTGGCTCTTCTCCCTGGCTTATTAAGTCCTATGTTATCCCCCTTTGTTGTTCTATGTCTGTCAGTTGCCTACGCCTTGATGGCCTTCTGGGTTAAGTTTTGCGCATTATAAGACACCCATTCATTCATCGGCCGATGACACTGCCGGTGGCGGTGTTGCCATAGGTGGAGGTCGTACTGGGCTAACCGACATGGACGAGGATCCATGCGTGGATCTATGGGGGTCTCTCTGCGCGAGACCGAAGTCGCTGACGATGTCGAAGAACAAGGACCCCCAGTCGGGTCCCGCGGGGCCGAAAGGCGCAACCGCAGGGTTGGGCTGCAGTTGCTGATGGACCCGGAAAGGGCGGGTAGGCCATCGGCAACTGCGGAGGCACCATCTGCACCCCCAGCCGCGTCAAACCAGCTAGGTGAAGAGCAACGCCGCTTCTTTAACTTCTTGTGCTTCGCCTTACCTGACTTAGAGTGAGAAGACTTTGAATGTTGGTGATGGCTTCGAGCCGGTCCCTCGACCTCCCACAGGACCGGGACCTGGAACGAGCGCAGAGCCGACTCCCGGGCCTCTAGCCACATTCGGGACCGCTCCCGCAAAGTTTTCGGAGCCATGGCCCGGCAGTGGGGGCACGACTCACAGTAGAGACACTCATGGTGTGGATCAGTCACCGGCGGGGACAGGTCACGCATGACTTAAAACCGGGCATACCTAGGCACCTGGAGTATAGGTACTCAAAAACAGACAAAAGTTCTAAAAAACTCAGTCAAAAAGTGATCTCCAGATCGGCGCTTGCTGGCACGGAAAAAGAAAGAACTGATGTCGGAGCACGTGGGCGCGTCTAAGTAGCTCCAGCGACGTCCTCTCGGCGACTACGACGCCAACGATGTACACTGAGCCGTACGACGATGCCTACCGACGCGCAGGGGTACTGCTGACAAAAACTTTCCGGATTGCGGGAAATTTTAGAAACACAGTCACCCTGAAACTGCTTGAGCATGGTCTAACACCTAGGGGTGGCACAGTAGCTTTCGTGATTGTGGCACACGACTCATACAGAACGGAGGTATTTTATTTGTGGCTTACATTCCCAGCAGCTAACACGAGAACAAAAACATTTCACTTCTACACAGAAGGTGATGCACCAGCGGAATATTGTCCGTTTGAGGACACTGAGGTTCCGCTTACTTACCAGGAACACTTATACTGGTTTAAAGGGGCCCTATGCCATAAAAGAAGACTTGGCCCGCTCGGAAGAGAAGGAGCAACATGGCCAATATTGGCAACTTATACACCACATCCTGATATTAAAACTATGCCAGTACCAGACTTACTCATTTCACAAAGAATTAATAAATATTTACAGAAAGATGACAATACGTCATGAGGACATTTACATTCCAGCCAGCAATGGCAACAACAAATACAGCTCAAGGTCAAAATACTACAACTAAAATGACACCAAAAACGTTACATGCAGTAATGGATAAAATGCCTGCAAAAAATGAACAAATGCCATTCTGGATAGCTCAGAAAATAACAAAGCTAGAAGCAGTATTCCCAAATGCTAGCAGCTATGAAAAAAACAGGATGCTAGCAATCTGCTTGCCCATGTGGATCCCACCACAACTAGAGGAGTGTACCTTGTGCAGTACAGTTTCCACTACAGTATATACCAGAACTCATAGTATCCTGTAATTAGTAGTAGTACCAGATGTATTAAGACAAATACAAAATGAGTACGGAGCAGAGCCTGCTCTGTACATAGGGATGAAGTTGCTAGTTAACTATGCCCAGGTATCAGCTATAATACTGGCGAATAATAAAGGGGTAGCAGCATCAGTGGCCATCCGCCAATGCCTACGGAAGTTCAGTCCGCTACAACAGGAGCAGGAACTACCCAAAATAATTGAAACTGCATATGCAGAATTAGGCAAGGACAGTTTGGGTGAAAAAGCATTAAAACCACAACTCGTGGGGAGCTTAGAGAAGGAGACTTTCAGGAAGACACCCACTTCTTCTAAAAAGAAGTGGGACAATAATAAAAAACAACATGTTAAAGAAAACAGATCTCAAGCCAGAGGTAGGTCTCCTCCACTGGAGCCCTCCGAAAGGAAGTATAACCTTAGGAATAGGGTTTACATTAGGAAACCTGACAGGTATCAGGATACTGATACACATTCCTCCCGTTCCTTTCAGGGCTCATCGAAAAATTTTGAGCGGGAAGGATGGTCAGACAGACCAGAGGAGCGTAAAAAGTCCAGAGACAAGCAGCACGCTCCAGAATATACTTCCAAAACAGAAGATAAACCAAAACAAAAGCCACAGTTCAAAAAGAATAAGGTTGCAGGTCTAAAAATCAGACATGTCCAGAATTCTGAGGACTCGACTGCTGAACGGGGAATGGGCTCTGACGATGTTAGACAGTGCAGAAGAAGAAACAATAGCTCGCCAGAACCTGATTGAATTTCTTGTGACAGCACATTTGAATGATTAGATCAAGGGTGTACTAGGGTAAGTGTCCCACATAAATTGTATGAAATAACACTACAAATGGAGGGGGGGACAAATGTAGGACAGTTAGAGGTCTGTTTTGGGAGACCATGACGTTTGGCTATGACATTTTGTTAGCTGAACAACATTGGCCGCCAGCATTCGTCATGGATTGCCCTAGGGGAGAAATGCACAAGTTACTTACTTGTGTAACAATATATCTGTAAGAGACATTAGTTAGTGAGATTCCTTACCTTAGAATATCCCCAGGTGTCAGGCTGGATCCGGAAAAGTTTTTCTGCTTAGCAGTACCTCTGCACGCCAGTAGGATGACTTGGGCCCGGTCGCGCTTGATTTTCTTCAGTACTGTGGGCAGAAGTGGTATAGGCGGAAAGGCGTACAACAGATCGCAACTCCACTCGCGCCGAAAAGCGTCCCCGAGCGAGTGCCGCCTTGGAAATTCCAACGTGCAGAACTGATGACATTGCGCGTTCTCCTCGGTGGCGAATAGATCTAACCAAGGCTCTCCCCACTGCAGAAAGAGGACTTGCGCCACATCCAAGTTCAGACGCCATTCGTGATCCATCATTCACCTTCGGCTGAGCTCGTCCGCACTGGCGGTTGAACCACCAGGGTAACGCCCTGATGTACCAGTCACTGCCAGAGGCAGAGGGTCCACAACCCCACCCCGCCCTGTTTGTTGCAGTACCACATGGCGGTGGTGTTGTCCGTGAACTCCTGCACTACACTCCCCCGAACAGAGGGGAGGAATGCCTTCAGTGTTAGACGAATCGCCCGCAGCTCCAGAAGATTGATATGGAGCTGGTACTCCGCCGGAGACCAGGCGCCTCTGATCTCCGCCTTTCCCATGTGGGGACACGTCCGTCACAATTACATGCTCCGGCTGGGGAAGGGAGAGGGATCTGCTGCTGACCCAATCGCGGTCTGTGAGCCACCACTGCAGTTGACTCGCAGTGCCCTCCGAGATCATGACCTGGTCGGACAGGTTGCCCTGATGCTGGGCCCACTGAGACTTCAGGTCCCACTGCAGAGCCCGCATCCGCCACCTTGCGTGATGCACCAGAAGGATGCAGGAGGCCATCAGCCCCAGAATCCGCAGCGTCAACCTGACCGAGACCCGGGATAAAGGCTGAAAGAGTGGAATCAGAGCCTGAATATCCCAGACCCACTGTTCGGGAGGATAAACCTGAAACTGTGCCGAGTCGAGAACCGCTCCGATGAAGAGGAGCTTCTGAGAGGGGCACATGTGTGACTTTGGCACGTTGATGGAAAACCCCAGCTGGTGCAGGAGGTCCGCCGTTGTCTGGAGGTGGCTGACGACTGTTTGGGGCGAGCCCGCCTTCAACAACCAGTCGTCGAGGTATGGGAAGACAAACCCCTAACCTGCGCAGATGAGCTGCGACCGCCGCCATCACTTTCGTGAATACCCGTGGGGCGCTGGTAAGGCAACAGGGGAGCACGGTAAACTGAAAGTGCTCGTGGCCTACCGTGAACCGCAGGTAGCGCCGGTGGGCCGGCAGGACGGGGATGTGAAAATAAGCGTCCTGCAAGTCCAACGCTACCATCCAGTCTCCAGGGTCTAGGGCAGCTAGGACCTGAGCCAATGTCAGCATCTTGAACTTCTCCTACCGGAGGAAGCCGTTGACGTTCCGTAGGTCCAAGATAGGGCGTAGGCCCCCTTTGCCCTTCTTGGGTACCAGAAAGTAGTGGGAGTAACAACCACACCCTACTTCTGGCCCAGAAATGCGCTCGATGCCCCCCTTGGCTAAGAGGGCCGTAAATTCCTTCTGCAGCAGTTTCAATTGATTCCCTGACACGCCGTGGTACTGCGGTGGCACGTCTGGAGGGGACGTCTCGAAGGGGAGGGAGTAGCCCCTTCGGACGATTTGTAGCACCCACCTGTTCGATGTGACAGTGCGCCAGTGGTGGTGATGATGGCAAACCCTGCCCCCCACTGGCGTCCCATGGGCCTGAAAGCTCGGACTAGGAAGGTTTTGAGGCGGATGCTCTCGCTAAATTGAACCTAATCACCATGGGAGACCTCTTCATTAATGGCACGGCCCGCACATGGGAAGACTTAGATGCGAGAGGCGATTCGGGCGCCCTGCTCCTTCCACGCTTTTAATTCCATAGAGTGCGACACGCTTTGAGAGAATTGCTGGGAGAGGATATGACAGAACCCCAAGCGGTTCTGACGTATGATTTTATAGTCTCTGCTAAAACACCGGCCCAATTAATATCGTGCCTTTATCGTATCACGCTAGCGCAAAGGACAGTGCATTATGCCAAGCCACGTCTGGCATGGCAGATGGACTTGGAAACTGACCTCCCTGACGACAAATGGATGTAGTGCTGCGCTGATGTCAAGAGAGTCTCACTTAATGGCTGCCATCGGCTACTGCACTTTAAGTTCCTTAATAGGGTCTATTACACCCCTGAACGCTTGTTCCGATACGGCTTGCGAGAGAGTCCTGGCTGCAAGCGATGCAGAGCGTAGACTGCAGATTTTCATCATTTGGCTTGGCGATGCCTGCAAGTTGCTGACTTTTGGCGGGCGGTTTATGACGAGGTGAATAAGGTTACAGATTTAACACTGACCCCTTCCCCACTACTAGCACTACTGGGATATTCTAAGGATATCGTGCCGGCTCAACGTCGGCCTGTGGATATGGCCTTTCTGGTAGCCAAAAGGTGCGTTGTGCTCCCCTTGATGCGGGGACCGTTCCCGACGCTAGCCAGGTGGTCTCACGACATGCTATATTGCTGCACATAGACAGGACTGTACAGTGAACTGCTCCCTCCCCGTAACCGACCGAAGAATTACTAGGCGCTGTACCTGGAGAAGAGACCTACGAAGTGCGATAGCGAGGCGGGCGACAAAGACCCAGACTTAGAACCGGGGAGCACACGGGAGGACGCACCAATACATGCAGACGTAGAGGCTCGGGCGCATGACCCTGATCTGGAATTTAGCGACTGACTATGGAACGGGTATGGGGGGGCACTGATAATACCAACGTAGCCCATGAAGAGGCACTGTATTGGGTACATGAATGCATCGCTGATCGGATTGAGGTTAATGTTATTGCAGCTGGATAATGTGTACATGCCAAAAGTGATTATGATATTGTTGCTCTACAAATGCCAATTCTTTGTTCTTTGAATGTAACCTGTTGAAATGCTAATAAATAAAATAATTTAATTTTAAAAAAATAAGTCTACACTTTCAAGCCCTGGACCAGGCACAGCAAAATATCCACAGAGTGTTCAATCCTAACATTTTAAGGTGCACAAGAAGACATGTCCTCTCTTTTGGTCGCTTCAATCAAAGGCCATTTCCAAGATTCTGTGATTTCGGAGGAGGATATCAGTAGTACAACGGGCCTCAATTCTACCCCCAGAGAATTAGAGGCCAACGCATCAGAGGATTTCGATCCTGTGGAACCTTCATCTCAAACAACCCTGCAAGTGAGAACTCTCTCCCCTCTCCTTTCCCCCAAAAAAGTGGGTGGCAGACTCGAATACCTCCTTCACATTTGGAGATTGATCACTAAGATCCTTGGTTCTTAAACTCTGTCAATGGGTTTATGATAGATTTGGCTCACATACCTTAAACTTTTTTCCCAAGAGACATGGCTCACTCTCCAAGAGCAACAAAAAATAATAGAGGAGGAGATCTCCTCTATGCCTCAGAAGGAAGACATAATAGATGTCCCTAGAAACTTCAAGATTTATAGGCCCACTCTTTCTTGTAAAAAAGAAAGACAAAGGTTATAGACCCATCATAAACTTAAGAGAACTAAACAAATATTTGGTTTACAGACACTTCAAGAAGGTGGGCATCCATCTCCTTAGGGATTTTCCTCTAGAGGGAGACTGGCTAGTCAAACTAGACCTGAAGTATGCTTACCTCACCATTCCTATGGCCTAATCCCACTAACCCTTTCTTCAATTTGTCTGGAAAAATCACCTTTACCAATTTCAGGCTCTCCCCTTCGGACTCTCCTCTGCCCCCTGGCTGGTATGGAGATCAAATTTGTCTGGATCAAGAAGCGAAATCGGAACTAGCCTGGTGGCTTGAGAACATAGACGCATGGAACGGAAAGCAATCTTTGGTCCAAAACTAGAGTTTATATTAGAATCAAATGCAAGGCTTCATGGCTGGGGAGCTTGCCTTCTCAATCAGAACACTGGTGGTATCTGGTCACAAGAGGAATCATTTCACCACATAAATTATTATTAACTAACAGCTGGGCTTTACGCCATCATGAGCGCACCAAATCTGCGAATCTCTCAAATCTAGCAAAGTAACTTTGGATGTTCTGTCTGGAACATAAGTTCTCTCTCAAAGTGGAATACCTTCTGGGGAAATCTAACATCTCTGCAGACTGGAACTCAAGATTCCTGTTAGATCACATTGGAAACTGAATGTTTCCGTGTTCAATACCCTAAACAAGATCTGGGGCCCTCTAGAGACAGACTTATTTGCGAGCAGACTAACCTTTAAACTGGGGAACAACTTCAGCTGGATGCCTGACCCAGGTGCTCTAGCAGTCAACACCTTACTACAAACTTGGAAAGTAGCCAAGGGGTACGCATTCCATCCCTTTGTCATGATTCAGAGAGTTCTTCAGATAGTGAGGCAGGATCAGTGCTTCCTTGTCCTAATAACTCCCTTTAGGCCATCCCAAGCATGGTTCCCCACCACTCTAGAACTAGCTTGCTACCACCACTTAATTCCTACCCTAGAGAATCTTCTTGAAATTGTAGAGGGGGGAGTTCATCCCCTAATTCAGAACAGGAGTTTAACCCGTCTTGCCTGGAGAGTGTCAGGAGATCCAATGAAATCTCAGGACTTTCGGCGACAGCTGCAACTATCCTCAGAGAGTCTTGGGACCCAGGCACTTACTACAGAAATAACAACATATGAACAACATATGGAGAATCTGGGTACGTTGGCGCATGGAAAGGAACCTGGATTCCTTAGAAGCACCTATTGTTGACATAGTTAACTCCCTTGTTAAACAATTTGATAAAGGCCTCAGCTATAGAACTATCAATTGCTATAGATAGGCTATTTCTGCTGGTCATGTCCTTGTCAATGGTAAAATGGTAGGTAAAAATGTCATTGTTTTTAGAGTGATGAAAAGCATTCGCTTAAGAAGACCTCCTAAACCTAAATATGAAAGCCTTTGGGATGTCAAACTAATCCTTGATCTTTTCAATAACTGGCCTGTTAATACTCTTCTCAATAAAAAAAAACCTTTCCATTAAGCTGGCTACTCTACTATGCCTAATCTCATGCAGAAGGGTGTCTGATGTCAAAGCCCTAGAGATTACGAATAGATCTTTTAACATGCTCAGAGTCAAAATTGAGATTTATAGAAGAACCAAGACTATGTTTCAATCGCTTTTCCACGTTTTGATTTATGCTCAAAACTTTGCGTTGTGGACTGCATGAGAGAGTATGATAGCAGAATGTTTGCTCTTCGCCCTCAGAATGTTGACCAATTACTTATGTCATTTGTTAAACTCCGCAAAGGCGTAACCTTGAGCTCTATTGCTAGATTGGTTAAGACTGTTATGAGTTTAGCAGGTATTGAGTAAAAGACATTTCAAGCTCACTCCCTTGGAGGGGTGCAATGGCCAGTAAATCTCTCTGGTCTGGAGGTAAGTTGGACGACATTCTCAAAGCTGCTGACTGGTCAAATTATAGCACCTTTGCACATCATTATTGCAAGCCTATTGAACATATGTTTGACGTTGTTTTAAAAAGCTACCAACATGCATAATGTAGCCTCCGTTCTTGTAATTAAATTGCCATTCTCATATTAACATGACTAGAGATCTGGATTTCATTAAAGACACGGAGGCTGACATAATCCCTCCCATCCCACCCCTTGGTGGTTTTACAATGATTTAATGCTGTTTTTGTTACAGTTTCTTACTGTACTTTTTTTTTTAACAGTACTTGTTTCATCTCTTGTCCTTTTAGCTTGATAAGCTTGACACTATTTTTTACATTCAAGATGCACAAGTTACTACTTGTGTAACTATATATCTGTAAGAGACATTAGTTAGTGATAGATTCCATACCTTAGAATATCCCCAGGCGTCAGACTGGATCCTTAAATTTTTGCGTAGCAATACCCCTGAGCGTCGGGAGGTGTTGTCCGCGGCTCCGTGTCAGTCGTCGGCGTCGTTAGCGCCGGAATGACGTTGTCTGAGTACTTAGACGCCGCCCATGCGCGCTGACGTCAGTTCTGATACACAGCTTTTCCGCGCCAGATACGCAGAGCCATGATAGAACCAACACTGGTGCCATGAAAGTAGGGCCCTGAAAGGGGATGACCTTAACCCTAGATATCGGTTCGCAGAACGGGGAGGATGGGTGGGTCGGTAAGGAATCTATCACTAACTAATGTCTCTTACAGATATATCGTTACACAAGTAGTAACTTGCGCATCTGAAAGAGACACGTTAGTGATAGATTCCTTACCTTAGAATAGATACCCCAACAATACCAACCCCGGTGGTGGGTCTGCGAACCAATAACCACACCAGAAAGTCCTGGAGGACGGAACGGGCAAAGAAGCCATCCCTCCGGACTTGGCTGTCCAGGCAGTAGTGTCTTGCAAACGTGTGCAGCGAGGCCCACGTAGCTGCCTGGCAAATGTCCTGCAAGGGCACTCCCCGGCCCAGGGCAGTTGTAGTCGCCGTGGCCCGAGTAGAATGAGCCCTCAATCCAACAGGGGGCCCCTTTTTGGCCAAGGAGTAGCATGCCATTTTGTTTATTTGTTGTCCTCCTCGTGTGCCCGACCCGCCTCCCAGCTGAGACGCCCTCCCACTAACTTAATACAGCGCTGCTCGGCTGTAAACGCTGTGACTCGCTCCTCCTCACGGACAGAGTGGTCGCTCCCTGTGCTCCTGGCTGCAACCTGGTATCGTAGCGCCGCTCTGCTGAAGGATCTCTGTCATAACTGCAATTGTCTTCGCCTGCTGTGTGCTAGCGCTTTGCCTTATTAGCGCTCTAGATATTGATTTTGGCTGTGTATTTACATTGTCTGCGCGCCTGCCAATAGCGCTCCGCTCTGCTCCTCCCCCCGCCTCCATTTTGTTTATTTGTTGTCCTCCTCGTGTGCCCGACCCGCCTCCCAGCTGAGACGCCCTCGCCCCTCCCCCTCCACTATCCATATATGACAGGAGTTCCCGCGCGCAGCGTTTACGCGCAGCGACCGCGCCCAATCCGCGCCGAAGGTGCGCCAAAGGTAAGCCCGTCTACGTCCGTCCGCGCCTGGACCGCGCCCAGCGCCAGACCCCCTGGCTCCCGTCCCTCCCAACCCCCCCGCATTTCCTACGATGCCGCCACCCTCCTAGCCCTTAACCCCGGTCGCGCCCCCAACTGCGTCCAAGCCGCTCCTGGACACACCCATGGACCTTTCTCTTGCTACTCCTGCAAATTCATCGGCACCGACAACATCTCCGCTACGACCACAACACAGATTCCCGACCCCAACCACCTACAGTGCATCCTGCTCAACACTCGATCGGTCCACAGGCACGCCATAGACCTATGGAATCTACTAGACACCATCTCTCCAGACGTCGCCTTCCTTACAGAAACTTGGATGAACGCTTCCTCCGCCCCAGACATCACCATTGCCATCCCTGAAGACTATAAGATCACACGCAAGGACCGCACCGACCACACAGGAGGAGGAATCGCTATCGTCCATAAGAAATCAATCCGCATCTCAACCAGCTCTGACGCCAACCTCGCTAACTCCGAACACCTTCATTTCCAGATCCACATCGACCCCAAGACCACACTCAGAGGCACCCTCCTCTACAGACCACCAGGACCCCGCGCAAAATTCAGTGAAGACATCACGGACTTCATCACCCCACACGCGCTCCCCTCCAAAGACTACATCCTTCTGGGAGACCTCAACTTTCACCTTGAAAAGATCAACGACCGCAACACCGCCACCCTCTTAGACAACCTCGCCAACCTCGGACTTAAACAACTAGTCACTTCCCCCACCCACATCGCAGGTCACACACTCGACCCCATCTTCACCTCCAGCAATCATGTCTCCTTCAGCCACACTACGGATCTCCTCTGGACTGACCACAGCTGCGTGCACTTCACCTACAACAAACCAAAACCCACCAACCACCTCCAACCAACTCTGCAAAGAAACTGGAACAAAATCACCACGGACCAGATCTCCGCATCGCTCCTTCTTAACACCCCAGCCCACTCTTCTAACGCAAACGAAGCCGCCGCCAACCTCACCCTATGGTTATCCAACACCGCCGACACCTTGGCACCACTGAAAAAACGCCAAAGCAAACCTGGCAGCAAAAAGGCCTCATGGTTCAACGATGATCTTAAGAAATCCAAGAAACTCTGCCGCTCCCTTGAAAAGGCCTGGAAAAAAGACCCAAACACCAGCACCAGGTACGCCTTCAAAAACGCCACCCGCACTCACCACCAACTAATCCGAAAGGCCAAGAAAACAGCATTCAAGGAACGACTTGACAACAATGCCCACAACAGCAAGGAACTTTTCAACATCGTCAAGGAATTTTCCAATCCCTCGGCCAACTCCAACGACATCACCCCCTCTCAAGCCCTCTGCGACTCCCTAGCCTCATTCTTCCACAACAAGATTGCAGACATCCACAACAGCTTCGACAACCAACCCGGAAACCAACCCACCCTACCTTCTGCTAAACACTCTCCCCCCTTGAACACCCTTAACGACTGGAACCCAATCTCCACTAAGGACACAATCCGCCTGATGAATTCCATCCACTCAGGATCCCCCACAGACCCATGTCCTCACCACATCTTCAACAAAGCAGACTCCGTCATAGCACCGCACCTCCGAGACGTCATCAACTGCGCCTTCAACTCCGCCACCTTCCCGGAAGACTGGAAACACGCTGAACTCACCGCCCTTCTGAAAAAACCCACAGCGGACCCCACCGAACTCAAAAATTACCGCCCCATCTCGCTCCTTCCATTCCCGGCCAAAGTCATCGAGAAAGCTGTCAACAACCAGCTCGCCGCCTTCCTCGAAGCCAACAAATCCCTCGACCCCTCACAGTCCGGCTTCCGAGCAAAACACAGCACTGAGACCGCCCTCATCGCAGCAACAGACGACATTCGAACTCTACTGGACAATGGAGACACAGTCGCCCTCATCCTCCTCGACCTCTCCGCAGCATTCGACACAGTCTGCCACAGCACCCTTTTACAACGCCTCAGAAACATCGGAATCCAAGGAAAAGCACTTGAGTGGATCACCTCGTTCCTCACCGGAAGAACCCAGAGAGTCCGCCTCCCACCATTCAAGTCCGAGGCCACTGAAGTCATCTGTGGCGTACCACAAGGATCCTCACTCAGCCCCACCCTCTTCAACGTATACATGAGCCCCCTCGCGGCCATCGCCCGCCATCACAACCTCAACATCATCTCTTACGCTGATGACACTCAACTAATCCTTTCTCTCACCAATGACCCCAGCACCGCCAAAACTAACCTACACGAAGGAATGAAAGAAGTTGCCGAATGGATGAAACAAAGCCGTCTGAAACTGAACTCAGACAAAACTGAAGTCCTCATCTTAGGTACATCCCCCACTGCATGGGACGACTCCTGGTGGCCGGAAGCCCTCGGAAAAGCACCCATCCCGACAGACCACGCACGGAACCTAGGCGTCATCTTGGATTCTTCACTCTCAATGAACAGACAAGTCAGCGCCGTATCCTCTTCCTGCTTCAACATTCTCCGCATGCTCAGAAAAACATTTCGCTGGATCCCCACCGAAACAAGGAAAACAGTCACCCATGCTCTGGTCACAAGCCGACTGGACTACGGAAACACCCTCTACGCAGGCACTACCGCTAAACTCCAGAAAAAACTCCAACGAATCCAAAACGCCTCAGCCAGGATCATATTAGACATCCCACGCAATGAACACATCTCTGGTCACCTTAAAGGCCTCCACTGGCTGCCCGTCAATAAGAGGATCACTTTCCGACTGCTAACCCACGCACACAAATCACTCTACGACATCGGACCAGAATGCCTCAACTCACGACTGTCCTTCTACACCCCCTCCCGCCATCTACGTTCTTCCAGCCAAGCCCTCGCCACTTTACCTCGCATCAACAAGACCACCATGGGAGGCAGATCCTTCTCATACCTGGCTGCTAAAACATGGAACTCACTCCCCGCTTACCTTCGCCTTACCCAGAACCACCTTGCATTTAGAAAGCAACTTAAAACGTGGATATTTGACAAGTAATCCTCCTCCCCTTTCTAAGCGCCTTGAAACCCTCTGGGTATGTAGTGCGCTATACAAATTCTCTGACTTGACTTGACTTGACCTGAATACACAAGATGATCCACCGCGAGATGGTCCGCTTGTGCACCGCCTCTCCCTTCTTCGTACCCACGTAACCAACAAAGAGTTGGTCATCCACCTGGAACTGGCGTGTGCGATCCAGATAATAAGAAAGCGCACGTTTTGGGTCCAGACAGTGGAGCCTCTCTTCCTCTTTCGAGGGATGCGGATGCGGAAAGAAGGTGGGCAAGGTAATGGACTGCCCGATGTGGAAGGCTGTGACAACCTTGGGCAGGAAAGAGGGTCTCGTCCGCAACACAACCTTGTCCGGATGGACAGAGAGGAAAGGAGGTGTAGAAGAAAGAGCCTGGAGCTCACTCACTCTCCTGGCAGAGGTGATGGCCACCAAGAAAGAAGTCTTCAAAGTAAGAATTCGGAGAGGACAGTTATGGAGCGGCTCAAAGGGAGCACACATTAGGGAAGTAAGTACAAGATTTAAGTCCCACTGGGGCATCACGAAGGGAACAGGAGGGAACATGTGTGTGATGCCCTTCAAAAACTTATTTACAATGAGGGACTTGAACAAGAAAGGCTGATCAGGTAGCCCTAAGAAGGCGGAAAGGGCAGAAAGGTACCCTTTGATAGTTCCCAAAGCAGAGCCCTGCTGGGAAAGAGAAAGAAGAAAGAGGAGAACCTCAGAAAGGGGTGCAGAGAGTGGGTCCACAGCCTTTGCTGTGCATCATGCAAGAAATCTGTTCCACCTGCAGGCGTATACAGACTTTGTGGAAGGACGCCTGGCTGCCAGAATGACATCACAGACTTCGGGAGGCAAGTCAAATAGCTCAACTGTCGCCGCTCAATCTCCAAGCTTGTAGGTGGAGACTGGACAGGTTCAGGTGCAGAACCGTCCCCTGCTGCTGCGACAGAAGGTCCTCCCGAAGAGGCAAACGAATCGGGGGATTGACTGACATGCTGAGTAGCTCGGGATACCAGTATCTTCGTGCCCAGTGCGGAGCCACAAAAATAAGCTAGGCCCGGTCGCGCCTGATCTTCTTCAGCACTCTGGGCAGAAGTGGTATAGGCGGAAAAGCGTACAATAGACCGCAACTCCACTCGCTGAAAAGCGTCTCCGAGCGAGTGCCGCCTTGGAAATTCCAACGCGCAGAACTGATGACATTGCATGTTCTCTTCTGTGGCGAATAGATCTAACCAAGGCTCTCCCCATTGCTGAAAGAGGCCTTGCGCCACGCCCGAATTCAGACGCCATTCGTGATCCATCATGCAACGACAGCTGCAGCGGCAACCTGACCGAGACTCGGGATAAAGGCTGAAAGATCGGAATCAGAGCCTGAATATCCCGAACCCGCGGTTCAAGAGGATAAACCCGAAAACTGTGCCGAGTCTAGAACCGCTCCGATGAAGAGGAGCTTCTGAGAGGGACACAGGTGCGACTTCGGCACGTTGATGGAGAACCCCAGCAAGTGCAGGAGGTCGGCCGTAGTCTGGAGGTGGCTGACGACTGTCTGGGGCGAGCCCGCCTTCAACAACCAGTCGTCGAGGTAGGGGAAGACTGACACCCCTAACCTGCGCAGATGAGCTGCGACCACCGCCATCATCTTCGTGAACACCCGTGGGGCGCTGGTAAGGCCGAAGGGGAGCACGGTAAACTGAAAGTGCTCGTGGCCTACCGTGAACCGCAGGTAACGCCGGTGGGCCGGCAGGACGGGGATATGAAAATAAGCGTCCTGCAAGTCCAACGCTACCAGCCAGTCTCCAGGGTCTAGGGCAGCTAAGACCTGAGCCAAAGTCAGCATCTTGAACTTCTCTATCCGGAGGAAGCCGTTGACGTTCAGTAGGTCCAAGATAGGCCGTAGGCCCCCTTTGCCCTTCTTGGGTACAAAAAAGTAGTGGAAGTAACAACCACACCGTACTTCTGGCCCAGGAACGCGCTCGATGGCCCCCTTGGCCAAGAGGGCCGTGACTTCCTCTCGCAGAAGTTGCAAGTGATCCCCCGACACGCGGTGGAATTGCGGTGGCATAGCTGGAGGGGTCGCCTCGAAGGTGAGGGAGTAGCCCCTTCGGACGATCTGCAGCACGCACCTGTCCGATGTGACAGTGCGCCAGTGGGAGAGGTGATGGTGAACCCTGCCCCCCACTGGCATCACATGGGCCTGAAAACTCGGAAGGTTTTGAGGCAGGTGCTGCGGAGGGAGGTGTGGACTGGCCTCGCCGTTGTCCCCGACCGCCGCCACAGCGGTTTCCACGGCCGCCACCGCGCTGTTGAACATTCTGCGGTGCGTGGCTGGCAGCACGTGTGGGGGCGCCCCTTCCGTGGTCACGAAAGGAGCGAAAAGCACCCGTTTGCTGGCGTGTGGCCGAGAGGCCCAAGGACTTGGCTGTAGCCCTGGAGTCCTTAAAACGCTCAAGCGCATGGTCTGCCTTGTCGCCAAAGAGGCGACGGCCATCGAACGGCATGTCCAGAAGTGTGGCCTGGACATCGGCCGAAAAGTTGGCGGACCCCAACCAGGCGTGTCGTCGAACCGCCACTGTCGTTGCCATCGCCCTGCCCAGTGAGTCGGTGGTATCCAGCCCACACCGGATGGAATATCGCGCTACATCTCGGCCCTCCACAAGGGCTTGGGCAAGTTTAGCCCGGACCTCCTCCGGATATTGTGGCAGCACGTCCGCAACCGTGTCCCACAGGGTGTGGGTGTAGCGGCCCAAGAGACACGCGGTATTGACAGACCGCAGCCCCAAACTCAGGGACGAGAACACTTTCTTCCTGAATTGTTCATATCTCTTGGATTCCCGATTGGGCGGAGCCGTCGGGAATGCGGTCTGGGAAGTAGAGGCCTGGATAACCAGGCTCTCGGGGGTAGGATGGGTGGACAAAAAGCAAGGTTCGCCCGGGGCTGGGTGGTAGCGTCTGGCAACGTTCCTGTCCACAGGCGGACCTGTGGCGGGCTTGGACCAAGTGCCCACAAGAACGTCACACAAGGCCTCATTGAACGGCAGTGGAGGCTCACTGGAGCTTGCCTACGGTTTGAGTACCTCAGTGAGGAGATTAGTCCTCACGGCCGCGACGGGGAGCTCAAGGTTTAAGGCCTTGGCCGCCCTCGTCAACACTACACTATATGCAGCCCCCTCCTCCGAAGCCACGGTGGGAGGGGAGACAAATCCAGTGTCTGGCGAAGTGTCAAACTCCAGTGCTGGAGGGTCCTCAGACCCCTCCCAGTCACCCGTCTCCTGTAAAACAGGTGCAACAGACGGGGCCTCCTCGTGGAAATAAAAATCTCCAAAGGCCGTCGGAACGGGAGCCCAGCGGCGCCGTTCCGGCGCCAGACTCGGACTGAAGGGAAGATTGGGGACGGCGGCCACAGTGGGCGACGCCGGTGAGGTCGACCGGCGACGACCCGGGTCCGGAAGCGGATCCGGTGAGGTCCTGCGGCGCCGGGACCGAAGTCGCCGGCGGCGTCGGCGTCTGGGCCGAAGCACCCGACCCGCTAGGGCCTCCAGTCGGGACTGTCGGGCCCGGTGGCGCCGCGGAACCCGACTGAGGAGGGAGGGACCTCTTGGCCATAAGGTACCGCTCGATCTCCTGTGGCGACGCGCCGTGCCCAGGGACCCGAAGGTGTGGGGCAGGGCGCGACGCTTGCGACTCTGTCAAAGCCGCGTGGGTGGGGTCACCTGAACCCCCGGCTGCATCGTGCAAGCGTTGGGGTGGGTCAGAGGAACGATGACGTCTCTCCGACCTCTCATGCGTCTTACCTGAGGAATTGGATCCTGACGACCGATGTCCACTCCCGGAGCTGCAATGACTCAGACTCCGACCCGCGACCGGTCCCTTGACCTCCTGTGGGACCGGGACCTGGAACGGCGTGGGGCCGACTGCCAGAGCTCGAGTCGCTTGCGGGACCGCTCCCGCCTAGCTTTAGACGTCAGGGCCTGGCAGTCGGAGCAGGTGCGGTCGTTGTGGTCGAGGCCTAAACACTTCAGGGACCGGCGATGGGGCTCGGTAACCGACATCAGTCGGTCGCACTTCGAGCAGGGTTTGAACCCGGGCATCCCTACCGGCACCATTAGAGTCAAAGACTCGAGAAGAGAAATGATCAAAAGATCAAAAAAGTTTAGTCAAAAAATGACTAGGAGTAGAGCTTCTCCGCATCTGCGCTAGCTGGCGCGAAAAAAAGAAGAACTGACGTCAGCGCGCATGGGCGGCGTCTTAGTACTCCGACGATGTCATTCCGGCGCTAACGACGCCGACGACTGGCGCGGAGCTGCGGACGACGCGCAGGAGTATTGCTACGCAAAAATTTCTGGATCCAGTCTGACGCCTGGGGATATTCTAAGGTAAGGAATCTATCACTAACGTGTCTCTTTCAGATATATTTACTTCTTTCTCTTTTCAGGTAACGCTCCTTAACTGTGTGTCGTCTGGCCTTTGGTTTTACCTTTGTTATTCCTTCTCCTTCATCCTGCTCATCAGAAGATCATTTTGATGTTTCAAGAGTCATGAACTTATTTTCCTTCACATTTAAAAGAGGCAGATTGTTGATGGCTCATGCCTTTTTATGTGTTGCTATTGTTTTATTCTGGAACCTTTTAATATTGTGATGTAAGCGGCTGCTTGGACTGCATTAAAGGAATAATGCATAATGTCAGCCTCCGTGTCTTTAATGAAATCCAGATTCTCTAGTCATGTTAATATGATAATCTCAATTATTGGCTTAACACTTACACCCATGATAGATACACTTATGTACATCTCGATAGGGAGGCATAGTAGGAGCACGCATCTTTTATAATGTGTTTTATATACTTGAATGTATTCATGATTTTAGTAAGATGGTAGAACTATACGATCCTATTACTTTCGTAGTACTGTTAATCATTTATACTGTCTAACAATTGTTGCAGAACATCTATTCTACTCTAGAATAACAACTGTTCAATAGATAATGATTGAAAACGCCCAGCTTGTTTTATTTGGTGTATCTCTCTGAGATAAACCAATCGTTCAATCAATCAAACAATTTGTAGAGCGCGCTACTCACCCTGTAGGGTCTTAAGGCGCTGGGGGGAGGGGTCTGTTACTGCTCGAAAAGCCAGGTCTTGAGTTGCTTCCTGAAGGAGAGGTGGTCCTGGGTCAGCCGTAGGTGGGTGGGGAGGGAGTTCCATGTCTTGGCTGCCAGGTGGGAGAAGGATCTTCCTCCAGCGGTGGCTCTGCGAACGCGTGGTACGGCGGCGAGGGCGAGGCTGGCCGATCGTAGCTTGCGGGTGGGTGTGTAGAAGGTGAGGCGGCTGTTGAGGTGCTTTGGGACCATGTCTTGGAGAGCCTTGTGTGCGTGGGTGAGGAGTCTGAACGTGATCCTCTTGTTGACGGGGAGCCAGTGCAGGTCTCTTAGGTGGGTCGAGATGTGGCTGTGAGCGGAGGCGTTATGTATGCGCTGGAGTATTTTCTGTAGTTTGGCCATGGTTCCGCGCACGAGTGCCTGGGTGACTGTCTTCCTAGTTTCGGTCGGGATCCAGCGGAAGATCCTACGGAGCATGTGCAGGGTTTTGAAGCACAATGATGATACGGCGTTGACTTGTCTGGTCATCGAGGGAGGAGTCCAGGATGAAGCCCAGGTTTCGTGCGTGGTCCGTTGGTTTGGGGCAAGAACGAGTGACTGACCGAAATGTAGTACATTGTTTCCACGATCCAGAGGGATCAGGGTTGTCATGTTCTGAGGTTGCCAGAAACTATTCTCTCCTTGGTAAGAGGAGATTATAGTGGCACTGTGAGCTAGCTGACATAGAAAAGCTAATATACCCGATGGGTGTGATCAGAGTTTGTCTGACACCAATCCTACAGTGTATGTTATCTAAACGTGCAGATCCTGTATATTTTCTAAAGGAACTACACAACAGCAGGAAGATATTATGCAATAGATTAAACTCATGTATTCTAAACCAACAGCCCAAATTCATAAGGGCAAGAAATCTCTAATGCCTTTGATGTAAATGTAAATGTAAATGTAAATGTATAGGCATTTATATAGCGCACTACTTACCCGGAGGGTCCCAAGGCGCTTCGACCGCTGCGAAACCCTTCCTGGCTTCCCTGAGAGATGGTCCCTTAATGGGTATCTCCAGGGTGAGACCAGGCATCCCCGGCGGTCTGGTGGGGCCGTTAGTGAAGATGAGGCAAGCTGATGCCCAGGGTTGCCGAGTGTGATCGCTGATCAGAGTGGGCACCGAGGCGAGAGAATTATCGAGTCCGCTGACCCTGGTCCAGAAACCTGCCGCGCCGGGAATCGAACCCTGGTCCCGGGCCGTCCTCTGCTCTCGGGTCTGCCGCCTCTAACCAGTGAGCCACACTACTTTATGTAGGCAGAGGCACCAAGCAGGGCTAGTCACTGTCCTCGAAAAAATCTGCCATTGCCATGGAGCGATTGGCAAGCTTATTCAGACGCCAGGGGCCAGTCTAGGGGTTGCCAAATGGCAATTTATAGGAAGCGGTATCCCTGTATGCAGATGACACATTGGTGCATCTCTGTGACGTACAGAGAGACTTTCGCTCAGTAATGGAACTACTGAATCAATCTGGCACCTTTTCAAGCCTGAAGCTTGAACGGAAGCAGAAAAGGCGGCGTTGTCAAATATAGGCCTGGTAGCCTGACATGTCCCATTATTTGGAACGTATATCACTTGGATGAAAATACCATACTTGGAAATCTAGGGGTGGCACTCACAGGGATGCGCCAATGGTTGACCTTTTGTAAATCTTTGCCCCTCCCTCCAACGAGCATGGTGACAATTGGTTTTGTCCCAATTATTTATCACTTTTCGGCACTCAGAGTGATCCTACCCTAGTTTCTTTAATAGCCTGAATAGCTGAATGGTCTAGTCTCTGACTTGATATGGGGGACGAGAAGGAAACGGGTGGCTCTGTGCAAACTGTACAACCCAATGTAAATGGGCAGCCAAGGTGCCTTGCACTATGGATTGTACTATGCAGCAGTTCAGTTGCAAATGTCTATGAGATGGCTGTCTATAGCCCTTAGCTTGGGGGGGACACAATTATGATGGGACCTGGAGAGTAAGTCTCTCTTAGAAAGGATATTGTGACCTTACAAACCGGAAGTGTGCACAGCAGGAAGACTGGCCACAGATGCTAAAGACTGCTGGCACAAATAAATGCGACTCGAAGGGGGCTCTGTGCAGTACTCCCTGAAACCACCTGTGTGGTCACACCCGACTCTCAACAACATAATGCACTACCACAACACTAGTCCGTGGGCAGAGGTGGGAATTATAGTCCTGGGGGACTTGTATACACACAGAATGCTTAAGACCTTTCAGGAGTTGGATACTAAATATAGTAGAGGGGGAAGGCATTACAAACTTACAACGCTCTTGACAGAGACAAATAGCGGCTACATAGGGAACGGAACAAAGGGAACCACCAAAAGCGACTGCATTCCATCTACTCCTCACTCATGGCAACAACGGGAGGGCAGTCACATTGATGTATTGGGCATTACTGGAGACCCACACTACCGTATATCCAACACTCAGAAGTGGATGAAATATGTTGAATAAGACTTAACAGACAATGGGAGACCGATTTAGAATGTCAAGAGGGTGTCCCAAAAACTCCAGACTCAAGTACACCTGATTCAACTACATACATCAAACTTATCTGACCTCAAAGTTGATAATTTGTAATGCAACCATGCACAAAACATAAATGTCCAAGGTGTTTGCGCTTAGAGGCAGACTTATCACATGGTCTGGGCCTGTCTGGAAATCACAGAGTTTTTGGCCAACACAGTATCACTGATGTTGGAAATAATAGGTAAAATGCTAACAGCGGTCCAGATTCAATGCATGTTGGGGGTGCTTCCATGCTCCAAAAAGAATAACTATGCTATGACATTTGTAGGCTTAGCCCAAGTTCTGACTAGAAGACATGTAGCATTGACATGAAAATCTCATGCAGCTCCCCCACTGAAGTCCTGGTTGTGGTATCTCCGCAATTGGGCCACATTTGAGGTCGAAATATGGCTCTCTCCAGGGACTCCCAAGAGACACATGGGATTCGTACACTGGAAACATTGACTAGTAAAACCTAAGAGACCGTCTTGTACACCCCAGGGGGGACCCAACAAATCCATCACCTTCAATGGGGATATTCTACGACCTGTAATCGTGTGGGGGCGGGGCACATTAGGCCCATATCAACTTAAGTACGATGGGAGAGACACATAGGTGCGCAGTTTTTACCATCCAAACACTGCATTCTCGCTCACTCCCCCCCCCTTAGATGGGACACACTGCAGCAGTGATAGAGCTGTAGACGAGGCTCAGGCTATTCTGGAAGTACACGCAGCAACTCATCCTGGGGTGGAGGGGATGGCGAATTAGGGAGGAAAAAGAAATGAGACAATTGAAATTCACACTGCATCACCACGAATAAGCTACTACAAAATTAGTAGAGTTTTAAGTTGGCGGTTGGGGCTGCGTTAGTAGCTAAATTTGAATCATGACAGGTGATACCTTTCTATCTAGCATGGGGTGGAGGCGGCTGAGGACTGGCTGATAGGAATCATCAAACTGGGGAATAAACAATCAGAGATATGCCAATGGCATATATACCAATGTAAGAAATTCTTGTCCTTTATACAGATCTATAAAAAAAGGCAACAATGAAGAATCAATTCAAAATTAGATTTTCTCGATTATGGCTCAAGGAGTGCATTAAAATTCCTGTAAGTCATTAGGTTTTAATCAGAACCATAAACAAGTGAGAGACCAGAAGCTTACTGCTACAAGGTGCTGTTATGTTTGGCTGGAATGATGTAGGGATCTACATTGAATCTATGAGTGGAGGTATTTGGTATTCTGTGTGAATAATGAATTGCTACATGCATGTAGAAATGGAGAGTAAAGATTTTTTTAAATAGTTTTAGGCTCTCAGAAAAACTGGTTAGATATTTATTCAATGTATCACAATCTAGAACATATGTTCAGTGAGACAAATTAAATTCCAACAAACATTTTGGATTACGATAACTCATGCCCCCGTCATGAAGTTTTCTCATCAATATTTCATTGCAAATGTTGCAGTGATATTATCAATGATGTCATGAGTGATGTAATATGTGCAGTAATTAGCAGGGCATAGCGAGGACACAAGTTAGTTACTTTAGGACACAAGTTCGAGTTACTTACGATAACTATAACTGGGAACTTTCTGCATTCTGTAGAGCTGAAAACGTTATGTTTTAACTGAACATTTCACCTAACCATAACATTACTTTAAACTTTGGTTTATTCAGTAAACTTCTAGTTTTTTTTTAAAGTAATATTTTATAACCATACATGAAGCCAATGATGTAAGCAGCCAACCCAGTTGGCTGTCTGCAGCAAGGGGATTGGACAGCAGGCCAGGCCTAATGCCCACAGGCAACCAATTCTCCCCAACCCCTTTCGGGGATAGATAGATATATGCAAACTACTTTGCTTGTGGTAATATTCTGTAAAATCTATATTGCAAACAGAAGGAGATGGATCATTTCCATTTTAAAAATATGGGTCTGAAGCAATGCGCCCAGCTTCTATTGCACAACAGATTTTAGACATTGAATGTTTTACAAGAGAAATAGTCTCATTTAAAAAAATGTATAATCAGGCGTAGGAAACAATTTTTAATGTGTTAAACTTAAATGACAGGACCTAGTACCACTTACTCTTAACTTTATACGTAACTATGACTGTCAAATGAATTATTTTAATATCTTGTCAATATGTCTTATTTATTTCTGCACTACAATGCATGCTTTAATGATTTTTTGTACCACAAAAATCTAATAAAGCTTGATTTGATTTTGTACATCTATATTTGTATATGTGTGTATATATATATATATATATATATATATATATATATATATATATATATATATATATATATATATATATATATATATAGATCAAAGCTACCAAGTGCCCACAGGCAAGGCATCACTTGAGCAGCAGTAGTGGCGGGTACAGCACACCTCAACACATCGATATCTCTTTCCAGCTCTCATGTCTTCGATGTTCAGCCTGACGCGTTTGAGCCTTCGCTCTCATCAGAGGCTCGATTTGAGGTAAGCATTTGGACACTCCCACTTAACAAGATGATGGCCCACCAATGGGCGGTTAAAGTGTGTCCTGCGCACTGCCTGATGGGATCTGCAGTTCATTTCTTTTAGCTGTTGTTGATTGTACAGCCCTTGGATGGATCTCGGGGTGCGCGGTGTGTCTTTATCCCTCAACTGCTGCTTCACAGAATGAGCTCGGCATGATTCAGAGTTTGTGACCCCCATTTTCTTTGGGAGTGGTGCATGCCTTCGCGGCTGGGCTGCCACGTAAAAATCAAAGCTACCAAGTGCCCACAGGCAAGGCCTCACTCGAGCAGCAGTAGTGGCGGGTACAGCACACCTCTGATGAGAGCGAAGGCTCAGAAACGCGTCAGGCTGAACATCGAAGACATGAGAGCTGGAAAGAGATATCGATGTGTTGAGGGTGTTTCAAGCGATCTCTTAGTTAGTAGTATTGGGAAGCCCTGTACATGCGAATAAGTAGTCAGAACTTCAGTCGTCTTCGAAAGTTTTATTGCACTATATCTTTCTTTTTGCTGTATAGATAAGTATTCGAAGGAGGATAAATAGGAAAACGATAATTCCCTCAAGGATGACTCTTATTAAAGTCCTAAGTTCCCTGCATCCTCCTCCTTCGTGTCGCACCACGTCAAAAACCGGCTTCCTTCCCGAGGTAGGGCGTCCTACCTCGTTTTCCTATTTATCCTCCTTCGAATATCGCTTGAAACATCCTTCTACAAAGAACTCACTATCCAGTAAGACGATTGTAAATACTTTAAGCAACTTGCCCTGAAGAAGTCCCTTGAGGACGAAACGCGTTGGCTGCGAACACACGTGTTTTGCCTGTACACTTTTTTTTGGAATAAAAGAAAAATCACGACAAAGAAAACCTGCGTCGGTTTATTAACATTGTAGTTTTACAATTGTGTGGTGCACCTTTGCATTTTTGTATTTACAGATTACATTTATGTCCATACAGGTACATTTGCGTCTTAAGAATTCCTAGTGGATTGGCCCCCCCTCAAATATACACCCAGGGAATAGTTACACATCATAAACGTCTCATTCATATTGTGAAATACTTTCAAATGGCTCCCATACCACTGCTACAGACTAATTCAGTGCAACAAATATCGCTTTCAATGGTGCTATGTCTCACCATGTTCCATGGATTCAGAGGGGAAAGGAAATACACTGTTTTAGTACTATTACACGTGATAGCTCTCCTTGAGGCCTTACACTTAATGTAGTACACTTGAAATGTCAATCAAGACCAAGTGGGCTAATCCATTGCTTCATGGTGTTCTGAATGGAGAAGGATACACAAAGGCCATATACTAAATACTGGAGCTCTGCTTGTAACAGTCAAGCCCAAGGGGGCTACTCCACCCTGGGAATATCATCACTGGGCCTTTTCCACAGGAATTTAAATTTATCTCCTACCATGTTCCAAGTCTACATGGACTTGAGTCCGTTTTCAATGTTGTGTGCAATTGAATCACATGAGTGTATTTATTTACCGGTAAAACAAACGCTACATGATTTTGGTAACGCGCCGGGCTGTTTGCGGCCTTATTGAAGGATAATTAAATATTGAGCGGATTATTGCATTGAGTGTCGTCTGGACTTTGAATACACACACACACATATATATATATATATATATATATATATATATATATATATATATATATATATATATATATATATATATATATATATATATATATATATATATATATATATATATATATATATATATAAACACACATACATACACACACAACTGTATACACACTCGCATATAAACACCCAACAGCCTCGGAGTTAGAGAGCCCCCGAACCTTCAAGGTGGCTTCCGTGTACGGGGGCGAAGCACTCAGTCACTCAACAGCAAGAAAAAAAGCACTGAAGTCCAGTTTGTCACCACCAAGTGTTTAATTTTGTGGACTGGCAACCCTCCATTCCTTTTCTTTTCCTTACCCGTGTAGGCTCTGCAATAAGCCTTGATCACAGATGAGCAGGTTTGGCAGTAACGTGACTACGAGCTGAAATATATGGCTGTCATGTGACCAAAAAGTCTTGAATCCTATTACATCTACAATGCACTTTTATATTAAATCCAGCATGATTGTGTTCAACTCAAGTGCACTTGCATAAGTTTGTTTAAAGTGGCAACAAGTCACTTTAGTGCCAAACCTGCTCACCTGATATATATATATATATATATATATATATATATATATATTTTGTGGGGGGGTTTACTAATTCGGCATTACTCTTGTAATGATGAATTACTTATAAATTAGAAACTACGGGTCATATGTATGAACACATTTTCCCATAGACACAGAATAGGTCAAACCTGTTGATACATCTGGCCCTACGTTTCTAAAGAGGGCTGGAATAGGAAGAAGACCCTGTATGTTTAAAATCCACTGTAGATTACAGTTTAATCTGCAGTGCTTTTTAAACATAGAGGGACTGCTCCCTCTTGGAGCCTCATTTTAGAAACCACTGCAGTGCATACATCTTGGCGCTCTTACATACTCTGCTGTGATTACTGCACAGTATGTAAGGGTACCAAGGGGTATGCACTGCAGAGTGACATGCAGTGGTTTCCAAAGTATAGAAACCATTGCATACCACTTGGCAGTGGTGCCCTTAGGAACTTTGCAGTAATCGCTGCAGAGTACGTAAAGGCACAGAGGGGTACATGACTGCACTATTTTCTTAGTGCAAAATGCATACTGAATCCATTATTGCACGCGAGGGAGCATTTTGCACTAAGAAAATATCACCAAATCCCATTCCACCCCATTGTTGAAGGCCACTGTATGTCGTTGAATTGTAATGCAATTCTGCCGAGTTCAGTTGAATCAAATCCTCCCCAACCCTAATATAAAGCAGATCTTTCACCTTTCTCCAGAAATTCCCAAAAATATTAGTCAAATGTATATTTCAATAAGTACGTGAAAAAAATATAATAAAGGATTTTTGAACTACATGTCTCTCTCTTAACACAGTTTTTAAGTCGAGCCTAGGCAGAGCATGTAATGCCTCTTCGAGAAATGTTGTATTTACTCTGTGGGCTTACAGTCGCCCATTGCCTTTTTATTCATCCCTTCGATTGTCGTTCAAAAATGCTTGCTTGCTAATAAGGTAATCCTTCCACTTTGTCCCTCCTTTTTGTGTTTTGTTTCCTCCCACAGAACACCGGCCAATTACTGCTAACATTACGCTTCTGTGTTTATGTGTTTATTTGGGGGACTATTTTTTTCATTGGTTTCTGCTCATGTCACTGTTTCTTGGTCTTCGGTTGTTTAGCTTCGGCACCCATCACTTAATCATCCCCATCCCATTCAAATACCAAGATGAAATGTCAGACACTTTTTTTGAAATCGCCTCTTAAATTTGCTCTGACTTCGAAGTGCGAGGATTTCCCCCAAACCCTTTGCTTTGCTGCTTAAGTGAGCCTCGGTCAGCGGACCTTCAGCAGCCCAACCTTGCAGGATAGTTGAGGGCAAAGCGTAGGAAACTCCTGTCGCACTTTCTCTGACGCTTGTTTATATAATGTGAACTTCAGCTACGCAAAGGTGTTGGAGTGCTTTACATGAGCGCTAGTTACATTATACTATGTCAGATTAACTTTTGGGAGCATTTATATAGCGCACATACTCAACTGACCCAAGGCACTGACGCGCTTTACAAAAGCGAGCACTGGTTAGATTACACAAGATCAGGGACTTTTTTTATGTTTAGGTACGGTGAGATGAAGTGATGCCATGCCGCCCCTGTTCATTATTTCCCCTGTACCTGGCAAATGGAAGCCTCCTCACATATCACTGCATGCACCCCCTACTGCCACTTCCTGTCGCCCTACTCCTCCTCTCAGAGCCCTAATTCCAAAGCACATTCACAGCAGCTCCCCAGGGACTGAGAGAATTATTTTTATTATATAATGTGAACTCGAATGATCCGTAGGTATTGGAGCATTTATATAGCGCACATACTCAACTGACCCAAGGCACTGACGCGCTTTACAAAAGCGAGCGCTGGTTATATTACACAAGATCAGGGACTTTTTTTATGTTTAGGTAAGGTGAAATGAAGTGATGCCGATGCCGCCCCTGTTCATTATTTCCCCTGTACCTGGCAAATGGAAGCCTCCTCACATATCACTGCATGCACCCCCTACTACCACTTCCAGTCGCCCTACTCCTCCTCTCAGAGCCCTAATGTCAAAGCACATTCAAAGCAGTTCCCCAGGGACTGAGAGAATTCTTTTTATTATATAATGTGAACTCGAATGATCCGTAGGTATTGGAGCACTTTACAAACGCGCCAGTTACTTTACACAAGGTCAGGTTGATTTTTTTTTCTCGTTATTATGTGCGCTGAGATTAAGTGATGCCAACGCCGTCCCTGCTTATTCATTATTCCCCCTCTAACTGACAAATGGGAGCATTTTGTTTTTGTTGCTATGTCCGAAGATTCTATGACCCAGGGGGCTGGGAGAGAGGGTGGGGCCTGGGGCTGGTAAATGGTGCGAGCAGTGTATTGAATGGAAAACTCTGGAGAAGGGTGCCTGTTGAACAGAGACCTGGGTGAGGAGGGATGTGATGTCTCCGCCAGTGAAAAGCACTTCACTGCTTTTTTTCATAGGCTGTTCAATACTCTAGTGATACAGTCGCAAACAAAAAGTTATAGTGTTGTTGACTTATTTCGAACCCCTTGTGTTCCTGTCTGAGTGTTAAAAAACCTTAGAATGTGTCCATAAATATTTCCTGAGGTAAGCATGTATTCCTGAATCACACTGATCACATTGCATGACCCAGTGTGTAGTCAATTGTATCGCTCTGAAATCCCTGTCGGCACAACACCCAGGATAATGTGCTGCATGGATAAACACTTATAAGGGCCCAAAGGCGACAACTATCTGCATTGCCAATGCTTGTTGTTATTATAATTAGGGGTAAAAAATGTGAAAATAAATAGTTAGAGATACATTCATTTTTCTTTAAGGTAAAAAATAAAACAAGAATGTCTGTGTCTACCTTTAAACACTTTACACCCCTTCACATGCAGTGGTAAAAATAATCATCAAGGCCTTGAATTTTATGTGATACATCTGCAACAAATAAAATGCAACCATACAACCAGCATCTAGGTGGGAAGGCTCTACAAACGTTCACCACCTCCCCCCCCACCCCAACAAAATTTGGTGATGTCCTTGCCCCTTCAATGGACCTGCAGGAGGAGGAAAAGGGGTAGGTAGCGAAAGAGAGAAGGAGAGGGAGAGAGACGAAGGAAGAAAGAGAGAGAGAAATAAAGAGAATGAGAATTCCCCACCGGGGTACGCCACAGCTAGTCTTACCATGTTGGGGTAGCAGGGGGAGGCCCATGAAACCCCCAAGCTCCCCTGCATGTACTCAAAGCAGGTGAAGCATGAGCCGCATTGCTCCAACCCTGGGGGAATAGTTTTGTTTTCCTGCCTCGGGGTAGGGATAATCAAAGCATTATCCTGACCGAGAGCACGGGCAGGGAAATGCTTTGTTCTCCCACCAGGCAGGAGCAGCTTTGTGCTCACGTCCTGTGGGGGAACCTTACATTTTCCCTGCCTCAACTCGTGGCCAGGAAAACAAAAGGTGTCCCGGGGGTTCGGGAACCTGGGACACGGTTACGGAGTCTCCCAAGGGAATGGGGTCCCCAGGGCCATAGCATGGCTCAAGGAGGTGGAACATGCTGTCCCCCCTCCCCCCCTTCAATTGAGTTATTGGCCCCGGGGGATGGCGCCTCCAGGGTCTCTTTTGGCCCAATGAGGGGGGCACGTGGTACCCCTACCCTTGAATGAAATGTCAGCCCCATGATGCCCCTCCTCTTTAAGATATCGGCCCAAGTGGGTTGGGGTCCCCAGGGAGAGGCACCTATGTGGTGAAGGGGGTTAAAGATGCAGGAGTCGGAATTATTTAAAAAAACAAATACCATGGATTTGTGGATTCTCAGTAAATTCACAGCAACATTTTAAAAAATACAATTTTTGGCACCAGGTGGGATCCCTTTGGGACACCACCACCAGGCCTAGGGTGGGGTCAGGTATCCCTACCCTGTCCCCTTATGTCTTTTTCTTTTTACGTTTCTTTAGGACTCTGTACTCAGAAGGCTGCCACCACTGCCTGGATGAGGTGGTGGCAGCCAATCAAATCTCAGGAGAAATTGGTTGGCTCCACAGATCATCTGCGGCGTGATATATATATATTTTTTGCAACCTTCATTTTTACAAAACTACTGAATGGATTTACACTAAAATACAAGAAAGCCCTCTTTCTGGCTCAAGATCAAACTTTTTGCTAAATTCGGTAAATCCTTTCAGCAGTTTGGGCTTTATCTGCGTCTAAAGTTCGTATGGGAAAATTAATCCGAAAAACGCGTATATATATATTTTTTTTTTACATGTTTAGGTGCAGAAAATGCTGCGATATAAAAACTAATTTCACAGTGAAATGCGAGGTTAAGGTAGCCACTAAGGTAATTTTGATAATAAAACGCTGGTAACTAATGTTACCAATAACCAGCTTAGTGGTACTCGTATTGTCAACCTCAGACCGAAGAGCTAGCCCACCCAGTTGGATTTCAGACTTTGAGGCTGAACACATCCCGATGCACCCAGGTGAAGTAACTGATTAGTTTCTTCACTGTTTTCATACAGGAACAATTCTTGTAAAGTTCTAATTTGGAATATAGCACAACTATAAGGATGAAGATCTCAAATTTAATGAAAGCATGGAATAACAAATGCATCACTAAGTGACAGTGTGAGAAACCTAAAGAAATGTAACAGAGAATGTCGACCCAGACACCCTATTTTTATTTGTTTAAACACCCCATTATCTATAATACATCTTAAATTTTGCAGATTACAGCATCTAGATGCATACTCAAACTCAAGCCTATCTAACCTTTTACTTCTCTTGTTATATTTCCTGCTATAAAAATCTGCGGCCCAATAAGAAGCTGCTAGTTCTGCACGCGAAACCAGTCGCAAATCCCATACAGAAACTAAAGAACATTCTTATGAACATTATTCGCTCTTAAAACCTTCGTTTGTTTGAATAAACTAACTGGAGATCACAGTCATTAAAACAAATGAGGCTTACTTCAGTGAATATCAGCAAAACAATACTTACCTTTGTGGCTAAATTTTGTACAAAAGTGTGCAATTATATTACACCAGACCTTGCTATAGAGCAAGTAGGCAAAATGTTTTGAAGATAAACTAGAGTACATGATGCAAAACTACTATATAGAATGGGTTAGAAATGCCTAAATATTAGTCTATATCTGAAAAGAATCTAGAAAATAATTACAACCAGCATTCACCTACTCCCCTTTAACACCAAAATTAGGAAAGATAATAGATTATTCAAAGACCAAGCAGAAAAGTTTATGAAAATATGGCATTTTTCCAAGTCAAAAGCAGAATGTATAAAGCAAAATATTGTTCCAGATTGTTAATTGAAATGAAAGCTTTTTTGTGCCAGAATTAGTAGAATGATTGAATAGTGAAGATCTAACAGACTCAGGTGAAGATGTTTGGAATGCACAGCAAGAGGTTTTCTTTCTTTTTCGGTTGTTGCTTAGAAAGAAATGGCTTATAAAAAGTTCTGCAAACTTACTGATTTTTTGTTTTCCTTTTTTTCTTTTATGGTAGCTTTTTTCAGTAGAGAGTGCAAAGTTGCCTACAGAACAGAGATGGGTACAAACAAGTCACAGCACCAACTACACACAGCAACAACAACAACACAATGTTGACTGATACAATCAATTACAGGTTAAAATGTAACAGAAAAACAAAAATGAAACATTCACTTTTGATAATGGTACTTCTGTGATTTTCTACTTCCGCTAATAAAAACCTTTACACACAAAGCAGTTATGTAATGAATGCTTAAGGGATTGGGTGGGTGACATCAATTCTACTATTTCTGGCTACAACATAAAATAGTTTTTTTATTTAAAATTAGAAGGCAATTACCTTAAAGGATCCAATTATAAATAACATTTTAGAATCCATGAACTCAATAAACTCAACCAATTAATAGATAATGTAAGAATTAAGCAAAAGCTTTCTTTTAGAATGATATTCTATTGTGATTGAATACACGTAAACAATATCTGACACCAGAGAAAGCTAAAATTACACAGAAGTTATTTTAATTAGCCATTTTTGTACAAAAAAAGCATTAAAACACAGAATGCATTCTTTCCTAGCAATAATAAAAGTAATTTGCAATGTCATGTTTAGCGAATGCATTATCATTGTACTAGTTAGATAACATCTTTTAACATATAAAGCATTTCCACCATGCTTCCGAATTTAAGGGCCGTGGATGCACCATTGTAAACTCCTTAAGAAAATGATTCTATTCAATACACCTATATCCTACAGTGCCCAAAAGACTAACGGGTCATTAAGCTGGTTAACTTAGCAATATGAAAAGCACACGACTGAGGGGTCTGGCAAAGAGACAGTAATGCAGCAACAACTGGCCAATACAAATGTATTCATCACTGCTGTGTATCCATAGTCTGTGCACTACATGTCTGAATGGATATTGTAAATTGGTCTAGTACGCTGCTGAATTCAGCCTAGATCTGCCCAAAACATGGACCATTTTAGATTGGAAAAAAAAACCTGAATAAAAAAAGGGTATACCATACCTAAGAAAAAACATAAAAATTTGGACGAATATGCATTTTGTAGGTGGAAGGAGTATGTAGGAGCATGTGCTAAGATACATTTCAAATATTTTGAGACGTTGTCCCTTATAGGAGGAACCAGCCGTAGCCCGTGCAGGTAACAGCGTTGGGGCGGGGTGGGGGATTCCAATGGATGATGCGGAGGTAAAATTAATAATTTATTTAATTTTCCCTCAGCATCATCCCTCGAAATCCCCCACCACCACCCCACGGCTGTTACATGCAAGGACCGCGGTTGAAAGGAACCCTGCTAAAAGTCAGTAGGGATACAGAGGATAGAGCAAGTAGTCGGACCCTGAAATGTTATAAGACGCTCACCACATCAACAGGGCTACATAGAGTGGAGTTGTTGGGTTCTTCAAAAGGTCATGCTATGGCAGAATTGGCTTTTCTGAAAATACTCCTGCAATGTCCCCAACTACTTGAAATTGGCCGTAAGTTATTGAAAAGGTAAGGTAGCCTTAAACCAATTCTGTTCTGGACTGTACTGAGCTATTAGTTATGCAACAAAATAGACTGGTCATGTAAATTGATACATTTTAATAAGATAATGATTTATTTTATATGTTGTATGGTTAGCATGGTACGATTATGTACCTGGCTGCTATATGTTTGTGGTGCTTTTTAATGTAATGACTGTTTTATGTGTTAGCTACTAACGTATACTTTGTGTATTTGAATTCTATGGATAATATAATCAGAATAAATAATTTGAGTGACTGAAAAATAATTGCAAGATAGAAAAGGAAAGTAAAGAAATTCAGAGTTTACAGCAAAGGCATAATAAGGAAGCCCTAGCTGGATGGTGCTCAAAGGGCTTTTACACCACACTATGCAAGTAGGTTGTCATGCAAAATAAAGACCAAAAGAAAACCTATTAAAATCCTTTACAAGGCAAAACAAAGTTACTTTACATTTATATCTATACCATTGAACAAAATATGCTTGAGGTTTTCTATATTTTAAATGATCAATACAATTCTCTGTGGTACCTCATTGGCCTACTACAGTTTGTATGATGTTAATATATGTGGCATACCTTGACATATATATCATCTATGACTAATTTCTGGACTTTAAACATTTGTTTTGGTACAATTAGTACCAAAAGGTACCTAGAACGAGACCTCTTAACAGAGGAAGAAGGGGCAGTCAGCATTAGGGTTTAAAATGAGTGGGTTTGTTTGACCCATGTTCTTGCTGTTTGTACAGAATCTGCTGAAAAATATCTTTTTTGTGTGCAAACGGCCTCATACTTTCAGCTCAACTTGTAGGAAATGTTCCAACTTCTGCAGTGCATGTAATTAAGAGCAACTAGGAGGTAGAACGTTACAGAGAGACCTTGTTCGAGATCTGATATCTGCACTAACGAAACAGACTAGCATTTACGCTGCTTCAAATAAAAGCATTGTGCTCACTTAAATGTTGCTCCATGACAAACACCGAGTAATATGCGAAACGTGTGCAAACCAACTCCATAGAAATGCTGTGGAAAAGAGGGTACTTAAGCTCCCCTCAACTATGGTAGGATGGAGAGAGAAGAAAAGGTTGCTTATCTTCAATAACAATATGTCTAGTGAAATTATCTCCTTCCACCAGATTCCTCTCCGGGTGACTACTTGCTCAGGGCTTCAGAATGATTTGCATTCTAGCATCAGTTTCTGAAATTGCCTTTACTCCTCACGGAGGTGTGCCGAGGAAGAGAATGCCACATCAACAAGAATTGCAGCAAAAAACACTTTTGTATAACCTGGATTCTTGTTCACCGTAGCATTTGCTCATTGAGAAGGAGAGAGGGTGTTTGGGAATATGCAAGAAGTTTATGTATCCAACAGAAATATTTCTTCCAATGGTCATTAACTTTTTCTTCTTATGAATACATTTTCCTGAGGATTCCTCAACTTATGAATTAGTCCCTAAGTAGTACCTCTCTGATAGGTGAGACTGGAAAGTGCTTGTTAATCAAAGAAATCATGCAACACAACCAGGGCAGTGTTCCCATTACTGCATGAATTGGATGTGAGGCAGTAACACCTTGCGAAAATATGCAAGATTGACCACATAATTGCATGTTTGATGTTGATAACCGACACTCCACTTGCATGAGCTGATGGCAGATAGCCATAAACCCAAGAGGGTCTTTCTTGGCCAGGTCAGAGCAGATTTTGATATAAAGGATGACCCAAAATCAAATGGTGAAATTAGTCAATAAGTTTGGTCACCGACCTGGTCTTTCTTGGCAACAGGGAAGCAAACAACAAGCTGATAATATTCTCGGTCCTGTTGTGTGCGGTCAACGTAGTAGGATAACTCACTCCAGGGATCATAGTCAGTGCAGGTGTACCTCCTCCTTGGTTGAATGCTTACAAAGGAAGAAGGTTGGAAGAGTGATACATGGGCCATGTGAAAGGCCAAAAGAGGAGGTTAGGAGATCCAACTTAACGGAACATTTTGAAGGATGGGTGAACTGAAAGGTCTTCAAGTGCTAAGACCCTTCAATCAGAATTAATAGCCACAACAAACTGTTTTCAGAGGTAGAATCTGAACAGCACAAAAGTGCATTGGTTCGAATGGATATGACATCAAGAAAGTGAAAACAAGATAAAAATCCAACTGAGCAACAATAAATGGAGTGAGAGAGAGCAAGTAAAGTAAACCTTTTAGGAAATGTACCAGTGACTTGAATAGGGGTGTTTCATCAAAAAGGCACATAAAGGCAGACAGAGCGAATGGGTAGCTTCATAGCCACTGCCAGACCATGCAGTGCAAGGGACAATACATACCTCAAGATATCTGGAAATTTAAAATAATTGATTCCTTCCAACTCACATCAATGCACTAATCTATTTCAGTAGCCCATGTAAATTGATTTGGTGACAGGCTTCTGGGTCGCCAAGATGAAGTGTGCAACCTTATCAGGAAGGAAGACAAAAGGGTTCTAGCTGGCATCACTCCATGTCTGTGCAAACAGCTGCATCAGCTGAGGATTGGGGTGGAGGACCTGACCACCGGATACAAGAGCAGTTCTAGCTGCAAGGGAGAGGAAGCGCTGGCTAAGTGCTGCGAGCCAACATATTGGTCTACCAGATCCTCCTTGTTCAGTCAAGGCAGATCATAATCAAATGTGTTTTATCATTACAAACATCCACAGGGCTTTTGAGAGAAGAGGGATTGGCTCAAATGCATAAAGCAGGCTCTGAGACTAGTTGAACCTGTAGGTAGCCTATTTAAAGGAAGAGTATGGTCCGAAGCCAAACAGACTTCCTGTGCTAAGTCTTTGGGAAGAGATCAAAGAATGGAAACCCCAATCTAGAGAAGATTGCCTCCATTACTTCGGGGTATAGTTCCCACTTGTGGTCCTCCAGAAATAGGTAATGGACCTGCTAAGGGGCAGGTAAGCCAATGCTGGAAAAATTCCTCGCTATTGCATCCACTTCACCAGATGACACATTTTTCAAAGTACTAGGGTCCCGGACCATACACTGTCCTACCTATTGATAGAATGGATGGTGGAGGTGTCTTCCAAACTAATCTGGAAAATGCTTCCTGGGATAGAAGGCAGAAATGCCTCCAGGCCAAGTGGACGGCATGCAGCTTGAGCAGATTCAAATGCAGAAGTTGCATCAACATTGAATACAGGCAACTGTGCCATTCTGTTGCCCAGATTAACACCTCAGCCAAGTGAGGAGGCATCCATGATATCATAGCCTCAGTTTGTGGGGGTGAAAGGGAAACCTCTCAGGAGGTGGGAGAGTTCATTCATAAGTGCAAGTCTTAGTACATCGAGTGAAGTACGAGTTATTTACCGTCGGTAACAATGTATCTGGTAGAGATGATTCTAGCTGCAGATTCCTTAACGTAGACTTATCCCCTGGCGTGAGCCTGGATCCGGAAAACTTTTCTGCCACAGCATCCCTGCGCGCCGGGGGGACGGCACCACGTGACTCCGCCCTGACATCGTCTGCATAGTCAATGAAGATACATAAGTACCACCCCGGCGTGCCTAAGTCAGTTTTCTTCTAAGAACTTTTTCCGTGCCACAACGCGGAGTCATCACAAACAAAACTGCGAAAATACTGGACAGTGTGCAAAAACCCAGCTAAACAGAAGGGAAAGAAAGAATGGTGAGGAACAGCACCATCCAGAAAAGTGCCGCCAGACCACATGGAGCTGCAAACAAGGGCATGGGCCATGGAAATTCCGAATGACCCCAAGAAGGGGACCGTTCCAGACTGAAACCAACCCAGGAAAAAGGGTGGGATCAGCCGGAAGATAAGAGGAGGAACAAGTAGGACGGACCCAGCCGTCAACCCTTGAAATCATCCCTCCTGGAACACCATACAGAGGACCGGGCCAAAACGGCCGACAGGAGGGCGAAACACCACAGCACAACACCGAAGATGGAATACCAAGGCAGCCAATCTATACATCAGATACTTAGAAAAACAGAACTGAAGCAGCGCCAGCTACACCCAGGTTACGGTAAAGAAACCCCATCAGCGGAATACGACAACACCAGGAAAGGCAAGAACCCGCAAGGAGAGTCCACACCCTCCCAGCGAAAGACAGAGCTATGCAATAGCTACAAGTACCCCACAAGGGGTATGACACGTCCCAAGAAAATTATGGGAACCACTCTTAGGAGAGAAATCCAGCATCAGAGAACAAAACTATAAACCTGCGGCAGAAACCACAGAATGCCAGCAGCCAAAAAGTATACTCTTGCCAAAAAAGGGTGAGGGGAGGGGGGAGGGGGAGAGACGGGGGGATATGGGGGGGGAGAGGGTATGTGGGGGGGGCTGAACCAGCAGCCATCTGAAGCAGGCCAACCAAGGGACCCCAAGGGCACAGCAAACCACACAGAAAGTGTAACGGTCACTCCAACCCCAGATTCCAGGAGCAAGTGGGATAACACCTCCCACCAAGACCCAGAGGATCAACAAACCGACCTACTGAGGAGGAGGAGGACGACGGAGGCCCACAAGAAGACGCTGAATGGCGGAGTCTGCATGATTATTAAACAGAAGGACCCCTTCAAAGGGCAGATCAACCAGACGCTCTCTAATATTTTCAGGAAAAACGGCATCCCGTAGCCAAGCATGGCGACAGAGAGCCACAGAGGTGGCCATAGCACGGCCGAGAGCATCGGCAACATCTAAGGCCGCATGAAGAACAAACGCAGCCAAAAATCTACCATCCCACACATGGCCTCGCAGATCAGCACGGTCACCCTCATGGGAGACATGAGAAAGAAGGGACTCAACAGACTCCCACAGGCTGGAAGTAGCCCTGGTCAACACACAGAGTTAAGCGCCCGCAAGGACGCGCTCGAATAAGAAGAAGACATTATGCCCCATGAATCCAACCACCGGGCCTCCAGAGACGGAGATACAGGCAAACATGGAAAGGCATTCCGAAGAAGGGAGCCTTGAGTAGAAGGGTGGAAAGAAAGACAGACAGGGTTGTGCGGAGCGGGACTGTGGAGATGCAGGAGCGACTGAGGCACTGGATCCCCAGTGGCAGGATGCCCCCAAGCTCTCATAAGAGAATTGTGGAGTGACGCTTCAAAAGGAAGGAACAACTCCCGTCCACCAGAACCCTGGTGGAGAACTTCCAAAAGGTTGTCCTTCGGAAAAGGAGTGACAGGTTCACCCATCCACGGAATACCAGCGGCTGTGGAAATAGCCCGTACAAAAGCAACCATGGCCTCAGTAGTAATTCCTCCGTGGGCCACGGCTGCAGACTGAGCTGTCCATCCCCAAGTCCAGGGGGGTGCGACCAGGCCCGGAATAGTGGAGGATCCACAGATGAATGGGAAACCTGAGGGGCCTCAGGGGAAGGTGGAGAGGCCGGAGGAAAAGCCAGTTGCGAGTCATGGAAAGAAGGGTTCGAGGATTTAGGCCATGGGGACGGCGAGAAGCCTTTCCTGGAAGATGCCAGTGAAAAGGCAACAATACAGCCCCCTGACTACAGGGAGGAACACACCACCAGATGACAGACCTCTGGAGAAGAAGGGACCTCAGTAGATGAATCCAGAACCAGACGCCGGGGCGGCTCCGTGGAGTCCGCCACCGGCACCTGGTTGGCGTCGATCAGCGCTGGAGAAAGCACTCGGGGAGGGGTCGACGCTGGAACAGTAAAGGAGCGGGGCCGAAAAGGCGCCGGCCCGGCCTCAGACGGGGCAGCTGCCCGCGTCGAGAACCGAGAGGAACTCCGGAAAGCGCGCCAGGTCCCGGCCTTCACCGGAGCCGGGGAGGAAGGCTCCCAGCACCGAAACAGCGCCAGCTTGACCTCTGGCGAGGCAGCCATCTGCTCAGAGGACCGAGGGGGACTCTGGGGCAAGCCCGGAGTCCCGGCGATCTCCTGCGATGCCACAGGGAGCCCCGTAGGAATTCGCGGCAAAGCAGGGACGCCAGGCGCTGAAGAGGGAAGCCCGAAAGATCGCACCTAGACGACACCAGCCACCTACCTAGGACCTGAAGCTGAAACCTTCAGTGCCGGAGCCGCAGGCGAGTCTGCGTAAGTCCCCGCGCGAGGCAAGGGATCTGTGGACGTTTCAGAAGGTGGAGGAAGGGCCAAAGAAGCCAGCAGAGCTGCAGCGTAGGCTGTCATTCGGGGCCTAGCCGCCCCTGCGCCGGGAAGTGGCGGGCAGGAAGGCGACAAGCAGGGGCGCATGTCCAGAGGGAAGTTGGCGCCTACCGCGGATTGAGGACAGGGCCTCGGAGACAAACTGAATGTCCTACCAGCTGGAGAGCCACGCACTTGAGGTCATGGCGAGAGACTATGTCGCAGACGAAACTGGCAGCTCCTTGCTTCTGAAGTAGGGGACGGACGCTGGGATGACACCGACCTGGACAAGCGCGCCGACAGCAACTTCATCCGGCGCTCCCGCCGTGATTTAGGCTTAAGGTGCTGCCAGGCGCCGCACACTTCCAAGTTGTGGTGCTCACCCAGGCACCACATGCAAATCGAGTGAGGGTCCGTCGCCGACATGGTACGTGCACATGAGGTACACGTCGAAGCCCGAAGGCATTCGCACACTGTTCACTAACGGCAAAGCGTGAAAAAGAAGAGAAGGCGTGAAAACAGGCCAGGACACAACCCGAATCCGCGTTGCACGCGGCAAAGAGAAAAAACTGACGTAGGCGCGCCTGGGTGGGACATAAGTGTCCTCGCCGATGCCACGGACACAGACGATGTGAGGGCGGAGTCACTTGGTGCCATCCCCCGGCACGCAGGGATGCTGTGGCATAAAAGTTTTCCGGATCCAGTCGCACGCTTGGGGATAATTCTACGTTAAGGAATCTGCGGTTCGTAGTCTCTATCAGATATAGCTGTACTTGAGTCAAAACACCTGTAGAACCGGATCTGACCTCCCGCCAGACTCATCGGGATCATTGCCAGAATAGCCGCAATCCTCAGTGGAAGAGAACAGGCCTCCCCTAAGGGCTGTGTTGAGAACTGTGGCAAAACAATTCAGCCTATGTGTGCGAGAAAAGTGGGACTTTCAGCTGCTGATGGTAAAGCTCAAGTCTTGAAGGAGAGTTACTGTTCACCAGAAATGTTTCTGGACAAGTTTCAGGGACTCTGCAGTTAGGCATCCAGGTATGGAAGCAAATTGATTTCTGACCAACAGAGCTGCCATAGCCACCAGCTCAGCTGCCACGGCCACCAGTGCCTTTGTAAAAACAGGAGGCATTTTCTCTCCGAATGGGAGACTCGTAATATAAAAATGTGGGCAGTGCTCTGTGAGCCTCAAGTAGCACCTGTGGGTGGATGAGGGTTGGAATATGAAATATCCCCAGTTCAAGGCCAACAGGACCTGGGCGAAGGATAGCATTTGAAGCGTTCTTGCTGGATGAACAGGGACAAAAGGCAGAGCTCTGGAAGAGGCATAAAGCCTACATTCTTCTAGAGGATCAGGAAGTAACAGAAATAAAATCATGTGCACCCCTCTTTGAGAGGCACCTTTTTCTATGACTTTCTATTTAGTAAAGCAAGGACCTCTGCCTCCAAGATCGACATGCAAGCATTCTCTGAAGGAGGGGAGTTATCCAGCAGGGAGTTTAGTACAAGAAGGGGACAACCCTAGCTGGAAGATCCAAAAGGACACCATCATTGCCTATCAATTGGTAACAAAATGGGAGAACCTTCCTCCTTTTTGAAGATGGACCCAGAGGACAGTGGGGGCTGGATCTGCTGCCAACTTCGAAAAGATTAACACATTTTTTGAGGAATCTGAACAGCTTGAGAAAGCAGCCATTAACAGAACTGCCGAGCCCCAGAATAACCACAAAATTTGCAAAGTTGTTGGTGGAATTGCATTGCAGGGGAAGCCATGAGCAGGGCTTTGGCTGTAGCCCTCTGTTCTTGAAGCCTTCGAAGTTCAAATTGTTTTTTTCTCTAAACAGGCATTGTCCCTCAAAGGGCATGTCTGCAAGGTTAGCTTGAACATCCCCTAAAAATCCATGATAGCTGCACCCACGGACTGGGCCACCGTGTCCACAAAGTCAAAGCCAGATTTCAGTATTTGTTTAGCTGCATAAAGTCCATTACTCACCAGGTATGAGAATGACTGTGTTCTTTTACAGGTTGAGTACAGTGAATTTTGCCAGTCCACCTACAACACTGCCACGAGGCCCAAAAAACACAGTTGGCATTAGCTGTGTCTAAAGCGACTATCTATGCTGACTGGTGATCTGCCTGTGTACAGGTGTATCCAAAAAGAATTCTCCTCGACGACCGCTATAGGGTATAGGGGAGTGTTGTTAAAAAGAAGAAAGGACTCTACAGGCACCATAGACGATTGCAATATTTTCATCAGGATTCAACTTTACTACTGCAGACGGCACAATCAGTTCCTGTGTCTTTGCCAGGTTCCTAACAACTACTGTGAAAGATACAACCTCCTCAAAAGCAAGGGTAGAAAATGTCTCCTATTGAAAAAGTACATAGGCCACTGGCATTTGGTAAATCCAAATGCATGTCGGCATCAGAATTATGAAGAGACAGGAGATGATCGGCAAACTTCTGTGAATCTGTAGACTTTATCCTCTACAGCCAAACAATCTGATTCAGAACTAAACACTTCCCTATAAGGGCGACCATTTGAGCCCTAGGGAGAGCATTTGAGCCCTATGGAGAGGCTCCCCTGCTGGGTCATCATTGCAGTTAGACCAGACTTTCTCAGTTGCTACACAGATATTTTCATCTATTTACTTACTGTTGGTGCCACAATTAACTGAGGTCAGCACAGCTAAAGGCCCCGAACCAATGGGGAGAGTGCCGTGGATAAGTTTGCTTTATGCTTGGAGGCTAAAGCCCATGAAAGAAAGGTGTCAGACAACGTCTGGGTCAGAGAGCTAAAGCAGCAGGTACGGACCTCTTTGGGGAGTGGTCAAAAGGATTGTGGTGCCTACATGGAAAAAATCCACAACCTTCCTTTTGCATGCTCACTTGAAAGACCAGGGAACTCCGGCCTTAACTACTTCGGTACCTTAAAAATAAACTGATGTTGAGGAAAAGTCTGGTGTCGGTGAAATGGCATCATGAAACCAAAAGGTCTCTTAAAGCAGCAACATTTCCTCGAAGTAGAGGATTTCTCCTTCCTAGGGCACTATTTGTGTTTATGTGAAAATATTAGTACAACATTTTCTAGGGAGAATTACATTTTGGAGAAGTAGTCCATTTGGGTACTTCTCTGTGGGCTCTAGCCAAAAACAAGTTTGCCACCCACTTATTGATGCCCTTTGGGTGCACGAAGTGCAGGATGAGCACTGTCCGTTAACCATAGTCACCATATACAATCAGGAGGATCTCCTTGCTGCACCGTGTTCAAAGCTCAAACCTGGAGGTTCTTTGAGAATTTTGTTGCCGAGAAACCGAGAAAAACATCAGGCCATTTCAATGAGGTATTAAAAACCTAGCAACCGACACCAAAACACGGTTTGTCACCTTATATAACTCACTGAGGGTACACTGAGAATCTGGGTTACTGGCTGGAGTTACAGGGAGTCACCTTGTAGCGCTGGAGAGTCATGCTGGGAAAAAACATTTGCTGGCCCAATCCAAAGCCTATAAGGAATATTCATAAGGTGAGGAATCTGCAGAAAGATGTATAACTGGAATGCTGGGAAAATGGTTCCCAACAGACAATGCTAAATATTATCTGGTATGGAACAGATATAGTTGAAGTATTATACCAACATAATGGCGACAGATGGGGACAGGCAAAATAAGCTAATCTCAGGAGGTAGATCAAATGCAGTTAACTGCTGCCTGGGTGCAGAACGCTGCCCTGCTGCTGCAACAGAAGATCCTCCCGAAGTGGAAACCGGATCAGAGTAGAGCTGCTCATGTCCAGAAGTTCAAGGTACCAAATCCTCATGGGGCAATCTGGAGCCAGCAAGATGACATGGCCATGGCTGTTCGTAACCTTCTTCAGAACTCGAGGCAGAGGTTGAAAGACTGATAGGAGTCCAGTGCTCCACTGTTTCCTAAATGCGTTTCCCAGAGGGAGCCTTCTTGGAAAACCCAGCTCACAAAAGTCCTGGCAATATGTGTTCTCAACGGTGTTGAAAAAAAACAAGCCAGGGTTCTTCCCACAGTTGGAAGATGTATTGTGCTGCCTTTGGGTGCAACCTCCAGGCGCCGTCAGCTGAGCATATCCATTATGGCTCTTCGAAATCCTGTTAGGTGGTTCACGATCAAGGAGATGCCCTCACCCTTCAGCCAGCTCAAGAGATGTAGAGCCACTTAGCACAGGACACAGAACCCGACTAAGACTCCCTGCTTGTTGCAGTACCACATGGCGGTGGTGTTGTCAGTAAAAACCAAACTAGCCTCTCTGAGAAGGACTTCAGAAAGGCTTTCAACACCAGGAAAAATGGCCTGAAACTCAAACAGGCTGATGTTGTCGAGTTTCAGTCAGAGACCATAGTCCTTAAATTGTCCATTCTCCCAAATGACCGCCCCTACCCAGCAATCACGCATCCATCACCTCCATTACCTCTGGGTGGGGTACGGAAAGGGGTCCGCTGCTGATCCAATTGTGGTAAAGCAGTCACCACTGCACGTCTGTTGCATTCTCCTCGAAAATCTTGATGGAAGTCAACTATGCTAGGCCCATTGAGACTTCAGTTTCCACTGCAGAGTCCACACATGCCATCTGACACAGTTAGCGAGTAGGATGCAGGTGACCAAGAGGTCTCAGGCACTCTCACTGAGACCCAGGACTGAAGCTGAAACATTGGAATCATAGCTCAAATGTCCCGGACTCACTTCATTGGAGGGAAGGCCCTGAAATGCAGTGTATCCAAGACGACTACAATGAAAGGGAGCCTTCGAGAATCAGTCAGGTGTGTCTTCCGCACAATGATCATAAACTCTAGTGATATCAAGAGATTCGCCATGGTCTGGAGGTGGTTGAGAACTGCCGGTTACGAGCCCTCTTTCAACTTTCAGTCATCAACGTAGGCGAAAACTGGTATCCCCAAACTCCCAAAATTTGCAGAAACCACTTTTGCTAACATCAGTGGGGCACTTTTAAGGCCGAAGGAAAGCATGGCAAATTGAAAATGTTCCGAGCCTACTTTAAACTACAGGTAACATTCAGGGCAATTTGAATCTGGGCCGGGGTGACTACTTTGAATTCTTCCTTCCATAGCAAGTCAATCAGAAGGCCTCCTTCCTTTTTCGGTATTAGGAAATTTCAGCAGAAGCAACAAGTCACGATTTGCACATCAGGTACCATCCATGTTGTCCCTTCGGCCAGTAGAGCATGCACCTCTTGCAATAAGAATGATAGAAGATCCTCCGACAGCCGCTCTGATGTGAGTGGATTGGCTTCTTCATTGGTGTATACATAAACAGACGTTCTATGATCAGTTAAATTTGATATCTCATCAAACAACATTTTGTGGTTGCTGCTAGAGAACGATGGACAGAAAGGGAATTATACATTAAATATGATTCTCAGTGCACCGTTCATAAACAAAATGTACATTTTTGTTGAGCTGACCTGGTAGGCCTTCTTTCCTACGGCCTGGAGCAATGGAGCATAATTTATATGTCTCAGACAATATACTTCCAAGCCATCCTATAGTTTGGAGAATGATTCATACCCTTTCAAATGGGTCACCATGGTGTTGATTGCTTTTGATTAACATACACAAGTGCATTACTTGACCACCACCTTTCAGTTAGTCATTAATAGTTGTCGGAGACTAACTTAGGAGTAAAAAGACAGTAGACTACCCAGACTGTGGATAAGTGTTCACAAAAATGAGGCATGACCAAATCTATTATTTCGACAATGCCCTCACTTGATTTTTCCTTTTTAAGTCTGCATGTTTTTCCATCTCTGGTCATGGGTTCACCACAACTTAATATCTACATTTTAAAAGTAATTAGATTGCTACACTTGCATTGTCTTTTTTTTACAATTAATCCTAGGCACTGGAACATTTCAGTTTGTACAATGCTCAAGTTTCCCTATCACACTTTTTACTTCTGTTTTTTCTTTTGTTTATTTTTCTACTGTTTACTTTTCATCTATCATTCCACCACATCAGAACAACAAGGCATTTTACAGTGCTTAAAAAAACTATTTTGGTTTAATATTTCTTATGGGTATTGGCCTCACAAGGCTAATGTGATTTTGCACTCTTTAAAACCACTCTATACATGGGTCAAAGTTTTGATCAGGTTTAGTCAAAGAGATGACATGTTATAAAGATTGTTATTGAGTTGTTCTGTTTGGTTTCAGATTTTGCATTTGAAAGTAAGATATTCTGCCCTGATGAAGGACTACACATCCAAAACGCATTGGACATTTCATTGCTGTATTTGAAGATTATGATGAATCCTGTTCCTCAAATAGGATTTGAATATATTCCTTCTTGTAATATAAGTTTACTACAGACTGCTAAAAAACACATGAAGCTCCAATAAACTATAAGAGGATTAATACTGAGGCATACAACTATTTTGAAAGGCTCAGCCTTCATTGTACAGTGCAACTTGGGATTACATTGTCAATTTGCAATGATCATCGATACAAAAAATAAAGGTAATTTAGAACATCTAAATTAGAAAAGGCCATAATGTTTTTAAATGACCCAACACATCAGTTGGGCCATTTATTGGACCCCATTTTTGCAAATTGGGGAGCACTTGAAATGGAGACTCAACTCCCAGTCGTATGGTCAGACCATTTTCTGATTCCTTTTAAAATTAGAATACCTATAAGGAAGGAACAGAAAATGATGGTGAATAAAGAGAAACGCAGGAGATTGGCGGGTTTCTCGTCAGAGAATTTCAACATGGCTTACACAGGGCGGGCCTCCAGGCGGGCAAGATGTTGAGTCTGCATATAGCGCCTTAGATACTCTCATCACGGAGGCTCTTGACAGCAAACAAATGAAATCCGCCTCCTGGTTTGGGGCCGAACTAAGAATGCTAAAGGCCGCTTGCAAGCGCCTCGAAAGACGCTGGAAGAAAGACTTCTTGACTACGGACAGGAATTAATATAAAGCCAGTCTCAAGGGATACCTCACCCTAATTAGAAAGACGCGGGCGCTATACTATAAGGGGAGAATAGAGACAGCAGAGAGCTCGGTCAAGGAGTTGATCAAAGTCTTTAAAGAGATATCATCTTTATCTAATATCGCTGCACCGTTGGCAGGCTCAGAGGAGTCTTGTAATCAAGTGGCAGACTTTTTCACAGAGAAGGTGGAGAAGATTTACTCCACCTTCCCAGTTTCGGCTCGAGAGGGGAGCATGACTGCGAACGTGTCCAGTAAAATAAAGGGATCAGAATGTCTGGACATGTTTACAGTTCCAGATCAGGATACCCTAAATAGGATAGCCACTAACATTAAATCTGGGTCACCCAAAGATCCTGCATCGCCTAAGGTGCTGAGAGGGAGTTTGGAGACGTTAGAGCCCTACATTAGACATCTTTTAGAGCTCTCTTTTATCTCACGCAGCGTCCCAAAGAAATGGAAGGAGGCTGTGGTAATACCTCTGAAGAAGAAACCCAATGATTGCTTGGATCAATTAGATAATCTGTGCCCTATCTCACTACTGCCCTATTTTGGGAAAATTGCAGAGAAAGTAGTAAATACCCAATTGACCGTGCATATTAGCAAACACAGTCTTCTCCACCCAACCCAATCAGGCTTTCGAGCTTCTTACTCGACCAAATCAGCTCTCCTCCTGTCGACTAAGACCATTTGACAATATGTGGATGAGGGACAGACTGCGGCCTTGATTCTTTTAGATTTGAGTGCCGCATTCGATACGGTGGCCCACCACACACTGCTACAGTGTCTCAGAAAGGGAGGGGTGGTGGGTAAAGCCTGGGAATGGATGGAATCCTTTCTGCAAGATCGTAGTTTCCAGGTAGCAATGGGACCCCACCGGTCAAAAGACATCAAGTTGGAACGGAGGGTCCCACAGGGGTCCACCCTTAGTCCAACCTTATTCAATCTGTATGTTACACCGGTGGCTGAGATCTCGGAAAAATTTGGGGTTAAGATCGTTTCATATGCTGATGACACGCAACTGGTTGTGTTGCTTACACAGCCAGACGAGAAGGCAGCCAGTAATTTTTCCTTATGTCTCCAGGAATTGGCGTCATGGATGGCCAGCAAATGCCTCAAGTTGAACGGAAACAAAACAGAGGTGTTGATCATAGGCAGAGCACCTTCGGTGTGGACACCGTCAATGGGCCCCATACCTAAGCCCAGGCAACAGGTTAGGAATTTAGGGATGTGGCTCGACACTAAGCTCTCGTTTGAACATTACACAAGACGGGTGGCAGGCTCCTGCTTTGGAGTCCTGTGTGGACTCAGGAAGACCTTGGACCTGCTGCCAACCACATATAGGAAAACCATGGTCCATCCCTTGGTGACATCGAGGCTGGACTATGGGAATGTCCTCTACCTGGGTGCTAATGCCAAATGCATTCAGAGGCTACAATGCATCCAGAATGTGGCAGCGCGCCTGGTTCTGATGCTGCCCAAGAGAGCCCCTTCTAAGAAGGCTCTGGCCACCCTGCACTGCCTTCCAATTAAGGAACGAATTCCGTTCAAAGCGCTCGTGTGAGCCATCGGATTTTACAGAGGAAGGGGCCATCCTACCTCCACAACCTTCAACCTCCTTACGCCCCTATACGTCAGTTGAGATCTAGCGGGAAGGGGCGAGTCAGTATACCCATCATCAGGAGCACAAGGATGGGAGGTCGCTCCTTTCGTTTGGTAGCGGCACAACAATGGAACAAACTTCCGTGGGGGCTACGGACGGAGGCATCTGAGCGGACCTTCTGTAAGGAGCTGAAAACCCACCTCTTTCCCTCAGAGTAGATGTGTTGGGGTCTTACCTGTACTGGACTGGTGTCCTCTCTGACAACAAGGATGATGCAGGCTTTGTACCGTAGCACGGGGACACACTAGCCTAGTGTAACCAGGCGCTCTACAAATCGGCTTATTATTATTATTAAATTCATATTCAAGACTGAAATTTCCTAAAAAGGGCTGTTGTGTGCACATATTGAGCTATAAGTTATCTATTTCTATTTAGTACAATAAGAGTAAGTTGATTGCAAAATGGTCAAAAAATTGATTTTTCTGTAATGTAAAAGTGCAAGAACATATGTTGCTTCTCTGAAGGAGAGGTGGCTGTGATTTGTGCAAACAAGGAAACAACTAAAAACATTTAAGGATCTCTCTCAAAGAAGGCACTTTTTGGGGGAGTGCAGAAGGCATGTTTTCATGCAATAGTTTAACATTTTTTGTTGTCAGTTAAAAAAATCCTATTCACATGTTTGCGATCAGTACACATGTTGCAATAAATTAATACCGTTGAGCTCGGACAACTTCCGGTGTACTTAGTATGATTTGCTGAAAGTATATTTATGTCCATAATTCCTTATTTTATCCAGGCCAAGGCCCTATTTCTATAAATTATTGGGGTAACCCCTTTGTAGGATCCTCTATTACCTTATTGGATTCAGCAACAAAATCTCAATGCAAGGAACAGTTTAAAATTGCTCTTAAGTGCTCCTACAGGCACTACTGTTCTTTATCACTGAAACTGAACTAGGCACAAGTAATACAGGGTTGTTAACCAGGTTTCGTCTAATTCTCAGCTATACTTTTAATATACTATATTTATGTGCAAGACACAATATCAGACCTGAATAAGTCTAAAATTTCATTAACAACCACTAATGAGACTGAAAATTGGATCAAGGTTGACCCATTATGCATTCCATATAATTAGGTAATCTGTATACTAATACCACAACATGTCATGTCTTCAATATCCATGCCACAGTGCAACGTCCACACAGGGATAGGCAGGTGGAGTACCACGTCTGCCCCGTGTTTCAATAAAACAAAATTCACATCAAACATAAGGAAGATGCTTTGAAACAGGATATAGTTATGCTATTAATTATTTCAGTATAAATGATGTAATTGGTGGAGTAAATTCTAAAAAGAAAAAAAAAATATGCAAGTATCTTTAATCCCTTTAGTTGTTTCATACTAAATACGGACACTAAACCTACTCTTGTCACAGTACTTTCTGTAACCTACAATGTTTGCTAATTGTACCCTTCATAAACATAAAAGAACACGCATTTGCATGCATAAATTTATATAGGATGACAGAAGCTTCATTAACTTTGAATCTGATCTTCCTGGTTGGCTGATCAGTGATTTGTTGCAGGTATTTTGGGATGCTCTACTTTCAAACGTCCCTATTCACACCATGATACCCTTTTTGACATCACAATATTAATACTGTGATAAATTCCACTTTAAATTCTATCACTGTAACAGCAACAAGCAAATCCAGAAGGTTAACATGGCAGTTTCTAACACCAGTGAAGTAAGTTAAGTGAAAACTATGCCACAATATTGATATTTAACATAGAAAAAAGTGTTTTACCCTAGATTGACAAATATACAGGAGTATGAAATATCAAATGGTGCACTGTCATATCATATAAAATAGGCCCCATATTGGTCAGTGTGAATTGATCCTACAAAAGGCAAATTTTATTCTAGCAGTAAATGGCGACACACCATATCTGTAGGAGTACAAAATAGGATTGGGAATGTTTAGTTAGGAAATTTCCCAATAAAAATAAGTACTGAATAATACTTACTTTAGGAACTGAATCTTGATGTAACAATTCCATATGAATTGAAGAGTGAGAATCTGGACTACCTGAAAACTTCATAATCAAATGAAGGGAAATAGCTTGGTGAAAAAGTAGGATTATAACCTTTTGAAAGAATTGGTAAGAAAGAGTAGTGATATCTGAAGACCTAAAGTAGTTCCATCAAATATGAAAAAGATGCACCCAGGAGAAACAAGTTACAACTCAACCGAGTGAATGTTTAACGATGTGGAGCATTTTGTAAAATGTACATTTAATTTGGTCTTACTGGACACAATCATTAATTTCTATATGCTTCTCAAATAAAACGCACAACAAAATGGTATTAGCAAATCTCAATGGCTAATCATGCCTCAAATGCTCCTCGCTCGATGCGTAGTGTTCTGCTGACAGTCACTCACTACACTCAAAGCAATCAACTCAATAAGATACAAATGTTCTTGGGCAGCACCGAACAAGTTCAAGGCTTCTCCTGTTGCATTTCCTCCTTCTTCCTTTCTGCTTCAATATGGATTTATTTATATTCAAGAAAGCTCTGGAATCACACCAAGGAGCCGATTACGATGCAGCCCATAAAGTGCCGCACTGTAATGGGCCGCTCGGTTTCCTTTCCGACCGCCTCATTAAGATGGCGGCGGTTGGAAAGGAAACCAGCCAGTCATTCCGGCTGAATTCCAATGGGCTCTCAGAGCACGTCCGCCAGTCGGAAGCCGGCTAGTAATCTCAAGAGCGGGCCTTTCCGCCCTTGAGATTACAATGCACGGTTTCTGACATGGTTTCCATGCCACCTGTCTGACATGGAAATCAGGTTTAAAAGCATGTTTTGGGGGGGGGCAGCTGGAACTCTTTTGGTGCACGGCCCCCGTTTAAAGAACGAGGGGGAACTTATGGTGCCCCTCTGTTGTTCCTTGCACCTTTTGACAAGTACCTTGAGGTTCATGCTACGGGGTGGAGGGATGAACCGCACCTCCCGTTTCACTATGGGAGCATGCATTATGGCCGTTTTACGGCTGTAATGCATGCTCCCATAGTGCAATATAGGGATGCGAACTAACAGTTTTCGCTCGCATCCTAATGAGGTGGTCGAGAACACCGACCAGGTGTCGGTCGGTCCCAGGACTGAGCCGGTGTCTAGTGGAACGAATTCCGTCAGACATCGAAATCAGGCCCTAAGTCTCAGAAGGCTTCTAGCCTGATCTCTTGACTGGGTGAGAGCTTTCTGCTTTATTCAGAGACTCTGTCCCTCACCACCCCTTGTTGTAACTATTTTTGTCCACCCTAAGCGTGGAAGGGTATTCTCAGATGTGAGACCCTTGCTCATTGCACCATCAGGATTCAAGCAAACCGGGCCGAAGACGGCTGTAATGCCAGAAACCGGTCCCCGGGAGCTTGTTTCCTTCCCAGTGTAAGAATTGGCTTTTGTAGTTTGGTTTGCCCTGTTCCCATCATGCACTGGGACAGGAACAGACTAATTTGCATACAGCCAGGTTCTGAAACTGGGATGGTGCAGTGAGCTAAAAAACGGTGTTGGATCTAGCCCTGATCTCTTGACTGGGTGAGAGCTTTCTGCTTTATTCAGAGACTCTGTCCCTCACCACCCCTTGTTGTAACTATTTTTGTCCACCCTAAGCGTGGAAGGGTATTCTCAGATGTGAGACCCTTGCTCATTGCACCATCAGGATTCAAGCAAACCGGGCCGAAGACGGCTGTAATGCCAGAAACCGGTCCCCGGGAGCTTGTTTCCTTCCCAGTGTAAGAATTGGCTTTTGTAGTTTGGTTTGCCCTGTTCCCATCATGCACTGGGACAGGAACAGACTAATTTGCATACAGCCAGGTTCTGAAACTGGGATGGTGCAGTGAGCTAAAAAACGGTGTTGGATCTAGCCCTGATCTCTTGACTGGGTGAGAGCTTTCTGCTTTATTCAGAGACTCTGTCCCTCACCACCCCTTGTGGTGGGGGGGGGGGCCCAGCTGGAACTCTTTTGGTGCACGGCCCCCGTTTAAAGAACGAGGGGGAACTTATGGTGCCCCTCTGTTGTTCCTTGCACCTTTTGACAAGTACCTTGAGGTTCATGCTACGGGGTGGAGGGATGAACCGCACCTCCCGTTTCACTATGGGAGCATGCATTATGGCCGTTTTACGGCTGTAATGCATGCTCCCATAGTGCAATATAGGGATGCGAACTAACAGTTTTCGCTCGCATCCTAATGAGGTGGTCGAGAACACCGACCAGGTGTCGGTCGGTCCCAGGACTGAGCCGGTGTCTAGTGGAACGAATTCCGTCAGACATCGAAATCAGGCCCTAAGTCTCAGAAGGCTTCTTAGACAGTTGACTGCCCTATCACAATTACAAGTTGTCGTAACTGTGCACCAAAATGAAATCACCACCAGCTTAATCCTTTCACTTCCAACAGCTCAACCTGCTTTATAGCGACCTCAAAGCTGTGCTGACCACTACTTATTAGAATAAATAAAATGCCAGAACATAAATAACCAGTATTAGAAGATTTTATTTGATGAAAAGAAAACATTAAGTAAAACTGAAGGCAAAGTATATAAACCAGACATGAATCGGTTTAGATTTCTCTATCACATTTTAAGAAATCATACAACATCCATATTGCTACTTCAATATCATTCTTCATATAATAGAACTTGTGCGAGCAAATACGTCTATTTTCTATACGAGCAGGAACGTTTTTTTTCTCCAAACTTTAGTTAACTGCCATCTGTATGAACTGTATCTACCATGTACATATTTAATTCTTAAGCTCTTAAGTAAAACTACACAAAAGTGTTTATGTAATGCGGTTCCCGTAGAAGGTGGCAAATGTGATTCATGAATGTTGCACATACTACTAATTGCAATAGCCTGGTAGCAAACACATCTAATAAAGGACAGTACCTTCATCTGCTTTACATAAATGCACATTTTAAAATTCTTACATGGATGTTCAAGCAAATATTTTTTAGACTAATTCTCACACTTAATAAAATGTAGGAAAGCAGCTTGCCCAGTAAGTGTTAAAGCCCACATTTAAATCTGGTATAAATAAGGTTAGCTGATAGTTGGTCTCTACTTTACCACCCAAGAGAAACAGGAATGAGGTTCCTATCGGGCAAGTCAGGTAGCATTTAGGTAACCTGTGAAGGAACATAACACATGTGTCTGTGTTCTTCAAAATCAAAGAGGCCAAGGAGAGAACGCCACAGGAGAAGCAGAAATAGAAAAAACGGATACAGCAACTCAAAACAAGTATAGGTGACTTTGGGTCAACACTGTGTAGAACTAAAAGATGAATGCACACTGCAGACAAAAAAGACAAATAAATAAAGACATGGAATTCTTCAATTGCTTAATTTTGGTAATAATTATACAGAAATATAGAAGAATTCAATATTGTAAACCATTGCTATTTCATTTAAGATGTTGTGCTCAGATGTGTAAAAACATGATTTAGATAGCAAGGCTAATGTGAAGAAAAAATACAAATGCACCGAGTTTAATCTGAATGAGCAATGTTATAAATCATGTTTTTGTCCCTGAGCAGTTCCGACCATCATGCAAGGTGCATCTTTTGATAAGTAGAGTTTCAATTATTGCAGTAATGTTCCCCTTATGCCATGATGTAAGCCAGATGAACAGTCCACTAGGCAAGCCTTCTTTAGGAATGTATAAGGCAGGAAACTGATATGATAAACTTTTAATTATTAATGTCTGATGTCAAAATGTTGTAGTTCAACAGCAGAAGCATGATAACCTTTTTGAGAAACCCTAAAACATGGGGAGGCAGTGAAGTAGTATAAGCAAGAAAGTCAAAGCAGGTGAAATTCACATGGGGATGAAAGAAAAATAAATTGGGCAACTGAACAGGAAGGTAAGAATGCAAATTTGGATATTAACGAAAAGGCAGATGAAGGAAAATTAGAGGCTAACCATGATTATTTAGGGGGGTTAGATCTAAGCAAAAAAATATTGGAGTCCATCCAACGATGCTTTAACGTGCACAATTCAAATGATTTAATGCTGCACTATACAATTTCTAAACCATGCTTCTGAAATATTCATCCAGAATCTGTCTTAGCTCCAACAACCAGAGTGAAGGCCTGCCTTTTCTTGTTTAGCATCTGATCGAAGAAGTCCTTTTTATATAACTCAGATTTAAGTTATGTTTTTCTTGGGTGGAAACTGCATTATCTCTATATATGCTACGCATTTTATGATATTTCAGTACGGTAACTGGAAATAAAAATATCAAACGCATTGAAAGTAACTAGAACTGGGTCACACAATCATTTAACTACAGCATTATTTTAGCATAGGCAAAACAATGTAATCAAAATAAAATGATGATTAAAACTATGACGTTCATTATATGGTCTCCCACATTTATTTAATGAAATTGAAACATTCACATGTTGAAGTAGCAATTTGGTATTATGAGTATTGTTTAACCAAAACTATTTACAACTACTAACTTATTTTAAAACTGATCAACTGCATTTACATCAGTTGCATATTTAGATTAGACAGAGTTTTAGAAAAGTATCTTTCCCAACAAGTGGCATGCCACGCCAGGGAAGTAAGCGCCATGAAATTTTGTGTTTCACTACAACATTTTAACATTTCTTAACCTACTGAAGAAAATACTCCCCTGGGCAAAAAAAACTCCATTTCATATTTGCAGAATTCAAACATAAAGAGAGGAATTAATATTGAAATGCCGCTGTTGAGAAAAAAGCACTGAAATAACACCCATTTCCTGTAATCTCTACCACCCAAAATATACATCCTCACTAAGAAAAAACACTTAACATTTTTGGAACCGGATTATTCTCACTGAGAACCTAGTACTAATAAGAACCCAAATAAATAACTTCCACAGAATGCTTGAATAGAACCCTTCTTTTATCTTGCTTAATACTTCGAATTCCTCGCCCTTCTATGTTGTAAATCAATACAGAAACATGACATTTTGAAACTGAACAAAAAAACAAAACAATGCCTCAATATCTAAGAACATGTTGCTTTTTATATTTTGAAATTCCTGGTCCCTTATTTAAAATAAAAACATGGTGACTCCAATTTGATGCCAATTATTATTCTGGCATGTTGGTATCTACAGGCATTTACCCTAGACAATTAGGATTTAACTTTGGTTACTAATATGCCTGTGAAGATCCACTTGTTGGTGCCGTCATTTAGGAGATTCTGTTTAGGGATGCTAAGGCAAAGGAAGGTATGCAGAAATACAATTATTTCGTTTTAAATCTGTATATTGGATTCTGTGGGAATGAATACCTTTTTCCTCAATCCAATGAAGTGAACAATTCTCATTTAAAACAGCTCTTCCCAAAAACATAAAACCTAATTCTTACCAAAATCCTTTACTACTTAGGAAACAAACATATCTTACAACAGGCCACAATTTAACAGAGATCCTGGAAATATAGCGAGTGAAGTGATTACAGTTTAGAAGCATGGTCACAAATGTCAAATATATATGCATCGCAAATTACTTATGTTCCGGTCCTACTTAATTTGAGTCATGCCGTGCAGAAGCTAAAAGATAGCTTTCACACTTCTACATACTGCGCTGCTCATTCTGAGCCCCCTTCATTTCTTTCTTCCCTCTCAATGTTCTGCATTATTTCTTCTATATGTGTTAGAAGACCACGGGTTATAAGCCTTTGATTGGTCCTGAAGCGGCTTTTATAAAGATCCAGCACCTGCCTGAATCGCACAATATCCTTCAAGCCAACAACTGAAAATGTTCTTAAGTGTGGAACTCACCATGAGGATCCAATAAACCTAGAAACCACAGTATGGGCAAAGGGTACTTCATTACAATCTTTAAAAATATTGGGAACAATATCTCAAGAAACACTTGCAGGAACGCTGAAAATGTGTGGAATGTATAAATACGCTTACCCTTCAATCCTGCATAGAAACATCAACATCAACCACTAGAAGATCTGTATGCCATCTGTTAAATTGCACCAATTGGGTATTCAACCTCTTAGCACACAAATCTAAATATCAAAAGAACCCTAGCTCCACTCATTCTCTAAAAACAAAATGTCCATGTTCAACTGCCAATCACTTGAATCCTTAAACGTTCTTGAACACAATTCTGTAGCACAAGTGAACAAGCCCAGATGATGCTAAATCTGTACCATCAAACGTCTCTTCAAACAGAAATTCAAAGAAATTCTTTTACCAGTATCTTTGAAAAAGTGCCACCCAACCTGACTGCCAACATACTGTCCATCTGGAGTATAATCATGCACCTCATATGGCTGCTGATAGCAAAACATGTCAAACACAAGGAGATGATGGACAGAGCGCTGAAACTTTCCAGACACTCACTCCCAGTCACAGATCTGGGTTGAATCCATCATCGTTCTTTAGCTCACTTCGCCAGTTCAGACACAGCTGTATGCAAATCAGTCTTGACCCTTTGCCTGATGGGAACAGTCCATACTGCCCAAGCCATGTCTTCCCTGGACCGGAAACAAGCATCCTGGGACCGGTTTCGGGCTTACAACCCTCATCAGCCAGGTTAGCTTGAATCCAGTGGCAAAGTGAGCAAAGGACCCACGTCTGGGCTTAACCTACCAACTTAGGGTGAACAAAGCAAACAAGGGGTTGATGGAAGGAGCGATGAAACTCTCCAGACACTCACCACCAGTCACAGATCTGGGTTGAATCCATCTTCGTTCTTTAGCTCACTTCACCAACCCAATAGCTATAAGCAAATCAGTCTGGACTCTGCCAAGTAAGGCGAACACAGCAAACACAAGGAGATGATGGACGGAGCGCTGAAACTATCCAGACACTCACCCCCAGTCACACATCAGGGTTGAATCCATCATCGTTCTTTAGCTCACTTTGCCACCCGAGTTCAGACACAGCTATATGCAAATCAGTCTTGACCCTGTGCCTCATGGGGACAGTCCAGCCCAAACTGCCAAGCCATGTCTTACCTGGACCGGAAACAAGCATCATGGGACCGGTTTCGGGCTAACAGCCCTCATCAGCCGGGCTAGCTTGAATCCAGTGGCAAAGTGAGCAAGGGACCCAAGTCTGGGCATACCCTGCCAACTTAGGGCTCACAAAGCAAACACAAGGCGATGATGGACCGAGCGCTGACATTTTCCACTCACCCTCAGTCACAAATCTGGGTTGAATCCATCATCGATCTTTAGCCCACTTCGCCATCCCAGTTCAGCCACAGCTATATGCAAATCAGTCCTGACCCTGTGCCTCATGGGAACAGTTCAGCACGAACTGCCAAGCCCTGTCTTCCCTGGACCGGAAACAAGCATCCAGGGACTGGTTTCAGACTAACAGCCCTCATCAACCAGGCTAGCTTGAATCCAGTGGCAAAGTGAGCAAGGGACCCACGTCTGGGCATAACCTAGAAACTTAGGGCGAACAAAGCAAACACAAGGAGATGATGGAAGGAGCGCTGAAAGTTTCCAGACACTCACCACCAGTCACAGATCTGGGTTGAATCTATCATCGTTCTTTAGCTCACTTCACCACCCCAGTTCAGACACAGCTATATGCAAATCAGTCTTGACCCTGTGCCTCATGGTAACAATCCAGCCCGTACTGCCAAGCCATAGATTCCCTGGACCAGAAACGAGCATCCTGGGACCGGTTTCGGGCTAACAGCTTCCCATGAGGCACAGGGTCAAGACTGATTTGCATATGGCCAGGTCCAAACTGGGGTGGCATGGTGAGCAAAAGAATGATGGATTTAACCGAGATCTCTTGACTGGGGGTGAATGTTTTGATTTGTTCTGCATTCCGTCCATCAATTGTGTGTCTTCTGATAGCAAAACAAGAGAAATTTATGTGAATATATTTCTCTTTCTGACCATCTCACCTATTACCACCTCGCCATACCGACCAGCCCAACCATCTAGACTCACATCTGACTATTATCAGCTCCATCAAATACCCAAAAATTGCAAGGGCAATTCAAGCCTCCATATTCTTTAGCCACCAACCCAACTCCCCCTTAGCTTGGAGAGTCAAATTCTCTATGAAAAATGTTTTTCCATTCTCTGGAGTGCCCAATAATGCAAAGGTCCTAGAGATATTGCCTGTATCAAGGATGACAATATTCCCACCACACTAACCAAAGTTCGTAATGAAACCTCTTCTTCCTGCAGAATCCGTCAAATCTCCCTTAGAAACTTCTTTAACTTTTACTTTGGCAGCATTAACACACATTCCTGTGTAACTACTACAAAATCTAAAAACCTGGTCTACTGCACCAGCATCAAACAGGACATCTTTCGGCGTAGCAACTGAACCACCAACAAAGCTTATAAAAAAAAACTTGTGATTTATCTTCATTAAAGAACGAGTTACTTACCTTCAGTAACGATGTATCTGGTAGAGACACAGTCTAGCCGCAGATTCCTTAACTTCGAATATCTCCTCAGGTGTCAGACTGGATCCGGAGAATATTTTCTCTCAGCTGTACCTATGCACACCGGGGGACGGCGCAGCATGGCTCCGCCCTGACGTCGTCCACAGATATTTTGTCAGTGGAGCCATATAATTCTCTCAAGGTGTGCGGACATCAGTTTTCTTTGGTGAAACTTTTCCGCGCCACAGCGCAGAGCCACTACGAAAACTGTGAGAGCGTGGGAACAGTGTGTCAAAAAAGATAAGACATCATTAAAACAATGACAATGAGAATAGAATGATGAGAAACTTCACCAAAAAATAAGAGTGAAAGAGTACTGTATATTTAAAGGAAGTGAAGGGAAAGAGCATAAAACCTGCTCCTAGAAACAGTCTGAGAAAACAAAGACTGTGCCCTCCCATGAGGCAAAACGGCGTTGGAAATGAATGTCCTGGCAAACAACAGAAGTCTGCAACCACAGGATGTACCTGTGAGAGGCTACAAGACCAGAGCAATATGGCTCACGGTAATCCACCACAGGTCAGCAACATCAGAGGATGTGCAACCATACACCCTACAAGAGACCTGTTGACTGAGTCACAGTCGAAAAACCTCAATCCAATTGACTGTAACAGAATCAAGTAATGGAGAAAAGACAGGGGAAGGAGGAAGGGAGGGAAGGAGGGAGGGAAGGAAGGAGGGAAGGAAGGAGGGAAGAATAACAGCAGTAAGCCCCACACTGCCCAGAAGGGGGTGAAAGAGGCCACTCAGCAGAAAGACAAAAGCCACCTGGAAGGAGATGAGTGGGTAAAACCCACCTGAAAGGTTTCTCGCAGAGCAGGAGGATGGGTTGGCATTAGGAAATCTGCAGCTAGGCGGTGTCTCTACCAGATACATCGTTATCTAAGTTAAGTAACTCGTTCATCTGAAAGAGACATCTAGCCACAGATTCCTTAACTTAGAATAGATACCAAAGCCATTCCCCATTGGAGGCGGGTCTGCGACTGAAAACCCACCAAGTTTAAAGAAGAACTGGTCCGTCAACAACAGTGACTAAACACGGTGGGAACAGCAATGCCAGCATGGCTCACACCAGTCCATTGAAACTCCGTAAAGGAGCAAGACCAAGGGGAGGCAAAGGCACCACAAGTCATCAGAGGGCGGTACAAGTCCTCACACGTCCAGACAGGAACGAAGGGAACATAGAACCAGAAAGTTCGGTGCATAATGGAAGAAAGTATATAACTTCCGCAAAAAGAAGTTAAACTGAGCAACAGATCCACCGCAAGAAACGCAGTGTTCGAAAAGGGACAAGATAGCATGACAGCATCAGAGCGTAAGTGGACAGACTTCACCATGCAGAGATACACAGAATCATGACTACCGGGAGATACAGCTACGTGGATAACAGGATACACACAAGGGAACAGTGTGTACTGTGAGAACCACACCACACCCATGCAAAAGCCCAAGGAAGTGGAGGATCCACAGTGGCAACAACTTAACAATCTCTGCCACATACCCAAACTTAACTTACCTGCCTTTGCATCTATAGTTCTCCTTACTCACTCCACTATTCAAATCAATTTCACTGCTAGACTCCATACTTGTCAAACTTTCCAAGAGGCTCAAACTAAAGCACATGTTCTACTTGTGTAACGATATATCTGTAAGAGACATTAGTGATAGATTCCTTACCTTAGAATATCCCCAGGCGTCAGACTGGATCTGGAAAGTTTTTCGTCAGTAGTATCCCTGCGCATCGGTAGGTGGCGTAGTGTGGCTCCGGTTCCGTCGCTGGCGTCGTAAGCACTGAGATGACATCACGTAGACTACTTGGGTGCCACCCATGCGTCCTGACATCAGTTCTGTAAACTACTTTCCGTGCCAGGAAAGCAGCGCCATGCAAGAAACTGACCACTGGTGCAATGAAACTAGGGCCCTGAAAGGGACGACCGTAACCCTAGAAATCAGTTCACAGAACGGGGAGGATGGGTGGGGCGGTAAGGAATCTATCACTAACTAATGTCTCTTACAGATATATCGTTACACAAGTAAATGATAGATTCCTTACCTTAGAATAGATACCCCAGCAATACCAACCCCGGTGGTGGGTCTGCGAATAAGACTACACCAGAAAGTCACGGAGAACAAAACGGCCAAAGAAGCCCTCTCTTCGGACTTAACTGTCAAGGCAGTAATGCTTGGTAAACCTGTGCAGCGAACCCCACGTAGCTGCCTGACAAATGTCCTGCAAGTGAACGCTGCATCCCAAGGCAGTAGTGACTGCCGTAGCCCTGGTAGAACAGGAGGCTCCTTCTTAGCCAACGAGTAACATGCTTTGATGCACTGAACGACCCACCTAGATATGGTTCGTTTGTGCAGGGCCCAACCTTTTTTTGGCACCCACATAGCCAACAAAGAGCTGGTCGTCCACCCGGAACTGTTGTGTGCGCTTGAGATAGAATGAGAGCACACGTTTTGGGTCCGGACCATAGAGCCTCTTCCTCTTTTGAAGGATGCAGAGGCGGAAAGAAGGTGGGCAAAGTGATGGTCCTTAAAACCACCTTGTCCGGATGAACACAAAGGAAAGGAGTTTTAGAAGAAAGAGGCTGGAGCTCACTCACTTTTCTGGCAGAGGTGATAGCTACCAGGAAAGCCATCTTTACAGTGAGAAGATGTAAAGGACAGTTATGAAGGGGCTCAAACGGAGCGCACATCAGATAGGTCACGACAAGATATAAGTCCCATTGAGGTATTATGAAAGGCACGGGAGGAAACGTGTGTGTAATGCCTTTCAGAAAACGGTTAACAACTGGGTTCTTAAATAGAGAAAGCTGATCTGGAAGCCTGAGAATGGCGGAGATGGCTGAAATATAACCTTTGATAGTGCCAAGAGCAGAGACCTGCTGGGCCAAGGATAGTAGGAACAGAAGGACCTCAGAAAGAGGGGCAGAAAGGGGATCCACAGCCTTTGCTGTGCACCATGCCACAAATTCATTCCACCTGCAGGCGTATACCGTCTTAGTGGAAGGACGCCTGGCTGCCAGAATGACATCACAGACTTCGGGAGAAAGATTGAAAGCCGTCAGCTGTCGCCGCTCAATCTCCACGCATGGAGGTAGAGGCTGGACAGGTTCGGGTGGAGGACCGTCCCCTGCTGCTGCGACAGAAGATCCACCCGAAGAGGCAGTCAGATCGGGGGTGTAGCTCGGGATGCCAGTATCTTCATGCCCAATCCGGAGCCACAAGGATGACTTGGGTCCGGTCGTGCAGAATCTTCTTCAGCATTTTGGGCAGAAGTGGTATAGGCAGAAAGGCGTACAACAGAACCCAACTCCACTCAGTGCAAGTCGGATTGCCAGAAGCTCTAAAAGACTGATATTGAGCCTAGACTCCGCCGGACACCAGAGGCCTCTGATCTCTGCTTCTCTCAAGTGGCTGCCCCATCCCAGGAGAGACGCATCAGTCACCACTGTGTGGTCTGGTTGGGGAAGGGAGAGGGATCTGCCATTGACCAAATCGCGATTCATGAGCCACCACTGTAATTGTCGTGCAGCGCCCTATGAGATTTGGACATGATCGGACAGGTTGCCCTGATGCTGTGCCCACCTGGCATGTTAGACTAGCAGGATGCAGGAGGCCATCAGGCCCAGGAGCTGGAGGGCATCCTTACATGAAACCCGGGATAGAGGCTGAAAGATCGGAATCATAGCCTGAATATCCTGGACTCGATGCTCGGGAGGATAAACCCGAAACAGTGTAGAGTCCAGAACCGCTTCAATGAAGGGGAGCTTCAGAGAGGGACTCAGGTGCGACTTCGGCACGTTGATGGAGAACCCCAGCAAATGCAGGAGGTCGGCCATAGTCTGAAGGTAGGTAACGACTGCCTGGGGCGAGCCCGCCTTTAACAACCAGTCGTCTAGAGGAGGCTAGGGGAAGACTGATACCCCTGACCTGCGCAGATGAGCTGCGACCACCGCCATCACTTTCGTGAACAACCAAGGGGCGCTGGTAAAGTCGAAGGGAAACACAGCAAACTGAAAATGCTCCTGCCCTACCGTGAACCGCAGATAACATAAGTGGGCTGACAGTACGGGGATGTAGAAATATGCGTCCTGCAAGTCCAACGCTACCATCCAGTTTCCAGGGTGGGGGGCAGCCAAGACCTAAACCAGAGTCAACATCTTGAACTTCTCCTTCCGGAGGAAGCGATTGACGTTCCAAAGGTCCAAGAAGGGGCACAGGCCCCCTTTCTCCTTCTTGGGGACCAGAAAGTAGTGGGAATAACAACCATATCCTACTTCTGGCCCAGGAACGCGCTCGATGGCCCCTTGGCCAGGAGGGCTGTGACTTCCTGCTGCAGAAGCAGAAAGTGATCCCCCGACATGAGGTGGAACTGAGGTGGAATGGTTGGGGGGGAGGGGGAAAGGGGAGGCAGACTCGAAGGGGAGGTAGTAGCCCCTTTGGACGATTTACAGCACCCACCTGTCCAAAGTGACAGAGCGCCAGTGGGATATGTGATGTTGAATCCTGCCACCCATCGGTGTGGGTGCACACCAAAGCTTGGACTAGGAAAGCTTTGAGGCGAATGCTGCGGGAGCGGAGGTGGACTGACCCGCTCGCTGGCCCTCTGTGCTGCCACGGCAGACACCACGCCCACGGCTGCGATGAGGTTGGTTCTGCGCAGGCTTCTGGCTGAATGAACGCATAGGGGCGCCCCTTCCATGGCCACGAAAGGTAGACGTGGCGGGGCATGTGGTGGAGAGACACAAGGACTTGGCCGTAGCCAGAGAGTCCTTGAAATGCTCCACTGCCTTATCGCCAAACAGGCGAGTACCATCAAAAGGAGTGCCCATGAGGGAACTCTGGACATCCCCCGAAAACCCAGTGAACCGCAGCCAGGCATGGCGACTCAAGGCCACCGTCGTGGAGATGGCTCTCCCCAAAGAGTCTGCAGGGAATCCTTCCCTTCGGCAACAGCTTTGGGAAAGTACAGCCCGTACCTCCTTCGGGCACTGGGGCAGAGTTTGCGCCACTGTGTCCCACACAGCGTGAGAGTAACGGCCCAAGAGGCATACGGTGCTTACTGACCGCAGTCCCAGCCTAGCAGAGGAAAATAACTTTTTGCCAAACTGCTCCAGTTTTTTCGATTCCTTATCCAGCGGAGCGGTAGGGAATGCACTTTGGGAAGTGGAGGCCTGAATGACCAGATTCTCCGGGGTCGGATGATTTGTTAAAAAGGCAGGGTCACCGAGTGCCTTGCGATGATGCTTGGCCACGTTTTTATCCACAGGAACCCCTGTGGCTGGTACAGACCAGGTGTCCATCAAAACATCCGTCAAGACCTCGTTGAACAGAAGCAGAGGTCCCATAGAACTTGCTGCCGGCTGAAGCACTTCAGTAAGGAGGCTCATCTTGAGGCTAACAGTAGGCAGATCAAGGTCAAAAGCCTCAGCTGCTCTACGGAGCACCACAGTGTATGTGGCACCTTCCTCCATGACAGTGGGCGGCAACACAAACCCAGCCTCAGATGAGAGGTCAAGGCCACCTGCATTCTCAGAGTCCTCCGCTCACTCATGTTTGGACTCGCACTGCTGTGCGAGAGGGTACTTTGACCCCTCCCAGTCATCCCCCTCCTCCAAAGCCCGAGGCACAGGCTGCACCTGCGGGGGAGGCACAGAGGAAAAGAAATGCCCCAACAGCGTGGGGGACAGCGCTTGTCGGCGCTGATCCTGCTACTTTGTCCCAATTAGGGTCCCAAGCCAGAGCAAAATTGCCCAGAAACTCGGGCAAGAATGGAGGAGGGACGAACGGAACCCATTGCGGCGCCATTGCGTCTCTTACCCGATTCAGAGGACGAAGACTTTGACTCACAGGAGCAATGATGATGGCTCCACGGTCGGTCCCTCGAGCGACCCCTGGACCTCATATGGCGCGGAGATGACTGCCGGGCCTCCAGCAGCTTTTGGGACTGCTGCCGCAAAGCCTTCGGAGCCATGGCCAGACAGTCGGAACATGACCGGGAGTCATCGTCACGCTCCAGACAGTAAAGACAGACGCCATGCGGGTCGGCCACCGACATCGTACGGCGACAGGCCCCGCAGGATTGAAACCCAGACATCCCTACTTTGCACCAGGAGTCAAAGACTCAAAAGAAGTAGAAACAAAAGTCTCCAAAAAGTTAGTCAAAAAGTGACTAGGGTACGTGCTCTAACCGGATCTTCGCTTGCTGGCACGGAAAAAGAAATACTGGCGTAAGCGTGCATGGGTGGTGCTTAAGTAGTCTCTGTGACGTCAACTCGCCACTTACGACGCCAGCGACGGACGCAAAGCCGCACGAGGGCACCTAGCGACGCGCAGGGGTACGTACTGCTGCCGAAAAACTTTCCGGATCCAGTCTGACGCCTGGGGATATTGTAAGGTAAGGAATATATCACTAACGTGTCTCTTTCAGATATGCCAAGCTAACCTAAGCCCCAAATTATGGTCACCAGCACATTAAAAATCTCACCCTGCCCCAAACATTCAAGATGACTGCTGTCATGTAATTCCACAATAACTCACATAGGCAACTGCAACAAGCCAAAAAACCTCCATGACCACATAGAGTAGGCATATTCGCTCTCTCTTTCTCTAAAGAACACTGCAGGGACAAGTGCCCATCCATACAAGAGGAGGAATAAGCATCAATGGCCCTTCTCCCACTTCACTGTCAGCTTCTGCTATGCTGCTTGTGCACTACTATGAGTAACGGTAGGCCTTTAATAACGTATAACAAAGCGCACCTGTTGAAGCCTAACTGAGTAGGCATAAAAATCAAAACATTGATTACTGTGAAACACTTTGCGAAAACAAAAACACCACAAACAAGCTACAAATGCAACGTCCACAATTAAAATGAAATGAAAGCACATCAATGCTCCCCATGCAGATCAACATTCAAATCCTAAACCCACAGAGCACACACCAATCATCACTGCTACAGTCAATCCTACTTATTTGAACATGATCAGCAACAAAAGAAGGAAGATGGTTACCTCTTATTTTCTACCTACACAAGGTATGGAAAGCTCTAATTATAGTGGCTGTTTATATGGACTGCAAACATATGCAGACATTTGAAAAAAGAAGGCCTGTTACATAATACTCCTAAGCATGGCCATAAATGGACGCCCACTCAAGTCCATAGGAATCCACGTTCCGTGAGTAGACATTTAAAATAATCTCTTCCAAACTAAAGGCTTCATCTAGAGTTTGGAGGGTGGCCTGTCCTGTCAGGGATAGCAGATGTCATTATCTCTGCCCGCTTAGCCGGACTAACTCCCACCATATTAAGAGATCTCCCCCAGCCCTGCTGAGATCTCTATGCCAAAGAAGATCCACTAATACAATAGCTCCTCTAAAAGCATTGAAAGGTTGCTAAGTGGCCACAATGATTCAAGCAGCAACTCCAAGAACTTTTTTTGTTTTTCAAAACCAAATTCCCAAAGCAGGAGTTGGTTTGTTAAAACCAAAATACTAAAGACCATACAGACTTGAAGTTTTTTCCAGGGAAGTGGGAATTATTTGTATTTTTTTCTGCTCTGGGTAGATAGGCTTTTCCAGGCGGCCTTGAACAAACAAACAAACAATTTCATCAAATTGTTTTGTTACAAACAGGGCAAACGGTCTGGTGTATTCAACACTACAGGACCCTGCTCTTCCAGGTCCTAGATTTAGGGTTTCCAATAGCCAAACCACCAAACTAATGGGGGCAGAGCTTTTGGACACGTTTGTCTGCACAACTGAAAATAAAGGAGGCAGACTGTCAGATTGGTGTACAGGGTACCCATCAACATTTGATACGGAATATCCTAGCCACCAAACATCAGGACCTAGGTTTCATAGTCTTTTTAGAAGGAGGCATGAGAGACTGATTTTTAAAAAGGTTGGAGTAGTGCCTCCCAGAGAACCTAAAAGAAAAACTGCTATTGTTGAATTATGGAGTGAAGCCCATTAGCCGTCATTCTTCACAAAGAATCCATAAACAGGTACTTTGCAATATCTATACTACACCTACAGTTATATAAATAAGGAAAAGGAATACACTAATAATGCCCACAAACAGAAAGAAATTGATATATTTTCCACAGAGGAGTAATATGTTCCACTCTGGTAGACACTTGGTATTCTCCTGGATTTTTTTCTCCTCTATATTGCAGTACTTAGCAATCAATCCAGGATTAGCATAAAGGGATTAGGGCACAAAACACAGAAAGCTCATAAGAGTATTATGGATTGAAAGGGAGCTTCATCGACTACTGTCATTTCATTTTTCACCCACCTGTTACATTGGTGTTGGCGCCTACACAAACTTGTACATAACTGACACTGAAAAGTGTTAACAGTAGATTTCCTAAAGGTGCTGAGAAGAAAGAAAAACAATAGATCTCTGTAAAGTCAAGTAAATAAAGTTTCAGTTTTATGGTGCAAACTAAACTACATCGCTACCTCAGGTCACCAGACTATGTATATTTCAACCTGGGAGACTGCATAAGTCACCATAGACATGGTTCACAAAGTCAGCTTACATGAGAAAAAAGCTTGATTTTCAGTTATAATTCACAAATCCTGATTCAGGGAATCATGGTTTACCAACCGGATTCCCACTTTCCATAGCAGGAACTGTGCCAGCATGGAGAGGATTTCTGAAGTCCTGAGTGCGGGGTTAGGGGGTGTAAAAGGGTAGCTGCCACAGTCAACAGAAAATCACGAGAAGTGGACACTGGAATTAAGAAACAGAACAGAAAAAAGGCAAGGAGAAAACGGAAAGGGCATAATAGAGACTGGGGAAGAGGTACTATAGTATGGAGGGTGGGAAGAGGTAGTGAGGTAGAGGTACTTGGGCACACCTGCGGAGAATGCAGAACGCATGGCTAGTGTTACAAAGGTATAACTGGGATGGAAGCATAGGTTACAGGTAGATGTGTTAGAGCAAAGGCATGCTATGGGTAGAGGTACTAGAGTACAGGCAGGGATACTAAGGCATAGGACCGGGTACAGGTAGTATAATACAAACACAGGTAGAGGTCTAAGGAAAAGAGGGACAAAATCATGTGTAGGAAGTAGCAGAATATATGACATGGAGTTAGGAGGAAGTGAGCAAAAGAAATGAGGGTGTGTGGGGGTTTCCCCACCAGAAATTCAAATAGGGTAGATGGCAGGGAATTTGTGGACTTAAAGGGAATTATCAGGATGGGTTTGACATGCTTGGAAAGACACTTGTTTGAAAATGTTGAGGAATGAGATTTGTGAAGAAAGATTTTTGAATGCAGCTACCTCAGTGGATTGTCTGCTGGAGAAAAATCCACACGTTTATAGTGAAGTGCATGCATGTAAACTCAGGACTTCTGCACATTTCCCTGTGTAGGGGCTGAGGCATGAATCTACAATTCGCAAATCCTTCATTGATAGCCATTAAAATAGCACATGAGTTAGGAAGTACTGGAAAATGCATTCCTTGGAAAAAGACAAGGTTGGAATAGTCTACAAAAGGTCATGAATTTAATCTGTTTTCTTGGTATTTCAGGCAGTCCTCATGAGGAGTGGATTTGAAATGGAAAAGCAAGAAGGATGAAAATGGAGGAAAGGGGTTAATACATTGTGTACTTAACGCATCTGAAGGTCAAATTTGTGCATAAATCACTAACTTTTGTATCAAAGGAAATTATGTGTACATATTATCACAACAATACTTGTATTTCATTCTTAAATAAACCCTAACAGCAGCAAGACTGTGCTAGTCTTACGTCTACACTTAAGCAAGTGGTGGCTCACTGAATCCAAACAGTTCAAAGTTGTCCAAAGAGCTTTGGTGCCCCACTTACAAGGTGCACATTCAGTAATTCATTAGCTCCGGAGAGCACAACAGTTATTTTTCAATCTTTAGTTAATGGTCCAGACATTTCCCCACACCCTTCCAGGCTATAGTTCTTTGGATGGTGTAGTTATCCAATTTTTTTTTCACATGCTGATTCTCAACTACAAGTCAATATAAATACAACAACGTTGTTTGATCATACTGTACCAGGCATGTCCACAATGCAGAACAGAAGAGTTCTGCTAAAAATTATCAACACAAACATCAACTTGTTCATAGTGTTGCAAGGATGACCGGAATGTATGCATTTGAGTTTCCGTAAATTGTAAACTTATACCCAAGTGTTTTTTGCAGAAATCCAGGATATCAAAGGACATCGTGAAGTCTACCAATACCAAGGGCACAGCCCTGCCACCAATGAAATCGATAAGTAATTGACCGCTGCCTGCACAAGCCACTTACTCAGAACAGAGGGTTTGTGAAAAATCTGCTTGTGGAGGAAGAATCATGTTACCCTCTAACAAAGCCTGTAGTTGATCATACACTGCCCGCTCTAATAGTTTGGATAGATGATAAAGGTCTGTTTATGAGAAAATTGAACAATTCTGTCCAAATTTCATTACACCTAAAATTCTAACTTTTTAATGGGCAGAAGTGAATTCCTTTATGCTAAACATTCTTAAACTAGGAGCTCCCTATATTTTCTAACCACATCTTTGGGCAAAATCGTACATGCACCAGAGAATAAACCTATTTTGCCATCATGCTCTGCTCAGTTCTATTGGCAACATAAAACACAAGAAACAATGGAAGATATGTTGGAACATAAGAAGAAATATTTAAAGGAATATAAAATCAGCAATTTTCAGGCATGGTGTGATGCCTGTTCCTTTGAAGGGTCAATACCATGTTCAATTTGACTGAGAAAAAATTGTTAAGTAGTAGGATTAGAAACTGTTGTGCCAGAAGAATATATAGGCAATCAAATGAACAGGCCCTCAGTAACTCTTTCTAGAAATATAACATTTTACCATTAATGGCTAATTATGTTAATTGAAAAGGTAAGAACACTCACCTATCCAAGCTTAAAATATATTTTAAAAAATCATTGTCTTCAAAAGAAGTTCTGGAAGCTTCACATTTCCACCACAATGAAAAGCATACCTGGAACAAACAATGGCAAACACTGCGAAGTTGGGGGGGAAATTCAATGGCAGAATTAATGATTGCTTGGAAGAATTTCTCTGTCATTTTCCGAAGGCAGCGCTGGTTTTCATCCAGATTTTCCATGGCATCCAACCTAAAGGAATACAAACTAAAATGGTTATAACATGCCTATAATTCATCACCTTCTCTTTCTGAATAATCCATAACATGGTCACAATAAAGCAATTGTTAAAAATCATTAAAAGAGGAAAGTTTGTCACGGTAATAAAGTGACAAATAAAGTTCGATTAGGCCAAATACACAACAATGTTGGGGGATTACATATGCAGAAATAAAAAATCAATTTGGTGGATTATAAATAATAGGATAGTGGCCATCAGAGAGCTGGAACGATTCTCTAGAAAGTCTTAGCATAATATTAGATATAACGCCCATCCTTTGCCTACCAACTGCAGTATTAAATATGCAATATAAGGCACTGTCTATAGAGCCTTTCCAAACACTGCTACTGTCCAGGAAGCAGACCTAATGCACAGTACTTGCTACTTTCCATTTGGCATTGCCCAGTGATAAAATTGCCCTGATGAGATGAAAAAGTACAATGTAGAGGAAAACTGATTCATAAGGGTGCATACATTAACGGCCATTTGCATGTAGTTCTATATTGGTCCCTATACATGTCTCTTTACAACTTAAGTGAGGTAAATGATTTTGATGTTGCTCACCAACTGTGCTAGACTATGTTTGGTGACATATGTAACCAAAAGGGGTACTCCTTTTAACATGGATGTTTACTGGACTCCGTGATCGTGCCATGGCACTTCCAATGGGTGAAGGTAGCTGATTACAATAGTGGGGTGCAGAAAATAAGGTGATCTACTGACTTATCCCCTGCATTCTATCCTGTGTTCTTTTTCAAAAACAGGAATCCAACAAAGATAACTTTATTGGTTAGAGGTAGTCTGTAGGCCAATACACACATGTACGTGACAACTCCCTTGAAAATAAGGTTGCCAAATGGATGGGTCTACCATTCAGGAAAAGGTAAGTTTGACATAACTGACATACTAAAATGAATTTTGTTGGCTAGTTGATAAAATAAGGTTGTCCTTTTTTGTTAAGAAAGAATTACATGAATTAAACACAAACACAACCAATGTGAGGAAAAGGGAATATTAGACTAGCACAAAATGGCATGACACGTTTCTGAAGTTTGCTCAAAATAAACAGGCACTGTCACATATCAAACCTTGTAGAATCCACCTCAAAGCTGACATGCTGCCAGTCTGGGCCAGTGATGACAGTCCTGAGCAAAGGTTCCAATAGCTTCTGCAAATAGGTGGCACCATAAACCTAAACAGGATAAAACAGTTTTTGTAAATAAAGGGACTCAAAATTTCACAAGCTAAAGCTGAGAAATTGGACATTCCTAAAAAAGTGGCATCCCAAATTTGAAGAAGTCAATCCCCTATCCAAAAGAAACCCTAAAGACCAGACCAAAAGAATAGGCAGACATTCAGAATTAGGAGAGGAACAGAAGGTGAGATGGAACAAACGCATCAGTTCCGTATAACAAGCCTAACCGCCAATCTGGCCTTCTGAGAAGGTATAATTTTATGTGCAGACAGCCAGGTAATCTGTAAGCATGGTTCTACCCAAACACAAGATGATGATGGAAGGAGCACTGAAACATTTTCAGACACTTACCCCCAGCCACAGATCTGGGTTGAATCCACCATCATTCTTTAGCTCACTTTGCCACCTCAGTTAAGACCCAGCTATATGCGAATCAGTCTTGACCCTGTGACTCATGGGAAAAGCCCAGCCTGAACTGCCAAGCCAGGTCTTCCCTGAACCGGAAACAAGCATCCTGGGACCGGTTTCTGGGTAACGCCCTTCATCAGCCAGGCTAGCTTGAATCCAGTGGCAAAGTGAGCAAGGGACCCACGCCTGAGCATACCGTGACAACTTAGGGCGAACAAAGCAAACACAAGGAGATTTAGGCCCAGATCTTTGTACTGGGGTGAATGTATGACATTGTTCTGCATTCTGTCCATCAATTGTTGTTTTTGCATTTTTCACCCCAAGTGGGACGGGTATGCTCAGACGTGGGTCCCATGCTCTCCATGCCACTGGAGTCAAGCTTTCCTGGCTGATGATGACTGAAAGCCCGAAACCGGTCCTAGTATGCTTGTTTCCAGTCCAGGGAGGACCTGACCTGGCAGTTCGGGCTGGACTGTTCCCATTGGACGCAGGGTTGAGACTGATTTGCATATGGCTGGGTCCAAACGCACAAGTTACTACTTGTGTAACAATATATCTGTAAGACACACTAGTTAGTGATAGATTCCTTACCTTAGAATATCCCCAGGCGTCAGACTAGATCCGGAAACTTTGGCATAGCAGTACCCCTGCGCGTCGGTAGGCGTCGTCCGCGGCTCCATGTCCGTCGTTGGCGTCGTTAGCGCCGCAATGACGTCGCTGGAGTACTTAGACACTGCCCTCGCGCGCTGACGTCCGTTCTTATACACAGCTTTTCCGCGCCAGATACGCAGAGCCATGATAAAAAGCAACACTGGTGCCATGAAACTAGGGCCCTGAAAGGGGGTGGCCTTAACCCTAGATAACGGTTCGCTGAACGGGGAGGATGGGTGGGTCGGTAAGGAATCTATCACTGACTAATGTCTCTTACAGATATATCGTTACACAAGTAGTAACTTGTGCATCTGAAAGAGACACGTTAGTGATAGATTCCTTACATTAGAATAGATACCCCAGAAATACCAACCCTGGTGATGGGTCTGCGAACCAATAATCACACCAGAAAGTACTGGAGGACGGAACGGCCAAGGAAGCTACCCCTCCGGACTTGGCTGTCAAGGCAGTAGTGTCTTGCGAACGTGTGCAGCGAGGCCCACGTAGCTGCCTGACAAATGTCCTGCAAGGGGACTCTTCGGCCCAGGGCAGTAGTAGTCGCTGTGGCCCAAGTGGAGTTGGCCCTCAGCCCAACAGGAGGTTCCTTCTTAGCCAAAGAGTAACACGCTTGGATGCACAACACGATCCAGCGAGAGATGGTCTGCTTATGCACCGCCGGTCCTTTCTTAGCACCCAAGTAACCAACAAAGAGTTGGTCATCCACCCGGAACTGGTGTGTGCAATCCAGATAAGAGAGAGCACGTTTTGGGTCCAGACGGTGGAGCCTCTCTTCCTCTTTCGAGGGATGCGGAGGCAGAAAGAAGGTGGGCAGGGTGATGGACTGCCGGATGTGGAAGGCTGTGACTACCTTGGACAGGACAGAGGGTTTTGTACGAAACACAACCTTGTCCGGATGGACAGAAAGGAATGGAGGTGTAGAGGAAAGAGCCTGGAGCTCACTCACTCTCCTGGCAGAGGTGATGCCAACCAGGTAAGCAGTCTTAAGTGTAAGAAGACGTAGAGGACACTTATGAAGCGGCTCAAAGGGAGCGCACATCAAGTAAGTTAGAACCAGGTTCAAGTCCCACTGGGGCATCACAAAAGGAACAAGAGGGAACATATGAATGATGCCGTTTAAGAATCTGTTTTCAATGGGGGACTTGAACAAAGAAGGCTAATCAGGTATCCTTAAGAAGGCTGAAAGGGCAGAAAGGTAGCCCTTGATAGTGCCCAGAGCAGAGCCCTGCTGGGCAAGAGAAAGAAGGAAGAGGACAACCTCAGAAAGAGGGGCATTGAGAGGATCCACAGCCTTTGCTGTGCACCATGCCACAAATCTGTTCCACCTGCAGGCGTATACCGACGTTTTGGAGGGACGCCTGGCTGCCAGAATCACATTACAGACTTCAGGAGGCAAGTCAAATGGCCTCAACTGTCGCCGCTCAATCTCCAAGCATGGAGGTGGAGACTGGACAGGTTCGGGTGGAGGACCGTCCCCTGCTGCTGCGACAGAAGGTCCTCCTGAAGAGGCAGACGAACCGGGGGATCGACTGACATACTGAGTAGCTCTGGATACCAGTACCTTCATGCCCAGTCTGGAGCCACAAGGATGACTTGGGCCCGGTCGCGTTTGATCTTCTTCAGCACTCTGGGCAGAAGTGGTTTAGGCGGAAAGGCGTACAACAGACCGCAACTCCACTCGCGACGAATAGCGTCTCCGAGCGAGTGCCGCCTTGGAAATTCAGAACTGATGACATTGCGCGTTCTCTTCGGTGGCGAATAGATCTAACCAAGGTTCTCCCCACTGCATTAAGAGACCTTGCGCCACGTCTAAGTTCAGACGCCATTCGTGATCCATCATGCACCGGCGGCTGAGTGCGTCCGCCCTGGTGTTCAGAGAACCTGCCAGGTGTTCCAGCCACTGCCAGAGGCGCACAGCTTCCTGGCAGAGCGTCCACGACCCCACCCCGCCCTGTTTGTTGCAGTACCACAAGGCGGTGGTGTTGTCCGTGAACACCTGCACTACACTCCCCCGGACAGAGGGGAGGAATGCCTTCAGTGCTAGACGAATCACCCGCAGCTCCAAAAGGTTGATATGGAGCCGGGACTCCGCCGGAGACCAGAGGCCTCTGATCTCCGCCACTCCCATGTGGCCTCCCCAGCCCTGAAGGGACGCGTCAGTCACAACTACGTGCTCCGGTTGGGGAAGGGAGAGGGATCTGCCGCCTGACCCAATCGCGGTCCGTGAGCCACCACTGCACTGTCTCACAGTGCCCTCCGAGATCAGGACATGGTCGGACAGGATGCCCTGATGCTGGGCCCACTGAAACTTCAGGTCCCACTGCAGAGCCCGCATCCGCCATCATGCGTGATGCACCAGAAAGATGCAGGAGGCCATCAGTCCCAGAAGCCGCAGCGTCAACCTGACCGAGACTCGGGAAAAAGGCTGAAAGATCTGAATCCGAGCCTGATTATCACGAACACGATGTTCGCGAGGATAAACCCGAAACTGCGCTGAGTCTAGAACCGCTCTGATGAAGAGGAGCTTCTGGGAGCGGCAAAGGTGTGACTTAGGCACATTGATGGAGAACCCCAGCTTGTGCAGGAGGTCTGCGGTCGTCTGGAGGTGGCTGATGAATGTCTGGGGCGGACCAGCCTTCAACAACCAGGCCTCAGTAGGGGAAGACTAAAACCCCCTAACCTGCGCAGATGAGCTGCGACCACCGCCATCACCTTTGAGAACACCCGTGGGGCGCTGGTAAGGCCGAAGGGAAGCACGGTAAACTGAAAGTGCTCGTGGCCTACCATGAACCGCAGGTAGCGCCGGCAGGACGGGAATGTGGAAATAAGCGTCCTGCAAGTCAAACGCTACCATCCAGTCTCCAGGGTCCAGGGCAGCTAAGACCTGAGCCAGTGTCAGCATTTTGAAAATCTCCTTCCGGAGGAAGCCGTTGATGTTCCGTAGATCGAAGATAGGGTGTAGGCCCCCTTTGCCCTTCTTGGGCACCAGAAAGTAGTGGGAGTAACAACCACACCCTACTTCTGGCCCAGTAACGCGCTCGATGGCCCCCTTGGCCAAGAGGGCCGTAACTTCCTCTTGCAGAAGTCGCAAGTGATCCCCCGACACGCAGTGGCATTGCGGTGGCATGGCTGGAGGGTTCGCCTCGAAGGAGAGGGAGTAGCCCCTTCGGACGATATGCAGCACCCACCTGTCCGATGTGACAGTGCGCCAGTGGAGGAGGTGATGGCGAACCCTGCCACCCACTAGCGCCACATGGGCCTGAAAGCTCGGACTAGGAAGGTTTTGAGGCGGATGCTGCAGGGGTAGGTGTGGACTGACCTCGCCGTTGTCCCCGACCGCCGCATCGGCTGTTTCCACGACCGCCACCACGTTGGAAATTAGTCTGCGGTGCGTGGCTGGCAGCACGTGTGGGGGCACCCCTTCCTTGGCCACGAAAGGCACCCGTTTGCTGGGGCGGGGCCGAGAGGCCCAAGGACTTGGCCGTAGCCTTGGAGTCCTTAAAGCGATCAAGCGCATGGTCTGCCTTGTTGCCAAAAAGGCGACGGCCATCAAACGGCATGTCCATGAGTGTATTCTGGACATCGGCCGAAAAGTTGGCGGACCTCAACCAGGCGTGGCGACGAATCACCACCGTCGTTGCCATCGCTCTGCCCAGTGAGTCGGTGGTATCCAGCCCACACCAGATGGAAAAACGTGCTGCATCTGGACCCTCCGCAAGGGCTTGGGTGAGTTTAGCCCTGACCTCCGCCGGGCATTCTGGCAGCACGTCCGCGACCGTGTCCCACAGAGAGTGGGTGTAGCGGCCCGAGAGGCATGCGGTGTTGGAAGACCGCAATCCCAAACTCAGGGAGGAGAATACCTTCTTGCCGTATTGCTCGTACCTCTTGGATTCCCGATCCGGCGGAGCCGTCGGGAATGCAGTCTGGGAAATAGAGGCCTGGATAACCAGGCACTCGGGGGTGGGATGGGTGGACAGGAAACAAGGGTCGCCCGGAGTCGGGCAGTAGCGTCTGGCCATGTTCCTATCCCCAGGCTGACCTGTAGCGTTCCTGGACCAAGAGCCCAAAAGAACGTCAGTCAAGGACATATTAAACGGCAGCAGAGGCTCAGCCGAGCTTGACTGCGGTTTAAGGACCTCAGTGAAGAGGTTAGTCTTCACGGCCCCGACGGGGAGCTCCAGGATCAAGGCGTTGGCCGCCTGTGTCAACCCTACACTGTAGGCAGCCCCCCTCCTCTGTAGCCACGGTTGGAGGGGAGACAAAACCAGTGTCTGGCGAAGTGTCCAGTCGACTGGCATCCCCAAGCTCACATGTCCAGTCCTGCTGAGACTGGCACTCCTGTGCCAGAGGGGCAACAGACCCCTCCCAATCTCCCTCGTCACTCATCACCTAAAATTCAGGTTCAAAGGATAGTGCTGGTTCGTGGAAATAAAAATCTCCATACGACATCGAGAGTGGCGCCCAGCGGCGCTGCTCCGGCGCCGGAACCGAATCGAGGGCAGGGGGTGACACTCTAGGGGCCAGCGTCGGTGAGGTTGTGAGGTCGACCGGCGGCGGCGGAGCCGAAGCACCCGACCCGCTAGGCCGACCCGCTAGGCCCCCCAGCCGGGACCGCAGGGCCCGAAGGCGCCACGGAGCCCGGCGGAGGAGGGAGGGACCTCATAGCCATGAGGTACCGCTCGACCTCCTCAGGCGTTGCATCGTACCCAGGGACCGAAAGGTACGGGTCAGGCTGCGGCGCCCGCAACTCCGTCGGAGCCGCGAGGGTGGTGTCACCCGAACCCCCGCCGCGTCGCGCGAGCGTCGGGGTGGGTCGGAAGAGCGATGACGCCTTTCCGACCTCTCATGCCTCTTACCTGAGGATCTTGATCCCGAAGACCGATGCCGACTCTCGGAGCTACGAGGGCTCTGACCCCGCGACTGGTCCCTCGACCTCCTGTGGGACCGGGACCTTGAACGGCGCGGGGCCGACTGCCGGATCTCAAGTCGCTTGCAGGGCAGCTCCCGCCTAGCCTTAGACGTCAGGGCCCGGAGTAGGAGCAGGTTCAGTCGTCGTGGTCGAGGCCTAAACACTGAAGACACCGGCGATGGGGGTCGGTAACCGACATCATTCGGTTACACTTGGAGCAGGGTTTGAACCCGGGCATCCCTACCGGCATCGTAGGAGTTGAACGACTTGAGAAAAGCTAGATCAAAAGATCAAAAAAAGTTTAGTCAAAAAGTGACTAAGGGGTAGAGCTTCTCCGGATCTGCGCTAGCTGGCGCGGAAAAAAGAAGAACCGACGTCAGCAAGCAAGGGCGGCGTCTAAGTACTCCAGCGACGTCATTCCGGCGCTAACGACACCGACGCAGAGCCGCGGACGACGCCTACCGACGCGCAGGGGTATTGCTACGCAAAAGTTTCCGGATCCAGTCTGACCCCTGGGGATATTCGAAGGTAAGGAATCTATCACCAACGTGTCTCTTTCAGATTGGAATGGCATGGTGAGCAAAAAAACGATGGATTCAGGCCCAGATCCTTGTACTGGGGAGAATGTATGACATCGTTCTGGATTCCGTCCATCAATTGTTGTTTTAGCATTGTTCTACCCAGCATGTTCCTAGGGCCATTGGAAAGGGTGAGAGGTAGCGATAAAGGGTGGGAGGTGGAGGGGGAAGCTGGCCACATTCCTTTGCCAGGAAGAACTAGGACAATCCCCAGAGGGCTGAAAAATAACATTCATCCCACCCAAAGAAAGCAGCTAGAATTGGCCGTGGAATTAAGCCAACAAAATGCACACGTTTTGATCGTTTGAAACAAATTCAGGGTGAGATGGTAGAAAAATGCACTAGGCATGGGGGAAGCCAGTCCTGAAACTGGTACTGGTTTTGTGTGCACCTATAGAAAAGCCATGCTTTGTATTTTTTTGTTATTAAGGGTCTCTATGATCAATCCACACAAAACTTCCAAAAACATAAAATATTTTCACATCTTGAAATTTACATAAAGGTAGGTCAAGGGGAGATCAGAAAGTTTACTTTTCTATTTAACTTCCTTTAGGGAATTAGTTATAATCGACAAAACAAAATGTTAAGATGCTGATGCACTGCTGGTGTTAGGGACATCGAAATGCAAGCGCGGAGTAACCTTTAGCTATGCGCTCTGGCCAATGTTTATGTTGCGCAACACTGAGGGCCTGCGCCTACTGTCTGCAGGTAACTGGGGGTGTTCTACTCAGTGCAGGGTTCCATGCGATTATGCAGTAACAGTTGGGACTAGGAGTGGGGGAATGTCCATAGAGCCCGGTCATCGTCCATGGCCTAAAACCAGTCTCCACTAGGAGCAGGGGGCAGACACTGCAGAGAATACCCCAAGGCAACAACCGATGCACCAGTTGGCATTAAGGCACAGGAATGGGTGCATGGACAGGAGGGTGTAGACAGAATACAAGGCCTTGCCGAAGGGTACATTTTGTGCACACAGGCCATGGCAAAAGATTGTGCAAGGGTATAAATTACATTACAAAATAAATTAAACAAACGTAGGTGTAACAACGTTATTTCGGTCGAATACTGAGAAAAATAACTTTTCAATGAAAACTGTTTTACAATAACTGGTGAGTTTGGTTTTCAGCTTTGTCTCGTAACCACAATGTCCCTTCATATACACTTTTTTTCCTTTAGAAATGTTTCTGCTTTATTTAGTCTACAACTGGGGACGGATTCTAATACCGGACTAAAATGCTGTCATACATAATCATTTACGAAGATTATAAATTAATATTAATCTATGATAATGAAGGAGTGTATGTGTGCATTTTTATGTGTCAGTCTTATATAAAATGCATTCATCGTTGTTTATCAATCTTTAAATGTCTGAGTGGTTAATTTCATAATGCTTTGTAAATTCCTTTGCTGGAATCAGAATCTGAACGACCACATGGGGCAATGTCTTTGTGTACCATAGTTCCATGCCTGGGATTTCCTTTAACTAGTCACTATGATCTGACAAACATCAGTACATATGTGAGTACAAATCTCTACACTCAAACTGTCCACCATCCTTAAAGTCAGCCATCTAAATGAGAACTAAAAGTCCTGGTGGTGCTATGTAGGACTACTTCAACACACCTACAGGCATGGTTGTGCACCGAGAATTAATGTTGTACAGTTTTGAGCTCTTCTTTCTTTTTGCCAAGAAGTGAGAATATGATCTTAAATGGGACCCTGGTTAACTGAATCCTATAGCACAAAGAGTCAATTTGTAATAATTAACATACATCCATTTGACTTTGACAGGCAGTTATCTAAAATAAAAACCATTGATTAAACAAACCTTAAAACAAAAAGTCATAATTTTGCTGGCCAAGCTGTTCCCCCTAAAAAGCGTCTGCATAGAATCTGCAAGTTCCACTTCCTTCGAAAACATGTTCCAGAGAAGCTGGTACAGCAGATGCCGAGAATCAAAGAGGGTCACCAGGACACGAGCAAGCTCATCCTGGATAAAACAGAAAAAACAAGACATTCGATTTGTAATGAACCATTTATTTTTTAAAACACAAACTTGCAACAAAACTGCAATTAAAGCTTCCCTTTGATTTTTACAACTTGTGTTTGGTAGGCTGTGATGTGGGTATCGCCTCAATAAAGAATAACCTACATCAGTGATATAATGGATTGACTTTCCTTACAAATCTTACATGAAAGCTATAGTTAGCCTCTTTGCTAAAAGTCGAACTGGTCAGGAGGAAAAACTTGCTTAGTATTAATGGCACTTACATTGAAGGAAGTTAGGTAAACGGAAGAGCCTTGCATGTTTCCCTCTTCATTTAGATCTATTTGTTGTACGTTTATCAACACTACAGTGCTCCCTAAGAGCATTTATGGGTGGCTCAGGTATACATTCTAGCTGCAAGCAGGATATTCTGATGAAGGCTCTTCGCAAACCTTTCAAGGGAAAACTATCTCAACTCTGGTTTGGAGAAGAGAAGGCACTTGCGTGAGATGTGGGGCGCACAAGGCAAATACTCTAGTGCAATCAAAGCCAAATCTTTAAGGTAGAAGCACACAGGTGAAATGTGTGCAGGCCTACATACTGAAGTATAATTATGTTTTCACATGCAGCAGCAAAAGAAACAAACCAAAACATTAGAGGGACAGATGAATGGTACCTTGATAAATGTAAAATATGAGCAGACAATAATTAACAAAGATCAAATTGAAGGATCCTATTCTGGAGTTTTAAATAGTAAACCACTCTGCATTTTAAAGGTAGTTTCATGGAAAACACGAAGAGTAAGAAAAAATGAACTCCGTCAAGTAACTTACCCACTGTGAACAAGGCACCACATTGGCCAAAGCCATAGCAATGGGTAGTTCTCCTTGGTCTCCCATCATAGTGACTAGCTCTACCAATCTCTCAAATCGATCAGCTAGCACAGTTTCTGCCAGAGTGTCGAACTCTGTGCCCTGCTGTAGGATTTTTGTGAGGACTTCCATGAACGTAGCTCTTGTTTGGAGATCTTTGTGGTAACCTAAACCTAACAGCACAATGATATAAATATAAACTTTACTATAAAAAGAAAAGGTTGAAATCCCACTTTAACATTTTTATGCATACAAGCTAGTTAGTTGTTTGACAAAAGTTACAAAAAAAGAAGAAATGACAAGTGTTCCTACTTAAACTATCACCTATAAAACCCAAATCGAATTTATATTATAATTATATTGCAATAATTGGAAGACAGTATGTTTCTGAACGCAGGAGGGCAAGACACGTGTTCCCAATATGATTAGTTCATTAAAAACTAGTTAATATAATTTTTTCATATGAATCAATGTGGTCATGCTACAGCGGATAATATTTCGCCTCAGCCTATATATGAGGATTAAAGCCCAGTGGATAACTGTTGTCCTAAAGTAAAAACAAGTAAGAGAATAACAAAGAGCACCTTTCATTTTGGCTTACCTATTGAGTGCATAAGACCACTGTCCACATTAGCATTGAGCAAATTTGACATAGCAAGAACAGTACAATGCCGCAATGAAGCCAGTCTTCGAGACATGCCTCTTTTCCTTCCTCCTGATTGCGTGCCATCATCTTCAACTTCACTGCAGTCATTCAAAAGGTTCATAAACAGAGTGAAGTATCTGAAAAGCAAAACAAACATCAGATGACATAAGAACTCTGAAACCAAAAATGCTCACACCTTGACCAGCCTGGATCAATACATTAATCAATTCGTTGCCATGCTTATTTGACAGGGAAGATTAATTAAGCCTAGATAGACTGTGTATGCATCTACAGTGCACCGTAATCCTCAACAAAGGAAATATCAAAACAGACAGTTCACGTTCAAAAAAACTGTATTGTTTCATTAGACAACTTCACATCTTACTTAAGTATTAACAGAAAACATGTTTAGGAACCATTTCATTTGAAACTAACTCATCAACCGTGCCTAACAAAAAATTAATATGTCCTCATGTAATGCAACTGGTGCGATGTAAGGTGCTCTGATACCCGATTCGGGTCAAGTTTGTGCTATATGAAACTCTGTAAAAAAAAAAAAGAAAAAAAAAATAGCTAGTAGCATTTCAAATATGTTGAAGAATGATAAACTGTGTACCATGCAAGTGTTAAACAAGGTGTTAGAACGGCGTGGAAGTAATCTCATGTTGAAGTATTATGGAAAATATTAAGAAGGTGCTTTTAATAGAAACATCTTCACATTTCTTGCATATTCTCGCTAAATCCACTAACCCCCACTTCCAGATAAACTAATCAATGGAAACTCAAGATGCAACACATCTTGTAACTAAGAGCTAATAAGCTGTGCTTTGGCTATAAAATGACATAGGCAGTCGGGCTCAACAAGAAATTACCAGTATTAACTGGCTTTAATAAGAAACTTAAAGTCACTCCTGAAGAAAACAGAAGGTTGCTTAATGAGCTAATGATTCTCTGGGACGGGGTTGAGAACCCCAAGATGGAATAGAAGGGATCAGTGAGGCTCCTCAGATCAAGCCATTGTTGGCTCACTGCAAGCAATTATTATCTAAATACTCAAAATATTTCGTCCAATTAAATTCATGCTTGATATTTTGCTGGGAAGATTGAATCATTCAGAAATATACCATTATAGTTGACATATTTGTCTATGAGATTCTGCTAGGCAGATAAGGTTAGTACCTTATTCTTCTGATAGATATTACCTGCAGAATAGATACCATAGCAGTACCTAAACTAGCTCAGAACAGAAAGACCTGCAGGACCAGAGAGCAAAATGCCTATCTCAAAGGACCCGACCATCGAGCCAGCAGTGCTTCTTGAACATATACACTTAAGACTATGTAGCCGCCTGGACAATATCCAGAATAAGCCCTTTGTGTGCCAGCGCTGTGGTAGCAGCCTTGGCTATGGTGGAATAACCCATTACGTCTTCTGGAGCCAGCTTCCATGCAAATGCGTAGCAAATCTTGATGAAGACCACAATCCATTAAGAGATGGTGCACTTCTGTACTGCTTTACCTTTCCATGCACCTGCAAATTCTACAAAGAGGTGATCATCCACTTGATGTTCTTTGTTGCAATCAATAAAAAAACGTAGTGCTCTCTTGGAGTCCAGACAATAAAATCTCTCTCCTCTTTTGAGGGATGAGGCAGAGCAAAGAACGTCAGCAGTGGGATAGCGTATCCAACATGAAATGGTGCTATCACTTTTTGTAAAACAGAGGTTCGGGGCCTTAGGGTAAGAAAGTGTTATAGGAGGATTAGACAGAAAGTGCCTGAAGCTTGCCCACATGCCAAGCTGACATTATATCAATCAGGATGTCCGTTTAGAGGGGCGGGAGACATACTGTGCATCAGCTCAAATGCAATACACATTAAAAAAATGACACCCAAATGTATATCCCAGTGTGGCATCACGCATGGCTTTGGCAGATATAAATGTTGCAAACCTTTCCAAATTTTCAGCACAACGGTTGATGAAGGCTGAACAGGCAACTTCAAAAAAGCTGTCAAATACTCTTTACTAGTGCCCAAAGGAAGTCTTTGCTGGGCCGCAGACAAAACAAAGAACAAAACGTTAAACAACTTGGCCTGCAGAAGGTCAATCCGACGGGTGCAGCACCAAACCATAAATTTGTACCAACGACTCGGCATATACAGATTTTGTAGAGGGACGCCTCATGGCTAAGATGAACAACCACCTCAGGAGGAAGGTCAAATGAGGTCAACTGTTGCCGCTCAATCTTCAAGCATGCGTCCTGCTGCTGCAAGAGAACATCCAACCCAAAGCGGTAGCTTGACCGGAGGAGTTCCAGGTACCACAATCTCCAGCCCAATCCTGAGACACTAAAATGACTTGGCCACAGCTGTACCTGATCTTTAGAACTTGGGGGAGGAGAGGGAGTAGCGGGATGCATACCCGAGTTCAGAACTCTATTCTAGGTGTAATTAATCTCTAGGAAACCGTCTCCTTGAAAACTCCCAACGCGTAATAGTGCTGACATTGTGTGTTCTCTTCAGTGGCAAAAAGATCAAGCTATAGTTATCCTAAATTATAAAAATGTCCTGCACCACCTCCAGCACGTTAACTGCCATTTACAGTCAACTAGGCGTTGGTGGGGGAGTTTGTCCGCCCAAACGTTTATAGATCCTGTCAGGTGGTACACCACCGGAGAAATTCCCTAGCGTTCTAGTCTCTTCCAGAGAAATAGAGCATCCTGGCACAGAACTCAAGACCCAATCCTTCCTACTTGTTGCAGAATCACATGCTGGTGGTGTTGTCCAAGAGTACATTCACCAGCCTTCTTCTTGTGAAAGGCAAGTAGGACTTCCACACCAGGTGAATCACCCTCAATTCCAACAAACTGATGTAGAGTTAAGCATCTGCCATAGACCAGAGCCTCCGATCTCCACTTCTCCTGGATGGCCTCCACAACCAAGAAATGGTGCTGCTATGGAAATTGTCAAACCTGAGTGGAGTAAGGAGAGGGGTCTGTCAAAAAAACAGTTAATGTCCGCAGCAGCCACTGCAGGTCTTTTACAGTTTCCTCTCAAAACCTGGATGCAATCTAACAGATGCCACATGTGCTGTGCCAACTGGTACCTTAAATCTACTTATGTCATTCATCATGTTTGACCAGCAGGATGCAAGAGGACAGCAATACCAGTAGCCTCAAAATCATTCCTACGGAGATCCAAACCTGAGTCTGACACATCAGAATCAAAGCCCAAATGTCGCATACTCTCTACTCTTTACGAAAAACAAGAAACCCTACCCTATCCAGGATGGCTTAGATCACAGGTACTCATAGTGCGGCCCGGCAAGCCTTCATTGGCGGCCAGCGGACCTTGCCTCGCATTTTGAATTTCCAGACCTACGAGTAAACAGAGAAGATGGCCGTAGCATACGCAGTGAATACGTATTCACCACGTATGCTCCTGCGGCCATCCTCTGTGTTTACTGCTGGCCTCTGATTGTGTGCCAGTCTGTGACGTCACGCACGGCACCGGAAGGTAGAACAGGCCCTTTAAGAGTCAGCTGTAAGTGCAGCGTGCTTACAGCTGACTTTTAAAGGGCCTTTAGGGAAGCTTCCTGTGTCCTTGGTGCAGATGACCTTCTCTCCGCCCGCAGCCGCTTTTGTTGGGCCCCAGTCTCTTCTCTTCGGCCCGCAGCCTCTTCTCTTCGGCCCGCAGCCTCTTCTCGCCCCTTCAGGTCAGCTAAAGGGATGCATTAAATTAACCCCCACCCTAGAGGCACAAAAGCCAAACTTTGTGCTGTTTACACACGTGATGTGTGTCTTTTTTTATCTGATGAAAATATTGTGAACAAAAACCTACAGAGGTCCAATTAGCGCCAGGTTTAGAATCCTATTTAGGGCGTTAACTCCTGTTTGCACCTGAAATAAGAATTGCACGCACATGGGAATGACAACCTAAATAATTTTGGCACTAGTGTTTTCAATTATCTTTTTCTTGACACCCCATCATTTTCTTTACTTTTATAGGGCACTTTGAAGTCCAGGTTTCCGTGCTTCCCTTCTATGTAAGGAACATAGACTCTAGTAATTCACTGGCTTTCCTAGGGCACTATCATTCATTATTTCCAGTCTTTTCTAAATCACACGCTTTGTGACCACAAAATTAGGAGTGATTAATGCATTTAAGTTACCATGCATTCCGAAATGCTTATCTGACTTGCACAGTGCAAAGACAGTGTGTGTGAAAGAGACATCGGTCCTCTTCCGCTTTGCAATTTGGAATGGTATGTATCCACAGCTTGCAGCCTCAAGTGAGATCACAAACTAATGAACAGATACCACCACTCGTTTTGGAGTGATGTCTAATACACAAAGTAGAATCTATCCCTGAGAACGGTGGCGGGCAGGGGTCCAGCAGGCCACTGCAAGCACCCACTAATGCGGTCACTCATGAAACACACACATTCACGGAATACAAACACAGGAGTGGAGGTTTGCTTTCTCTCGTAGACCTCCATTAATCCATTTGCAGTAATTCACCGGGAAGTGAAAAATGTGTCCTGCCTAATAAAGATCTGTGAGTCAAGAGGCTTTGCAACCTTTTGCAAAGAGGCATTTTAGGATGCAATAGATTACAATGGTAGTTACAAGCATACAAGGGATACCCCAAAGTCTCTAGGGACCTCTGGTATGTTAGTTTAGTTACAAACAATGATCCCTAATGGAGTTCTTCAAGCAAACTCCATTGAAAGCCAAATGGTAATTTAATGTACAATTAAAATGCAAAAAAACAAAAAGCAAAAATGAAACACACAACAGATTGGGTACTAGTGACAAACATGCTTGGTGATCTTTGAAGTGTGATTTACATGTGTGATACAGGTGATAAAAGTGCTTATCAAATACACACCGGGACTGGGGAAATAGCTGAGACGGTCGCAACATTCGATGAAAACATATACACATCCATTTCCGGTAGGTCTAGGGGGGACTGCATAGAGATCCTGGTGATCTGCAACGGCCTGTAGCTCGTACCTCCCTCTATCCCTGCTCAACATGAAACTTAAAGCACTGGCTGAGATTCTGGAAAATCGACTGTCGGATGTTATAACATCACTGATCCTTAGCACTGATGGGGATGTGCTGAATATCCGGTTACTGAAAATTACTGTGCAATCCCTCTTAACATTGCTATTGACTGATAATAAAAAAAATATTATAAAAATTTGCTCCTTGTAGTTACATCTGCTTTGGAAATACAGCATTGTCTAGTAATGTTTTGAATCGTTAATGATTTTTTCCCCTCTAGCCCCGCAACCACTGACCCCGCCCCCACCAGGGAGCCTCCGGCCACAAACCACACTGTAGATTTGTGCCCCAAGAGAAAGTTTGAGTACCCATGGCTTAGATGAACAGAAGCTTCTTCAGAGGAGCTGGTGTGACTTTCGCACATAGATAGTGTATTGTGCTTTTATGATTTAAGCTTTTTTAAATTGAATAAAGCGTAACTTGACTTCACTTGATAATGAAGCCCAACAATGTTAGGAGGTATGCTGTCATCTGTAGGGGGTTGACTGTGATGCAAGCCCACCTTCAACAGTCATTCATCGAAGCAGAGAAAGACTAGCACCCCAGCCTCCGAAGGTGTGCTGCAACCACCACCATCACTTTTGTGAACATCCGAGAGGCATTGGTGATGTCGAAAGGCAGCACTGCAAACTGAAAATGCTCCTGGCCTACTGTGAACCACTAGTAGCCCCTGTGGGCCTGCATGACCGAGATATGGGCATAAGCATCGTGCAGGTCAATACTACCATCTAGTCTCCAGAGCAGACAGGACCTGGGCTAAAGTGAGCATACTGAATTTGTTCTTCCACAGGAAGCCGTTAATATGGCGAGGGCACAACCTTTTTGATGGCTCAGTTGGCAAAAGGGCCTGCACTTCCTGCTGTAATACGGACAAGTTTTCCTCCATCAGGCACACTGGTGTTTAGGGTAGGTGCGGGCGTAGAAATAAAGGAGAGGACTTAAACACAATAGACAATTCCTTGAAGGAAATGCTGGGATAGGTCCCCGATAAGGATGATTGTGTGACATGAAGAACACAATAGAGAGGTTTTGAAGCTGCAACAGCCCAGGCAACGGGCTGTGCTGCCGTTTGCCCCATATGCCCTAGGTGTTGCCTTTGTAAGCCGCGGACTCTGCCACAAAATGGATGGAAGACCTGTTGGGCTTGCAACAGGGGGTAGACGTTGGCAGTTTGAGACTCCTAACATTGCCTTGAAAGAGGAATAAAAGATTATGGAGCTATAAGGATGGGGCATAAAGGTTTAATGAACATGCTGTGGCCATGCTTTTTTTAAAATGTTGCAGGGCGGAGTCTGCATTCTAGCCAAAACGACGATAGCCATCAAATGACATGCTTATTAGGCATGTTTGCTGGATAAGCTCACACACCTCATCGGGAGGAGCACTTGGAAATTCCCAGAAAAGCGTGTAGACCTCTTCCAGGCATAGCGCTGAAGTCGCACCAATCGCCTGATCTATGCAGTCGGTTGTATCCAAGCTAAAGCAAGTCATACATTTTGCTGCATCTCTGCCATCCTAGATAGCCTGTGTCAGGGATGCCCAGATGTCATCCAGAACTTCTGGTAAAAACTGGGCCACTCTGCCACATAGGACATGACAGTAGCAGCCTAGAAGACAACTGGTGCTTACAAATCACAGAGCAAGGCTAGTGGAGGAAAAGCTGTGCTTGCAAATATTTGTAGTCGCTTAGATTTACTAGGTGGGGTGGAGGGTTAAGGCAATGAGATTTACCTTACTAGTGAATGCCTGCACCACCAAGCTCTCTGGCGTGGGGTCACCTGGTGCTAGCGGATGGTACTGAGTGACCTGCTTATTGATTGGTCTTCCCAAACATGGTTTCATCTAAGTGTCCAAGAGGGTAACTTTGAAGGACTCAATAAAAGCTATTAGAGGTTCTGTAGTTGCTTCACCAGGCTGAAGTACCTCTGCAAGAACATTAGTCTTAACCTTCATAGTAGGTAGTTGTAGGTCAGTTACTTCTGCATAATGACCATGCAGGATGCAAATTCTTCCGTAACGAGTCAGTAGGAGAAACAAGGCCAAGAGTTGAAGAAGTATCCAGGACCCTGGTATCTAGTTTCTATCAAAATGATCATTGTCCAAATCAGGTGTGTAAAGCCTGGGTCCATGGTATGGTAGGGGCAAGGCATTAGAATCTGAAGGGATACTAGCTGACTACTCGGGTGGGTTCAGGGCGCAGATATGGTCAAGATAAGGATGGATTCTGCTCAGTCAGAAAGCACAATGGTTTGGTACCTGCAAATATACAAAGGGAACGGGTACAGTGGGTGGATAGGGGAACTTAAGCAGCACTGGAGCCACTGCTGAACCCGAACTGGGCTGGAGAGGCAAAGATAGTGCAGAGGGCAGACCTGCCAGGGGTCCACTGGATGACTCTGAGGATCCTTGGGATGCAATAGAGAGAAGAAAAGTGCATAAGTCGCAGAGCATGGCCTCCTTGAATGCCTCCACTTGAGGCATTGTCGCTGGACTCAAAAACCTGGGCTGTACTAAGACTAAGCTCTGCATCAACACCAATGGAGATCTGGAACGAGACCAGGTCACAAGCTTGATGCCCTCTGCGGCCTCTCTGGAGTATGCAAGTGGCAGGAAGGGGCTGATTTCCAATTAGATTTCTTATGCTTCTTTTTAGACTATCACAAAGACTTCCAGCAAAATGAGGATCTACTGTAGTAATAGGACCTTACTTCTGACCTCAACTGGTCATGGCGTCGTGTCTTCCAATGATTGGCGACAAAGTCTCCCCTTGCGGTACAGTTTGGCCTTCAAATTAATCTGCGCGCAGCTGTCGCAGTCCATGGAATTCGTATCCGAACCACCAGCACCATAGGCATATCTCAGGAGGGTCTATTACAGACATCTGTTTGCAACAGTCCCCACACAGCTTACCCCCTGTGATATTAGGAGTTGACAGTTTCCCTTGCATACTGGAAAAAATTTGAGAAAAGGTCTTTAGAAAATAAATTCCTGAGACAAGGAGTAGCTCCGTTTCTGTCTGAAGGCTCGGAAAGAAAAGGAAATGATGTCAGCAGATAAACGTTTTCCTTATTTGCTGCTCCACTCATCTCTTCCGAAATGGACCGTTGTCAGTGCAGAGCTGCACAATGCCACCTATTGGCTCACAAGAGTACTACTTAGAAGTTTCCAGATCCAGTCTGACGCCTGGAAGCACAAGTTACTTGCCTTCGGTAACGATATATCTGTAAGAAACATTAGTTAGTGTTAGATTCCTTACCTTCGAATATCCCCAGGCCTCAGACTGGATTCGGAAAGTTTTCCCCAGCAGTACACTTGTGCGTCGGTAGGCGTCGTCCTGTGGCTCCGCGTCAGTCGTCAGCGTCGCCAGAATGACGTCGCTGGAGTACTTAGATGCCGCCCTAGCACGCTGACGTCAGTTCTGTACATAGCTTTCCACGCCAGGAACGCAGAGCCATGCAAGAAACCGACACTGGTGCCATGAAACTAGGGCCCCAACAGGGAAAGTCCTTAGCCCTAGATATCAGTTCGCAGCACGGGGAGGATGGGTGGGGCGGTAAGGAATCGAACACTAACTAATGTTTCTTACAGATATATCGTTACCGAAGGTAAGTAACTTGTGCATCTGAAAGAAACACGTTAGTGTTAGATTACTTACCTTAGAATAGATACCCCAGCAATGCCAGCCCCGGTGATGGATCTGCGAACCAAAATCACACCAGGAAGTCCTGGAGAACAGAACGGCCAAAGAAGCCGTCTCTCTGGACTTGACTGTCCAGGCAGTAATGCTTGGCAAACGTTTGAAGCGAGGCCCACGTAGCTGCCTGACATAATGTCCTGCAAAGGGACTCTCCGTCCCAAGGCAGTAGTAGCCGCCTTGGCACGAGTGGAATGGGCACGCAGCCCCACAGGAGGTTACTTTTAAGCCGAGGAATAACAGATCTTGATGCACAAAACGACCCACGGAGAGATGGTTGGCTTGAGCACCACCCGTACCTTCTTAGCGCCCACGTAGCCAACGAAGAGTTGGTCGTCCACCCGGAACTGTTGTGTGCTGTTCAGGTAAAAAGAGCGCACGTTTTGGGTCCAGACGGTGAAGCCTCTCTTCCTCTTTCAAGGGATGCGGAAAGAAGGTGGGCAAGGTAATGGTCTGCCCGATGTGAAAGGCAGTAACCACCTTGGTTAGAAAAGAAGGACGAGTCCTCAGAACAACTTTGTTCGGATGGACAGAGAGGAAAGGAGGCTTAGAAGAAAGAGACTGGCAGAGGTGATGGCAGAGGGGATGGCAACCAGGAAAGCAGTCTTTAGAGTCATAAGACGTTAAGGGCAGCTATGAAGTGGCTCAAAGGGAGCACAAATTAGGTAGGTTAACACCAGATTCAAGTCCCAATGAGGCATTACAAAGGGAACAGGAAGAAACATGAGTAATGCCTTTCAATAATTTATTTACAACAGGGGACTTGAAAAGAGAAGGTTGATCAGGAAGCCTCAAGAAGGCTGAAACGGCCGAAAGATAACCTTGTTAGTACCCAGAGCAGAGCCCTGCTGGGCCATGGAAATAATGAGGAGAACCTCTGAAAGAGGGGCAGAGAGGGGATCCACAGTCTTTGCTGTGCACCATGCCACAAATTTGTTCCACCTGCAGACGTATACTGTTTTTGTGGAGGGAAGCCTGGCTGCCAGAATGACATCACAGACTTCAGGAGGCAAGTCAAATGGCATCAACGGTCACCGCTCAATCTCCACGCATGTAGGTGGAGGCTGGAGTGGAGGACCGTCCCCTGCTGCTGCGACAGAAGGTTCTCCTGAAGAGGCTGTCGAATCGGGGGATCGATTGACAGACCGAGTAGCTCAGGATACCAGTATCTTCGTGCCCAATCCGGAGCCACAAGGATGACTTGGGCCTGGTCGTGCCTGATCTTCTTTAGCACTCTGGGTAAAAGTGGTATAGGCGGAAAGGCGTATAACAGACCGCAACTCCACTCGCGTCGAAAAGCGTCGCCGAGCGAGTGCCGCCTTGGAAATTCCAACACGCACAACTGATGACATAGAGCATTTTCTTCGGTGGTGAATATATCTACCCAAGGCTCTCCCCACTGCCGAAAGAGACCTTGCACCACTTCCGAGTTCAGACGCCACTAGTGATTCAGCATGCACCGACGGCTGAGCTCGTCCGCCCTGGCGTTCAGGAAACCTGCTAGGTGTTGAACCACCAGGGTGATGCCCTGATGTTCCAGCCATGTCCAAAGGCGCAGAGCCTCCTGACCTAGGGTCCACGACCCCACCCCAGCCTGTTTGTTGCAATACCACATGGCAGTGGTGTTGTCCATGAACACCTGCACTACACTTCCCCGGATAGAGGGAAGGAATGCCTTCAGTGCAAATCGGATCACCCACAGCTACAGAAGGTTGATATGGAGCCGGGACTACACCGGAGACCAGAGGCCTCTGATCTCCACCTCTCCCATGTAGCCCCCCCCCATCCCAGGAGGGACGCATCCGTCACCACTGTGTGCTCCGGTTATGAAGGGAGAGGGATCTGCCACTGACCCAATCGTGGTCCCTGAGCCACCACTGCAACTGTCTCGCAGTGCCCTCCGAGATAAGTTTGTGGTTGGACAGGTTGCCCTGATGCTGTGCCCACTGAAACTTCAGGTCCCACTGCAGAGCCTGCATCCGCCACCTGGTGTGATGCACCAACAGGATGCAGAAGGCCATCAGTCCCAGAAGCCGTAGGGGCAACATGACCGAAACTCAGGATAAAGGCTGAAAGATCAGAATCATAGCCTGAATATCCCGGACTCGCTGCTCGGAAGGATAAACCCAAAACTGTGTCGAATCCAGAACCGCTCCGATGAAGGGGAGCTTCTGAGAGGAACTCAGGTGAGACTTCGGCACGTTGATGGAGAACCCCAGCAAATGGATAAGGTCGGCCGTAGTCTGAAGGTGGGTGACAACTGCCTGGGGCGAGCCCACCTTAAACAACCAGTCGTCGAGGTAGGGGAAGAATGACAGCCCTGACCTGCGCAGGTGAGCTGCGACCACTGCAACCACTTTCGTGAACACCCAAGGGGGGCTGGTAAGGCTGAAGGGGTGCACAGCAAACTGAAAATGCTCCTGGCCTACCGTGAACCGCAGATAACGCCGGTGGGCCAGCAGGATGGGGATATGAAAACATGTGTGCTGCAAGTCCAACGCTACCATCCAGCCTCTAGGGTCGAGGGCAGCCAAGACCTGGGCCACAATCTAAATTTTGAACTTCTCCTTCCGGGGGAAGCGATTGACGTTCCTGAGGTCCAAGATGGGGTGCAAGCCCCCTTTGTCCTTCTTGGAGACCAGAAAGTAGTGGGAATAACAACCACATCCTACTTCTGGCCCAGGAACGCGCTGGATGGCCCACATGGCCAAGAGGGCCATGACTTCCTGTTGGAGAAGCGCAAAGTGATCCCCCGACATGCAGGTGAACTGAGGTGGCATGGCTCCGGACAATTTGCAGCACCCACCTGTCGGAAGTGACAGAACGCCAGTGGGGAAGGTGATGTCGAATCCTGACGGCCACTGGCGTGGGGTGCACCCCAAAGCTCGGACTAGAAGGCTTTGAGGCAGATGCTGCGGGTGCGGAGGTGGACTGACCCCGCACGCTGGCCCCTTGTGCCGCCACGGCGGCCTCCACGCCCACGCGGAGTTCGGTTCTGCGCAGGCTTCTGACTGAACGAGCGGGCATGTGTTCCCCATCCGTGGCCACGAAAGGAACAAAAGTTAGACGTGGCCGGGCGTGAGGTGGAGAGACCCAAGGACTTGGCAATAGCCCGAGAGTTCTTAAAACGCTCCAGCGCACTGTCTGCCTTATGGACAAATAGGCGAGTACCATCGAAAACTTGTCCATGAGGGAACTCTTGACTTCCCCCGAAAACCCAGTGGTCCGGAGCCAGGCATGGCGACGCAGGGACACTGTTGTGGATAGCGCTCTCCCTAAAGAATCCCCTGTGTCCAGCCCACACTGAATGGCGAACTTCGCTGCATCCTTCCCCTCCGTAACAGCTTGAGAAAGTATAGCCCGAACCTCTTCCGGGCACTGTGTCCCACACAGTGTGAGAGTAGTGCTCAAGAGGCATGCAGTGTTGAATAACTGCAGCCCCAAGCTGGCATAGAAAAATAACTTCTTGCCAAACTGCTCCAGTTTTTTCGATTTCTTATCCGGCGGGGCGTTAGAGAATGCACTTTGGGAAGTGGAGGCCTGAATTACCAGGCTCTCCGGAATTGGATGATTTGTCAGAAAGGCCAGGCCTCCCGGTGCTGGGCGATGACATCTGGCCACGTCTTATCCACAGGAACCCCTTTGACTGGCCTAAAACAGGTGCCCATCAAAACATCTGTCAAGGCCACATTAAACGGGAGCAGAGGTTCCATAGAACTTACCATCTGCTGAAGAACCTCAGTAAGGAGGTTGGTCTGGTGAGTGACAGTAGGCAGATCAAGGTCAAGGGCCTTAGCTGCTCCACGGAGCACCATAGTATAAGTGGCGACCTCCTCCATGACAGCGGGAAGAGACATAAATCCATGCTCGGAGGAGAGGTCAAGGCCACCTGAGTCCTCCGCCCACTCATGTTCAGACTCTCACTGCTGTGCAAGAGGGTCCTCTGACCCCTCCCAGTCATCCCCCTCCTCCACAGCCCGTGGCACAGGCAGAGGGGAAGGCACAGGGGAAAGCAAATGCTCCAACAGCGCAAATCGGCACCGATCCGGCTCCATGTCCCAATTAGGGTCCCAAGCTGGAGCAAAATTGCCTGGAAATTCAGGCAAGGGCGGAGGTGGGACGAACGGAACCCATGGCGGTGGCGGGCCGGAGCAGCCAGCCGATGACCCTGTGGTGCTGGGGCCGGAGCCGCAGGTGGAGGACCTTGCGGTGCCAGAGCAGCTGACGGAGGAGTCGGTGGCAAGCAAGGGCCATCAATAGGGTACGCGGGGCCCGAAGGCCCACCGGCGGGAGCCTTAGGCCTGAAAAGGCAGTCCATGGCAGCAAGAAACTCTTGCACCTGGGCCGGAGTCGCCGACGGACCCAGATAGGGCGGGTAGGCCGCGGGGCTCCCAGCACGCACGGAGCCGCAGGGGAAAGAACCCTGACCCCTCGTCCGCGTCCAGAGACCAACGGGGCGACGTCGGCGAGCGAACATGCTTCTTCGACTTTTTCTTGTGAGGTCTCTTACCCGATTCAGAGGGTGAAGACTTTGACCCCAGGGAGCGATGATGATGGCTCTGCGGTCAGTAGCTCGAGCGACCCCTGGACCTCAAACGGCGCGGAGACGTCTGCCTGGCCTCCAGCAGCTTTTGGGACCGCTCCTGCAAAGCTTTCGGAGCCATTGCGAGACAATCGGAACCTGACTGGGAGTCATGGTTGCGCTCCAGACAGTAGAGACAGACTCCATGGGGGTCGGCCACTGATATCGCACAGTGACAGGCCCAGCAGGATTAAAACCCAGGCATCCCTACATGGCACCAGGAGTCAAATACTCAAAAAAAGAAGAGACAAAGTCTTAAAAAGTTAGTCAAAAAGTGACTAGGGTACATGCTCTAACTGGATCTGTGCTTGCTGGCACGGAAAAAGAAAGAACCGTCTCCGTGACGCCATCTCGGCGCTTACGACTCCAGCAACGGACACGGAGCCGCACAACGCCACCTACCGCCACGCAGGGGTACTGCTGACGAAAAACTTTCCGGATCCTGTCTGAAGCCTGGGGATATATCCAGTCTTTTGCCTAGGGATATTCGAAGGTAAGAAATCTATTACTAATGTGTCTCTTTCAGATCTGGTGGTTATGCACCATTGATGGTAACACATTATTTACTTACCCCCCATAATGAAGGTTTAGAAGTAGTCAAATGGGCCCTTTTAAATCGAGGCTCAATTGGGGCAAATAAGATTTTTCTATTGGAACTGCTACACTTTGCGTTATATCAGTTATTTTCAATGGAAAGATTGTTTCTACACACAATGTAATGGTACATCCATGAGAGCACCATATTATGCGAACAACTTTATTTCAAAATTTGAAGCAGACCACATACTTCATGAAGCATTATGGCAAGAACATCTAGTCGTATACAAGAGATACAACGATGACATTTATAATTTGGAAAGGAGAATTGAAATCCTTGCAAGCGAACATTCTTGAGTTCAATCATGTCCATGACCACAATATATTCTCACATGAGATTGACAAGCATAAGATTGCATTCCTGGATGTCCTAGTGCAAATAGATGTGGATAGCATCAAAACCACTGTTTAACCAGTGCTACTTACCCAGTATGCATCTGTTCTTGGCATGTAGAGCTGCAGAGTCACATGCTGTGCACAGCCTGCCATCTAGTGTTGGGTCTGGATGTTTGCACTTTGTTTTTGTTCGAATAAGTCGTTTCCAGTCACGAGGTAGGTGACTCCTCCTTTCGTTGATAGTGCACATGGGCATCAACTCCATTGTGAGATTGTTTGCCGCAGAGGGTGAAAAGGTAGTTAGTAAGACTAGTCCATGTATATATGTATCTATGTAAGATGTAACTGCAACAGTAATAGGTACCCGGGGAGGTGGGTGGGCGCATGAGACTCTACATGCCAAGAACAGATGCATAGTGGGTAAGTAGCATTTTCCGTTCGAGGCATCGGAGCTGTAGATCACAAGCTGTGAATAGACTAACAAGCAGTTATCTCCCAAAGCAGTGGCTAACCGGCAGCTGTTGTTGTGGTCTGAAATAGTATATGTAAAACTGCTTGACCCACACTAGCTTGCTGTCTTGCTAACACATCTACACAATAGTGTTTTGTGAATGTGTGAGGTGTAGACCATGATGCTGCTTTGCAGATATCTATGGGTATATTTCTTAAGAATGCCATAGAAGCCCCCAGTTTACGTGTGGAGTGGGCTCCGAGGGGAATTATTAAAGTACTTTTTGCTTTTGCATAGCATATTTGAATGCACTTGAGTATCCACCTTTCAATGCCTGATTTTGATACAGGATTGCCTATATGTGATGGAGCAAAAGCGACAAATAGTTGTTTTGGTTTGCGGAAAGGTTTCGTCCTTTCTATTTAGCAAGGAATAGTTCTTTTCGCATCCAAAGTGTGTAAAGCACACTCTGCTACAGAATCTGGTTGAGGGAAGAACACAGGCAACTCAACAGATTGGTTGATATGAAAGGCAGAAATTACCTTTGGTAGAAAATTAGGGTTGGTCCGCAGAACCATTGTGATTTGGTCTATTTGTAAGAATGGTTCTTCTGTGGTTAGTGCCTAAAGCTCACCCACTCTCCTCAGAGATGTGATAGCTATGAGGAAAGCTACCTTCCAAGTAAGAAGTTGCATTTCACATGTATGCCACCGTTCGGAGTGTGGACCCATTAGCCTGGGGAGGACAATGTTGAGATTCCACAGTGGAGTAGGTGAAAGTTTAGGAGGGATGATTCTTTTAAGTCCCTCCATAAAGGATTTGATGACCGGCACTCTAAAAAGACACAGATGTAGGCTGTTCTGTAGGTATGCAGCCATTGCAGCAAGATGTAAGAGTATGGAAGTGTACACCAAATTGGAAAGCTGCAGATGTAGTAAAGAGCAAATGGTATTTTGAACAGAGGAGTCCAGTGGATCTATGTAATTGTTATTGCAGTATATCACAAACTGCTTCCACTTTGCTGCATAGCATGCTCTTGTGGTAGGATGCCTAGCCTCATTGATAATATTTATACAGTCTGGCGGACGATTAACCCCTTCCATGTGGGGTTAATTCCCCCGCGGTGAGAGGTGGAGAGCGGCGTTGCGGTGCTCTTGACGAGCCCAGTTCTTCATGGTGCACAGTGAAGCTGTGCTCATGACGAGTTGGGCTCATCACTACTCCGCCAACTGCTTTAAAACGCCCGCACAGGAGGAGAATTAGCCCCGCGTGTTTTTCCGCGGCAGTTATGACTAGCTCAGCTCGTCATGAGCACAGCTCCACTGTGCATCATGACGAGCTGAGCTCGTCATAAGCGTTAAAGGTGTTAATGTAGCCAAACTCAAAATTTCAGGTGCCAGATCGCAAGGTTGAGATGGCTATTATCTGGATGTCTTATTTCTCCTTGGCTCTGAGTGAGCAGATTGGGAGTGAGGTGTAGTTTTTGGTGAGGAACTACTGAGAGCTCCAACAGGGTTGTGAACCACGGTTGTCGAGCAAATGTGGGAGCAACTAGGATTAAGGTCAGGGACGCCTGTCTGAGCTTCAGAACCACTAATGGATTGAGTGGGAGAGGCAGAAAAGCATAGGCAAATATCCCAGACTAATTCATCCATAGTGCATTGCCCTGGGACAATGGGTGTGAATGTCTAGATGCGAAGTTTGGGCATTTTGCGTTAAGGTTTGTGGCAAATAGACCTATGTCTGGAAAACCCCAGATTTGAAAGAATGGGAGGAGAACTTGAGGGTGGAGTTTCCATTCGTGGACCTGTTGTCTGTGACGACAGAAGATCTGCAATCTGATGGTTTACTCCTTGAAGGTGGTCTGCCAGGAGAAACATTCTGTGAGGTATGGCCCATCTCCATATGGTCTATGCTAGTTATGACAGCTGGAGAGAGTGTGTCCTCCCCAGTGTTTGTATGTAGTACTTCACTGTCATATTGTCTGTACGGGTCAGGACAGATTGCCTACTAGATGAACTTGGAAAACTGAGCGCTAGAAGAATTGCAAGCAGCTCTAGATGGTTTATGTGAAGCTGCTTTTGCTGCAGGCTCCACATGCCCTGAATTGTATGTGTCTGGAGATGAGCTTCCCCAACCAGTGAGCGATGCATCTGCTGTTAGCACTATCTGTGAAACCGGGTCGATGAAGGGCCGCCCTTTTGAAAGGTTTTGTATATTCCACCACTGCAGATAGAGATGGGTGCGTCCTTCCACTAACACTATATCTGATTACAGACCCGGAGTCTGGTTCCACTGACGTGCTAAGCACTCTTGAAGGGGACGCATGTGGAGTCTTGCATAAGGGACTATTAGTATGCAAGAAGCCATCATAAGAAGTATTTGCATGAACACTTGAACTGGCAATGAGTGATGAGGTTGAAACTGGCAGAGCAGATTCTGAATGTTGCGGATTCTAGTGGATTGGGGTAGGCCAAAGCCTTTTGTGTTGGGTTCACAGGTTCACAGTGAATCCAAGACCGTGGAGCAACTGCACTGTTTTCTGAGTGTGACGGAGACAGCTTTTTTGTGAGCTGGCTTTTATGAGCCAGTCGTCCAGATAGGGGAAGACGTCAATGTGTTGTCTTTAAAGGTGAGCTGCGACTACTGCTAAACAATTGGTGAAAATTCTGGGTGCGGTAGTTACTCCGAATGGGAGCACCTTCAACTGATAATGCTGTCCTGCTACTTCGAACCTTAGGTATTTACGATGAGCAGGATGTACTGGGATATGGAAATAGGCGTACTTTAAGTCTAGAGTGGACAAAGTCGTTTTGTTGAAGGAGAGCAAGAACTTGTTGGAGAGTGACCATGTAAAAGTGGTCTGATTGAATGTATAGATTTAGTTCTCTGAGATCTAGTATAGGCCTGAGAGAGCCGTCCTTTTTGGGAATTAATAAGTGGAGTGAGTATACCCCGGTCAGTTGATGTTTTAATGGGACTAGCTCTATTGCTCATTTTGCTAACTAAGAGAGAACTTCTTTTTTTTTTTTTTTTTAGAAGGGTAAGATGTTCTTGTTACATTGCATGTTATCTTGGAAGAATGTTTGGGGAGTGTCTGTAAGTTCCAGGCAGTAACCATATTGGATAATTTGCTTGATCTGATGTTGTTCCAGACAGACAGAAATTGAGAGAGACGTCACCCGACAGGAGTGGAATGATCAGGGGTAGCGGAAGTTAGTCACTATTAGAGGAGAAAGTGTGTGTGGAGTTGCCTCTGCCTCTTCCCTTACCATTGTTTCCTCTAAACCCTCCTCTAAAATATCCTCTTGATGATGGCAATTGGTTGTTGCCCTTGTAGGAAGGGGAGGGATTTTCTGTGGCAACATTTTAGGAGTCACCCCTGTAAAAGGAGCGGCAAAAGAACCCCTATTTGTAGGTAATTGTAAAGCGCCCATGGACTTTGCGACCTCAGTGTCTTTTTTCATTTTTTCCAGCGAGGTGTCAACTGCTGGATGTAAGAATGAAGGCCTGTACCTCAGGTTTGAAACCTGAAATTCGCAACCATGCACGTCTGTGTAGCAATATGCGGGTGTTTAGTGCCCGTGCTGCTGTGTCTGCTGCTTCTAATGCGCACTTGATGGAGGTATTGGTGATATATTTTCTCTCCTGGATCAGATCATTTGCCTTAGATCTGTGCTCATCAGGCAGAAATTGCATAAGTTTTTTCAGCTCATCATAATGAGCCCCATCATATCTGGCTAGCAAAGCCGGAGCATTGGCAATGCGCCAGTGATTAGCTGCCTGTGAGGCTACCCTTTTACCAGAGGCTTCAATTAACTTGGACTCTTTATCAGGAGGAGGGGGCCTCACCTGTGGTCTGAGTTCGCTCTCTTACGAGCATTAGAGACCACAAGAGAGTCTAAGGGCAGCTGACCCTTGATGTAGGCAGGTTCAGTAAGTGCTGGCTTATATTTTTTCTCAACCCTGGGCGTGATGATTCTTGCCCTGACAGGATCCTTGAAAACCTCATCTGCATGCTGAAGCATCCCCTTAAACATTGGTAATGTATAGGCTTTTCTGTTTTCAGTTTCTATTTTTGTTAAATTCTGGTGTTTTTTCAGTGTTTTCCAGTGATTTCCATACCTTAAAAAACAGTGCTTTTCAGTGGTATCTCATTTTCGCACCATAAAAAACAACTGAAACCGTGTTTTACCGGTGTTTATGGAACGCTTCGCTTTTATTATTGCTTTTTCCATTTTCTTTAGAAATAGTATTCTGCTCTACATTTCAGAAGTTAATACAGTCATGAAATATTTTTCATTGTCCTTTGATTCTGCAGCTCCGATTTAACAAGCATTTGCAATGCAATAGGTCTCGCATTTATGCGAGTTTAAGCTATTGGCATTGTAATTGACAAAGCCTTTTATTTATGTTTTAAAAACAAAAACAAAAATAAAAGGCATTGTTATTTACAATGTCAACAGCTCAAACTCGCGTAAATGCGAGACCTATTGCATTGCAAGTGCTTGTTTTAAATGAAAGTGTGAATTGGTCACTCAGCGTTTGTCAATAAAAATACGTAGATACATTTTTTTAATGCTATGATAAAATTGCCGTGTGGCCGAAGGGGCATAGGCAAGTCAAAAAAATGGGGTTAAGAAAAAAACTTCCTCTAGCAAAAAAAGAAAAGTATTTGGGTCTTTGTTATTACACTTGATTTTTTTTGTCCGACAGTGATGATAGCTTTTGCTCATTTGACTGCTCTCTATCCGGATTGTGTAGCAAGTGCTGAAATGCAATAACGTGCTGTTAGGTGCACCATGCCCATAAGTATCGCCTTTGGGACCTTATTGGTATTTAGTTATGCAGCACAATATCCTTGGTGCAACAACATTAACTGGTGCATGGCTAACCACTTATAAGGCCCCAAAGGCTAGACCTATTGGCTATCCAATGCTGGTTTCTATCCCCTGTTCTTGATGCTTGCCCAGTCGTTTTCTGGCTGCCGATATACGTGGAGTGTTATACATGGAGATGTTACTTTTAAGCCAAAGCCAAATGTGATATTACACAACATACGTATAAAATCCGGCTGCCTACCTCATTTGCTCCCAACACTAATCTATCAATAACACATTAAATTGTGAATCTCAGAACGAAAAAAGAAAATAATTTATAACTGTACACAAAAAAAACAACAACACATGGCAATTTATGTGGTGCTTGTTTGTGTAATTAGCTATTTGACCTCGTCCCAGGCCAAGGATTATGGCTCAAGCTCTCACTGTTAAACCTTTCACCAGACCTTTCTCCGGCCTACTAAGATTTGAAGCTGCAATCTGCAGCTTACACACAGAAGACTGCATGCAGAAGAAACAGAAACTAAATGAACTGAGTTTGTATAAAACACTATGAAGGGCACAGGAATACAGAGCAGACAAGGACCCGAGGCAGGCAATGTACAGGACTACAAGAGGCAGGCATTGGCACAGAAACAGGAGGCAGGCATGAACAGAAAGAGGAGGCAGACACGGAACAGAAAGAGGAGGCAGGGGTGGAACAGAAAGAGGAGGCATGGGTGGAACAGAAAGAGGAGGCAGACACATAACAGAAAGAGGAGGCAGGCAATACACAGGACTGACACACCAGAGGTATAGCAAACGGGTAAGGGAGGGTACAGATACACCTGGCAAATAGTGCACAGCACTAGCACCAACCAGGAAAAAGACACACTTGGCAGCCAGGGCACAGGACCAAAGGGAAGACTGGCTGTTGTGCAGTGATTTAATAGGTTACCAGATGAAGCCATCTCATCAGGCCACATTATCTGTAGTCCTGCGATTTATCTTAATAAATCATTGTTTTTGGTGCATGTCAACCTCTGCACTTCAATTAAAAGGAAGCAGCAATACAATTTATGGAATACACAGATTTGTTTAATAAAGTCCGGGGTCTGAAAAGGGTGCTCTGATGTCATGGGGTCATCAAGTGACCCTAACAAGACACGGGCGAAGCCAACAGGGCAGGTTGCGAACATGCACCATGGAAAGCCAGGGCACAGACCAGAGGCACAACTAGAGCCACATTTCGGAGAGAGAGAGGGGGGGGGGGCCTAAGAAAAAATTTCGGGTGGGGCTGAATCTTTAAGCAATAGTCAGAGTGGAGCTACAGGGGCTCTTAGAAGGGGTGAAGCAACAACAATGTCTCGTTAATATGCAAATAGTCTTTTAAAGACCTGTGAAGTACTCGGGTTCGGCTGTGTGTGTGCCCGGTAAGCGGTCTCATCCCGGGCTGCTACACACGACGGGGGGGCTGAAGCCCTTTCAGTCCAATGGGCGTTACGCGCCTGGCACAGAGTAAACATAGCACAAAACACAGTAGGCAGTTCATTGGACTATAAGACTGGCAGATCAAAGGTTCAAATGGCTGGCAGAGGACACACTGGGTAGACTAACACCAGACAGCCAGGGTGCAAGCGTTCTGTGAATTGATTGACTTGATTAGTGCATTTGTAAAGCGCACAAATGCCTGAGGGCGTCTTGGCGCTAAGACAAGGGAACAGACACGGAGGGGAAAGTAGGCCATGGGTCCAGAAGGAATAGGATCAGAGCCTCAACTTACAAGTATGAAACTTTCCAGTCCTGGGATCGCCTTTGACAAAACATTGTTTCCATTGTGTTAAGAAATAAGCCCATTGATTCAATTGAATGGACCTAGGTGTTTAATTTACAGAATAAACGGGTGTGTTAAATTAAAGTCTGGGGGTAGAAAACACGTATCCCGGTTGGCATGGAGTCATTGAGTGACCAGTCAGAGAGGACAGCTGACCAGAGAGCAGGCACATAATGCAGGCAGGAAAAGAGCATAATTACATAAAATAAACAAAATACAAAGCAAATGGGGTGACATGGCCAGAAGCACACTGAAAAGAATAAGACACAACATAGAGCAGGAAAGGCTTGGGCACCCCTGGCAAGTAAGATATGGGAAAATCAAGGAGGCAAGCAGAGCAGGCAGACCTGGTACAATTCAACATAGATAACACAGAAGACAAGCGAGGAACAGGAAGATGGGCACATCAACATATGGTCATTGTACAGCGGAAACGGATCCACATCAACCTCGCTCTACAATTCTGCAAGCAGGAACTCTGGCGTTGCAAATAAACGGCCACATTATCCCGGTTGCTTGAAAATCAAAGCGTGCATGGTGCCCTTAATGTAAGCAAAGCATGTCGTCATGCTTAGGTAGGAAAAACTCAATAAAGGATTTTAGGTTTAAAGCTTTTTATTAAGGCAAAACATAGGAAAAAAAAGGGACAAAGAAGGGAGGGGTATGCGATTTACAAACAAAAAAATTAAAGCAAGAGTAGTCAGAGCATGGTGATAGACAGTGGCAACCGCAGATAGAGTTCCGTTGAAGAAAGGCTTGACGTGTTCGTCACTGTCGGTGAAGCTGAAAGGCTAAAGAAAGGAAAAGCAAGAAGCCGACCCTCCCTCCCCCCTTGAACTCTCCCCCCAAAACCCCAAAACCCCAACTCCCCCCCCCCCCCCCCCCCCAATAAGCCCCCGTCTCATGTCTGTTTAGTTGGTTGGGTCTGCGGGAGGCGTTAGTCTCAGGAGTCTAAGGTATCTCGGACAGGTAAGTTCTCTAAATTCTGTGGTCAAGAGCGCATGAAAGGGTCGCCACAACTCATCAAATTGCTCCACGTCCCCCGCCACCATTTTATTTTATATATTTGTAGAGCGCTCTGTTACCCGGAGGTGTCCTGGCGCTAGAAGGATAGACTGGTGTGATGGAGCGAGCTTACTGAGTGAAGAGCCATGTTTTGAGTCCTCTTCTGAAGGCCATCAGATCCTGAGTTTGTCTGAGCGCAAGTGGGAGTTTATTCCAGGCCTCTGCCGCCCCAAGAGAAAAGCTCCTGCCTCCCCAGCGAGCTTTTTTAGTTCTGGGGACCGTAATCAGGGCCAGTTGTCCTGACCTCAGGGTTCTTGCTGGTTTATGCCAGCAGAATAGTGATTTCAAGTGCCTAGGGCCCGTATCGTGGAGGGCTTTGAAGACCATGCATACTGCCTTGAAAGTGATTCTTTTACGGATGGGTAGCCAATGTAACTTTACCAGATCTTGAGATACTGAGGCAAATTTGGGCGTGTCAGTGATTAGGCGGGCGGCTGCATTTTGCAGAAGTTGGAGTTTATTGAGTACGCTCTGCTGGGCGTTTAGCATCAGGCTGTTGCAATAGTCTAGGCGTGAGAGCACTAGACCAGTGACAATTGTTTTCCTATATTTCTTCTCCAGATACGGTAGAATTTTTCTGATGGTTTTGAGTGTAAAGTGGAGAGAGGAAGAGAGGGCGCTCATCTGGGATTTGAAGGTCAGGGTGGTATCCACCAGTATACCGAGATTTTTCACTTTGTCAACCGGCTCTGGGAGAGGTCCCATTTCGTCTGGCCACCATCTCGGGGACCAGAAGTTGTCTCTGGCACCAAAGAGCAGAACCTCGGTCTTCGAGGAGTTTAGCTTAAGGCAGCTTTGTGCCATCCAGCGGCCTACTTCAAGCATGCAGTTTCTGAATCTGTCAGCGGTGTTTTCCGTGTTGCCGGGAAGGAGGGACACCACAATCTGTGTGTCGTCGGCATATGCCGTGAGTTGAAAACCGAACGATCGGATCACCGGGGCGAGGGTAGACACATACACATTAAAAAGGGTTGGGCTTAACGAAGACCCCTGGGGGACTCCACAAGGAAGTACAAAGGAGTGTGATTCGTAGCTGCCCAGTGCCACTGTCTGGGATCTATCAGATAGGAAGGCTTGTAAGATTTTTAGAGCCTTTCCCTGAATTCCACAGGCCCTCAACCGGTCCACCAATAGCTTGTGGTGGACCGGGTCGAAGGCCGCAGAGAGGTCCAATAGGATCAGGGCTGCTCTGCCCCCTGCATCCATCACCTGCCTGATGTCTTCCATAGATTTAATCAGGGCGGATTCCGTGCTGTGCTCCTCCCGAAAGCCGTGTTGGGAGGAATCAAGTACATCCGCTGATTTTAGGAAGGCGCTAAGTTGTGCGTTCAGGTAACCTTCTATTATTTTGGCAGGTAGGGGGAGTCTAGCAATCGGGCGATAATTGTTCATCTCAGAGATGTCTAAATTGGGTTTTTTGAGCAGGGGTAGAATGGAGGCTTGCTTCCACCTTGAGGGATAATCCCCTTTCTCCAACATATGATTGAGGAGGGGGGTGAGACCCCTGGCAATTGCATCTGGTGCCAGTTTGGTTATTGCCGTGGGGCAGGGATCATGAGGGGAGCCTGATTTGATTTTTAGTAGGCGACTCCTTACTTCCTTTTCCGTGATGGGCAGGAAATATTGAAGCGTGGTCTCGGGTCTGGCGGGATCAGAGGCCTCACTCGGTGAGGAAGTCTTCACTAGCCTGTCTAGGGGGAGGAAGATGTTCTCCACCTTTTCACGAAAGAAGGTTGCCAAACTTTCGCAGAGTGAAAGGCTTGCTGTAATTTCAATGGGTTTGGGGTTTGCTAGGGAAGCAACCGTAAGGAAAAGTTCTTATGGGGTGTTAGTAGCGTCTTCTATTTGTCTCGTGAGAAAGGCTTTTTTCGCTTGTAGGATTTTTTCCTTGTAGCGTCTTTGTTCCGAGTTGAGCGTTTTTTTGTCCGATTCCCTGTAGTACGTACGCCAGATTTTTTCAAGCTTTTTGCACCTTATTTTGTGTTCCCTTATTTGATCTGTGAACCAAGGGGCGGCGGGCCTAGCCCGAGTGGAGTGGGTGGTTTTGGGGGGGGCTAAGAGTAGGCAAGCCTGGTCCAGCCAGGTAGTATAGGTCTTAGCTGCTTCCTCCACGTTGTTAGGAAGAGGGGACAGTGAGTTGTTTAATATGTTATCTAGAGTGTCCCCAGTGATATTTTTCCATTTTCTCACTAGTTTCGGGATGTTTCTCTTGTTGACTGGTTTTTCAGGAGTGGTGAGAGGAATAGCAAAGTGGATTGCTGAATGGTCGGACCAGTAGACTGGTAGAACCGAGGAGACTTTCAAATTGGGCTGATTGGAAACAATCCCGTCTAGGGTATGTCCTGCTCTGTGTGTGGGATCAGTTACTAGTTGCAGCATATCGATCCCAGCCAATAGGTCGGTTAGTTCCTGGGTGTCTGAGGATGTCTTGCATTCCAGGTGGAAATTAAAATCACCCAAAAGAGTGAATCTTTGGGTGCAAGCTGCTGCTTCTAGTAGTTTGCTCACGGCTGCTAGAAATCTAGTTTCCTCACCTGGGGGCCTATAAACAAGGCATCCTGTGAAGGACTGGTGGTTAGAGAGGGTGAAGTTGAACAGCAGAGATTCGTCAAGGTCAGAGGGACCGGGTTGAAAGGAGCCTCTGATATCTTTGTGGTAAATGATGGCTAAGCCGCCCCCTCTCCTCTTGTCCCTGTTTTGGGTGTAGCAGATAAAGTCCTGGGGGGTGGCTTTAACTATGTCTGGACCTGATGCTGCATCAGTCCAGGATTCCATGATGAATGCAATTTTTATGTCTGCATCCTGGATGTGCTCGGCAATTTCCGAGCTGTGTTTGACTAGAGACCTCGTGTTGAGGAGGAAGCACTTTGCCAGGGGGTCGTTGGTTGTAGAACAAGTGGTCTGGTCTCTTAGCTGTGCAATCGGTAGCCAGAGGGGTTTAGGCAGTAGTGACGAGCAATTGGCACAGTGGGAAGATGTAGGTAGGTATTTGGTTCCGGGATCCCAAATATTACATTCCTTACAGGAATGTATGATGTTTAAGGCTAGAAGCGTGTCTCTGTTGTAGACTAGTCTGGGTAATTGGAATGGGGTGGGAGAGACAAGGGGAATGGCCCTGGGCGCGGGTCCGGCGCGGACGGGCGCAGACGGGCTTGCCTTTGGCGAGCCTTCGGCGCGCCGCCGGCGCGCCCGCTGCGCTCGTCCGCTGCGCTTCCTCGTGAGGGGGGCCATTTAAAGGAGAAAGGGCGGGAGGGGCGGAGCACTGCACTGCTCTGCCGGCTCCCAACCCAAAATGGCGGGACCCTCCGGAGCGGATCGCCTCCAGACAAGGGTTCGAGTCCCCAGTGCCACAAGATTACACAAATTGTAAAGTAAAAGACACACGCAGACGCAAGTGTGCTTTAGCAAGTAGAGCGTGTAATTAAAATACAATAATTAAAACAGTGCATCAATCGCAGTATTTAACAGGTTCTAATTGTCCCGGCTTCCGCCTCAGGACGCTTACTTCTGGCACCAAGACTATCGAGTCAGTCTCGGGCTAGAAGCGCCTAGGAAGCGCGATAGTTTTTCCATGCCCAGGACATGCCAGAGTCTATGGAGCCAGCCCGTGATGGAGGGGACTGTGGTAGTGCGCCAATGTATCAATATGTTCTGGATCGCCCATCCCAATGCTATTGCTATTTGCCGACCTCTATGGGACTTCAGCGGGTACATTAGCCCATTCGGGAGGCCCAACAAAACATACGCCGGGAAGCGTGGCAATTCTACCTCAAAGTGAGCGTCTATCTCGTCAATGATCTCCGTCCAGTAGTCCCTCAACAACGGGCAATCCCAAAGCACATGTGTAAGACTCCCTGTCTGCCCACATTCCCTCCAACACGCCTTCCCAATGTTCCTATTCATTTCATGTAGTCTCTCCGGGGTATAATACCAATATGTAGACACCTTTGTGAATGTTTCTGTGAGTCCTGTGTGGTATGCCGAGTGTCTCGCGCGGTATGCAATCTGATCCCATTCCTTACGGCTGAGCGTCCTCCCCAGCTCTCTATTCCAGCGTTCCCTGCCAGGATTATAAAAGTAAAATGGGGGGGGGGGGGTTGCAGGAATTTATAAAGATCCGTGATCAGCTTGGCGTCAGAGGTGCGAGTTATTAACCACCTCTCATAGGGCTTCATCTGGCGATCTTCTGTGTCTCGTACCTGCGTCTGAAGCGCCCAATGTCTAACCTGCATGTACCTCAACCTCTCTGCCTCAGTCAGTTGGAATTCCTGCTTAAGGTGCTGAAAGGGGACCACCCCATCCGTACTATACATCTGGAAGAGCGCACGGCAGCCCGCTGCTTTCCAGTGCATGAATGCGCCCGGTTCTAGACCTGGGGAGAAATCAGGGTTCTCTGCTATCGGCGCGAAAGGCGAGGAGAATGTGGTGAGGTCGTGAACTTCATTAACAGCGTCCCACACTCTCAAGGGGACTCGCGTGACACAGGAAGCGTACAGGTTGGGGGAGCGGTGGATCCACCGCAAGAATGGCACCTCCTGTAAAGGACGTCCCGCCACCGCCTGGTCCTGAAAGAGCCAATGCTTGTCAGATTCCCATTTGCTCCATTCCACGAAGTAGCGCAACTGTGCTGCCTGAAAGTATTTCCGGAGATCTGGGATGCCAAGGCCTCCCGCCTCCGGGGCCAGTGTGGAGAGAACCTTCTTCATTCTCGGCTTGGGACCCTGCCAGATGAAACGTGCAATATCTGCCTGCGTCTGTCTAATCCATCCCGTAGGCGGTTGGAGCGGCAAGGCCCGAAAGAGATACAAGATTTGGGGCAAGACCGTCATCTTGACCGCAGCTATTCTGCCAAGCCAGGACAACATCCCTTTACCCCAGCGGGCCAACTCCTCCTTGATTTTCCTGCCCAGAGATGCGTAATTGGCCGTCACCATTGCTGGTAACGTCGGTGCTAACAGAATCCCCAGGTAAGGTACCAGGGATGACGACCACTGCATAGGAAAAAGCCTCTGCAGGTCTCGTCTTGTATCCACTGCCAGGGACACATCCAGGGCCGCTGACTTGCCCATGTTCATCTTGAAGCCCGCCACTTTCGAGAAGTCATCCAGCTCCTTAATGCATGCCGGGAGGGCCCACATCGGGTCATCCAGGGTCAATAGGACATCGTCCGCATAGAGACTAACCGTATGGACATATCCTCCCATCTAGACCCCTATCACATCCGGGTTCTGGCGAATCCTCTGGGCAAATGGCTCCATGTATAGGGCAAAGAGAAGTGGGGAAAGCGGGCACCCTTGTCTAGTACCCCTTTGTATCTCGAAGCTGCGGGAGCTACAGCCATTAACTCTAACTGTAGCCGATGGGGACTTGTAGCAATTAAAAATCATCAAACAGAACTTCTCTCCGATACCCATCTTCCGAAGCACTTGTTCAAGATAGGGCCAATGAACGCGATCAAATGCTTTCTCCGCGTCCACCGCCAGCAGCATTCTTTCTCCTGGAATCCGTGAGGCCTTCTCCAAGACGTGCACCACTCTCTTGGTATTATCGACTGTTTGTCGACCTGGGACAAATCCAGCCTGATCAGCCTCTACCAAGCCCGGCAGATGTAAAGCCAGTCTGGACGCCAGAATCCCCGTATATAGCTTTAGGTCAACATTCAGGAGGGATATTGGCCTGTACGAGCCACAGAGGGTCCGGTCCTTCCCTGGTTTTGGAATTACCGAGACCGTTGCTCTTAGTAGGTCCGGTGGAATGGCTCCCGGTGCAGAGAAGGAGTTGAATAGGCAGGCAAGGATAGGTGCCACAACCGGGCAAAAGGTCTTATAAAACAGGGACGTATAACCGTCCGGGCCCGGGGCCTTCCCATGCTTGAGCCTGGAGATGGCGGCTATCACCTCCTCTAAGTGAATGCTACGTTCCAGGTACTCCGCTTGTGCTGGGTCCAGGGCTAGGAGGGCCACCGACTCCAGGTAGTCCGCTGTATCTTGCGGCAAAGGGGGCTCCCCTGTGTAGAGGTCTTCATAGAACCTACAGAACACCTCCGCTACCGCTGTGTCCTCAGAGACCGCCACCCCATCAGAATCCAACAGTTCCTTAACCAGGTTACGCTGATGCGCCACACGAAGCCTATTCGCCAAGAGTTTGCCACACCTGTCTCCTCCCGTGTAAAACGCGTGCTTCGGGCGCAGCGCCGCATATTCCGCCCTGTCCATATCTAACGCCTATAAGAGTTTCCTAGCAGCCTTCAGCTGTTTCCATATCCTAGGGGCTCCCGTACGGCGATGTACATGCTCCAGTTCTCTAACTTTGGAAGTTAACTTCTCCCTCTTGCGCTGTCTCTCCCTGTTCTCTGCCGAGGAGATAGAAATAAACTGCCCTCTCAGGACTGCCTTCAGCGCAGCCCACTGTGTCGCTAGCGAGGTGTCCGGGTTATTGTTGTGTGTTTGGTACTCCCGAATCGACTCCTCAATGTGTTTCACTACAGTTTTCTTATGTAATAGGGTGTGTAGGAGAGTAGGGTCTGCAATCCTATGATCACCCAGATTTTTTGCTTTTGTTTCACTGGTTTACGACTTTCTCTGGCTGTGGGCCTGCTAATCAGACCCACAGCCTAGCTGTTCTCTCACTAAATTACAACATGTACCCTAGGTGCATTTACCAATTGGTACTGGGCCACCTTGTCAGACCCTGTAACTCAGGGCATAGGTGTACCCAGGGCCTACCAGGGGCTGCAGCATGTATTATGCCACCCCTGGCTGGCCATCTAAATCTGACACAACTGGCTGCATGACAGCTGGGGCAAGGTGGTGTAATCACCCTTTGCTTTAGATATAGTATACTTATATCTAACCCAAAAATGGACACACAGATTCCTATCAGTCTCTCCTATGGCAGGCCTTGACAATCCTGAAGGCAGAGTGCTTGGAATCGTGTGAGATGGTGCTCTGGCATGAGCTGAGCCCGTTTGCAGCTTGCGGAACCAAGTCCTAATAGCTGTTCCATGATAACGCGTACCATATACTCTTAAGTGCATTATAATCCTTGCGGTTAAATGCTATTTTTGGTATCGCTTTATCAAAACATGTCGAGTAAGGTGTCATACGAATTGGAATACTAACCCCTCGCCAATTCTGGCGACGGGGTTAGCATTCCACCCCTCTAGAGGGACACAACATGTATGTAACTGTGAACCCCGGTTAAAGTTAACTCAAGCCTCAGCATCACAAAATGGATGCTGCCACCACAGACAAGTCTGACCCCCTGCAGCTGGGAGTCCTTCCAGCGAGGGGAGCTTGGACAAAGGGTTTCCTGTCAGGGGCGGTGCTAGCACCATCCCAGACAGGGTTTTGTGTATCCTGGGTAGGCAGGGCTTTACAGGAAGGTGACTGCAAGTGGCACCCCGGTGCTCACTACGCATCTGCCGGCTAGAACCAGTTCCAGGGGCACACCAGCCCCTGAGCTGGGGAAAGTCTGGCATGGGAGAGGGGTGTAACCACCCCCTTCCTGGTCCCACCCCTAGGGCAGGACCTAGTCGCGTACCCACCCCTTTCTTTAGGATAAAGGCAGGAGCGGGGACCCTTCCAAATTAGATGATCTTTGAATCAAGCAAACTACTTTCCACGAAAGGAACTCTCGACTCTTCCCAAGATTTCTCCCTTGTGGCTAAGGAGTAGTCACCCTGCATCCGCAGGCACCATCTAAAGAACACTGCGGTTTGCTGCACGTCCTTCCTCCGGAATCCGACTGACCAGCTCAACGAGACCCGGCTTCCCTGGCACCTCTGACCTCTACCTACCTCTACAGCTAAGCTGAGAGCCATAGGTGCGACGAGACCTCAAGGGACCGGCCATCATCAGAACTGCACAACTTCTATCCAGCACGACCGCCGAGGGATCCTCTGGTGAGTGCTTTGGGGTCCGAGAAGCCCCGACCCCGAGCAGCTCCAGCACCGAAGACCAGCCCCCCAGCATCCACGAGATCTGCGTGGGGCCCTTCTGCTTTTTGGCTGCTCACCGCGTTGTCTGGCGACTAGCCCGCTGGCTTGTGGCCTTCCCGACAACGACCGACGACATCACCACTGCTAGTCTGGTTGCTCCAGACTAGCCCCTGCTCCCTTCCAAAAGAGGAGCACCCTGGACCCTCCTGGTCCACTCCAGACGCCATTTTAGGTCCACCGCGTGGGCTTGAATTTGCCAAGACTTGTTGCCCCAATCCTGGGTCCAGCGACGTCGACAACATCAACCATCGTGGGACAGCTCGCACCTCCATCCTGGTCACCGACAACGCCCCCTGGTCCGTGAGACTGCAGAGCCCAGCGTCGCCCACTCACCTGGTCGAGGTGACTCCATCCGGTGCCATCCTGGTGCCCATCTAATCACTGGCTAGTGATTCAGAACTTGGTCCCCTCTGCTTACAGGTGTCTTCCATCTTCGATCCAGGCTTGGATCCATCGAACAATCTTCACTGGTCGCCTGCCAGCAACTCCTTCTTTCAGGCTCCTGGTTCGTCAACGAGGGTTTCCGACGACACTTGAACCCTATACAGCTGCAGCCCCTGGGCTAGGTAACTTGGGCATTTCGGTGCCCCAGCATAGCCTCACTATCCAAGGGTCCAGATCCACTCTCGTTTTCAGCCTACCTTATCGGGTTCGCCCGAGAACACTAACTTTGCTTTTACTAGCCTCCATAGACTTTGTCCTGCATCCCGCGTGAGAGTGCACACTCTGCACCCGAGTCCCCTAGGCCTCCTACTAGTAATCTGAAGGTTCAGTAACGTAGTCCTAGTGATTCCAAAGCCTATTAGTCCAGTAGTTACCTGCTAGTAATTTCGCATTCAACTTCCATAGTATATGGTTTTCCGTGCCCCTCGGGCATTTGTGTAAATTGTGCAACTTAAAGTATTTTCGTAAGAGTTTTGTTGTGTGCTTAGTACCCTGTCCTCATAAAGAGTACAGGGCTGTTGTGATCTAAATAAATACACTGTTTATTTTCATAACACTTGTGTGGTGTCCTTTCACTTAGTGTTCAAGGGGTATATGTGATGGTATAACAGCTGGCTTAACACGCCCTCTACAGTTTAGCCCGAAGACTGCTCGTATCCATGCTACTAGGATAGCTGGTCTATAAGGTTGACTTACAACCAATCATCAATAAGGGTTGTTTGGACTGATACATAGTGATCACTAGAATAGTGAGCACTGCATATCAGGCCAACTTCTCACAGGGTGTCCCTAAGACGCCAGACACCACGGGAGGGGGAGACCGGTGGCAACACAAATGTACCCGCGACCGGCGCGTGGTCCGATAATGAGAGGACCCCTATGTCCGCCGTCTTGGCAGAGGCACACATCGGTCCCCTGACCAACAAGTGGTCCAACCTCGCATATGTCCGGTGTGCATGTGAATAATAAGAATAGTCTTTATCTGTGGGGTGCAGTGTGCGCCAAAGGTCGTGCAGGTCCAGATCAGCGAGCCGAGCCTTTCCTGCCTGTGAAAGTTCCCCAGTTTGCGGGTGTCTCTGCGCGGATCTATCAAGTGCGGAATCAAAAACCATGTTCAGATCTCCCCCTAGAATGATATGTCTGTCCGGGGAGGCTGTCACGTCCACCAACGCCGAGTCTAGAAAGCGCTCCTGGTGGTCGTTCGGGCTATACAAGGAGCCAATAGTAAACGTCACATCCCCCAGCTTGAGGAGGTACGCCAACAGCCTCCCCTTCTGTTCTGCGAGTTTGTACAGCACCTCCCCCCTGAAGGAACTTGCTATCAATATGGCCACCCCCGCTTTCTTAGAAGTAGTGGAAGAGAAGAACTGTGTGGGAAACTTGCGAGAACGCAGCCTATGACAGTCTTGTGTTAACAAATGAGTTTCCTGCAGGAGACAAATGCCCGCTTGTGTCCCCTCCAACAGAGACAAGATAGCCCTTCTTTTAACTGGATTGTTTAATCCCTTACCATTAAGGGTCACTACTTTAAGTGTCGCCATATTCGTGAAGGCCAGTGTGCGCTAAGCTACGGGCACCCAATCGGGCAGGGTAGGGCACGGGGCGGCAGCGCAGGGGTGCTAAAGTGAAATAATGCAAAATTATGTAAGGCACTGGACGATTAACCCTCCTTCCCCCCAACTTCCCCAGAACCAACCCCATGGCAACTGGCCAACAATCCCACCTCCCCACCCAAACTCGAACAACCCAATGTCCCAGTCATGTCCCAGAACGGACAAGTCCGTGGAAAGTACTTAAAGTGGACGTCCGGCCACTCGTTCTTCCCGCCTCCCCTCCAACCCCCCTCCAGCCCCAAACCTGCTATCATCAGAAGCTATGTCCTTCTCCCCCCGCAGCGTTTCTACGCCATCAAGGCTACACCGTTCGTAGCAGCAGAGTCACTGGCCACCTCTCTCAACGTGTTGGCCATTTCCGCTCTGATGGTAGGTGAATCCGGCCTCCCGGCGCTAGCCACCGATCTCCTTCTCGCCGTTCTCCGTCGTCCTCCTCGTTCTGAGCGTCTCCGGCCTGGCGTCGCTTCGTCCTCCTCCGTAGCTGTGAGACCCAGGACCCCACAGACCTCCTGCAAGAAGCGCAATTGGTGCATCACGCCGTTCCAGCGGAAGATGAGATGGAAGGGATGCCCCCAAGAATGGGGTGTTTCATGCTCCCTCAGGAAGTCCGTCGCAATCTTGAAGGCCCTGCGTTTTTGCAACGTGATGGCAGACAAGTCTTTAAACAGTGCGACGGGGCGTTCTCGGAAGGTTAGTGGTTGCTTCTTGCGTGCCTCCGCCATTATGCGCTCCTTTACAAGGAAATCAGGAAGGTAGGCCAAAATGTCCGGTGGAGGCGCCGTCGATTGTCGCTGACTGCCAACCCTGTGGGCTCTATCAATCCTGATTGGGAAGTCCGCTGGCTCACCCAGGATCTCCCTGACCATGTCCCTCAGGTAACCAGCAACATCAGCACCCGGACCCGTATGTTATTCCGTCTCGACCTGTTCTCCAGGTCCTCGTTATGCGCTTGGAGGTCCACGTGCTGTTCCCTGAGGCGAAGTACCTCCTGTTGCAGGTGGGCAATCTCCTCATCCCTCCGGTGGGCCGCCGTCTCCACCGTTTCCATCCACTCACCAAGGCCCTCCACTTCACTGCGAACCTCGCGCACCTCGCTGGCCACTTCCTGCTTTAGTGTCTGAAAGTCCTCTTTGAGCGAACTAAACAGGGCCTCCATGAAAGATCTCGTGACCGGGGGCTCCCCCCCAGCCGGTTCTCCTGAGTTTCTGGAAGAGCTTGGGGACGGCTGTGCATGTCCGGGAGCGTGCGATCCCCTTTCTTCATGTTCCGACCGCTAGCCATTTGCACACCGTGGACCGCAGCACCCGCCCAATGGAAGAGAGAATTCAAGACTGCCAACAGTAGGTCCCGGCGTCGCTGGGTCTCCACTAATGGGTCAGATGCGGTCTAGGTGAGATCTAGCAGGGCCGTCGCCTGTTCCGTACCTTCGAGAACAAAATGGCAGCCGGGCGCCACTGTATAGACCCTCCTTCGTCTCTAGCCAATGTCCAAACCGCCAGCCAGTTCCGGGGTTGTAGCAGTGAGCCCGCTCAGAGATCTCCCGGTCCGTGGCACCGCCAACCGAACCGCACCTTTGCTGGACACTCCATCTGGGGCCGGTGGGGCGCTTAGTAGCCTAGGCCGCTGCCTCAGGGGCTCGTCTCTGTTGCCTTCTCGGGGACAAAATGGCGGCTAGGCGTCTCCAAGAAGACCTTCCGACTCCAATGGCCACTGCCCGAGTTGCACACAGTCTCAGGGCTACAACAATGATTCCCCTCCGGGGTCTCCCGATCCGTAGTAGGGCCAATTGTTCTGCCCCCCCGTTCCGTACTTCTCCCCAAACGAGTGTCGCTATTCCCAGTCAGAGACCATTCTTCCTCGCGGGCTGTTCATCCGGCTCACCAGCTTCAAAGGCACAGAACCGCTGCAAAGTGGCAAACAGACGCCACGCTGTCCAGTCGAAGCCCCCGTGCCGGGGCTCGCTGTACGGCTCCGTCCGCAAGACCCCGCTTCCGGCCACTCGCGCCGCCTCGACTCAGTGGTGCTCCGCAGTCAATTCGCCATCGCTCAGGTTGTCTTTTACAACGGCACTCGGGACCCAATTTTAACACCCGTGCATGCACCAAGGTTTCCGCCACCCGTCCCACGGCCGCTGAGCTTCAGCGGGGGGAGAGAAGCTTCCGAAAAAGGGCTCGGGCCTAGTCGGGCCGGAGGAGCTGCGGGAAGAAGCGTCCGCTCACTCCGCCATCTTGGTCACGCCCCCCAATAAAGGATTTTAGAGCTGAAGAGAAACAGAAATAAAAAGAATTGTGCGTAGCGGAAAGGGTAAAGTGTGTTCAGAGAGTTGACAAGAAAAAGAAACCGAAAGGTTAGAAAAAGGGAGGAAAAAAGGAAACGCGAACATCCAGCTAAAAGAAAACGAAAAAGTACAAAAGAATACAGGGGAGGCAAGAGTAATTGAAGGAGTGTATAGAATATATCAAAGTGTAATTGTGTGACCACGCTTTGTGTCCAACTCGCACAGATTTGGCGGCCGGGGCTATTTACAGCGGCTCTGCTTACTTACCAGTTTATTACTTCATTGCGTGCCTGGGACAGATTATCGATTTGAATTGATGTCTCGACTCGACCCCTGTATTCCACCACAATGGACTTTACCTTGCCTGCGTGGGCGGTGGACACCGGCCACGTTATATAGGGTCCTCGAGCAGATCGCTGACAAGAGCTGTAGAGGAGCCTCCTGTGCCGCCCTAACCATGTGGAAGCCCTCGCTTCCCCACATGTGCCTCATCCTGGGCCTGTTCCATGTCTGTGGGACATCTCCACCACAGCCGTAAGTGTGCCCTCCTTCCAGCTTAACACAGCACTCCTGTGAATCTTCTGTCCTAAGCCCATTCCTACGCATTGTGCTTATCAGGCAACTTCCCCACTCAGCACTCGACTCCCTTCTGCTATTTATGGTCCTAAACCCCTTCAGCCCAAGCCGAAGCCGCTACTTGAGCCGTTCCATCTCTGTGACAAGTCTCCCTTGGGCCATTCATACCACGGCTCCCCATGTGCCAGAACGGCCCAGAAGCACTGTTTTCCCCTGACACCTCCGCGCAAGGCACCACAGTTTATAATGGGTTGGCTCCATTAAGTGGCAAAGTGGTGCAACAACAATGAAAATCAGTGACACTCTGTTTAAACCAGGTCAGCTGATTTTCATCCAGTAGGGTACTGTTGAACAAGTTACTTACCTTCGGTAACTATATATCTGTGAGAAACAGTAGTTAGTATTAGATTCCTTACCTTAGAATATTCCCAGGCGTAAGACTGGATCCGGAAATATTTTGCGTAGCAATACCCCTGCGCGTCGTTAGGCGTCGTCTCTGGCTCCGCGTCCGTCGTCGGCGTCGTCTGCGCCGGAATGACGTCGTCTGAGTACTTAGACGCCGCCCATGCGCGCTGACGTCAGTTCTTAGACACAGCTTTTCAGCGCCAGATACGCAGAGCCATGCTAGAACCAACACTGGTGCCATGTAACTAGGGCCCTGAAAGGGGATGACCTTAACCCTAGGTATCAGTTCGCAGAACGGGGAGGATGGGTGGGGCGGTAAGGAATCTAATACTAACTACTGTTTCTCACAGATAGATCGTTACCGAAGGCAAGTAACTTGTTCATCTGAAAGAAACAGGTTAGTATTAGATTCCTTACCTTAGAATAGATACCCCAGCAATACCAACCCCGGTGGTGGGTCCACTGGGCCCGAAGGCACCGTGGGGCCCGGCGGAGAAGAGAGCGACCTCATGGCCATAAGGTACTGCTCGATCTCCTCCTGCGTCGCATCGTGCTCAGGGACCCGCAGGTATGGGGCAGGATGCAGCGCTTGCGACTTCGGCGGAGTCGCATGGGTGGTGCCACCCAAAACCCCGGCCGCGTCGGGGGCGGTCGGAGGAGCGATGACGCCGCTCCGACCTCTCATGCCTCTTACCTGAGGAGGAACCAGAAGACCGATGCCGACTTCCGGAGCTGCAAGGGCCGACTGCAGGAGCTCGAGCCGCTTGCGGGACCGCTCCCGCCTAGCCTTCAACGTCAGGGCTCGAAAGTCGGAACAGGATCGGTTGTCGTGGTCGAGGCATAGACACTGCAGACACCGGCGATGGGGGTCGGTATTCGACATCAGTCGACTACACTTCGAGCAGGGTTTGAACCCGGGCATCCCTACCGGCATCTGAAGAGTCGAAAGAGGATCAAAAATGATCAAAAAAGTTTTAGTCAAAAAGTGACTAAGGGGTAGAGCTTCTCCGGATCTGCGCTAGCTGGCACGGAAAAAAGAAGAACTGACGTCAGCGCGCATGGGCGGCGTCTAAGTACTCAGATGACGTCATTCCGGCGAAGACGCCGACGACGACGGACCTGGAGCCAGAGACGACGCCCAACGACGCGCAGGGGTATTGCTACGCAAAAAATTTCCAGATCCAATCTGACGCCTGGGGATATTCTAAGGTAAGGAATCTAATACTAACCTGTTTCTTTCAGATGGGTAGAGTCGGCTTTAACCGATTTCCGGACAGCCTAGTTATGTATGTGTACTTTTCTGAGTGGAGCTAAAGGTCTCAAACACAAAGTCCTCCTCTAAGGCCTCCTTATGTAGTTCCACCTCATGGTAATGAGCAGCCCTGTTACGAAGCTCAATGTAACCTATATTGTTAACAGGAGGTGATTGCCTGGATGGATAAACGTCAGTGTCTGTGTGTGGATCAGTATCATTATCCTGCCATAGGTCAACATCTTGCGGCCTATCCTCATCCCCTTCATCCTGTGGGTCGTGGGTCAGGTGATAGTGGTGGTGGTGGTGAATTGGTAGGTGTAATGAGTAGTTGAGGATTAGTAGGTGAAGGTGGTGGCACATAATGTGTGATGGTTTTGAACCTGTTCCCACATTCCTTTTCTTCAGGGGTATGTGATGCTCATCCTGATGGGCCAATTTCCATTTTTCAGGCAATTTGGCATGCATATGTCCAGTATCTAGGTTAATAACCAGTTCTTTTTTTTCAGATCCGAAGGTGGAACATTGGATCGAGGCTCTTTTGTGGGAGTCTTCTTTTCTTTACTTTTTTCAGCATTGAAAGTTTTGGCTCCGAACTCTTCGGCACCTGAAGATTTAGGCTCCGACAAAGATGAAACATGGACGTGCTTGGATTTCGGCATCATAGATTTCGGATCGGTGCTGGCATGGGGTCGACTCAGGACCAAGCCGGAAGGCTTTTCTTTGTGTTTCGGCACCGGGCCCAAGGGAAGGGTGCTCTAAACTTTCTCGGTGCTGACCTTAGCCAGCAGGCAGAGGTAGGACCAGAGCTTTTTTCAATTTTGGTTGTTAGGGCAAGGGCGTTTCTGTACTCACGGTATGCTGACCCGGTGTAATCTGCTCTTCTTCTTCCATGTCCGAGTCGGCTTTGGACGCTGAGACATTCCTCTTTCTCGGCTCCTTGATGGTGTGTTTTTTTCTGGTGGAATCTTCGCCGAAGATGTCCGGTACGAGCTGCCTTGGTGTTGAATCTCGTGACGTCGAGATAGACGGTCACGATGGGTCTTCTTTGATCGAAACGATCGCCATGCGTCGCAGTGTTTCTCGTTGTGTTAAGCGGATTGACATTGCACACTTCGTGCAAGTCAGTGAGCAGAAACTTGTCGCGACACCCGGGACAGAGATTGAATAGAGTCCAATCCATTGACTGCTAGCAAGCCTACCGCGGTTAGGTCGAAAGGGCCTCCACGAGTGTTCCGATCGGAGATTCTTGGTTCGAGACGATACGCGGAGAATGGGAATTGCGATTGAGAAATAATACTGTTGAGGGTAGTGGATTGCGCGTCGAAGGGAACCTGAGAAACAGTGCAGAGCCGGAGCGCAGCAGTTTATATCCGAACCAGAGGGCGGAAAAAACTATATAACAATGGAGTTGATGCCCATTCGCACTACCACTTAAAGGAGGAGTCACCTACCTTGTGACTGGAAAAGACTTCTTCGAACAAAAACAAAGTGCAAATATCCGGATCTAACACTAGATGGCAGGCTATGCACAGCATGTGATCTACAGCTCACATCCCTCGAACCAATTGTTTACACTACAAATGTTTTCATCAATTTCCATTGAAACAACAATAGATTATATTCCCAGTTTATCAGGTTTAAGTGAATTGTGTCTGATCCTTTGGAATCAGACGCCACCATCAATCGGTTTGCACACGGTTTAAACAATGTGGATACCCCGAAAAAAGTAATGACGATTCCATTAATTGAGTCGCCACACTCGACGGACAACAACTGTTAATCAAAACACAGTCAACTAAAAAAACGCAATGATATGCATATTAAAATATTCCACCAAAACATCATATTAAATCCATCATCAATAAACATTGAGCCAACATTCAAACTGAACCCACTATTTTACATTTATTCAACCAAAAATCTATGTTTGCCTTTCAACGGACAAGAAATTTGAGAGGAACTATTGACTAGTAAGAAAAAGATGAATACATTCATATATAAAGGAATGCCAAGATGTGCAAATTTAATTTATGCTGTGAAATATCTGTGTGGTAAATTATATGTTGGGAAAAACCAAATATAAAATAAAAATTCAGATTTCAGAGCACAAAAGCAACATCAGGAATCACAATACTAATTAGACTGTGGCAATGCACTAGCTTCAAGCAGGTCATAATATATCACAATTACGCTTCGCTATTCTGGAGGCTATTAAAACCAGACCGGATATCGACCCTCAAACAATTGGCAAGACGGGAATTGGGAATTATCGGGATAAAAAAAACTGAACGTTATGCATCCTCATGGGATGAATGATGACTGGAATTTGGTTGTTTTTGATGAGGCCTTACTTATTCATGTACCAACCTGATATAATTAAATGTATAGTATTTTTTCCTTGATTATGCAATTATTGGCAAATATTTGATATGCTACGGGACTATTATATTTACACCTCAAGGAGTTCTTTTTGCACTTCACAGAGTTTTAATTCACATAGCTTTCATGTTTTGACGCTGTGAACTTTTTTCAGGAATCCTTCGTTTTTAGGTATAACATACACCTTTAAGAATTTGTATACGGGGCACATTAGAACGTTGGTGGCGTCACACATATATTCAACTTCACTTCCTAGCAGTTCTTCACTTTGATTCACTTCGGAGAGGAAACATGGACACTAGCAGTTGATTGAGGACGTAGGCTTTGTAACAACTGGCACTGAAGGAGCACACTCATGTTTGCTTATTTTATCTTGAACCGGGGAGCATGCAGCACAGCTTTTCACAACAATGGGCTAACGCTTAGTTAAATTAGGGGTTGGAAATCTCGGGGACACATTGAGTATTTTTTATTTGAGGTACGCATGGATAGTTTTTTAGCATGAATAGCAAGGTTTGGTTAAAATACACTATGGGTTTCGAATCGAGTGATTACGTTACAACACAGGCACATGTCATGTTTAGTCTCATAATATTGTGTTCATTTGATTAGCACTTGATGCACAAGTTACTTACCTTCGCTAACTATATATTTAGTGATAGATTCCTTACATTAGAATTACCCCCAGGTGTCAGACTGGATCTTGAAAGTTTGTCAGCAGTACCCCTGCGCGTCGGAAGGGGGCGTTGCGCTGTCATGCCAATAATGCTTAGTTAAAGTGTGCAGCGAAGCACACTTTAACTAAGCTCCCTGCCTGACAGATGTTTTGCAGGGGGACACCACGTCCCAATGCAGTAGTAGCTGCTGTCACCCTGGTAGGAAGGGCGTGCAGCCGGAAATGGAGGTTCCTTTTTAGCCAGAGAATAACAGGCTTTTATACACAAGACGATCCAGCAGGAGATAGCCTCTTGTGTACAGCCCGGCCTTCCTCGACGACTACGTAACCAACAAAGAGCTGGTCATCCACCCGGAACGGTTATGTGCGATTCAGGTAAAATGAGAGCACACGATTTGGGTCCAGGCGGTGGAGCCTCTCTGGATGGGTGCGGAGGTGGAAAGAAAGTGGGCAAGGTGATAGTTTGCCCGATGTGGAAGGCAGTAACAACCTTTGGCAAGAAGGAAGGACGAGTGCGGAGCGCAACCTTGTCCGGATGAACAGACAGAAAGGAAAATGCTGCTTACCAGTATGCATCTGTTCTTGGCATGTAGAGCTGCAGAGTTGTACACTTTGCATAGATCGCCATCTGGTGTTGGGCTCAGATGATTGCATGTTTTTGTCTTCGAAGAAGTCTTGTAGGCACGAGACTGATGACTCCTTCTTCGGTGCCGAGTGCGCATGGGCTTCAGCTCCATCGTTAAGATTGTTTTGCCAGTAGGGTTAGATGGAGTAGTAAGCAATAGAGAAGTGCCCAAGCGTGATGTTTCTAATTAAAATAATACTGGATCAGATAGGGGTATCCGGGGAGGAGGGTGGGCGTGTACAACTCTGCAGCTCTACATGCCAAGAACAGATGCATACTGGAAAGTAGCATTTTCCGTTCGAGGCATATGAGCTGCAGATTGTACACTTTGCATTGACTATATAGCAGTATCCTCCATAGCGGTGGCCACCTCTATCTGTTGCAGTAGTTTGAAAAAAGTGTTTTTAATACAGCCTGGCACACACTAGCTTGTTATTTTGCTTACACATCTACACAATAGTGTTTTGTGAAGGTATGTGGCGTGCCCCAAGTTGCTGCTTTGCATATGTCATCTACAGGAATATTTCCTAAGAATGCCATAGATGCCCCTATTTTGCGTGTGGAATGAACCCTAGGGGGAATTGGTAATGTGCGTTTATCTTTAAGGTAGCATATTTGTATACATTTTACAACCCACCTAGCAATTCCTGTTTTAGAAATAGGATTGTCTTTATGCGGGGGGAGAAAGCTACGAAAAGTTGTTTGGTTTTCCTAAATGGTTTCGTTCTTTCTATGTAATAGAGCAATGCTCTTTTGACAACAAGAGTATGTAGCCCTCTTTCTGCCCCTGAGTCTGGTTGAGAAAAGAATACTGGTAGTTCAACTGACTGGTTTAGATGGAAGGCAGAAACTACTTTGGGTAGAAAGTAGGATTTGTTCTAAGAACCACTTTGTTTTGATGAATTTGTACGAATGGCTCTTGTATGGTTAATGCCTGGAGTTCGCTCACTCTTCTAAGAGATGTTATAGCGACTAAAAATTCCATTTTCGAAGTAAGGTATTGCAATTTGCACTTGTGTAGAGGTTCAAATGGAGGGCCCATTAGTCTGGTAAGGACTATATTGAGATTCCATACTGGGGAGTGTGGAACTCTTGCTGGATTTATTCTTTTAAGCCCTTCCATAAAAGCTTTTATTGTTGGAACTTTAAAAAGCGACAGATGTCTGTTCTGTAGGTAAGCTGCTATGGCAGCTATATGTAACCTTATAGATGTATACGCTAGATTACAATGTTGTAAATGCAAAAGGTAATGTTTTGAATAGAAGCATCTAGTGGGTCAATCTTATTGTTAGAGCAATAAATGACTAATCTTTTCCACTTAGCAGCGTAGCACGCTCTTGTTGTAGGGTGTCTAGCCTCGTTGATGACGTTCATACATTTTTGTGGAAGGTTGAGATATCCAAACTCTAAGATTTCAGGAGCCAGATCGCCAGATTGAGCTGACTGGGATCTGGATGTCTTATTTCTCCATGGTTCTGAGTGAGAAACTTGGGGGAGAGGTGCAGCTTTTGATGTGGCACTGCTGATAGCTGCAGCAGAGTTGTGAACCATGGTTGTCTTGCCCATGTTGAAGCAACTAGGATCATTGTATGGAGTGTTATTGAAGTTTCCTCACCACTAATGGAATGAGTGGGACAGGCGGAAAAGCGTAAGCAAATTTCCCTGACCAGTTCATCCGTAGCGCATTGCCTTGGACAATCGGTGTGGATACCTGGATGCGAAGTTTTAGCCTTTTGTGTTCTTGTGTGTGGCGAACAGATCTATGTCTGGCTGTCCCCACATATGAAAGAATGAAAGAAGAACTTGAGGATGAAGTTCGCATTCGTGGATCTGTTGTGTTTGACGACTGAGCAGATCCGCTATCTGATTGTGTACCCCTGGTAGATTGTTCTGCTAGGAGGTATATGTTTTGCGGAATGGCCTACCTCAAGATGCTCTGTGCTAGACGGGATAACTGGAGAGAGTGTGTCCCACCCTGTTTTTGTATGACCCGGTCGCCAGGAACTTTTTCACGTTACTGTTGCACAAGTTACTACTTGTGTAACGATATATCTGTAAGAGACATTAGTTAGTGATAGATTCCTTACCTTAGAATATCCCCAGGCGTCAGACTGGATCCGGAAACTTTTGCGTAGCAATACCCCTGCGCGCCGGTAGGCGTCGTCTGCGGCTCCGCGTCCGGCGTCGGCGTCGTGAGCGCCGGGATGACGTCGTCGGAGTACTTAGACGGCGCCCATGCGCGCTGACGTCAGTTCTTCTTTTTTCCGCGCCAGCAAGCGCAGATCCGAAAGAAGCTCTACCCCCAGTCACTTTTTGACTGAAAATTTTTGATCCTTTTGATCTTCTCTGAGAGACAGAATGACGCTTAGATTCACTGTGCACCTATGAATGTGTTGTAAATACTTGCATGCATCACCAACTGCAAGCATGCCATAGTCCTCTGCATGAGTTTGGAGTGTTGAAGAGAGAGTTGACGCTGCCATGATTGCTAACCGGTCAATGAAGTATTGCCATTTTTTAGTTGTTTAGAACTCTATCAATGGATAGATGTGTTAAGCAGATTACTGCTTGATGTGTGTCCTCGTGTACCCCCTCCCTTCTGTGTGTTGCAAAACAATTGTGTTTATTCTTCGCAGGTATACTGAGAACTTCATAACAGAGAAACAGGTCAACATCCCCATTTCTTTTCACTTTTAGAGAGCACTTTATTTATATTCTGTTCACGTTATTCATTTAACGGTCCTGAGTAATGCCCGTAAGTCCTAACCGAGGCAATTGAGGCAGAAACATGTCGACCACTTTTTAATTCTCCCCCCCCCCACTATTTATGACCTCTATACTCTGAGTGCACCTTCTCCTCATAATCAAGTTCAAAGATGCACTAATCCAAGAGTTACCAGACCCTAAAACCAGACCAATAAAATTTTCCTTCTGGATTTTTGGGCCTTTTATTTTCTTTAAATTCCTTATCACTGGCTCACTAAAGCATCAACCTCGGGTAAGAACCTCCTGGTGGAGGCTGCATAACTTGATCGACGTAATGATTATGCACACACGTGATCCAAGAGCGGAGAATCAAGATATACCGCTTTAGACACCAACATACCTATCACGTGCATGAGGGTCTTTTATATCGGGACACCCCCTCCTCCTTTTTCGCCAGCATACCTAAGGTTGTGCAGGACAAGTGATCCATTCTCATTTTGATTAGCATATGTAATTTGGAAACTGAATGGATCAGCATTCCATCTCCCCCACATTTGATTAAAAGATTATAAGCAGCGCACAGCTGTGGGAGTCTTCACAAAATTCTGGTCAGCACAATCTTATTGATCGGAAGACCGCCTAAGCTATGGCGGAGAACTTGAGATTGAGTTATTCCATAGAAGAGATCGATGAGATACTCGCCAGACCGGCACCATTTATGAACAGTGACCTCACTCAGACTCTCTCCAGCTCTACAGAATGGGACGAACTTACAGAAATAAAGAAGGAACAAGTCAGAACCGCCGTCCACGGCATTATAATGACGGAATACTTAAGAGTGAATGCAGCACCCAGAGGTCTCTGGGTTACAAATGCACCGAGGATCTTCCTAAAGGACCTGGCTTTTAGAAAAGATTGGTCCGCGATTTCATGGAAGTGCATCAGAGACTATTTAGGCTTGATTATTAAAACCGCTACCAGATTGACAGATGAACTCACAAAGAAAATTGAGATTCTAGAAACAAAACTGAATAACACTGTGAACATCACAATATATAAAAACAGACTAGACGAAATTAATAAAGAAATGAGTGACACCCACGAATATCTGACACAAACTAAATTACAAAAATTAGCAAAAGAACTTAAAACATTTTCCATTGAAAAAGTACACACCTATAGTAGCAAAGTCTAAAAGACCGATGACAATGCCTCCAATTATGGATCAAACAGAGGCGCATCGAGTACAGGATCGGACCAAGGAGGTGATGGTCTTAACAACCCCAATAAAAACTATTACCAGAATAAAAGAGGGAACCGACGAGGACGCAACTTCTGGCGCCTCCTTTTTTTCAAATGGGCAATCAAGTGATGCCCTTTCAACCCCCACTTTCAAGGCTGGATGAATCCTTATTTTCAAGGTCCCCAAATGATGAACCATCAGATGCAACACCAATCAGGCCAGAATTTTCAACGCCGCATTCCTTTTTTAGGGAATGGCCCAACATCACAAAGAACACGGAGGAGAGGAGTAACCTGGTCCGATCAAACCAGGCAGGTACAAACAAGAAGTGTGACCAAAGCCAAGACCGGGACCACCACGAATCCCTCATCGTGAACCTTACTGGAAAAATTCTGACCAAAGACTAAGAAAATGTGCTCAATAAGGGACTGGGATACGTTCCCAAGCCAGATTTATTCAGAACCAAATGTGAAGTGGCAGAATTCTGCCGAAAACTGAAATTGAAAGCCTTCTTCAAAGGAGATCAACCACCGATCAGAGAAGGAGACACAACTTTAAGGAATAAGTCATCTTTCTGCCCACTCAACTCACAAATTCCGATTGAAATACAGACCTTTGAACAGGCCATTTTCAAAGGAATTGACGAACTGGCGAGTACAGTCCAGAAACCCTTTCAGAATATCACCAGGTTGGAACAACAAGCATTGAATGCTCTGAAAGACGACCAGAACATAGTCATCAAACCCGCCAACAAAGGCGGAGGAGTGGTTCTCCTGACGGCTGAAGGATACAACCAACAATGTATGGACCTTCTATCAAATGATACATTTTACAAAATCTTAACAACAGACCCTACTCCAAGATTACAGAGGACCATCTCAATGATGATAGAAGAGGCAGAGACTAACAACTGGATCTCTAAAAAAGAAGGGGAGTACTTAGGGACCACGACACCACGAACCCCCTACTTCTACTCCCTTCCAAAGACACACAAAGGGCGAGTACCACCACCTAGACGACCAATTGTGTCGGGAATCGGCTCAATTCTGGAACCCCTTTCCCAGTTTGCAAACCAATATCTTAGACCACTGGTCCAGAAGACTCCTACATATCTAAAGGACACCAGAGACCTCCTTAACCAACTACAAAACATTGAATACTCTCCTACTACCATGCTCCTGGTTGGATTCGATGTGAAAAGCTTGTATACTAGCCTTCCACAAGGCAAAACCATGGAAACCCTCGAAAACATACTCTTCAATTCCACATGGACTTATAAGACTCCCAGACACTTCGTACTGGAATGCTGCCGGATGGCACTCATGGAAATTTTTTTCCAATACAGAGACACACTGTACCTGCAATGTCATGGCACTTCGATGGGCAGTACATTTGCCCCTAGCGCGGCAGGACTCTAAGTCAGTGCCTGCGAGGACCATTCTTAATGAGAGTAACAACCCTTTTTATCACCGGATACTGTTTTGGAAACGGTACATTGATGACATTTTCGTCATCTGGCAAGGAGACCAGAATAACTTACTAGATTTCCACACTTGGCTCAATCAGAGAGACGATTGACTAAAATTCACTTACTGTGCAGACAACAAGAGCATCGATTTCCTAGATGTAACCATCTATGCCGAGGCTGACACTCTCCGGACTCGAACCTTCTTTAAGACCACTGCAAAGAACAGCCTTCTCTCTTTCAAGAGCTTCCACCCCCGGCCGTTAAGAGAGAACCTACCATACAGCCAGTTCCTCAGGTTACGGCGAAATTGTAGCGAGACCTCTGAGTACAAATTACAAGCAAACGACCTCTGCAAGAAACTAGAAGCTCGAGACTACCCAAGGAAGGTTATCAATAAATGTAAAAAACGTGCCAGGAATCAGAACAGAGAGGCACTCTCATGGCCTAAACCTAGGTTTGCGAATAAGAGAACCAGGAATCTAAAAGATATGTTGGTCCACACAAGACCTGCCCCAAGAATACCCAGAGAGCGGACCAGTTTCTGGGGCAACCCACAAGTGACAGGACACTATCCGTGTGGCTCATGCTCTGTATGTAGTCTCACGAAACCTACAAAAGAACTACAGCTGCTACCAGACTTCAAATGGACCCTGAAAAGCCACACGAACTGTAATACCACCCACGTGGTCTACATGATCACCTGCCCATGTAACCAAAAATACATCGGCATGACATGCAGGAAAGCCAAACAAAGACTATGTGAACACCGTAGCAACGTTAAATGCAAGAAGAGCACTACAAAAATGGCCACCCACTATTTAGAACAGGGCCATACTGTACAAGATCTACAATGGGTCATCCTTGAGACCTTGTCCAACAAAGACAGCAATGCAGAAAAAACCCTCTTTGAAAAAGAGCAAAGGTGGGTACATAGGCTTAGAACTGATAGCGAAGGGCTGAATGATAACATACCATGGCTCAGCCTTGCGAGGAGATGAAGTAACCACAAGTCTGAAAATCTGCAACCCTCTCTTTTTGAGAATTTCATAGACATCTCCCAACCTTTTTTCCTAAATACTGACTGTCTCACCAAATACCATCTTGAGAATCTATTAGATGTGTAAACGTATTCATAGAGTACCCACAAGACGTTGTAACCATAATATATGATTATTACTTATGACAGTAATGCACAAGTTACTACTTGTGTAACGATATATCTGTAAGAGACATTAGTTAGTGATAGATTCCTTACCTTAGAATATCCCCAGGCGTCAGACTGGATCCGGAAAGATTTGCGTAGCAGTACCCTTGCGCGTCGGTAGGCGTCGTCTGCGGCTCCGCGTTCGTCGTCGGCGCCGTGGGCGCCGTGATGACGTCGTCGGAGTACTTAGACGCCGCCTCCGCGTGCTGACGTCAGTTCTTAGCCACAGCTTTTCCGCGCCAGAAGCGCAGAGCCATGACAAAAACCGACACTGGTGCCAAGAAACTAGGGCCCTGAAAGGGGATGACCTTAACCCTAGATATCGGTTCGCAGAACGGGGAGGATGGGTGAGTCGGTAAGGAATCTATCACTAACTAATGTCTCTTACAGATATATCATTACACAAGTAGTAACTTGTGCATCTGAAAGAGACACGTTAGTGATAGATTCCTTACCTTAGAATAGATACCCCAGCAATACCATCCCCGTGATGGTGGGTCTGCGAACCAATATTTACACCAGAAAGTCCTGGAGAACGGAACGACCAAAGTAGCCGTCCCTTCGGACTTGACTGTCCAGGCAGTAGTGCCTAGCAAACGTCTGCAACGAGGCCCACGTAGCTGCCTGGCAAATGTCCTGCAAGGGCACACCTCGGCCCAAGGCAGTTGTAGTGGCCGTGGCTCGTGTGGAATGAGCCCTCAGCCCAACAGGGGGTTCCTTCTTAGCCAAGGAGTAACACGCCTGGATGCACATGATAATCCATCGAGAAATGGTCCTCTTGTGCACCGCTTTCCCTTTCTTAGCGCCCGCGTACCCAACAAAGAGTTGATCATCCACCCGGAACTGGCGTGTGCGATCCAGATAGAACGAGAGCGCACGTTTTGGGTCCAGACGGTGGAGCCTCTCCTCCTCTCTCGAGGGGTGCGGAGGCGGAAAGAAGGTGGGCAATGTGATGGACTGCCCAATGTGGAAGGCGGTGACCACCTTAGGCAAGAAGGAGGGCCTAGTCCTCAAAACAACCTTGTCCGGATGGACTGAAAGGAAAGGAGGCTTACAAGAGAGCCTGGAGCTCACTCACTCTCCTGGCAGAGGTGATGGCTACCAGGAAGGCAGTCTTTAAAGAAAGAAGGCGAAGTGGACAGTTATGAAGTGGCTCAAAGGGAGCGCACATCAGAAAAGTTAGAACCAGGTTCAAGTCCCACTGAGGCATCACGAAGGGAGCAGGAGGAAAGGTATGAGTGATGCCCTTCAGGAATCTGTTTACAATAGGGGACTTGAACAAAGAAGGTTGGTCAGGCCGCCTCAGAAAGGCTGAAAGAGCCAAAAGATAGCCCTTGATAGTGCCCAGAGCAGAGCCCTGCTGGGCAAGAGAAAGAAGGAAGAGAAGAACCTCAGAGAGAGGGGCATTGAGGGGATCCACAGCCTTTGCTGTGCACCATGCCACAAATCTGTTCCACCTGCAGGCGTATACAGTCTTTGTGGAGGGACGCCTGGCTGCCAGAATGATGTTGCAAACTTCAGGAGGCAAGTCAAATGGCCTCAACTGTCGCCGCTCAATCTCCAAGCATGGAGGTGGAGACTGGATAGGTTCGGGTGGAGGACCGTCCCCTGCTGCTGCGACAGAAGGTCCTCCTGAAGAGGCAGACGAACCGGGGGATCGACTGACATACTGAGTAGCTCGGGATACCAGTACCTTCGAGCCCAGTCCGGAGCCACAAGGATGACTTGTGCCCGGTCGCGCTTGATCTTCTTCAGCACTCTGGGCAGAAGAGGTATAGGCGGAAAGGCGTACAACAGACCGCAGCTCCACTCGCGACGAAAAGCGTCTCCGAGCGAGTGCCGCCTTGGAAATTCCAACGCGCAGAACTGATGACATTGCGCGTTCTCTTCGGTGGCGAATAGATCTAACCAAGGCTCTCCCCATCGCAGAAAGAGGCCTTGCGCCACGTCCGAGTTCAGACGCCATTCGTGATCCATCGAGCACCGACGGCTGAGTTCGTCCGCCCTGGCGCTCAGAGAACCTGCCAGGTGTTGAACCACCAGAGTCACGCTCTGATGTTCCAGCCATTGCCAGAGACGCAGAGCCTCCTGGCAAAGGGTCCACGACCCCACCCCGCCCTGTTTGTTGCAGTACCACATGGCGGTGGTGTTGTCCGTGAACACCTGCACTGCACTCCCACGGACAGACGGGAGGAATGCTTTCAGTGCCAGACGAATCGCCCGCAGCTCCAACAGATTGATATGGAGCCGGGACTCCGCCGGAGATAAGAGTCCTCTGATCTCCGCCTCTCCCAAGTGGCCTCCCCAGCCCAGGAGGGACGCGTCCGTCACAACTACGTGCTCCGGTTGGGGAAGGGAGAGGGATCTGCCGTTGACCCAATCGCGGTCCGTGAGCCACCACTGCAGCTGACTCGCAGTGCCCTCTGAGATCAGGACATGGTCGGACAGGTTGCCCCGGTGCTGGGCCCACTGAAACCTCAGGTCCCACTGCAGAGCCCGCATCCGCCACCGTGCGTGATGCACCAGAAGGATGCAGGAGGCCATCAGCCCCAGAAGCCGCAGCGTCAACCTGACCGAAACCCGGGATAACGGCCGGAAGATCGGAATCAGAGCCTGTATATCCCGGACCCGCTGTTCGGGCGGGTAAACCCGAAACTGCGCCGAGTCGAGAACCGCTCCGATGAAAAGGAGCTTCAGAGAGGGGCACAGGTGTGACTTCGGCACATTGATGGAAAATCCCAGCTGGTGCAGGAGATCCGCCGTAGTCTGGAGGTGGCTGACGACTGTTTGGGGCGAGCCCCCATTCAACAACCAGTCGTCTAGGTAGGGGAAGACTGATACCCCTAACCTGTGCAGGTGAGCTGCGACCACCGCCATCACCTTCGTGAACACCCGAGGGACGCTGGTAAGGCCGAAGGGGAGCACGGTAAACTGAAAGTGCTCGAGGCCTACCGTGAACCGCAGGTAACGCCGGTGGGCCGGCAGGACGGGGATGTGGAAATACGCGTCCTGAAAGTCCAACGCTACCATCCAGTCTCCTGGGTCTAGGACAGCCAAGACCTGAGCCAGTGTCAGCATTTTGAACTTCTCCTTCCGGAGGAAGCCGTTGACGTTCCTCAGATCCAAGATAGGGCGTAGGCCCCCTTTGCCCTTCTTGGGTACCAGGAAGTAGCGGGAGTAGAAACCACGACCTACTTCTGGCCCAGGAACGCGCTCGATGGCCCCCTTGGCCAAGAGGGCCGACACTTCCTCCTGCAGGAGCCGCAAGTGATCCCCCGATACGCGGTGGTGTTGCGGTGGCATGGCTTGAGGGGTCATCTCGAAGGGGAGGGAGTAGCCCCTTCGGACGATCTGCAGCATCCACCTGTCTGAAGTGACTGTGCGCCAGTGAGAGTGGTGATGGCGAACCCTGCCTCCCACTGGCGTCACATGGGCCGAAAAGCACTGACTAGGAGGGTTTAGAGGCGGATGCTGCGGGGGCAGGTGTGGACTGGCTCCGCTTGTTTCCCCGACCGCCTCCACGGCGGTTTCCACGGCCGCCGCCGCGCAGGACGACAGTTTGCGGCGAGTGGCTGGCGGCACGTGTGGGGGCGCCCCTTCCTTGGCCACGAAAGGAGCGAAAGGTACCCATTTGCTGGCGCGGGGCCGAGAGGCCCAAGGACTTGGCCGTAGCCCTGGAGTCCTTAAAGCGCTCAAGCGCGTGGTCTGCCTTGTCGCCAAAGAGGCGACGGCCATCGAACGGCATGTCCATGAGGGTATTCTGGACGTCTGCCGAGAAGTTGGCAGATCTCAGCCAGGCGTGGCGTCGTATCGCCACCGTCGTAGCCATCGCTCTGCCCAGCGAGTCAGTAGTATCCAGTCCGCACCTGATTGAATACTTTGCTGCGTCCCGGCCCTCCACTAGGGCTTGGCCGAGTTTGGCCCGTACCTCCAACGGACACTCGGCAGCACTTCCGCCACCGTTTCCCACAGAGAGTGGGTGTAATGGCCCAAGAGGCATGCGGTGTTGGAAAACCGCAGTCCCAAGCTAAGGGACGAGAACACCTTTTTGCCATAGGCCTCGTACCTCTTGGATTCCCGATCGGGGGGAGCCGTCGGGAATGCGGTCTGGGAGTTAGAGGCCTGGATAACCAGACTCTCGGGGTTGGGGTGGGTGGACAGGAAACATGGGTCGCCCGGGGCCGGGCGGTGGCGTCTGGCCACGTTCCTATCTACAGGCGAACCTGTAGCGGGCCTAAACCAAGTGCCCAAAAGAACGTCCGTCAAGGCCTCATTAAACGGCAGCAGAGGCTCCATGGAGCATGACTGCGGCTTGAGGACCTCAGTGAGGAGGTTAGTCCTCACGGCCGCGACGGGGAGCTCAAGGTCCAAGGCCTTAGCCGCCCTCATCAACACCACACTATAAGTAGCGCCCTCCTCCGAAGCCACGGTAGGAGGAGAGACAAATCCAGTGTCTGGAGAGGTGTCCAGGCCACTGGCCTCCCCAAGGTCTCCTGTCCAGTCCATGTTAGACTGACACTCCCTGGTCAGAGGGTCCTCAGATCCCTCCCAATTCTCCTCGTCCCCCATCTCCTGAGATTCAGGGTCATAAGTGAATGGGGTAGGTTCATAGAAATGAAAATCTCCGAACGGCATCGAGAGCGGCGCCGATAGGCGTCGTCCCAACGTCGGAACTCATTGAGAGGAGGCATCAGGGACCTGCCGCCCGAGGACGACGCCGGAGGGGACACCACACGGACCGACGTCGGGGGGGTCGTAAGGTCCACCGGTGACAATCCAACGCCCGAGGAGGGCCCAGCGGCGTCCTGCGGCACCGGGCCCGAAGGCATCGACGACGCCGGGGCCGCTGTACCCGGCGGTGTCGGGATCGTGGAGCCCTGCGGCGCCGGGCCCGAAGGCGCCGGCGGCATCGAGGCCGAAGCACCCGACGGCGTTGGGGTCGTAGCCCCCGACCCACTAGGGCCCATAGACTAGTTCACTGGGCCCGAAGGCGCCGTGGAACCAGTCGGATGAGAAAGGGACCTCATGGCCATGAGGAAACGCTCGATCTCCTCCGGCGTCGCGTTCAGCCCAGGGACCGGGGGGTATGGGGCCGAACGCGGCGCCCTCGACTCTCGAGGAGCCGCGTGGGCGGTGTCACCCGAACCCCCGGCCGCATCGCGCGAGCGTCGGGGGGAGTCAGAAGAGCGATGATGTCTCTTCGACTTCTTGTGTTTCTTACCTGACGACTTGGACCCGGAGGAGTGGTGCCGACTCCCGGAGCTGTGACGGCTCCGTCCCCGCGACCTGTCCCTCGACCTCCCGTGGGACCGGGACCGGGACCTCACACGTCGCGGGCCGACTGGCGGATCTCGAGTCGCCTGCGGGACCGCTCCCGCCTGGCCTTCTTCGACAGGGCCCGACAGTCGGAGCAGGCCTCGTCGTCATGGTCGACGCTCAAACACATCAGGCACAAGCGGTGGGGATCCGTGACCGACATGGTACGGTCGCACTCGTCGCAATGCTTGAAGCCGGGCATCCCTAACGGCACCGTCGGAGTCGTAAAGACTTCGAAATGGATCAAAAAAGATCACAAAAGTTTAGTCAAAAAGTGACTAGGGAACTGCTCTTTCCAGATCTGCGCTGGCTGGCGCGGAAAAAAGAAGAACTGACGTCAGCACGCGGAGGCGGCGTCTAAGTACTCCGACGACATCATCACGGCGCCCACGACGCCGACGCCGAACGCGGAGCCGCAGACGACGCCTACCGACGCGCAAGGGTACTGCTACGCAAAACTTTCCGGATCCAGTCTGACGCCTGGGGATATTCTAAGGTAAGGAATCTATCACTAACGTGTCTCTTTCAGATTAACGTTGCATTGAACGTCATATCTCTCCCACCTCCTCCCTATTGCAACACACGTCAGCATGTGACTAATGTTCAAGTCTGATAACCATGGCCCCTGTTGTGCCTCAAAAAACAAAAATTCACCAGTACTGGCATCTACGCATTATACACGGTATTAATCCTCACATTACAACAACTCCCCCCACTTGTGTCGATAGATAGCAACTTTAGATATGCCATTTACCAATCCTAGTATCCACGCACAAGATTATGCATGAATCGTGATCATAATAATGTCAACTAATTGACTTGCGTTGTAATTGTGGCCCCAGCTACCTCACCAAATCAAACTGCATTATTGTTAACACGGCGTCCTAACGCCCTAAAACGAAGGTACGCGATGATTACCATGACAACGCGTGCGTAGACAAATAGGATCACCACACAAAATTACCCCCGTCTTTAATGTCAACCCGGAAACAGAATGGACTGTTTTCGGATCGGCTTGAGCAGCGCACACAGTGGACGCCAGGCACGGACGCAATAGGTAGCAAAGGAGGTGGAACGAGATCACTACTAATCGCAAGTATATTATAAAAAACAATGTTAATCAGAGTGTCCCCCTTTTTCCCCAGTCCCCCTAGGCTCTACCATCCGATTGGAGCGCGTTAGCCATATGCGCTAGGTAACAACTTTGCGATGGCGTTCAACAACAGACTAAGGTCTGTCAGGGTCACACTTGTAAAACCACACACGTAGTGACACATCTGACCCGGTCGCCTGGAACTTTTTCACGTTACTGTTTTTTCACACGTTACTAAATGGAAGGTGCTTTCGTGAATGTTCATGATAATATACATAACGAGTTGACTCCAGTTGCACAACCACCTATTAAGAGAGACAGAATGACGCTTAGATTCACCGTGCACCTATGAATATGTTGTAAATACTTGCATGCATCACCAACTGCAAGCATGCCATAGTCCTCTGCATGAGTTTGGAGTGTTGAAGAGAGAGTTGACGCTGCCATGATTGCTAACCGGTCAATGAAGTATTGCCATTTTTTAGTTGTTTAGAACTCTATCAATGGATAGATGTGTTAAGCAGATTACTGCTTGATGTGTGTCCCCGTGTACCCCCTCCCTTCTGTGTGTTGCAAAACAATTGTTTTTATTATTAGCAGGTACACTGAGACCTTCATAACAGAGAAACAGGTCATTATCCCTATTTCTTTTCACTTTTAGAGAGCACTTTATTTATATTCTGTTCACGTTATTCACTTAACGGTCCTGATGAATGCCCGTAAGTCCTAACCGAGGCAATTGAGGCAGAAACATGTCGACCACTTTTTAACTCCCCCCCCCCCCCCACTATTTATGACCTCTATACTCTGAGTGCACCTTCTACTCATAATCAAGTTCAAAGATGCACTAATCCAAGAGTTACCAGACCCTAAAACCAGACCAATAAAATTTTCCTTCTGGATTTTTGGGCTTTTTATTTTCTTTATATTCCTGATCACTGGCTCACTACTGCATCAACCTTGGGTAAGAACCTCCTGGTGGAGGCTGCATAACTTGATCGACCTAATGATTATGCACACACGTGATCCAAGAGCGGAGAATCAAGATATACCGCTTTAGACACCAACATACCTATCACGTGCATGAGGGTCTTTTATATCGGGACACCCCCTCCTCCTTTTTCGCCTGCATACCTAAGGTTGTGCAGGACAAGTGATCCATTCTCATTTTGATTAGCATATGTAATTTGGAAACTAAATGGATCAGCATTCCATCTTCCCCCACATTTGATTAAAAGATGCAATACATTGCCGTCATGTTGTCTGTACGCACTAAGACAACTTTGTTTAGGAGCTGCAGTTGAAAAGATTCCAACGCTAGAGAGATCGCTAACAATTCTAGATAGTTGATGAGTAACTGTTTTTGCTGAGAGGTCCGTAGCCCTGGAGTTGTATGCTCTTCGAGATGTGCTCCCCATCCGGTGAGCTACGCATCTGTTAGCACTACCTGTGGAAGGGGCTCTAGGAACGACCATCCTTTGGCAAGGTTTTTTGTGCTCCACCACTGCAGAGAGCGATGGGTGCGGTCGTCTACCAACACCAGATCTGTTAGTTTACCTTGAGCTTGGTTCCACTGTTGTGCTAGACATTCTTGTAATGGACGCATTTGTAGTTCTGCATGAGGGACGAAAAAAATGCATGATGCCATCATTCCTATCAGTTGCATGAACACTCTTGCTGGTAGAGTGTGTTGCAGTTGACATTTTTTAACCAGTGTTTGTATAGCATTTATCCTGATGGGATTGGTATAAGCTTTGGCTGTGAGTGTTTACTGTTGCCTCTAGATACTGTTGCACTGTAGACGGTTGGAGGTGGGATTTGGTTAGATTTACTGTAAATCCTAGATCGTGAAGCAAATGTATTGTCTTTCCTTGACAGAGGGAAGGAAAGCCTTTAGTGCAAGTAAGAACGCCAGAAGGTTGATATGGAGCCTGGACTCCGCCGGAGACGAGAGGCCTCTGATCGCCGCCTCTCCCATGGGGCCGCCCCATCACACTGTGTGCTCCGGTTGGAGAAGGGAGAGTGATCTGCTGCTGACCCAATGCTGGTTCGCGAGCCACCACTGCAACTCTTGTGCAGTGCCCTCTGTGATCTGGACGTACTCGGACAGGTTCCCCTGATGCTGCGCCCACTAGAACTTCCGGTCCCACTGCAGAGCACGCATATGCCATAGTATCAACAATAATGTACCTGGTATCCTTGTCACTTATATTTAAATCACTTAGAAAAAACCACGCTATATTCTTTTCGTGATTTGGTTATTTAATCAACCAGTTTTTTCAAAAAATTCATTCTTTTTTTAGACAGATCGAATCTGACCTCCACAGAGCTATACATACAATTTACAAAAATATACAATTCACATTTATATATACGAACAACTGAATTAACATCAATAGATAAGACTTTTACAATACTTTTCACAATACGACCACATAAAGGAACAAAAACCAATGTGGAACAAAGATAAAACTCTTTGTAATTCAACCCAATTGAGCAAAAAAAGTTCTTTTTGAAATTTCGACGATATTGTGTCTTTCTAAAGTATCATTCATATTTATTTGTATGGATCCTTTAGTTTGACCCAGCGATCATATCACTGTACAGACGCGTTTCAAGCCCCACTGTCGCCTTTGTGGGCTCTCATCAGGGCATCTTAGTTTCCCACATTGGACTCATCTATGGACACAAAAATGTAAACACCTATCACTGATTTGAACCATTCTTTTTAATCCGAGGTTTTACCTTTGGCCAGTTGAACACCTACCTGCCAATATGGTAAAGCTCTTTTTTTCTGTATCAGCACTCCTGGACAGCTATCTTAAATTATTTGGTGGCAGACCTGTAATTTTGTTTTTTACGAGCCACCCATACACCATCAAGGCTATTTAATCGCAATGTTAGTTTAACATACCTGCACTTCTGTTTGTTAAATAGAGTTTTAAGTTCTAATTTCAGTTATCGGGCATTCTGTTTATAAGACAAAAACGAGGGCACACGCCTAATCAGTACAGCTTTTGTAATCTGTGCTGTTGTATTCAAAGGAATAATCATGTCGTACACATACCTGTCAGCGTTTTGTTTATTCTCCGCCTACTTTTATGCAATGCCTGGTCTCAAGTACTGTCAATAATTCCTGTGACGGTAACACAAACCGTGTATTAGGGTCCCTTCGTGCCACCTTATTAACTTCAGCGCTATCTGATGAGAAACGCTAGATGCTTACCTCCAAGCGTTTTCGTGGCCCCCTTTCCAACTTGCTCGGTGAACTGCCAACACGTTTCCTCAATGTGCGGCGTGCATGGGATTGCACGCACAATAAACGTGCCCATTTGCTGCTGGGAGTTGTCGTTCGTTAAAACTCTGCAGCACAACGCTATTAGCATTTAGCTTTGAATTAAGTATTTAGTTTAATACGACCTATTTTTCGGCCGGGTGAGAAGGTAATTATATATATTTCGGATGAATTTAAATGCCATCTCTTAGTTGTATTTTGGCCTTGGGGTGTGCTTTTTACCTAATTCAAACGACTCACAACTTTATTGGTCGCATATTGGAACCCTTGGTCTCCCGCCCTAGATTTCGGGAGATTTTTATGAAAGGAACTTAATCAGGGCTGAAAACAAGGGGGTGTTCCTTTCTTTGATTTTCCCCCGTGGGTGTGGCAATTCCTACCTTACCCCGATCCGCCTGTATTTAGATGGTTACCTGAATACTCAATGCTGGAGCACATCTTTATTATTGACTATTTGTCGCGTTTATCACCAGGTCAATAGGGAAACAAATGGCAGTGTGGACCATTTCCAGTTACAACCTGTCAGTAAGATATATAATTGTAACACTCTATTAATAAAAGCATTATGGCAAACAAATGGCATTGTGGACTGCCCCCATGGTGGAGCATTGTATGAGTGCTGGTCACTCAGAGGGATCTGAAATGGACGGTGCTAGTAGCATTGAATGTGTCTGGTAAGGTATCAAACGTTGAGTCTTTCTTGCTTAAAAAGGAAGCCTATCTGATTATGAAGTTCAACAGTGTACAGACAGGGTTGAACAAAATGTCGGGAATCTCTAGGATCTGAAATGTAGTTCTAAGAATGTCATGTTAATGCCATGTGTGACAATTCTGTTGCCATAATGTTGATAATTGATTGAATGTTACAAATATATACCTCACAGATGGGCTGTAATCAAAAAGTCTACAATGCCATTTGTTTACCTGTCCATAGAGATGGTGCACCAGTGAGCGAGATGAAGGCGAATCCTGCCACCCTCTGGCGTTTGGTGGGCCTGAAAGAGTGGACTAGGGAGGTTTGGAGGTAGTGGTGGCAGGGGAAGTGGTGGACTGACCTGCACGCTGGCTCCGTGACCCACCTCAGCGGGTCACACGTCCGCGGCTCCGCTGAGGCTGTTGCTGTGCAGGCCTGTGACTCTGAAACAAACGTGTTTGGGTGCCCCTTCCTTGGCCACGAAAGGAGCGAAAATCAGAAGCCGAAGGAGTCCGTGTGGCCGAAAGGCCCAAGGACTTGAACGGAGCACGCAAGTCCTTAAAGCGCTCCAACGCACTACTTGCCTTGTAGCCAAAAAGGCGAGTGTCATAAGAAGGCATGTCCATCAGAGTGTTCTGGACATCCCCTGAAAAGCTAGTGGAAATCGCTCTGCCTAGCGAGTCGGCGGTGTCAAGGCCACAACGAATCGTGAACTTGGCTGCATCTCTCCCTTCAGCAATAGCTTGGGAGAGCACCGTCCGGGCCTCCTCAGGACACCGAGGCAGCACATGCGCCACCGTATCCCACACAGAGTGGGAATAATGGCCCAAAAGGCATGTGGTGTTCACAGACCACAGCCCTGAACTGCCAGAAGGGAAAATCTTCTTCCCAAACTGCTCCAGATTCTTGGATTCCATGTCAGGAGGCACGGAAAGGAATGCGCTTGGGGACGCAGAGGCTTGGACAACCAAGCTCTCAGGGGTAGGATGTTGGGGGAGGAAGATGGGGTTGCCTGGGCCAGGAAATGGCGTTGCGCCACATTCCTATCCACAGGAGCCCCAGTGTTGGACCTGGACCAGGTGCCCAAAAGGACGTCTGAAAGTGCATCATTAAAGGGCAGCTGCAGCTCCGCAGAGGAAGATTCCGGCCGAAGAACTTCTGTCAGGAGGTTAGTCCGGACGGCCAATGTAGGGATCTCGAGGTGGAGATCTTTTGCTGCCCTACGCAACACCACAGAATAAGTACCACCCATCTCCGTAGCCATGGTAGAAGGAGACAGTGTGCCAGGTTCTGGTTATGAATCCAGATAACCAGCGTCCCTCAAATCCTAGGCCCGTCCGGGTCTAACTGGCATTGGGCTGCGAGAGGGTCTTCAGACCCCTCCCAGTCCTCCATAACCTGCTGGGCAGGTGGGAAAGATGGAGGAGGATGGAGATGGGGATAAAAATTCGGCATCGCCGTCGATCGGCATCGGTCCGGGACCGTCTCCATGTCGGGGTGAAAGACGGGGACGACATCGGCCGGGGAGCAGGCCGGTGGCGGTGCCATAGATGTTGGTGGACGTCATACGAGGTCAACCAACATCGACTGGGATCCATGGGGGTCTTGCGGCGCCAAGGCTGGAGCCGTCGACGACGTCGGGCCGGATCCGCTGACGAAGAAGGGCAAGTACCCCCAGTCAGACCCTCGGGGCCCGAAGGCGTGCCGGGGCCCGAAGGCGTGCCGACGGGGCTCGACGGGCCAAAGAGGGGGGGCCATGGCTGACAGAAATTCCTGCAATTGGGCCAGAGTCACCGACGGACCTCGGAAGGGCGGGTAGGCGACTGCGCAGGCTCCACCGAAGCCGTGGGGGAGGCATCACCCAAACTCTGAGTCGTGTCATGTGACAGGTTAGGAGAAGGCAAAGAGCAACGTCGCGTCTTTGACTTCTTGTGCTTCGTCTTACCTGACTTCAAGTGCGAAGTCTTCGTCGAACGATGGTCGCAGCTCTGTTACCATTCCCTCGACTTCCCATGGGACCAGGACCTTGAGCGGCACGGAGCCGACTCCCGGGCCTCAAGCAACTTTCGGGACCGCTCATGCAAAGTTTTTGGAGCCATGGCCCGGCAGTCAGGGCATGACACAGGGTCGTGGTCATGCCCCAGGCAGTAGAGACACTCGCGGTGCTGGTGGGTCACCAGCGTCATGCTGGGACAAACCTCGCAAGACTTGTAACCGGGCATCCCTATACACTAGGAGTCAAAGACTCAAAAAAAGACAGAGACAAAATTCCCAAAAAACGCAGTCAAAAATTGACCTGGGGTACCGGTCTCTCCGGATCTGCGCTTGCTGGCGTGGAAACAAAAAGTACTGATGTCAGAGCGTGAGGGCGGGGTCTAAGTAGCTGCTGCGACGTCATCCCGGCAATCACGACACATACATGATCACAAGCTCGTGTTTATTGAAAATCAATTGAAGAATGCGTATATATAATTTGGTTTGAAAAAACATTTTTATTTTGATGTTAAGAGCGACCGGTAGTCACAGAGCAGTTTTCTGCGCATGACAAACTTTTTTTCTTTAAAACTTATAGCGCCTTTTCAGACAAGATGCCATTGACTTGAATGCACACTATATAACTGATCCCAAAAGAGAAAGTGAAACAAACGAAGTGCACCTCGTTAATATAGTACACAGGGATTTGTGCCGTGACAACTCTTCACTGTGTTCTGCACCAAAACACAGCCTGCAATGGCAGTGTATGCGTGTTAAGGTACACAGCCTCTATGGGTGGCACAATAAGAGTTGCAGCCTTTAGAGGCCTTCCCTGGCCACAATGCCCTTGGTACACATGGAACCTTTTACAAGGGACTGACATGTAGCCAGGGAGGTGCCAAATGGGGGTACAAGGTACAGTTTTGGGAAAGTATACAGTCCCAGGGACCCAGCGCACATCAAGTCAAAGTGCATCAATAGTGTGACAAAAAGTGAGGTAGTTAATGCACCAGAAACCCAGCTTCCTACACTAGTCCAGTGGGATGAGGGTGCAGCGGTTTGTTGAAGCAAAAGCAGAGCCAGCTTGGAGTCAAAAAGCAGAATTGGTTTTGGTTCTTAGAGACATACAGTTTCACCTCACAGTCTGAATGGCATTCAGGTTTCATTGAGGCGCAGTCGCTACACATCTTGGAGTTTTGTTCAGAACGAGGACCAAGAACAAGTCTGGTGAGGATTTGCCACTGACATCTGCTTGCGACATAGGTAAATAGGTAAATGAATATACCTATTTAGGCAGAATTTTCAGCAAGTCTCTGCAAAATCGGCCACACATTTTGAATTTGACCCGGAAATCTGATTTACACGCGGGAGCTTTATTAAGGTTATAAGCAACATCAGGACAAAGGCATTTTTCTTCCTTGCATAGGGTCTACAGCGTCAAGATTCCGTCAGTACCGTCATATGCCCTGGAATATATTCCAGTAACCCAATGGAGTTTCTTGGATTTGAAAGAAGGAAAAAATTTACGGAAGTTAAAGAAGGTGTCTCAGGCTGTACCAGTACAAGCTCTCCGCCTTGAGTATTCACTAACCAGTTCCTATTCTCGAGGAATTGCTAATATCATCAGGTGGGCGTATAATCTCCTTCACGCGGAAGGAGGAACACTTCGATCTCTGCTCAAAATAGAAACATTTGACTGCGATTCTTCCAAACATGTATTTTCAAAAAACGTGTTAGCTGCTTTTAAGTTATCAGAGACTAACATCAACCTGTTACTAGCTTGGACACCAGCCCAGTTGAAACTCTTTTTAAAGCATTTCACTCCAAGACTTAGTTACGACCTTGACTCTCTGCACTGCTCTAAACTGTCATTATATAAGAATTTTACTGAAACTATAGCATTTAAGAAACCTCAGCAATATATTACTTTTAATCTAAATCATGGGGTTAGAAGATCGATCGTTCTGCTCCGATTCGGGATACTACCTGTAAAAACCGTAACAACCAAATGGCACTCAAAAGAAAGCTCTATGTGTAATTTGTGTAAAGGCGGGGAGCAGGATTTGGAGCATTTGATGTTTATTTGCCCAAATGCGAAAGTGGTAATGGCAAGAAAGAGGTTTTTACAACCAGTTTATACCAAATGTATAATTAACTCAGCAAAGGAACGGATTATTTTATGTAAAACTCCGCCAAATTAATTTGTTACAATTTTTATACTTTTTTAAAATAATTTTTAATGTTGTATTAGTTTGAAAATTTTAACAAAATGGTGTAAAAAATTGAATATTATGCATTAAATATTTGTGGTTCTCAGTTGAGTACCAAATCAAATAAATACAATTAATTGAAATTGCTTGCGACAATCTCTGCACAAGGTTGGAAACTTGTGGTTTTAGTGGGTGACATTTCACTTGCTCACTGGTATTTTAAGTACTGAGGTAATTGAAATTTTTATGGTCAAATATGTCCCCTAACGTGTACCCCAACGTCTCCATTTACGTGCTTAAAGTACATGTAATTTCCCTCCATGATCGAATATGAAGACGCAAATACATTTGCGTCCAACGTTAACATGTCCTCCTTCAGATCCACCATGAATGGATCAATAATTCAGTTCCTAACCATACCATGCCAATGTCTTTACATGGTACACTTTTACGTTTTTCCTGGCTCTGCCGAGCTAGGCCCTGATTTCTGTCTCCGAGCCCTTTCTGCCTCCTGCCTCTGGAGGCTGCAGCATGGACACGTATCCCTGACCTCTGCCTTACTTCCTGCCAAGCGAAGCGGTGCCTGGCTCAACCTGGCCTGCCTGCCAAAACCGTATTTTGCCTTCAAGTTATCTGTTCAGCCTCCTCGAAAATACATTCCTGTCTAGTGATTTAGGTAAACAGCTCCCCGTCTGCAGAGCAAAGAGCAAGTCTTCCTGTCTCCATGCAAGTAATTTACAGTTCCCGTTGCCATAGTAGGCCCATGGCCCTGCACGTAGACACGTAGACACATATGCACGCACTAGCATTCAGTATAGTATAGCCTCTGCCCGAGAGACCTTTTACTCCAGATATACATCCTCCAAACATAAGATACCAGATATGTTATAGGTCCAGGTCGTTCTGACATCCCAGACTTCTGTCTCCTTTACTAGTGTTAAAGTTCTCCCCAGTTACACGTCTATGTCACGTCATGCTAGCTGCGCGCGCATCCGCACTTTATGCTGATTCTGCAACTTTCTCTATGCACCCACCCACATGTGACGATTCTTGTGACGTTTCTCTGACATGTACAGTGCACGCCTCCGTGTACGCCTATTACACGCCTTCTTTCACGCCTCTTCTTACGCACATGTGTTCTTATCTCGCTCTTTTTCACCTGTTACGCCTACTGTATTGGATTCAATTATGTTACTTTACTATATATAATGTGTAATGTTAATAAAACGTTGACTGTCCCTTCCCGAACCCTAGTGGTGACGGAACATGATCTCCAACCTTGAGGTTCCTTTTTCATTAAACCCCGTATGACTCAGATACCACGGACTCTGCCTCTCATTTGAATGAGCTGTCTTGTAATGATAATTATACGGAAAAACTGACTAGGTAAATTTATTTACCACATAATTTGGCGCCCGAACAGGCACCCCTCCCCCACCCCACGCGCCGGAGATGCGTCGCAGGCCTTGCCCCCTGCCACAGCCGTGACGGACACCTATGCGCATCTGCAGGTTTTCCTGTATCTCCCTCAGGCCTACGGAGGTGACGGAGACTGCGGTCGACATCCAGACGAGGCGGTGAGGAGTGCGGAGGATCCCGACCAGAGCCCAGCCGAGAGTAGCAGTGTCCGAGGTATCCAGAGGCCCACCTGTTCCGATGTATCGAGGCGCATGCGTAGTAGCAGTACCAGTAGAAGTCCAGTCCAGTCAGAGGCCTTCAAGTTCAAGTATTGCTCCCGGTGAGTACCGTTGCTAGGGGTGCATCTAGACGGGTGCATTAGTTTGTGTCCGGTCAAGACAGGTCTGGGTACACAGTCCTGGTCCGTACGTGTTCACTTAGGTGAGCGCGGTATGACGTGTCTCTTTATGGGACCGGTCTGTACTGTTTAGCCGTGCATCTAGTAATTCAGTGATTCAGTGGTTCAGTATTCAAGCCTTCTAGCATTATTCTCACGTGATTCTAAGTATTGTGTTTTAATGTACTAGACAGTATCTATTCGAAATGTTTTAATGTGTTTCATGTCGTGGTATGAATGACTGTTTGCTTTTCATTGCTGTGTTTATTGTGTTCGAGTCAAAGTAAAAATGCCGTTATTTTCAAAGTTACGCCAGATAGGAACTAGGAAAGGGATACTTGAAGAAGCAGTGCCTGTCCCGCCTAGGGACACTCCAGGATATTTTATGTACCACAAGCACGGCTTAGACGCTGTGTTGTATTTAGATTTGTGGGTGGACTACACCAAGCACTTAGAAGAGAAGTTTAGATGGCCTGTCTCAGGGACATGGGATGCCGAGTGCATCATGAGAGTAGAAGAAGCGTTATGGAAAAAGAAAGCCAGACAATCTCAGAAAGATGCCATAGAACTGTGGCGTAAAGAATCGCATAGAAGAACTGAAAAAGAATTCAGAAAAGCAGAGAGAAGTAGAGAAGAATCCGAAAAAGCCAAAGAAAAAGAGTTACTAGAAGAAGGAGAACAGGTCAGATCAGAACAATTAGACCGTCAAAGAAATGCACTCATTACAGGCATGTATCCAGTTCTTGCCGAGGGCCTGCCTAAGGCCAACCCGGAAGTATCCAGTAACTTGCCACCACCATTGGTTCCGACTAAAGTACGTCACCATAAGACCGCAGCAGATATTTTCCTTTCTTCCTATTTAGATGATGTAGCTCCTGCATATACCAATGTGCCCGTACAACCTGCTAATAATAATCTGCCACAGCATATTCCTGCTGATCAAACCCAAGCCACGACCCCTCCACGTCAGCATATTCCCGCACCTGTTGTCACTTCCCCTACTGGTCCCCCTACTATTGGTCCTCTTAACCCTTTTGGCACAAATGCGACTCAGAGTCAGTCGTCCCCGATAAATGTACCTTTCCCGCACCCATTGACGTCAGGTTATGCTCATGCTTCCGCCTCAGGAGGTGCTACAGGAGGTCCCAATCACACCCCGTCACAATTACATCGAGTGATAATGAGAGAATTAGCAATGCAACGTACACCTAAAGCAAGCCCAGCCGAAAAGCTTAAACAGTTACTTACGGATTGTAGATATGATCCAGTACCTGGCAAGATAGGACCCATGATGTTAGCCTCATTACGTCTACGCCGTGTTACAGATTATCTGATGTTATTACCAGAAATGCCAGAACATCTAGACAATATATATCATTTTATTAGAACAGGAGAGAGGCCAGGTTGTGTTCGTGAAGCCATGGCACACCAGAAAGTTGAGACACAAGCTTTAATTTTGCGATAATTGTTTGATAAGGGAACAAGACCAGCCAGGCTTTTCGCAAGAAGAGATGGAGGGATTGTCAAAATGGAGTCAGAATATTGCAGATTGTAAACATGATAAACAGAATTGTATAGATGTCATGTCAAGAAAGATCCGTAAAGAAATAGTAGCAATACATGCCCGACGGGAGGCTGATAGGCCTCCTGAGTCAGACGATAAAGACACCTCAGAGGAGGATGAAGAACCAGAGAATGTTACAGTAACTCAAGACCGGTAGCGTATGTAGGTAGAGCGAAACCTCCTAAACAGTATCCTTTAAATAATCCTTTTGACAGACCCATTCGTCTAGAAAGCAAGAAACGATACCTTTCCCCGATACCAGAGCAATGTTCTCTTGAACATATATTCCAAGTTACTGATAAAATCCTGAAAGAAAGAGTAGGTTATCATGAACTCACTACCTTACGTGATCAGGAACTAGCCCGGTCAGCAGTCCAATGGGCCGGGGATGACAGTATATATAACGATGATCTAGTAGTGCAAACGTTTTTAAGTCTTACTCCAGAAGAACAGCGACTAGCTGGTATATACATGACCCAACATCTCATTACTCAGTATGAAAACCATCAGTGTGATCCAGGTCCGCTGTATAATCTATTGCAAGACTTACTCCTGAGAAGATGGAGAGGCCTAGGTACCGATTTGATTGATATCATTCTAGAACAACGTCACAAATATAGTACGTTCCTGACTCCACGTTTTGTTTCAGTTCCACCCCCAGTCAGACAGCCATATCACCTAGACAGACAGAACCCTTTACGAGAAGTACATCCAATCCGGAAGCCAGATGATACGCTTGAACGTGTATTTGTATACACCCCTTTGACTAAAATGGAATTATTGGAAATGAAGAAAATTGTACCTTGTCACGATAAAGACCCTGCAGGGTTCCACCGTGAATTGAAAGATATGTTACTTATGGGCGATTACACATATTCAGACATTCTTAAAATGTTAAAGGTATTATTGCCAGCAGGGATTTACGAAAAACTGAAAGAGAAGGATTGGGAGGTGGGAGATAAAAAGATTAATTGGACCGAATTAGAGGATGAAGAAAAAGGACGTACCCCAGGTTTGGGTCTTGGGGACAAAACTAAAGCATTGCCAGGATTGTTAGTACAAGTTTTGCCTAGATTATTGACAGTTAAAAAGGAAGATTGGGATGCAATCTCAGCCTGCAAACAGAAACCAGACGAAGACACTAGTGATTTTTATTCTAGATTCGAGAAATGTTTTATTATTAATAGTGGCCTGAAAACAAGTAGCGAGTCATTCCCACATCTTTACGTAACCAAATTAGTTGAGAATTCCTTACCCCAGGTTAAGAACAGAGTATTGAAAGTCGAAAGTATATGGCAAGCAAATACGCCTTCCCAAATGTTACAGTACCACCAGAATAGAATCAGAAAGGAACACGATCATGAACAGAGACGCATGAAAGACACTAAAATGAAAGTATTAGTTGCCCAGTCTGTTCCAGCAGATGGTCAGAGGAGGGGTAACACGCAGAACACACAGACTAGTCGTCCTACAGGTCCGGTTAAAGGAAATTGCAATTATTGCAAACAGCCAGGTCATTTTATTAGTGATTGTGCCGTTCTGAAACAGAATATTGCTACAGGCAAAACGAAAGAAAGACCACGTCAGCCTAGGCCAGAATATGTTCAACAGAATATTCAACAGAATCCGCAACCTGTTCCACAACATGTTCAGCAACAGACCGTAGCGGTACCACAGCCCCAGCCCATTGCCGCAACACAACACGTTACACAGCAGATGTACCAGTATGCACAGTCAGAGTATCCAGATTACCAACAGTATTCATGAAACAGCCTAGAGAGGGAAGTGGGTTTGCCTCTCATCGAGATTCCTGTAGATCAAGACGGTCCTTATGTACATAGTCAAGTATTAGGAAAAGACAGAAAATGTTTGATTGACACAGGGGCAAGCAGAACTACCATTAGTCATGACGAGGTTCCAGGGGCACCCCTCTCAGGCTCACAGAATGTTTCCCTTGGATTTTCAGGAAAGCCTATTGTTAATGAAGTATCGAAACCAGTTCCCCTTGCAGTTGGTCCATTGTCCCGTACTACGGATTTATTGCTTACGAAGTCACGTCCAGAAAACTTGCTAGGTATTAAAACACTGAAAGCTCTAGGAGCTGTAATATGTTGTTCTCCGGAAGGAGTGAGATTGTTTTTACGTGACTTCAAGGGTCACTATGTGTTGAGAGATTTTGATCCCCGATTACAGAATGTACCACAGCATTTATGGGCACAAGGTCCGACTGATGTAGGATGTATGCATATCACACCATATCGTGTTACACTCAAGCAAGGTGTTGTTCTGCCCAGAATCCGACAATACAAATTGCCACCTGAGGCTGTAGCAGCCTTATTGAAAATCATTGACGAGCTTATTGCTCAAGGAGTAGTTGTAGAAACTGACTCCAATATTTGTAATTCTCCAATCATTCCGATTCTCAAACGTACTGATCCAAATGCACCTCCTGTATATCGTCTAGTGATTGACCTTAGAGAGCTTAACAAATGTATCATACCTCAGTTTCCGGTGGTCCCAGATATTTCCTCCCTATTGACTGCTATTGATTCCGAAGCGGCGTTCTTTACTGTAATCGATCTTAAGAATGCCTTCTTTAGTGTTCCCATTGATCCAGAAAGCCAGTACCTTTTCGGATTCAGTTTAAATGGCCGAAGCTTTAAATTTGCACGTGCACCTCAAGGGTTCACGGAGAGTCCGAGTATCTATAGCCAAGCATTGAAAAGACAACTTGACAGTATCCACATGCCTGCTAACACTGCCCTACTTCAGTATGTCGATCTATTGATCACCGCTCGAAGTGAACAAGAATGTGAACAAGCATCTCTGACAGTCCTGTATTTTCTGGCTGACAAGGGACACAAAGTGTCCCCTTCGAAGCTGCAATTCTGTGTTCAGCAAGTTGTGTACCTTGGTCACTTGCTGTCCAAGAGGGGGAGACAGCTAACACCTGACCGCATTCAGTTAATTGTACATATGCCACAACCCAAGACACAAAAAGAAGTAGGGGCCTTTATAGGCCTCACTTCTTACTGTAGACAATGGATCCCTCAGTACGCATATCTAGCCAAGCCCCTTATACAGTTGACAACCCAGGAGGCAGCGACATCGACTGTCCTCCCTTGGACTCAGGAACATACACAAGCTTTTGACGACTTGAAGAAAGCCCTATGTCAAGCACCTGTTTTAGCAACACCATGTTACAGCAAGCCTTTTACACTTTTTGTCACAGAACGCGAAGGTACTGCATTGTCAGTACTCACCCAAGATCAAGCAGGTTCACACAAACCATGTGCTTATTTTTCTAGTACATTAGACCCAGTAGCCCAGGCTCTGCCTGCGTGCTTGAAATCAGTTGCAGCAACAGCTCTAGCAATTAGACAAAGTGATTCCATAGTATTAGGACACCAACTGACAGTACAGGTTCCACATTCCGTGGAAGTTCTTTTAAACCGAACACAGACTCAGCACTTGACTATAGCACGACTGACAGGTTATGAATTGACGTTATTCCAGCCACACATAGAAATCAGACGCTGCAACACACTGAATCCTGCTACACTTTTACCGTTAAATACAACAGACCCTATGGCACATGACTGTGTGGAAGTCATTAACACTATGACGAAGCCCAGACAAGACTTGACAGATATCGCATTACCAGATCCAGACCTGACACTTTACGTGGATGGTTCATGTATGAGAACAAGTACAGGAGAGTTGGTGGCCACGTATGCAGTGACCACTGAAACTGAAGTCATAGAAACACATCGTATTGACACCCTGTCTGCCCAAGCAGCAGAGCTCATCGCTCTGACCCAAGCCTGTATTCGAGCCAAGAACCTGAAAGTTAACATATACACAGATTCCCGTTATGCATTCGGAGTTGTACACGACTTCGGAGTCCTTTGGCAAGAGAGAGGTTTTTTAACTTCCCACGGTGCCAAGATACAGCACGGTCTCCTCATTCAAGCTCTGTTAGAAGCAATACATTTGCCTACAGCCATAGCCATCATGAAGTGTAAAGCACATACGAAAGTCACAGATACCATTTCCCAGGGTAACGACCTGGCAGATCGAACAGCCAAACATACAGCACAGACTCATACTCATACGACTGATATGACAAAGACAGTAGTTCCGACACATTGTATGACAGTTAGGGATCCTGCACTAGATGTAATTGACATAAAGACACATGCTACCCCAGACGAAATCAAGAAATGGACAGAACTAGGAGGGATCCAGACAGAACAGGTATGGATGACGAAGGGAAAAGCCACATGGTTTCTCCCCGACTCTATGGTTCAAGTTATCATTAACACAGCACATAGTCCTGCACATTTAGGAGAAAAAGCTATGTTAGACAGTATTCAAAACCTTTGGTTCAATAAGCATTTACGAGCAGCAGCAAAACAGAAAGTGCGTACTTGCATGATCTGTTGTCAGTTCAACCCAGGTAAAGGCATTCCAGTAGAGCAAGGTGGATTTCATCTTCCTGATCACCCCTTTGAAGTCCTTCAGATGGATTATATCCAGATGGACCGTTGTCGAGGATTCAAGTATGTCCTCGTAGTTGTATGTGCACTTTCCCGATGGACAGAAGCATATCCAGTCCCAGATTACACTGCCGTGACCACTGCCAAGCAGTTGGTTCGCGAATTTTTCCCGAGGTTTGGTTTGCCTCGTGTCGTGTATTCAGATAACGGACAGCCATTCTCGTCCGAGCTCATGAAGCAGGTTTCCCTTTTGTTAGGGTACCAATGGAAGTTCCACTGTGTTCGGCATCCCGAAGCAGCTGGATTAGTAGAGAGACACAATCAGACTCTGAAAACACGTCTTGCCAAGGTCTGTGCAGAAAAAGGAGTAGACTGGATAGTAGCCCTTCCAGTTGCTCTCTTCTATATGCGAATGGTAGCCCATTCTAGGACAGGGCTATCCCCGTATGAGGTGGTTTTTGGCCGGCCACCGAATATGTGGGGGACGCCTCTGCCCCGTAAATTAACCGATGTTGACAGTAACATGCTGACAGATTACCTTGCTTCCTTGATGTCTGCACTACAATCGTGTCGTTCACAGGTCGCAGCAGCCTTTCCAGACAACACCGAGGTGAAGCCACACAAGATCGTCCCTGGTGACTACGTGTACGTCCGTAATTTTGACCGGTCCAGCCCTCTAGAGCCCCGTTGGATGGAACCCAAGAAGGTTTTGCTGACTACAAGGACTGCTGTGAAACTCGAGGGCAGAAAAAATTGGCTCCACTCGAGCCACGTCAAGAAATGTTATGGACTTCCGCTAAAAACTGTTTCCCAGGACTGCCGCATTCCAATCATTGATACTAAACTCCCCCTGGTAGAGAAAACTCCGTCCCAGGAGTACAAATTAAAGTTGAGGTCTAGTAAGTCAGACAGTTTAATTGTTTAAGTCCCCCCCTGGGTGAAGCGGTTAGACAGGTTCCTGACATGTACAAGCTAGACCCACATAGTGAGAGAGATAGACAGGAGATCAAGAAACAGAAATATTGCAAGAATCTCCGAAGTAGATGTATTGTTACTTTACTTGTCATGTTTTTTCTGAGTCTTACGATTATATGCCTAAGCTATATGCTACATGTATATTTCCCTATACAAGCACATTCTTCTTACAATGACACTGCAGACCACACCTTTAGTGATCTGCCCCCGCACAAACTTTCTTACAGACTTGCACTGCGTAACAATTCTTTCATCCGTATGTTACATCATTCTCATCAGACCAGCAATGCTACTAATTGCTGGGTATGTGGCCGACTCCCTCCCTATCAGAAAATGATGGGAGCCTTGCCTCTTTTTCCTTACCCGTTTACACATAATGGTTCATGTGGTGCATGGTTTACATTAATGTCCTCGTTAGATAGTAAGTCCAAAGTTTCCCAGGGTAGTTGGATATGGGGAGACCTGAATACAGTTATGAATAAAGCATGTTTCCCTGACAAGGAGGGTCTTCCCCAAATGACAGGTACCGATCTAGAAAACGAAGTGTATGGATTAGGTAATTTTACACAGCCTCATGATTTTGAATGTCCAGTCAGAAACTAGTTCGAACTTACCCTCAATATCAGTTTTGCCAGTGAAAGGTGACCTATGTGTTAGAAAGAATGGTTCAGTACATCTAGGACACAGCGATTGTAATACAGTTATTGAATTCAGTGATAAAGGCAAGTCTACATTCAAAGCTTCCCGACATTCCTATTTCATTTGTGGCCATACAGCTTATATACGTTTACCTCCAGACTGGGATGGTACTTGTTACATTGCATTCCTATTGCCACCTGTTTTTCTAGCCCCACCTGATTACCATAGAAATTCTCATCTCATTCATGTTAGACCCAAGAGAGAACTCCCGATTGTCGATTACACTGAAACAACATGGGAACAATACACAGATTTCAATAAAGGATTCTTTCCTTATTTAGGAACTGTCTCAAACAGTAAACTGATACGTAAATTGACCAGAACCCTTGAAGCTGTAGTAAATGAAACTACTTTTGCCCTAGGTAACTTAACAGAAGAGCAGTCTGCTATGAGACTTGTCGTTCTTCAAAATCGTCTCGTCCTTGACGTCATCCTGGCAGATGGGGGCGGGGCTTGTAGAGTCATCGGATCCAGTTGTTGTGTTTTCATTCCAAATAACGCACCGTCAGTATACAGAGCCATAACTCAGCTCCACAAGATTGCAAGTCAGATACACCAAAATCCAGGCACCTGGACCTGGTCCGGTTGGCTCTGGAGCGTGTTATCAGCCTGGGGATGGAAAGTCCTATCCTTCCTTGGAATAGCCCTACTCATAGTATTCAGTTGTTGCCTATGTCTACAATGTGGGCCAGCGATTTGCGGCTTGTGCGCCACATCATGTATTCCCCGTCCAAGTCCACGTTCTCGTGCCCGAATGAAAAAAGATGAGCAAATGATGTTATATGAACAGATAGATGGACTCATGAAGATTGATATATCCTGAAGGGAACGTAGGGGACAAGAAGGGAATGAGGTAATTGAAATTTTTATGGTCAAGTATGTCCCCTAACGTGTACCCCAACGTCTCCATTTACGTGCTTAAAGTACATGTAATTTCCCTCCATGATCGAATATGAAGACGCAAATACATTTGCGTCCAACGTTAACATGTCCTCCTTCAGATCCACCATGAATGGATCAATAATTCAGTTCCTAACCATACCATGCCAACGTCTTTACATGGTACACTTTTACGTTTTTCCTGGCTCTGCCGAGCTAGGCCCTGATTTCTGTCTCCGAGCCCTTTCTGCCTCCTGCCTCTGGAGGCTGCAGCATGGACACGTATCCCTGACCTCTGCCTTACTTCCTGCCAAGCGAAGCGGTGCCTGGCTCAACCTGGCCTGCCTGCCAAAACCGTATTTTGCCTTCAAGTTATCTGTTCAGCCTCCTCGAAAATACATTCCTGTCTAGTGATTTAGGTAAACAGCTCCCCGTCTGCAGAGCAAAGAGCAAGTCTTCCTGTCTCCATGCAAGTAATTTACAGTTCCCGTTGCCATAGTAGGCCCATGGCCCTGCACGTAGACACGTAGACACATATGCACGCACTAGCATTCAGTATAGTATAGCCTCTGCCCGAGAGACCTTTTACTCCAGATAATACATCCTCCAAATATAAGATACCAGATATGTTATAGGTCCAGGTCGTTCTGACATCCCAGACTTCTGTCTCCTTTACTAGTGTTAAAGTTCTCCCCAGTTACACGTCTATGTCACGTCATGCTAGCTGCGCGCGCATCCGCACTTTCTGCTGATTCTGCAACTTTCTCTATGCACCCACCTACATGTGACGATTCTTGTGACGTTTCTCTGACATGTACAGTGCACGCCTCCGTGTACGCCTATTACACGCCTTCTTTCACGCCTCTTCTTACGCACATGTGTTCTTATCTCGCTCTTTTTCACCTGTTACGCCTACTGTATTGGATTCAATTATGTTACTTTACTATATATAATGTGTAATGTTAATAAAACGTTGACTGTCCCTTCCCGAACCCTAGTGGTGACGGAACATGATCTCCAACCTCGAGGTTCCTTTTTCATTAAACCCCGTATGACTCAGATACCACGGACTCTGCCTCTCATTTGAATGAGCTGTCTTGTAATGATAATTATACGGAAAAACTGACTAGGTAAATTTATTTACCACAGTACTAATATAGTGTCATTAAGATACATGGGATAGCTTTGAATCCGCATCTGGTGGCGCAGAAAAAAAGGAACGGATGTCAGTGTACATAGTTGGCGCCTGTAGGCAACTCTCCATGTCACTTCCGTAGTGGATCAATTTTGCCCCCGAGTAGCACAACCCTACCTACCAGCACGCAGGGATAGTAGTTAAGATACTCTGGATCCAGTCTGAAGCCTGGGGAATATTCAAAAGTTGAGGAATAAGCGGTTAAAAGTATTCATCAGAAAATTAGATCTAAGATTTTACCTTTGTTGTGTGATGGATGCTTTAAGTGTTGCTTCAGATTATGTCACCAATTGAATGTTCTAATTCACTGAAATCTTTGCAGTTATAGATGACAATCTGTATCATTTGAAATAGTACTTGGTATATTATATTTGGATATGTAGTATATGATCTGGTACCTGATCTGGGAGCATGCTCACAGTCTACCAACTAAGCAAGTATACTCACTCAAATTCACCATCAAACTCTTGAGCATATCAAGTAGAGCCATTTTAGATGGAGGCGCAGCCTATAAGAAATACAACTGACAACTAACTCAATCCCTAGGGTCGTCTAAGTGCAAGATCCACCAGAACTCCAGCAAAAGCTTTGGTTTGAGCCTGCAACTAAAAACTGTGGAAGACTGATCCAATTATTTCTGCTAGGGGTTATGCTTCAATTAAAGGTGGTCTAAAACAAGCTTGAATTGATCTCAGTCACTGGTTTGAGGCCACATAGCAATCCATCGTTTTTCACCCACCATGCCACCTCAGTTTGAACACAGCCATATGCAAATCAGTCTTGTTGCTGTTCCTCATGGGTACAGTCCAGCCCAAACCTCCAGGCTAAGTCCTTCATGAACCACAACACAAGCAACCCAGGACCGGTTTCTGGTTTCGCCCTTGTTATGGGCTCTTCAGCTGGGTATAGCTTGGTTTCGGTGGCACATTGAGCCCAGACCCACATATGGGCATACCTTCAATTAAGGGACTAACTAAGTGTACACAATATCTAGCCCATTCAGCAGTTATGTTTAACAAGAGGAAACAACTTTATTTGAATCAATCTTTCATCTCAGATCAGAGCTTGCTTATCATGATGATGAAAGTAAGCTAACTCAAATACAAAAAAATGGAGTAAATTAATTATACAGCATGCTACTAAAACAAAATTACAGTCTCATTTACTGCTACTCACTTTAAGACAAAGCTAAATTAATACGTTCAAGAACTTACTTCAGAAATAACTGGGATTTGGCTTCCATAAGCTCCACACCATCTCCTTCTTCCGGCTGAAGAGGCAGTCCAGCGAGAAGAGACACAACTGCTTCCATACTTGCTTGGTCTAAATCTCTGCAACAAAGCAAATTATGACGAAAGATATCACCCGAGATAAGTGGAAAAGAAACAAAAAGTGATAGCAGATGGGGCCTACTTGACCAATCTAATTACCCCAGCATTTACAATTCTATTCCTTTCCAGTCTCTATTCATGGACATTATGGTCCAATCACTTGTTCACTAATTATTTCTTACTACGAAATCGATTCCTACCTCGACCAATGAATTTCACAAATGTTGGACACAAAAAAAGCAATCACTTTAATGAAAAGAAAAAAAACAATTAAGTAAGCCTCTTAGTGAGCCCTTGAACTACCATGAAATAATCAAAGATTTCACACACCAAGAGCTACCGATAAAAAAGACCAACCTGTAAAAATGGAGTTCAAAATCATAGGGAAAAATGAAATTAGGGTTACAAATAATGGGGATCTTGTTAATAAATTCAGAGAACTTCAGATGAACAGATAGCTGGAAGAATCTCCATTCATTACTGGAGGCTCAAACTCGCTAGGCTTTCCACCTTTGAAGTTGAAAACTGTATAAGTAAAACATCCACTTGAACCCAGTGGACCTTGCTAATTCAGGCCACTCTGTTTTCCAACACTCTCTCTTATGGCCATCCTGTAACTCCTTAGTAACATCTATGTAAAAAGTAAAGGCTCTCATTGCATCCAAGCGATAAAGTCTCCCCTCCTCAAATGTGGTAGAGAAACAAATCCGGGTAGCATAGTAGACTGCTGATAAAGAAGGTTGAACAGCTTTCTGTCGAAAATATACTAGAGTCAGCAGCACTAATTTCTCAAAGAATGTTGTATGCAGCAGCCGTACTAACACGGCCAGCAGCTCACTGATAGTGTGTGAAAGCAATGAAAAAGAGTCTCAATGGTCAGTAACCTTAAAGAACAGCTGGGAACAGGCTCAAATGGCATGTACATTAATAAAATAGGACCAAGTTAAGGTCCCACTGTAGCACGATAAAGGGTCCACATAAAGGGTAAACATGTACGTGAGCCCTTTAAAAACCATGACAATTGGTGACCTAAACCAGGGTGGTCAGGCAAACCTACAACGGCCAAAAGGGGAGACAAATAACCTTAAACTGTGCTAACAGCAAAGTCTTACTGAGCCAGTGACAACACAAACATTTCGCAAATTCTTTTTTTAAAGCATTTTCTGACAGATGTAAAGACTCAACACTTGCATATCCCCACATCTTCTATTGTTTAGAGCACTTCTCAAAATTCCACCCACAATGAAATAGGATCCCCAAGTAAGAGAAAGAAGGTGTTTGCGGTAAGGTGGTGTTCTTAATTTGAATATTACAACATTTCTTTCTTTTACCAGCTTTCATAACAATGGTGTTTTGCAAATGCTACTTACCAGTATGCATCTGTTCTTGGCATGTAGGGCTGCTGACATTCATATCTGTGCATAGATCGCCACCTAGTGTTGGGTCCGGATGATTGCACATTGTTGTCCTGGAAGAGTCTTCGAAGTATCACGAGATAGGTGGCTCCTCCCCTGGACTACAGTGCGCATGGGCATCGCCTCCATCCCCAGATTGTTTTTAGCCATTGGCAGAGATGGAGTGAAGAATGTGAGTGATGACCATGCTATGAGCATATGTATGTAAATGAATGAATTCTGCAGCTGCTACAGGCGCCGGGGAGGAGGGTGGGCGATATGAATGTCAGCAGCCCTACATGCCAAGAACAGATGCATACTGGTAAGTAGCATTTGCAGTTCGAGGCATGTGGGCTGCTGAATTCATATCTGTGCATAGAATACATAGCAGTCCCTCCATTATCTGCGGCCGCCCGTGCCAGCTGCAGCAGTCTGAAAAAGCGTTTTTAGAACAGCCTGACCAACAGCTGCCTGTTGTTTGGAATGTACGTCTACACAGTAGTGTTTAGTGAAAGTATGTGTGGTAGACCATGTGGCTGCTCTACAGATATCTTCTAAGGGAATGTTACCTAGGAAAGCCATAGAGGCCCCCAACTTCCTGGTGGAGTGGGCCCTCGGCGGGACAGTGAGAGTGCGCTTAGCTTTAGCGTAACAGATCTGAATGCACTTCACTATCCACCTAGCAATCCCTGCTTTAGAGATAGCGTTTCCCTTGTGGTGAGTGGCAAAAGCAACAAAAAGCTGCTTGGTTTTGCGAAAATCTTTTGTCCTGTCTACATAATACATCAAGGCCCTTTTAACATCAAGGGTGTGGAGCATGCGCTCCGCCAGCGTATCCGGGTTTTGGAAAAACACCGGCAATTCAATTGTTTGGTTTAAGTGGAATTGGGATACCACTTTGGGTAAGAATTTAGGGTTAGTGCGGAGCACCACCCTGTTAGCATGTACCTGGAAAAAGGGTTCTTGGATGGTGAGCGCCTGCAGCTCGCTAACCCTCCGTAGCGAAGTAATCGCTACTAAGAACGCAACCTTCCAAGTCAGAAACTGAAGCTCACAAGAGTGCAGTGGCTCAAAGGGAGGACCCATCAGTCTCGTAAGAACCACATTGAGGTTCCATTCTGGAGCTGGTGGGGTCCTTGGTGGAATGACCCTTTTGAGTCCTTCCAGAAAGGCCTTGATAGCAGGGACCCTGAAGAGTGACAGGTGTTGTCTATTCTGGAGGTACGCTGCCATAGCAGACAGGTGAATGCGGATGGAAGAGTATGCCAGATTGCATTGATACAGGTGAAAAAGATAGCAAATGATGTTTTGAATGGAAGCATCTAGCGGGTCAATATTGTGGTTAGCACAGTAGATGACAAACCTCTTCCATTTAGCCGCATAACAAGCTCTGGTAGTGGGCTTCCTTGCCTCCCGAATGATGTTCATGCAATCGGGAGGAAGATTGAGGTAGCCAAACTCTAGGACTTCAGGAGCCAGATCGCCAGGTTGAGCTGTTGCGGATCTGGGTGCTGAATGTCGCCATGGCTCTGCGTCAGAAGGCTGGGAGTGAGATGAAGCCTTTGATGCGGTACCACGGACAGTTCGAGAAACGTGGCGTACCATGGTTGGCGAGCCCACGTTGGAGCAACCAGGATGAGAGTCATCGAGTGCTGCCTGAGCTTGCGTGCCACCAGCGGTATCAGAGGTGCTGGGGGAAAAGCGTACGCAAATCTGCCTGACCAGTTCATCCACATCGCATTGCCCTGTGATTGGGGGTGTGGGAATCTGGCGGCGAAGCTTTGGCATTTTGCGTTCTCCTTTGTGGCGAACAGGTCTATCTCTGGATGACCCCACCTTTGGAAGTACGGTTGGAGTACTGATGGATGCATCTCCCACTCGTGCATCTGATGGCTGTGTCTGCTGAGCAGATCCGCCATTTGATTGTCTTTGCCCGGGAGATGCTCTGCCATGAGGAAGATGTTCCTCTGAATGGCCCACTTCCACATGCTCTGAGCCAGATGAGACAGCTGTGGAGAGTGTGTGCCTCCCTGCTTCTGAATGTAGTACATGGCCGTCATGTTGTCCGTCCGGATCAACACGACTTTGTTGCACAGATGTACTTTGAACGCCTTCAAGGCCATGAAGATTGCCATCAGTTCCAACACATTGATGTGCATCTTCCTTTGCTGTAGTGTCCATAGTCCCTGCACAGTGTAATGGAGTACATGCGCTCCCCATCCCTGGAGAGAGGCGTCCGTCGTCAGGATAATCTGTGGGACAGGCTCTTGGAATGGTCGGCCCTTGCAAAGGTTGTGTGGATTCCACCAATGCAGAGAGTTGTATGCCCGACCGCTCACCAACACTAGGTCTGTCAGTTGCCCATGAGCCTGAGTCCACTGACGTGCAAGGCACTCCTGAAGCGGACGCATGTGTAGTCTCGCGTGCGGGACAATGGAGATGCAGGAGGCCATCATGCCTATCAGCTGCATGAACACCCTCGCCGGAAGCGAGTGCTGGGGTCTGAATCGTTGGATCAGCGCCTGGATACTGGCGATTCTCACTGAATTCGGCTGCGCGGTGGCTGCCAGAGTGTCGATTGTCGCACCCAGGTACTGTCGCACGTGGGCGGGCTGGAGATGGGACTTTGGGTAGTTCAGAGAGAATCCCAGATCGTGCAGGAGATGAATGGTGCGTGACACGTGGTCGACGCACTGCTGCTCTGTCCTTGCCTGAATGAGCCAGTCGTCCAGGTAGGGAAAGATGTGGACGTGCTGGCGACGGAGATGCGCCGCCACAGTCGCTAGGCACTTGGTAAACACTCTTGGTGCCGTGGTGACCCCGAACGGCAGAACCTTGAACTGGTAATGCTGGTCTAAGATCGTGAATCTGAGGTACTTCCTGTGGGAAGGATGCAGGGGAATATGAAAATAGGCATCTTTCAGATCCAGCGTAGCCAGGAAGTCCCCCTGTTGAAGCAGGGGAAGCACCTGCTGCAACGTGAGCATATGGAAGTGCTCCGAGAGGATGTACCAGTTCAAGGGCCTGAGGTCCAGGATCGGCCTGAGGGATCCGTCCTTCTTGGGAATCAAAAAATACAGGGAGTAAACCCCTGTTCCCCGCTCTTGCAATGGAACGAGCTCTATCGCCCCTTTTTGCAGCATGACTACAACTTCTTGCTGCAACAAGGTCAAGTGCTCGCCTGACATAGGACGGCTCCTTGGGGGTATGTCCGGTGGAATGGACGTAAGCTCTAGACAGTACCCGTACTGGATAATAGACCTCACCCACCTGTCCGTGGTGATGGACTTCCACGCCGGCAGGAACTGCTGGAGCCTCCCCCCGACCGGTGTTGCATGGCCGGGGGGCAGTGACAAGACGTCACTGTTTGTTGTTGGCGGTGGACCTGGAGCTATTGTTTCCACGTCCCCTGCCCTTGACATTATTGCCTCTGTAACCACCTCTATTTTTGTTGTTATACGAGGCTTGGGTGTTAGTCTTGAAATATTGTGTGGACTGGGATGCCTGTCCCCTTGAGGTGCCTCTGGAGTTTGAGCGGCGAAAGGAATTACCCCGAAACTGCTGACTTTGTAAAGCCCCCATGGACTTGGCAGTTTCGGTATCTTTTTTCATCTTTTCCAGTGTGGCATCCACCTCTGGGCCAAACAGATGGTCAGGATTCACTGTCTGATTCAGTATAGTGGTTTGGATGTCGGGTTTGAACCCCGAAATTCTAAGCCAGGCATGGCGTCTAAGCAGCACACTAGTATTGATAGCCCTGGAGGCTGTGTCTGCCACATCCAAAGCACATTTAATGGATGCATTTGTAATGAGTTTACCCTCCTGAATCAGCATCTCCCCCGCCTCCTTGTATTGGTCAGGCAAGTGTTGCAGTATGGCCTCTAATGTGTCATAATGGGCCCTATCATAACGTGCAAGCAAGGCTTGGGTGTTAGATATTCTCCAAATATTAGCTGCCTGTGCAGCAATACGTTTGCCTGAGGCCTCGAAAATCTTGGACTCTTTATCTGGGGGAGGAGCGTCACCAGTAGTTTGAGAGTTCGCCCTCTTCCGAGCATTGGAAACGACAAGGGAGTCCAATGGCAAGTGTCCCTTGATATATGTCGGATCCGTGGGCGCTGCTTTATATTTCCTGTCGATGCGAGGGTTGACCACACGCGCTCGGGTGGGCTCCTTGAAAACCTCCGTTGCATGTTTAAGCACCCCCTTCAGCATCGGTAGCGTTTTGACGGACTTTTCGGCTACCGAGAAGGTGTCGAACAAGAAGTCCACATCCACGGGGTCCGAGTGCAGCTCGACGTCGTGGTTAGCAGCAGCTCTCTCTATCAGGGCATTGAAGGCCGCCGAATCCTCGGTCGGGGACGTCTTGGCCGCGAAAAGTTGAGCGTCCTGACCCCCCTGCGGGTCCTCCGGGTCGCCTCCGGCGGACCACGGCACGTGCTCCTCCTCCGGATCCGAGTACGCCGGATAGTCGTACTCTGCATCCTCCTCCTCGTCCGCACCGGCTGCGACGGAATGCGTCGGCGAGCATCCCAGGGTATGTGGGGACACAGGTACCACCAAAGCCGAAGAGCCCTCGGAGTACCGTTTGTTCTTGAGAGGGATCTTAAAATGTTCCAACGCCGGCTCCGTCGTGATCTTCCTTTTGAGGAGCGACAGTTTTCCGGTGTTGGCGTCGATGATTACCTCACGACGTTCCTCTTCAGCAAGGGGTTGGAATCGGAGCTTCGACACCACCAAGGCCGCTTTAGGTGCCAACACCTCCTTCGAGGGTCCACTCTGTTTCGGCGCGAAGGCCTTTGGCGCCGACTTGGGAGGAAAGGTGAAACGGATAGGCGTCTGCTCCTTCGCAGGCTTAGGCGTGAGCTTCGGCGCCACAGTGTCCTTTCGAATCCGCTGCAAGGATTCCTCCACCTTCTTCGTCAAAGCCGGAGAGGGCTCGACATTCGCCTTCTTCGGGGCCGAGGCCCCCTGGCCACGCTCGTCGTCGCCCAGGCGCTTCTTCTTCTGAGCCGACTTCGGGTTCACGACCCCTTTCGGAGCCGACGCAGCCGCGTCGGACGATTTCGCCTTCGGTACCGACCCTGAGGACTTCGGGTCGGCCATCTTGGCGTGGCTCTTAGAGTCGGCCATTTTGGTTTCCTTGGAAGTTGACGCCTCCAGAACCTTCTTCACCAGCGCAACTTTCACTTTCGGTTTCGCATCCGAGGGTGCGTGACCAGTTGGCTTCACTTTCGTTTTCTTCGACGTAAGTGATGGTTCATAAGTGTCCGTGACCGGGCCCGGAGGCGGGGACGTAGGACTCATAGTTAGATCTTGGGTAAGGCCCGAAGGCGATCCCTCGACCTGGGCCGTAGGAGGGGTAATAACCCCAGAGTCTCGTTGGGGATGCTGCTCCTCTGAGCTATCACCCATAGTGGCAAAAGCCTGTTAGTCGTCCCCTACCTCGTCGGCGACTTCGTCAAAGTTCTCCGCACCTTCATCATAGGTTTCACCTTCGGATGCGGGATTAGAGTCCGAACCTTGCACGTCGTCTTCTCCCTCGACAGATTCTTGGAAAATGTCGTCTGGTGGGGGCGCCGTAGCCGATAACTGAGCCTGGAGCCTATTAGCCCGGCGAATCTTTAAAGTCTTCTTGCTCCGGAACTTCGAACACGCCATACAGGTGTCTTCGCGGTGATCCGGCGACAAGCAGGTATTGCACACAGGGTGCACGTCGAGGTGTGAATATTTAGAGTTACACACCGGGCACTTCTTAAACGGAGTTCGCTCCATTGCAAGAATGTAGTGTAGGCCCGTCCGCGCCGAAAGCACGTGGAAGGGCAGCAAGAGATCGGAGCTGAGAGTCAGAAAGAAACCCGTGTGCGGGCCATTAGCTTTGTGTCGTCTACATAAAGCAAAGCCTGTACAGATCAATGCACAATTTGCGGCAGATCTGAGCATTTATTTGCAAAGGGGCTACCCAGGCTATTGAAGTACAAATTTTGTTGAACCCCTTTATGTATGCTAAATGGTTAAGTGCATTCACCTTTCAAACCATAGAAAACCGTTGCGGTGCCTGTTGAGTATAGATATCTAAGGAAATTAACTATAGCAAGATCCACTCTCATTGTAAGCATGACAGGGCGAGGGGCAAGATGGCGGACGCGTCGGCGTCCGAGTGAGCAACACTGAGACGGGGCTCGCGTCCGGCTCTATTCTAGTCTTCTCTACGATTCTTTCATTTAATCGTTGAACCGCGTTAATTCATGTAAAAGGGAGCTTAAGAAGGAGCTGAAGAAGAAAACGTTTGCTTGGTTTAAAAGAAAAAACCTCACGGGGCTGAAGCATGCGGCTTGTTCTCTGGAAGAGCTACCAGCGGTCGCTTCGTTCGGCGTGGCTACAGCAGATTCTGCCTTCACCTTCGTTGAACGCACCTGACACAAATCGAGTGATTTCACGTTCGGATTGCCGAGAGCAGCGGACACGCCCAGAGCAGTCAGAGCGGTATAAACGGCATACTCGAACGCTGGTAGTACAGGATTTGCTACTGTTCGGACATCGAGCACATAAAGTGAATTGCTCAACTGCGGCTACAGCTGTAATGGCTCCAAAAACCCGACTACTGGGGCAGCACCTAGACAACAAAAACCGAAGACAAGGGCAGTCACCGCCGCAGCACAAGATTCAGGTCAGACTAAGGGAACTTCAGCTGAAAATGTGAGTACTCTGAAAACAGTGAATTCGGCAAACACTCATGCTGATGTGGTTGAAAATATCCCTCCAGCCTCCCCTATATCTTTTGCTACAGTTCCTGTTATACCTAATGTTTCAGCCTCAGAAACTACAAATATGCTGAATTCTGGGGGATGTAGGCTTGTTGCTATTCCCAAGATTCCAGGGATGTTTACTAAAAAGACTCCAGTACCTCCAGTAGTATCAAAAAATGTAAATAATCAAAGTAGTATGCAAGATAACATCCACAGACACCTACATGCTCTGATAACGGTCCAACTACTGTGTTAACAGACCCAATTGCTGAAATAAATCCAATCTCGGATAAACTACATAGGATGCCAGAACTCTCAATGACATTGATTCCAGCGGAAGATACAGAGTCTATTGACTCTGCTGGTAATTTCTATTCAATGACAGACTTGTCTCAAGCCTTAGATTCTGATGGTGCAGAGCGAGACAGAGACTTGAATGAATCTGAAAAATCTTTTTCTGACCCCGGGCAAGACTATGTGAGTAATGCGGAGGACTCGGACGCCGAAGAATCTCCAAATAGGCCGGAGTGGGGGGATGAGGAAAATTCAAATATCACTATGCAAGGTGGCAATGTGTACCCCTCTCCCTCTACATCAACTCTACCTGAAACGTCCAAAGCCATTTCAGAGGGATCGGAGACTCCTGTGATTACATTAGATGTTCTATATCAGGTTATGCTCCATCATAGAGAAGAAACAAGAGCAGAAAATCTACGTACACAGGGAGCAGTACGAAAACTACAAAATAATTTAAGAAAAGTGGTGAAGGCATCTAATGAAACTATTGCAAGAGTAACATAGACAGGAAGTAGGATCTCAGTAATTGAAGACTCTATGGCTCAACAAAAGATTCAAATATTGGCAATGGAAGGATTAAAGGAAGAGATTAACTGGAAGCTCGTGGATTTAGAAAACAGGTCACGCCGGAAATATCTCCGAATTTTAGGTATACCAGAAGGAAATGAGGGGTCTAATCCTCGACAATTTGTAACAGAATTATTCACAGAGGCCTTCCCAGAACTAACCCACTGGAAATGGGAGATTGAAATACAGAGGGCCCATAGATTCCCATTCCAAAAAAATGTTAGACAAGACTCAACTCTAAAACCGCGAGCGATCTTGATTTTTTAAAATAATTTTTGGGCTAGGGAGGCCCTCTATGATCTAGCTAGGCCTAATAGGAAGCGCAAGGGAAAAGACCTGGAATTTTTTGTGCGCCCAGACTACTGCCACGTCACTGTTCAGCTGCGCTGGCAGTTTCGTCAGTTTATACCTTTATTCCAAGCTAAGGGTGCCCAAGCTTTTCTCTTCAATCCTGCCAAACACAAAATAATTTACAAAGAATGCTCCTATTTTCTAACTTCAGAGGGGGCAGCTAAAGAGATGTTAGCTTCGTTTTGATATTCCTACTCTCTAGATGATTATTGCAGCGGTTCTTGTGTCAAAAATGTTCCATGATTCTTAACCTTAGAGCACGGAGCTCCTAGAATTATTTGATAAAGCTTTTTGTTTTTCTATTGTGCTCTATTCTCTCTAGTTTAACCAGTATCTTTACTTGATTGATGAGGTTTTATCATTTTATCTAACTGTGTACTGGTTCTAGATATCGAACAAATAACTGCAGAAGAGGGCCAGGTGACGTGAGCCACTCAGCGCTTATCATGCCATCAACGTTAGGGACTGGAAAGTCCCTTTGCCCCGTTTGGGTGGGGTTGCTGAGGGGGGTGGGCCAGCTCGGGAGATTGTCTGTAGTGGGTGGGACGATTACAATCACCTTTCTGGAATATTGGCTCAATGTGGTACTTAGACCAGGAATTTAAGAAGCCAGCACTCAGACAGAATTTAAGGACGAGAGTCAGGAGGGGGAGCTTGAGATCAAGGTTATTAGCCCTAAAGAGATTGATTGGGGTGCCATTTGGGCCCAGCGTTTTTCCTCCTTTACTCACTTTGGAGCCGATGAGACCTCTTCAAGGGGGAAAGTGAGGTCACTGATTGCGGGAGAGTGTGTACATAGGGGAATCAGCCATGAGTGCTAATAGAGAGCAGTTGCTACTGCACTTTGTTGAACTAGTGAACGAGTTACTTACCTTCGGTAACTATACATCTGTAAGAAACATAGATTAGTTATAGATTGTTTATCTTAGATTTACCCCCAGGCGTCAGACTGGATCCGGAAAGTTTTCCCTCAACAGTACCACTGTGGGTCGAAAAAGTGGCGTCGGTCAGCTCCGGGTTCGTCGTTGGCATCGTGGTCGCCGGGATGACGTTGCGGTAGCTACTTAGACACCGCCCTTGCGAGCTGACGTCAGTTCTGTACACGACTTTCCATGCCAGAAGCGTAGAGCCATGCAAAACACTGACCACTGGTGCGCAAAACTAGGGCCCTGATAGTCAGTTCGCAGAACGGGGAGGATGGGTGGGGTGGTAAGTAATCATAACTAACCTATTTTTCTAACAGATATATCATTATCGAAGTTACGTAACTTGTTCATCTGAAAGAAACCGTCAGTTATAGATTCCTTACCTTAGAATAGATGCCCCAGCAATAACAACCGCAGAGATGGGCCTACGTACCAAGTTCACATCAGAAAGTTCTGGAGAACAGAACGGCCAAAAAAGCTGTCCCTCCGGACTTGGTTGTCCAGGCAGTAATGTCTTATGAACGTGTCCAGCAATGCCGATGTAGCTGCCGGACAGATGTCATTAAGTGGGACTCCAGGTCCCAAAGCAATGGTAGTTGCCCGTCGCCCTGGTGGAATGGGCACACAACCCCACTGGCAGCTCTTTCTTTGCCAAGGAACAACAACCTTTGATGTACAAAACAACCCATCTAGAAATGGTCTTTTTGTGCACAGCCCACCGTTTTTTGGCGCCAAAGTAGCGAACAAAGAGCTGGTCATCCACCTGGAATTTTTGTGTGCGTTCCAAGTAAAAGGAAAGCGCACGCTTTGGATCCAGACGGTGGAGCCTCTCTACTTCTTCGGAAGGATGCGGAGGCGTAAAGAAGGTGGGCAAAGTGATGGTCTGTCCAATATAGAAAGGAGTAACCACTTTGGGAAGGAATAAAGGACTAGTTTTAACGACGACCTTGTCCGGATGAAAAGTCCAAAAAGGAGGTTTAGAAGAAAGAGATTGGAGCTCACTCACCCTGCGCGCAGAGATGATAGCCACCAGAAGGAGTAGGTTCTTACCTGTAACTACAGTTCTGTAGTAGGGGTATCTCTGTTATAGTAATAATCTAGTGAATAGTCCCGCTCATGTGCGGGGAACCCGAAGCAATCAAAAATAATCTCTTAAGCTGTTTTCTTTGCAGTATTGCATAGACACTTGAGAGATTTAATGACAAATAATGCAGCCTATACATGCAAGGCTACACTGTCCAGTACTTCAACTAGAAATGCAAGGATATTCCAAAAATATCCCACTTTAGACCTGTCTGCCAGGTTTAACCATGGAAGACACTCCCAGCCCCCCCCCCCGCCCCCTTCACCAAATCCTTGGAATGAAAGAGAGGAAGGACAGAACAGACAAACCCCCATAGGCTCCAATTATGTGGCTTAAAAAGGGATACCGTGCCTTTAAGAAACTTTCCAGAACTCTCCTGGTATCCCAGAATGCACAGCAACTCCCACCACTTTCAGTTCTTTTTGGAGGTGTATCAGCTAGACCTGTAGCATTAATCATTTCATCACTTTCTCCACCGGGGAGGAGGGCGGGCGCGTAGGACTAAGATACTATACAATAGAAGGGGGTTCCCCAGGGCAGATAGGAGATGTAGGCAGGAAGGAGGGGGGGGGGGGGGAGGGGGGGAACAATAGAACAATTAGAAAAGAACACACTGCCTAGGATGATATTTAGTGGTCCTATACAGGATCCGATTCTGGTTAGAGGGGAGCAATATCAAATGAATATCAGAACCCAGGACAACAAATAGAAGGTAGTCAATTCATCTTTTTATAGAAAATATATGTTTTTTTTATTATTTGTTTTGATGCAATCAGTCATATTTAAGAAACAATCAAAAAATAGCAGGTTCTAGAATTAATAAAACCATCAATAAAGTTCATCATTTCATGTGGGGAAGAATTGTCTTCAGAGAATTAGGTGTTCCACTCACTCCAGGGAATTTCAAGGGGCTCAACAGACACTCACATCTTACAGGGGTCATTCATACTCATACATGTTCAACCACTTAACACGGGTAAATCTTGTTTCGCCTGCAACAAAAAAGTTGGAATTATGGTTGCATGGACGGGGGTGCAACTTGGAGAGGGCAAGTTAGGTGGAATACTGTTGCCGTTCTTGGTGGTAGCGCCAGCGCGCGTTTCGGTGAGAGGCACCTTCGTCAGGGCTGGCAGAGATGGAGGGGAACACACAGGCTTTCGCTAGCATGGGGTCAAAGATCTGATGCTCGGAGTCGATCGGGAACGCGGTTCCGATCTGGGTGACCCCCCGTCACCCTGACAGGAATTCTAGACGATTAATTCCCGCAGTCTGGAAACGAGTCGATTCGATAGCTGCTGAGAGATATACCGGAGCGTGCCGGACTCGCCTAAAGACAACGGAAGAAGGCCCTAGTCTCCAGCCCCCCTCTCTCTAACCCAGATGCGGCCTCCAGCACCTAATAACTATCAGCACTATTACTCCATAGGAAACACCCAGATCGGAACTGCGTTCCCGATCGACTCCGAGCGTCAGACGTGGCCCCCATGCCCGCTACACTATCAGTGTGATCATCTAATGCCCCGAACCACGGACATACGCAGATACGAAGATCCTCCAGAATGAAATTATTATCCAGACCTTTGACCCCATGCTAGCGAAAGCCTGTGTGTTCCCCTCCCCCTCCATCTCTGCCAGCCCTGACGAAGGTGCCTCTCACCGAAACGCGCGTTGGCGCTACCACCAAGAACGGCAACAGTATACCACCTAACTTGCCCTCTCCAAGTTGCACCCCCGTCCATGCAACCATAATTCCAACTTTTTTGTTGCAGGCGAAACGAGATTTACCCGTGTTAAGTGGTTGAAAATGTAGGAGTATGAATGACCCCTGTAAGATGTGAGTGTCTGTTGAGCCCCTTGAAATTCCCTGGAGTGAGTGGAACACCTAATTCTCTGAAGAAAATTCTTCCCCACATGAAATGATGAACTTTATTGATGGTTTTATTAATTCTAGAACCTGCTATTTTTTGATTGTTTCTAAAATATGACTGATTACATCAAAACAAATAAAAAAACACATTTTCTATAAAAAGATGAATTGACTACCTTCTATCTGTTGTCCTGGATTCTGATATTAATTTGATATTGCTCCCCTCTAACCAGAATCGGATCCTGTATAGGACCACTAAATATCATCCTAGGCAGGGTGTTCTTTTCTAATTGTTCTATAACAGAAATACCCCAACTACAGAACTGGAGTTACAGGTAAGAAAATACTACTTCTGTAGTAGGGGATCTCTGTGTATAGTCACAATCTAGTGAATAGAATGGCAAGCCCATCCAAAAAAAAAACAACCCGGCGGTGGAGAAAAAGACAACACCACTATTATGCGAACAGATTTCGCAGCGAAGCCTGTCCGACCTGAGCATCTGCCCTGGAAACAGAGTCCAGACAGTAATGTTTAGCAAAGGTATGGGCCGACTTCCAAGTGGCAGCCTTGCAGATTTCTGCAATGGGAACATTACGAAGCAAAGCAGTTGTGGCCGCTTTGTCCCTGGTGGTCCTATTCGCTTTCTGATAACAAAGCTGGATACACGACACAATCCACCTAGAGATAGATTGCTTCGAAGTAACCAGACCAGTCCTAACCGACCCATAGTTGAAAACAATTGGTCTGACCTGCGAATGTCTTTAGTCTTATCCAGATAAAATTTCAACACCCTTCTAACATCCAGGGAATGAAGAGACCTTTCCGCTGGAATAGAAGGATTCTGGAAAAAAGTTGGTAATGTTATAGTCTGATTAACGTGAAAATCAGAAATCACCTAGGGAATGAACTTAGGGTGAGTACGCATAATAAACTTTGCAGCATGAAACACAGTATAATGTTCTTGGCAACACAATGCCTGAATCTCACTCACCCTGTGGGCAGATGTAATGGCCACGAGGAACGCCACCTTCCACAACAGGTGCTGCAGCGAAGCCTTATGAATAGGTTCAAAACGCTCCTTCATCCATCTGGACAGCACCATATTCAGTTCCTATGCCGGTAAAGGAAGTCGAACAGGAGGGAAGACCTTCTTCAATCCTTCCAAAAAATACTTAATCACAGGGATCTGGAAGAAAGATGTCTGTGAAGGACATTTTCTGTAAGCAGTCAATGCAGCCAGATGAACCTTAACCTCTTGGATGCTTGAAATATTTTTTTAGTGTTCTGGACCACAATAGAAACGGGTGTGGTCATGACGAGCTCATGAGCACTGTGCTGCATGACGAGCTAAGCTCGTCATGAGCATGGAAGGGGTTAATGGTATGGAAATTAAGTCCAGACTGAGCCAGATGCAGAAGGTATGAAAGGATGACATCCTCCTTCAGGTCGTAGGATCATAGTTCTTAGAAATGCACCAGATGCAGAGTCTCTTCCATTTATAAGCATAAGAGGTCCTAGTAGACGGCCTCTTAGCTTCCTTCAATATGTCCATGCAATCCTCAGGAAGATTTAAGTGGCCATATTGCACTATCTCAGGAGCCAAGCCGCCAAACTCAATGACGAGAGGTTGGGGTGCACCATCTTCCCCCCGAACTTTGTGAGAAGGTCCGGCCGACACGGCAGCCGCCAATGAGGCAGGATCGAGCGATGAAGCAGGTCCGTGAACCACCACTGCCTGGGCCATTCCGGAGCAATGAGGATCATCCGCACCCGAGACTGGGCAGCTTGATGAGCACCGCCGGATTCCGGGGAATGGGTGGAAAAGCGTACAGAAAGCTATTTGACCAGTTGATCCATAACGCGTTCCCCAGCGTCCCCGGTTGGTAATACCTGGATGCGAGGTCTCGGCATTTGCGGTTTTTGGCGGTGGCGAACAGATCCACGTCTGGAGTGCCCCACACGGCGAAGATGTCTTCGAGCACTTTGTCGTTTATGACCCACTCGTGGTTTTCTTGCAGCAGCCTGCTGAGGGCGCCCGCCTGAACATTCTGTACACCGGGCAGATGAGTCGCCGTTATCGTCAATCCTCTGGCTAGTAGCCAGTGCCAGATCGCCTGCGCCTCCTGCGACAGTGTGCGCGATCTTGAGCCCCCCTGTTTGTTGAGGTAATACATCGTGGTCGTATTGTCCGTCTGTACAAGCAAGGAGCTGGTCTGGAAGGAGGGAAGAAAGGCCTTCAGTGCCAAGTGAACAGCTCTGAGTTCCAAGAAATTGATGTGTGGTGTGAGGAAGATACAAGAGGCCATCGATCCCAGTAGAGAAGACCCCATCCTCACTGTTGTAGATGGAGCAGCTATGAGAGCCTGAGCCTTCCGAAGGATGGATAAGCGTCTCTCCTCCGAAGGAGACACGCTTGCCGACAACGTATTGATAGAGGCTCCCAAGTCCTGTAGGCACTGCACAGGAATCGGGACAGACTTGGACAGATTTATGTGCAACCCCAGACTGTTCAGCAGGACGGCCGTCCTGTTGAAGTGCAACTGTGCTTCCTGGATGGTGGAGGCTTTGATCAACCAATCGTCCAGGTACGGGTAGACAAACACCTTGTTCTTTCTCAGGTGCGCTGCTACCACAGCCATGCATTTTGAAAAAGTCCTGGGTGCAGACTTCAGTCCAAACGGTAGTACGACGTACTGATAATGATTGGTGCCGACTAGGAAGCGCAGGAACTTCCGATGTTTCTGTGCAATCGGCACATGGAAGTACGCATCTCGCAGATCTATCGCGCACAACCAGTCTCCCCTCTGCAGCTGAGGATAGATCTGGTGCAAGGACAGCATGCAAAACTTCTCCCTGCGAATCCACTTGTTTGCTTGTCGCAAATCCAGAATGGGCCTGAACTCGTTCTTGTCCTTCTTCTGTACTAGGAAGAAGCGTGAGTAAAGACCCTTTCCCCTTTGAGACAAAGGAACTTCTTCTATCGCCCTTTTTCTTAACAGGGTATCGGCCTTCGCCTGGAGCTCCTACAGTCGGAACTGTGAGCAGACCAGTGGAATCGCTGGAGGTGGGCTGGTGAAACGGAGACTGTATCCATTGCAAACAATATTCAGCACCCACTTGTCCTGAGTAATGTTTCTCCACTCTGCCAGGTAATGTTGAATGATTCCCCCCCACCGGAGCAGGTAACGGATGAAGGGGAAGTAACAGCTCAGGGCCTAGACCCGGCAGGGCCTTTGGTTGCGGATGAAGCCTGCTGACCACCACGGCCCCTCTGGCGCTTTTGGAACGGGTGCCGCTGGAACTGCTGCTGTTCTTGTTGTCCAGCCTGGCGACCCTGCCCTCTACCTTGTGCCCAGTACCGTCTCTGGAATGAGCAGAAGGTCTTCTTCTGTTCCTTCGGCTTCTCCAGTCCCACAGAGGTCAAGGTCTCCGCCTCCGCCTTCATTCAGGCCATCTCCTCGTCTGCATGTTTACCAAACAGGGTCTCACCAGAGAAGGGTAGATTGGCCACCCTCTGCTGTGCCTCGGGCTTCAAGGACGTCAGACGCAGCCAGGCGTGGTGCCTCAGGTTGACCCCATAGCAGGAGGGAGGAATCCGCAGCGGAGCTGATCACCTGGTTGGAGACCATCAGTCCTTCATTAAGGATTTCTTGGAAATCTTCCCTATCCTCCCTTGGAAGACGTTCCAGGAACCATGTTAGGGACTCCCAGAGGGACCGATCATAAAGCCCCAGCAAGGCTGCGGCACTCGCGGCCTACATAGACGTGGCTGCCATCCCGCAGACCTTCCTGCCTGTCGAATCCGTCCAGCGGCTCTCCTTATCAGGAGGCACTGTCGATGATGGGGTGGTTGCGTGCTGCTTCCTCGCCACCGTCACAATCACTGAATCCGGTGCAGGGTCCAAGCGAAGGAACGCAGGATCCGTTTCAGGGGCCTGATACTTCTTTTGCAGCCTGGAAGGCGCTGCTTTAGTAACCGCAGGGGTGAGGTAGAGCTCCATGGCGGGTTCCACTAGCCCTGGTACCAACGGTAACAACGGTTGAGACAATTGTTTCTTGTTAAGGGTCTCGAAAATGACGGAAGTCAAGGGTGTGGGTGTAGTGAGCGTGATGCCCAACTTAACCGCTCCTCGCAGCAATACCTCCTGGAAGGAGACAATATTGTCTATCGGGGAGACCCTCGTCCGAGGGTAGTCCGACAGGGTTGGCGAGTAATCCCTGGCACTGGACGAGTCCGTGTGGCGGGATCTAGATCTGTCCCTCCTATGGCGTCGTCTGGACCTTGTAGAGGAGCAATGAGAACTCCTGGACCTATCTCTCCGCCGTGAGAGAGACCTTGATCTCCGCGGTTTTGGGCGGTCTGCAGGCCGGACAGGAGGGAGCTGTGGAGGCAGAGTCGGGAGCCTAGGCTGTGGAAGCCCCGTAGGCGGCATCGGAAAATGAGGCATCGAGGTCTACCTCGGCGGAGCCGGTGGAGGAGGACGATGAGGAGGAACCTGAGGTAGTGGATGTGAGAAGTTGGCCTGATATATGATGCTCACTAGTTCTAGTGATCACCTTGTATCAGTCCAAACAACCCTTATGGTGAATGGTTGTAAGTCAACCTTATAGACCAGCTATCTTAATGGTAGCATGGACAAAGCAGTCTTAGGCTAAACTCTTTTGGCATGTGAAGCCAGCTGTTTTACCACATATAACCCCTTGAATACCAGATGAAAGGACACCACACAGGTTGTTATGAAAATAAACAATATATTTATTACTAACAAACACCTCTGAACTCTTTATGAGATCAGAGGGCTAAGCACATAACAAAACTCTTGAGAAAAATACAATAAGTCGCACAAATTACAATGGTGCCCTAGGGGCACGGCAAACCATATACTAAGTAAATGGTATAAGTAGAACGATAGAAGAAATGAGGAAGCCCAGAGGCTGTAGAATCGCTGGGGCTACACTACCCGAACCTTAGGTAAGGAGCAAGAGGCCCACGGGACATGTGTGCAGTGTTAGAACACACATGCGGGTTTCAATGCAAAGTCAATGGGCATGAACAAATTACGAAATAGGTAAGTAAAAACAGTTCCGACTGGTTGAGACAAACTACAGGATACCTGGACACTAGGAGAGTCAATCTACCTATGAGCACTGAAATGCTCTCGTTACCTCACCCACGGGCTGCGGGTGCATAGGTTTGAAAGTGTGTCGGGTTTCAGCGTTGAAGTCAATGGAGCCTTGAAGAAAGATGCTGCAGGCGACCAGGAGGAAGATGTCCGGAGGGATCCAAGGGTGGATCAAGGAAGTGGAGACCTGAAAGCAGAGGGGACAATGTTCACAGTCACTAGCCAGTGACCGGAGTGGAACCAGGAAAGAACCAAATGATGTTGTCGCGATCAGGTGAAGAGGTGACGCTTGACTCTGCAGCCACATGAACCAGGAGGTGTCTTCGACGACCAGGATGGAGGCAAGAGCTGTCCCACGCAGGCTCTCGCTGTGGGCGGTGTCGGTTCCGGGATCGGAGTCAACAGGCCTTGGCAAAGGCAACCCACGCGGTGAGTGAAGATGGCGTCTGGTGCGGACCAGGGTCCGGGGTGCTTCTCTTTTGGAAGAAAGCAAGGGCCAGTCTGGAGCAACCAGACCAGTGGTGTAGATTTCAAGGATCGTCGTCTAAGAGGCCACAAGCCAACCGGCAAGTGACCAGACAACGCGTCGAGCAGCAACCAGGCAGAAGGGCCCCACGCAGATCTCGTGGAGGCTGGACGGCTGGTCTTCGGTGCAGGAGCTGCTCGGGGCTGGGGCTGCTCAATCCCCAAAGCACTTTCTCGAGGGTGCCTCATAGGTCGTGCTGGAAGCAAAGTGCAGTTTCTTCAAGATGGCCGGTTCTCGTCGCACCCACGGATCTCAGCTGTGCTGCAGATGTGAGTTGAGGTCGGAGAGGTCTGGAAGTCCGGGTCTCGTCGGGCTCTGAAGTCTGGTTCCACCAGGAAAGACGACAAAGTGAACCGCTAGGACGCTTGATGGTGCCTGCAGATGCAGGGTGGTCACTCCTTGGTCACAAGGGAGATTTCTCCAGTCTTCTGTGGAGCAGAACGTCGAAGTCAAGAATTTCTTCTTTGTAGAGTTGTTCAGGATAATCTAATTTGGAATGGGACCAGCTCCTACCTTTATTCTGCTAAAGGGGGCTGTACTAGTGACTAGGTCCCTTCCATGGGTGGGACCAGGCCCTACCCATCAAAACTGAAGTCCGCAACTGGCCCCCACTGGTTCTGACCCCCAATCTGGCAGGAAGACAGGCTGGAAAGCCTAAGTGAGGAAAGGGGGTGTGCCAACCTCTGCCAACCCCACCCCTCAGGTGGGAGAGGCGAGGTAAAGCACAACTCTGGGCTTCGGACCTCTTGAGGATGGGGAACCCTGCCCAATCAGAGATAGGCTCTTGCCTCCCTCCCACAGGAGAGGAGCAGGATAGGTGGTGTACTCACCCCAGGACAGGAACCCATTGGTCCCTGCCTTTACCCTATCTTTAACACTCCTAAATTGAGAATTTAGGGGCACCCTGAACCTTCCTTCCTCAGATCCAGATTTGAAACAAACAAGCAGATCAAGAAACCAGAAGACCACCGGAACACTGCTCTCAATTTGCGGCGCTTACATGGTGTTCTCGCTAGCGGAGCCGGCCATCTTGGCTTCCTTGGACGCCACGATGGCCTTGGATACGATAGAATGGCCCTATCTCTGGGCCGCCCTGGCGAAATTTGGTTTTGGTTCGGAATTTGTCAGATGGGTGAAACTTTTATATACGGAACCGCTGGCTTAGGTGGTGGTCAACGGTCGAGTGTCCCAGTCATTTACTCTCATTTACTCTTGCTCTAGAACCGCTTGCAGCCTGGCTCCGATAGGAGCCATCCATAAAGGGCATTCAGTGGGTCCCCTATTTCGAGGACAGAGTCTCGTTGTACGCCGACGATATCCTTTTGCACCTTACCTCCCCTCGTAAATCCCTTAACGTTCTGTTCGATGTTCTCACCTCGTTCGGCAAGAACTCTGGTTTGATCAGAAATTGGTCTAAATCTTGTGCATACGTCATCTCGGGCGGCCTTCGCCCAATACCAAGTAGGTTTCCCATTCAGATCTTCCAATCCGGCTTCAAATATTTGGGGATCTTTATATCGCTAGACCCAGCTGCCCGCTATGAGCACAATCTCCTTCCTCCTCTCCAAAGATTGAAACTAGACGTGGTTCGGTGGCGTAGATTGCCGTTGTCGCCGCTCGGCACTCTTTAAAATGATGTCCCTGCCCCGGTTTTTATACGCACTCCAGAATTCGTTCGACGTCATTCCGGCAAGCTACTTTCGGGAGGTGGAGGGTTTACAGAGGAGGCTCGTTTGGGACGGCCGCGCACGTATCGCTCTTGCAAAGCTAACTCTTCCCTGGTATGACGGGGGCATGGCGCTCCCGGATATTAGGAGGTATTATTGGGCCTCCCAGCTGTCCGCAATCAACCATGCAATGTATGCACCCGGTCCAAATCCGGCTTTCGAGATGGATAAATATCAATTGCCCAGCGGTAACTTCAATAGGGCGCTCTACTCTCGGACGGCGGGGAGGACTCTAACGGGACCCACCAAGATTGCGGTGCGTGTGTGGAAGGTTGCAAATGCGGCCCTGGGATGGAACAATCGATTGACACGAGCGACCCCTTTGTATGCTTCCGAGAGACTGGGATGTCTCTGGACAACTAAATGTTTTGAGAAAAGGGATATGATCGGTATAAGCAGAGTGGGTGACCTTTGGGTGAAAGGCGCGGTTAAGCCTTTTGAGGTGCTTCAGAGTGAGTATGAGTTGAGTGTAGAGAGTTTTTCAGGTATGCGCAGGTCCGCCATGCCTTGACGTCGGTCTTCGCTACCGATACTACTGTCCCAGAGTCCTCCCAACTCGAGGACCGTATACTTTATGGTCATCTGCCCGATAGTACGATCTCATTGATTTACAAGAAGTTAATCAACAATCGGGCAGATCTCCTTGTGCGTCCCAGGGAAGCCTGGACCGGAGACGGGTTGGAGTTGGACGACAAAGACTGGCAGTCAGCGCTGTCTTCCCCGAAAAAGGTCGCCATTCCCGCCCGTCTCCGTCTCGTCCAACTCAAGATTCTTCATCGGGTATATGTTACTGGTCCTCGTCTGGTTGCTATGGGCTTTTCCTCAGATGGGTTATGCAAGAGTGGGTGTGGATTGAGTGCTACCTTTCTCCATATCATTTGGGAATGCCGTGAGGTGGCGGCGTATTGGAATCGTGTGCATGAGATCATGGAATGTGTCACCGGGGTCGCTCTGCTGCCAGAGGCTCGGAGATGCTTGTTGAATGTGTGGGAGCTGAATGATTACAACGTCGCTCAGGCTCGGTGGGCGGCCCTTGGGAACATGATCCCAAAGAGGGATATTGCGCAGCTGTGGGGTTCCCAGCGGCCCCCCACCATGTCAGTATGGAAGGAGAATATGGACTGGTGTATGTTTAGAGAGAAGACTGTATATTTGGCAAAGGGGCAAGCCTAGGGCGTGGAATAAGATCTGGGGTCAATGGAATGCCTACTGAGGGAACATCTGTACACCTCCTTTTGAAGACAATCCGGACATTTCTCTGTCCCCCTGATCCTGACATTCTTGGAAGACTTTACTCTTTTTCCTGATTAACTGACTTCCCCACTTGCCCCCCCCCCCTAGTCATCTCTATTGCCTTCCTGATCAACTATCCTGTATCGAAGGTCCCCCCCATCGGAGCTCGACCTTGTACATAATGCTTTCCGCCTTGAGACTTGTTTGTCTGTTTTTCTTTTGGTTCTTTTAAAAATCAAAAATAACTGTATCCTGATTCCATCCTGTGTTGCAGAGAACTGTATCCTGTATTTTGCTGGACCTCTAGGGGATCAGTCGCTGCTCTGTGATGTTTTACGATTACTTTATATGTTCTAGCGGCCGGCCCCTGTGGTTGTAGGCCCATACTTGTAATGATATTGGTATTGCACAATAACGTTAAAAAAAAAAAAAACAGAAGACCTGCCGTGCAACTGCTAACAAGAGGACAACACCAACTGACTTGGCCCCAGCCCTACAGGCCTGTTGATCCTTGAACCTGCTCCGGCGAAACTCCTGCGCCTTCCATGGTCAGAAACCTTAAAAACCCTGTAGGACCTGACTGCCGTGAGACTCTACCAAGACTGGGACTCCCACGAGCAGTGGTTCTGCTCAAAAAGCAACATCCCTGGTGCCAGCCAGGAACCGCGAATCCAGCACACACTGCACCCGCCGAACCCGGCCTGTGCCTGAGTAGACAAAGACCCTGAGGACGTCACCCCCGCGATTGTGACCTGAAATCCAGTGCCCAAGGATCCTCCTCCACGACCCAGACAATGCCTGCAGCCTCACAACAAGGAACACGCAGAGGGTAAGATTTCCCGACGTCAAAAGACACCCCTGCACTTGGTGCCCAACGGCCCCCTGTGCCCAACTCCTGGGTGCCTACCTATCCTCCAAGATCCCAACTTACCCCTCAAAGTGTTGTTCGCTCCTGAAGAATCTCCATCCCTGAGCCTGCAGCCTTTGTTTATCTTCCAAGTTTTCCATTGAATAACATTGAGCGCCCGACGGCTCAAAAGCACCCTGCACCCAGCCGCCCGAGTGACCCTGGCAGTGCAACCTTTGTCCTAATCTACTTCCCCATTTGCCATGAGCAAGTTACCAGGAGCCTAGCTCCCACAGCAGCCGCGTGGCCTGCTTGCCAGCAGCCACCAACCGAAGGCCCCCTGCCTCTCATAGGATAACATTGGGCCTAACTACTTCTACACCCGGCTGCCCCTGTGCCGCTGAGGGTATACCAACTGTACCTACCTGACCCTGGGAGACCTACGAGTCTATGCCCAGAACCTTAACTCTGCCAGTCGAGTACTTACCCAAAAGCTGATAACTCACTTTTCTTCCATAGGGTAACATTGACTGGTTTCACTTGGAAAATCTTCTAAGTGTTGAGTTTTGAAACTTTAAAATATTCATCTAAAATCAGCTGAACAACAAATTCCGATTTACACACCTGTTATCAGGAGAGAACCCAGTGCTGCATCTTTTAGCCTGATAAAAATGAAAAGTGGTCCTAGACCTATATTTTATATTCAAGCAAATAAATCAAATAATACTATTTACTAGAAACTAATCCTTCTTCCATAATTATTTTTCTCCTTTTTCACATGAGCACACTTTCTGCACTCTGTATTGCACCTGGCAATATTTCTTCCTTTGATCTGTGTATATAGTATTTTATGAATTTGTAAATATAAAAATAAATGAATATGTTCAGAGTGAATATTATGTTCTGAACTATTGATGGGTATGTACTATTCGTGTGTATAGACAAATCATTGGGCTTTTTCCCTTGTGATATGTTTTGCTAAGGATTAGTTCCTAGTAAATAGTATTATTTGATTTATTTGCTTGAATATAAAATATAGGTCTAGGACCACTTTTCATTTTTATCATTCGATACCCAGGTCATGTGACCATTCTGGGCGATACCCCATTTCTTTAATGGCATCTTTTAGCCCAGCACTGACCCTGAAAAGTAATTTTAACCGTACTTACCAGTAACTTAAATTTCCTTCCATAGGAATCCATTGTCTGGGTTTCACCAGAAAAGTTTCTAAATGTCGATTTTCAAAAACTACAAATATTCCTTAAAAATCGCCTGTATGACTTAAACGCATTCTTTCAATTGTTTACAGGAGATACACCAGTGCTGGATCCAGGATCCAACACTGAGTAAGAAAAAGTAACGATAACATTACTTACCTGCTAAGTGAATTTCCTCCCATAGGATAACATTGGTGATTCTATGTGAAAAAGTTTTAAAATACAATAATATTCCTTAAAAATCACTACTGTAATCAAAATGCTTTTACTTAACTGTTTACAGGGTATGTCCCAGAACCCAAACTAGGATCCAGTCCTGTGGATAGAAAAGTAGTCTATAAAGTAACTAATTGCATTTATATACAAATTCCCATTGAGCTCAATGTTGCATTGTCTTTGAAATTGTGTTGCCTATTGCAACAACTAACTATTGTAATCAAAAACTCTATTGCTATTTGAAAAGAATTTAACTCAAATAACTCGTTGTGAGAAAGTATATTCTGATACCTTGTTAGTTCTAAAATAAAACAACTATATATTCGATACAAAACCATTAGCCTAGAGTTCAGTTCTTGAGTGTGTGAGACCATTTGCTGACAGAGTGTACAACAAATTCTTTGTCCTCTGATACTGCCTTACTGCTCGACCAAGCTACCACTTTAGAGAGTAAGGTTATATCTAACTTTAGCCTCTGCCAAACCTCTGGGGACTGTGGAATCTGTGCACACTGTACCTTACTTTGTTCCAGTATATACAGAGCCACTTTCTTACACACATAAGATATGTAAGAACTAAATTCAAGACCCACTGAGGCATTACGAAGGGAACAGGAGGAAAAAGATGAGTAATGTCTTTAAGGAAACGATTTACAACAGGGGACTTGAAAAGAGAAGGCTGATCAGGAAGCCTACGAAAGGCTGAAATGGCCGAGAGGTAGCCCTTTAGAGTGCCCAGAGCAAAGCCCTGCTGGGTCAAAGAACGGAGGAACAAGAGGACCTCAGAAAGAGGGGTGGAAAGGGGATCCAAAGCCTTTGCTGCGCACCACTCAACAAATGTATTCCATCTGCAGGCGTATACCGTCTTAGTGGAGGGACGCCTGGCTGCCAAGATAACATCACAGACTTCAGGAAGCAGGTCAAACGACGTCAACTGCCGCCGACCAATCTCCATGCAAGAAGGTGGAAGCTGGACAGGTTTGGGTGGAGAACCGTCCCCTGCTGCTGCGACAGAAGATCCTCTTGAAGAGGCAGTCTGATCGGAGGATCACTGGCCATGTGTAGCAGCTTGGGATACCAGACTCTTCGTGCCCAATCAGGAGCCACAAAAATGCCCTGGGCCGGGTCGCGCCCGATCTTCTTCAGCACTCTGGGCAGAAGTCGTATAAGCAGAAAGGCATATAGAAACTCCACTTGCGACGAAAAGCTTCGCCCAGCGAGTGACGCCTTGGAAATTCCAACGTGCAGAATTGCTGACATTGCACGTTCTCTTCGGTGGCGAATAGATCTAACCAAGGCTCTCCCCACTGTTGAAAGAGTCCTTGCACCACCTCAGAGTGTAGAGTGTAGACGCCATTTGTGATCCATCATGCACCTGCGGCTGAGTTTGTCCACCCTGGCGTTCAAGGAAGCTGCCAGGTGTTGAACCACCAGGGATATGCCCTGTTACAGCCCTGTCCAGAGGCAGAGGGCCTATTGACATAGCGTCCATGACCCCAGCCCGCCCTGTTTGTTGCAGTACCACATGGTGGTGGTGTTGTCCGCAACACCTGCGCTACTCTTCCCCGGACGGAGGGAAGGAATGCTTTGAGTGCAAGACAAATCAACCTAAGATCCAGAAGGTTGATATGGAGCCCGGACTCCGCTGGAGACCAGAGGCCTCTGATCTCCACCTCCCCATGTGGCCACCCCATCCCAGAAGTGATGCATCGGTCACCACTGTGGACTCTGGTTGGGGAAGGGAGTGGGATCTGCAGTCAGATGACAGCCTGGGGCGAGCCTGCCTTTCACAGCCCGTTGTCGAGATTGGGGAAGACTGGAACCCCTGATCTGCGCAGATGAGCGGAGACCACCGGCATCCCTTTCGTGAACACCTGAGGGGTGCTGGTAAGGCAAAGGGGGGCATGGTAAACTGAAAGTGTGCATGGCCTACCTTGAACCGTAGAGGTACAAAAGGGGGTGGTGATGGACGGAGCATCTGAATTAATCAAACACTCACACCCAGTCAAAAGATCTGGGTTTAATCCATCACTGTTCTTCAGCCCACACTGCCACCCCTTGAACCGTAGGCAACGCCGGAGGGCTGGCAGGACGGGGATGTGAACAGACAGGACCTGAGCTAGCGTCAACATTTTGAACTTCTCCTTCCGGAGGAAGCGGTTGACGTTCCTGAGATCCAAGATAGGACGCAGGCCTTTGTCCTTCTTGGGCACCAGAAAGTAGTGGAAATAGCAACCACTTCCTACTTCTGGGGCAGGAACTCGCTTGACTGCTCCCATGGCCAAAAGTGCCAAAACCTCCCGTTGGAGAAGTCCAAGGATCATCTGGCCCATGTGATAGTACTGAGGTGGCATGGATGGAAGGGTAGTCTTTAAGGGGAGGGAGTAGACTATTTGCAAAACCCACCTGACCGACGTAATGGTGCGCCAGTGGGGCGGTGATGGCGAATCCTGCCCCCCACTGGCGATTGGTGGCCCTGAAAGGTCAGACTAGGAGGGTATGGAGGCTGTGGCAGAGGGGGTTGTGGTGGACTGGCCTGCCCGCTGGCCACCATAACCACAACAGTGGTTCCCAAGTACCCCGCAGTGCAGGGGCTGAACAGCTTGTGCTAGTCTGTACTCTGGGCAGGACATGGCAGGCACTCCTTCTGTAGCCACGAAAGGGGCGAAAAGCAGATTAAGCAGGGCGGGTGGTGGAGAGGCCCAAGGAACTGGCTTTAGCCCGAGAGTCCTCAAATCGCTCCAGCATGTGGTCTGCCTTGGTGAAGAATAGGCGACGGCCATCAAAGTGCATGTTCATAAGAGTGGATTGAACATCCCCTGAAAAACCAGTCGACCTCAACCAGGTGTAGCGTTGAAGGGCTGCCAATGTGGAAATCATCCTACCTAGTGAGACGGCGGTCTCCAGCCCAAAGCGGATGGTAAACTGTGCTGCAACTCTCCCTTGGGCAACTGCACGGGAGAGTACGGACCGGGTCTTCTCTGGGCACTGAGGCAGCAATTGTGCCACCGTATCTCACATGGAGTGGGTGTAACGGGCCAACAGACATGCAGCGTTTACCGACCGCAGTCCCAAGATGGAGGAAGAAAACATCTTCACAAGATGGTCCAGCTTTTTGGATTTCCTATCAGGGGGTGCATTAGGAAATGCGCATTTGGCGGTGGAGTCTTGTACCACCGAGCTCTTTGGGGTGCGGTTTTAGGAGAGAAAAGATGGGTCACCCGGGGCCAGGCTGTGGCGTCAGGTAATCATCCTATCCACAGGAGCCCATGTGTTGGGCCTGGACCAGGTGCTGCCCAAAAGGATGTCTGTGAAGGCTTCATTAAATAATAGCAGGGGCTCCAAAGAACTCGCTTCCGGTTGAAGCACCTCTGTCAAGAGGTAAGCCCTGACTGCTGCCCTACGCAATACCATAGCGTGAGATGCTCCCTCCTCCGTAGCCACGGTAGGAGAGGACAACATGCCAAGATCTGGTGACGTATCCAGACCACTGGTTCCCCCCTGTTCCTCTCTCCAGTCCAGTTTGTAGCCCAACTGGTCAGTTAAATGGTCTCCATATCCCTCCCAGTCCTCTTCACCTTCTGGCTGCCAATCTGGTCTAAAAGAGCTAGGGTAGAACAAGGGCACAAAAGTACCCGTCGCCACCTGATCCAGCGTCGGTCAACGCCAGTTCGGTTCTGTGTCTACATGGAGGTGAAGGCCAGGGTAGAAGTTAGCTGGGGACACAGTGCTGGTGGAATCGGCGCCGGAGGAGGTGTAACGAGGTTGACCGGCACCGATCCGTATCTAGGCCTGGGTCCGTAGCCGCTGGCATCAAAGGCCCAGGGCCCACAGCTGAGTCCGCAGGCATGCCAGCATAGTCTGGCTGCCCACAGATTGCATGTATCACATTTTGTAAAATTGGCAAAGCTGGGCAGGGAACGCTCCAGGTCCCGGGAAGGGAGGGAAGCCCTGAGTTGACTCTTCGGGCTCCACACCGGAGCAGCGGGAGGGGCACAACCCACATCCCTCGTCGCGTCAGCCGACGGACGGGGAGAAGTCGAAGAGTGACGATACTTCTTCTTGTGCTTCGACTTACCTGACCCAAGTGCGAAGACTTGGAAGAAGAGTGAGGATGACTCAGCAACCGGTCCCTCGACCTCCCACGCGACCAGGTCCTAGAACTGTCTTGCCACTCCGCTCTCCAGTGGTGACTGGGAAAAGCGCCGAGATGCCCCCCGGTGATTCATGCGCGATATAAGTTCATAACATAACATACCATAGAACAGTGCGGAGCAGACTACCGGGCCTCGCAAAGCTTTTGGGACCTCTCCCGCAAGACTTTGGATTTATGGTCCGGCTGTCGGAGCACGACTTGGGGTCATTAGTCGGCTACAGAAACTGTAAGCCTTGAAACTGGGCATCCCTAACTGGCACCAGGAGTTGAAGACTTGAAAATGATGTAGATAAAAGTCGGCAAAAAGTCAGTCAAAAAGTGACTCGAGGTACCGCTCTCTCTGGAACTGCGCTGGCTTGCGCAGAAAAAGAAAGAAATAACGTTAGCGCGCGAGGGCAGCATCTAAGTAGCTACTGTGATGTCATCCCGGAGATCACGACGCCTACGACTAACGCGGAGTCTACCGATACCACCTTTCGACGCGCCGGTGTACTGCTGACAAAAAACTTTCCGGATCCATTGTGACGCCTGGGGGTAATTCTATGGTAAGGAATCCATAACTAACTGTTTCTTTCAAATATATAATTTATAGTAAGCTAACCAGTCTTCTTCAGTAATTGAAATTCCAAGTCTACGTTTGTTCGACATCACTTAAAAAAGGGGATTTAATAACACGCCAAAGTGCTGTTATCATTTCGACAAGCCTCACGTACATTTTCCCAGGCCTCCTTTTTCAGTCCTTTTTACTGTCTTTTAGGGCAAGTCTATATGCTCACACACACCTAAGTCTAAACACTGCTCTTTCTCTGCTTTACCCAAGCATGCGTCAGAAGCCTTGAACCGCCTGCAGGTGCTATTCAGCCATCCTGGCCTTTAGTGAGCCTGCCAAACATCCTGATATTTAGTAAGCCTACCAAATGATTGGCCGTCAGAGATCCCTTGGAAGTTGAGCCACTCCAGAGTCACAGTGACTGCTAATCTACAGCGCTCTGCTTTTACAGTACTGCATGTCTGTACTGTTGTCATCCGGACTGGGACCAGCTTCTGCCTTTATGGATGGGTAAAAGGCGTTTATGGCCAATCAAAAGGCATGCAGGTCCATAAGAAGAATTAAAACTCAACTGTAGAAAAGACTATTTGTACATCTCTAATGGGATTTCTTGTTCGGGTAGGAAGAATGGCCTGCCACAGGTTTGGTAGGCATCTGAATATCCTGGGAAGCCTTGTCTGAGAAAATGATGAGGTCTACAAAGCAAACCTATTGATGAATCAACTCAGCTCTGGCAGAGGTTTCAAAGCCATACCCACATGTGCCAGCAAGCATGTTCGAAAGCTGAGATGCATGTGCAAAGGAGATTGGAGAACCAGTAGGGTGCACCAGGCCAGGAGACCACAAAGCCTGAAAACTATCACACAGGAGCGAGTGTGAAACATCAGGATCATAACCTGAATGTCCTGACTTGCTGCAGTGGTAGAAAGGCAGGAAATCCTTTTTATCCGTTACAAATGGATTACTGCTCTTTGACTGAAAAGCAGAAAGGACAGAAGAAGACTTACCTGCAGGTGGTCCACAACTGGTTCAATCAATCAATCATATCACTTGTAAAGCGCACTACTTACCCGTGAGGGTCTTAAGGTGCCGGGAGAGGGGGGGGAGGGGAGGGGGGGGGGGACAGGGGGGAGTTTGGAGGCGGGGGGCGGGGAAGGGGTGGTGCTGCTACTGCTCGAAGTGGGTGGGGAGGGTGTTCCAGGTCTTGGCGGTGCCGTGGGAGAAAGATCTGCAGCAGGCAGTCGTTCTTTGCATGCAGGGGACTGCAGCGAGGGTGAGGCAGGTGGAGTAGAGCTAGCGGGTGTGTAGAAGCTGAGCCGTCTGTTGAAGTATGCTGGTCCGGTTTTGTGGAGTGCTTTGTGTGCGTGGGTGAAGAGCTTGAAGGTTATCCTCTTGTTGAAGGGGAGCCAGTACAGGTCTCTCAAGTGGGGTGTGATTTCGCTGCGGCAGGGGATGTCTAGGATCAGACATGCAGAGGCGTTCAGATGTGTTGCAGCCGTCTCAGGAGTTTGGCTGAGGCTCCAGCATATTAGGGTGTTTCCCTATTACAGCCTGCTGCCGACGAGGGCCTGGGTAACCGTTCTTCTAGTTTTGGTGGGGATCCACTTGTAGATCCTACGGAGCATGCGGAGGGTGTTGAAGCAGGAGAAGGCGTTGACCTGCTTAGTCAAGGAGAGGGTGGAGTCTAGGACCCTAGGTTGCGTGCGTGGTCGGTGGGTGTTGGAGCGGTTTCCAGTGTGGTCAGACACCAGGAGTCGTCCCATGAAAATGGAGTGGAACCGAGGAGGAGGATCTCGGTCTTTTCCGAGTTCAGCTTCAGTCGGCCGTTCCTCATCCATTCGGCGACGGCCTTCATTGCTTCGTGGAGGTTGGTTTTGGCGGTGTGAGGGTCCTTGGTGAGGGAGAGGATCAGCTGGATGTCATCAATGTAGGAAATGATGTTGAGGTCGTGCTGGCGGGCGACAGGTGCCATGTAGATGTTGAGCAGCGTTGGGCTGAGGGGTGAGCCCTGGGGTACGCCGCAGATGATCTCGGTGGCATTGGTACTAAAGGCGAGGAGGCGGACACTCTGTGTTCTTCCGGAGAGGAAGGATGTGGTCCAGTCCAGGGCCTTCTCTTAGATCCCGGCGTCATGTAGGAGTGTTCGTAGTGTGCAGTGGCAGACCATGTTGAAGGCGGCTGACAGGTCCAGGAGAATGAGGGCCGCTGTTTCTCTGTTGTCTAGCAGGGTCCTGATGTCATCGGTGGCAGCGATGATGGCGTTTCGGTGCTGTGGTTGGTGCGGAACCCAGACTGGGATGGGTCCAGGATGCAGATCTCCTCGAGGTAGCGGGTCAGTTTGTTGACAGTTTTCTCTATGACCTTCGCCTGGAACGGGAGCAGGGAGATGGGCCGGAAGTTCTTGAGGACCTAGGGGTCCGCCTTGGGTTTCTTGAGTAAGGCGTTGATCTCGGCATGCTTCCAGCTTTCCGGGAAGGTTGCTGTCTCGAAGGAGATGTTGTTTACTTTCCGGAGATGGGGTGCGATGGCTGTGCTGGCTTTGTTGAAGATGTGGTATGGGCATGGTTCTAATGGTGATCCGGAGTGGATGGTGTTTATAATTTTGCTGGTGTCCTCGTTGTTGATGTTGGTCCAGGAGAGCAAGCGGTTGGTGGTTGTAAAGGCAGAGGTCCCAGTGGTTGTCGGGGCGGATGTGGCGTTTAAGCAGTCGTGGATGTCGGCGATCTTGCAGTGGAAGAAGTTGGCCAGCGAGTCGGACAGGTCTTGCAAAGGTGGGATGCCGTTGGGGTTGGAGAGTTCCTTTACAATGTTGAAGAGCTCTTTGCTGTTGTGTGCATTGTTATCTAGGCGGTTTTTGAGTGAGGCCCTTTTGGCGGATCTGATGAGGTGATGGTGTCTGTGGGTGGCGTTCTTGTGGGCTGCGTAGCTGTCCGGTGTTTGTTCGTGGATCCAATTCTTCTTAAGTTTTCGTCATGTTCGTTTGGAGGCCTGGAGATTTTCGGTGAACCAGGTGGCTTTCTTGCTGGTGTGGCTGTTGGAGGGTTTCTTGAGCGGGGGGAGGGTGTTGGCGCAGTCGTCGATCCACTGTCGGAAGTTGTGGGCGGCGTTGTCGGGGTTGGTGGGGTCGGCAGGTGGGCTCTGGGCGAGGGTGGTTGTTAAGCTGGTCTTCGGTGACTTTGCTCCAGCAGCAGCGAGGCATCTGTTGGGTGGGGTGGTGCGTGGTGGGCTTCCTGAAGGCGAAGTGGATCCAGTGATGGTCGGTTCAGTGGAGTTCAGTGGTGTGGTTGGAGGAGACGTGGGAGCTTGCAGAGAAGATGGGGTCAAGCATGTGGCCGGCGGTGTGGGTGGGTGTGGTCATGAGCTATCTGAGTCTGAGGTGGGTGGGGTTGTAGATTAGGGTGGTGGAGTTGGTGTCGTTGTTCTCGAGGTGGAAGTTCAGGTCCCCGAGGAGGATGTATTCCATTCCACCCGCCTCCGGGGACGTAGCAGCGGGTAGAACGGGAGGAAGGGACAGGGAAGGGAAAACAAAAGGCAAAGGGCAAGGCTTAACAGGAGGGAAAAACGGTCACAGAAACAAGCAAACAAAATACAAATACAATACAGTTACAGTTACAGAAAGGCAAACCTAGGGCGAGCGGGGGCAGGCAGCAGGGGGTGCAGCGGTGGGGGTAACGGGCGAAAGGGTAACGGAGGGCAAGAAATAGCAGGAATAAGAACAGTTACAGAGCAAGTAAGAAAAATACAAAATGCAATACAATGACAGAACGGCAGAAGGGCACAGAAATAACAGGAGGGAGAAAAACGGTCACAGAAAAGTAAGCAAAATACAGAATACAATGAAACTACTGAAAGGCAAATCTACGGCCTATCACTGGCCACCAGCGATGAGGCGCAGGTGGTAGCCTGCGGGTGGAGGCGGGCTTCGAACTTAGCACTCGGCAGCAGCTGGGCACAGGAGTACGGGCGCAGTCAGGTGGAGCTGCGGGCCGTGGGGAGCGACCTGCCTGGAACTGCGTCAAGGGTCGCACCCCACGCAAGATTGCTTTTAATAGCGAATTAAAGTACAGAAATCTCCAACCTGCGTAGATGGGCTGCAACCACTTCTGGCAAAAGTTCAAGTGTGAGTCCAAGGACACCATTCAGATCCCGGAACCAGAACAGAGGACCTGGGCCAGAGTCATCTTATTTATTTTGAAAGTTTTAGAGTGCGAACAAGACCCTTGCGGATATCAGAGCACTTTACAGTAAGTAAAGTTCTTTATACATCAGTTAAATTCAGGTCAAAGCATGTATAAATAACATCTTGTAAAAACAATGTACTAATGTACAACACAAAATTATCCTGGTGAGTCAGGTAAAGGGTAGATATAATGTCTAGCTTCCCTAGATGTCATAAGGGTTTAGAAGCAAGGGTTTGTTTGGTCTCGAAATTTCTTTAGACCATGCTCAGGTGAATTTGGCCATGAGAAACTATTTCACTTCCCTTTTGAAAGATGCAGTAGAGGAGTTAAGTCTGGTTTCTGGGGGGTAAGGCATTCCAGATCTACATGGATGGCCTTCAGTGTATTACCATCTACTGCACCTCACCCTTAACTGCCTCCATGTTGGTTTTTCTACCCTAGCAACCATTGATTGTGATGTTGCAGGCCCCTAGGTTCTTCTATGTTTGTATGGTTATGTGTGCATTATTTTGATAGTGAGAGAGATTGAGATGTGTATCTGTGTTTAGTGAATGACTGTGGGAGTGTGTGGACGCTAATAAATTCTTATTCCCTGTATGAACTTTTAATGATGATACTTATTCAGTCCCAGGAGGAAAACTTCCTTCCTGTGTTTGTATATATGCTTTAGAATGTCATTTCATGGACTTCATTTATGAATTGTTACCTCATATATAAAAAAATAATAAACTTTTTTCACTTTTTCTTAATTTGCTTTGAATGTGTTTGATATATCATTGGCTCCGAAGCATTAATTTATGTCACCCTCCCCTTCCCTCTCTGGATCTCGCTGAAGGGACCATATAATCACCCCCTGGCAGGGTAGTTCTCTCTTTCTATTACATTGTTCTTACCCCCATTTTTTCCTGCCAGCATCCTAAAAAAGAACCCCTTGGGGAATCCCCTTCTATTTTGTTGTTATTCCAGATTCGAGGCGCCATCCCTGAAAAGGTTGGGTTATACGTTTTCTTCTTGTTGAATCTTTGCAGTTTCAGTAGTAGGTTTAACGCACTTCTTGAAGATCTGATCCCACCAGAGATCGTCAGTTTCTGTGCCAGATAGCTGGGTGCCTTGTGATGGATGGTTTTATGCGTCATCCATGCTCTTTTCAAATGAATTCTGGCTTCCAGAGGTAGCCAATTCAAGGATTTTAGTTCCCGTGAGATGTGGGAACTTCTTTTAGAACCAGTGATGAGTCTCGCTGCAGCAGTAATTGAAGCTCTTAGAGGTGCCATTGTAGCTTTGGGCAGGCCACAAAGAGAGACACTTCTGTACTCCTCTCTAGTGATAACTAGAGCTTACACTGCCTGCTTGAAGTCATTGACTGGCAGGAAGGGTTTCAGCTTCCTCAGTGGGTTTATCCGGAAGTTTGCTCCCTTTGTTGCGTTGCTGATGTGTTTTTGCACATTGAGGTTACTGTCAAGAGTTGTTCCCAGTGATTTCGCTGAATCCACGATGGTTGGTTGAACGTTGAGAGCCATAAGATGTTTGATCCAGTCTTGCTTTATGGGGACTTGGGCGGGTGGAGCTATTAGGAGGAATCTGGGTTTTAGGGCATTCAATTTGAGATGGTTTTCTGCCAGCCATGTCTGGGTATTCCACAGAGTTGTGTTAAGCAATTTGATGTCTTCTGAGGTGTGGATCTTAAGGTATAGTTGTGCGTCATCAGCTTACATGTGATATTGCACGTTCAACGCGTGTAGAATACCGGTGAGTGGTTCCATGACAAGATTAAACAATGTTGGGGATAGTGAAGACGCTTGCAGGACTCCCAAAGTTATGGGACAGGGAGTTGTTGACCTTGAATTGTTGTGTCCGGATTTGGAGAAATTAGGTAAACCAGTTTAGCACTGACCCTGATAAACTCATTCTGTGTTTCAGAAGATCTATCACTTTCTCATGTTTGACCGTATCAAACGCTGAGGAGAGGTATAGCAGGATGAGTAGGCAGGTTCCACTCTGATCAAGGATTTATAGTGCGTCATCAATAATATGTGTCATGGCTGATTCAGTGCTGTGACCTGCATGGAAACCTGATTGGTATTTGTTAAAAAGGTCAAAGTGATCAATATGTCTTGTCGGCTGGAGGTGTACACATTATTCCAATAGTGTGGCCAAGGTAGGAATATTGGAAATAGGGCGATAGTTGTTTAGGTCCCTAGGGTCGGCCGTGTGTTTCTTTAGAACGACTTTGAGGGTGTCCGGGATGCAACCTTGTTGTAGTGAGCGGTTTATGATATTGGTCCAGAGAGGCAGAAGCAGTAGCGGTAAGTCTTATACAGCATTTACAGGGAGAGGATCAGTGAAGTGATTGGCAGGATTCAGGGCACTAAGTATTTTACGTATAGCTTCTTCAGTGTAAGTAGCAAAGGATGACCAAGCTGCGTAATTTTTTAGGTCAAACTTTGATGGGATTTGGTGTGGCGCAATTGGAAGTGATGGGGAGGTTTTCATACGAGGTCCAGAGTGTAGGATTAGATCATTGAGGAGGTCCTTCTTGATGTTGTCAGTCTTCTGAGTAAAGAAGGCAGAAAATTCTTCACAGTTGGGTTGCGGGCAAGCTTTGTCTTGCGGACATTGAGGTGCATCCTTAGATTGGGTTTTGATTAATTCAAAACGTTTTTTGGGACGATTTTTTGCTTGGTCTAGTTGGTAGCTGAAGAAGTTTGCTTTAGTGCGCTTGATCTTTCTGTAATATGCATTTCTCTTTTTCTTTAGAATCTTGAGGTGATTGGCGGATGGAACTGATCTCCATGTGCGTTCAGAAGTTCTGAGAGATCATCTATTCTCTTTGTACCAGGGCTTAGAATCTTTTATGGAGACTCTTTAATTGAAGGGGGCTACCTCATTTATTATCAAGTTCATGGAATTGAGGTAGTGATTGGTGAGATCATGGACTTCGGAACTCCCTGCAGGGGGCAGAAGTAGGTTGTAGCTGGAAGATGGTAATATGTTAGGATCAGGGGTGTGGAATTTAATAAAATATCTACTTGTCCATGGGGCAGGTTGCTTCATAAATCTACTTGCCCTGTAACAAAATCCACTTGTCCCTTTTGTGCCATGTAATGCGGCGACAAGTTACGGCAGCAATCTCATTATATAAGAGTTATGATATAACCTCTCTAATTATGCCAGGGCTCGTACCATAGTAGGATTGCATACTAGCAATTCCCCTATGCTGCCACCTTTCTGCAGGTCTGCATACTGGGCTGAAGGCATTGGTAAGAAATAGTTCAAGGGTTGGAATGCCCTTTTGAGTCTGTGCAAACCTACTAACATGCGTGTTGGGTTGCACCAACTCTTTTCTAATATTTTCCCGTACTGAAAAAGGTTGGAAATTTACTCCTGACAGTCGCAGACGTAAAACTTCCAGGGTTGGGAAAAAAGTGGTTAGAGGAAAAGTGAACTTGAAACATTAAGATTTTCACATGAGACAATCTACACATGCACCTGTGCTCATGCTAAAATGCAGTTCACAAATAATTTCTAGGAGTACTATTTCTTGGCCTACTTCTGTAAATTCTTGTGAATTCATGGAAACTGTATATATGCACTTAATGCAAGGATATATACCATGGATGCACTTTTGAGACTTTCGTTAATAATTGGGCTTCTAATTAGGCCGGGCGTTAACCATGAACTATTGTGTTTAATAAAATTCTGTCTCTCTCTCGCTCTCTTTTTCTCTCCGTCTGTCAGATGGCTTTACTGTCAGTGACAGTATTCTGCTCTTTGACAAGGAGCATATTGGCACACAAAGTAGTGCCCGGAATTGCTGTGGCAATGTGTGCTTTTTGAGACCAAAAACAATTTTTGCTTTTGCCAATGCTTGTTAGAATGGTGAGGGCCCAGCAGCTCCCACACGGATACGGTTTTATAAAAACCATGCCTGAACAAGTCACGAATTGACAAAACCAAAAGGCTGACCACCAATTTCAGACCTACTGGCTTTGCCAATACTTGTTTATTTTTGTTTCTGGTAATCGTATTTAAAGTGGTTACACTGATTTTCCATTATGAATATTTTTGGGGAAATACAAGCATACATCAACATGTTGCTAAATGATGCTGCAAAGATATGGTACCTAAAATCTTACAGTAGCAACATGTTTTTTTTCCTACTTGCATTTTTTAAACATTTTATTTTGAAAGCAAAGAATCATCACTCTTGCTTTGAAGCTTCAGCAAATATTTGCATATAATCAGAGAGCATTCTGGGAGCATTATACATAGCCTCATATTACTAAACTTTTAAAACGTGTATACACATTTATACTGAAACCACCGTCAGTACAGGCCGAGTTTACAGTGTTTACTTTTAGTGCTCACCCTAATAATAAAGGTTTTGCATTAATGAACCATAAATACAAGCTTGAACAGCAAATATTACCTTAACTGCAGACATTGCCCTTTCCTGATCCATAAAGTGATACTGTAAACTGGCAGCCAAAGGGTTTGTGCTGTAGGGGGTTTGGCCTACTTGTCCCAAGGACAAAATACACTTGAAAACTTGTTGCCCTTGACCCCAAACAATATGTCCCGGGAGTCGGGCTATAGGAATTCCACATCCCTGTAGGATTGATTTTTTTCAAGTCTCTTTTCCATACTTTTGGTCTTGTGGATTGAACAAAGTTAAGTTTCACTATTTCCTTGATAAAGAAGGTGATGATACGGTGGTCCGACCAGTCACAGGGTTGGATCGACTCTAGCTGAATGGAATCTCTTTTAGAGATTATTATATCCAGGATTGAACCTTTATCGTATGTAGGGGTGTTACAAATTTGGGTGAGGTCTAGGCCTTCGAGGAAGTTTTTGAGACTATTCACCACTGCATCATTGTGGTCGTTCCAGTGGAGATTGAAGTCTGCAAGGAATATTTGGGTATTTTGAGGCACGGTGTTCGATGAGACCATATCCATCGATGAAGGCGAGGTTGTCACCTAGTGGATGATAGATGGTGTGTAAAGAGCATACTGGTTTGCCATTACTGGTGATGTCTAGGCATATGTATTCAGAAGAAGGGAATACAGGATATGGATCTGTTGACAGATATTGCTACAGAGTATACAGGCGATACCTCCCCCTGTCTTATCAATTCTGTCCAGTCTGATGTCGTAGTTTGGGGGTACTAATATATCAATGATTGCTGTGGAGGATTCCTTTAGCCATGTTTAGGTTAACAACATTGTGTGAGAATGAGGTCAGCTATGTCCGCTGCGTGTCTAGAGGCCGATCTACAGTTTAGGAGTATGCACGGGGCGTGATGAGGGATGAAGTAGGTTCCTGAAAGAAGAGGACTCTTCCTAGGTTGTCAGTGACGCCTCTAGTGTTGTGTTTAGTGGTCCTGTGAGGGTTGGGGGGAAGGGGGGGGGGATAGTTGGGATAGTCATTGAAGTGGGAGTGAGAGGGTTCATGAGAGAGGGTTCACATGAGTGTAGTAGAGAAAGTCGATCACTCTCCGAAAGTGGATCGGTGCTACGGATTGGGCAGGTTGATTAATTACGGGAGGGAACTGATGTCCAGCTGGGTAGAGTAAGTTTCGAAGTGACTGTTAGGTGGTTCAGGTGCCCGCTAGATTTAGACTGTCTTGTAGCTCTGGTGAACCACAGTTGTCTCGATATCAACTTTAAATGCTTGAAGTTCTTCTTTGATTTGATGTAATGAGATCATGATCTCATCAAGTCTGGGTCTAGTGCGCTTATGAGTGGGGTTGGTGGCTGTGTTATGGATGTGGGTGGCTGCGTTGTGGTCTGCTCAAGTCTGGGGTCTGGTGCAGGTATGAGTAATGTTGGAGGCTGTGTTATGGATGTGGATGGATGAGATGTGGGTGGCTGGGTTGTGGGAAGTGTACTTGAGTCAAATGTGTGATTAGAGGGCAGCGTGTCTTCTATTTGGTAATGGAGTGTCCTATTATGTTCCAACACCTGAACGGGGGGGGGGGGCTGGGATGTGGGATGTACGTGCTAGGAGTATCAGTGTGCAGCAAGGATGAGGTAGCGGGAGTGTTGGTTATGAAAGGGATGATGTTAACAAGGGGGGAGCTGTGATCGTAAACGGAGGGGAGTCAATATCGGTTAGGGGTGTGTAGTCTGCCGCAGTCGTGCGGGGTGAATTTATTATGTGTGGGTCAGGCGGCGTGGTGGTGGCATGTGTCTCCAATGTGAATAATAATCGGTGTAATAGAGGAACGTGGTTGGTGGGAGGGTTTGGTGAAGTGATGTCTGTTGGCGGAGGGAGCCGTCTGAGTGGAAGTAGCGTGGTTGGCATTGAGGGGTGATCTGTTCGTTTCAGGAGAGAATGCTGTATTTGTTCCGGGAGAATATGCTGGTGCTGTGTTGAGGGGGGAGTGTCTTATGGGGAATCTCGTGGGGGGAGCGTAGTTGTAGCTGGTGGTCGTGGTAACGATGAGGTGGTGTGTGCGTCTGTTGTGGGTGTAAGTACTGAAGCAGTGGGACGGGGGTTGTCTAGTGTGTGAATCAATTGGGAAAAGGGGGGTAGCTTAGAGCTCGGATGCGAGTAATGGTTGGGCTGGGGGGTAGCTTAGAGCTCGGATGCGAGTAATGGTTGGGCTGGGGGGTAGCTTAGAGCTCGGATGCGAGTAATGGTTGGGCTAGCAGAGGAGAATGTTTACAGGTAGGATTGGACGGGGTGATCGGTTGTGTGCTGGTGGTGGGGGTTGCCTGGGTAAGGGTTTGGGGTTTTGTTACTTGTTCTTTTATAATGGGGAAGATGCTGTCTAGCAGGTTTAGGCTGTGGTTTGTTGATTGCATGATAATGGTTCCGTTATTATAGATGGTAATGGTTGCTGTCGCTTTGAAAATTTGGGAGGGGGAGATAGAAATAATGAAACCGTGCCCGGTTTTCCTGGTGGAGGATTCAAGAATATAGCCATAAAAGCTTTCCTCCATTGTGCTCTTTGTTTAGTGGAAAAGATGATGTCCATAGTTATATGACCTTTGTTTGATGAGAAGTTGTGTTTAAAGCGTTTGGATGCTTTTTGAGAAAGGTTGGGGGGGGTAGATGATGGTGTAGGTATGTGTGCCTTGAGTTCCATGATGGGGCAGGCACTGCTAATATGTGCTATGGCGCTATGGGGCTAGGTGTGTGTATGTGGCTCTTACGGGGGTCTGTGATGTGTGGGGGTGAAGGGCTTGGGAGGGAGAGTGGGATATGAAGGAGGGTGATGGAGAGTGATGGTGTGTGTGTGGCTCTTAAGGGGGTCGGTGTTGTGGGGGGTGATGGGCTTGGGTGGGGGAGGGAATTGTAACTGATAGTGATGGGCAACTATGGTGGTGGCAAGGGTTTGGGCATGGGGAGAGCTTGGGTTGGTTCTAGTAAAGTGTTGATTATTTTATGATAAGCGACTGAGGGGTTACGTGCGGGGCAGGATAGTAGAGAATGAGGCAAGGAAGGATGGAGGTGGCTTAATTGAAGTTTAGTTAGTAGTTAATTGTTAGTTGAGAACGTTTGGCTGCTTTTTTCGAGAGGTTAGGGGGGTAGTTTATGGTGTAGGTATGTAAGCCAGTGCGTTCCATAGTAGGGTCAGTGCTTGTTGGCGGGGAAAGAGGGATATGGAGCATTAAGCTTGGGTGTGGAATTGGAACAAATGTAGGGGACCTATGCTGTGAAGGGGTATGTGCTTGTGAAGGTAGAGGGTAGGCGTGAGATGGGCAGGAGAAGTTGAGACAACATGGGTGTTTGTGTCGATTAAGGGTTGATGGGAAGTGTGGAATAACAGAGGAGTCCGATTTAGGAGGCAAATGCCTGCTGACAGTGTGTAAAAGATGAAGGACTGGGTCAAAATTGAAATTCTTGCCTGTGTGCATGAGGAGAGGAAAAACTGAGAGGTGTTAGATAGCGACTTCTAGAGCTAGTCCAGTGTGAAGGAGAAAGTCCAAGATGGCCGCCCCATTCGTAGTGGATGTTAGAGCCATACAAGTAGTAGTAGTAAAATCAAAGTTTATTTAGACAATAGTCTATAAACCATACACAAGACCATGGATCCACTTAGCAATAGAAATTTTACATCATAGTTCATTTTAACACTCAGTACACATTTAAAACCATAAAAGCACTAAATTGATATTTTCCATTTTTTTAAATCTTAATATCTTAAAATTTCCCAACTTCCTTGGTTGTCTCCTTTACAGCTTCTCTTATTGCTTTCAAAAATGTCCCCAACGTAATTGTGATATCTAAAAACGACATTTCAGTAAGGAGAACAACAGCCTCTGATCGTGTGTTTACCTTATACTTTAAAAATATTGGACGCAAAAACATTTTACGCACTGTTAAAATCCATGTACAGTCCAGTAATATATGTAAAATATCATTCTTCACACCTAGGCCACATTTACAAATACCATCAGGTTGGATCAGGGCTACTTTTAATTTACTGTCGATCTTCCATGGATTTAAGCCTACCCGAACCTTCATGATTTCGTACCTTAACCATTTACTGGGTAACACATCCAAAAAAGGGAACCGGACATCCTTTTCCCATTCATTCCTTACCCAGTTTACTGATTTTTTCAACTTCAGGTACTCCAGATCTTGTGATCTGGAATATTCCTGCCCTCGGTCCCTAAGCATTTTCTTAGTAAAAACTAGGTCCAATAAGGGTTGTTCGAGGGTCAACTTTTTTGCGCAGTTACTAGCTGAAGGGTTTTCCTCACTTCCTGTGCCCAATGTAAACTGCTTGCTTGTATTTCCTTTCTGCACCAAATTGACACCTTCTGATCACCACCGGGCGTCTGGCGGTTCCAAAATCTTAGCAATGACATTTGTGCCTTTACCTCCCATGCAGTCAAGCCTACCTCCAATCTAATAGCTTGCAACATGGATCCGTTAGGTAGGGACAACAGCATTTTAATTATCTTCCCTTCCTCTCGGTCCCAACCTCTTTTACCACTCAGATAGAGCACTTCAGCGCCGTAGAGAACTTGTGGGGGTATCATAGCTTCAAATGCCTTTAGTAACGGTCTGTGAGACATGTATCCATAGTCCTTATTAAATTTTTTCAATCCATACAAGGAAGTCTTATGTCTCCTTCGATTTGCTGGGCCAATAGGGTAATAGTCCTATTTCAGTTTCTGTAGATGATATGTATGCTTTGTCCTTCTCCACTTACTCTGTGGTCTGCTTCCGGGGCAGAACAAGGTCTATTTTTGCCTAAAACAACAGGCTGAGAGCAAACCCTTCATTAATTGATCAGGAAAATAGATGGGGCCGCCATTTTGCATGTATCTGGACAGCTATAACCAGACGATTAAAAAAAATGAGTCTCCTAATAAAGTCCTCATCAAATCGCTGCAGGACTCTTTAAGAGGGAGTGGGAGCCTGTGTTGGGGAACTGGCATCAGATCCCTTTAGTGACTGATATTTAGTCACATAACGTGAAAATGCTTCATGATCTATAAAGCCTAGCAAAACCTGGGAGTAATCCAAGCCACTCACGCTCTCGGGGTGGAACAAGCGGCTGTTTCAAAAATACGGCACTTTGATACAATGCTCGTGATGGGTGGAATCACGTCAAAGGGATCTGAGCAGCAAACGCTCCAGTCTCACAGCACGCCAACAGAAGGCTGCTGACCAGACCAAACCGCAAATAAGCCTCGCCACTCACCGCTGTGACCGGGCAGCCAAATCCTGGCAGATACGCCCCAGCCGAATTCGATCCCACACTTGTGGCGGGTGGAGTACTCCCGGTCCAGAGCCCAACCACACCAGCTCAAGCACTCATGAATGGCGGAGTGCCTAGCACCTGCAGAACCCATGGCCTCAGTAATCCAATGTCAGCCAGAAAAATAAAATGGTACTCTGCACCCTATCGGCTGCCCAGGACCATAGGAGGAGAACTCAAAGTGGCATGGCTACAGTTGTGGCATGCTACAGAGAGGACTGCAGTCCTTGGCGGTAGTCACAGTATCTGCCACAACCACCTCCGCTGGTATCACGAAAGGGCTCTACAGACTGTTACAGGGGCTCAGAGAACTACCTTTAGGGATAAGAGAGGCCCAAGAGTATCCTCTGAACATTCTATATTGCTGGGGAAAATGACAAGCTGGAGACAGTAAACCCCAGGCGTGGGATGAGGCTCTGCTGTATATGAAGAGCTCCAAGGCAGAATCAGCTTTATCTCCAAAAAGGCTGGTGATATCAAATGGTACGTCCATAAGGGATGTCTGCACACCAACAGAAATTCATGTGGTGCCTGTCAAGAAGCTTGTCTCCTTTCTGGTGAAGAATTGGCTTGGTAGTTTGGTCTGCCCTGTTCCCATGATGCACTGGGCGAGGGACAGACTAATTTGCATACAGCCAGGTTCTGAGCTGGGATGGTGCAGTGAGCTAAATAACGGTGATGGATCAAGCCCTGATCTTTGGACTGGGTAAGAGTGGTCTGCTTAATTCAGACAGTCTGTTCATCACCACCCCCTTTTCTGAATCGAGCACGTCAATGCAGGACATTTGATCACTACAATGGTACCCACTGCGTGCTCTAAACACTTGGCCTTGCCTAGACCAGTTCTCAAGGCGTATTTATCCACATCCTATCTGTCATAGAAGGTTTGCACAAATGCATTCCTGAATTCCTCTGAAATGGCGGACACAATTTCACTGGCCATACCCAAGAGGGCGCAAGTATGGCACCCTAACAGAAAAAACACTACAAACTGGAAAAGGAGAATCCCCTTTCCAATGCATGTGTTTAGATTCCCTGTATGAGGGGGTGGTAGGAAAAGCATTAGGGCGGACCTTGCTGGTGGAAGCTCTCAGGAATTGGGTTGGTCAGAAAGGCTGGATCACCGGAGCAGGCCTATGACGCCTCAGTATAGGGTGCCTCGCAGGCAGAAATGAGTACAGCTAAATATAAGTTGCTGTCAATGCCTCTGTCAGAGCCTCATTAAAAGTAAGCACTATGGAGGAGGAGCTTCGCGCGTATCCAAGATGGACGCGTGAGCACAGGGCTCCCGAGACACTCTCCGCCTCCCGCAACTATCCTGCAACGTATCCTGATTTGGACGACGGGTACTTTTAGCTGATGCCCTGCTGACAAGACATCCTTTTTCAAAATTCGATTTGGCCGCCGAGAACCAGACTTGCTGCACTTTGAAATTTGCGGCCTACACCGAATACCAACCACGGACTTGAGTCCCTGAGGTACCGAGGTGGCAATTGAACAACACTGGCTGATGCAACACACCCATTGCCCCTGTGGTACTTTCAATTTCGCTTTTGGTCACGGTTGACGGCGATTTGCTGCCGGTCGACACGGCTGACCCGATTCTTGCTGCCAGCCCTACGCTTGTTCTCTACCCTCGTCCTCTTGCCTCTACAAGTCTGCTGCACAGGGAACCATTCTGACCAGATCCCAAAGGTTCCGTCAGAGCTCGTCACCCATCATGGCGGGCAAGGCGGATACCAAGAGGCGTGCAACCAGAGGCACATACCGAGGGGGGGTTGCACAATTCCATACCATAGATCGCTTTAACCGCCCGAAAGGATCCCCTGGCGGAGCGAGTAAGGTCTTCGAGGAGACTGGAGATGTCTCTCCTACAACTGAGGAGCCAACATTGAAGGACGATATGGGCGCCATCGTAAGTGATCAGACATCAATGGGCAAGCAGTGTGAAACCCTGGCTGCTAAGATAGACACGGTGGCGATCGAAGTCAACCTCATCAGGACGGACTTGGGGAAAACTAATGAGCGGGTCAAGTCCCTAGACATCAAGACCGCAAGCCTCACTACGGATGTCTCGGATCTCCAGACCGAAGTCCGCAATCTCCGAACGTCTAATGACTCGTTTGCCCGTCGGCTGGATGATTTCGAGAGCCGGGCCAGATGCAAAAACGTCCGCATTGTAGGTGTTCCGGAGAATTCTGCAGACTTATCTACAGATTTCTAGTGGAGGACCTTGTTCTGAATGACTTGGCACCAAAGGCCCCCTCAGAAACTTCTTCACGGTGGAGCGTGCCCACAGAGTCCCCGGCGGGAAGCCCAAACTGGGAGCCGCTCCGAGGCCTATAATAGCCAGGATTTTTAATTTCTGGGACAGAGGCGCTATCCTTCAGGCATCGCGCACCAATGGTCCAACCAAATTTGAAAATGTGTCGATCAGTTTCTATCCGGACTTTACACAAGCTGTGCAGAAACAACGCATGGGCTTCACGGGGGTGAAAAGGCGACTCAGGGACATGGGACTGAAATATGCCATGCTTTTTCCGGCCCGCCTGAGGATTGAATATGAGGAACGTGCGCTCTTTTTTGATCGCCCGAGGTGGTTAGTGACTGGCTTGACACTTTGCCGACACAAAATACCAGCCCGGAAAGATCGAGGGGCGCTGAAGGTGGCCTGGAAGAGCAGGAGTAGTGAGTCTGTACCGGCGAGCCAACTTTATGGGCTTATGGCAGTGGCTCTATGACTGTTCTGTATATATAGTGTGAATACCCGGGGGTGGGAGGGAATCGGGACTCTTCCTCCTCTGGGGGCTTTTCTCTCTCTTCTTGTAGGTTAGTTCAATGGGGCGACAGGCACACTGCAAGTTGGGGTGGCTTTTTGGTCTACCGCAGGGGTGCAGGGTGGGGGGGTGCGTTTTTGAGCGTTCTCTTGGGGGTGGTGGGGGGGTCTTTAATTTCTTGTTTGTGTTGAGGCTGCGCTTTGTTGCATATCATGTCTTTTGTGCCTGTTTCTTGGCGGGGGGCAAGGTGTTTCTTTCTGGGATGGGGGGGTAGGGGGCTGAGGGTGCTGAGCTGGAAAGTCAATGGTCTGGGCGATAGGATAAAGCTGGGGATAGTTTTGCAATACTTAAAGCGTTACTCCCCGGATGTGGTCTTACTCCAGGAGACGCATCTCATAGGGAACACGTGCCATGCACTGAATAGACGGGGCTACCACCTGGCGGCTCATTCTGGATTCACCACTGGGTCTAGGGGGGCGGGCATCCTGGTCAGGAACTCCCTCCCCCTAGAGATAGATGACACCGTGCTGGATGATAGAGGCCGATATGCGGCTATTACGGGCCGATGGGAGGGGAAGATGATTTCCATTTTGTCTGTGTATGTCCCACCCGGCCTACAGTCCACCACATTTTCTGATGTGGGTAGGGTGGTTCTGGGGTTCCCTGAGGGCATGTTGGTTGTGGGTGGTGACTTTAATTCGGTTGTCAGTGGGGAGGAGGATCGTAGCCCCCCCAAACTCCTTCCGACATCGCAACTATGGCTGGGCAATTTTTTGGACGCTCTGGGTCTAGCGGATTGTTGGAGGCAACTACACCCCAGACAGTCCCGATATACTTTCTACTCGGGAGCTCATGGGAGTCTCTCGAGGCTCGATTATATCCTCATACCAGCGGTGCAGATGGTCTCTGTCAGGGAAATTAGGCATTTAGCTAGGGGGATCTCGGACCACTCTCCACTCTGGCTCACTATTGATGTACAGTTGGGAGCCGGGGGTCGGGTTGCTCCGATTAACCCCTGGCACCTTCGTAACCCTAAAATGAGAACTGAGGTGGTCAAGTGTATGGATTACTACTTTGCCGAGAATGAGGGTTCGGTGTCCTCCCCCATCTCCTTGTGGGAGGCTTATAAGACTGTGATTCATGGTCAGTCTCTGTCCTTGATTGCTAGCGAGAGGAAGCGTAGGAATGCGGAAGTGGTGGGTCTGGAAAACGAAATCACCGGGTTGGAGGAGAAGATGGAGTCTGGGGTTACACCTGAGGGAATACATTCTTTGGCCCTTAAACAGTCTGACTATAGAGCTCTGGTGACTGACGCGGCCAAGGCGATGAATCGTGAGCAACAGGGGCGTTTGTATGATGTTGGTGATAAAGCGGGAAAGTTGATTACGTGGTTGGACAAAAGAGATAGATTGAATCGGGTGGTGCCTGTTGCTGAAAGAGTGGATGGTACGCGAGTGGTGGACCCGGTTGAGATAGTTGAGGTCTTTGCCCAGCACTTTCAGAAGGTTTACACGCCGGTCTCGTATAGGCCGGAGGAAGACTCGCATTTGTTGCTTCGGGATATTGCGTTGCCTAACCTGTCGGAATTGGACAAGGAGCTTATGGAGGCAGAATTTTCCACCGATGAAATAGCGCTCGCTATCCGTTCTCTTCGCTCAGGGAAGGCTTCAGGCCCGAATGGCATCCCGGTTGAGCTGTACAAGCTGTGCCCTGATAAAATGGCGCCCCATCTTCGCCGGATGTTTTCGGCATCGCGAGATCTCGGATCCCTTCCCGGGGACCAGAGACTGGCGTCCATTGTGGTCATCCATAAAGATGGAAAACCCCGCGAACAATGTTCATCGTACCAGCCGATATTGCTTCTTAATGTGGAGCCCAAGATCCTAGCGAAGCTGTTGGCGAACCGGCTGATTACGGTGATTAGTTATTTGGTCCACAGGACCAATCTGGATTCATTCCCCATCGAAACACCGCGCTTAATCTTCGCCGTCTTGGCAAGGGCGGGGTCTCTTGGTGAGCCGGCCATCTTGGTTTCACTTGATGCCTCGATGGCCTTCGACACGGTGGAATGGCCATATCTGTGGGCGGCCCTTGCCAAATTTGGCTTTGGCCCTAATTTTATCGGGTGGGTTAGGCTTCTATATGAGCAACCGCTAGCCCAGGTGGTGGTCAATGGCAGGGCCTCGGAACCCTTTGTTCTCGGACGCGGCATGCGGCAGGGATGCCCTTTGTCGCCACTTCTTTTTGCGCTTGCCCTTGAACCCCTTTCCGCATGGCTCCGATGGGAGCCTTCGCTCAAGGGCATTCGATGGTCCCCTGACTTCGAGGACCGTATATCGTTGTACACGGACGATATCTTGTTGTACCTCACCTCTCCCCGCAAGTCACTGGGAGTCCTGTTCGACGTCTTGAGTTCCTTTGGGAAAAATTCCGGCTTAGTCATTAATTGGGCCTTCTCTGCCCCGCATTTGCCCGATACCCGTCTCGAGCGTCGGCTTCAAGTACCTAGGAATCTACATATCCTTGGACCCCGCAGTACGCTACGAGCAAAATTTGCTCCCTCCGCTTGCCCGGCTTAAATCGGATGTCACGGCGTGGTGTGGCTTGCCGTTGTCCCCCTTGGGGAGAGCGGCCCTCTTCAAGATGATGTCTCTCCCTCGATTCCTGTATGCCATTCAAAATACACTTGATCTGGTGCCTGCCAGCTATTTCCGTGAAATTGAGTGCCTCCAGAGGAAGCTGGTATGGGGCGGGAGACCCCGCATAGCCTTGGCAAAATTGACCTTGCCCTGGTATGATGGTGGTATAGCGTTGCCCGATATCAAGCGATATTACTGGGCATCCCAACTGAGTGCGGTCAACCATGCTATGTACGGTCCTGTTCCGAATCCCACATTCGAGATGGATAGGTGGCAGCTATCCGCGGGAGACTATAATAGGGTGCTCTATTCTAGAGCTGCCAGGAAGAATCTGACAGGCCCCACCGGGGTGGCGGTCCGAGTATGGGGTAGTGCAACTATGGCTACGGGATGGACGGACAAGCTGACTAGAGCAACCCCCCTATATGCTGCGGAGAGACTGGGTAGTCTATGGACGACGAAGGCATTCAATAGATGGGACCTTATTGGTATCAGTAAAGTGGGCGATCTCTGGGTCAAGGACAGAGTTAAGACCTTCGAGGAATTAAAACAGGAATATAAATTGGGTGATAGGGAATATTTCCGATATCTCCAGGTCCGCCACGCACTCGAGTTGGTCTTCCCAGTTGGGACTACTATTCCGGAGTACTCTCCCCTGGAAGATAGGGTGCTTGACGGGTATGTCCCTGACAGCACTATATCTCTCATCTATAAAAAACTCATTAATGACCGTTCGGACCTCCTTGTACAGCTCCATGAAGCTTGGACTGGTGATGGACTGGAGTTGGACGATGAAGACTGGCAGGCTGCAATATCCTCCCCCAAAGAGGTCGCGATTCCGGCGCGTCTCCGGCTGGTGCAATTAAAGATTCTGCACTGCGTCTATGTCACGGGTCCACGATTGATGTGTATGGGTTATTCTGCGGATGGGATGTGTAGACGTGGTTGTGGTATGCTTGCTACCTTCCTTCACATTATATGGGAATGCCCGGAGGTGGTGGTTTTCTGGAATCGAGTGCATGCGGTTATGGGTGAGGTGACAGGTGTTGAGCTATTGCCAGAGACCAGACGTTGTTTGTTGAACATCTGGGAGCCTAATGATTGTAGTGTTGCTCAGACCCAATGGGTCACCCTTGGCAACATGATCGCGAAAAGGGACATTGCCCAATTGTGGGGCACTCAGAGGGCACTTTTGGTTTCAACTTGGACAGAAAACATGGACTGGTGCATGTTCAGAGAGAAAATTGTATATGTCTCCCGTGGTAGGCCCAAAAAGTGGGGCAGAATATGGGGTCAATGGAATTCATATCGAGGAGAGGTTTGCACTCCCCCTTTTATAGAAGCTTCCGACACTCCTCAATCCCCTTGACTGTTCATTTCAGGTCATTTGCTTTCTTTTGTATAGGACTTATTGGTTTTCTCTCGGCCCCCCCCCCCTCTTCCAGATCTCTCCTCCCTTATTGCATTGCTCATTATTCAATCGGCTCCCCCTACCGTATGAGACAGTCACTACGATGTATAGTATTTGCCTCGACCCTTTTTCTGTGTGTTTTTCTTTTTTGTTTATTTATAAAAAATAAAATGTGAAATCTTTCATTTATCCTCCTAACGCCACAAGCTCTCTATAATATTTTGCGATATCGCTGCCGGGCCCTCGGGTTGTCGGCTGCACTGCCGGGCCCTCGGGTTGTCGGCTGAGGAGCTGTGTATTGCTGCACTATTGGTATTGATTGTTTCTGACCAGCCTCCGTGGTTGTAGGTCTGTAACTGTACTTTTTTACAAAATAAAGGTTTAAAAAAAAAAAAAAGTAAGCACTATGTCTGAAGACAACTAGCCCAAAGTGAACCGCACAGGCTGAAAAAGGTTTGGGCTCGCTGATGGTAAACATCAGGCTGTACAGCAATGACACTGTTGTCTTTAGGTGGTCCAGAGTAGCTCCAGCAATTCCACATTTGATAGCTTGTCACAACAGTATGAGAATGAGTGTACTCCTTACCAGCAAAAATGTGTCACAACCACAAACTTTACCTCCGTGAACAGCCAAGGGGCCAACATGAGTCCAAAGGGAAGTACGGCAAAAAGGAAGGGGTCTGACTCCCACCTTAAAGTGGAGGGTACTTCCTATGGGACTCCAGGACTTGCATGTAGAAGTCCAGTAGGTCCAAGAACAGAATTCAGTCCACAGGATCAACGATTTGCAAAAGCTGAGCAAGCGTCATCATTTGAACTTCTTCTTGAAGAAGGCATTCAAGAGTGAAGTCTAGAATCAATTATAGTCCCCAACTCTTCAGGAAACCAGAAAGTACCAGGATGAACAACACAGTCCACCGTTTTGGCTAGCAATATCATCTCCGACTCGGGTAATTTAAAGTACCCATTGGTCTGATGTAATAAAATGCCTATAAAGCAGGCATTGTTGGATTCTACCACCTACCGGTCTCTACGTTAGATTATAGGGCAAACTAGACTGGTGAAGAGGAAGTAAGCAGTACTGCTGCTGTAGTTGGCCTCATCCTTTGGACGATCTTGTATCTCTGCCAACATGACAAAAGTATGCATGGGTTTCTGTACAGGCTGAGAGGATTGCCACTGGTGATATGAGAGACCCTTAAGTATGCCCTGAAATTTCTATATTGCTCATGGAAGTTGTGATGAGGGGAAAATAACCCCAGTGGGCCTGCTGTCTTTCTTCTGTCCTTACATTTCTCTAAGGCTGCATCAGCCTTCTCTCCCAAGAACCTAGATCTTTAAATGGTTGTCCAATATTGTTTTTGATGTCAGGTCAAAAACTTTGGATCACCTAGTGCTGATCTGCGATGCCTCATAATAAGTTCACTCCTAGCCAGAAATGAAGATGGTTTGACCAAGCTACCAATACCGATTTAGTCAAGGAAAAAAGGACTTAAAAAGGTTGACAACCAGGTTTTAAAATTTCTGTGACTAGATTAGCCTGAGCATCTTCTGAGGGTAGCAGGGAAGTGGAAGTCTGAGACTTCCACTTCCCTGCAATCTACCAAAAAAAGAGATCCTTAAGATTAAACAAGTGAGGACTCCAGGAAGGTATCCCAGCCAGAAGAGTTGCAAACCAATTCAAAAGCTGCATCTGCATATTGAGTTGGAATGGACGTATCTGCCTCCTGATGCTTTTGCTCATTACATGGCAAAGTTTGAGGCTTTAAAAGGCATCCAAACCCATCTTAAGAATGCCCTCCATCCTTCAGATCTGAGGTAGGAGCGCTGGATCCAGAGCCCCTGAAGAACAAGGAGGCAGGGCCAGTGGCATAGGAAAGGAAGCACAGTGTGTAGGTGGAAATGGTCGACTTTGAGGAAGCCAGTAGAGATTCGACAAGAGACCAGTCTGAAAAGCAGTCTAGAGGAAGCTGAAACTTGTACTGGAGTTGATTATAGCCGTGGGACTTGAGATACATTGGCTCCAAGTTGGCAATGGGTCATGTGCCATGATCATCAACAGCATTATCTCAAGGAGCTTCGGGTGAGGTTTTTGTGCTTCTCCCTCAAGTTGTCTTTGGAATTTTCTTTCAACTTCACCCAATATCTATCGACGAGGGCAGTCTCAACCGAGACCAGTCTTGTTTCTCGTGTTCAGCAATAAAGTTTAACCTCTCTATATCTAATGGCCTTCAGTTGTATCAAGGAATGCTTTTTGCCTGACTTGCGAGTCATGCTTGGTCATGAGGCACCCCACGCATGAGCAAGTTAACAACTTGAGCCTTTCTGATGCCAGATTCAAGGGGACTTAATGCATTAAATGATTTATTTGCCTGTACAAACCCATGGGTAATTTAGACAAGGACTGAGACAAGTAGCAAAAAATATTCACATACTACTGGTGTGCTTTTGCTCCCGAAAGCTAAGGGCCATTCAAGGAGCAGCTTAATTTGGGCACGATTTATACTTTGGTAGACGAGTTACTCAGTCACAAACGTGACGGATATCCCGTCTGCCGTATTCCGCCTTATTACAAGTGCAATATGATATAATAGTCTCGTAATACGGCGGACGGGATATACATCACATTTGTGATGGATTAACCCGGTCCACCAAACTCTAAATCAGGCCCTAAGTCTGTAAACATGAATGTGAAAAACCCAAAATGTCTAATTTTGCTAAGGTGATGATGCAATGCTGCTACAGAGGGATGCCTCTACTGTCATGTTAAGCTACTGTTCCGGATATTGCAGGAAGACTACCTTCCCAATCAAAAACAAGGGCATCAAACATCATTCCCTCGTGTGGCCATTTAGGAAATGTTCCAGGAATGTGAAAAGTGTACATGCTAAGTTGGAATTTGCAAGATGCCTATGAAGACAAAAAAAGTTGTTTGTTTAGAGAACAATTCAAGGCAGTCTAAGCAAAATGTTTAGCTCTTCTTCAATTTAGATATGTCATTTCAATCGGTAGGAAGGATAAGAGCAAGGCACATCATTATGAAACCACGAGAGACGTGCCAACGGTGGGTCTCTAGAAGATCCCACTCCGTGGCAAGATATGCCACATCCAGACTTTTGTCAGGGACGCTTGATAACTAATTCTAAAACTTTCATATGTCTTTTTATATACTGTATATCCCCTGATACTACCTTTGTAATTATCCGTTGGCTGTGGTTCTTTTATTTGTAATATAAATATATTTGTATTCCTTTCAAAGCAAGACGAACAAGTTACTTACCTTCGATAACGATATATCTGTAAGAAACATTAGTTAGTATTAGATTCCTTACCTTAGAATATCCCCAGGCGTCAGTCTGGATCCGGTGACTTTTGCGTAGCAGTACCCCTGCGCGTCGGTAGGCGTCGTCTGCAGGCGTCCCCTGCGGCTCCGCGTCCGTCGTTGGCGTCGTGATGACGTCGCTGGAGTATATAGACGCCGCCTCCGCGCGCTGACGTCAGTTCTTTGTACACAGCTTTTCCGCGCCAGAACACGCAGAGCCATGTGAGAACCAACACTGGTGCCATTTTGAAACTAGGGCCCTGAAAGGGATGTCCTTAACCCTAGGTATCAGTTCGCAGAACGGGGAGGATGGGTGGGTTCGGTAAGGAATCTAATACTAACTAATGTTTCTTACAGATATATTGTTACCGAAGGTAAGTAACTTGTTCATCTGAAAGAAACACGTTAGTATTAGATTCCTTACCTTGAATAGATACCCCAGCAATACCAACCCCGGTGGTGGGTCTGCGAACCAATACATTCCAACACCAGAAGTCCTGGAGGACAGAACGGCCAAAGAAGCCATCCCTCCGGACTTGACTGTCCAGGCAGTAGTGCCTCGCAAAGGTGTGCAGCGAGGCCCACGTAGCCGCCTGGCAAATGTCCTGCAAGGGGACTCCCCGGCCCAGGGCAGTAGTAGCCGCAGTGGCCCGAGTGGAATGGGCCCTCAGCCCAACAGGAGGCTCCTTCCGAGCCAAAGAGTAGCACGCTTTGATGCACAGAACGACCCACCGAGAGATGGTCCGTTTATGTACCGCCCGTCCCTTCTTCGCACCCACGTAGCCAACAAACAGTTGGTCATCCACCCAGAACTGGCGTGTGCGATCCATATAAAATAAAAGCGCACGTTTTGGGTCCAGACGATGGAGCCGCTCTTCATCCTTTGAAGGATGCGGAGGCGGGAAGAAGGAGGGGAGGGTGATGGACTGCCCGATGTGAAAAGCAGAAACTACTTTGGGCAGGAAAGAAGGTCTAGTCCTTAGAACCACCTTGTCAGGATGAATGGACAGGAAAGGAGGTTGGACAGAAAGAGCCTGGAGCTCACTCACTCTCCTGGCAGAGGTGATGGCAACCAGGAAAGCCGTCTTTAACGTCAGGAGACGGAGAGGACAAGAATGAAGGGGCTCAAAGGGAGCACACATCAAAAAGGTTAGAACCAGGTTCAAGTCCCACTGAGGCATCACAAACGGAACAGGTGGATACATGTGTGTGATGCCCTTCAAGAATCTCGTTACAATTGGGGACTTGAACAAAGAAGGCTGATCAGGAAGCCTTAGAAAGGCTGAAAGGGCCGAAAGGTAACCCTTGATAGTGCCCAGAGCAGAGCCCTGCTGGGCAAGAGAGAGAAGAAAAAGAAGAACCTCGGAAAGAGGGGCAGAAAGAGGATCCACAGCCTTTGCTGTGCACCATGCCACAAATCTGTTCCACCGACAGACGTATACCGACTTTTTGGAGGGACGCCTGGCTGCCAGAATTACATCACAGACTTCAGGAGGCAAGTCAAATGGCCTCAACCGCCGCCGCTCAATCTCCAAGCATGGAGGTGGAGACTGGACAGGTTCGGGTGGAGGACCGTCCCCTGCTGCTGCGACAGAAGGTCCTCCTGAAGGGGCAGGCGGATCGGGGGACCGACTGACATGCTGAGTAGCTCGGGATACCAGTACCTTCGAGCCCAGTCCGGAGCCACAAGGATAACTTGGGCCCGGTCGCGCCTGATCTTCTTCAGCACTCTGGGTAGAAGTGGTATAGGCGGAAATGCGTATAACAGACCGCAACTCCACTCGCGCCGAAAGGCGTCGCCGTGCGAGTGCCGTCTTGGAAACTCCAACGCGCAGAACTGATGACATTGCGCGTTCTCTTCTGTGGCGAATAGATCTAACCAAGGCTCTCCCCATTGCAGAAAGAGGCCTTGCGCCACGTCCGAGTTCAGACGCCATTCGTGATCCATCGAGCACCGACGGCGGAGTTCGTCCGCCCTGGCGTTCAGAGAACCTGCCAGGTGTTGAACCGTCAAAGTCACGCCCTGACGTTCCAGCCACTTGCAGAGGCGCAGAGCCTCCTGGCAAAGGGTCCATGACCCCACCCCGCCCTGTTTGTTGCAGTACCACATGGCGGTGGTGTTGTCTGTGAACACCTGCACTACACTCCCGTTGACAAAGGGGAGGAATGCCTTCAGTGCTAGACGAATCGCCCGTAGCTCCAACAGGTTGATATGGAGCCGGGACTCCGCCGGAGACCAGATGCCTCTGATCCCCGCCTCTCCCAAGTGGCCTCCCCAGCCCTGGAGGGACGCGTCCGTCACGACAACGTGCTCTGGTTGGGGAAGTGAGAGGGATCTGCCTCTGACCCAATCGCGGTCCGTAAGCCACCACTGCAGTTGTCTCGCAGTGTCCTCCGAGATAAAGACGTGGTCGGACAAGTTGCCCTGATGCTGGGCCCACTGAAACTTCAGGTCCCACTGCAGAGCCCGCATCCGCCACCGGGCGTGATGCACCAGAAGGATGCAGGAAGCCATCAGCCCCAGCAGCCGCAGCGTCAACCTGACCGAAACCCGGGATAGCGGCTGAAAGATGGGAATCAAAGCCTGTATATCGCGGACCCTCCGTTCCGGAGGATAAACCCGAAACTGCGCCGAGTCCAGAACCGCTCCGATGAAAAGGAGCTTTTGAGAGGGACACAGGTGTGATTTCGGCACATTGATGGAGAACCCCAGGTCGTGCAAGAGGTCTGCCGTCATCTGAAGGTGGTGGACGACTGTCTGGGGCGAGCCCGTCTTCAACAACCAGTCGTCTAGGTAGGGGAAGACTGAAACCCCTAACCTGCGCAGATGGGCTGCGACCACCGCCATCACCTTTGTGAACACCCGTGGGGCGCTGGTAAGGCCGAAGGGGAGCACGATAAACTGACCTACCGTGAACCGCAGGTAACGCCGGTGGGCCGGCAGGACGGGGATGTGAAAATACACATCCTGCAAGTCCAACGCTACCATCCAGTCTTGCGGGTCGAGAGCAGCCAAGACCTGAGCCAATGTCAACATCTTGAACTTCTCCTTCCGGAGGAAGCCGTTGACGTTCCGAAGATCCAAGATAGGACGTAGGCCCCCTTTGTCCTTCTTGGGCACCAGAAAGTAGTGGGAATAGCAACCACGCCCTACTTCTGGCCCAGGAACGCGCTCGATGGCCCCCTTGGCCAAGAGGGCCGTAACTTCCTCCTGCAGAAGTGTCAAGTGGTCCCCCAACACACGGTGGTTCTGCGGTGGCATGGCTGGAGGAGTGGTCTTGAAGGGGAGGGAGTAGCCCCTTCAGACGAGTTGAAGCACCCACCTGTCCGATGTGATTGTGCGCCAGCGGGCGTGGTGATGGCGAACCCTGCCACCCACTGGCGTCACATGGGTCTGAAAGCACGGACTAGGAGGATTTGGAGGCAGATGCTGCGGGGGGAGGTGTGGTCTGACCCCGCCGTTGACCCCGACCGCCTCCACGGCGGTTTCCACGGCCGCCACCGCGTTGGAAGGATTGTTGCGGCGCGTGGCTGGCAGCACGTGTGGGGACGCCCCTTCCTTGGCCACGAAAGGAGCGAAACGAACCCGTTTGCTGGCGCTGGGTCGAGAGACCCAAGGACTTGGCCGTGACCCTGGAGTCCTTGAAGCGTTCCAGCGCGTGGTCCGCCTTGTCACCAAAGAGGCGACAGCCATCAAACGGCATGTCCATCAAGGCATTTTGGACATCTGCCGAAAAGTTGGCGGATCTCAGCCAGGCGTGGCGACGAATCGCCACCGTCGTTGACATAGCTCTGCCCAGCGAGTCGGTCGTATCAAGACCACACCGTATGGAATATTTAGCTGCGTCTCGGCCCTCAGCCACAGCCTTGCCGAGCTTCGCCCGCACCTCCATGGGGCATTCTGGCAGTCGTTCCGCGACCGTGTCCCACACAGAGAGGGTGTAGCGGCCCAAAAGGCAAGCGGTGTTGCAAGACCGCAGTCCCAAACTCAGGGACGAGAAGACCTTCTTACCATACTGGTCATACCTCTTAGATTCCCGGTCGGGCGGGGCCGACGGGAATGCGGTCTGGGAAGTCGAGGCCTGGATCACCAGACTCTCAGGGGTGGGATGGGTGGACAGGAACTTGGGGTCGTCCGGACACCGACGGTGGCGTCTGGCCACGTTCCGATCAACAGGCGAACCTGAAGAGGGCCTGGACCACGTGCCCAGCAGAACGTCTGACAAGGCTTCGTTAAACGGCAGCAGTGGCTCCTGTGGGCATGACTGCGGTTTGAAGACCTCAGTGAGGATGTTAAGCCTCACGGCCGCGACGGGGAGTTCAAGGTGTAAGGCCTTGGCAGCCCTCATCAGCACCACTGAATACGCAGCTCCCTCCTCCGATGCCACGGAAGGAGGAGAGACAAAGCCAGGGTTAGGAGAGTCGTCCAGACCACTGGCATCCCCCAAATCACCTGTCCAGTCCACGTCATACTGACACTCACGTGACAGAGGGTCCTCAGACCCCTCCCAACCTTCCCCGTACTCTTCATCATCTCCATATTCGGAGTCAACGATGTAGACCGGCTCCTCGGGGTTCACAGGCCCCATCGGCGTCGAGCCCGGCGTCGAGCGACGTCAGTTCGACTCCGCGTCCGGATTCGGGGAGGGTATGGGGACGACGCCGCCCGGAGCCGGCACAGGAGAACCGGCGCCGCGCGGGGTGGCGTCAGGGGCAACCCCGATGGAATCGGCGCCGGAGCGGCCGGCAGACCACCCGGCGTCGACCCCGAAGGCCCTTGCGGCGCCGGGGTCGGAGCCGTCAGCGGCACCGGGGCCGGAGCACCCGATGCGTCGAGTCAGGGACACCCGAGCCGGCTGGGCCCCCAGACGGGTTCACTGGGCCCGAAGGCGCCGGAAGCCCCGTCGGAGAAGTGAGCGCCCTCATGGCCATGAGGAACGCCTCAATCTCCTCAGGCGTCGCACCTTGCCCAGGGACAGGAGGGTATGGAGCAGGCCGCGCCGGCGACTCTCGCGGAGCCGCGGGGTTGGGGTCACCCGAACCCCCGGCCGCGTCGTGCGAGCATCGGGGGGAGTCGGGGGTACGATGACGACGCCCCGACTTCTTGTGTTTCTTACCTGAAGAACCTGACTAATGGTGGCGACTTCCGGAGCGTCCGGCGCGGCTCCGCAACCGCTCCTTCTAACGCTCCCTGGACCTCCGGCCGGACCGGGACCGCTCCCGACGCGGGGCCGACACCGGGAGCTCGAGTAGCTTGCGGGACCGCTCCCGTCTAGCCTTATTAGTCAGAGCCCGGCAATCGACGCAGGCGTCCACGTCGTGGTCGGGGCCCAGGCACCGGAGGCAGAGTCGGTGATGGTCCGTGACCGACATCGTGCGATCACAACCGTCACAATTCTTGAAACCGGGCATCCTACCAGGCACCAAAAAGAGATACAGAAAGTTAACAAACTTGGTCAAAAGACCGGAGTACTGCTCTTCGGATCTGCGCTAACTGGCGCGGAAAAAAGAAGAACTGACTGTGAGAAGGTGGCCTGATATGCAGTGGTCACTATTCTAGTGAACACTATTTATCAGTCCAGCAACCCTTATTGATGATTGGTTGTAAGTCAACCTTATAGACCAGCTATCCTAGTAGCGTGGATACGAGCAGTCTAAGGCTAAAGACTCGAGAGGGCGTGTTAAGCCAGCTGTTATACCACATATACCCCTTGAACACCAAGTGAAAGGACACCACACAAGTGTTATGAAAATAAACAGTTATTTATTAAGAATCACAACAGCCCTGTACTCTTTATGAGGACAGGGTACTAAGCACAAACCAAAACTCTTACAAAAATACTTAAGTTAGCACAGTATACACAAATGCCCGAGGGGCACGGAAAACCATATACTTGAAAAGTGGAATGCGAAATTACTAGCAGGTAAGTACAGTACTAATAGGCTTTGGAATCGCTAGGACTTGACTATAGAATCGTTAGATTACTTCTAGGAGACCTAGGGGACTCGGGTGCAGTGTGTGCACTTTCACGCGAGATGCGGGACAAAGTCTATGGTAGCTAGAAATTGCAAAGTTAGTGTTCTCGGGCGAACCCGACCTGGTAGGGAGAAAACGAAAGTGGATCCTGACCCTTGGATAGTGAGGCTATGCTGGGGCACCGAAATGCCGAAGTTACCTAGCCCAGGGGCTGCAGCTGCATAGGACTCAAAAGACGTCGGGAATCCTCGTGGCCGGACCAGGAGCCTGGAAGAGAGAAGTTGCTGGCAGGCGACCAGTGAAGAAAGTTTGGTGGATCCAAGCCTGGATCGATGGAAGATGACACCTGAAAGCAGAGGGGACCAAGTTCGAGACTACTAGCCAGTAGTCAGTGGGCACCAGGAGGGCACCGGATGGTAGCCACCTCGACAAGGCGTGTGGGTGACGCTGGGCTCGGAGATCTCACGGACCAGGAGGCGTTGTCGGCGACCAGGAAGGAGGATCGAGCTGTCCCACGAAGATAGAAGCTGTCGGCGTCGCTGGACCCAGGATTGGGCAACAAAGCCTTGGCAAATTCAAGCCCACGCGGTGGACCTAAAATGGCGTCTGGAGTGGACCAGGAGGGTCCGGGGTGCTTCTCTTAAAGAAGGAAGCAAGGGCCAGTCTGGAGCAACCAGACCAGCAGCAGTGATGTCGTCGGGCGTCGTTCAGAAGGCCACAAGCCAGCCGGCTAGTAGCCAAACAACGCGGTGCACAGCAAACAGCAGAAGGGCCCCACGCCGATCGTGGAGATGCAGGGAGGCTGATCTTGGGTGCTGGAGCTGCGCAGGGTTGGGGCTTCTCGGACCCCAAAGCACTCACCCGTGGAGGACACGGTGGGCTTGCAGTAAAGATGTCGTGCAGTTTTGGCGATCGTCGGTCCCTCGAGGTCTCGTCGCACTCACGGTTCTCAGCTTTGCTGTAGAGGTGAGTAGAGGTCAGAGGTGCCAGGGAAGCCGGGTCTCGTCGAGCTGGGTCGTCGGATTCGTGATGAAGGACTTGCAGCAGACCGCAGTGTTCTTTAGGATGGTGCCTGCGGATGCAGGGTGACTACTCCTTAGCCACAAGGGAGAATCTTGATGAAGAAATCGTGAAGTCCTTTCGCAGAAAGTCGTGTCTTGATTCCAAAGATGATCTAATTTTAACAGGGGGCCCGCTCCCATCTTTATACTAAAAAAGGGGGCTGACCCGGTGACTAGGTCCTGCCTATGGGTGGGACTAGGTGGGGGGTGGCTACACCCCTCTGCCATGCCGGACTTCCCCAGGCCAGGGGCTGGTGTGCCCCTGGAACTGGTTCAGACCGGCCTATGCGTAGTGAGCACCGGGGTGCCACTCAGCAGTCACCTTCCTGAAAAGCCCTGCCTACCCAGGATACACAAAACCATGTCTGGGACGGTGCTAGCACCGCCCCTGACAGGAAACCCTTTGTCCAGGCTCCCCTCGCTGGAAGGACTCCCAGCTACAGGGGGTCAGACTCGTGTCTGTGGTGGCAGCATCCATTTTGTGGAGCTGAGGCTTTAGTTAACTTTAACCGGGGTTCACAGTTACCTACATGTCGTGTCCCTCTAGAAGGGTGGAATGCTAACCCCGTCGCCAGAATTGGCGAGGGGTTAGTATTCCAATTCGTATGACACCTTACTCGACATGTTTTGATAAAGCAATACCAAAGTTAGCATTTAACCGCGAGGATTATAATGCACTTAAGAGTATATGGTATGCGATATCATGGAACAGCTATTAGGACTTGGTTCCGCAAGCTGCAGACAGGCTCAGCTCATGCCAGAGCACTATCTCACACGATTCCAAGCACTCTGCCTTCAGGATTGTCAAGGCCTGCCAGAGGAGTGACTGATAGGAATCTGTGTGTCCATTTTAGGGTTAGGTATAGGTATACTACACCTACAGCAAAGAGTGATTACACGACTTTGCCCCAGCTGTCATGCAGCCAGTTGTGTCAAATTTAGGAGGCCAGCCAGGGGTGGCATAATACATGCTGCAGCCCCTGGCAGCCCTGGGTACACCTATGCCCTGAGTTACAGGGTCTGATAAGGTGGCCCAGTACCAATTGGTAAATGCACCTAGGGTACATGTTGTAATTTAGAAAGAGAACAGCCAGGCTGTGGGTCTGATTGGCAGGCCCACAGCCAGAGAAAGTCGTAAACCAGTGAAACAAAAGCAAAAAATCTGGGTGATCATAGGATTGCAGACCCTACTCTCCTACATGACCCCCCCCAAAACTTTGGGACAATAAGCTAACCTTGACCAGGTGAGTCTTCTTGTTCTAAGTGGAAATATCTGGAGAGCCCATCGGCATTGCCATGATCAGTACCAGGTCTATGTTCCACTGTAAAGTCCATCCCCTGTAGGGAAATGGACCACCTAAGCAGTTTGGGGTTTTCACCCTTCATCTGATTTAGCCACAAGAGGGGCTTATGGTCGGTCTGAATCTTGAAGTGAGTGCCAAACAAGTATGGCCTCAGCTTCTTCAGGGCCCAAACCACAGCAAAGGCCTCCCTCTCAATAGCTGACCAATTCTTCTCTCTGGGGGTCAGCCTTCTGCTTATAAAAGCAATGGGCTGGTCTTGACCATCAAAATTCAGCTGAGATAGAACAGCTCCCACACCCAACTCAGAAGCATCTGCTTGGACAATGAATGGTTTGGAGTAGTCTGGACTCTTAAGGATAGGTGCTGTGCACATGGCCTGCTTTAGGTCATCGAATGCTTTTTGACAGCCTGCTGTCCACTGAACTTTTTTTGGCATTTTCTTACTTGTCAGTTCATTTAATGGTGTCACAATTGAACCATAGTTCCTGACCAATTTTCTGTAGTATCCAGTCAGGCCCAAGAAAGCTCGAACCTGAGTCTGGGTGGTTGGAGGAGCCCAGTCCCTGATTGACTGTATTTTGCTCTCCAGTGGCTGAACCTGGCCTCCACCTACAAGGTGGCCCAGGTATACAACCTGTGTCTGCCCTATCTGGCACTTGGTGGCCTTGATAGTGAGGCCTGCTGCTTGCAGAGCCTCTAACACTTTCCTCAGGTGGACCAGGTGATCCTCCCAGGTGGAGCTAAAGACAGCAATATCATCTAGATATGCTGCACAGAAGTCATCCAGCCCAGTAAGGACTTGATTCACCAACCTTTGGAAGGTGGCAGGTGCATTTTTCAGACCAAAGGGCATTACCACAAATTGATAATGCCCACCAGGGGTTGAAAATGCTGTCTTGGGCTTGGCATCCTCAGCTAACCTGATTTGCCAATACCCAGCTGTTAAGTCAAATGTGCTTAAGTAGTTGGCAGAAGCCAATCTATCTATCAGCTCATCTGCCCTTGGTATTGGGTGGGCATCAGTCTTAGTGACTGCATTGAGACCCCTGTAGTCTACGCAAAACCTCATCTCTCTCTTACCACCCTGGGTGTGAGGCTTTGGCACTAGAACTACTGGACTAGCCCAAGGGCTATCTGAGGGTTCAATGACTCCCAACTCCAACATTTTCTGCACTTCAGTTTTTATGCAGTCTCTAACATGATCAGGCTGCCTGTAGATTTTACTCTTAACTGGCAGACTGTCACCAGTGTCAACCTCATGGGTACACCAATTGGTCTGACTGGGTGTCAGAGAAAACATATGTCTGAAAGACTGAAGAACCTGTTTACAGTCTTTCTGTTGATGCTCAGAGAGGCTGCCACAAAAGACAACACCATCTACTGACCCAACATCAGGATTCTGAGTGAGCAGGTCTGGGAGAGGGTCACTCTCTTCCTCCTGTCCCTCATCTATGGCCATGAGCAAACTCATGTCCTTCCTGTCGACATATGCTTTGAGCCTGTTGACATGGAGCACCCTGTGGGGGCTCCTGGGAGTTCCAAGGTCCACCAGGTAGGTGACCTCTCCCTTTTGCTCAAGAATTGTGTGGGGCCCAGACCATTTGTCTTTGAGTGCTGCTGGGGCCACTGGCTCCAACACCCACACCTTCTGTCCAGGCTGATAAACAGTCAGGACAGCCTTTTGGTCATGCCAAGCTTTTTGAAGTTCTTGACTGGCCTTAAGGTTTTCTGATGCCTTCTCCATATACTCAGCCATCCTGGAGCGGAGACCAAGTACATAGTCCACTATGCTGGTTGCAGGCTTTTTGAGAGGTCTCTCCCATCCTTCCTTCACCAAACACAGGGGGCCTCTCACAGGATGCCCATACAAAAGTTCAAAAGGGCTGTAGCCAACCCCCTTTTGTGGGACCTCTCTGTAAGCAAACAGAAGGCAGGGAATCAGGACATCCCATCTACGCCTGAGCTTTTCAGGTAGTCCATGAATCATCCCTTTTAGGGTCCTGTTGAACCTTTCAACAAGCCCATTGCATTGTGGATGATAGGGTGTAGTGAATTTGTAATTGACACCACACTCCTTCCACATAGCAGTTAAGTAGCTTGACATGAAGTTTGCACCTCTGTCAGAGACAACCTCCTTAGGGAAGCCCACTCTGGAGAACACTCCAACTAGGGCCCTTGCCACCACAGGTGCTGTGGTGGTCCTAAGTGGAATAGCTTCAGGATACCTGGTGGCATGATCCACTACCACCAGTATAAACTTGTGCCCTGATGCTGTCTGGGGTTCCATTGGACCAACAATGTCAATCCCCACTCTTTCAAAGGGCACCCCCACCACAGGCATTGGTATAAGGGGGGCCTTTGTTGTGCCACCTGACTTACCACTGGCTTGGCAAGTGACACAGGAGCGACAAAACTCCTTGGTATCCTCATTCATGTGAGGCCAGTGAAAGTGTGAGACAAGCCTGTCCCAAGTCTTTGTCTGGCCTAAGTGACCTGCTAAGGGAATCTCATGGGCCAAGGTAAGTAGGAAACCTCTCTGAGACAAGGGTACAACCAGCCTCCTGGTCATGCCAGGCTTGGGGTCTCTTGCTTCAGTGTACAGGAGTCCATCTTCCCAGTATACCTTGTGGGTACCTGTGGCGTTCCCAGCAGCCTCAGCAGCAGCCTGCTGTCTGAGGGGTTCAAGAGAAGGGCAGCCTAACTGGTCCTTCCCCAGGTCTTCCCTTGAGGGTCCCCCTGAACCCAAGAATTCAACTTGATCAAGTTCAAACTCTCTGGGCTCAGTTCCCCTCAATTCCTGTAGGTCAGCCTCCTCTGAGACTTGATCCTCAACCTGGGGCAAGGGGGAAGGCACAGCCTTAACCCTACTGCTCTTCTTCTTGGGTGGTGTCTGGTCCATTGTTCCAGGATCCAGCACCTGTTCAGTGGGGCATTTCCTGACCTGTGACCTGGTCACAGCAAACACATGTGCTGGCAAGCCTAACATTTCCATGTGAGTCCTCTGCTCCACTTCTGACCATTGTGATGACTCCAAATCATTGCCCAACAAACAATCCACTGGGAGGTCTGAACTAACTACAACCTTCTTTTGGCCAGTTACCCCTCCCCAGGAGAAAGCTACAATTGCCATACTGTGATTGGTAGTGACATTGCTTGCATTGGTCACCAGGAATTCTGTACCTGGCATGATCTGTCCAGGGTCCACAAAGTTAGGTGTCACCATTGTGACACTGGCACAAGTGTCCCTATAGGCCTGAGCCATTTTTCCATTAATGAAAGGTGTCTGTCTGTATTTGCCCAAAGTATTGGGACTTATGTCAGGGGACATATCCATATCCCCTGTACTGACAAGGACAGCCTGAGTGAGTGTACCAACTAAGTTGTCACACCCCTCAGAACCCAGGGTTAACCCTACTAAACCCTTGGGAGGTGCACTACCACTGCTGGCTGTACTAGGGGGCACAGGTGCCTTAGGGGCTGCAGTGGCAGGAGTCTGCCCTCCTCCTTTCTTGGTGCACTCACTAAACCAGTGAGTTTTACTTTTGCAGTATTGGCACCACCTTTTAGATTGGCCTTCTTTCTTCTTTTGGGGAGCCTGACCCCCACCCTCTTTGGGTTGTTGGGGACCTGTCGAAGACTTCTGGTCATTTTGTTCCCCCTTAGAATCTTTACCCTTCTGGTCTGCTTTCTTCTGACCACCTTGATTCTGGCCCTGGTTCTGTTTAACTCTTGTTCTAACCCATCTGTCTGCCTTCTTTCCCAATTCTTGGGGAGAGGTCAGATCTGAGTCAACAAGATGCTGATGCAACAACTGGTTCTGACAATTGTTTAAAATTTGTTCTCTCATGATCAAATTGTACAATCCTGTATAATCAGTAACCTTACTGCCCAGCAACCAGCCCTCCAAAGCCTTAGTGGCACAATCTACAAAGTCAGACCAATCTTGAGACTGAGTTTTCTGGGTATCCCTGAACAGCACCCTGTACTGCTCAGTGGTTAGGCCAAACCCTTCAACCAGTGTATTCTTCAAGACTTGGTAATTGTTAGCATCCTCTACCCTTGTGGTGAGGAGCTTGTCTCTTCCTTTACCTTCAAAGGAGAGCCACAAGATAGCTGCCCACTGACTCTGGGGAACACTTTGCACAGTGCAGGCCCTCTCCAAAGCAGTAATCCATTTGTGGATGTCATCCCCTTGTTTAAAGGGGGGCACTATCTTCCCAAGGTGTTTTGTATCAAAACTCCTTTCCCTATTGCTAGGTACAATGCTGCCACCAGTGGGGACTACCCCACTTAACTGTTGCTCTCTAGCAAAGGCAAACCTCTCTTTGGCCAGGGCAAGTTCTTCCCTTTCAATCCTCAGATTGGCTGCCCTTTCTTTAGCTTCATACACTCTCCTCTGAGGGGATGTCATCCCTCTTTGAGAAGAGTTGTGAGAGCCATTGGTTTGAAGGGATCTGCCAGAGCCTCTTGACAGAGATCTGGCTCGTCCATTCCCAATGTTAAGCTGACCTGATAGTGGCCCCAGGGGTCCCCCAGTACCACTGTCATGTTTGCTTAAGTTGGACCTGGTTAGTCTAACGACTTCTACCTGTCCCTTTTCTGCCTCATCCCCAGAGGGATCCTCATCCTCATCCTCCTCCCCATTTTCGTTCTCAATGGAGAGGTGGATTAGGTCAGGGTCTCCTCTGGTTCCCTCAAGGGGAGGCATGCCTCCTTCTGGATGAGAAGTGCTAAGAAGTCTCTCAGCTTTTCTGGCATCATAAGTCTCTAGGAGACCAATCAGAAAGGAAGTGGTGGGGTTAGCCCCTTGCTTAATTTTCCTAGAGGTACATACTTGTCGTAACTCATGGAAGTTAAGCACAGTATATCTTGAAGGGATGACCTGTGGAGGGTCAACTGACACAAGGGGAGACTCAGTGTTTCCTCCTTTGTCCGACATACTGTTTCTAGTGTGGTGTAAGTGATGCACCTACCTACACTATGTGTTTACCTACTGATCCCTTGCTAAGAGTTGCAGCCAAGGTGTGCTAAGCCTTGAGGAGCTGCAACAGCTGGTTCAGTAGAACTCAGAGTATTCTAAGCTTAGTTATATGTACTAACAGTACTTATGTGATCTTTCAACAAGATATTCTTAGGATACGTGTGGTAAAACAACAGCAAGCTCAAATCCCAACCGCTGCTCACCAATGTGAGAAGGTGGCCTGATATGCAGTGGTCACTATTCTAGTGAACACTATGTATCAGTCCAGCAACCCTTATTGATGATTGGTTGTAAGTCAACCTTATAGACCAGCTATCCTAGTAGCGTGGATACGAGCAGTCTAAGGCTAAAGACTCGAGAGGGCGTGTTAAGCCAGCTGTTATACCACATATACCCCTTGAACACCAAGTGAAAGGACACCACACAAGTGTTATGAAAATAAACAGTTATTTATTAAGAATCACAACAGCCCTGTACTCTTTATGAGGACAGGGTACTAAGCACAAACCAAAACTCTTACAAAAATACTTAAGTTAGCACAGTATACACAAATGCCCGAGGGGCACGGAAAACCATATACTTGAAAAGTGGAATGCGAAATTACTAGCAGGTAAGTACAGTACTAATAGGCTTTGGAATCGCTAGGACTTGACTATAGAATCGTTAGATTACTTCTAGGAGACCTAGGGGACTCGGGTGCAGTGTGTGCACTCTCACGCGAGATGCGGGACAAAGTCTATGGTAGCTAGAAATTGCAAAGTTAGTGTTCTCGGGCGAACCCGACCTGGTAGGGAGAAAACGAAAGTGGATCCTGACCCTTGGATAGTGAGGCTATGCTGGGGCACCGTAATGCCGAAGTTACCTAGCCCAGGGGCTGCAGCTGCATAGGACTCAAAAGACGTCGGGAATCCTCGTGGCCGGACCAGGAGCCTGGAAGAGAGAAGTTGCTGGCAGGCGACCAGTGAAGAAAGTTCGGTGGATCCAAGCCTGGATCGATGGAAGATGACACCTGAAAGCAGAGGGGACCAAGTTCGAGACTACTAGCCAGTAGTCAGTGGGCACCAGGAGGGCACCGGATGGTAGCCACCTCGACAAGGCGTGTGGGTGACGCTGGGCTCGGAGATCTCACGGACCAGGAGGCGTTGTCGGCGACCAGGAAGGAGGATCGAGCTGTCCCACGAAGATAGAAGCTGTCGGCGTCACTGGACCCAGGATTGGGCAACAAAGCCTTGGCAAATTCAAGCCCACGCGGTGGACCTAAAATGGCGTCTGGAGTGGACCAGGAGGGTCCGGGGTGCTTCTCTTAAAGAAGGAAGCAAGGGCCAGTCTGGAGCAACCAGACCAGCAGCAGTGATGTCGTCGGGCGTCGTTCAGAAGGCCACAAGCCAGCCGGCTAGTAGCCAAACAACGCGGTGCACAGCAAACAGCAGAAGGGCCCCACGCCGATCGTGGAGATGCAGGGAGGCTGATCTTGGGTGCTGGAGCTGCGCAGGGTTGGGGCTTCTCGGACCCCAAAGCACTCACCCGTGGAGGACACGGTGGGCTTGCAGTAAAGATGTCGTGCAGTTTTGGCGATCGTCGGTCCCTCGAGGTCTCGTCGCACTCACGGTTCTCAGCTTTGCTGTAGAGGTGAGTAGAGGTCAGAGGTGCCAGGGAAGCCGGGTCTCGTCGAGCTGGGTCGTCGGATTCGTGATGAAGGACTTGCAGCAGACCGCAGTGTTCTTTAGGATGGTGCCTGCGGATGCAGGGTGACTACTCCTTAGCCACAAGGGAGAATCTTGATGAAGAAATCGTGAAGTCCTTTCGCAGAAAGTCGTGTCTTGATTCCAAAGATGATCTAATTTTAACAGGGGGCCCGCTCCCATCTTTATACTAAAAAAGGGGGCTGACCCGGTGACTAGGTCCTGCCTATGGGTGGGACTAGGTGGGGGGTGGTTACACCCCTCTGCCATGCCGGACTTCCCCAGGCCAGGGGCTGGTGTGCCCCTGGAACTGGTTCAGACCGGCCTATGCGTAGTGAGCACCGGGGTGCCACTCAGCAGTCACCTTCCTGAAAAGCCCTGCCTACCCAGGATACACAAAACCATGTCTGGGACGGTGCTAGCACCGCCCCTGACAGGAAACCCTTTGTCCAGGCTCCCCTCGCTGGAAGGACTCCCAGCTACAGGGGGTCAGACTCGTGTCTGTGGTGGCAGCATCCATTTTGTGGAGCTGAGGCTTTAGTTAACTTTAACCGGGGTTCACAGTTACCTACATGTCGTGTCCCTCTAGAAGGGTGGAATGCTAACCCCGTCGCCAGAATTGGCGAGGGGTTAGTATTCCGATTCGTATGACACCTTACTCGACATGTTTTGATAAAGCAATACCAAAGTTAGCATTTAACCGCGAGGATTATAATGCACTTAAGAGTATATGGTATGCGATATCATGGAACAGCTATTAGGACTTGGTTCCGCAAGCTGCAGACAGGCTCAGCTCATGCCAGAGCACTATCTCACACGATTCCAAGCACTCTGCCTTCAGGATTGTCAAGGCCTGCCAGAGGAGTGACTGATAGGAATCTGTGTGTCCATTTTAGGGTTAGGTATAGGTATACTACACCTACAGCAAAGAGTGATTACACGACTTTGCCCCAGCTGTCATGCAGCCAGTTGTGTCAAATTTAGGAGGCCAGCCAGGGGTGGCATAATACATGCTGCAGCCCCTGGCAGCCCTGGGTACACCTATGCCCTGAGTTACAGGGTCTGATAAGGTGGCCCAGTACCAATTGGTAAATGCACCTAGGGTACATGTTGTAATTTAGAAAGAGAACAGCCAGGCTGTGGGTCTGATCGGCAGGCCCACAGCCAGAGAAAGTCGTAAACCAGTGAAACAAAAGCAAAAAATCTGGGTGATCATAGGATTGCAGACCCTACTCTCCTACACTGACGTCAGCGCGCGGAGGCGGCGTCTATATACTCCAGCGACGTCATCACGGTGCACGACGCCAACGACGGACGCGGAGCCGCAGGGGACGCCTGCAGACGACGCCTACCGACGCGCAGGGGTACTGCTACGCAAAAGTTTCCGGATCCAGACTGACGCCTGGGGATATTCTAAGGTAAGGAATCTAATACTACATGTTTCTTTCAGATGTGTGTGTGATGCATTTTAAGTAGGACTTTTTCTCAAGAGCTAAAAAAAAATTGATAATCGCAAATCCTACATATTTAGCTTACTCCTGGAGGAATAGGAATAAACAAGAATTTAAAGGAACAGAAGCATTCATGCCTTTGAGATATTTGAAACAATAGTAGCACCAAGGACAGCTGAAGTGTTGCTACTGATAAATGAAAGAAGGGAGACATGCAGCTTGCAAGACTGATACATATAGTGAGTGGTAAAAGAGGTGTGCCGAAGCAAACTACATAACTGAGCAATGTTGGGGGTTTGTATGACGTAACCATGCATTCCACTACTGCACATGCCTTTACAAAGCAGTCTAAACAATGCATAAGTATTTCCTTGCCACAAAAGACTACCACGCATGCCTTTACGGCGCAATTGTAAGTGCTAAGCAGGTGAGTATTGAGCATATATACACATATATACACACACACACACACAAACACACACACACATATTACCTTATCAACCACCCCTAAATCCTTCCCACCCTAAAAATACTCTTGCCACCTAAATACCCCTACCAACCCCAAACCCTAGAAATACTGTTGCCACCTAACTACCCCTACACCCCCTAACTCTGAAAAATATTCTGCCACCCAAATACCCCCACCCACCATAAGCCCTAAATATACCCTTGTCACCCAAATAACCATATCCACCTAGAAAATACCCTTACCACCAAAATACCCTTGCCACCCAAATATCCTTACCCACGCTAACCCTTAAAAATACCTCTGCCACCCAAATTTCCATAGAGCGCGGGAGCAAGAGCGAGAGAGAGAGAATGAGGCTTTATACTTACGTGCGGAATACTTAAATTTTCACTGTAAGGGCATGAGGTTAATGCGTGGTAAAGACATGTATTGTAAAGACTAATGTGGTGTTAAGGATGCGTGGTATTGGTATTGCGTTGTAATGGCAGAGTTGTAAAGGCTGTTTCCCATGTTGAGGATACGCCTCAGCTAACTCAGTGAAACCTTTTCTAATCTATGTAAACTAAAGAATACATTTTGACTAATAAACACAAGTCTGCATCAAATCTACTGATATTTTCATCTCAATGTAATAGCTCTTAAATGTAGATTCACTGTTAAATTAAAGCAAGGGTTAACGTTTATAAACCTGTATATAATGAGTGCATTTGTTTGTACCGGAAAAAATTGAGAATGCCCTGGTAAGGAAACATCGTCATTGTAAAGAAGCAGACTGAGAGGCAAAAAAAAACACACACATCACATTTATAATATAGGGAAGGCGCATGTAGAAAAAAGCTTAGAGCAGAATACATAGTATTCATGCAAGATCAATCTAAAGAAGAAAAAAAAAGAAATACTGAAAAATAAATGTATAATAAGAAACATGGTTTTATTTTCCAAAACTTCATTTACCTTGTCAAGCATTTTACATCTTCATCTGCTGCTTGGTTAGATGTTCCCATGACCCAATCAGTCAAGTACTCCACCATCTTGTTCCTTTTGTGCAAAGATATTTCAGTTAAGAAATGATCTATATGAAATCAAATCTAAAAATAATCCTTTAGAAGTTCAGTCAATCAAGTGATTTGGGAAATCATAATAAATCATATAAATGAGGCTGCTTGCAACAAATATTCCTTCCCTTCTGAGATCCTAACATGCAGAGACTATCAAGAATGAAGCCAATTACATAACATTAAAATAACGAACTGCACATTCAAAAGCATTTTTTAATTATTAAATGGGTTGATAGTGATACCAATATTTTTTATACTTGGTCACCCTCTTTCAGAATTGATGGGCAATTGCATGTGGTATCTATTAAAACTATGCAATGTTCTCAAGAAGAACACAGTTACCATGACATTTTTTTTAACCCTATCCAAAAGCAGTGTCTACATGTTTTATTCCAACATGTAAGGCCGCAACTTGTCAAAAAGGTCATCAAAGGGATGGCTGGTGAGTGTTAAAAACAGACGAAGAGCAGGGACCAAGACTACAGGAATGGCTATGTAGGAAATATGTCCTTACTCGACCAGCTTACTCTTGTTTCTTACCAAATTGCTGAGAACCTCTTAAGGTACTAGTACTGGTGAGCTGGTCACACAAATTGGAGTCCCAAACAAACTCAAGATGTGATGCGAGTACTGTATAATGAATCTAGCCACCATCGCTGGACAGGCTCAGAAATGTCTCCCAGGAATTATTTGTCACACACTGAACCTCTACGCTTTTTTTTGTGCTCTTCAATGATGACATAATAAATACTTTCTCTTTAGCTTTGTTTATAAACAGGAAATAAACTGAATAGACTCCGCTGCCTCTGGCAAGCGGAAAGAACATTGTTAAATTTGTACAGTATGAGAACTTCATAGGAACAGCAAGACAAACTATCTGACCCAGCATGAAAGGCTAGATTGTCTTGTGAAATGAAAACAAAAGACTAACTGTGATTGCTCTGTGCCCCCATTTAGCAAGAATTATACTCTATCCAACACTGACAGAAGCAATGAAAACTGGGGGAATGTTAGGACTCCTTAAACTTGACAGTGGTACCTTGAATCACCTATCAATCCTGCCTCTACTTAAGGATGCTGATTTACTTCCTCAAAATTCATTGAGTGAGTGGTGGTCTCTTGATGAAATAGATGGAGATGCAAGCAATTAAACTACAAAGTTTATTCACCCTTTGTGAATTTCTTGGGAACTAAAAAGTAGCAGTATCTATTTTCAAGGATAGTCAATTGCATGTATTTCATGGCTTGAATGTGGCTAGTCTGAGAATCATTAGAAATGTAGTATCCGCTACAAGTACTCATGTGCCAAAACCTCGAAAACCTTAAGTGGCCACAAGTAATTCACTATTGTTTTCCTAAAAAAACACCAGTAACTTTGTTGCCTTTATCTAGAGGATATTTTCTTCAGAGAAAGGAGAGCCACCACCACAACTGTTGCATGTGAACACATTTCTCTTCTTTTCCGTGGAAGTGGCAGATCCAGGCTACGGTAAGTAGGATTTTGATGTAGACTGCAATACCCGACAAGACAGAAGTAGTGATAATAAACAAGAACACCTAATCATGGGACTCCAACAGGTGGCCTACCGAAGTCTGACCCACACCCACATCCAGCATCCACGCCAGGTACCTAAGACTAATCATTGACAGCAGGCTTCACATGACAGCAGAAGTCAGATAAGTTACTTATCTTCAGTAACACCTTACCTGGTAGAGACACGATCTAGCCGGAGATTCCTTACCTTAGAATATCCTAGGCGTCGAGCTGGATCCACAAGTCTTTTGCTCGAACAATACTTTTGCACGCTGGTAGGTGGCGTTGGTCGGCTTCGCATGACATTGTCTGCATCGTCCACGTTGAAAGTTTCGCCCATGTCACCAATACAGGTGACACCTTGGCGCACTGACGTTAGTTACTATTCACGAATTTCCACACCAGGACCGCAGAGACAAGAAGTGCACATCTATGGTGTGTTTAGGACAACTAAGGCCCTAAAAGGGATCAGCTCTGATCCTAAATACTTGTCAGGATGTATGGGTTGGTAGAGAATCTGCAGCTAGATCATCAGAAATGTCTGAAACATTTCGTTACCGTAGGGAAGTAACTTGTCCATCTGATAGAGACATCTAGCCACAGATTCTGTATCTTAGGATAGATACCCAAGCAATAACATCCCCAGAGGAGGGACGGCAGACAAGTTTAGACCAGGAAATCCTGCAGGACAGAGCGACCCATAAGACCTTCCCTGTGGACTTGACGAACAAGTTACTTACCTTCGGTAACAATATATCTGTAAGAAACAGTAGTTCGGATTAGATTCCTTACCTTAGAATATCCCCAGGCATCAGACTGGATCCGGAAATTTTAGCTTAGCAGTACCCTTGCACGTCGGTAGGCGTCGTCCGCGGCTCCGCGTCAGTCATCGTGGGCGCCGTGATGACGTCGTCGGAGTACTTAGACGCTGCCTTCGCGCGCTGACGTCAGTTCTTATACACAGCTTTTCCGCGCCAGAAACGCAGAGCCATGTTAAAAACCAACACTGGTGCCATTGAAACTAGGGCCCTGAAAGGGGATGACCTTAACCCTAGATATCGGTTCGCAGAACGAGGAGGATGGGTGGGCGGTAAGGAATCTAATACTAACTACAGTTTCTTACAGATATATCGTTACCGAAGGTAAGTAACTTGTTCATCTGAAAGAAACATGTTAGTATTAGATTCCTTACCTTAGAACAGATACCCCAGCAATAACAAACCCGGTGATGGGTCTGCGAACCAATTATCACACCAGAAAGTCCTGGAGGACGGAACGGCCAAAGAGGCCATCCCTCCGGACTTGGCAGTCCAGGCAGTAGTGTCTTGAAAACATGTGCAGCGAGGCCAACGTAGCTGCCTGACAGATGTCCTGCAAGGAGACTCCTCGGCCCAGGGCAGTGGTATCAGCCGCGACCCGAGTGGAATGGGCACTCAGCCCAACAGGAGGCTCCTTCTTCACCAAGGAGTAACGAGCCTTGATACACAGGACGACCCACCGAGAGATGGTCCGCTCGTGCACCGCCGGTCCCTTCTTAGCTCCCACCTAACCAACAAAGAGTTGGTCATCCACCCGGAACGGGCGTGTGTGATCTAGATAGAACGAAAGCGTAGGTTTTGGGTCCAGACGGTGGAGCCGTTCTTCCTCCTTTGAGGGATGCAGAGGCGGAAAGAAGGTGGGGGGGGGGGGGTGATAGACTGCCCAATGTGGAAGGCTGTGACAACCTTGGGCAGGAAAGAGGGTCTAGTCCGCAACACAACCTTGTCCGGATGGACGGAAAGGAAAGGAGGTTTGGAAGAAAGAGCATGGAGATCACTCACTCTCCTGGCAGAGGTGATGGCAACCAGGAAGGCAGTATTCAGAGTAAGAAGGCGAAGAGGACAGTTGTGAAGTGGCTCAAAGGGAGCGCACATCAGATAGGTAAGAACAAGGTTCAAGTCCCACTGAGGCATCACAAACTGAACAGGAGGAAACGTGTGTGATGCCTTTCAGAAAACGAGTTACAATAGGGGACTTGAACAGAGATGGTTGATCAGGCAGCCTTAGAAAGGCTGAAAGGGCAGAAAGGTAGCCCTTGATAGTGCCCAGAGCAGAGCCCTGCTGGGCAAGAGAAAGAAGGAAGAGAAGAACCTCAGAAAGAGGGGCAGAGAGAGGATCCATAGCCTTTGCTGTGCACCATGCCACAAATCTGTTCCACCTGCAGGCGTATACCGACTTTGTGGAGGGACGCCTATCTACCAGAATAACATTACAGACTTCAGGAGGCAAGTCAAATGGCCTCAACTGTCGCCGCTCAATCTCCAAGCATGGAGGTGGAGACTGGACAGGTTCGGGTGGAGGACCGTCCCCTGCTGCTGCAACAGAAGGTCCTCCTGAAGAGGCAGACGAACCGGGGGATCGACTGACATACTGAGTAGCTCGGGATACCAGTACCTTCGTGCCCAGTCCGGAGCCACAAGGATGTGAAGTAGTGTGGCTCACTGGTTAGAGGTGGCAGACCCGAGAGCAGAGGACGGCCCGGGACCAGGGTTCGATTCCCGGCGCGGCAGGTTTCTGGACCAGGGTCAGCGGACTCGATAATTCTCTCGCCTCGGTGCCCACTCTGATCAGCGATCACACTCGGCAACTCTGGGCATTAGCTTGCCTCATCTTCACTAACGGCCCCACCAGACCGCCGGGGATGCCTGGTCTCACCCTGGAGATACCCATTAAGGGACCATCTCTCAGGGAAGCCAGGAAGGGTTTCGCAGCGGTCGAAGCGCCTTGGGACCCTCCGGGTAAGTAGTGTGCTATATAAATGCCTATACATACATACAGGATGACTGGGGCCCTGTCGAGTTTGATCTTTTTCAGCACTCTGGGCAGAAGTGGTATAGGCAGAAAGGCGTACAACAGACCGCAACTCCACTCGCGACGAAAAGCGTCTCCGAGCCAGTGCCGCCTTGGAAATTCCAACGCGCAGAACTGATTACATTGCGCGTTAACTTCGGTGGCGAATAGATCTAACCAAGGCTCTCCCCAATGCAGAAAGAGACCTTGCGCCACGTCCGAGTTCAGACGCCATTCGTGATCCATCGAGCACCGACGGCTGAGTTCGTCCGCCCTGGCGTTCAGAGAACCTGACAGGTGTTGAACCACCAGGGTCACGCCAGGATGTTCCAGCCACTGCCAGAGGCGCAGAGCCTTCTGGCAGAGGGTCCACGACCCCACCCCGCCCTGTTTGTTGCAGTACCACATGGCGGTGGTGTTGTCCGTGAACACCTGCACGACACTCCCCCGGACAGAGGGGAGGAATGCCTTCAGTGCTAGACGAATCTCCCGCAGCTCCAAAAGGTTGATATGGAGCCGGGACTCCGCCGGAGACCAGAGGCCTCTGATCTCCGCCTCTCCCATGTGGCCTCCCCAGCCCTGGTGGGACGCGTCCGTCACAACTAGGTGCTCCGGTTGGGGAAGGGAGAGGCGTCTGCTGCAGACCCAATCGCGGTCCGTGAGCCACCACTGGATCAATAATTGCCTCATTAAACGGAAGCAGAGGTTCTACAACAGAAGTAGGAGAGTGGAGAACTTTCTCAGAATATTAGATTTAAATTCAAAATAAGGAAGCTGAAGGTCCAAAAGTTCTGCTGCCTTTTTAATGACTGTATGGTAGGGGACAACATCCTTTGATGGAGCATCAGAAACAGGAGAAAGCTCCCACTTAGTCAAGGCCACGTGCCACTTTAAATTCCATAAAACAGTCATCAGAGTCCTCAACCTAACCTTCCTCCATTTCCTCCAGACGAAATCTCTGCTCCTCCAAAACTCTGAGCTTATCTACTATATCTTATTCTAGGCACCAATGCCGGTGGAGCGGAGACCGACTCCGAAGGACCTGGAGCTGGCGTCATACACGATCCGTTGGCACAGCCTGCGCCGATCGAGGTCGAGCTGATGACGCCAGAGAGGATGGAAACTGAGTCGGCGTCCTCGGCGCCGGGAAAAGACGGTGCCGCCGGAATAAATGGCATGAAGGGAGCATGGGCATAGGCCTGAGGAAACCCCAGATTAAACGCTAATGGACCCATGGGACCCGTAGGTGCTCCAGAGGGGTATATAGCCCTATGGAATACTCCATACATCGCATTTAGATAATGCGACGGATCTTGACCCGGGCTTGGAAAAGGAGCATAGGCCGCAGGGACAGACTCCGATGCAGGCGTTACCGTGTTCAGGACAGCCAGCGCCGACGGTGGATCCGATGGAGTCGCCTGCTCATCCAGCACAGGAATCTCTTCTACCGAAGCCAGAGAATGTTCTGAAGTCAGTGACGGAGCCGCCGTCTGAGATCGAACAGGAGAAGCTGCAGGCGGAGCCGATCCCACCGGAGAAGCTGGATTCGAGGGAGAAGGAGACACGAAGTCCGTACAGCGCCGATGGACTGGATAAGTCGACTTTGGCACCGCCTCTCTATCAGAATGGCGCTTCGAAGAGTGCCTCTTCTTTTTATGCTTCTTGGCTCTTGAAGCATGCCCCGACGTCTATTTCGAGCCTGACCTTGACCTGGAGCGTGACCTCGACCTTCTTCTTCCTCTTTTTTCTTTCCTAATTTTTGCCATGAAGAGCTTCGCTTCTCTTTCTTTCAAAGCCTTCAGATTAATTTTCCTGCAACAGGCACATCTCTCGACGTCGTGATCCGACGACAGACACCAAAAGTAGTCTTCACGTGAATCTGTAATGGACATATGTCCTCCGCACTCCCTGCAAGGCTTGATCCCGGACTTCCACAACGAAATCCTTGAAAGGAAACAAGTAGAAGCCCAGGAATGCAGCGAAACTACGGAGAGTCCTAGAAATACCGTTCGCATCGACGGCACAGAAAAAAAGGGAACTGACGTCATCACGCCGACGAGGCTCCTTTATGGCTCGAGTGACGTCAGCGGGTTTCGCAAGACGAGCCATGGTTCTAAGACGACGTCCTCGTTGGTGTGGAGAGCTCCAAAAAACTTCCAAATGCTGCTGGCGCAGGGGATATTCACAAGGTGAGGAATCCACTGGAAGATGTATCCATCAGAATAAAGAGAAGAGGATCAATAGACCGTTCTGTACAATATTTAACACATTTCTGCTACTGACAGGTGTACATAGTCGTGGTAGAGGGATGCCTGGCTGCTAAAATCATATCAAAGACTTCAAGGAGGAAGACTGAGTGCTGTCAACTGCAGCCACTCAATCTCCACACAAGAACGTGTAGAGTTGACAGGTTCTGGTGGAGGACCCTATCCCTCCTGTTGGGACAGAAGACCCCCCCCCCCCACCCCCCGCCCCAACCCTAACCCCCCCCCTGCCTGACTGGAGGATCGTGGCTCAGTTTTAGAAGCTTGGGATAACAAACTCTGTGCCCACTCTGGAGCCACAAGAATGACTTGAGCCTGGTTTCTCCTGATCTTCTTGATCACTCTAGACAAGAGTGTTATGGGCGGAAATGCATACAGGAGGCCAGAGCTTCACTTAAGATGAAGAGTCGCCTTTGTAATCCATCACACAAAACTGTTGACATAGTGTGTTCTCTGGTGTAGGCCAACTGGTCTAACCAAGGCTCTCTTACTGCTGAAAGAGACCTTGCACCACCTCTGGATAGGGGCGCCATTAGTCTTCTGGTAGGCATCGTCGGCTGAGTTTGTCCACCCTGGCATTTAGGAAATCTGCCAGGTGCCGAACCACCAGGAATATGCCCTGCTGTTCCAGCCATGTCCAGAGATGCAGGGCTCTTGACGACCCCACCCTCCCGTGTTTGTTGCAGTACCAGATGGCTCTGGTGTTGTCAGTGAACTCCTTAATTTCCCTTAATTGAAAGAAAAAATATTTTCAATGGCAAGCTAATCATTTGGAGCTCCAGCAAGTTGTTTTGGAGTCCGGATTCCGCCAGAGAACAGAGTCCACTGATTTGCAATTCTCCCAGGTGGCCTCCCTCTCCCAGGAGTGACACATCTGTCACTACTGTGTGATCTGGTAGGGGAAGGAAGAGGGGTGTGTGTCTCTAACCCAATTGCGGTTGGTCAGCCACGACTGCAGATCCTGCGCAACACCCTCTGAGATCTGGACCGTTTAGGAGATGCTGCACCCACAGGAACTTCAGGTCTCACTCCACAGCTTGCATATGCCATCTGGCATGTCTCTAGCAAGAAGCAGGAGGCCATGAGGCCCAGTAGCCTCAGAGTTGGTCTCACCGAAACCCAGGATAGAGGCTGAAATATCAGTATCATAGGCTGAATATCCTGGAACCGCCGGTCGAGGTGGGATAAACCAAAAACTGCACTGTGTCCAGAATAGTTTTGATGAAAGGACGCGTCTAAGCGGGAATCCTGTGCAACTTTGGCACATTGATAGTTAACCCCTGTGAGTGCAGAAGGTTCAACATAGTCTGGAGGTGGAAACAACAGCCTGGGGCGAGCCTGCCTTCAGAAGCCAGTCGTCAAGGTAGGGGAGAGACTGGCATCCCTGACCTCCGCAGATGAGCTGCAACCACAGCCATCACTTTGGTGAACATCCAAAGGGCCCTGGTAAGGTCAAAAGGAAGCACGGTGAACTGAGAGTACATGTGGCCTAATGTAAACCACAAATTGTGCCGGTGGACAGGCAGGACAGGAATATGAAAATAAGCGTACTGCAGATCCAACACTACTATACAGTCTCCTGGGTCCAGGGCAGACCAGACCCGAGCCAACGTGAGCATTTTGAATTTCTCCTTTTTGAGGAAGAGATTGAGAGTTTGGAGTCGGAGGACAGGACAAAGGCCCTTGTCCTTTTTGGGAACCAGAAAGTAGCAGGAATAATGACCACAGTCTACTTCTGGCACCGGAACCCGCTCTAGGACTCCCTTGGCCAACAGAGCCGTGAACTCCTCAGCGAGAACAGACAGATGATCCTTGGTCAGCCGATCGTGGGATGGTGGCATGGGGAGGGGAAGTCCTAAAAGGGAATGAGTAACCCCTTCGGACAATCTGCAAAACGCACCTGTACGATATTATGGACTGCCAGTGGGGCAGGTGATGGCAAATCCTACCACCAACTTGATGCCCATGCTAATAAAGGGGCAGACTAGGAGGGTTAGGCTACTGTACATTACAGTGGCTGGGCAGGAACTGGCATGATTGCAAGCCCTGTCCATAGCTGTGAAAGGCAGACTGAGATGTACGTGGGGGCATCAGAGAGGCGTAAGGACCTAACCGTAGCACAAGAATCCTTAAAGCACTCGAGCTCCGAACCTGCCTGGTCTCCAAAGAGAATGGTGCAATCGAAGGGCATGTACATATGGGAAGCTTGGTTACCCCTAAAGTAGCCAGTCATCCTCAGTTAGGCATGGCGCCCAAGGGCCACCGTTGTCGAAACCGCTCTGACTGGCGACTCGGGTCGTGTCAAGTTTGCATCAACTAATGTACTTCGCCGCGTCTCTCCGTTGGTGACAGCTTGGTAGAGTACATCACCGGCTTCCTCCGGGAACAGTGGCAGCACTTGGGCAACCGTATCCCACAATGTGTTTATGGAAAATATCTTCTTCCCAAATGAGTCCAGTCTCTTGGATTCCCTATCTGGGAGAGTAGTAGTGAAAGCGCCTTTGGAGGTGGGGGCTTGCACCACCAAGCTCTCACTGGTAGAGTGTTGCGTGAGGAGGTTTGGGTGCCCAGGTGCAGGAAGGTGGAAGTGGGCAATCAGCCTATTCATAGGAGCCCTTGTGCTGCAATTGGAGCCCCTGTGCTGCACTTGTCAATGAGGGAGTCATTGAATGGGAGTAAGGGTTCTGACGTGGAGACTCCCAGTTGCAGCACCTCTGTCAAGCGATCGGTCTGGAGTGCCACAGTGGAGTAGGGGGAGAAAGCAGACCAGTATCTGGAGACGTATCAAGGTCACTGGCCTCACCCAGGTCCTCACATCAGTTCACACTATGGTCTACCTCTTAAGGCTGGCATTCTAAAGTGTCCAGTGACCCCTCCCAGTCTTCCCCGAGGCCTAGTTGATGAAAATAAGCTCAAGCTCTGATATAGGAGGCAAAGCTCCAGCCAGTGTTGGAGCTGGCATCGTGCATTGCCCATCTGGCTTCATGACTGAGTAAGGGATGACAATGGGGGTGGTGCTTTTGGGGCACCAGAGGCCCAGAGAGAATCGGGACCAGCACTCTTGAAAGTCACGATGGCACGACCAGCGTCGGACTGAATTCAGGAATGGATGCCTGGGGCCCAACTGGAGCCAGGGCAAGAGCCACAGGATGGAACCAGATGGGGCCCCAAATTAAACTGGGGGGCGCAAAGGCGCGTTGACTGGGTTGGGCAGCCTAAATGATGTGAATGGCTTCATATAATTCTTTCATTTGGGCTGGGGTTGCACCGGCCTTTGGAAATTCAGGGAGGCGCTGAGCCGGCCCAGGCTCCAAGGAAGATGTATAACATGGAGAGGCTTCCTCGTCTTGTAGCTCTAGAGTAAGTTAAAGAATACTTTGACTTATTGCTCTTCTTTTTATGCCACCTATCCAAATGTCCCAAGGACTTCGAATGGGACGAGGGGGACTTTGGGTTCTGCCAACAATGGGACCTTCACCTCGACCAAGATCTTAACTTCCACAGAGTCGCATGCCGGGCTGCTAGCAGCTTCAGGTACTGCTCCCTCAAAGCCTTTGGCGACATGACCCGGCAATCGGAACATGACATGCTGTCCTGGTTAAGCTCGAGACAACAAAGACACACAGGGTGCGGGTCCGTCATGGACATCGGTCGGTGACAGGGTCCGCAGGGCTTAAAACCAGACTTGTGCGACAGCATCCTCCACATACTAGGAGGTAACCCTCAAAAAAGAGTTGATAAAACATCGAAATAAGCCTGTTGAGCAAGTTACTTACCTTCGGTAACGATATATCTGTAAGAAACATTAGTTAGTGATCAATTAATTATCTTAGATTTACCCCAGGCGTCAAACTGGATCCGGAAAGTTTATTTATTTATATATATTTTATAGAGCGCTTGGTTACACCAGCAAGTGTGTCCCCGCGCTAGTTGCTGCAGCTGCTTCAATAGAGTCGAGGCATGATTGCAAGAGTGTCATTAGTCCGAGCACTTTTCTTTGGGGAACAGGACTGTTTTAAGATATTTTCGGAAGATGAGCTCAGAGGTTTCCAGACGCAGCAGTCTTTCTGGCAGCTTATTCCATATCCTAGCAGTCATGACTCTAAAAGATTTTCCACCCATTCTAGCTCTTTTAAATTTCGGGACCTGCACCTATCCGGTGCCACAGGATCTTAGTTGGCGGGTAGGCTCGTACTGCTTCAGAAGGCTATGCAGATACCTGGGGCCTTTCCCATTGAGGATACGGTGTCCGACACAGAGGGCCTTAAAAGTCACCCGTTCCCTAATCGGGAGCCAGTGAAGGGTCCTCAGTGCTTTTTGTGCTCATGCCCTTCTGGGCAGTTGTAGGATCAAGCGGGCAGCTGCATTTTGTATGCGTTGTAGGTAGTCTCAGGAAGCATTTTACGCTGGCCCCTAGATCTAGTACATTTCCGTAGTCCAGCCTGGATATTATCTAGGCATGGACCAGGGTCTGGCGTAGTGGCATGGTCATGAGGTCCAATGTTTTCCTAAAGACCCGTAGCATGCCAAAGCAAGTGCTGCCACTTGTTTGGTCTGGTGGTCGAAGGATATGTTTTTATCTAGCCAGACGCCTAGGTTCTTCACTTGATTGCTGGGTGTAGGCAATTCACCCAGTTCGTCCGGCCACCAGGCTGAGGTCCACACTGATGGGGATTTGCCTACGATCAGTACCTCCGTCTTATTCCCATTAAGTCGGAGGCAGTTGTCTGCCATCCACTTGGACAACTCCTGTAGGCAGATCGCGAAGTTGGTGGCACATTACTCCTCTGGTTGCGTCAAGGTCACAATCAGTTGCGTTTCGTCAGCGTACGACACTATCTCAACCCCAAATTTGTCTGTGATCTCTCCGACTGGGGCCACATACAGATTGAATAGGGTGGGGGGCTGAGACTGGAGCCTTGTGGCACTCCCTGTTTGAGTTTTATTTCTTTGGACCTAAAATGTCCCTGTGCGACCTGGAAGCTGCGGCCTGTTAAAAATGATTCAAGCCACTCCCATGCTTTCCCTTTCACGCCCCCCTTTTTAAGACACTGTAGCAGTGTGTGATGCGCTACAGTGTCAAAAGCGGCACTGAGATCGAGGAGAATCAGTGCCGCCATCTGGCCTTCATCTGCATATCTTTGTAGTGCTTCCGTTGAAGACAGCAGGGCCGACTAGGTTGAGTGAAAGGCGCGGAATCCCGACTGTGAGGGGTGGAGCAGTCCATTAGTCTCAGCAAAAGCAGAGAATTGTTCATTGACTGCTTTCTCGGCAATCTTGGCAAAGTACGGGTGAAGGGAGATGGGCCGTAGATTTTCCAGTTTCTCTAAACTAATGTTAGGTTTTTTTCTCAACGGAAGGACTATTGCTTTCTTCCATGAGATAGGTACTTGTCCTGATTCGAAGGAGAGAGCAAGTAAGTGACTGATATAGCCCTCCAGAGTGGGTATGCTGCCATATAGTCTTTTTGGAGGCGCTGGATCACTCGGTGATCCTGATTTAATGCTTCCTGCTATGTGGCATATTGTTTCCTGTGACGGTACTAGAAATGCCGAGAGGCAATTTCTATCCTGTGTGGTCAAGGGAATTTCCGTCTTCCCATCACCTACTCTAGCTGCCTCCGGAAAAGCAGCGTAGATTTTACCTACTTTACTAGCAAAGAACTCTGCAACTTGATTGCAGGTTTTTACTGATCCATTTATAGGGGCTGCTGAGGGGGCGAGATCTGCTAGTTCCCTATATACTAGAAACATTTCCTTCATGGAGTTGTCGGCATCCTTGATTCTAGTACAATGACAGGTTTTTCTAGTTTTCCGGATAAGGGCGTGGTACTCCTTTAAGCCCTTCTTATATTCCGCTCTCTCTGTCTCAGAGAAACAACTCCGACATTTTCTCTTTTTTCATTTCGCTTTTTGTTCTCGCAGTTCAGTGTTGAACCAGGGGGCAGATTTGGATTTCCTCACTGGAGCATTCCGAGTCCAAGGTCTGTGTAGTCTAGCGCTTTTTGGATTCGCATGTCTAATGCTTCGCAGGCGGAATCTATTCCCTCACCCTCGGGAGGGCCTCCCGATATTTTTTTTTATTGAATGTCTCTGTGGAAAACTTTGCCCATTTCCTGCGTTTATGTAAGGTACCGGTCCCATTCTGAGGTCCATTATCCGGGACCGCTACACGAAAAGAGACTAGGAAATGGTCTGACCAAATCATAGGAGTTGGGGGCGCTACGGTTATGGTGTCCCAGTTAGCGTAGATAGGGTCCAGAAGATGACCTTGGCAATGAGTGGGCATTTCTGATTTTAGCAGCATCTGTATGCCTGCCAGCTCTTGTCCAATTTCCTGAGCTTCCGCGTTCGAAGTGTCGTCAAAATGATAGTTAAAGTTCCCTAGGAGGAGGAGTCTCTCATATTTGAGGGCAGAAAGCGTGAGGGTTTCCATCAGTTGAGTAGCAAAACTGACTCCAAGCCCAGGGGGACGATATATTAAAAATCCCTTGAGACAATACCCCTGGGGCACAGAGATGGAGAAAAACCCTGTCTCGCTGTTTGCAATTTCCATCTCTTCTAGGGTGCAGGCCAGATCTTGTTTGTGTATTATCGAGATTCCTCCCCCCTTCGCCTTCCTCCTGTCTATTCTCTTTATATCATATCCCGGTGGGAGGGCAGCCCGCACATCTGGTGCCGATGTGGTGTTAAGCCACGTCTACGTAAGGAATAGTGCATCCACCTGATCGTCCGTCAGGTAGTCATATATTTCCATTTTATGTTTCCCTAGGGAACGGCAGTTTAAAAGGGCGCGATTTAATATCTTTCCCTTACACCTAGTCCCAAGTTGTCTCTTGACTGCGAAGGGACAGTGCTCACATTTTTTGTCTCCATTCTTAATGATTATGCGGTGTAGACAGGTGTTATCCATGGGAGGACATAAGTTTCTCAGATATAGGGAGCTATAGTGTTTCCGGAAACTGAAACCCCCTGGCCCCGGTCGGTCATGGACGGGCACAGACGGGCTTGCCTTTGGCGCGCCCGCTGCGCTCGTCCGCTGCGCCTCCGACCAAGGTCAGGCATTTAAGGCAGAAGTGGAAGAGGGTGGGAGGGGCCAGGCAGCTGGAGCGCTCCCCTTACACCTCCTCCAAGATGGCGGCTGTTTGCTCGGTTTCTGCCCCGTAGCAGCACCTTAATCGGCTGCGGGGGGGGGTCAGCAGAGGTCTATGGGCACTGGGTGTGAATCGCGTGCACAAGTAACCAACAGTTTTAAAAAGCTAAAAGTCCCAAAATCGACAATCAGCCAACACAATAATTGAAACAACATGCCTCTTTACCTCCTGGCTTTCCGCCTCAAGAGGGAAGAGTTTTTCAAGCATTAACACTGCGCAAAGTAAATGACGTTTTTATATGCTCGCCAGAGGGCGGGAGGGGCCAGGCTGCTGGAGCGCTCCCCTTACACCTCCCCCAAGATGCTCGGTTTCTGCCCCGTAGCAGCACCTTAATCGGCTGGGAGGGGGGTGGGGGGGCACCGGGTGTGAAGCACGTGCACACCAACCAACAGTTTTAAAAAGCTAAAAGTCCCAAAATCGACAATCAGCCAACAGAATAATTAAAACAACGTGCCTCTTTACCTCCCGGCTTTCTGCCTCAAGAGGGAAGAGTTTTCAAGCATTAACACTGCGCAAAGTAAATGACGTTTTTATATGCTCGCCAGTAGTATCCCTGCTCCTTGGCAGCTGTCGTTGTTGGGCTCAGCGTATGTCGTTGGTGTCGTAGTTGCCGATATGACATTGCTGGAGCTACTTAGACACGCCCACGCACGCTGACGTCCGTTCTGTACATGACTCTCCGCGCCAGGAATGCAAAGCCATGCACGATACTGACCACTGGTGCATTGAAACTAGGGTCCTAAAAGGGATGACCTTAACCCTAGAAATCAGTTCGCAGAACAGGGAGGATGGGTGGGGCGGTAAGGAATCTATCACTAACTAATGTTTCTTACAGATATATCATTACCTAAGGTAAGTAACTTGTTATGTTATGTTATGTTATATTAATTTATTATGCGCACAGCGACTCCAGCTAAGGAGCATCCCGGCGCAGAGACAAGGAGAAACATAACACAACAGGAAAGGATAAGACCTAAAAGGGATAACTAAAACAGGAATGTTTTAATGGCTCTCCGAAAAGACAACAGGTCATCAAGCAGACGGATTTCAACTGGGAGGGTGTTCCAAATTAGTGCAGCTTTCACCCTGAAAGAACGACCCCCCATCCTGCTGAGCCTGAATCTGGGGACAACAGCAAGGGCCTGACCTTGAGATCGAAGGTTGCCGGTGGGAACATAGGAGGAGATACAGTTAGACAAAATTTCAGGGCCTATACCTCTTAGGATTTTAAAGGTCAAACAAAGGACCTTAAAAAGAATACGCTTCCTAACAGGGAGCCAATGCAGGGAGCGGAGGACATTAACCACCGGGCAGAATCTAGGTAGGCCAACAATGGCCCTAGCTGCGGCGTTTTGAACCCGCTGCAGACGAGTTAACTCAGCCTGGTTAGCCCCAGCCAGAAGAGAGCTAGCGTAGTCCAGGCGAGAGATGATAGTTGCCTGGACTACAAGCTGTCTGGTTGGGGCGTCAAAGAATTTAAGAACAGGTCTTACACCTCTTAACAGTCCAAAGCAACAGGCTGCAGTTTTTTTGGTATGCCCTACAAAGGTGAGACCCGCGTCCAACCAGACCCCTAGATTTTTCGCCTCCGAAACCGGGGTCGGAGTAGGGCCCAGCTCAGAAGGCCACCACTGATCGCCCCAAAGCTCTACTCCCTTCCCGACAACCATTACCTCCATTTTCGTGGCATTAAGCTGGAGACAGTTTCCTGTCAACCAGCTAGCCACCGCCTTCAGTCCAGACTGAAACCTGGGGGCATCTTGTTCCGCATCCCCGCTGAGAGTAACCGCCAGCTGTGTGTCATCGGCATATGAGACCAGAGTAAGGCCCCACAGCCTAGCGACATCAGCCAGCGGTCTCACGTATAGATTGAACAACGTGGGACTCAGCGAGGACCCCTGCTGAACCCCCATGGCCAGAGGCTGGAACCTGGACTTGAAGGGAGGGATGGCAACACACAGAAGGAACGGTTGTCCAGGAAGGAGCGGAACCATTGCAGCGCCTGGCCACCAATGCCAATCTCCTCGAGCCGATGCAGGAGGATGCTGTGAGATACAGTGTCGAAGGCGGCGCTGAGGTCTAACAAAATCAGCGCCGCCGTCTGACCAGCATCCAACCTCGCACGGAGATGTTCCACCATCACAAGAAGGGCGGTTTCCGTGCTGTGGCCAGCACAGAAGCCATTTTGTGTGGGATCGAGGGCATTGGTCCGGGCTAGATGTTCCGACAGGGCCAGATTGACATGGGCCTCTGTCAGCTTTGCTGGCCAGGGTAGCAGCGAGATGGGACGATAGCTTTCCGGCTTAGACGGGTCCAAGGAGGGTTTTTTAATGATCGGAGACACCACCGCCTGTTTCCATCTAGTTGGAACTACTCCCGACTCCAGGGAGAGGTTGACAAGGGAACGTACAACAGGGCGTCCCATAAAGGTCTGATCTCGGAAGAGAGCAGGTCTCACTGGATCAGATGGGGACCCAGATTTAACATGCAAAGCAAGTTTGTCAAATCCATCCGAGGTGAGAGGGGGGAAAGAGAGCAGGGTGATCTGATGAGGTGTCACATTGGAGCTACCCAACACGGTCCCAGTGCTAGGGAATGTCCGATATATAGCTTGGACTTTTCCCAAGAAATAGGAAGCAAGGGATTCGCAGTGTGCGACAGAGCTCCCAGCCGTAGAGGTAACCCGCTTTGACATAAGATCTTTGACCGCCTTGAAGATGGCCTTCGACGGGTTGGTGCTGTTCCGGAATTCTTCGGCATAGAAGGCCGCTCGAGCACGGCATATGGCCCGATGATAGAGCTTGACGGACGCGGCATATGCAGCTTTTAACTCAGCCCCATATGTCTTCCGCCAAGCCCTCTCCGCCCGTCTACAGGCTCCTTTCAAGGCGCGCAGAGCGCCATCAAACCAGGAACTCGACTCTCGAGGATTGATCTTCGTCGATACAATAGGTATCAGGGCGTCCAGAGCCCTAGTGAGCCAAGAACAAAAGAGGTCATACCCCTCCTCTACGTTGTTCAATGGACCCAAGGGTTCCACTGACAGAAGATGATGGAAATCTTCCAGCCTGAGTTTATTCCAGGGTCTCCTAGGTACCCGTCTAGCTGAGGAGGTAGAGGTGGTAGCTGATATAGGACAACAGATGGACACCAGAAAATGGTCAGACCATTCTACAGGAGTGATCGTCATGACTTTAGCCTCTGTCAAATTGGTGAAGAAAGGGTCAAGAATATGCCCCCCAGAATGAGTAGGCTGGGAGACCAGCTGGGAAAGTTGGAAAGCCTCTAAGTCCAGAGAAATACTACGAGTTGTCAGACTGGAAGGTGTGTCGAAGTGCAGATTTAAATCGCCCAGAATGGAGAAATTGGCACAGTCAGTGATCAAGGTGCCAACAATATCCGGGAAGGCATTCCTGAACGCCACGTCACTGCCCGGCGGACGATACACCACCATCCCAGAGAGTGTAAATTCTGGGCTGACAGACTTTAAAAGAGGCACTTTCACAGCCAGCAATCTTGAGACCGTTCCACACACAAGGAAAGCTGGACCTCACTGTAAGGGCTATTTCCCCCCCCCCTCTAGATAATCTATTCAAGGTGTACATAGAGTAGCCAGGGGGGCATACTAGATTGGGAATGGCAGTGTCAGCTTCCTGAAGCCACGTTCCAGTTATGGCAAAGATGTCCGGGGCTTCATTTTCAATCAGATCGTACACATTCTGCTGATGTTTCAGGATCGACCTGACATTTAGATTCATAATCCGCAGAGAGGAAGGAAAGCCCCTACTGTGGTGGGCGACAGAAGGAGAATTCCGGGAGAGAGGTAGCGGGGGCTCAAGTACCAAGCCATTGCAGGGGCAACGGTACGGACCACATAGAGGATGGACAGGCGGTAGAGTACAACTACAGCTCACCTTACCGATAGAATACAAGCTCTCCCTAGAAAAAGTCCGCATGACGATACTAGCAGGGTAACCCAGAGCCCGCCACGTCCCGCACGGCATTAGCGCGGACGGGCGCAGACGGGCAGGACTCTGGCACGACTCCGGCCACGCGAGGACACGCCCGCTGCGCGATCCCGCTGCGCTAGGGGAGGAGCATTAAATACGCGTTCCCCCGCTGGCGCATGCGCAATGAAGCGCTGTCAGGTCTAATGCCACACTCACCCCAAACCAAGATGTCCGCCTCCCCAGGAACCAACCCGCCAAGCGGCGGAGCGGGACACAATTATTGTGCAAGTGAGGGGAAATTGAGAGCGAGGGTCTGAGCGACCAGAAAGAATAAAATGCAAATCAGGTATTTAAAATCCTCTGAGCAGCAAGCGCCGTCACGCTCCTGTCGGCAGTGCGCTCCTGGTCAGGGGAGAGAGATCGGGGACTCGCGTTAAATACGCGTTCCCCCGCTGGCGCATGCGCAATGAAGCGCTGTCAGGTCTAATGCCACACTCACCCCAAACCAAGATGTCCGCCTCCCCAGGAACCAATCCGCCAAGCGGCGGTGCGGGACACAATTATTGTGCAAGTGAGGGGAAATTGAGAGCGAGGGTCTGAGCGACCAGAAAGAATAAAATGCAAATCAGGTATTTAAAATCCGCTGAGCAGCAAGCGCAGTCACGCTCCTGTCGGCAGTGCGCTCCTTGTCAGGGGAGAGAGATCGGGGACTCGCGTTAAATACGCGTTCCCCCGCTGGCGCATGCGCAATGAAGCGCTGTCAGGTCTAATGCCACACTCACCCCAAACCAAGATGTCCGCCTCCCCAGGAACCAACCCGCCAAGCGGCGGTGCGGGACACAATTATTGTGCAAGTGAGGGGAAATTGAGAGCGAGGGTCTGAGCGACCAGAAAGAATAAAATGCAAATCAGGTATTTAAAATCCGCTGAGCAGCAAGCGCTGTCACTCTCCTGTCGGCAGTGCGCTCCTTGTCAGGGGAGAGAGATCGGGGACTCGCGTTAAATACGCGTTCCCCCGCTGGCGCATGCGCAATGAAGCGCTGTCAGGTCTAATGCCACACTCACCCCAAACCAAGATGTCCGCCTCCCCAGGAACCAACCCGCCAAGCGGTGGTGCGGGACACAATTATTGTGCAAGTGAGGGGAAATTGAGAGCGAGGGTCTGATCGACCAGAAAGAATAAAATGCAAATCAGGTATTTAAAATCCGCTGAGCAGCAAGCGCCGTCACGCTCCTGTCGGCAGTGCGCTCCTTGTCAGGGGAGAGAGATCGGGGACTCGCGTTAAATACGCGTTCCCCCGCTGGCGCATGCGCAATGAAGCGCTGTCAGGTCTAATGCCACACTCACCCCAAACCAAGATGTCCGCCTCCCCAGGAACCAACCCGCCAAGCGGCGGTGCGGGACACAATTATTGTGCAAGTGAGGGGAAATTGAGAGCGAGGGTCTGAGCGACCAGAAAGAATAAAATGCAAATCAGGTATTTAAAATCCGCTGAGTAGCAAGCGCCGTCACGCTCCTGTCGGCAGTGCGCTCCTTGTCAGGGGATCTTACCTTAGAATAGATAACCCAACAATACCAACACCGGTGGTGGGTCTGCAAACCAAGATCACACCAGAAAGTCACGGAGAACACAACGGCCAAATGAGCCGTCTCTCCGGACTGGACTGTTAAGGTAATAAAGCTTAGTAAACGTGTGCAGCGAGGCACACATGGCTGCTTGACAGACGTCATGCAGGGGGACACCACGTCCCAATTCACAAGTCGCTGCTGTCGCCTTGGTAGAATGGGTGCGCAACCCCAACGGAGGTTCCTTCTTAGCAAGAGAATAACAGGCCTCGATACACAACATGACCCAGCGGGAGATAGTCTTTGTGTACAGCCTGCCTTTCTTGGCCTCAACATTGCCAACAAAGAGCTGGTCATCCACCAGGAACTGTTGTGTGCAATTGAAGTAGAATGAGAGTGCACGATTTGGGTCCAGACGGTGGAGCCTCTCTTCCTCTCTGGAAGGGTGTGGAGGTGGAAAGAAAGTGGACAAGGTGATAGTTTGCCCGATGTAGAAGGCAGGAACAACCTTTGGCAAGAAGGAAGGACGAGTGCAGAGCTCAACCTTGAACAGGCAGAAAAGGAGGTTTACAGGAAAGAGCATGGAGTTAACTCACGCGCCTAGCGGAGGTGATGGCAACCAGGAAAGCAGTCTTCAAAATCAATAACCGAAGAGGACAGTTGTGAAGTGGCTCAAAAGGAGAGCACATCAAATAAGTAAGAAGTAGATTCAAGTCCCACTGTGACATAACAAACCGAATAGGAGGGGAAAAAGTGTGTAATGCCTTTGAGAAGGAAAATGCTACTTACCAGTATGCATCTGTTCTTGGCATGTAGAGCTGCAGAGTTATACAAAGTTGCATAGATCGCCATCTAGTGTTGGGCCCGGATGTTTGCACTTGTTTACGTCCTGAAAAGTATTTGGAAGTCACGAGATAGGCGACTCCTCCTTTGGATCACATTGCGCATGGGCATCGGCTCCATCCTTAGATTGTTTTTCGCCAGCAGGGAAATGATGGAGCTTTGTTAGAAAACAGGAAGGATGTCCATGTAAGCTTTATCTAATTAAGATAATACTGGAACAGATAAAGTTAGCCGGGGAGGCGGGTGGGCGTGTGTAACTCTGCAGCTCTACATGCCAAGAACAGATGCATACTGGTAAGTAGCATTTTCCGTTCGAGTTATATGAGCAGCAGATTAGACACTGTTGCATAGATTATATAGCAGTACCCTCTCTTAGCGGCGACCACCAGTATCTGTTGCAGTAGTTTGAAATCGTGTTTTGAGTACAGAATGGCCCACAGTAGCTTGTTGTTTAGTTTGCACATCTACATAATAGTGTTTTGCGAATGTGTGCGGTGTAGACCATGTAGCTGCTTTGCAGATATCATCTAAGGGAATGTTCCCTAAAAAAGCCAGTGAAGCCCCTATCTTTCTTGTGGAGTGGGCTTTAGGAAGAACTGATAATGTACGTTAGCTTTGTGGTAGCAAATATGTATGCATTTGACAATTCACCTAGGTATCCCAGATTTTGATACGGGGTTACCTTTGTTTGGTGGTGAGAAAGACACAAAAAGCTGTTTGGTTTTGCAAAAGGGTTGTGTTCTCTCAATGTAGTCAAGCAATACTCTTGACATCTAAGGTATGAAGAGCTCTTTCTGCAACTGTTTGTGGCTGCGAGAAAATTACAGGTAGTTCCACAGATTGATTGAGATAGAAGGAAGAAATGACTTTAGGAAGGAATTTAGGATTAGGTCGGAGAACAACCTTATTATGATGCATCTGCAGAAAAGGTTCCTGAATGGTTAGTGCTTGTAGTTCACTGACTCTTCGTAGAGAGGTAATTGCTACTAGGAAAACAACTTTCCATGTAAAGTATTGTAGCTCACATTTATGTAAAGGTTAAAAGGGAGGTCCTCGAGGAAGCGATACAGTCTTTGGAAGCGGACTTCACGATTGACTAGGTTCGGTCAGCCATCCACTCATTACAATCTGGAAAGGCAGGGGGACCCAATGGGATACCCATTGATATATACAAACGTGCGTATGACCAGTTAGCCCCTCACCTACTGGCGATGTATCTTAATAGCCTGAAGTCAGGGGAACTGCCGCGAGACCAACGTATGGCCAACCATAGTCCTGATACCTAAACTAGATAAGCCCCTAGACGAATGTTCCTCGTACCGTCCCATATCCCTACTCAATGCTGAAGCCAAAATCCTGGCCAAATTGATTACTTCCTGGCTAACACCTCATCTTAGTACTCTAATCCACCTGGACCAATCTGGGTTTATGCCCAACAGAAGCACCGCACTTAACTTGCAGTGATAGTCCGCAAGCAGTGTATACAAGAGCCTGCAGTACTCCTAGCTCTGGATGCTCGCATGGCGTTCGATATGGTGGAATAGTCATATTTGTTTGCGGTTCTTAGGCATTTGGGGTTTGGTCCCAAATTCTGTGCCTGGGTGAAGTTGCTTTATTCACACCCCCTGGCACACGTGGTGGCTAACGGTCACATTTCCAGGGATTTCGCACTGAGCCGGGGAACGCATCAAGGCTGTCTGCTGTCCCCCCTGCTTTTTGCGTTGGCATTGGAACAGCTGGCAGCCTGGATCCCATGATTAAGGGGTTGAACTGGATGGCGTCTTGGGAAGATCGCATCTCATTGTATGCGGATGACGTACTTCTATATTTGACTTCCCCTAGGCGGTCTCTCATAGTGCTGCTGGATATCTTTAAAATCTTTGGGCGCGCATCTGGCTATACCATCAACTGGTCTAAATCTGTCTTGTTTGTTCTTAATGGACCTGCCCTGCTGCTTCTGGAGGACTGCCCCTTACGGGTTACGGAAGATTCCTTTAAGTACCTGGGTGTGTGGATGACGCCAAATCAGGAAGCTTTCATTAGTAAAAATTTAGAACCCCCCCTGGAGCGATTCCGGAAGGATGTGCAGCACTGGCATGCCCTGCCTCTGACCCTGCTGGGCAAGGCGGCCCTCTATAAAATGACAGTTCCTCTGCTGCTATACATCCTTGAAAATACCCCTTTCTCAGTCCCCTTGAAATATTTCACAACTGTAAACACATTGGTCTCAGGCCTGCTCTGGGGTAATAAACCGGCGCGCATATCCCATGGCAAGTTAGTCAGGGGTTGGTACGACGGAGGTATAGCTCTGCCGGATATACAGCTATATTACTGGGCGGCGCACTTGAAAATCATTAACCAATGCTTCACACACCCCAAACGGAGCCGGCATTTCAGGCAGACAGATTTGAATTGGGTGAGGCGGGAGTTCTCCCTGCACTATATGACAGGAGAGGCACCTCTTCCATCTTGGGCCCCACGGCACACATGGTAGGTATTTGGTACAAAGCCCAGGGTCGCCTTAAGTGTAAAGATGTTATAACTCAAATGACGCCGCTCTGGTGTGCACAGCAGCTGGGTAAACTTTGTAATAGCAAAGGATTCAAGGTCTGGGACACGATTGGCATTTCCACAGTAGGTGACTTATGGAAACAAGGTGCAATAATATCATTTGATCAACTCCAAGAACAGTATGACCTAGCGCCCACCCAAAGGTTCAGAAACCTCCAGATTAGTCATGCATTGCTGTCTGTCTTCCCACCTGGCACTGAAGTGCCTGAATCCACACCTTTAGAGGACCAGCTACTTACAGAACATATGCTCAAAAAAGTGACCTCCTGCACATATCGTAAAATAATTAACTTGCCGGACCCAACACTTAAATTGCGACACAGTTGGTCCACTGACGTAGGAGACTTCGATGAGGCGGACTGGCAGACGGCACTGTCCTCTCCGCGGTAGGTAGCCATACCCACCAGATTGCACCTGGTGCAGCTAAAAATACTCCACAGGATGTACTACAATCGGGTCACTCTGCAAAACATGGGGAGGGCTGAACACCGTCTCTGCCTGCGGGGTTGTGGAGAGGAAGGAACTTTTTTTTCACACTATATGGCAGTGTCCTGAGATAGCGACGTACTGAGCCAGGGTCATGAGAACTGTCTCACAGGTAGTGAAGGACTCCGTAACACCTGAACCGAGATGTTGCCTGCTGAACGTATGGGACCCAAACGACCTTTCCCAACCTGCTCAGGACTGGGCGACGCTGGGGATAATGTATGCAAAAAGGAACATAGCCAAATATTGGGGAACAGTGGAGGTACCGGTGTTTATTGACTGGTGCAGGGATCTTGATGCAGCGATGCTGGCCGAGAAAGTGGTGTACTCGAACCAAGGGTGTGCTCGTAAGTGGGGCAAAATCTGGGGGTCCTGGAACGAATATAGGGTTTTTTATATGATCTACCGTCTGAGGCTGAAGATGACTGATTAGAGGGGCTGGGGACACTGAGCTGGGTGATAAGACGCATGAATTTCTGAAGTTTTTTATCACTGTAATGTCTGCTGTAATGCTGTTGATTAAGAGGTACAATCGACATAACTATATGCAATGTAAGTCTGAATTATGCCCTGCATTTGTTCTTAATAAAAACTGTTTTAAAAAAAAGGGAGGTTCCATTAACCTTGTGAGAACGATGTTTAAATTCCACACAGGTGAAGGTGGTGCTCTGGGAGGAATTATTCTTTTGAGGCCTTCCATAAAGGCTTTTATGGCAGATACTCTGAAAAGTGATAGATGCAGTGTATTTTGTAGATATGCTGCCATGGCAGCAAGATGCAGTCTTATAGATGTGTAGGCGCACTTACATCTTTGGAGGTGTAATAAGTAGCCTATGATGTGTTGGATAGACACATCTAGGGGATGGAAGATGTTGTTATGACAATATATTACAAAACGTTTCCACTTGGCTGCATAGAATGCTCTAGTGGTGGGACGTCTAGCTTCTTTAATGACGTCCATACAGTTAGGGGGTAGGTTAAGGTAACCGAATTCTAGGACCTCAGAAGCCAGATTGCAAGATTGAGCTGAGTTGGGTCCGGGTGTCTGATCTCTCCATAGTTCTGGGTTAAGAGGCGTGGAGATAGGTATAGCTTTTGGTGCGGTACTACAGAAAGATCCAGCAATGTGGTGTACCAGGGTTGTCTGGCCCAAGTTGGAGCAACTAGAATTAGGGTTAGGAAATGTTGTTGTAGTTTGCGTACCAATAGTGGAATGAGTGAGAAAGGTGGAAAAGCATACGCAAATCTGCCTGACCAGTTTATCCATATCGCAATTGCCTTTGGACAGTGGGTGTGGATATCAGGCGGCGAAATTGGGCATTTGGTGTTTTCGTGGGTGGCGAAGAGATTTGTCTGAGGTTGTCCCCACAGCTGAAAGAACAGTTGAAGAACTTGTGGATGAAGTTCCCACTCGTGGATCTGTTGTGTCTGATGGTTCAACAGATCGGCTATGGGGTTTTGTACCAACACGTTGGGCTAAGAGGAAAATGTTCTGAGGTATAGCCCACCTCCATATGTTCTGTGCTAGCGTAGAGAGTTGCAGAGAATGTGTACCGCCTTGTTTTTGTATGTAGTACATGGCTGTCATGTTGTCCGAGTGGACTAAGACAGCCTTGCCTGATATTTGCTTTTGGAATGCTTGTAAGGCAAGAAATATGGTTAGTAACTCCAGGTGGTTGATGTGGAGTAACTTTTGTTGTGGTGTCCACCTGCCCTGCATGGTGTCTCAGTAGGTAAGCTCCCCAGCGGGAGAGCGATGCGTCTGCTGTCATGACTATTTGAGAAACCGGCTCTAGGAACGGTCGTCCTTTGGAAAGATTTTTGGTGTTCCACCACTGCAGAGAGCGGTGAGTACGACCGTCCACCAACACTAGATCTGGTAACTGACCTTGAGCCTGGTTCCATTGCCGTGCTATGCAGTCTTGAAGGGGACGCATCTTGAATCTTGCCTGAGGCACTATGAATATGCAAGAGGCCATCATCCCTATAAGTAGCTGGAAGAGTGTTCCGGTTGAAATTTTGTTAGAAGAGCTTGCATGTTTGCTATTCTGACAGGAGGGGCATAAGCTAGCGCTTTTGAGGTGTTTATTGCGTCACCTAGGTATTGTTGTATTTGGGACGGTTGAAGGTGGGACTTGGTATGGTTTACTGTGAACCCCAGGTCGTGGAGTAATTGGATTGTTGCATGAGTGTGTTGTACACACTGGCTGCATGAGCTGGCTTTTATGAGCCAGTCGTCGAGATATGGGAAGACGTGAATATGCGGTCTTCTTAAGTGTGCTGCCACCACTGCTAGGCACTTGGTAAACACTTGTGGTGCTGTTGTGACTGCGAAAGGGAGTACTTTGAATTGATAGTGCTGACCATCCACTACAAATCTGAGATACTTCCTGTGAGAGGTGTGAATGGGAATGAGGAAATAGGCCTCCTTGAGATCTAGTGTAGCAAGGAAGTCGTTTTGTGAAAGCAGAGGAAGGACCTGCTGGAGTGTGACCATGTGGAAGTGGTCTGATTGTATGTATAGGTTTAAGGGTCTGAGATCTAGAATAGGTCTTAGAGAGCCGTCCTTCTTTGGGATAAGAAAGTACAGGGAGTGAACTCCCTTGTTTTTTTGGTGCAGGGGAACTGGTTCTATTGCACTTTTTTCTAAGAGGGATATTACCTCTTGCTTTAGCAGTAACACATGTTCCTGTGACATTGGACGCTGTTTGGGTGGTATGTTTGGGGGAGGGGGTTTCGGGGGGGGGGGGGGGGGGGGGGGGGGGTAATGTTAGTTCCAGACAGTAACCCAATTGAATTATTTGTCGCACCCACCTGTCTGATGTGATGTTGGTCGAGACGGGAAGGAATTGCTGTAGTCTTCCCCCGACTGGAGTGGAATGGAATGTGGTGTGGGGGAAGTGGAGGGAAGTCATTGGGTAGGGGTGGAGGCAGAGCGTGAGTAGTTAGTTTTGCCTCTGCTTTTATTATTGTTACCCCTGTAACCACCTCTGTGGTAGCCCCTAGTGGAGGTGGATTGGGTAGGGGTTTTGAAAGAAGTGGAGGGGCTATCTGAGGAGTAGCCCCTGGTGGTGCTTCTGTAGGATGAGCGACGAAAGGAGCATCTGGGAGCTTGCGACTGCAAGGCTCCCATAGATTTAGTTGTGTCTGTATCCTTTTTCATTTTCTCCAGGGACACGTCAACATTAGGGCCAAATAGGTGTTGCTCATCGAATTGTTGATTGAGGTTGAACTCTGGACTTCAGGTTTGAAACCTGAAATACGTAGCCAGGCATGCCTACGCAAAAGGACACTGGTGTTAATTGCCCTTGAAACAGTATCTGCGGCATCTAGGGCGCAACGGACAGAGGTATTGGTGATAGTTTTACCTTTTTGTATGAGTTAATTGGCCCTATTTTTATATTTTCTGGGAGATGCTGCATTATGGATTCCAGCTCATCATAATGTGCCCTGTCATACCTTGCTAGCAGCGCTTGATTATTGGTGATGCACCATATGTTTGCTGTCTGTGATGCCGTTCTTTTGCCAGAGTCGTCTAGGAGTTTAGACTCATCTGGTGGGGGGGGGCCTCACCTGATATTTGGGAATTGGCCCTTTTTCGTGCATTGGAGACTACAAGGGAGTCTAGTGGTGCGGGCCTTTAATGTAGACGGCATCTGTAGGTGCAGCCTTATTCTTTTTTCTCGATCCGGGGGTTGAGGACTCTAGCCCTGACTGGATCTTTAAATACCTCTGGTGCATGCTTAATGACCCCCTTAAACATGGGTAGAATTGAGGTGGACCTTTGAGTGGTGTCCATGCGCAATGTGATCCAAAGGAGGAGTCACCTATCTTGTGACTTCCAAAGACTTTTCAGGACAAAAACAAGTGCAAACATCCGGGCCCAACACTAGATGGCGATCTATGTAACAGTGTGTAATCTGCAGCTCATGTGCCACCAACATCTATTTACAACAGGGGACTTGAAAAGAGAGGGCTGATCAGGGAGCCTGAGAAAGGCTGAAATCGCAGAAAGGTAGCCCTTAATAGTGCTCAGAGCAGAGCCCTGCTGGCCCAGAGAAAGAAGGAACAAAAGGACTTCTGAAAGAGGGACAGAAAGGGGATCCACAGTCTTTGCTGTGCACCATGCCACAAATTTGTTCCACCTGCAGGTGTATACCGATTCAGTGGAGTGACGCCTCCTTAATGCAAGCCTTCAGATTGCATGCCTTCAGTGTAACTTGAAAATTCCCTTAGATCACACGGCAATCACAGCCACCATCCTTTCCATTCAATCATACATTTGTATCAATGCCAAAATAGGACACCCCCACAGTTGTGGATGCAAGCACATCAAAGTTGAAGCTCCCAATTATAAGAAAATATTCAATTTTATTATCGTAATTAATATCAAAAATGTTAAAAACACAATAATAGGAATAAATCACATTGACAATCCCCCAACAATTATAAAAACATTAAAACCATCACTAAAGAGACATTGTTAGGTGCTTCATTGCGAAAACATCCCAAATCATTAATTTGTTAGGATCTATCAACACTGTTAGGCTAGTATCATCAATCCGAACACCATAGTCCCTCGAATTTAATCACAACAGAAGCGTTGACGCGTTTTGGTGGGCTGCATGCTATGCACCACCTTTATCAAGACAAGGGCAGTTGATTGTCTCTTTTCTTTTAAAACATTAAAAATTCAAATTATCTCTACGGTATCACTCCTTGGGCAAAATACTGCATGCGCTCCTTAAAAACGGATACAGTAATCCTTCTAGGCTGTGTTCATTCAAACGTGTGGTACATTAACAACTTCCTCTGTTCGTCTCATCAACCTGTCTAGGTATTAGTACTTAAACTATGAGCATTCGCTTCCGTAGTGAACAAACCTGCTGTTTAATTACAGCTACCCTCCTTGTATTTGATTTGCAGCAATCTATATTTTTATAGCGCATATGTCGTCCTCACTGTTCCAGTGACTCAATGCTGCGGGACACTGCTGGTTAAAAAAATCTGAGTAGTTTATTGATGCTTCGGTTTCCAATCACGGTAAACCTTATTTTCGAAGAAAAAAAATGCATGTAACGTCCAGTCTCGAGTTAAATTGATATCACAGACTTCAGGAGCCAAGTCAAATGGAATAAACTGTCGCCGCTTAATCTCCATGCATGTAGGTGGAGGCTGGACAGATTCGGATGGAGGACCGTCCTCTGCTGCTGCGACAGAAGATCCTCCAGAAGAGGCAGTCGGATCAGGGGATCCATGCTCATACTGAGTAGCTCGGGATACCAAACTCTTCCGAGCTCAGACCGGGCCCACAAGAATAACTTGGGCCTGGTTGTGCCTGATCTACCTCAGCACTCCGGGTTGAAAAGTTATATACGCGGAAAGGCGTACAATAGACCGCAGCTCTACTTGTGAAGAAAAGCATTGTAAAGCGAGTGCTGCCTTGGAAATTCCAACGCGCAGAAGAGAGGACATTGCACGTTCTCTTTGGTGGCCAATAGATCTAACCAAGGCTCTCCCCACTGCTGTAAGAGACCTTGCGACACATCCGTGTGAAGAAAAGCATTGTAAAGCGAGTGCTGCCTTGGAAATTCCAACGCGCAGAAGAGAGGACATTGCACGTTCTCTTTGGTGGCCAATAGATCTAACCAAGGCTCTCCCCACTGCTGTAAGAGACCTTGCGACACATCCGTGTGAAGACACCATTTGTGATCCATCATTCACCTGCGGCTGAGTTCGTCTGCTCTGGCGTTCAAGGAACTTGCCAAGTGTTGAAACGTCAAGGAAATGCCTTGACGTTCCAGCCATGTCCAGAGACGCAGAGCCTCCTGACATTGGGTCCACAAACCCATCCGCCCTGCTTGTTGCAATACCACATGGCGGTGGTGTTGTCTGTGAACACCTGCACTACTCTCCCCTTGACAGAGGGAAGTAATGCCTTCAGTGCAAGTAGGATCGCCTGGAGCACCAGAAAGTTGATATGGAGCCTAGACTCTGCTGGAGACCAGAGGCCTCTGATCTCCGCCTCTCCCATATGGCCACCCCATCCCAGGAGGGAAGCATCCGTCACCACAGTGCTCCGGTTGGGGAAGGGAGAGGGATCTGCCACTGACCCAATGTTGGTTCATGAGCCACCACTGTAACTGCTGTGCTGTCCCCTCCAACATCTGGACGAGCTCGGACAGGTCCCCCTGATGCTCTGCCCACTGGAACTTCAGGTCCCACTTTAGAGCTTGCATATATCATCTGGTATGATCAGCAGGATGCAGGAGGCCATGAGGCCCAGCAGCCTCAAGGTAATCCAGACCGAAACCCAGGACAAGGACCAAAAGAACGAAATCATAGCCCGAATGTCCAGGACTCGCTCCTCGGGAGGATAGACCCCGAATCTGCACCCTGTCCAGAACCGCTCGGTTGAAGAGTAGCTTCTGAGAGGGGATCATGTGTGACTTCGGCATGTTGGAGAACTCCAGCAAATGCAGGTCAGCTGTAGTCTGGAGGTGGGAGCCAACTGCCTGAGGCGAGCCCGCCTTCAACAACCAATCGTCGAGATAGGAGAATACTAAAACCCCTGATGGAAGTAACCGTCCTGCAAGTCCGACGCTACCATCCAGTCTTGCTGGTCTAGAGCAGACGAGATCTGAGCAAGTGTGAGCATCTTGAACTTCTCCTTCCGGAGGAAGCGATTGACAGTCCGAAGGTCTAAGATAGGACGCAGGCCCTTGTCCTTTGGAACCAGGAAGTAGTGGGAGTAACAACCACGACCTACTTCTGGCATTGGAACACGCTCAATGGCCCGCTTGGCCAAGAGGGCTGCAACTTCCTGCTGGAGAAGTGCAATGTGATCCCCCGACATGAGGTGGTACTAAGGTGGAATGGCTTGAGGGGTAGTCTCAAAGGGGAGGGAGCAACCCCTTCGTACTATCTGCAAAACCCACCTGTCCGTAGTGAGGGTGCACCAGTGAGGGAGGTAATGGCAAATCCTGCCTCCCACTGGTGTTTGGTGGGCCTGAAAGACCGGACTAGGAAGATTTGGAGGCAGGAGGTGGTAGACTGACCCGCCCGCTGGCCCCGTGACCCTCCTCTGGTGGGTCCCACGTCCGCAGCTGCGCTTAGATGAGACTGTTGCCTCACAGGCCTGTGGCTCTGAAAGGCAGAGGAGGAAGGAGAGCGCGTGGCCTAAGGACTTTATCGTAGCCCATGAGTCCTTAAAACTCTCCAACCCACTATCTGCTTGTCGCCAAAAAGGTGAGTGTCATCAAAGGGCATGTCTATCAGAGTGTTCTGTACAACCCCATAAAAGCCAGGCGTGTCGGCGTAACTCCACTGTCGTGGAAATCGCTCTGCCCAGTGAGTTGGCGGTGTCAAGGCCACAACTTGGCTGTGTCTCTCCCCTCAGCAATAGCCTGGGAGAGCACCGTCCGGGCCTCCTCCGGACACTGACGAAGCACCAGCGCAACCGTGTCCCACACAGAGTGGGAATAACGGCCCAAGGTGCAAGCAGTGTTCACAGACCGCAGCCCTGAACTGGCGGAAGTAAAACATTTCTTCCCAAACTGTTCCAGTTTCTTGGATTCCCTGTCGAGTGGTGCAGAAGGGAATGCGCTTGGGGACGCAGAGGCCTCGACAACCAAGCTCTCAGGGGTACGGCGTTGGGAGAGGAAAATGGGGTTGCCCGGGGCTGGCGTTTGGCAACGTTCTTATCCACAGGAGCCCCCGATTTGGGCTTGGACCAGGTGCCCAAAAGAAATTCCAAAATTGTGTCATTAAAGGGCAGCAGCGGCTCCGTAGAGGAAGACGCCGGCCGAAGCACTTCTGTCAGGACGTTAGCCCTGACAGCCACTGTTGAGAGCTCGAGATAGAGAGCCTCAGCTGCTCTACGCAACACCCCAGAATATGTACCACCTTCTTCCGTAGCCACGGTAGAATGAGACAGTGTGCCAGGTTCTGGAGTAAAATCCAGGTCACCTGCATCCTCCAATTCCTCTTCCCAGTCCGGGTCTAACTCGAACTGGGCTGCGAGAGGGTCCTCAGACCTCTCCTAGTCATCCCAACCTGCAGGGCAGGCGGAAAAGAGGGAGGCAGATGGAGAAAGGGATATAAAATTCCCCATCGGCTTAGGTATCGGCATCGATCGACACCGGTCCGGCGCAGTCTCCACATCGGGGTGATAGCTTCTGCCATGGAGCCAGCCGAAGCCGGTGGTGGTGCCATAGACGTCGATGTCGGTGAAGGTCGTACGAGGCCACCAGACATCGGCTGGGATCGATGCATGGATTTATGGGGGTCTTGCAACATCGAGACCGGAGTCGTCAGCAACGAAGAAGAGCAAGGACCCCTAGTCGGACCCGAAGGCGTTCCGGCGGGCCCGATAGGCCAAAAGGGCGGGCCATGGCTGACAAAGTCCTGTAGCTGGGCCGGAGTCACCGACGGACCCGGGAAAGGCGGGTAGGCCGTCGGTAACTGTGCAAACTCCACTGTAGTAGCAGCAGAGTGGCACCACCCGCAACCTCAGCCATGTTGCGCGACAGGCTAGGGGAAGGCGAAGAGCGACGACGCTTCTTCGACTTCTTGTGCTTCGCCTTACCTGACTCTGAGTGAGAAGACTTAGTCGAACGATGGGGGTGGCTCCGCTACCGGTCCCTCGACCTCCCACGGGACCGGGACCTTGAACTGCATGGAGCCGACTCCCAAGCCTCCAGCAACTTTCGGGACCGCTCCCACAAGGTTTTCAGAGCCATGGCATGGCATTCGGGGCACGACTCGGAGTCGTGGTCGTGCCCCAGGCAGTAGAGACACTTACAATGTGGGTTTGTCACCGACATCGTGTGGGGACAAGCCGCGCAAGACTTAAAACCGGGCACCCCTATACATCAGGAGTCAAAGACCCAAAAAACAGACACAAAAGTCCCAAAAATAACTCATTCAAAAAGTGACTGGGGATACCGCTCTCTCTGGATCTGCGCTTGCTGGCACGGAAAAAGAAAGACAGACTTCAGCACGCGTGGGCACGTCCCAGTAGCTCCAGCTACGTCATCTCGGCGACTACGATGCCAACAATGTACGCGGGGCCGCAAGAAGACGCCTGCCTACGTGCAGGGTTACTGCTGGCGAAAAGTTTCCGTATCCAGTCTGACGCCTGGGGGTAATTCTAAGGTAAGGAATCTATCACTAACGTGTTTCTTTCAGATAAAATACCAGAGGCATACCTCTTCTCTGGCTTCGCGCTGGCTGTTGCGGAAAGAAAAAGAACGAACGTCAGAGTGAATGGGCAACGTCACTTCCGGTGCAGGCGATGACAGACCCAATCAATGGCACCTACCAGCGCACAGGGGTCATGCTCGCGAAAAATCTTCCAGATCAAGTGTGACGCCTGGAACATTGAAAAGGTAAGGAATCTGCAGCTTGAAGTCTCTATCAGACATATAATATAACAACTTAAAACATAACAAGGAATCAAATTAATATAATGCTTTTAAATTCTTAACTGGAAAACTGCAACATGAAGTTGCTTCCCAAATCTGTCAAAATCTGTGAGTCTTTTCACTTGGAGTGATCTTGAGGCTGCGCCAAGTAAAACATACACTATTTACAGTTATTAGTGGCCATTAGTAACAGAGGTACCTCCATGACACTTAGTAAAACGCAGAGATTTGAAAAATGTCAATGAAAAAAATGTAAAATAAATCAAAGGACGATTTTTATACCACTCAAAACAAAGACCATTTGGCTGAGAAGGTCCACATGGATAGTGCCACAGCAACTATACTTCAGCTGTCAACTATGATGCGAGTTCACGTTTGCGCCATAAAAGCTATTAGGTCGTGGCTATGCCTTTTCCAAATGATTTAAAATGGTTCTGAGACACAGGCTGTACAGGAGCAGGACAGGGCATCTCAGGAGCCCCCATCACATAAAGCATACACTTTAACAAGCCTGCTCAGAATGTGCAGTAAGCCATTACCCAGGGTTCTATTTATCATTCATGGGAAGCATAATTACCTATTATTCCTTGTACTTTCACTTTCGGAGATGCCTTCCAACAGGACTACATAAGTTTTCTCATCATTACTACTGCCCATTCCTTTGCTGCCCAAAATGTCATGCCCACCTATTTATTCAAATGCAATCCTCTATAAACTAGTAGTTTATAGTAGTTCCTGATTAAAGGTCCATAGTTCAGAACCAAAACAGTTCAGTAGTTTGTTATGATTATTCAAACAAGGGATATCTAGCTCAATCCTACCCAGAGATCTGCATATTGAGGTATGGATTAAGAGTATACTTGCAAAAGGATTTTAAATGATCAGTCTAACCAAACTTGCACTTCTATACGTACTTCAACTGCATTCTTCTTTCATACTCATCTTCACTCTGCTCCGTAATTTCTTTTATTTGGGAAAAAACAGTGAATTTTGTTTTTATTCAACTGTTTGACAAGATGAATAAACTGACAGGACAAGAGATATAGTTGTTACTGTAGATCAATTCCCTCATACATAGAGCTGTCTCAATCTGTTCTCCTTAGCAACCAAGACGGTGATTATGATAATTGTCGCCAGGCCCCTAAGTCAGAACATTTTCTGCAAGTTGGTACCTTGAGTAATGTAAAACATTTACATAATTATAAACAAAAAAAAAGCTCACCTAAATTTCATCTCCTGGCAAAATGATAGATCATCTCGCCTTTCCATCATCACCTCTACCAGTTGGCAGAGTTTCGTTTTTATTTGGATCGCATGCACTAAATTTCCAAGAACACGAACATATCTGTATAGAAAACATAAAAGACTATCGGTGTGAAACTGAATAGTACGCATGTACAGCTCTAGCAAAAGTAAATGCTTACATCTTTAATAAACATTCTTGGCTTTCCAACTTTAAATTAAATATGGATATTTAATATCACCAATACAAATCTAAAACTAGCTCACTCTTATCTATTTAAACCATGAATGTATACAACAGATCGAATGTATTAGGGCAAAATAACGTAACAGACTGCCCACGATTATTTAATTCTTCCTCCATGTTGTTGAACCTTAAAATCTATTTTATTAGCAGTAACTCATGTACAATAACATAAAAATAATTTAAATATTGCAATTTGAAATGTCAAATATACCATCTGTATAGTCCATAAAACTGAGTAGGTAAACCATATTAAGAAAAAGAACTAAAAACGTACAGAAACAGATTAAATTAGTCATCATTTCACTAATATAGACAGAAGACTTGATCTTACCGGACCAGATTTAACATCATAGTCTCAATGCTGGCTTGTCCCAGATGCTCTGAGCTGCCTTCAGTATGGTTATCAAGTAGGTTCTTCATTATTGCAATTGTTTGCTCAACAAACTGGGTATTGATGTCATTCAACAGAACCTGTGAATAAGCACATTTGGCCATGAGCCATAGGAATTCTTAACTGTTTTTTCTTTTTTGGGGGGAAATGAAGCTGAGGAATTAAAGCGCAAATTACTTACCTTCAGTAACGATATATCTGTAAGAAACAGTTAGTATTAGATTCCTTACCTTAGAATATCCCCAGGCGTCAGACTGGATACGGAAACTTTTGTGTAGCAGTACCTTGCGCCTCAGTAGGCATCGTCTGCGGCTCCGCGTCTGTCGTTGGCACCGGGATGACGTCGCCGGAGTACTTAGACGCCGCCCTCGCGCGCGGACGTCAGTTCTTATACATAGCTTTTCCAGACCAGAAACGCAGAGCCATGATAAAAACCAACACTGGTACCATAAAACTAGGGCCCCGAAAGGGCATGACCTTAACCCTAGATATCGGTTCGCAGAATGGGGAGGATGGGTGGGGCGGTAAGGAATCTAATACGAACTACTGTTTCTTACAGATATATCGTTACCGAAGGTAAGTAACTTGTGCATCTGAAAGAAACAGGTTAATATTAGATTCCTTACCTTAGAATACCCCAGCAATACCAACTCCGGTGGAGGGTCTGCAAAATAATGATCACACCAGAAAGTCCTCGAGAACGGAACAGCCGAAAAAGCCATGTCTCCGGACTTGGCTGTCCAGGCAGTAGTGTCTTGCAAACGTGTGCAGCGAGGCCCACGTAGCTGCCTGACAGATGTCCTGCAAGGGGACTCACCGACCAAGGGCAGTAGTAGCCGCCGTGGCCAGAGTGGAATGGGCCCTCAGCCCAACAGGAGGCTCGTTTTCAGCCAAAGAGTAGCATACCTTGATGCACAACACGACCCACCAAGAGATGGTCCGCTTGTGCACCGCCCGACGTTTCTTAGCGCCCGCGTAACCAACAAAGAGTTGGTCATCCACCCAGAACTGGCGTGTGCGATCCAAATAGAATGAGAGCGTACGATTTGGGTCCATACGGTGGAGCGTCTCCTCCTCTTTCGAGGGATGCGGAAAGAAGGTGGGCAAGGTGATGGACTGCCCGATGTGGAAGGGTGTGACTACTTTGGGCAGGAAAGAGGGTCGCGTCCGCAGGATTAGAGGAAAGAGCCTGGAGCTCACTCACATTTCTGGCAGAGGTGATGGCAACCAGGAATGCAGTCTTCAGAGTAAGGAGACGAAGAGGATAGTTATGAAGTGGTTTGAAAGGAGGTCACATCAGATAGGTCAGAACAAGGTTCAAGTCCCACTGAGGCATCACGAAAGGAACAGGAGGAAACATATGAGTGATGCCCTTCAAAAACCTATTTACAACTGGGGACTTGAACAAAAAGGGCTGATCAGGGAGCCTTAAGAAGGCAGAAATAGCAGAGAGGAAGCCCTTGGTAGTGCCCAGAGCAGAGCCCTGCTGGGCAAGAGAGAAGAAAGTGGAGAACCTCCGAAAGAGGGTAAGAAAGGGGATCCACAGCCTTTGCTGTGCACAATGCCACAAATTTGTTCCACCTGCAGACGTATACCGATTTTGTGGAGGGACGCCTGGCTGCCAGAATCACATTACAGACTTCAGGAGGCAAGTCAAATGGCCTCAACTGCCACCGCTCAATCTCCACGCATATAAGTGGAGACTCGACAGGTTCGGGTGGAGAACCGTCCCCTGCTGCTGCGACAGAAGGTCTCCTGAAGAGGCAGACTAATCGGGGGATCGACAGACATGCTGAGTAGCTCGGGATACCAGTATCTTCATGCCCAGTCCGGAGCCACAAGGATAACTTGGGCCCGGTCGTGTCTGATCTTCTTCAGCACTCTGAGCAGAAGTGGTAGAGGCGGAAAGACGTACAACAGACCGCAGCTCCACTCGTGACGAAAAGCGTTTCCAAGCGAGTGCCGCATTGGAAATTCCAATACGCAGAACTGATGACATTGCGCGTTCTCTTCTGTGGCGAATAGATCTAACCAATGCTCTCCTCACTCCTGAAAGAGTCCGAGTTCAGACGCTATTCGTGATCTACCATGCACCGACGGCTGAGTTTGTCCGCCATGGCGTTCAGGGAACCTGCCAGGTGTTGAAACACCAGGGTCATGCCCTGATGTTCTGTTCCGGCCACTGCCAGAGGCGCAGAGCCTCCTGGCATAGGGTCCACGACCCCACCCCGCCCTGTTTGTTGGAGTACCACATGGCGGTGGTGTTGTCCGTGAACAACTGCACTACACTCCCCCGGACAGAGGGGAGGAATGTCTTCAGTGCAGGCCGGATTGCCCGCAGCTCCAGAAGGTTGATGTGGAGCCGGACTCCGCCGGAGACCAGACGCCTCTGATCTCCGCCTCTCCCATGTGACCCCCCCAGCCCTGGAGGGACGCGTCCGTCACAACTACGTGCTCCAGTTGGGGTAAGGAAAGGGATCTGCTGCTGACCTAATCGCGGTCCGTGAGCCACCACTGCAACTGTCTTGCAGTACCCTCCGAGATAAGGACATGGTCGTAAAAGTTGCCCTGATGCTGGGCCTACTGAAACTTCAGGTCCCACTGCAGAGCCCGCATCCGCCACCTGGCGTGATGCACCAGAATGATGCAGGAGGCCATCAGCCCCAGAAGCCGCAGCTTCAACCTGACCGAGACTCAGGATAACGGCTGAAAGATCCGAATCAGAACCTGAATATCCCAAACCCGCTGTTCGGGAGGATAAGCCCGAGTCTAGAACTGCTCCGGTGAAGAGGAGCTTCTGAGAGGGACACAGGTGTGACTTCAGCACATTGATGGAGAACCCCAGCAGGTGCAGGAGGTCGGCCGTAGTCTGGAGGTGGCTGACGACTGTCTGGGGTGAGCTCGCCTTCAACAACCAGACGTCGAGGTAGGGGAAGACTAAAACCCCTAACCTGCGCAGATGAGCTGCGACCACTGCCATCACTTTTGTGTACACCCGTGGGGCGCTGGTAAGGCCGAAGGGGAGCACGGTAAACTGAAAGTGCTCTTGGCCTACCGTGAACCACAGGTAACGCCGGTAGGCCGGCAGGACGGGGATGTGAAAATAAGCGTCCTGCAAGTCCAACGCTACCATCCAGTCTACCGGGTCCAAGGCAGCTAAGGCCTGAGCCAAAGTCAGCATCTTGAACTTCTCCTTCCGGAGGAAGCCGTTGACGTTCCGCAGGTCCAAGATAGGGCGTAGGCCCCCTTTGCCCTTCTTGGGAACCAGAAAGTAGTGGGAGTAACAACCACACGCTACTTCTGGCCCCGGGATGAGCTCAATGGCCCCCTTGGCCAAGAGGGCTGTAACTTCCTCTTGCAGAAGACTCAAGTGATCCCCCGACAAACGGTGGTACTGCGGTGGCATGGCTGGAGGGGTCGCCTCGAAGGGAAGGGAGTAGCACCTTCGGACGATTTGCAGCACCCACCTGTCCGATGTGACAGTGCGCCAGTAGAGGAGGTGATGGCGAACCCTGCCTCTCACTGGCGTCACATGGGCCTGAAAGCACGGACTAGAGGGTTTCGAGGAGGATGCTGCAGGGGTAGGTGTGGACTAACTCGCCATTGTCCCCGACCACAGCGGTTACCACGTCCGCCACCGTGCTGGATGTTAGTCTGCGGGCCGTGGCTGGCAGGACGTGTGGGGGCGGCCCTTTCTTGGCCACGAAAGGAGCGAAAGGCAACAGTTTGCTGGCGCGGGGCCAAGAGGCCCAAGTACAAGGCCGTAGCCATGGAGTCCTTAAAGCGCTCAAGCGCACTGTCTGCCTTGTCGCCAAAGAGGCGACGGCCATCAAACGGCATGTCCATAAGGGTGTTTTGGACATCAGCCAAAAAGTTGGCGGACCTCAGCCAGGCGTGGCGACGAATCGCCACCGTCGTTGCCATCGCTCTGCCCTGCGAGTCCGTGGTATCCAGCCCACACTGGATGCAATTCCGTGCCGCATCTCGACCCTCCACAAGGGCTTGGGTGAGTTTAGTCCGGACCCCTCCGGACATTGTGGCAGCACGTCCGCGACCGTGTCCCACAGAGTGGGTGTAACGGCCCAAGAGGCACGCAGTGTTGACTGATCGCAACCCCAAACTAAGTGAGGAGAACATCTTTTTACCATACTGTTCGTACCTCTTGGATTTCCGATCGGGGGGAGCCGTCGGGAATGCGGGCTGGGAGTTAGAGGTCTGGATGACCAGGCTCTCGGTGGGGTGGGTGGACAGGAAGGGTCACCCGGAGGCGCCTTGCCACGTTCCTATCTACAGTCCGACCTGTATCAGACAAGGAAAGTGCCCAGAAGAACGTCTGACAAGGCCTCATTAAACAGCAGCAGAGGCTCAGCCGAGCTTGCCTGCGGTTTAAGGACCTCAGTGAGGAGGTTAGTCCTCACAGCCGCGACGGGGAGCACAAGGCCCAAGGCCTTGGCAGCCTGCATCAGCACCACACTACAGGCAGCCCCCTCCTCCGTAGCCACAGTAGGAGGGGAGACAAAACCAGTGTCTGGCAAAGTGTCCAGACCACTGGCCTCCCCGAGCACACCTGCCCAGTCCTGAGAAGACTGGCACTCACGTGCCAGAGGATCCTCGGACCCCTCCCAATCCTCCTCGCCACCCATCTACTGATACTTGGGTCAAAGGATGGGGCCGGGTCGTAGAAGTAAAAATCTCCTAGCGGCGTTGAATACGGCGTCGGACAAGAAACCAGGGACGACGCCGTTCTGGGACGGCGCCTGAGGCGACACCCTGGGGGCCGGCGTCGGCAAAGTTGTAAGGTCGACCGGCAAAGACCCGGATCCAACGGGGCCTTCGGTGTCGGGACCGAAGTCGCCGACGGCGCCGGGGCCTTAGCACCCGGCCTGCTTGGGGACCCAGTCGGGGCCGCTTGGCCCGAAGGCGCCGCTTAACCCGACGAAGGAGTGAGCGACCTCATGGCCATGAGGAAGACCTCTATCTCCTCCGGCGTCGTGTTTTGCCCAGGGACCGGCGGGTATGGAGCAGGCCGTGACGCCTGCGGCTCCGGTGGAGCCGTGTGGGCGGTGTTGCCCGAACCCCCGGCCACGTTGCGCGAGTGTTAGGGGGAGTCAGAAGAGCGACTTCTTGTGCCTCTTATCTGAGGACCTCGAGCCCGAAGACTGATGATGACTCCCGGAACTGTGGTGACTCCGGCCCCACGACAGGTACTTCGACTTCCTTCCATACAGGGACCTCGAGCGGCGCGGGGCCGACTGCAAGAGCTCGAGTTGCTTGCGGGACGACTCCCGTCTAGCTTTGGACGTCAGGGCCCGGCAGTCGGAGCAGGACTTGTCGTCGTGGTCGGGCCCAGACAGTGAAGGCACCGGCGATGGAGGCCGGTAACCGACACCAGTCGGCTACAATCGACGTAGGGTTTGAACCCGGGCATCCCTACCGGCACCGTCTGAGTCGAGTGACTTCGAAAGATGATCAAAAATGATCGAAAAAGTTAGTCAAAAATGGACTATGGGTAAGACTTTTTCCCGGATCGGCGCTTGCTGGCGCAGAAAAAAGAAGAACTGATGTCAGCGCGTGAGGGCGGCGTCTAAGTACTCCGGCGACGTCATCCTGGCGGTCGCGGAGCCGCAGACAACGCCTACTGACGTGCAAGGGTACTGCTACGCAAACGTTTCCGGATCCAGTCTGACGCCTGGGGATATTCTAAGGTAAGGAATCGAATACTAACCTGTTTCTTTCAGATTATCGTCAATTGACTGCATGTTGTTGCCTGTATCACCTACGGCATAATTGCTTTATTACGTTTTGTATCATTAATTAAATAGCACATTTTTATTTATTGATTTACTTTATTTTAATTATTTATTATGATTTGGAACTCCGTAGAGTTCCACATAAAAGTACATCTGAAAATAAACATTACACTCCATAGAGATGGACAGCGGAGTGCTAAATTCATCATAGCATATGTACAAACACAGAAAAACCTATAATTGGGAACCATTCTATAACTAAATAGCACATATGCAGAGGAGGATAAAGTATTTCTACAAATCAGTTGAACTAGATGAAGATTTTCAGAAGAATGAGAAAAATAAATCGAAATGGTCCATGAGCTAGCAAAGCTTACAAGCATCCACTGGAAATAAATATTCCAAACACAGGACCACTCCAGCATGATTACTTCCAACATAGCAAACCCTAATAAAAGATGTTTATATGTAATGGCCAGAAAGAACATCATTAATAGCTGTGATAAAAGATGGGGGAAACAAGATGGGAGCCCCTTATATTTGACTGAAGATCTGGATGAAATGAAATCCTGCATCATCAGTTCACCTTCTGCTCAGACTCGATAAGGAGCCTGCTATTTTATCAAATACAAGAAACAAATAATAAATCATACGAACAGATGATGCTTTCGATAATATAATGAGATCTGAGTAAAGTAAAAGTGTTACTGGAAAACTGTGCTCTATATATGTGCATTTGATACAACTAACATGCAAGCCGGTCTGGAGCGATAAGCTCATTCGGCCGAAGCAATATAGAGACTGGATGTAGAACAACCACCTATACTGGCCAAAATATTAAAACGCGTGCCTGTCAATGCTAGATCAATATACAAAAAAGAGACGCTAATGAAACAATCTAGACACAAATATGCAAATAGGTATGCTTTTCATAACCCACACTTTGCTGAAAAGATAGCCCCTATCTTATACAAAGTGATACAATCAGAATACAAAAAATCATTACGATAAAACAGTTGGACTAAAATGGACAAAGAAACTAACTGTGCATACATAATATATTTGCACTTACATAACTTCTCAGCAACAGACAGAAGACACAAACATCTAATTTCTTGTCCTTTTATGTCAGAGCACCTCACATGCAATACCCTTATGCAACTCATTTGCCACTTTCACAATAAGTCAACCTAACCTGATATCTGGATTTCGAGCTTTCTATATAGCACAGCTCATTGCTTACACTATTCATACTGCCGGACACACCCAAGATAAAATATCTGATTAACTTAAACTATGTGCCTCCCTTTAAACTTCTGGTTCTTACTAGAGTGACTACCTTGCCATTAATTTAAACAATTTGTTAATAAAATGCTTGAACTTCAAAAAAGCCTTCTATCCCAGAATAGAAGATCAAGTTGGAAGGACATGAACTTGGACTTTCTCAAACCAACTGACACCACCAAAGACCACCCACCAACATTTTCAAGCTCTGAACTTCAACAACCACACATTTTAATGAATGGCTGTCAAAATAAAATCCAAAAAGATCATCAACACGACTTCCAGCAGGTCAGTGAAAAGTTTCACTGATGAGGGTGCATTCACTCATATCCACCAACAGAGTACTTGAGCACACAAAGAAAATAAATTAGTTCTAGAATGGAGGAATCAATACATCCATCAACTACATATTAACATTCCTGAAAGACAAAAAGATTCATTATTCATCTCACCTTAGTTGGCTTCATGAGCTCATGCTCAGCAAACAAGGTTTTAAAAATGTTTTCTGAATTTATGAAACGGACACCCTGCCCAGATGAATGGGCCGCACTCTCAAATACTTTGTAATGCTTTCACTTCTCACTTCCTAAGAAAGGTCAAAGAAGTGCACACTCTACTGGTTCAAAGATACCATATAACATCTTGGCGGCTATCTGGAACTTCAACCTAAACTTAGAGTTTCACACAGACTCAACAGAACAGTGATTTCTTTTTGCAGAAACAAGCAATGTTTGACTGATGTAGCTAATAAAAATCCTAACATGGGTAGCTAGAACTCTCGTCAATTCCATTCAGTATTGCCAACATATTATAAGGTCTACTAAAATACAAACTAAAATGTATCCAGTTTATTCAGAACATAGCAGCCGGACAAGTAGTGAGAGAAAAAAATGGAAATCTCCCAGATTTACAGAAGGCCTCGCTGGCTTTAACTGGCAACCGGTTTCAAAGGGTATTTTTATCAAACTTGCACTATCATTAGGCTTGCCTTCATTAGCAAAACAGAGCACTGAACAGTTATGGATCTAAAATCCGGTAATGGAAATTGGGCCCATTTGCTTCAGAAGGATGTTGTTAAGTGGAGCAGAGGAAAAAAGTGTTCTACGCAAGGGTAGGCATGGTGCACAAACAAACATCAAACATCCACCACTGTCAAGTTCAGCACGTTCTTATGCATAACAGACCTTAATGAGTAAATCGGGGATAGTGGATATTATTAAAGTAAATGCAATTTACACTCCAAAAATTATTCATCACACATCCCTAACTAGTTAGGTTCCTGCATCTTGGGAATTGGGAAGGTTAAAAGGTATTTCATGTTAAAAGCATTTTTGTTAAGATTTCAAAATATAAAAACCTTTAAGAATTGTGCCCCCTCGGGCTCAGACTTATATCTAATCCTGGCCCTAGTATCTATATTTATCTCTCAGTGATGACACATATATGCTTGAACTTGCTCTAACACTGTAACATATAAGTACTACCTATTACAATGGGCCTGTTGGGTGATTTGAACACAAGAATTTGTTGAATTTATAGGGCATTTTTTCTATTCTTGGTTCGGCACAATTGGTTACCTTCTCCTATATGGGTGAATAAATGAAGGGTCGGTTAGTCAAAATGCTTGGTACACATGGGCTGGCTATTCCAAATGGAAGACCATGTTTCACTATCCCAGTGCAGCCAACATATAAGACAACTGGCTTTTGACAAACATGGATTATACTTTTGTTTCTTTGTCCCACTAGGAGGAAATGAGAGTTTCAATAAAGAAGTGAAAACTATCAGTTTCAACAACTTGTGGGTCCAAGAGGTAGGCAAGCTCATCCTATTAAAGTTGGACTGGTTGGCCCAAGAAAAGTTTTTGTGGCCATTCCTGGATAATCAAAGAAAGTGAACTGTGTTGTTTTATGTGATCAGCTACATGTTTGCACTACATAACTTTAGAACCTGGTCATATATTTAAAAAAAATAGGATTGTTTGAATACGAATTTGATCAACCTGCTGCACACTTACTTAAAATCAGACAACTTGCCTTTGTTTACTATTAGCGACAGAGGTAATTGATTCAACCAAGATTGTTTAGATGCTGAATTAAATGTGAGGTGTGAGTGGCGATTGTACCTAAAACACAGTAATGGTAAGCACATCATTCTCTATCATGTTACAGGAAGCACTATTCCTTACAAAATACTGGGCTGATGATAAAATGGAAAGTAGACATTTATTCCAGCGCATGATTTCCAATTGTCCAGCTGATAGTATAAAGATTAAATCATCACCCCTAATTCCTTCATTGGTAAATTTTCCAGCAGAAGTGGGCAGGTTAGGGTATTAACCGCTTTGTCACGGCTCCATTAGTTAAAATAGTATAAAGGCCAAATTGGCTAAACAGTGGTAGAGGTCAGGATTGAAGAAATCAAGAGAAAACTCCCCATCCCTGTAGTTTTTAAAATTACAACGTTTTTGGTAGGGAAGCTTTTTAAAGGGGCAACATATTTCCCAAGCTTAGACCCTATTGGTATAATTCTGATACTACTCAAGAGTAATATTTCATATTGGTCCTTTGGCAGAACAATGTTTTTTTTACCAAGCACATGACAACAAGTAGGAATCAGTTTAGTGACATTTCGTGGAAAAGCTGTATGGCACTGAAGTCTTGGGGTGTGAACTTTAGAAAGGATTTTTTGTTACACACTTGTAGATTAGAGGGAAGGGTTTAACATTAAATACTGCAGTTAGCCCTGAATCTGAATGTAAAATGTTACTTACCTTTTAACCATTTGTTCGCAGTGTGTAATGCTGTAGATTCATATGATCTATATTCTCTTGCCATCTAGTATTGGACGAAGAAATTTTTCCCCCAAAAAGGTTGAGACTATTCCCTTGTAATAGAATGCATCAGCATAACCGCTTCACCTCAGATTGTTTTCCTGCTAAAGGGCGAGTAATGCAAGACATTTTGACTGCGAGTTTGCTGATGATACAATGAGAGTAATATGTGTATAGTATAGCAACCATATATGTGATCATTGCTAGCTTCAAGCAAGGATGCATATGAATCTACAGCACTACACGCTACAAACAAATGGTTACAGGGAAGTAATATTTTTCATTCATAGCATGTGTGGCTGTAGATACACATGTTCTGCATAGATTTTACGGCAGTCCCTTCAAAAAGCAGAGGCTAGTTAGAAGATGATGCAGATACTTGGAAAAGTGTCCTTAAAAATACTTGGCCCACCTAAGCTCGTCAACATGCTAGAGCTCTACAGTCGGTGGCGGGGATATTGCCTGAGAAAGATAGAGTGGCATCCTTTTTCAGGGTAGAATCTTGGGAGCACTTATAGGGTGCATTTAGGCATAGCATGTTTAGACATGTTTAACTCTTGATCTGGCAATATATAAGCTATGAAAATTGGAGAGCACTTATGGGGTATTACAAAGGCTACAGAAAGTTCATTAGACTTTCTGAATGGATTAGTCCTGTTAATACTGTACATATGCTCTTATCAAAATTGTGACACTGCCTTTCTGCTACAGAGTCTACTTTTGGGAAAGTGACAAATTGCTCAATTGTTTGGTTGATGTGGAAAGAATATACAACCTTAGGTAAAAGTTTCCAGTTAGTGTGAAGAACTAAGCTATCGGTGTTAACCGGACTGTATGGTTTCTGTAGTTTAAGCACTTGTAGCTCACTAGTAATTAAGCAGAGTGAAATTGTAATGCACACAAATGAAGATGCTTAATAGCAGTGCCCAAACAACGTGTGAGTGCAACAATTAAGTTCTATACAGGTGCATAAGATGTGTTTTGAGGAATAATCATTTTGAGCTTTTCTATGAATGCTTTAATAACAGAGACCATAAAGACTGACAAATGTTGTTGGTTCTGAAGGCACAGTACAAATGTAGTGAGATGCACTCCTGTGCTAGTATTTACTAAGCCTGAGTTATAAAGGAGAAAAAAGTAGGAAACAATGGGCTGCAGTGAAACTGTTAAATGATCTATTTGTTTGGAAAAACAGTGGGGCATGAATCACTTTCATTTGTCTGCATACCTGGTATGAGGAGTGAGTTTCCTAGTCTCTTGCACAATTGGCATGCATTCTTGCATGGAGAGTTAATGTACACAAACTCAAAGTAATGAGATGACAAACTGTTAAAGTTCTTTGGGATACGAATGTCCGAGACAACCCTGATGTTGAGTGAGAAGGTCTGGCCATTCTGAGAGCTTCTAGTACGTGCTGACACATCCCTAGAAGCATTAAGAACCATCAGAGATGTAACCATGTTGGTGCACCTAGGATAAAAGTCATGGACACCTGTTCCATCTTCCTGGCAGCATTCAAAATGAGGGGATGAGGCGGAAAAGCGTAATCAGATATCCATGGCCCAGAGATGCAAATTACATAGCCCTTGGATTTTGGGGAGAAGGCGGGTGGGGTGGCGGTCTGGCAGTTAAGTTTGTCATTTTCAGAAGTTGCAAATAGATTTCTTTTTGGAGACTAGTGGATGAAGGACTTCTGTCTGTAGCTCCAAATCTTGTGGCTGTAGCTCCAACTCATGTACCTGTTGATGTGTCCTGCAGAGCAGGTCCGCAAAGTCATTGTCCACTCCTGAAAGATGCTCTGCCAAGAGGTGAATGCTGTGGTAGCCTGCTCAATGGCAAATCTCCAGTGCTAACTGCAAAAGCTGGAGTCAATGGGTCTGCTGAATGTTGGCCGTCATGCTGTCTTTATTTATGAGTGCAGTTGTGCCCTGAAGAACTGGGAGAAATGCTTTGAGGACTAACAGTTCCAAGCAGTTGACGTGCCGCCAATAGTGCCGAGGATCCAGAGTATCTTGGAATGTTATGTGGTAAAGGTGGGCACCACACACCATGAAAGAGACTTCTGGTAATGGTAATTTGCAAAATGAGCTTTAGAAAGAGCCTGCTGCTAAACAGAGTGTTGCTGTTCGACCAGAAGTAAAAATGCTGAGCCCATGCCATTACAAACACTAGATATTCACCATGCCCTTTCATTTGTGACCACTAGCATGAGAGACGCTCCTGTAGAGGTCTTATGTGGAATCTGGCAGGACATTTGCTATGCAAGAAGCCTTTATGCCCAATAGTGTTATCATAGCCCAAAAAGCGATGGGACGATGTGTCTGAAAGAGGCAGCAGCTGTGGGGATGTGGGGATGTGTATGCCTTGTCCATCCCGTCTAAGTAATCAGGACTGACCGTAGAAGGGTTACAATTGCTGAGATAGGAGTTGCAATTTTTTCGTATTGATGCTGAAGCCTAGTTTGTGCAAGTTTCAAAGCTTTATTCGACATTAGTCATAAAAGCATTCACCTAACCCTAATACAATAAATACTACAGATAAAATACTTTCTAAAATACATATTAAACATTGATAGTCGAATAAAATACATATTAAAATACAAAAAGATTTCCACAATTCATATAAGGTATTATTCTAAAAAAATATAACAATTCATGTGACGGAATGGTGGAATAGTAATAGACATAATTCATTATGTTGTAATTGACATTAGCGAGCGAGTACGGATTGTCCATGCCCAAGCAAGAAATTTTGCTACAGCAACCACAAACGGAGTGGAACAATCGGATTCCAGTATCCTGAGGGCTACCGATTGGCTACGAGTGCCCATATTTAGGCACACTGGCTTTAGCCATTTGCGTCTTGGACTCGAATACAGTGGACAACAGAACAACAAATGGGAAATGTGCTCAGTTTGATCTTTACAATGGTGACAATGTTCATCCTATGCTGGGGACCAGTGTTTCTTAAAAGCATTCACTGGTAATGTACCTATACGAAATTGTAAATATAATTTTCTATCATGCGGTCGTTCAATTACGTCCCAAAATAGTTCGCATGAGGGGTACATTTTTATATCCAAAAATCGAGTTGTTAGTTTTGATTTGGATCCATTACAAAACATTGTAAGGTACACCATTTCCCAATATAGTTCTTTCAACTTTGCTTTCGAGGGAAAACTAGCCACGTCATTAGTATCCCATAGATGTTCCAATTTCAGCTTTACAAGAAGTCCCCGTAGTTCCTTTAGCCATGGGATACAATGAAAACAATCGAACTTAACAACATCCGTCAGGGCTGCAGCATAGTGACTTAATTCAGGGGTCACCATCAGACGTCTCCAGTATAAAAGAGGCCGTAGCCTAGCTATGTCCTCTATATTTTTCCTGCCAAGATCCAATTTTAGAGGAGATATGGGTGTGCTTTGAGGGACCATTACAAGCCCTCGCAAAAATCTATTTTCTGCACGTCCCAGTTCTCCCAAATTTGAAAACCCCCATAGTTCGGATCCATATAAACAGGCACCCAATACTTTCATGTTGTAAATTTCAAGTGCACAATTTACCGGCTTAGTTAGCGAGGCTCGATGTTTTAAAGCAATTGCGCCTGCTAGCTGTCTAAACTTCAATACTGTTGTATTAATATGCGATTTCCAATTCATATTTTCCTGTAGGATGATGCCTAAAAAGGAAAAAGAGTCTACTCTTTCTAAGGGAATGCCTTTATATTTTATTACACCTTTGAAGGTGGACTGTTGGTTAAGGCACATGAATTTGGTTTTGGTAGTATTCAATTCAAGGCCCTTGCCATCACAAAATTCACCAAAGGCATCAACCACTTTTTGGAGACCGCTCGGGGTGCGTGAAAGTACGAGCGTGTCGTCCGCGAACATCAGGACGGGGACGTGGGAGCCTGCTATGATTGGGGCGTCACTAGGGGATTTCTGTAGGTATTCGACAATACCGTTTATATAAATTGAAAATAGTGTCGGTGCTAGGACGCACCCTTGCCTCACCCCACGCTCTACTGGAAAGGGATCTGTTACTTCTCCTTGCTTGCCCCATCTGATTTGAGCAAAATTATTTTCATGGAGACGAACAAGGAGAGTAAGGAGTTCCTGACTTAGGCCTGCGTCAGCCAGGGTCTGCCACAGTTTTTCTCTGGGGACCAGGTCGAAAGCTGCTTTTAGGTCCACAAAAACTGCATACAATGTCCCCTTCTTTAGTGTAACGTTTCTCCAATAGATGGTTAGGAAGTGTAAGACTTGGTCTACGCTACTGGTTAAGGGGCGAAACCCTGCCTGGTATGGTGACAGTATGTTCTTTTCATCGATCCATTGTTGCAGTTTATTCTGGACTAGGCGGCCCATCAGTTTTTGGGCTGTGTCGATGAGACTAATGGGTCTATAGTTTTTAGCCAGAGTTTTATCGCCTTTTTTGAATATGGGGATAATTTCAGCTCCCTTCCATGAAGCAGGTACTTCCCCTCCCATTGCCACAGCATTGGCCAACATTGTAAAATAACTACACCAGGAATTCCGGTCCGATAGAAATATGTCAGCCGGAATTCCATCCATGCCCGGCGCTTTTCCCCCCGCTACACAATCCAATACATTACTTACATCCTTTTCATCAAATATTGGATTTTTGAAAAAAACATGTGGGGGGGTTGGTCATAGTTGAAGGCTGGATTTCGGGCATACTGTGGTAGGAAAAACTCTATCCAATTATTTTTCGCAACATGGTTCAGAGGCTGGGCAGCTATCCCTCCCTTCTCCCATTTTACTGAGGCCCAGAAACGTTTAGAATCCTTGGCAGCACAGGCCTCCTTTAGTTCATACCAGCAATCCTCATCCCAGCGTTTCTTGGCCTGTTTTTGGGTCTGTCTATAATGGTTTCTGGCCATCCTAACTGTTATTGCATTTCCAGTTCTCAATTCTGTACTTAGGTTATGTCGTGCTAACCTACAACTCTTGTCGTACCATCCTTGACTATTTTGATCCTTTTTCTTTTTGTTGGGAACTACTGTTTTAATAAAGAAGCTTTGGATTTTACAGAAAAGCTTCTCATGGGCCTCCATCATGTAGTCTTTGAAGTTAAACTTCCCACAGTGGGACTTGATCTTGTTAACTTCATCCGCTACTAGTTGTTTGAGGACCTCCAATTTAGATACATCTTCTAGTAACATACTCCACTTCAAATGGCGATGATTGTTAGAGCATACAACATCTTGCGTCACCAATTCATTTTTGCTGGAGAGCTCCATAGCTTCTTGGTAGGAGTGAAGGGTCAGGCATAGGGGGTTATGGTCACTTTCTAGTTTGTCTTTCACTACCATATCTACCAATTTGCTCCAAACCCTTACATCCAGTAATAGGTAGTCAATTCTGCTAGCTGCTCGGCCATTATCAGATGTATTTTTCCCTATTAAATCAGAGGGTGAACGTCCATTTACTGCTCTCAACCCTCTTGAAAGACAGAGACTCTTTAGCTGAATTGCCACTGTGCTCCATTTCCTGATAGCAGGCACCTCCAGGTGAGGTATTCCCCATTTAGCATCCTCCTCTTCGGCCAGGATCCTATCCTCTTCACCCAAGGGTTCGAAGGTGGTATTAAAATCCCCTCCCACTATTACGTGAGGTGTTGGTGATAACATTTCAATGTTCTGCTCTAGGGTTGTTATGACCTCTGAGGATTTACCACCACCAACTCCCCTGGCATAGACATTAAACAGGACAAGTTGTTGGCCATTTTCCCAACTAATATTAAGAGCTATGATGTCATTGGATGGTATGGACCTTTGTTTAATTGTACAATTCAATGTCTGACGTATCCAAATTAGCAGGCCCCCAGAGGGACGACCCACTCTATTTCTAATTGCAGGCATGTGGAAATTCAAATACCCCTGCCGAAAGGTTGGGGTCAGTGACCACGTTTCTTGCAGCATAATAATGTCGTATTGATCAATGAAATCAACCCATTCCGGAGTATTTATCTTGTTTACTATGCCGGCTATATTCCAAGAGACAAGGGACAATAATAATGTCTCTTGTTGGTGTTGTGTCTGGCCCTTCTCAGGTTCATTTGCAATTTCTTCATTTTCTACGATTACTATTTCTCCATCCCTCAATTTTGAGTTCCTCTCAGTCACCTCTATGGCTCTATTTGGACCCTCTATGTCTGTATTTAGATCTTCAGGAGCGGGAGTTTGGGATTCCCTAGAACCTGTTATCTGCGTGCATGCTAAGTACTCATTCAAGTTTCCTGTCCTTCCATTCTTATGGGGCAACTGTCTTTTAGGAGGGGCAGGTTCACAGCTTATGAGTCAGTCGCATTCGTTTAGGTCGGATAAGGCAGAATAATGATTTTCCAAGTTTAGCCCCCACTCACATATGGGGCCATCCCTAGCCCTTCTATTTCCCACTACTGTCCACTTGGTTCTCAATATACTTGGTTTTGCTACAAGTCCTCTTCTACTATAAAAGAAATCCAACGTTAGTGGAATAATTTCCGCTGTTCTGTGCTGAGGAGGAAAAATATTACGCAAGACGTCTGGTAATACTTCAGGGCCCTTGAAATTTAAAACCACACAATCCCCTTGGAATTTCTTGGTTTTAGTCCCTATCCACTTTACCCGTCTCGCTGTTAGCAAATCATCTGATAGCTTTTCTTTGCCCCAGGGAGATATATGCATATTATTACTCAACCACTGCAGTGCCTTATTTAATAGAGAATCTGGAGACTCAATCTGCCCTAGTTTCAGTGGTGGAACATTAGCAAGCACTAGGATCAATGGTGAGGCCTCTACAATTAATTCAACAGGTCTTATTTCTGTATTGGGATCGACGGTTGTAGTATTGCCTTGAATTTGCACAGGTTCTGTGGTTGTGGGGTTATTGGGATTATCACCAGGTCTGGAGCTAATTAGCTGAATTGGGGCTAGTATATCTTCTGCACCTTCAATCATGTTCCCCCCTGGTATGTTTCCTGTGTCTTGCTTTTCCTCAAGTTTATTTATTATTAGATTTGGAATTTCCCCCACACTATCGTTTGTTTTTTTCAGGAGGATCTCTAATTTATTGACTTTATTAGTAAGGTGGTCTATTTTGGATATAAGAGGTTTTATTAACCCAGATATCTTGGATTCCAACATACCCATGAGCTTACTTGATATCATATCCTCCCAACCTGTACTGTCATTCCCTTCCTCTCTTATTCCTTCTATAGCCCTTCTATGTTTACTTCTAGGAGGGGTCGCTGGTTTGTTCTTACTGGACCGCAGTCCATCTCTTTTAGGAGGAACCTTAGTGGTCCCTCTTTTTGCTCTTGGTGCGGGAACAGGAGTAGGTGGGGAAATACTCTCATTGTCTAACTCTACACCGTTACAAGAAATATTTAACTCTTCCACAGTTAATAAGTCGGCAATAGGATCGGATTGTGGAGCGATAGATGCCATAGAAACATTTGTCATTGAACAATCGTTAGTTTCCTCAATAAGGTCAATAGCATTTGTATCATCACAGTCAGATTGGGTTACACCTAGTGTTTCAATTTGGGCACAAGGTGGAGAGTCCATAAGTCCCAACGAAGACCTTCGTTCGCTATTAATTTTAGCCACCACCTGGACTAAATAATTGTCCATGGTGTTGGCAGGAGTGACGGGGGTTTTCTGTCTCGACATGTTAGCCAATCAAGCCCAGTACAATACAGCAGCTAAATTGAAATGAGATTTAGATGACAAGAGTAGTAAACAGACTTATGTGGAGCCCGAAGATGTATATATCGCCTTACCACAATCACAATTGGGCGCGGGGGCCAAGAGGGGTGGCCCAGTCCAGTCTTGCACAGTCTAGAACGGGCTAAAACGGGCCCGCCCTTGGCCCGGGCTTCGCCCGGCGTTCCGCGAGACGGGGGTGATGCGCTATTTCAGCGCCTCCTGGCGCGCAGATGACGCGGCGTGCGCCGCTTGGGATTCTGGGTATGGTAGTTTTTTCCCCCTCGACCGCACTCCTCTCGGCTACCACCGTACTCCGAGATGGCAGGGGAGTCGGGCAGCGGGAGGCGGGAGGGCAAGCACCGGTATCCAGATGGTTCCAGCAGTTCGAACAGGCGTCAGGGCAGCAAGAGCGTTTTTAGGTACAGAGGTTCCCCCCTCGACCGGGGTGACGCGCTATTTCAGCGCCTCCTGGCGCGCAGATGACGCGGCGTGCGCCGCTTGGGATTCTGGGTATGGTAGTTTTTTCCCCCTCGACCGCACTCCTCACGGCTACCACCGCACTCCGAGATGGCAGGGGAGTCGGGCAGCGGGAGGCGGGAGGGCAAGCACCGGTATCCAGATGGTTCCAGCAGTTCGAACAGGCGTCAGGGCAGCAAGAGCGTTTTTAGGTACAGAGGTTCCCCCCTCGACCGGGGTGACGCGCTATTTCAGCGCCTCCTGGCGCGCAGATGACGCGGCGTGCGCCGCTTGGGATTCTGGGTATGGTAGTTTTTTCCCCCTCGACCGCACTCCTCTCGGCTACCACCCTACTCCGAGATGGCAGGGGAGTCGGGCAGCGGGAGGCGGGAGGGCAAGCACCGGTATCCAGATGGTTCCAGCAGTTCGAACAGGCGTCAGGGCAGCAAGAGCGTTTTTAGGTACAGAGGTTCCCCCCTCGACCGGGGTGACGCGCTATTTCAGCGCCTCCTGGCGCGCAGATGACGCGGCGTGCGCCGCTTGGGATTCTGGGTATGGTAGTTTTTTCCCCCTCGACCGCACTCCTCTCGGCTACCACCGTACTCCGAGATGGCAGGGGAGTCGGGAGGCGGGAGGGCAAGCACCGGTATCCAGATGGTTCCAGCAGTTCGAACAGGCGTCAGGGAAGCAAGAGCGTTTTTAGGTACAGAGGATCCCCCCTCGACCGGGGTGACGCGCTATTTCAGCGCCTCCTGGCGCGCAGATGACGCGGTGTGCGCCGCTTGGGATTCTGGGTATGGTAGTTTTTTCCCCCTCGACCGCACTCCTCTCGGCTACCACCGTACTCCGAGATGGCAGGGGAGTCGGGCAGCGGGAGGCGGGAGGGCAAGCACCGGTATCCAGATGGTTCCAGCAGTTCGAACAGGCGTCAGGGCAGCAAGAGCGTTTTTAGGTACAGAGGTTCCCCTAGTTTGTGCAGAAGAGGCACTGTTGTTTGAGTGTGTGCTAGGCACTGGGCTCTGCTGGGGCCAGCTGTTTAGATATGGGAACACATTAATGGCATGTCTGCGCAGATGGGCTGCCTTGGTAAAGGGTCAGTGCCAACCCACAAAAGGGAGAACCTTGAATGAGTAGTGTTTTGCACTTACAAATAAGTGAAGGTAACAATGGTGCACTGGATGTATGGGGATGTGAAAGAAAGCTTTCAGAATAAACGCTGCCAAGAAGTCGCCTCATAGTAGCAAGAGGATGAAGTCTTGCAATATGAGTGTGTGAAAGTGTCTGCTGGAGATGAAACTGTTCAATGGTCAGAAGTCCACAGGGTGCTGTATTTGTTAGGGTTAAGGAAGTAGAGGGAATAGACTCCTCTCCCATGCTGGTGAACTAGAAGGAAAATGCTACTTACCCAGTATGCATCTTTTCTTGGCATGTAGAGCTGTAGAATCAGATGCTGTGCATAGAATGCAATCTAGTGTTGGGTCCGGATGTTTGCACTTTGTTTTTGTTCGAAGAAGTCTTTTCCAGTCACGAGGTAGGTGACTCCACCTTTCGGTGATAGTGTGCATGGGCATCAACTCCATTTTTAGACTGTTTGCCACAGAGGGTGCTAATGGAGTTAGTAAGAGTAGTAAGAGATATCCATGTATATATGTTCTAAGTAAGATGTAACTGCAACAGGTGTAGGTACCCGGGGAGGCGGGTGGGCGCATGTGACTCTACAGCTCTACATGCCAAGAACAGATACATACTGAGCAAGTAGCATTTTCCGTTCGAGGCATGTAAACTGGAGATCACATGCTGTGCAAAGACTAAAAAGCAGTTCTCTCTCAAAGCGGTGGCTAACCTGTAGCTGTCGCAGTGGTTTGAAATAGTGTACGTAAAACTGCTTGGCCCACAATAGCTTGCTATCTTGCTAACACATCTACACAATGGTGTTTTGTGAATGTGTGAGGTGTAAACCATGTTGCAGCTTTGCAGATATCATCTATGGGTATGTTCCCTAGAACACCATAGACTTTAGCGTAACACCCTACTTGCCGCTCGCTCGATTCTGCTGGAAAGCATTTTAAAAGTGGTTAGTATTTTGTTTGCTGCTGCCGATTTATGAGGCAGGGAATAGGGGGGGGGATGATGAAATTGTTTTTTGTTGCTGTTAGTAACTTTTAATCCGTCAAAACAAACAACAATTAGATCTCTTATCCGCATTTTAAAATACTACCCTGCCTCTCGCTGCTTAGCGGAAATTAGTGGCACTCGCATCCTCAATCAGCACCATTTTGATCAGTGCTCTAGTGGTTGGCTGCTTAACATACGCCTCCCTATTTAGGAAGGGCGATGCAAGCGCGCGCGCCAGAGGCAAGCCAGTCTGCGCCCGTCCGCGCTCTGGTCGCGCCCAGCGCCAGTCATGCTGTTTGTCCCAGTCAAGGTTAAGGCAGAATAGGCTATTCCAGGTAACAACTGCTCAACATCAGTGAGAGGGATGTTAGGGAGAAACAAGTAGCCTTGAAACATAACAGCAACATATTAAATTGTGGCCAGATTAACAGTAGGTCTCTGATGAAGCACCATCAGTAGGTGTCCAATTTATTAGAGGAGATGGACCTAGATGCTCTATTCCTAACAGAGACCTGGACTAGCACCGACTCCTCTGTAGAGACAGGCTTTGCTTGTCCAGGAGGGTATGAGCCAAGGTCTCCTGGCAGAGTTGGGGGGGGATTCGTGGTGATTGTTAAAGAAAAATGGGATTTTACCTTACTATATGTCGATGACGTCGGAGGGATTGAATTATTGGGATTTTTATTGAAAGAGGCAAAAGGAAGGCTACTAACAGGAATAGTCTGCTATAGACCCCCGGGTCTAGATGCACAAGTTACTACTTGTGTAACGATATATCTGTAAGAGACATTAGTTAGTGATAGATTCCTTACCTTAGAATATCCCCAGGCGTCAGACTGGATCCGGAAAGTTTTGCGTAGCAGTACGCTTGCGCGTCGGTAGGCGTCGTCTGCGGCTCCGCGTCAGTCGTAGGCGTCGTGGGCGCCGTGATGACGTCGTTGGAGTACTTAGACGCCGCCTCCGCGTGCTGACGTCAGTTCTTAGCCACAGCTTTTCCGCGCCAGAAGCGCAGAGCCATGACAAAAACCGACACTGGTGCCAAGAAACTAGGGCCCTGAAAGGGGATGACCTTAACCCTAGATATCGGTTCGCAGAACGGGGAGGATGGGTGGGTCGGTAAGGAATCTATCACTAACTAATGTCTCTTACAGATATATCGTTACACAAGTAGTAACTTGTGCATCTGAAAGAGACACGTTAGTGATAGATTCCTTACCTTAGAATAGATACCCCAGCAATACCATCCCCGTGGTGGTGGGTCTGCGAACCAATAATTACACCAGAAAGTCCCGGAGAACAGAGCGGCCAAAGTAGCCGTCCCTCCGGACTTGACTGTCCAGGCAGTAGTGCCTAGCAAACGTGTGCAACGAGGCCCACGTAGCTGCCTGGCAAATGTCCTGCAAGGGCACACCTCGGCCCAAGGCAGTTGTAGTGGCCGTGGCTCGAGTGGAATGAGCCCTCAGCCCAACAGGGGGTTCCTTCTTAGCCAAGGAGTAACACGCCTGGATGCACATGATAATCCATCGAGAGATGGTCCTCTTGTGCACCGCTTTCCCTTTCTTAGCGCCCGCGTACCCAACAAAGAGTTGATCATCCACCCGGAACTAGCGTGTGCGATCCAGATTGTACGAGAGCGCACGTTTTGGGTCCAGACGGTGGAGCCTCTCCTCCTCTCTCGAGGGGTGCGGAGGCGGAAAGAAGGTGGGCAATGTGATGGACTGCCCAATGTGGAAGGCCGTGACCACCTTAGGCAAGAAGGAGGGCCTAGTCCTCAAAACAACCTTGTCCGGATGGACTGAAAGGAAAGGAGGCTTACAAGAGAGGGCCTGGAGCTCACTCACTCTTCTGGCAGAGGTGACGGCTACCAGGAAGGCAGTCTTCAAAGAAAGAAGGCGAAGTGGACAGTTATGAAGTGTCTCAAAGGGAGCGCACATCAGAAATGTTAGAACCAGGTTCAAGTCCCACTGAGGCATCACGAAAGGAACAGGAGGAAAGGTATTAGTGATGCCCTTCAGGAATCTGTTTACGATAGGGGACTTGAACAAAGAAGGCTGGTCAGGCAGCCTCAGAAAGGCTGAAAGAGCCGAAAGATAGCCCTTGATAGTGCCCAGAGCAGAGCCCTGCTGGGCAAGAGAAAGAAGGAATAGAAGAACCTCAGAGAGAGGGGCATTGAGGGGATCCACAGCCTTTGCTGTGCACCATGCCACAAATCTGTTCCACCTGCAGGCGTATACCGTTTTTGTGGAGGGACGCCTGGCTGCCAGAATGGTGTTGCAAACCTCAGGAGGCAAGTCAAATGGCCTCAACTGTCGCCGCTCAATCTCCAAGCATGGAGGTGGAGACTGGACAAGTTCGGGTGGAGGACCGTCCCCTGCTGCTGCGACAGAAGGTCCTCCTGAAGAGGCAGACGAACCGGGGGATCGACTGACATGCTGAGTAGCTCGGGATACCAGTACCTTCGTGCCCAGTCCGGAGCCACAAGGATGACTTGCGCCCGGTCGCGCTTGATCTTCTTCAGCACTCTGGGCAGAAGAGGTATAGGCGGAAAGGCGTACAACAGACCGCAGCTCCACTCGCGACGAAAAGCGTCTCCGAGCGAGTGCCGCCTTGGAAATTCCAACACGCAGAACTGATGACATTGCGCGTTCTCTTCGGTGGCGAATAGATCTAACCAAGGCTCTCCCCAACGCAGAAAGAGGCCTTGCGCCACGTCCGAGTTCAGAATCTATTCGTGATCCATCGACGACCGACGGCTGAGTCCGTCCGCCCTGGCGTTCAGAGAACCTGCCAGGTGTTGAACCACCAGAGTCACGCCCTGATGTTCCAGCCATTGCCAGAGACGCAGAGCCTCCTGGCAAAAGGTCCACGACCCCACTCCGCCCTGTTTGTTGCAGTACCACATGGCGGTGGTGTTGTCCGTGAACACCTGCACTGCACTCCCTCGGACAGACGGGAGGAATGCTTTCAGTGCCAGACGAATCGCCCTCAGCTCCAACAGATTGATATGGAGCCGGGACTCCGCCGGAGACCAGAGTCCTCTGATCTCCGCCTCTCCCAAGTGGCCTCCCCAGCCCTGGAGGGACGCGTCAGTCACAACTACGTGCTCCGGTTGGGGAAGGGAGAGGGATCTGCCGTTAACCCAATCGCGGTCCGTGAGCCACCACTGCAGCTGTCTCGCAGTGCCCTCCGAGATCAGGACATGGTCGGACAGGTTGCCCCGGTGCTGGGCCCACTGAAACTTCAGGTCCCACTGCAGAGCCCGCATCCGCCACCGTGCGTGATGCACCAGAAGGATGCAGGAGGCCATCAGCCCCAGAAGCCGCAGCGTCAACCTGACCGAATCCCGGGATAACGGCCGAAAGACCGGAATCAGAGCCTGTATATCCCGGACCCGCTGTTCGGGCGGGTAAACACGAAACTGCGCCGAGTCGAGAACCGCTCCGATGAAAAGGAGCTTCTGAGAGGGGCACAGGTGTGACTTCGGCACATTGATGGAAAATCCCAGCTGGTGCAGGAGATCCGCTGTAGTCTGGAGGTGACTGACTACTGCCTGGGGCGAGCCCGCCTTCAACAACCAGTCGTCTAGGTAGGGGAAGACTGATACCCCTAACCTGTGCAGGTGAGCTGCGACCACCACCATCACCTTCGTGAACACCCGTGGGGCGCTGGTAAGGCCGAAGGGGAGCACGGTAAACTGAAAGTGCTCGAGGCCTACCGTGAACCGCAGGTAACGCCGGTGGGCCGGCAGGACGGGGATGTGGAAATATGCGTCCTGCAAGTCCAAAGCTACCATCCAGTCTCCTGGGTCTAGGGCAGCCAAGACCTGAGCCAATGTCAGCATTTTGAACTTCTCCTTCCAGAGTAAGCCGTTGACGCTCCTCAGATCCAAGATAGGGCGTAGGCCCCCTTTGGCCTTCTTGGGTACCAGGAAGTAGTGGGAGTAGCAACCACGACCTACTTCTGGCCCAGGAAGGCGCTCGATGGCCCCCTTGGCCAAGAGGGCCGAAACTTCCTCCTGCAGGAGCCGCAAGTGATCCCCTGATACGCGGTGGTGTTGCGGTGGCATGGCTTGAGGGGTCGTCTCGAAGGGGAGGGAGTAGCCCCTTCGGACGATCTGCAGCACCCACCTGTCCGAAGAGACTGTGCGCCAGTGAGAGTGGTGATGGCGAACCCTGCCCCCCACTGGCGTCACATGGGCCGAAAAGCACGGATTAGGAGGGTTTAGAGGCGGATGCTGCGGGGGCAGGTGTGGACTGGCTCCGCTTGTTCCCCCGACCGCCTCCACAGTGGTTTCCACGGCCGCCGCCGCGCTGGACAACAGTTTGCGGCGAGTGGCTGGCGGCACGTGTGGGGACGCCCCTTCCTTGGCCACGAAAGGAGCTAAAGGCACCCACTTGCTGGCGCGGGGCCGAGAGGCCCAAGGACTTGGCCGTAGCCCTGGAGACCTTAAAGCGCTCAAGCGGGTGGTCTGCCTTGTCGCCAAAGAGGCGACGGCCATCGAACGGCATGTCCATGAGTGTATTCTGGACGTCTGCCGAGAAGTTGGCGGATCTCAGCCAGGCGTGGCGTCGTATCGCCACCGTCGTAGCAATCGCTCTGCCAAGCGAGTCAGTAGTATCCAGTCCGCACCTGATAGAATACTTCGCTGCGTCCCGGCCCTCCACTAGGGCTTGGCCGAGTTTGGCCCGTATCTCCAACGGACACTCTGGCAGCACTTCCGCCACCGTTTCCCACAGAGAGTGGGTGTAACGGCCCAAGAGGCATGCAGTGTTGGAAGATCGCAGTCCCAAGCTAAGGGACGAGAATACCTTCTTGCCATAGGCCTCGTACCTCTTGGATTCCCGATCGGGGGGAGCCGTCGGGAATGCGGTCTGGGAGTTAGAGGCCTGGATAACCAGACTCTCGGGGGTGGGGTGGGTGGACAGGAAACATGGGTCGCCCGGGGCCGGGCGGTGGCGTCTGGCCACGTTCCTATCTACAGGCGAACCTGTAGCGGTCCTGGACCAAGTGCCCAAAAGAACATCCGTCAAGGCCTCATTAAACGGCAGCAGAGGCTCCATGGAGCATGACTGCGGCTTAAGGACCTCAGTGAGGAGGTTAGTCCTCACGGCCGCGACGGGGAGCTCAAGGCCCAAGGCCTTGGCTGCCCTCGTCAACACCACACTATAAGTTGCACCCTCCTCCGAAGCCACGGTAGGAGGAGAGACAAAACCAGTGTCTGGAGAGGTGTCCAGGCCACTGGCCTCCCCAAGGTCTCCTGTCCAGTCCATGTTAGACTGACACTCCCTGGTCAGAGGGTCCTCAGACCCCTCCCAATTCTCCTCGTCCCCCATCTCCTGAGATTCAGGATCATAAGTGAATGGGGTGGGTTCATAGAATTGAAATTCTCCGAACGGCGTCGAGAGCGGCGCCGGCAGGCGTCGACCCGACGTCGGAACCCAGTGAGAGGAGGCATCGGGGACGGCGCGGCCCGAGGACGGCGCCGGAGGGGACACCACACGGACCGACGCCGGGGGGGTCGTAAGGTCCACCGGTGACGATCCATCGCCCGACGAGGGCCCAGCGGTGCCCTGCGGCGCCGGGCCCGAAGGCACAGACGACGCCGGGGCCGCTGTACCCTGCAGCGCCGAGCCCGAGGGCAGCGGCGGCGTCGGGATCGTGGAGCCCTGCGGCGCCGGGCCCGAAGGCGCCGACGGCGTCGAGGCCGAAGCACCCGACGGCGTCGGGTCGTAGCCCCCGACCCACTAGGGCCCCCAGACGGGTTCACTGGGCCCGAAGGCGCCGCAGAACCAGTTGGAGGAGAAAGGGACCTCATGGCCATGAGGAAGCGCTCTATCTCCTCCGGCGTCGCGTTCAGCCCAGGGACCGGGGGGTATGGGGCCGAACGCAGCGCCCGCGACTCACGAGGAACCGCGTGGGCGGTGTCACCCGAACCCCCGGCCGCGTTGCGCGAGCGTCAGGGGGAGGGGGGAGGGGTTAGTCAGAAGAGCGATGATGTCTCTTCGACTTCTTATGCTTCTTACCTGACGACTTGGACCCGGAGGAGTGGCGCCGACTCCCGGAGCTGTGACGGCTCTGTCCCCGCGACCTGTCCCTCGACAGGGACCTCACACGGCGCGGGGCCGACTGGCGGATCTCGAGTCGCCTGCGGGACCGCTCCCGCCTGGCCTTCCTAGAGAGGGCCCGACAGTCGGAGCAGGCCTCGTCGTCATGGTCGACGCCCAAACACATCAGGCACAAGCGGTGGGGATCCGTGACCGACATGGTACGGTCGCACTCGTCGCAATGCTTGAAGCCGGGCATCCCTAACGGCACCGTCGGAGTCGTAAAGACTTCGAAATGGATCAAAAAAGATCACAAAAGTTTAGTCAAAAAGTGACTAGGGAACTGCTCTTTCCAGATCTGCGCTGGCTGGCGCGGAAAAAAGAAGAACTGACGTCAGCACACGGAGGCGGCGTCTAAGTACTCCGACGACGTCATCACTGTAGCCCACGACGCCTACGACAGACGGGGAGCCGCTGACGACGCCTACCGACGCGCAAGGGTACTGCTACGCAAAACTTTCCGGATCCAGTCTGAAGCCTATACCAACTGGTACATCAGCCAACCCATCAAGGAGGGTGTGTCCTAGACCTCCTGTTTGGCAATCAGAATGAGACAGAGGTGATTGATGTACTGCCTCAAACCTGGACCGACCATTTTCTAATCCATTTCAGGAAAACACTGCTTTGATCAGTGAATAATATTCATCGATCGGTGACCTATTGTAAGGAAAGAGAATGGGCCAAGCTAATAAAAAACAGACTACACCCGACATTCCCTGATCAGAATCTCTTTGCCTCCAAATATTCAATAGGAAAAAACTATCAAACGTACTGTAATTATATAAATGGTCCCCTGGACCTGCTTGTCCCTGTAAAAAGACTGAAGAATAGGAATAAACCCTCAGCCCCTTGGTATAGTGAGGAGTTGAAATCGATGCAGATTAAATGCAAACAGGCAGAGAGGAAATGGAGAAGGTCATACACAGAGTCGGACAGGAAAGAGCTGAAACTAGTGCAGGCTCTGTATAAGGAGATTATTTCTAGGTCCAAAGCAGATTGTTATGCTAAATCTATCCTGCAATCGCCCAACAGCACAAAAGCACTTTTTAATATTGTAAAGGACCTCTCTAATCCAGTCTGTGCGGGCAATAAGGTGGTTGCAACGCAAAAACTCTGATGAGATTGCTACCCACTTTAATGAAAAGATCACCAAAATTGTTGGAAATCTCAACCCAAGTAACATTAGCTGCCAGGATGAACTAGCTCAGACACCAGTTAAAGAACCACAGGCATCTCTAGAGTGTTTTCAACCTCTTACCGAGGACACCTTTTATAACCTTGCTCTCTAAATTTCTCCCGGTCTGGAACAACATCACCTCAGAAAAATGGGTTTTACAAATTATCCAATGTGGTTACTGCCTGGAACTTACAGACACTCTCCCAAATATTCTTCCAAGATCATATGCAATGTCACAGGAACATCTTACCCTTTAAAAAAAAAGTTCTCTCCCTGTTACAAAAAGGTGCAATAGAACCAGTCCCATTAAAACATAAAGGGTCCGGGGTATACTCCCTGTACTTCTTAATTCCCAAGAGGGCCTATACAGGCCTATACTGGACCTCAGACAACTAAATCTATACATTAAATCGGACCACTTTCACATGGTTACTCTTCAACAAGTGCTTCCGCTCCTTCAACAAGGCTACTTCCTTTTCACTCTGGACTTAAAGGACGCCTGTTTCCATATCCCAATATACCCTGCTAACCGCAAATACCTAAGGTTCGTAGTAGCAGGACAGTATTATCAGTTCAAGGTGCTCCCATTCGGAGTAACTATCGCACCCAGAGTTTTCACCAAGCGTTTAGCAGTTGTCACAGGTCATCTTCCAAGCTGACTTGGTTGAGGTGCAGTCAGTCACCAACTCCTACATTTCGACCATCTCCAACACCATGGATGCCATTGCTCCAATCCAACAAAAGAATGCCTTCACAAAATCATCCAAACCATAGTATAATGACAACTTAAACAAGGAACGCCTCAACGTTAGGGTAGTTTACATTCCTGGCGATCCAGTCCCTCCTCGGACCAATTAAAACTTTTTAGAAAGGCTAGGAGCCTCTACAACAAACAAATTAAGATCGCTAAGGCGGACTAATTCAGACTCCAACTGGATCAAGAGGCAAACAGCCCCAAGAAACTATTTGAATAGGTTAAACAGCAATCAGTTGCAGGTCCAAACCACTCCGACCCAGGTGGCTTGCTGCTTTCTTCACTGAGAAAGCCACACTCATTCCATTGACCTCGCCTCTAAGAAGACCCTTCTACCTTCCCCAGGGTTGTATCACCCCGTAGATAAGCGCAGATTTACCAGCCTGATCACCAAGAACAATGAGTCATGGTGCACCTTCACCCCATTCAGCGAAAAAGACATCAACAAGATCCTTCAGAATATCAACCCATCTAACCACTTCAGTGACCCATTGCCTCTGGCCATCTTCAAATAAATCAAGAATGTACTCATCCCCCTCCTGGCAAGGATTGTAAACGCTTTTCTTTCACAAGGCACAATCCCTGATTGCCTAAGAGCAGCCCTAGTCTCCATATTCTAAAAAAAACGAACGCAGACAAAGCTGATCTGAATGGCTTCTGCCCTATCTCCAACATCCCCACACTAGCGAAACTCATAGAAAAAGGTGTACAATCTCAACTTTGTGCTCACATAGAGAATTACCAACTCCTTGACCAGCATCAATCTGGATTTCGAAAAGGGTACAGCACCGAATCGGCGCTCACTAACATAATGGACGACATCTTAAAAATGCTTGACCAAAACAAATCCTGCCTACTGATCCTACTCGACCTTTCCTCCGTATTCGACACGGTTAATCAACCTCCTTGCCATTTTGAAAAATAGGATGTGCTACTCTGGTCAGGTGCTACAATGGTTCTCGTCCTTCCTTCACCACAAATCTCAAAGAGTCCAGGCAAATCCCTCTCTCCCCCAGCCCTCTCCAGTTCTCATGGGGGTTCCCCAAGGGTCCCCCCCTATCTCCTATCCTCTTCAAACTGTGTTTGGAACCTTTAGCCAACTCATTATACTCCACTAACATTCTCTTCCACATGTATGTGGACGATACGCAACTCTATTTGAAAATTTCTTCTATGGAAAACATCATCTCCCACAACACTACCCTAACGTCTACTCAAAACTGGATAACTGAGAACCATCTCCTGCTCACCACCTCCAAAACGGAGTTCCTGCTCATCTCCCTCCCAATCACATCCCCAAGATAAACATGTGGTTGAGTCACCTCACTGCTTTTAACTGCACCCCTCATCATTGATTCAGCCAAATCGCTGGGAGTCACCATGGACAAGAACCTATAATGAAAATCATATCGGCAATGTGTGTAAAGGAGCAAACCACTTGATGAGGACACTCAAATATCAAACCTTTCCTTTCAAAAAATGATTTCAAGCAGGTGGTCCAAGCGCATGTCTTGCCAAGGCTTGACTACGGTAGCGCTAACCTCTGTGGCCTTCCCAAATACATCCTGGCTCCACTAAGGGTATCATTGAACACAGCGGCTAGACTGGTTACAGGCACCAAACAAAATGAACACATATCCCCAGTCCTAAAATCTCGTAAGTGGTTGCCCTACGAAGTACGAAGTCAGTTAAAGATTGCGGTTCTGGGGCACAAAGCCCTTCACTTCAATACTCCTAGGTACCTTGCACAAAAACTAGAGCTATCTTGTGGTGCAAGAGCATCAAGACGGGCTAATACTTTCCTCTTAAAACCACTCATCCTCTGCAAAAACTGAACTTGTCAGAGCTTTCTCCAGCACTGCCCCAAAGATATAGAACTCTCTTCTACCGGGGGTACGCAGAATCTCCTCAACGACGGAGTTCAAATTGGAAGCCAAAGATTCCTTATGAATAAATTCTTACCCAAAAACTAGCTAGGCTCATCTGCTCGAAGACACGGTTTCCTACGTCCGTTGTACCATCATTTGTTACTGCTCCTCTTTACCGTAGACTGTGACCCCCTTCATTGCCTGTTTATACCGGTTTTTTAGGTCTCGCTGAGCCAGCGCATGCGCTGCTCTGCGAGACATTTAGTAAAAAGGATTTAAAAGTCCTACCAAAAGCTGGCTGGCCTAGAGCGTGTGGTTAAGCACAAAATGACGAGCAGAGGCGCCATCTGGCTTTCCTCTCTCGTCATGGGGCACGCACACCACTCGCCAGCGTATTTTTTTTTAGGTCTCGCCTGAGCCAGCGCATGCGCTGCGACTGGCGAGACATTTTGTAACTGGCATTTCAAAGGGCTACCTAAAGGCTTTTGCCGGCCTCCAGCTGGCGGTTACGCATGCGTGGACGTGCACAGCTGCCATCTGCCTTTCTGTAATGGCTCATTAAGCCTCTTACAGCACGCAAATCCCCTCCCCTACCCCTTTCTTTTCTCCCACTTCCTCCTCGTCAGCTTCATCTCATGTTCACTTGATCGCAATCAGTTTCACTTTCACAGGCAGCAGCGTAGCCTTTTAATCGCTAGGGCCTATGACCTCCACCAACAATTAAACTTTACAAAAAAGAAGACAAAGCAATGCATTGACAAACCCAAATGACTGGCAGCCAACTCCAAACCTATTGGTTTTGTCAACGCCTCACCAATTTTCAGCACTGGTTGAGCTTTCGTAAAAAAAAAATGTGGGCCAAATACTGCGTGCGCCTCAGTTCCAAGGAGAAACCAATAGCATTTCCGCACCTAACCAATGATAGTGCATGACACTGAGCACCTGCCGCCAATCGCATTTAACGTTACCAGAAGCTTCAGGAAGGGAGGCGAGGTTTCACTTTTGCACTGCAGTGTTTAAACGAAGTAGGTTTTAATTTGCTTTTTTAATTTGTTGAATTATTTTTCTTGAGTATCAGTTAAATTGTAAGTTCAGCTCACTTCCTCCTTCACTTTTGTAAATTCAACGCCAGACTGTCATTATGTAGACGGAGGTTTGAAACTTCTACAGTCTTCCAAGATGAAACCACTGCACGCACATAGTTGCAGGTGTCATCTCAGTCTGGTTTTATCATTGCACGTTTGGTTACAAAATGGTTACATTTGTGGCGTCTAATCTTTTTCTGCTTGTTTTTAAATAAAAAGAGAACTTTGAGACACCAAGCTTTTTTTTTTTGTAGGTAAAACAATCAGTGCCAATTTGCACAGTGCCTCTGGGAATGTAGATGATGAGCCGCTTGAAAATAATTTTTGGGCGCTGCAGTTTAAGCTTCAGCCATTTTGCAGCTTGCGAGATATGACGCGTATCCACCCTATATATATTAGAACAAACATTCGCGAATTGAATAGGACTGCATTTAATGTACCAACAAATGTAAACACAGACACTCGCAAATGCTGTTTCTGCGTTTTGCATGCTATCACGCTACAGCCTAGCCTACGGGAAAAATAAGCAAAAATATTGCTTTCGGTGTAGAATGTATAGAAGAGAAACAGAAGTTAATGTGCCAAACAGCATAGTTGAATTTAGTTTTTAGACTTACAATAATCCCATGTGCGTTCTAAGGAAAGCTCTTCCTGTAAAGCGAAATGATACATCATGAAGCTGATAGCATGAAACGAAAGAGTAATCCTCCCGAGTGGAGCCAAGCCAAACTCAACTCTCTATCCATGTTGTAAAGAATTGCTATACATATGTCCCCCTGACTGCTGCGCTATGAAGTGAAAACAGGGAAGTTTATCGTGCCAAGATAGGCCATTACTGTGAAACATTTAGTATGGTCATGCACTAATATTTGCTGTATGTTGTCATTCACTGGCATACTTCTTGGGGAGTCATTTAGAGTATGAGGGAAGCTGTAAAAAAAACTTTGAAATGTGTGAAAAGTGTTTTAGAGCATTTAACACTATTTGTGCATTAAGAGAAAAGTACTGCATGTATATTAGCACCAGAGCACAAGCAAACATCTGGTGGTAATTTTTCTCCTAAAATTGCATAAAAATAAAGAGTGCTTGCACATTTACCTTTAAATGTTACAAAAATGTAATGCGAACTGGTTATGATAATGTTATTACAGAATTGTGGTGTAGCAACAAAACATCCGACCTTCCGTAAATTCTATTAGTGTTATGATACTCATTTCTCCCTAATTTCAATGCATCCCAGTTCTGCTTTAGTTAAATAACTGAATGTAGTCCTGAAAGTGCTTCTACTGATATTGTTCTTTTTACTCTTTAAAGAGGTACGGTTTTCCATGTTGCTTGACTCAACTAAGGGCCTTACAAAGATGTCACTCATATCACCAATTAAATTCACCGTAGTGGTTCCCAATACAGCAGGCACTGATAACTGCGTGTAGGAAGGTGATGATAATAATAACAAATCACAAGAGTGACCCTGAGAGTCGCCTTAGAAATGGGAAATTATCTGGGAATCAGTCATTTGATTTCTAGTTTTTCCCAGTATTTTACCCTTAGACCCCCCTGCTTTCAGCAGGCAGTGTCCCTTAGAGAGCGTTTAAGGGTAGATAGAAGAATGTAGGGTTCAGGAAGGGGTAGCATAAAGAGGGAATAAAATAAACCTTTTATTAGGTCCAAACCTTTCTTTTTAATACAGTTGAGTCACCCATAGGGTAGGCCCTAAACAGCCCAGATGACACTGTGCAGTGTATTTAAAAAGTAAGGAATGTAACTTTGAGTTGTAAATGTCTTTGTAGTAAAAAAACTCTTAAATTAGTTTTTGACTACTGCAAGGCGTACCTCTCCCATAGACTGACAATGGAGTTACCTTATTGCAGTTTATTTGTGTAATTTCCAAATGGGACTAGGTAACCAGATAATGTTTTGGTAGCTCTGGAATAATAATTAACAAATATTGGCATAGCCAATAAAGCTCGCTTTAGGGACCTTATAAGTGTTTACCCATGCAATAGTTGATGTTGTTGCACCAAGGATATTGTGCTGCATAACTTAATACTTCCAAGTTCCCAAAAGCGAGACCTATTGGCTATGCCAATGCTTTTTTTGTATTACCCTCCATGATGCAATTGTCCTGGAATCTGCGATTTATCCTGTTTTTGTCTTTTTTAACCCCTACTTGTTGACAATTGTGTATTTATGTCCTTCCTTCGTCCCATTGTAAAGCACTCTGATATCCTTCGGGATCTTGTCCGCGCTATATAAAACTTTATAAATAAAATAAAGTGTTGTCTCCAGGAGTCCCAGATTCTGTGGAATTTCTTGGGGCACCCTCTGCTACGATGTGACCTGTTCGGCTATCATGTACATATCCATGACCCTCGTCCATTCTTGAATAGTCAGGGCAGGCCAGACAAAGTGGCCTTCCCATTCTATGTAGTCTGTCTGTATCGTAGTAAGACAGATGTAGTATCTTCAACTGAATGAGTCTGAGTCTCGCCTTTATGGCTACTTCTCTGAGGTGATCCACGCCGCCTCCCAGTCTATGACTTCCATGATCCCCACCTCACTCTCCCATCATGACCAAAGACTCACCAGTCCATCGGAAATGTTGTTGTTAATGATTTTGTATGTAAATGAGACCGCCGTGTGGGCGAACTCCTCTTGCAGGAGTCTACCCTCCAAGGGCGCTAATTCGGAAGTTGGTCGCACAGAACATTTTCTGCCAGCCATGCGTGACGCAGCTGTGCGTATTTAAGGAAGTGTGAGCCGCTCATATTGTACTCTTGTTAAAGTTTGGCCCACGTTATGAAATCTCCTTTCTCAACTATGTTACCTATCAGGGAAATCCCAAGGAGATTCCAGGCTCTGAACCCAGTGAGCTTGCTTAGTTCCCTGAAGCGGGTCCCTTCCCAGAGTGGGGTGGCTTTGTTCACCCGTACTGTCCATCCCATGGTCCTAGTCACCCTTGTCCATGCCGCTAGGGTCACCTGAGTCGCGGGCAGCAGGCTAGAGATGCCCTTCCCTCTATATAGGTAGTGCGTATGGGGCAGCATGTCCTCACTCTCGAGCCGGTATGTGTGGTGTTGTCTATGTTTGTGTATCCATTCGTTTATACGTGTCAAATGAGATGCCCAGTAGTAGGCCTCAATGTCAGGGAGGGTGATACCTCCGTTGAAGGGATCACATTGCAATGTTTTGAAAGCAATTCTGGGGTGACCCCCTTGCCACAGTAGTGTTTGGAGTGTACTGTTGATCTTTGTTAAGTAAAAACAGTTGACAGACAGAATGCAGAACAATGTCATACATTCACCCCAGTACAAAGATCACAGTCTAAATCCATCGGTTTTTTGCACTCCACACCACCCCAGTTCAGACATGGCCATATGCAAATCAGCCTTGACCCTGTGCCTCATGGGAACAGTCCAGCCTGAACTTCCAAGCCATGTCTTCCCTGGACCAGAATCCAGCATCCTAGGACCGGTTTCTGGCTATCAGCCGTCATCAGCCAGGATAGCTTGACACCAGTGGTGTGGAGAGCACAGGACTCACGTCTGAGCATACCCGTCCCAATCGGGGAGACAAATGCAAAAACAACAGTTGATGAACAGAATGCAGAACAATGTGATACATTCACCCCAGTACAGAGATCTGGGCCTAAATCCATTGTTTTCTCTGTAAAGATGGCATGGGGAGAGAGGGTGGTACGAGTTTTGCAGGCATAAAGAAGTTGAGGCAAGGTGATCACTTTAAAAATGGCTGCACTACCTAGTAGGGTAAGTCGGAGGTCTCGCCACTGTTCCCCGTCTAATTTAAAATTAGTGAGGGTTGTTCCTAGTTTTTCCTTTCTGCAAATCTCGGGATTGGGAGTAATAAAGAAACACAGATATTGAAAGCCACTCTGTACCACTCGAAGGTCTCCCGGCAGGGGACAGTCTATATGTGCGGTGGTCGGGCAGAAGAGTGTGGACTTGTTCCAGTTTATTTCATAACTAGAGTAGCTGCCGTAGTCAATAATCAACTCAAATAGGGCCAGGATGGTTATTGCCTGGTGTGAGATATACATCAGGGTGTTGTTGGCGTAGAGAGAAATCGTTTCCTCTGCAGTGTCTGTGAATGCAATATGAAAACCACGGATGGAGGGGTGTACCCGTATCGCACATGCCAAGGGTTCGATGGTGAGCAAGAAAAGAAGAGGGGATAGGAGGCATCCCAGACGTTTTCCCCTCTCAATAGGAAAGGAGGACAAGCACCGTCCGTTAACTCTCACCGTAGCCATCGGCTGGTTGTAGAGAAGTGCGACCCAGGTACGAAATTTGGCCCTAAACTAGATTTAGCCAGTCGACCGTGTCAACCGCTTTCTCTGCATCTAACGATAGGAACACCTGCAGGTTGGTCTGGTTCTGTACCTTCATGCGCCAGTTGTGGGTGCGTCTAAGGTTTCAGCGAGTGGATTTGCCCGGCATGAACCCAGATTGATCCTCGTGGACCAGGCCCTCAATCACCCCCAGGAGACGTATTGCCAATATGTTGGGCATGATTTTAACTCCTGAGTTTAACAGGGAAATGGGTCTGTAGGACCCACATTGGTCTCTGGGCTTGCCCTCCCTGGGTATGACCACAATGGAGGCCATCTGCAAGTACCGTGGGAGAGTGCCCTCCTTGTGGGAGTCAATAAAGAGTCGGAAAAGATAGGGGCCCAGGATGTTCGCATATAGTTTATAAAATTCCGCGGGAAGCCCATTGGTGCCCGGCGTCTTCCCGGGACGCGGTTTTGCAATTGCATCCTCGACCTCTGCTAGTGTCAGGTCCCCTTCCAGGCTCTGTGCCCCCACCTCCTCCAACAGCGGCGTGGGGATCCCCTCCAGGTAGGCCTGGACCTCGGCTCGGACTTTGACGTCCTGGCCTGGTATAGGACCCTATAGTACCCTGCGAAAGCACCAGCAACCTCGTTGTCTGTGGATTGGGCGGTGCCATGGGAGTCCAACACTTCCCTCACCCATCTGTTATGTACCTCCAGCCAGCTTATCCAGGCTAGGAGCTTCCCAGCCTTGTCCCCTACCTCATAAAGGTGATGTAAAGTGGCCAAATATAACTTTGGCCAATCCCTTCGATTCCACGCGTCGCGTAGCTCACCCTTGGGCATGAATATGTAGTCCAATCTAGAATGTGTGTCATGGGCCCCGGAATGAAAGGAGAACTGCCTGACTAGGGGGTGAGTTTCCCTCCAGACATCTATCAAACCCAGTGTTGTGGAGAACCGCCTAAAGGGAAGCCTGTCTCCCCCCCCCCCCCCCCCCCCGAGCGGTCTAGCTGTGGATCCATAACGTCATTGAAGTCGCCCCCACTATGTGAAGAGCTAGGGGTGTCTATCAATATGTCAATCACTTCAGTAATGGTAGGTGCTTGAAGCCTGAGTGGTGCGTACACATACAGCAGTAAGACTCCTGTCCGACCCCATAGCCACAGGACTCCCACGTATCTACCTAGGGGGTCCTGCCAAAGATGTGAAACATGGAAGGGGAGAGCCTTTTTAATCAGGATAGCCACCTCACTCGCCCCAGAAGTGCACCCAGCATGTGTCAGGACTTTGTATAGACCAAGGCCAATAAAGCCACATTGTGTGCCCCGGAGGTGCATTTCCTGCAACATTGCAATGTCAGGGTAAAGCTTCTTAAGATATTGCAACACTAGTCCGCATTTGATCTTGCCCCCCCAGCCCATTTACGTTCCATGTCATGACCGTTAGGGAAGGTGTGTGGGTCATGGTATCGCTATCAGTGGTGGACCACGGGCGTTAAAATCTAGGGGTGTGTGGGAGTTTGAGTCCCTCGTGCGTTTCGGTCTGTGGAGATGTTCTGGTAATCTGATCCTCGCGCTTTACCAACCAACTTAGAAAACTATAAAACCCCCAACTATTTGATCCCCACCCACCCCACCTTCCTCCATCCCTTCACAGCCTTCTGCCCCTCCATCGCTGAAAGTGACCGTTGGCTAAGGAGAGTAGGTCTGCCGCGCCCCCCCCCCTTAAATCATACCCCCCCCAGAAACCCCAAACTCTTACAGTTTGTTGCTCAGTAGTTCACTCAATCAACAGTTTGAAGCGTGGGAAAACTGCAAAGGAGAAGCCGGTAGGGGTCTTTGCTGGGACGGGGTGCTTCCCCGCCAGTGTCCGGTTGCAATGCTCTGTACCTCTGGTTCAGGCTCTCCAGAGAAAGCCCCATCTGGTGATCTGCTTGCCTCTTCACCTTCCTCAAGTGCCTGAATTGCCTTTTATAGGGGATGACGTGATTCTGGCCCCAGGGCCATGTCGGTGCCATCGGAGTTGGTCTGCCCGTTGGGACAGCTAGGTCCCTGTGTTACATCAGTTTCCAAGTGAGAATGCTCGCCCCCGCGGCCATCGTGGCGCATCTTGTCTTGCGTTGTTTTCCTGAGAGCATATGGGGTGCCTCTGCGCAGTCTCCGCGGGCGGCCCTAGGTTAAGCTACCACATCTGTGTGGAAAGTCCTCCCAGGCCGCGCTGGCAAGCGACACATGGTTATCCGGGGACGTGCCACCAAGGAACCGCAGCACTGGGTGTTCCTCCATCCAGGCCCCTGCCTCCTCTTTGGTCTGGAAAAAGAGGGCCCTCCCCTGAAAGAGGACCTTTAGTTTTACCGGGACCAGGATCATGTATTGTAGCTGAATGGCCCTGAGCTTGACCTTAACCGAGTCAAATGTGCGGCGTTGCTTCTGGACCTCTCGACTGTAGTCTGGGATGGTCATAATCTTAAGGTTTTCATAGCAGACTTCCCTCAGTGTGACTTATTTGGCCAAGAGCTAGGCCAAGCCTCCAGAAACCTGACATTCTAAACACTGCGTTTCTGCGTAGCAACACACTGGTGTTTACTGCGCGTACTGCTATGTCTGATGCATCTAATGCGCACTCGATGGAGGTATCGGTGATAAATATTCCCTCTCGTATAAGATCATTTGCCTTAGATTTTTGCTCATCAGGCACAAATTGGATGTTTTCCAGCTCATCATAATGAGTTGTATCACACCTGGCGAGAAAAGTCTGAGAATTGGCTATGTGCCAGTGATTAGCTGCCTGTGAGGCTACCCTCTTGCCAGACGCATCAATTAGCTTGGACTCATCACAAGGAGGGGTATCAATGGTGGTTTAAGTTCGCTCTCTTACAAGCATTAGAGACCACAAGAGAGTCCCAGGGCAGCTGACCCTTTATGTAAGCAGGGTCAGTAGGTGCAGGCTTATATTTTTTCTCAAACCTTGGCATGATGATTCTTGCTCTGATGGGGTCTTTGAAAACCTCATCTGCATGCTTAAGCCTCCCTTAAGCATTGGTAAGGTATGTGTACTTTTTTGAGTGGAGCTTAAGGTCTCAAACAAGAAGTCCTCCTCTAAAGCCTCCTTATGTAGTTCCACCCCATGGTATTGAGCAGCCCTGATAAGAAGCTCAATGTAACCTACATTGTCATCAGGAGGTGATGGCCTGGATGGATATAAGTCAGGGTTAGTGTCTGTGTGTGGATCACTATCATAATCCTCCCAAAGGTCACCATCTGGTTGAGGATCAGTAGGTGAAGGAGGTGGCACATAAGGTGGTAATGCGTTTGTACACACATTCCTTTTCTTCAGGGGCATGTGATGCTCATCCTGATGGGCCAAATTATTTTTTTTCTGGCAATTTTGCACGAATATCCTGTATCTGAGTTAACAACCAGTTCTTTTGATTCGGCTCTGGAGGTGGAACATCAGACCGAGGCTCTTTTGTCCGAGTCTTTTTCTCTTTACTTGCAGTTTTCGGTGTCAAATGTTTTGGTTCCAAACTCTTTGGCACCGAAGATTTAGGCTTCCACGAAGATGGAACATGAACATGCTTGGTTTTCAGCGTCAAGGATTTTGGCTTGGTGCCGTCATGGGGCAGACTCGAGCCTGAACCGAAGGCTTTTCTTTGTGTTTTGGCGCCGGGCCCGTGGTGGGGTGCTCGAAACTTTTTCTCTGTGCCGACCTTGGGCAGCAGGCAGAGGAAGGACCGGAGCCTTTTTTGGTTTTGGTTGTTGGTGCAAGAGGGTTTCTGTTCTCACAGTACACCGACCCGGTGTAACTTACTCCTCTTTTTTCATGTCAGAGTCAGCCTCGGACACATGTTCCTCTTCTTCGGCTCCTTGAGCATGTGTTTCTTCTCGGACGGAACATTCTCGGAAGATGTCCGATACGGAGCCACCTTGGTATTGCATCTTGTGACATCGAACCCGATTGTCATGAAGCGTCTTCTTTGATCTAAACGATCGGCATGCATCACTTTCTTTCTCGTCGTGTTCCAGGAACAAACAGAGATTGCACACTTCGTGGCGCGGAAACTTGGTGCGACACCCGGGACAGAGCTTGAATGGAGTCCATTCCATCCACTGCTAGCAAGCCCAGCGCGGGGAGGCCCAATGGCCCTCCACAAACTTTCCGATCGAAGATTCTTGGTTCGAAGCGAGATACGTGTAGAATGGGAAACATGATCGAGAAACAATACTGTCGAGGGTAGTGAATTGCGCGTCAAAGGGAACCCGAGAAACAGTGCTGAACCAGAGCGCAGCAATTCACATCCGAACCCGATGGCCGAAAAAAACAATGTAACAATTGAGTCAATGCCCATGTGCACTATCACCGAAAAGAGGAGTCACCTACCTCGTGACTGGAAAAGACTTCTTGGAACAAAAAAGAAGAAACATCCTGACCCAACACTAGATGGCAGGCTATACACAGCATGTGATCTACAGCTCACATGCCTCAAACGGAGGTCTAAGGCACTCTTTGCTAGGACAACCTGTACCTCTTCCTCCAGGAGATGGTCTGAGTATGTGACAGTGGGGTAGGGTGGCATGTGGGGTAGGGTGGCATGTTGGGAAGGGGTGAGTGCAATCCGAGGTAGAACTCTTCTGGCACAATGGAGCAGAGCCAATGGTCAGAGGTGGTTTTCCTATTGTGATAGAAATTGGGATTTCATTTCCTCAACAGGGTGACAGAAGTGAAGTCTCTGCTTACAGGTGTATGAACTCTAGGTGGGCCACCTCTATCACTGCCTCTGTATTGTACTTCCTATGTGGGAAGTGTTCCCATGTTGCGACTGATGAACACCATGGTGCAGTTATCTTGTTATAGGACACAGCCCATAGCACTGTGATGAATTAAGAGGTTCCTCTGTAGGCACCCTGATGAAAGGTCCTGCTATGTTGAGGGTTCTGAAATGAGATTTGGTATTGTTGGAAGGGTGACCTTCGAGTGAATCCCCTTAGTCTTTTTCCTCTCCTTGTGTACTGCTTCTGAAATTCAGGTTTTATAAGGTGGCTATCGACTTGGCAATGTCTGTGAGATTTTAATTTTCTCAAGCATCTGATCTGCCTGTGGGCCAAAAGGATATGCTATTTCCCTGTAAGCATCTGTTTGTCACATGCAGTGCTATAGATTAATATCCTATGCATACTCCTGCCATCTAGTGATGGGCTTGAACCGTTGGAATGTGTTTCTTTTCACAGAAGCCTTTTGAGTCACGAGATAACGGTGACCCCTCATCTGTTTGAGAATGCGCTAGGGCACTCATGCGCTAGTGCCTACCATTAACCAGCCTCCCCGCTCTCCCCTCACACAGCTGCTTTTTCCATCCTCAGCGCCTTGACGCCTAAGGGCAAAGTAGCGCTATATAAATTTTCTCTCAACTCCACTCACTCCATTGTTTGATTTTGTTCCGCACAGCAGGTGAGTATTATGGAGTAGTGAGGAAGATAGCATAGTGACCATGTGAGTTATATAGATATGAAAGATAATTTTGAAGGTTGAAGATATCAGTAGCAAACAGTGGCTTCTGGGAGGTGGGTTGCACAAGTGATTCTACAGTACTACATGTCACGAACAGATGCTTACCTGGTAAAAATATTCTATGTGTAGCTGTAAATACACGTTATGCATCGCTGTAAAGCAGTTCTTTCGTACACAGTTGTTAGATGGTGCAGAGGTCTGAAACAAAGTCCTTAGGGGAGTTTGTATAACTATCTTGTTGCCTTGCAAGAATATCAACACACCATTTTTTGAAGGTGTGTGGAGCTGGCCACGTGGCAGCTTCAAAACTGTCAGCTAAAGGTATGTTCCAAAGGAACACCATTGTGGCACCCTGTAGGAAAGTGCCCATTTTTTTACATGGTTGCCCCCACTTTTTCCTTAGTACATTATGTGATTTTGACTGAAAATGCACTGGGTTCTTCCTTACCAGGTCCCCAGGGCCAGAGCTCGTTCCCAAAACTAATTATTCACCCAATTGCCACAACCTTTAGCACCCTCTAAGTCCCAAGGAAAAGGTAACCCTGGTACCAAGGGCCTCAGGTACTGCAGAGTGTCCCCTAAGGGCTGCAGCACGAACTGTGCCACCCTAAGAGACCCCCCCACCAAGAACATGCTCGACTGCCAATGCATGCTGCGGTGTCTTGGTGCAGACAAAAGTGAAAACACAACATGTCACAGATCGCTGTGTGCCATTTCCCCTAACACTGCATATTATATTTATAAGTCACACCTACAGCAGACCTGACAGCCCTAAGGGCAGGATGCTTAATATTATATGCAACGACATATCTGCATGAGCAGAAATGCCCCTGGGCTGGTCACAAGATGTGTACTTGTAAAGCACACGTTCACCCAGCAAGGTATCTTGGTGCTGAATAACAGATACTTATTGCTACCCAACTCAATGGTACTCCTTTTATCGACCTCAGAAGTATGAAAGGCCTAGTGGACCCGACGAGATTTGAACCTGTGACCATGAGGTCGAACACAGGCCCCTTCAGTGGACGCATTAGTTCACTAAGCCACAAGACCCAACATGGTAAGTCATATTGCTGCCACTGCTAGACCGGTAGATCCTGCAATCTTTGCGAAGCAAATTATAACCTGAGCTTTGAGCTGCTTTAAATTTTATAACTGACTTTTAAAAAAGCATTTCTTTGTACTTACTCTCTGTACTGCTGCTGTATTACTGTTCCGCTTGACCCCACCAGCTCTCCGGTCCACCGCGGTTCTTCCGTTTGCGTGGAGGGAGCCGATGAGAGGGGGCAGAGAGCAGTGCAACTACTTCCGAACGGCTGTTACTAAAGCTGTATAGCAGCAGGAACATGCAGCGGCTACACTGGTAGATCCTGCAATCTTTGCGTAGCAAAGTACACCTGAGCTTTGAGCTGCTTTTCATTTTTTAACTTGCATTTGATGGGAAAGGCATGCCAAAGGCAAGCCCGTCTGCGCCCGTCCGCGTCCGACCGGGGATAGAAGCCCAGCCCCTCTATCCTCAAGTAAAATTGTTTACTCCCCACTTCTCAACTAATAGGGTTAAGGAACCCATGCAAAGACAAGTGTTGTCACTCTATATGCCTATCTAATGGGGAAACCCGGTGTACTCAATGCTCTTTTAGGCTGTATCCCATCCTAAAGATGCTGTCAGACTCACAGACGGCGTTTACCTATAAAATGTTTTTATTGAACTATAGATCCCTACCAAACGCTGCTCTGAACTAAATATATTTTTAGACTAAGAACAACCGGATGTTCTATTTTTAATTGAACGTTGGCGCCATAAGGATTCTGAACCTGATTTGGTGCAAACCCTTTCCCCTGTTTATAATATCCAGAGGAAAGATTGTGATGAGAGGAAAGGTGGAAGCATTGCTTTCATCTGTAAAAATTTCCTCAATTGTCGTGTTGAGCCTAATCCTATTTCAGATTGCGAAAATGTATTCTTTTCTATCTCACTTTCGTCCACTCATACTTTTTCAAGGATCTTAATCTATCTTTGTCCGGGGGCAAAATCCTTAATTCTCTTCCAGAAATTGCAGCTACTTAGGAAGCTCCTCTCTCCTTCTAGGAGACTTCAATCTGCATTTTGACGACCTAAAAAAAAAAAAACAAATGTGAACCTTTCACAAGATCTATTAGCTATTCAGCTAATGCAAAAAGTTAAAGGCCCCACAAATATGAAAGGCCATATGTTTTCTCCAAAAATAAAGAGCTATTGGTGGGTGACCCTCTTCTCTTGCATTTGTCAGATCATTTTTGGATCCCTATTTCTCTGAATTTAATATTTCAACCCACCATTACCAAACCTATTATTAGGAGAGTGCGCCCATTGTCCAAACTTTCGGTAGAATTTTGGATCTCAGCTCTTAAAAACTCAAAGCCTAAGCTAGACCCGTTGGGCTCGGAAGGATTTACCCATTGGATAGAGTCCTCGTTGGACAAAGTTATTCCAGTTATATCAGGGTGAGAGAGAGAGACTGTCACTGTGGAATTCGCCCTATGCTTCGCTCACTTAAACAAGCCTGTAAAAGACTGAAGAGGAAATGGAGGAAAGATTACAATGATCTAAGTAAACAGAAATACAGAGAGTGAATAACATTTACTAAACTGAAATTAAATAAAGCACAAGCGCTATATTATGAAGGCAAAATTAATTCAGCAGCCAATACCGCTCTGGAAATCTTCAGCATTGCGAAGAATCTCCTGGAGCTTCCACCTACAGGCACACTACACAATGCCTCATCAGTTCACTGCAATGAACTTTCAGAATTATTTCATGTAAAAATTCAAGATATATACAATGCTTTTCCTGCCTCCCTATGTCCTAGTGGTCTTTCAGTAATGGTTAAGACCCCTCCTCCTGAGCACTTATTGGAGGAATTTCCGGGCATGGGTCTGGATATTCTATTGGAAATCTTCTCCTAAATAAAATCTGGCTCCCCTCTTGATCTAGCACCCCCTCACTTCTTTCGCAAAGCTATAGTAGTACTCCCACTAATATTAGAGGGGATAAATCTATCTCTTCTGGCCAAGTTCCAGCTCCCTGGAAGCACACCATGGTGAAGACTCTTTTCAAAAAGCCAAGCCTAAGTTCAGATGTCCTGGGTAACTATCGTCCCATTTCCCTGCTTCCTGGGATCTGCAAGATCCTGGAGAAGTATGTTAATATGACTCTTTCAGAATTCTTAGAAACTCAATCTTTTGCATACTCACAGACCGTTTTTTGCCCTCTGCATTGAATAGAAACCGCTCTTCTTGCTGTAGTCGAAGAATCTAAAAGAGTTCTGCATTTGACATGGTCTATTCGGATATTCTTTTAAATAAACTTAGTAGTGCCGGAGTCTCAGGTGGTGCTACTACATGGCTCAGGTCTTATTTAGATGGTAGAACGTTTCAGGTTTTTGGAGAAGACTCCACATCTGGGACCTTATCACTCAGCTGTTGAGTGCCCCAGGGCTCATCCTTTAGCCCCACACTATTTCATGTCTACATGATACTACTTGAAGATATTATTTTGCCTTACCGGATTAAGATCATCATATATGCTGACGATACGCAGCTGGTGGTTGCGCTTAACCACCTCCAGAACTCCTCATCCGGTCTTGAATCTTGTTTAGGGAAGGTGGCATCATGGATTGAACACTCCAGTCTTAAATTTAACGGAGAAGAAACATAATTAATGTTCCTGGGCAATTTGCTGAACATGGATTTTAAACTGGCTTGGCCAATTTGTCTTGACCATGTTCTGACTCCCAATACCAAAATTAAAAGCTTAGGAGTTTGGCTGGACTATTCCCTCAAATTTGACCACCAAGCAGTGAAGAAGGCAGGAGCCTGCTACGGCATTATTAGACTGTTGCGAAAAGTTTTACCCCTCTTTCCCAAGACGGCAAAGAGAATTATGGTACAGGCATTGATTCTCTCTTGTTTGGATTACGGGAACTCAATTAATCTGGGAGCCCCTAAGTCAACGATACGGAAACTCCACGTCATCCAGAACTGTGGTGCTTGGTTGCTGCTCAGTACTCCTAAAACTCAGTCGGCTAAGCCGGCTTTGAAGATCTTACATTGGCTTCCAATCTCGGCGAGAATACAATTTAAATCGCTGTGCATAGCCCACAAGACCCTATAGTGAAAGGGCCCTTAAATTAATGGCCCTATCATTACTTTCTATCACCCAAGATGGTGCCTTTGCTCGGCTAATCTAAACTTAGCTGTAATTCTCAAAACTAAAAGGGAGAGTAGTGGAGGCAGGTCGTTTTTTTCACAACTTAGCTAGACTCTGTAACACCCTTAACTTATATCTTCGCACAGAGTCTGGCAATCTCCTCTTTTGAAAGCGCCTCAAAACATGGTTGTTTCAAAATGCTCCCCTATAAACCATCTAGTTCTTCCCTGTCAAGCTGTTCACGCAGGGATGACTGGGTAGCTACACGCTTAATAAATGCTGTTTAATGATAAATTATGTTTATTAAGTGCAAGTTCCCAGGGAAGCAATCTTAAACCATGTACTGGACACTGTTGAAAAAGAGTTCCCCAGATACATGATGGCTTCACTGAAAATAGGGATGTTTTGTACCAAACATCTCATCTTGATAAACCAACATTGATGCCCGTATTGGATTTATCAACACATGCACTCAGAGGGCACCTTAGAGGCCCCCCCTGAAAACCTACCAGCCTTTGGTTCGCTCACTGACTGGATTCTGTCAGTCTGCCATCCGAGACAAGTTTCTGACCTCCTAGCGTGAGAGCCTTTTGGTCTCAGGAGGTCAGGAACAAACATCTGTCTGGGAAGAGGGTGTAATACCCCCTCCTACAGGATGACCTGCTGATTAGCCTCAGTGGGCTGGTGGGCTTCAAAGGAGCCGCCGCTTTTGATATGCAACCTGGCTCCCCTCCCAAGAGAGGAAGCCATCCCCTCCTCAGAGCGCACTTGGCACCTGGACATAAGGGAAAATTAGCTAGTCTGGCAGGCGTGCCATCCCAAGACTAGTACCACTCCTAAGGTGGGCTAACAGCGAGGTGGACACAAATTTTCAGAAGCTGTCATCTTTGTGATGACATACCTAGGAAGTCTGGGACAGATGTTATGCCCACTTCCCGCAGGAAGTGGTCATGTAGGGGGTGTAGTGACCACAGGGGCCAGTAGCCCATTGGCTATTTCCCTGACACCCCTAAATCCAGTATTTAGGGGAGTCCAGGTGATCCTGATGACCTAAGACTAGAGAGGACACCGAAGGGCAGCAAAAGCAGAGGTGACTGAAGAGAGCACCTGTCTAAGCCCCAGCCCCTTTGGCCTATCAGCAGCCGCCATCGAAAACTGTGCCAAAGTCAACTTGTACTGCAGCTGTGACTCCAGAAACTTGGGAGGACTGCATACCTTCAAAAAAGACTCAAAACCTCCTGTGAACAGCGGACCTGTTCAGCAGAAACTCCCAAAAGAATACTATGAAGCTTTCAGAATGAGTAGTTTGTCCTGTAACTCCAATTCTGTAGTAGGGGTATCTCTGTTATAGTCATAATCTAGTGAATAGTCCCGCCCATGTGCGTGGACCCCGGAGCAATAAAAAATAATCTCTTAAAGTGTTGAAAAAATGCAGAACTGCACAGACACTTGAGAGAGAATTTAAAGACATAATGCAGCCTATAACAGGCTACACTGTCCAGTACTTCAACTAGAAATTCCACCAAAAATCCACAAACAGCAAAGCCTGTCCAGATTTCCCTTGCTTTCAGCAAAAACCCTCTGGAATGATTGAGAGGAAGACACGGACAGACAAGCCCCATAGGCTGCGATTATGTGGCTCAAAACAGGATACTGTGCTTTTAAGAGAACTTTCCAGAACTTCACAGTATCCCAGAATGCACTGCAGGTCCCTTTTACTTTCAGTTCTTTTTGAAGGCGTAACACTCCAGACCTGTAGCATTCCTTACATTTATATCTCTCCACCGGGGAGGAGGGCGGGCGTTTATGACTAACAGACATACCCCTACTACAGAACTGGAGTTACAGGACAGAAACTACTCTTTCTGTAGTAGGGGATCTCTGTGTTATAGTCATAATCTAGTGAATAGAATGGCAAGCCCATCCCCACACCAAAGCGGCGGTGGAGAAAGAAATTAACACCACTATTGTGCGTACAAATTCCGCAGCGAAGCCTGTCCAACCTGAGCATCTGCCCTGGCATCAGTGTCCAGACAGTAATGCTTAGCAAAGGTATGAACCGACTTCCAAGTGGCAGCCTTGCAAATTTCTGCAATCGGCACATTACGGAGCAAGGCTGTCGTGGCAGCTTTGCCCCTGGTGGAATGAGCCTTAGGCTTACCTCCTAAGGTCTTATTAGCTTTCTGGTAACACAGTTGTATGCAGGACACAATCCACCTAGAGATGGACTGCTTAGAGGTCGCAAGACCCGTCCTGACCGATCCATAATTGATAAATAATTGGTCTGACCTACGAATACCTTTGGTCTTATCCAGATAAAATTTCAACACCCCCCTAACATCCAGGGAATGTAAGGACCTTTCCGCTGGAGATGAAGGGTTCTGAAAAAACGTAGGCAAAGTTATAGTCTGGTTGACATGAAAATCAGAAATAACCTTGGGAAGAAATTTAGGGTGAGTACACATAACAACCTTAGCAGCATGAAATACAGTATAAGGTTCTTGGCAACACAACGCCTGAATTTCACTCACCCTACGGGCCGATGTAATGGCCACAAGGAACGCCGCCTTCCAGGACAGGTGCTGCAACAAAGCCTTATGAATGGGTTCAAAAGGCTCCTTCATCAATCTGGACAGCACCACATTCAATTCCCATGAAGGCGAAGGAAGCCTGACCGGAGGGAACACTTTCTTCAAGCCTTCCAAAAAATCTTTGATCACAGGGATCTGGAAGAAGGAAGTCTGTGAAGGGCTTTTCCTGGAGGCAGTCAATGCAGCGAGATGAAGCTTAATGGAATGAACATTAAGGCCAGACCGCGCCAAATGTAGAAGGTAAGAAAGGATGACATCTTCCTTGCACGTCATTGGGTCAAAGTTCTTGGACGCACACCAGATACAAAACCTCTTCCACTTGTAAGCATAAGTGGTCCGAGTGGAAAGTCGCTTAGACTCCTTCAGTATGTCCATGCAATCTATGGGCAGATTCAAATGGCCATATTGCACTATCTCAGGAGCCATGCTGCCAAACTCCAAGACGAGAGGTTGGGGTGCAACATCTGCCCCTGAACTTCGTGAGAAGGTCCGGCCTGCACGGCAGCCGTATGTGCGGAAGGAGAGACCGGTGAAGAAGGTCCCTGAACCACCATTGCCTGGGCCATTCCGGGGCAATCAGGATCATCCGTGCCCTGGACTGGGACAGCTAGAGGAGCACCCCTGGAATCAGGGGAATGGGTGGAAAAGCGTACACAAAGCTGTTCGACCAGTTGATCCAGAGTGCATTCCCCAGTGTCCTTTGCTGGTAGTACCTGGAGGCGAAGTCTCGGCATTTGCTGTTTTCGGCGGTGGCGAACAGATCTACGTCTGGAGTCTCCCACCTTTCGAAGACTTCTCCTAGTACGTCGTCGTTTATGACACATTTGTGGTTTTCCTGAATCAGTCTGCTCAGTGCGTCTGCCTGAACATTCTGCACACCTGGTAGATGGGTAGCCGTTATCGTCAGTCCTCTGGCCAGAAGCCAGTGCCAGATCGTCTGCGCCTTCCGAGACAGGGTGCGCGATCTCGAGCCCCCTTGCTAGTTGAGGTAATACATCGTGGTCGTATTGTCCGTCTGTACAAGCAGAGAGGTGGTCTGGAAGGACGGATGAAACACCTTCAGTGCCAAGTGAACAGCTCTGAGTTCCAGGAAATTGATGTGATACGTGGACTCCATCGGAGACTACGTGCCTTGAATCTGTAAGTCTACCGAATGCGCTCCCCAGCCGTGGAGAGAAGCATCCGTCATGATAGTCTGAGTGGGAATGTCCTTGAGAAAGGGAACCCCTCTGAGGAGATTCTCAGCTGAACACCACCACTTCAGAGACTGACGAGCATGCAGAGACAGTCGTATCTTGTCGTCCCAAGATCCTCTCCTCTGGTCACATTGGCCCTCCAAGCACTCCTGCAGGAGTCTCATGTGTAGTCGTGCATGAGGAGTGAGGAAGATACAAGAGGCCATCAACCCCAGTAGAGAAGACACCGTCCTCACTGTTGTAGATGGAACGGTCATAAGAGCCTGAGCCTTCCGAAGGATCGATCGCCGTCGCTCCTCTGAAGGAGACACGCTTGCTGACAGCGTGTTGATGGTGGCTCCCAAGTACTGAATGCACTGGACCGGGATCGGGACAGACTTGGACATGTTGATGTGCACGTCTTCTGGAAGTGTGCTTGGGCTTCCGAGAAGGAGGATGCCTTGATCAACCAATCGTCCAGGTACGGGTAGACAAACACCTTGTCCTTCCTGAGGTGTGCCGCTACCACTACCATGCACGTCGAGAATGTTCTGGGCGCAGACTTCAGCCCGAATGGCTGCACTGTGTACTGGTAATGGTTGGAGCCGACTTGAAATCGCAGAAACTTCCTGTGTTTGCACGCGATGGGCACGTGGAAGTACGCATCCTGTAGGTCTATGGCACAAAGCCAGTCCCCCTGTTGCAACTGAGGAAAAATCTGATGCAACGACAGCATGCAAAACTTTTCTCTGCGAATCCACTTGTTTGCCTGCCGCAAGTCCAGAATGGGCCTGAACTTGTTCTTGTCCTTCTTGCGCACCAGGAAGAACGTGGAGTACAGACCTCTTCCTCTTTGAGACAGAGGTACGTCTTCTATCGCCCTTTTCCTTAAGAGGATATCGGACTCCGCCTGGAGCTCGCGCAGTTGATACTGCGAGCTGAACGGAGGGATCGTTGGAGGAGGGCTGATGAACCGAAGACTGTATCCATTGCAAACAATATTCAGCACCCACTTGTCCCGAGTAATTTTTCTCCACTCTGCCAGAAAAAATTTAACGCTTCCCCCCACCGGAGCGGGTAACGGATGAAGGGGAAGTAACCGCTCAGGGTCGAGACCCGGCTGGGCCCTTGTTCGCGGTAGAGGACTGCTGTCCCCCTCCACCCTTCTGTCGTTTCTGGAAGGGTCTCCGGAACTGCTGCTGTTGTTGCTGCTGCTGTCCCGAAGACTGACCCCGTCCTCTTCCTTGTGCGCCGTAGCGCCTCTGGAACGGCCTGTAGGATTTCTTCTCTTTGGGCTTTTCCAAGCCCACAGCCGTAAGGGTCTCCGCCTCCGCCTTCATGCGGGCCATCTCATCATCTGCGTGTTTTCCGAACAAAGTATCCCCGGAAAAAGGCAGGTTGGCCACCCGCTGCTGGGCCTCCGGCTTGAGCGACGTGAGCCGGAGCCAGGCATGTCGTCGCTGATTGATTCCATGGCAGTAACCATGGGCAGCCAACAAGGAGACATCCGCAGCCGCGCGGATGACCTGATTGGACACCAGCATCCCTTCCTTGAGCATCTCTTGGAAGTCCTCCCTCTTGTCTCTCTGTAGCAGTTCCAGGAACTGTTGCAGGGAGTCCCACAGAGCCCGGTCATAACGTCCCAGCAGAGCTGTATCGCTGGACGCCTTCATGGCTGTGGATGCGGTCCCACACGCCTTCCTTCCAGCTGAGTCGATCCATCGACTCTCTTTATCTGGCGGCACGGTGGAGGACGGGGAGGTAGAGTGTAGCTTCCTGGCCGCCATCACTATCACCGAATCCGGTATCGGATCAACTCTCAGAAAGGCAGGGTCCGAATCCGGGGCCCTGTACTTTTTTAGAAGTCAGGAGGGAGCGGCCTTCACCACCGCCGGTGTGAGGAACAGCTCCTCTGCGGGTTCCATCAATCCAGGTACTAGCGGAAGCAAAGGGCGAGACAGATGCCTCTTGTGGAGCGTCTCGAATATCACTGACGTCCAAGGTGTAGGAGCCGTCACAGCGATACCCAACTTCGCAGCCCCCCTCAGGAGGACCTCCTGGAAAGTGGCAATGTCATCCACTGGAGAAACCCTGGTCTCTGGGGAGACCAATAAGGTCGGGGAGTAGGAACGGGTCCTGGAAGAGTCTGTGCGGGACCTCGACCCCCGCCTCTTATGGAGACGCCTTGATCTGGTGGAGGATCTATGACGACTCCTTGATCTTCCTCTCTGTCCGGAGCGTGAACGTGACCTCCTCGGCCGAGGGCGGTCAACCGGGTCCACCGGAGCGGGTGACTTGGGATTGGACGGAGCCTTCGGTTTAGGCATACCCTTGGGAGGCGTAGGAAGAATAGGCAGCAAAGTCGACCTCGGTGGAATTGGAGGCGGCTTCACTGGCAACCCTGGTCCAGGATGCAGTGGAGGCAACGGAGGGGGAGTAGGAGTCCTCGGGGGGAGGCCCCTCGGCATCGGAGGAGGGGGGAGTCACCTTCCCCGACGGGGTATACACCTCGGAGTACACCGAGATCGGCGAGACGGCGATCTGGGCTTTGACGTCGACCTGGGCCTCGACGTCAACCGGTGCTTCGACGGTGACTAGTGCCTCGACGGCGACCTGTGCCTTGACGGCGACCTGGACGACGAGGACTCCCTCGACGCCGAACGCCTCCTCTTCGCCGACGGCGAACGGTGGTGTCGCCTCGACGGCGAGCGCCGATGCCGGACCTGTCGACGTCGAAAGCTCGACGCCGACGTCGACGAGGACGATGAAGAAACAGTCACCGGGGACTTCGACGGTCTAGTAACATCCCTCTACCAAGGAGAAAAGCACCAAAGTACAATAAAGCACTTAACTTGAGAAAAGCAGTGAAAAAATCACCAAAAACCCTTATAAAGGGAGAGCTCAATGCTCCACGGTCCTGCTTGCAGGAGCCGGAAAAAAGAACTGAAAGTAAAAGGGACCTGCAGTGCATTCTGGGATACTGTGAAGTTCTGGAAAGTTCTCTTAAAGGCACAGTATCCTGTTTTGAGCCACATAATGGCAGCCTATGGGGCTTGTCTGTCCATGTCTTCCTCTCTATCATTCCAGAGGGTTTTTGCTGAAGGCAAGGGAAATCTGGACAGGCTTTGCTGTTTGTGGATTTTTGGTGGAATTTCTAGTTGAAGTACTGGACAGTGTAGCCTGTTATAGGCTGCATTATATGTCTTTAAATTCTCTCTTAAGTGTCTGTGCAGTTCTGCATTTTTTCGACACTTTAAGAGATTATTTTTGATTGCTCCGGGGTCCATGCACATGGGCGGGACTATTCACTAGATTATGACTATACACAGAGATCCCCTACTACAGAACCGGCAAAACCAAACACCTGAAGCAGCCACTGCACCCATCGCCTCAGCCCAGGTTAATGTGGGCCAACAGTGCTAACAAGGTTCCCCCGCCCTCCAGAACTAGAGTTCACCATGGTTTCTCCCCTCTAGACCTCCTCAACATCGACTGAAGCCTCAGTACGCAGCCCCCTTTTACAGCGACTGCTTGGGTAAAGAAAAACAAGACGTCTAAAGACACCTCTGCATCCATAGGCCCCTGGGCCTTGGAGAAGAGGACCAAAGGTGTCCACCCCCTGTCCCCAAGCGTCGCACTTGCTGGTTCAGCCCGACTGGCTTCCTAGCAAGAGCCTGCAGCCTCTTTTTACAGAGACCGATCACCATTGACACGCATTGGGCTCACGCCGCTGATTTGCACCCAGCCGCTCTCGTGCTGCTGGTGGTATAGTGTTGGTGCTGCCTTGGACTCTGGCCACCACTTACCTTAACTCCTGGAGATTGGTCCTGTAAGTTGATGTACTGTACCTGTTTGCAGAACTTGTTCTTTCTTCCATAGGATAACACCGCAGAACTCAGAAATTGCAGTGTCCACTTTTAAAGTGAAAAGAATTTATATTCAAAAGCGTACTTACGTGAACGATTTTTCTCCGATGCAAAAACATATCTAAGATACTTGCTATTTTTATACATTGATGGCATAACTGCTCGACCAGACTACCCTCTAACAGAGTACTTTGGGATTGCATAGCAAGCCCTCTCCACTAGTAAGGGAACCCCTGGTCTCCTCACACGATATATCAGATTATATCACCTAAAGAGCCAGCTTTCTACACACTGTGTTTGTGGGTGGGGTGAGGTCTGATGGGGTGAGGGAGGGTTTGTGGGGTTCTTTTGGTTTTGAGGTAGCAGGTTTAAAGTAATCAGAAGATCCACCAGACTATTCCTACCTTTGATGTAAAGCCATATTTAGGAGGTTTTTGAAAAAGTCCTTCTGTTTTACAGAAGGACTTGGCCCGATCTATGTAGCACATAATAGCGCGTTTGATGTCAAATGTGTGTGTAGTGCTCTCGCAGCTATCGAACCAGGGTGGGAGAAGAAGACTGGGAGCTCTATTGATTGGTTAAGGTGAAAAGGGATTCACACTTGTGTGTGAATTTCGGGTTAGATCTAAGGAAAACCCAGTCATTATTTACCTGTTAGTAAGACTTTTGTAGTAACTTACTAATATGCCTAAGAGACCTGTAAGAAAGACTATTGTAGTGACTCACTAATACACCTAAGAGGCGTAATAGCTACTAGGATGGTGACATTTCAAGAGAGGAATTGTAAAGGACAAGAATGTAGTTGATTTTTTTTTTAAATCATAAATAAATGGCATTGTCATTTATATTGCCAATAGCTTAATCGTAAAAATAAATGGCATTGTCATTTACAATGCCAATAGCTTAATCGCTCGCAAATGCATGACCTATTGCATTTACACCCACACAGAGCCACACACACAAAGCCACCCACACAGAGACACCCACACAGTCATTCACATAGCCACCTACACAGAGCCACCCTCACGCAGACAGAGCCATAGAGCCACCTACAAAAAAAGCTATCCACACAGAGCCACACACACATACACACACACACAGAGACAAACACACACACACAGAGCCACACACACACACAGAGCCACACACACACACAGAGCCACACACACGGATGCACACTGAGCCCACTACCAACTATTTGCGCTCAAGGCCTCTAAACCTGTGAGAAGAATGAATAAGATATGATGGGAAAAATAGACTTCATAACCCAGGAGCACTGCTAAAAAGAGCACCTACAAGCTAATTAGAGAAATATAAGCAAAATGAACATATCAAGCAGTAAAACAGTACAATTAAGTGGCAGCTAAATAGAGAATTTGGGAGAGGCCCAACTCGACCTGCGCAACAGCAAAGAATGAGGTCATGATGGCTAGGCCAATGATGGATATGAACTTTTGTTGTTGCTGAATGGCTTTTTAAGTCACACAACTGAGGATCTCTCATGTGTTTTGGATACTGTAGTTTAAATTTGGTACAGTGAGCCGCTGTTTATTAATGTGACAAAAGAGAAAGATAAAGCCTCACTTCCGGTCCTACTGTAGAATTATGGATAATCTGGGGAAACCCATACATAAAAACAAAAAGACAGACAAAGTCTCTAAAGTCAAATGATTAAAGGCAACCAGTACATTGTATAATATGGAGATGGGGAAAACTGTCTTCCCGACTACTACACTCACTAAAGTTGAATAGGAACTCCAGAAGAATGCTACATAGAAAACCACCACCTATGGAATCACCAGACTCACTTTAGAACTAGACACAGTACAGAAACTATGACACAAAATTGCTGACTATGCACTATATCTATTCATTAAAGGAAATTAGTTGCTGACACAGTAGCCCAGGATATTGTCCTTGACACTCTGCACACTACAATGGTGAGAATGGTACTGTCCAGAACAAGTTCAGATTTTGTCAAATACAGCGCTAAAGGGAAAAAAAGATGTCACACACTTCCTGCAACTCAACTGCTTTTTCTAAAATTACTAAAAAATATAGCTCTCTCGTGACAGATGACATCATTTACATTGTTCTAATCCCGACTACTAATTTGCATTTTTACTGCAGTGCACTGAAGATAAGTCCTAAAAAGGTAGCCAATTTCCTCAAGACTGATGTACTGCCGTTAACAACCGGGTTCAATAGAAGATGTTTAAGATCGTATTTAAGGCGGCCACTGAGTGACATTTGAGTCATATCTCCAAAATACACCACATCAAGCTATGATCCAAATTAAATAAACAATCACTAAATCAAAGGGAAAATAATCTGTTTTTCGTGTCCAGATAAAGTAACATTTTTTGTATTATTTATTTTAAGATGAATGACACCACTAATAAGAGTAAATATGGATTAAGCTGCTCATGCTTTGTGCAATTAAATTAAAAGCCAACGAAAAAAAGGTTTCCACTTGCATGGAAAGAGAAAATGCTTGCAGATGTAACTACAGTGAATCAGAGCTAATATTTAGCTGCAATACATAGAACAAATAAGACTGGTAGTGAGCGGATCAGTTTAATAAGTATACTACTTCATCACAGGCACACACAATTCAAAAAATATATACAAATCCCCCAAGCATAGGAAGTGTTAAAAAGAAAACTGCACTTCGCAACTGCAAAATTCGGTAGAGCTTCTGTTTTGACGGTACTCATGGAAATGGTCACCCATCATTACCCTGGAAGTAACGTAGCAGACTGCATCCATCTTTCAGATTCTAGGCAACATGGTCCGCTGCTGAAGGCAGGCGAAAACAAGTGTTCATAATTTAAGACTGAAACTAGACAAGGTCACGAAAATCTGTGACACACAAGTGCTACATGTCGATAAATCCCAGGCGTTACTCCAAGCCGAGTAGCGCACTAGAGCTTCCGCTGCAGTTCTAGGCACCACCGTGAGATCATCAAATGAAATCCCAATCACAACGTTCGGTCTTACGTAGATGGATTCCAGCCTTGCACAAACACAGCAGCGCCGCCCACTTCTGCTCGGTGACGGCGGCTATGGGAGGCCATTATTTCACAAGTTACTTCAAAGGAGACGTGTGTGGAGTACTTTATTCTGAAGAGAGTTGCCGCGCAGCCTGGACTTTCGTGGTTTAATTATCCTTCTCAGACTGCACATTATTTCATGCTGACAATAGGGAGGAGTATGCAAATGACGCTCTGCTGAAATGAGGATTGCAAGTAGCCTCACTGCTAAGGGACCTTACGCTCACAGCTATTAAGGTGCTTGCTGCGGAGCAAAGACTGCTGGATCGCGCGACTCTTGCTCGAGGTCTAACATGGCACCCTCTCGAAGCTGTGTGAAAAGAGCGCGTAGTGTCAAAACAGATTTTCATCCGTGAGGTGTTTCGGTGATGCCATTGAAACGCGGCGTGGCGGCCTCGGAGTTGATGATGCTGCAAATGATTTTCACTTACACATTGGCTGTGGAGGGATGTTTTTAAACGTCCTTATTCACGCTCCACCTGCTTCGAAGGCTCGTAACCGGGCGGGCCTTTGGTGGAGATTATAGGAAGGGGCACACCACAGGCAGCGTTTTAAAGAGGATACGAACATTAATTGCACGTACCGTATTCACGACGGAGGTCCGGCTGAGGGTGCAGCCTGGCTCCGGTCCATGCAAAAAAAAAATGGCGGCCACAAGCTTCCGAAATTTTTGGGATTCGGGGGTGTGTTTTGCTGTCCTGAGTGACAGACGACGTCACGAGTTAAAGAACAGCGAAACTTACGCCCCCGAATCCGAAAGAGACGGGGCTTGTTTGGAGTGACTCCCTTCTCTTCCAATGGCTGGCCTCCGTTTAGGAAGCCAGCCAATGGAAGCGAACGGAGCAGAGAGGCGGGTTTAAACTGCCCTACACCAAAACATAAGATCTCCGGACCGGAAGCTGCGCTTTGCGCAGCTTATAGGTCCCTCGACCTAAAGTGCATACTCTTGGGGAACGTCTAAAGTAAAGTAATTGCCATCTGTAGAAGGATTTCAAACTATGGTTCTCTGGCACATGTGGTAGCCACAAGGATGTGGGTGAGGAATATTTTCCACAGTTTCCTCTCTAGATACGGCAGAGGAGGAAAAGTGCATGCAAAGATCCCTGACCACTTAACCCCTCCCATGCTCGTGACGGAACCGTTCCAGCACGAGCCTCGGGTGGGCTGTGCTGGTGACGGAACGGTTCCGTCATGGCCCGCTCGCCGCGCCTGCGCGGCGCGAATTCCGCGCCTGCGCTGACGTTCTAAAGAGCGGGCGGGGCCGTGACAGAACCGTTCCGTCACAAGCACAGCTCGCCCGCAGGCCGTTATGGAGCGGTTCCATCACGAGCACGGGAGCACCGCGCGGTCCCGCCTCCCCCATAACGCTGCAGCGGAATAGCCGCCACAGCGAAGGGGTTAATCATCAGAGTATTGCCAATGGACTGGAGATGTGGAAACCTGGAGGCAAAGTTTAGACATTCTGCATTATCGCAAGTGCCAAAAAGGTTGATCTCTGGGACCCACCAGCAAAAGTTCAGGAGTATGACACGTGTGTGGAGTTCCCACTTGTGGACTTCTTACTGCATCCTTCTGAGAAATTTTGCAAAATCGTTGTGCGTGCCTGGAAGGTACTCCACTAACTGATGCACTTGGTGGTGGACCGGCCAATTCCAAATTCATTGCGCTAGTGCTGACGAACAAGTTACTTACCCTCAGTGACGCCGTATCTGGTAGAGACTCTACCTATCTGCAGATTACTTACCGTAGAATTATCCCCAGGTGTCAAACTGCATCCGGAAATATTTCATGCGTAGTACCCCTGTGTGCCGCTAGATGGAATTGTCAGGCCCCGGGTAGCATTGACCTCCCTGAAGTAACGTTTGCAGTACCTATATGGGAGACACCCAGGCACGCTGATGTCAGTCACTTTTGGCAACTTTCCACACCAGAAGCACAGTGCCACGCAGTACACTGAAGTTGAAAACTAGGCCTTGAAAGGGAAAAAAACCTTGTCCCTAGATATCAGTTTGCAGAGCAGGGAGGAAAGGTGGGTCGGTAAGGAATCAACGGCTAGTTAAAGTCTCTACCAGATAAGGCGTTACCAGAGGTAAGTAACTCGTTCATCTGATAGACTTCTAGCTGCAGATTCCTTAATTTAGAATGGATACCCAAGCAAAACCTCCCTAGAGGTCGATCTGTGGACCAATTTCACATGAGGAAGTCCTGCAGGATCGAACGGGCAAAGCGTCCATACTTGCGGACTGGAATGTCCAGGCAATAGTGTTTGGTAAACGTGTGCAGGAAAGCCCACATTGCCGCCTGGCAGATGTACAATATTGGAACTTTAGCTCTCACCAATGCGTAGCCAATTTTAATAGAGAGGATGATCCATTGTGATATGGCCCTCTTCTGTATGGCATGTCTTTTTTTCGCCCTGACATACCTCACGAACAATTGATCATCCACCCGGAACTCTTGCATGCGATCAACAACAATGCTCTTTTTGAGTCACAATGGTGAAGTTGCTACCCTTCTCTGGAGAGATGATGCAGACCACTTCCAGAATAATGGAAGATCTTGTACGAAGCACCAGTGTGTCTCGGTAAATGCTGAATGAATGAATGAAGATATTTCTAAAGCAAAAAAAATTTGCAATTAAGTCTTGTAACTAAGCGAAACAAAGAAGGCCTGCACTAATGATCTATTTCTAGATGATTAAGAAAAAGAAAATGAGGCTTGGTTAACAAGTCCTGAAGCTCATGGACCTTCCAGGCAAATGTTATTGCCACCAGGAAGACCTTCTTGATGGTATGGCGCCTGATTGGATAAATGTGGAGAGGCTCAAAGGGAGCATACATAAGGAAAGTGAGGACAAGATTGAGATCCCACACAGGCCTAATAAACGGATAAGATGGAAAGAAATGTAAACTTTTCAGAAAGCTATCTACAATAGGGTATTTGAGGAGGGATGGCTAATGAGGCAACCACCGAAAAGCTGGAATGGCGAACAGAAGTTCCAGAGTGCCTAGAGCAGATTCCTGCTGGGCAAGGCAAAGAATGAATAGGAGAACCTGCGAAAGGGAGGTCTTTCTGCACACTATGCCACAAATGTTTTTCAACGGCAGGCGTAAACCGTCTTGGTCAAGGAACGCCTGGCTGCCAAGATAACATCACAGACCTAGGGAGGAAGGTCGAAAGCTGTCAACTGTCGCTGCTCAATCTCCATACAAGGCGGTGTAACGTTGATCGGTACGGGTGGAGAACCACCCTCCCCCCGCTGCTGCGACAAGAGATCTTCCTAAAGGGGCAGTCTGATCAGAGGACCTCCATGTCCAATACGGAGTCACAAGCATGACTTGGATCCAGTTGTTGAGAATCTTCTTGAGAACTCTGGGCAGGAAAGGTATGGGTGGAAAGCCGTATAGGAGGCCTGAGCTCCACTCGAGATGAAAAGTGTCTCTGAGCGAGAGCCACCTTGGAAACTCCAGCGCACTGAGCTGCTGACATTGCACGTTCTTGTCAGAGGCAAACAGATCTAACTAAGACTCTCCCCACTGCTGAGAGAGATCTTGCACCACCTCCGGTTGGAGGTGCCATTTGAGATACGCGAGGCATCACCAAGTGAGTTTGTCCTCTCTGGCGTAGAGAAGGCCCCAAACGTTATACCACCAGGAATATGCCCAAGACCGGATAGGCTGTAACGGGCATCTGGCGTTTCCCCGGGAGGCTGGAAGGGTGGGGGCGGTTTTGAAGCGGTGGGGGTAGGTTTTGTTACTAGGGGGCGGTTTCACAGCTGTGCAGTAGTATCAGCCCCCAGTAACAAAAGCAGCAGTGCTTTGATAATTGCACCCCCATTCTTCCTCGGGGAACTAGTCAACAAAACTGCCAGGGCAGCTTTGGGTTCCCAGTCTGGCACTGGGTATCCCCTGGTCTAGAGAGTTTGTAGAGATGTAGGGCCTCTAGACAGAGTTCACAACCCCACCTCGTCGTGTTTGTGGCAGTACCACATGGCGTGACGTTGCCTGTGAAAACTTGCACCAGTCTTCCCTGGATGGAGGGCAGAACGGCTTTTAATTCCAACTGGATCACTCCAAGCTCCAACAGGTTGATGTGGACCCGGATTCTGCTCGAGACCAGAGTACTATCAATCAATTTATCAATCAGAGTACTTGTAACGAGTGCTACTTACCCGTGAGGGTCCCAAGGCGCTGAGGGGAGAGGGGGGTGCTGCTACTGCTCGAAGAGCCAGGTCTTGAGGAGTCTTCTGAAGGCGAGTAGGTCTTGGGTCTGCTGTATGTGGGGATAGGGAGGGTGTTCCAGGTCTTGGCGGCGAGGTAGGAGAAGGATCTGCCGCCGGAGGTTGTTCGTTGGATGCGGGGGGACAGTGGCGAGGGAGAGGCTGGTGGAGCGGAGCTGGCGGGTGGGGGTGTGGAAGCAGAGTCTGCTGTTCAGGTAGGCTGATCCGGTGCTGTGGAGTGCCTTGTGTGCGTGGGTGAAGAGCTTGAAATGATCCTCTTGTCGATGGGGAGCCAGTGTAGGTCTCTCAGGTGGGGGGTGATGTGGCTGCGGCGGGAGAAGTTGACGATCAGTCGGACAGAGACGTTTTGTATGCTCTCAACCTCTCTCAGGTGGCCACTCCATCCTAGGAGTGACACATCTGTAGCTAATGTGAGATCCAGCTGAGGAAGAGAGAGGGCCTGCCACTGACCCAATCGTGGTTTGTAAACCATCAATGCTGATCTCGCCCAGTTCTCTCATAAATATGGACCATGTCAAAGAGTCCCCTATGCAGAGTCCACTGAAACTTCAGGTCCAACTTGAAGGAACTCCTATGCCAAAGGACATGTGTCACCAGCATGATACAGAAGGCCATGAGGCCCAGCAGACTCCGAGTCAGTTTCACCGAAACAAAGGATAGAAGCGGTATCAAAAGCCTCAATATCGAGTTCCTGAGGGTAGGCCCAAAACTGCACCATGTCCAGAACAGCTCAGATGAAAGGAAGTGTCTGAGAGGCAGTAAGGTGTGACTTCGGCATGTTGATAGTGAACCCCAGCAAAGGCAGGAGGTCCACTGTAGTCTGGAGGTGGGAGACGACAGCCTGGGGTGAGGCCGTCTTCAACAGACCGTCATTGAGATAGGATCTTGAATGCTTGGTTGACGTCCTCCATTACTTTGTTTACTCATCACTTTGTTGTCTGACTGGCTGGGTGACACTGTTCCTGGACTGGGTGCGGATAGTGCAGCTGGGAGACCAGCTGGGCTGGCATCTTTTTATTATAAGGCGCAGAGGGGGTTTACTTCCTCAAAGAGGTTCGGACTGCACAGGGGGCTCTGCTGGTGCATCTTCCTGTGTGCCCAGCACACTCCCTTCGATATTCAAGGGTTGTCTTAGATCTGAAGGCAAAAATGAGGAGTCATTGTGTTCAAGAAACAGGCACACATTGCTCATTTCGTGGTTGTCTGCCCATAGATATTTGTAATTAGAGAGAGGGATGTTTTGAAGAGGTGTCTATTCTATCACACATGTTGCTTTCTCTGGCAAAGAAGGACTGGAGGTAGTCCTTGGCCCAAGAAGGGTGCAAGGCCCTTGATGCCCAAGGTCATGAACAACCATGCTGCTCGTGAGTCAGGGAGAAGAAAGTACAAGTCCAATCAGAAATGAATGGATTCAAAGATTACTGACCAGGACAGATGAAAGACGCATTCATAGCACAAACTCAGCCTACTTAGTGCACATCTGAAACCAATGGCAGAAAAATACAATCTAACACCAAGTCAGTGCCCATGCACAATTTACATCAAGAAGGGTAGTCACACAACATCTCCTGACTCGAGAGACTTCTTTGAAGAAAAATAACTTGCAAATTTGCACTAGATGGCAGGAGTATGCTAAACATGTGTATCTACAGCCACACATGCTACAAAAAGTATTACACAGTAAGAATATTCAAGCTGCCCAAATGTGTGATTTCTAACCCAGCCATGTCCATCACAATTCCCAGACATAAATTACTCTGTTATCTGGGCAACAGTTACACTCATGCATATATAGACAATGCAATGGTTAGGAAGGGAGGGGTTAAGGTGGGGGAGAGACAGAAGTGAGTGTGAAAAGACTCCTGAAATTGTATTTGATGTACCATCTTTCACTTTTATGATCTGAGATACAATAGGGCATTTGAGAGTTGTACTGTTTTATAATCTGTTAAATGGCCTAGAAGAAACGGGACTTGCAATGTAGAATCAATCCTTTTTTCATACACTCGGAAACTAACCACAGGAATTGCATATTGTGTGCATAATTTTATGAGCTAGAGTTGAAGAAAAATACAATCCCAAAACATATAAGGAATTTTCAGTAAATGGCCAGAATGAATGCAAAGATAATATGAACATGTGAAATAAAATAAATTACCTGTCCTTGTGAATCAAAAAATTTGCTAATGTTGTTTTTCATTTTGTTAAACAGCATTGGATAAAGTGCAGGGCTCAATTCCAGACCAACCAAGTCTTTAATGTTATTCCGAATCTGAACTCCCACTTTCTCATGATTGCAAACCATAAGTGAGAGTAATCGTTCTAGAAACTTGCTTACAGGAGTCTCTACATTTCCTTCAGTGGAAACCATCGAAATCATAGATCCTTTTCGTTCATTGGCGGGACCCATGGGTGGGCTGTATGTTACCAGTCCTGCAATGTTTCGATGCTGAAGGCAGACTCCTCCAAGGGCACATAAAAATCCAGTCATGTTGATCCACTCCTGCAGTGAGTCCATGTCCGCCAAGTCCATTGAACCACCTCCACTGACGTGAGACATACGCCTCTTCACAAGAGCCTTATGAAGGTTGTCGCCAACCTAAAGAATAGAATTTGAAAAAAATGAGTATCCAGCCATAACACTATAGAGACAACTACAGGAAACCCTTAACATGCTCTCAGAGGTACACAATTCACAAAATTCAAAAGGGTACTAACAAGACTGATGAAGGATACTATTCCTAAAGTGGATAATAAAGGCAAATGCATTCTGGTAATCCATAGGCAGGGATACACACGATCATTTGACAACCTTTACAAATCTCAATCTAAACAGGGAAACTTTACTCCTAGTCTAATAACATAACTAGAACAATTACTAATCACTTTCTGCTGACTATGATAAACACTTAAGGCAAACGACAATGGTTCCGTCGGGGTTAAGAAAGGATACTTAGTTCTTGAATAAATCAAAAAAACAGTTGCTTAACAGACGGCAAAAACATAGCAAATATTTCAATGGAAAATAAGGTTGGAACACAAAATTGAACAGCACTCACTAATAGATGCTTGCAAAAGTATTGCATTAAATAAATTAAAGCTCTCATAGATATTTACAAGAATTTACAAGGCTGTAAAAGCGAAAATACAAATGCAGTGACAAGAAGAATGGTGACATGTGGTGATCAGTGATGGTGGTGCAGAGCATACAAACAAAGTGCAGAAGTTAGAAATGGGTCAGGGGAACAGTAAAACAATATCTCTGGCAATTAGCACATTTGCTTCATGATTTAGACCAGAAGATCTGTTGGGGCTGAACCAGGTGTTATCATAGATGTTTCGATCCAAACCCAAACAGGGCCTGATAAAGTGTCAAAGAGGTCTTTTTCAGGACATGGAAGCAGTGACAGCCTAAAAGTAGGAGACAAACAATTAAACAGCGTTCCAAACTAAAACAAGGATAGAGGAGAAAATGGTGTAGGAATCACCACTTACTCACTCGAAAAGGAAATGGACGGGATGGACTCCGTTGGCGTCCCTCTCAATGGTAAGGCGGACAGTATGGAAAATATAGAAATAGACCAAGTTTTCTATGCCTAGTTTCAATGTGGCCCTACAAACAGGTGGGCCATATGGGGGGGGACAGATACCAATTCTGCATGTGATGCACTTGATAAACGTGCATCCTGGAGGCATTAGATAGTATGGCTTCTTGGTCCTCGAGAGCTTCGGTTAGGCAGCTTAAAACCTCACCTTGGCTCAGCAATGAACTTAGAATAGCTAAATCAGCCTGTAAGCGCCTCGAAAGAGCTTGGAAGAGAAATTTCAATGAGCCTAGGAAAACTAAATACAAATCTAGTCTAAAAAAATATCATGCTCTGATCAGGAAAGCGCGGGACGCCCACTACAGTGACGGGATTGAGACAGCTGAGAACTCTTCGAAGGAACTTTTTACTATCTTCTAAGAGATTTTGTCACTAGTAAGAGTGACAGCCCCTGACATTAGCTCTGCTGACACCTGTAATTGGATAGCGGAGAAGGTGGAAAAGATCTATTGTACTTTCCCTGACTCAGCACAACATAGATGTGCAGATAGCAAGTGGACATCCAGGATGTCGGAGGCAGAATGCCTCTGTGAATTTGTAGCCCCCAGTGGGGACGTACTTAAAGACGTAGCCCTAAGCATGAAGTCTGGCTCACCTAGAGACCCGGCCAACCCAAAGATCCTAAGAGAGAGTCTAGCTGTATTAGAGCCTTATACTAGACCCCTTCTTGAGCTCTCGTTCACCTCTGGAACTGTCCCTAAAAGATGGAAAGAGGCTATCGTCATTCCCCTAAAAAAGAAATCGAATATTAGCATGAGCCAGCTGGAAAATCTTCGTCCAATTTCACTGCTGCCTTGCTTTGCTAAATTAGTGGAGAAGGTGGTAAACACCCAACTGACAGCTCATATTAATCACCCTACTCAATCGGGTTTCCGTGCCACTTACTCTACCAAATCGGCACTGCTTTTATCTATTGAAACCATCCGTAGACATGTAGATGCAGGACAGACGGTTGCTCTAGTCCTTTTAGATCTCCGTGCCGCATTTGACACTGTTGCTCATCATACACTACTTCTGCGCAAAAGGGAAGAAGGCATGGCTGGTAGGGCGATGGAATGGTTAGGGTCCTTTTTACATGACCGCAGTTTTCAGCTGTTGCAGAAGCCCTTCTACTCCAAAAGCGTCAAGCTGGACCAAGGGGTCCATCAGGGCTCCATAGTTGGCCCCACCCTCTTTAATCTCTACATTACCCCCCTGGCAGAGATTATAGGGAAGTTTGGTGTCAGTGTGGTGTCATACGCTGACGGCACACAACTGGTGGTGACACTAACTCAAGATTCTGATGAGGCAGCCATCAATTTTGCAACCTGTCTTCAAGAAATGGCGTCATGTAACAAGTGTCAAAGGGTCATCATCAGGACAGATAATAGTTTTGGGAGCGAAAAGTCAAAGAGTGCTGCTGGTTCATTTAGCAAAGTTAAGGTTGGAGGAACACGCTTGATAGCACATTGTTGCTACCAGAAGATGCATCAATTTAAATCTAAATTGATTGTGACTATTCCGTCAAGGGGTGTGATTTGGCTCAAAATTATTTCTGGAGGACTAAGTTTGCATTTAATCCTCTAATCCCCAATTTTGAATGATGGTTTGAACATTCTTTGGCTTTTTGCTCACAAAATTATTGTCTGTCCTGATAAAGACCATTTGACTCTTGGGTCTAAACACCATTGACGCTTTATTTGAATTTTATAAAGGATTAATACCCATAATCTTCCATTCTCATATATCTGTGGAAATGTACCCCCTGTGGGGAACACTGGTGCAGGGTCACCCTCTCGTCCACGGATCCGATGACTAACAAAAGAGAGATCGGCACTGGAGTGAAGTGAAACAAAACAAGTTTATTAAACACTCATGAGCAGAACCGGACACATGCTGGGTTAAAAGGCAATCAGCAGATACTAAAAGGAATACAACAGAAACTAAATGGATGAGACAGTAGAAATGGCTGCCGCTTATGCAAACATAGAATTTACACTTTTCCACAGACGACCCTTTTAGCATAAGATAAGACAATTTTTCTGTGGGGCATAGCATATATCCTCAATATCTATTGCCATGAGTCCATATATTTCTCGTTCCGCTGCCAAACGGGCATTTACGTTTTTGACATTCTCTCTAGACGAGATGCAGGCAGTACAGGCATGAGTACAGAGAGAACAGAGCATTGGTCCACAATGAATACAAAAACAACAAGAGAAGATCATAGCTATTAATATGAACAGGACTGATAATACTTTCAAACCCCAAACTGAAAGTAAGTCCCAAAACCACCCAGTTCAAGTCCATGTTCATGAGTCTTGATGTATTTCGGTGGATATCTTTTGTAGTATGGAGATGGCCGCATAGACAGATGGTGAACTGTCCGGTTTGAAAAACACAGCAGCTGGATCCGATGACACGTCACGCTCCACCTCGGTCAGCTAGAGCATCTAAAACAAGTCTATTCTGTAAAGCGACCATGCGGATTGATTCTTGTTCTTCCGTCAAGTTTCCGAAGGCTGCAGTTGTCTGATTAATCACTGCCTCCATTGTACGGGTGAGGCGGCGGACCAGCTTGCTGTTTTTTAATGGGCCAACGAAGAAGAAAAATCCTTTATTAAAGTCTGTATATTGCTCCCATGTGGTATCTGTCTAATCGACTACAGTGACATCATTGGCACGTTTTGCCCTACAACCAACATGGTGATTGAACAATTGCAAATCTTGGTGGTATGTTGGGGGAGCTAGAAACACAGGTGGTAGAAGAAAAGTTATGTAACAGGTACCAGACCAGCCTGAAGGTAGGAAGTAGTATGCCTTAGCTACACAAACAAAATAAGTATGACGTGATACGAGGAAGCTGCTTCGTGCCCTTGTAGACATTTGCAACACTGTAGTACAGTTACTGTGACCCATTAGCACATTGCCTGTACTCTGTACACAGAGGGGGCAAGTAGTCAGAACATCAGAGAGAAAAAGTGGCCCATTTCCTTTAGCCGATCTAGAGTTTGGATACACAGATTTTGTTGCTGCATTTCCTCTACTACATTCTTCCATCTCCAAGACGGCCCCCTTTGCTTGTGGGTCCCCATCTCCGTTGTGATAGCATACTTTTTTTCAGTCTGGCGTCGAGGTCACCCACATCCCATGTTTGAGAGATTAAATTTATAGGAAGCATAAAGAAGCACAAACCAAGCTTGGCATGAGCCATTGTGAGAAAATGGCAATGGTGGCAACGGGATTCCGCTTATGTTCTGGTGAGGAGGAATCTTGCCACAAACCCAACAGTTAGTAGCATTGCTAAGCTGGTGTGTCTGATGCAACATTTGAAGAAAATAATTGTTTCTCAGATTTTGCCGGTACCCCTGTTCATGTTGCGGCAAATCGAAATGATGGTGTTCCTTTGTAGTAGGCGATGTAGCAGTAATGTTGAGCAAGGAAGCCCCAGGCATTCCTCCACTACCCACATCACAGTAGCGATAAGAGCAGCAATTAAAGTCAAACCAAGGGTGCAAAGTGTACAGCCATTACACATTGTCGCAGCAATCCCCTTCGTCTCCCTAGGGGGAGGAGGATCATCTTTCGGCAAACGACAAGCAAGGTAGCGTCTTAAGAGTCCTGAGTGGACGTTGGTTTCTTCACTGACGTTGAGACGAGCAGCCACTAATAGGTAGACCCTCCTTTGTAGTCAGACTTAACCACTCCTGGGTCTGAGTAGGTACCTGGATGTACCAGGGATAGTGAGATCCGGAAACACTTTCTCAGTTCTTTCAGGTGATGCAGCTCGTCCCATCTCTGTGACCAAGATGTTGTGGTGATCTTTCAATGCAGTAGGATCCACTAAGGCGAGTGGAACCTTCTTGCAGTTGGTGGCATGCGTCCAATTTTTCCTGTTGGTAACTCGGACTGCAGTTCGGGTGGCGAGGAGGACCTGCTCAGGGCCCTTCCAGCGAGGTTTGTTGGACCCCTAGCCCTTTCATAACATACTCTACAACCTGTCCAATGAAATGAGGCCTATTATTACTCCATAAAACTCAACAAACACCGAATAAAGGGAAGAATTCCTTCACGAGTATTTTTTCACAGTTGTGAGGGCTGTATTGTCTTTCGTAGCATAGGCCTCCACCCATTTACTGAAGGTGCAAACTATTACTAAGACCTATTTAAGGTCATTGCAGTGCTCAAACTGGATATAGTCCATCTGAAGGGGCCTCAAAGGGTGCATGTGGTGTCGCAAACCCCCCTGCTGGAGTTTGCATTCCCTTCCCAGGATTGTACTGGAGGCAGACCAGGCAAGTCAGAACTATCTTTTTAGCGGTAACAGCAATGTCTGGATGGGCCGAGACTTGCATAAGTTGCTTTGCTACTGAAGAAGCACCAACATGGGCTGGACCATGTGCCATATGGATCAGAGGATATAGTTATGCAGTGGGCAACTTCCACTTAGTCATATCTTTGTTTCTTCAACAGCCCTCATCGTCCAATGTTCCCTCCTTAGAGCATTGGTCTAATTCATCAAAGGAGGCACATTGTTGCATATCCAACACTGCCTGTCTAGCATCATGCCAACGCTCAGCTTGAGACTTACCAACATACATAGACATGGTGCTTCGCTGCATAGCAGTCTCACGGGCTGTACAATCTGCAAAGGCATTACCTGCTCCTATTTGGTCTGTTACCTTCTTGTGTTCACTACACTTGACAATAGCTATTTTCTTAGGATAAGTTAAGGCAGTAAGAAGGATGTGCACTAGTTCTCCATGCACTATCTATGTACCATGTGAAGTGAGAAAACCGCGTTCTTTCCACAGACGGCCAAAATTGTGCGCTACCCCGAACGCATACTGACAATCAGGTCTGTACTAAGTTCACATGCTCTGGTTGGAGCGACCAGTTCAGCTGCTTGAGCTGATTTCTGTGGGATAGGATCTGTCTCAACTACTGTTTAGTGTGTCGTAATAGCATAGGCAGCAGGTGTAGAGCCAATGGGCAGTTTCAAACATGACCCATCAACCCTCAACTCCCCATCTGTAATGGAGAAGGGAGTGCCTTGCAGGTCAACTTGACCTTTTGTTTGTTCTTCTGTGAGAAATATGCAATCATGTGACTATTGTGACTGAGGCAGAGTGGATGGAAATGGCAGTAATGTGGCGGGATTTAGTGTCAAACATCTTTTTAGCGTGATATGGGGGGCAAAAAGTGTCAATTCATATCCTGTCAAGCGAGCATTAGTCAAATGTTGCACCTTGGTTTGGTTTAGCAATGCATCAACTGAAAGGGGCACTAACGCAAGCAATTTGTGTGACTGAACTATTCCTTCACTCTGGCATATGGATACAGCCGTTGCTGCCACTGCTCGGAAACATCCAGGCATCGCAGGAGCAACTGGGTCGAGGACAGCTGAAAAATATGCGCACAGGTGTTTATCACTGTGCATCTGTGCTAAGAACGAGAGGGCACAACCTTCCCTTTCATGTATAGTGTGCGAAAGATTTAGTGTAATCTGGGGTACCTAATACTGGTGCAGAGCAAAGGGCTTGACGTAACTGTTGGAAGGTGCTCTGGCACTCACCAGTCCATGGGAGGGGCACCGGGGTGTCTTTGGTCAATGGGGCTAACAAAGGTTTTTTATCATATGCAAAAAACAGGGGATCCACCTCCTACAAAAGGAAGTAAGGCCAATCAATGCACGGACAACTTTTGAGTATGGGGTACAGGAGTGTCTAGAATGGTCCGAATGCGATCTAGTGTGAGCGCACGTCCCTCCTTAGACAGGAGATGACCTAAATAGGTAACCTGCTGTCTACAGTATTGCAATTTTTTTCTAGAGACTTTGACATTATATGATGCAAGAAATAATAATAGTAACAATGTACCTTCTGCACATAGTTCTGGAGAATCTGCAGCACTAAAATGTCACCCACATATTGAATTAGAACCACCTCTTTTGGTACAGGAAAGGAATCAAGTTGTCTCTTTAATGCTCGACTATAAATACTAGGACTTTCTGTATAGCCCTGTGGAGCTCTATAGAACCTGAATCATCTGTTTTTCAGTGTGAATCCAAATAGATAAAAGCTGTCCGGGTAAATAGGTATTGAGAAGAACGCATTTTTCCAATCTATCATGGAGAATGTGGTGGCAGTGGGAGGGACCAAAGTGAGGAGGGTTGTTATGTCAGAAACTACCAGATATTGGGGCACCACTATCTTATTGACCACACACAAACCAATAATGAACCTGTAAATATTATTATCAGTATCCTTTTTCAAAATAGGAAGGATAGAGCTATTGCAGGTATTATAGGGAACCTCTTCCACTACACCTACTTTAATTAAATCTTGAACAATACCTTGTAATGATTCTTCGCCCTCACAAGATATTTTATATTGGGGCAAACGAGGCAAAGAGGCACGCTCTCTCACTTGAATTTGTACAGGTGGAATAACCATTTGACCCACATCAGTGTCTGATCTAGCCCAAAAAGTGTAAGGTAGGGACACCAGAGCGACTTCCTCATTGATAAGGCAAGATCTATCAACTATTGGATAGTTGTCATTAAGGATAAGACGTACACCTTCTGGGGAACAGAATATCGTAGCACGAAAATATTTTAGCATACTGATACCTACAATGTTATCTGGAGTGTTAGGGGAGAGCAAGAATGGACATGTTGCAGTGAATCTATCTAGTCCGAATTCAAGTGGCTGTGATAGTGGGCTAGGTGTAGGTGTTCCGTCTAACCCTATTGATGTTATCAATGTGCCAGACAGGGGAGCCCTAGGAACCAGTCTTTTAGACAGGGCACTACGGGTAGCCCCTGTATCCACCAGAAATCGATCAGTAGATCCCAAGACATTTACGTCAACATAGGGACCCATTTGATCTACTGGCACCTCAACCGGCCCCACACCCTGTCCTGGGCATCCCTATGCATAATCGGAATCTGTAGGCGTATCAGCAGAATAATCAGTCATTTGGTACTGGTGTCGTTTGTCAAAGGTATTTGGGTAGTTTGGTCCCTGTTTGACTGCCTCAAACCGAGGGCGAGCACTTGCTCTTCCTGTGCTTCCTACATTCCCTGGACGCCCTCTCATACTTCCCCTTCCTCTCTGGTATTGTTGGCTAAAAAACACCCCCGCGAAAGGCTTGACAAGCAGCCCAATCAAGCAGAAGGCCTAAACTCAGGGCCAAGTCTGCGCAACAATTCCATACATGGTCAACAAAAGGGCCGTCCAGCAGCCAATAATGCCAAAGTCCCAATAAGGACGCAATGGACAGAAAACGCACTCCACAGAACAACCGGCCTAAGGCGGCCCAGACTCAACCTGACTCAGGAATCACTGAGGAGGGGACGGTGGAGGAGGATAATAAGGCAGAGGAGGAGGAGGAGGAGGAGGAGGAGCAGGAGGAGGAGGAGCAGGAGGAGGAGGAGGAGGAGGAGGAGGAGGAGGACTGAGCCCTGCCAGGATCCTGTGGATGGCGGAGATGGCCGGGGCATGGAACAACATAGTGACATCAAACGGAAGATCAATGAGCCGCTCCCGAATATTCTCAGGGAATACTCCATCCCGAAGCCAAGTATGGCCACGGAGAGCGATCGAGGAAGCCATGGTCCGGCCCAACACCTCTAAAATATCCAGGGCAGAGTAGAGAATATCTGAAATATCCAGGGCTGAGTAGAGAATAAACGCCACCAGCTCCTGGCCATCCAACGCATGATGTTATAAGTCCACATAAGCACCCTCCAGGGACGCTGCAGATCCCAGAGACTCAGCTGAGTCCCACAAACAGGAGGAGCCCCGAGCCAGCACATACACTATGTTCAGGGGCTGCAGGGAAGCGCTGGTCGAGGCGAACATATTGCGCCCCCAAGAGTCCAGCCAGCGGGCCTCTCGGGATGGCTGAGTCAGCAGTGGCGGCAGGGAGGGAAAAGCAGTCCGCAAAAGAGCACTGGAGGCAGAAGGGTGGAGGGAACCTTCAAAGGGGAGCAAGATTTCCCTCCCACCAGAGCCCTGGTGGAGGACCTCGAGTAGATGGTCTGCCGGAAAGTGAGCCACCGGGTCACTCATATGCAGGATGCTCACAACCGTGGACACCGCGTAAGCGAAGGCCGCACCCGCTTCTGTAGGGCCCGCAGTGGAAAAAGCAGCTCCTCCGTGGGCGACGGCTGCAAACTAAGGCTGCCGTCCCAGATGCCAAGAAGGGCGGGCAAGGGCCAGACCTGGAATTTAGAAGGTGCCGACGAATGAGGGACCTGCCGCTCTTCCGACTAACACCTCTGCCTCAGGAAGGCCGTCCTTCGACGCTGGTGAAAAAGACACCACACGGCGACCCATCTCAGGGGAGGAAAACACCAAAATACAGGCTGCCTCCGGAGAAGGAGCGTCCGAAGACTAATCCGCAGCACAACCCCTGCACAGAGCAGTAGAGCCCACCGCCTGAGGCGGAGTGCCGGCACACTCTGGCCTCAGCGGACCAGGTTCCTCCCATGGGCCCCACACCAGGGACCTGAGGGGAGACTGGAGGGGCCTTGAGCTGGACCCGACCTCCACCGAGGTAGCCATCTGCGCGGGGGAACGAGGTGGCCCTGGGGAGTGACACGAAGCCCTCCGCCAATTGTAGCCCAGAATGAGGCGTAGATCTTGCGGCAACCCATGAGGTGGGACCAGGGACGATTCAACCTCCAACCCACCCCCCTTGTCCCCCCCCATTGAGGCAGCCACCTGCGGGGGAGGACGAGAGGGGCCCGGAGAGGGGCGATGGGTCCTCACCAGGCCTCGACCCGGAGGGTCGCCCCAGAAGGGGAAGGAGAGGGAGACGCCAGCGAGGCCTGCAAAGCCACCGCGTATGTCTCCATTTGGACTCTCAATGCCCCAACACCGGGGAACGGTGGATAGGACGACACCCGGGCCTCATCACCCGCGGAGAGTCCACGCCCCCAGTAGGCTGGAACTCAGCCACCAGGGACAAACTGCAACACTTACCCACCAGGGAGCGACGCTCACGTGACATCGGAGAAGGACGAGGACGGACCTGAAACCGTCCGCCGAAGCAGACAGAGGGGAGGATGTAGACCTGGAGAGACGAGCCGAAAGAAGTTTCATGCGGCCTTCACGCCGCGACTTCAACTGTTGACAGGCCTCGCAGTTAGTAGTGCCAAGATCCTCCCCCAAACACCACATACAAATGAGGTGTGGGTCCGTCGCCGACATAAGACGCCAACAAAACATACAGGTTTTGAAGCCCGAAGGCATTCGCACACTGTTCCACCAAATGAATGGAGAAAAAAGGGGCCCGAAACAGGCCCCTAGCCAGGACCGGATCCGCGCTGCACGCAGAAAAGGAAAAACTGACATAGGCGCGCCGGGGCGGGTCTTATGTGACCTCACTGACTTCATGTGCGTCGACAACACCTGGGCGGAGTCGCCTGTTGCCCCGCCCCCGCGCACAGGGATGCTGTGGCAAAAAAGCTTCCGGATCCAGTCTCACGCCTGGGGATAATTCTACAAGAAGCAATCTGCGGCTAGTAGTCTCTATCAGATTATTAATTCAACACATTGCTAATATGTCGTCTTTCACTGTTGTTTTTCGCTATAGCTTCTGCTTTCTTCGCTCTACTCTCGCACTTCCTTATCCCACATACGCAAACAATTAAACATATCCTGCCTACTCTTTCTTTTGAAAGGACACTGTTCAAGGTACTGAACCTTCTTAAAATCCAATGCAGTGCGTGTCCTCAGTGATAATTTCTATCTTCCATCAAGACCACTCCTTTCCGGGTTTCCGATGTGGGCCCACGTGCTAGGCGCCAATTGTAGAAATGTAACCCCGTGAGGGAACACTGTTGCACGGTCACATTCGCGTCCATGGGTCCGAAGACTAACAAAAGAGCGATTGGCAGTGAAATTAAACAAACCAAGTTTATTAAACACTCATGAGCGGGACGGCGTCTGATCAAAACCCTACAGTGTTGTGGGAGGAAGCACCTTCAATACAAAAACAATCATCCTTATATACGGTTGTTGCAGTGTAATCAAATGGGAAGGAAAACTGGAAGAAACAAGTAGAAGTACGAAAATAGCTATAGGCTATTGGGCGCGGATGATGACAAGTTGTTTGTCTCCGAATAATTTTTTTTTAGTCACAAGGCTGTGTGGCGAACACAGGCAATTGAATTGAGTGGTTCATATGAAAAGGAGAGAGAACTTTAGGAAGTAATTTTAGGTTTGTCCTTAAGAAAGCAGAAGCTATAGCAGCGCTGTGAGACCTAATGGTGAAATGTGCACTTTATAAAAATAAATACATACATACATATAGCCATGATAGAGACTACTAGCCGCAGATTCCTTAACGTAGAATAGATACCCTAGCCATACCCACGGGAAAGGAGGGTCTGCGAGAGGACCCCAACAGCCTACACATAACAGAAGGTTCCACAGGGGACTAGTCCAACGGACAGGGCGAGGAGCCTCGTCCCTCCAGGCAAGGGGAACCCCTACAAGCAGAACACCACCGACCCCAAGAGGGAAAGGAGAAAAGAAGAAGAAAGAGGAGCCCGTTCCGACTCAACAGGGGAAACAAGGGCAGGACAATGGGAGGCCCAAGCTCCCCACAAGGCAACAGAACCTCCTTCCAAGCACAAGGCAAGAAAGAAGATCAACCCAGAGAATCCAAGGAGATGAGGGGAAAAGAAGGCAAGCGCCCCCACCAGGAACACGCCCCGCGAAGAGGGCAGGTTAGCCCACCACAGCCGTAATTCAATGAATCAAGATAGAACTGCACTGACAGCAAGAAAGCAGTCAGAAGCAGGATGAGTAGCCTGAGGCACCCAGAAGACCGGGCAGGCTGCACCTGTAAGAGGAAATTGCAGCTGCAACGTACATAAATGCCATGGAGAGCAGAGGCTCAAAGGCAACCACAACTCCCCAAAACAGAACAAGCTATATAACAGCTACCACTACTCTACATAGGGTATGTTAAGTCCCAAGACATGGGAACCCTCTTAGGAAGAAACGTCTGAAGCAGAGGACAACAGAAAGAACCGCAGAAACCCCCCCCCCGCAGAAGGCTGTCAAGCAGCCAAAGAGAACAAGGCAGAAGGTCTAATCTCCGGGCGAACCTAGCCGAAACACAAAGTGTTAAGGAAGGTCCTGCAGAACCGCAATGGTCGAAGCAAACATATTGCGACCCCAAGAGTCCAGCCAGCGGGCCTCCATTATTGGTGGAGACAACAGCGACGGCAGGGAGAGAAAGGCAGTCCGCAAAAGGGGCCCACTGGCAGAGGGGTGGAGGGAAAGACACACCGGGTCATGTGGTCGTGGAAGGTGCCAGTGCACCGTATCTCCCGTGGTGGGGCGCCCCCAAGCCCCCATCACAGAAGAACGGAGCAAACCTTCAAAGGGAAGCAGCAGCTCCCTCCCACCAGAGCCCTTGTGAAGAACCTCCAGAAGATGATCCGCTGGGAAATGTGCAGCCGGATCACCCATGCGCAAAATTCCCACAGCCGTGGAAACAGCACGAGTGAAAGCTGCACCAGCCTCCGTAGGGCCCCGCGTGTGGAAAGCAGCTCCTCCGTTGGCGACGGCTGCAAGCTAAGCCAACCATCCTCGAAGCCAAGTGGAGTGGCCAAGGGCCAGGTCCGGAAAGGAGAAAGAGGCGCTGAGGAGTGGGGGACTTGTGGCAAAAACCGCGACCGGGGTGAGGAACCGGCCTCTGACGACGTTGGGGAAAAAGCCACGATGCAGCGGCCCGTCTTCGGCGAGGACAACACCAGCAGGTGCCTAACCTCTGGGAAAGAGGCGGCATCCGAAGAAGAGTTCACAACTTGACGCCTGTCCGGTGCAGTGGAATTCGCAACCTGGAGCATAGCGTCGTTGTCGTCCAGCACCAAAGAGACGCTGGATACGTCTCTGCCACATCACACGAGACCGGGGCTGGGCTGGAGCCGAGGCAGCTATGGGGACTGCGCCAGAATGGCACCGACTCTACCTCCAACGAGGCAACCACCTGCGTAGAGGGGCGATAGGCACCCAGGGATTGACAAGGAGTCCCCAGCCAGCCTCGACCCCAGCGGGGAAAATGTTCCACAAAAAGAAGGGACAATGGAATGAAAAAGAGGGACAGGCCCGTAGCAAGTACCGGATCCGCGTTGCACGTGGAAAAGGAAAAAAATGCCCCGTACACAGACGCCACCTGGGCGGAGTCGAGAGATACTGTTCCCCTAGAGCGCAGGGATGCTGAGGCAAAAAAAACCAATTCCGGATCCAGTCTCACGCCTAGGGATAATTCTATGTTCAGGAATCTGTGGCTAGCAGTCTCTATCAGATCCTCTGTTACATCATTAACATCTGTAACATTCGTTAGTTTGGCGTCCCCATAGCTTGGCAAGGACTTCAGGAACTCCAGGACGGCATACTGGAGCGGAACAGCCGAGCAGACTCTCGCAACAGCGTGTGATGTGGACGAGGATGAGTCAATATACACTAGCAGCAGGCCATGTGGGCTTTGCGTGCCGCCTCCTGCAAGAACATGCATAGCATCATTACTAAAGGAACTTCAGGAGGCCAAACAGAAAATAAGGGATCATGGAGATAAAATGCGTATAAATCAAAATGATGCTACCCTGGAAAAAAAAAGATCAGACAGTTATATTGAGGAAATGGAAAAACTTTGTAGATGCTCAAACCTCTGATTTACAGGTATACCACAGGGCATGGAGACTCAGGGCGATGTTCGGAACGTTGGTCAGTTAATGGACCCACTGATCTAAAAAAAATATTCTACTGAACGTACCTTCTAATTTGACAATCCGGTAGGCCCATAGTGTGCTGGCACAGCACCCAGCAGAATCGAAATGTCCTTGTACAATTCTTGTGAACTTCTCTGACTTTTGAATCATGGAGCAAATTTTGTTTCAAGCTATGCAGAGAACAATTTTTCTGTTCATTTCATATGAAGGTTTTTCTCAGATTGATCTGTTGTAACTGCTTGTCATCGTAAGAACTTCTAAGGTCTGCTCAGGGAGTCCAAATTGTTGGGAGGGCAAGTCTCGTTGGTACAACAGACTAAACTTAAGGTTTCTTTTGATGGTCAATTTCATCTCTTCTTAACGGTTGAAGAAGCCCAGGCTCTCTTATGTTTTTCAAAGTTTAAGTAGGAAGGCGATGGGCTTAATCCATGAAATTGGGCAACTAGATGTGCTTTCCGGATGCCTAGTAGATGCAGAAGCCGGGCCATAGTTCACTATTCAGAGATGATTTAATGTTGTCACTTTCTTATTTTTTGTCTAGGATGGGGGGCTTACATGCGGGTACCAGGAGTTTTACCAAGGTACCTGCTTAGTTGGGGTGGCTTGAGGCGGGGGGAGGGGGAGGTGAGCAATCCCAACTTCAAAGGTTGGGGGTAGGGTGAAGGGGAGGGTGTCGGGGAGGGATGGTTACATATAGAGAGAGCAGGATGGAAGAAAGCAACAGGTCTTATTTCTTGCTTTCTCATTTAGCTTTCTCCAGGGTTGTACAGGTCTGATAAGGCGAATTCTTTATAGACCATAGGTGCCTTTTTTTTTGTTTTGGAAAAGGCTCAGACCATGTCAATTGAATAATAATGATGCACAAGTTACTACTTGTGTAACGATATATCTGTAAGAGACATTAGTTAGTGATAGATTCCTTACCTTAGAATATCCCCAGGCGTCAGACTGGATCCGGAAATTTTTGCGTAGCAATACCCCTGCGCGCTGGTAGGCGTCGTCTGCGGCTCCGCGTCCGTCGTCGGCGTCGTGAGCGCCGGGATGACGTCATCGGAGTATATAGACGGCGCCCATGCGCGCTGACGTCAGTTCTGATAACACAGCTTTTCCGCGCCAGATACGCAGAGCCATGATAGAACTAACACTGGTGCCATGAAACTAGGGCCCTGAAAGGGGATGACCTTAACCCTAAATATCGGTTCGCAGAACGGGGAGGATGGGAGGGCGGTAAGGAATCTATCACTAACTAATGTCTCTTACAGATATATCGTTACACAAGTAGTAACTTGTGCATCTGAAAGAGACACGTTAGTGATAGATTCCTTACCTTAGAATAGATACCCCAGCAATACCAACCCCGGTGGTGGGTCTGCGAACCAATATCACACCAGAAAGTCCTGGAGGACGGAACGGCCAAAGAAGCCATCCCTCCGGACTTGACTGTCCAGGCAGTAGTGTCTTGCGAACGTGTGCAGCGAGGCCCACGTGGCTGCCTGACAGATGTCCTGCAGGGGGACACCGCGGCCCAGGGCAGTTGTCGTTGCCGTGGCCCGAGTGGAATGAGCCCGCAATCCAGCCGGGGGCTCCTTCCTCGCCATGGAGTAACATGCTTGGATGCACAAGATGATCCATCTGGAGATGGTCCTCTTGTGTACAGCCTTTCCCTTCTTCGCGCCCACGTAACCAACGAAGAGTTGGTCATCCACCCGGAATTGGCGAGTGCGGTCTAGGTAGTAGGAGAGCGCACGTTTTGGATCCAGACGGTGGAGCCTCTCCTCCTCTTTCGAGGGATGCGGAGGCGGAAAGAAGGTGGGCAAGGTGATGGACTGCCCGATGTGGAAGGCCGTGACAACCTTGGGCAGAAAGGAAGGACGTGTACGTAACACCACCTTATCAGGATGAACAGACAGGAAAGGTGGAGAAGAAGAAAGAGCCTGGAGCTCACTCACCCTCCTGGCAGAGGTGATGGCAACCAGGAAGGCCGTCTTTAGAGTAAGGAGACGAAGAGGGCAGTTATGAAGTGGCTCAAAGGGAGCACACATCAGATAGGTGAGAACCAGATTCAAGTCCCACTGGGGCATCACGAAGGGGACAGGAGGGAACATGTGTGTGATGCCCTTCAGAAATCTACTCACAATAGGGGACTTGAACAAAGAAGGTTGATCTGGTAGCCTCAAGAAGGCCGATAGAGCAGAAAGGTACCCTTTAAGAGTGCCCAGAGCAGAGCCCTGCTGGGCAAGGGAAAGAAGAAAGAGCAGCACTTCCGAAAGGGGTGCAGAGAGAGGATCCACAGCCTTTGCTGTGCACCATGCCACAAATTTGTTCCACCGGCAGGCGTATACCGACTTTGTGGAGGGACGCCTGGCTGCCAGAATGATATCACAGACTTCGGGAGGCAAGTCAAATGGCCTCAACTGCCGCCGCTCAATCTCCAAGCTTGTAGGTGGAGACTGGACAGGTTCGGGTGCAGGACCGTCCCCTGCTGCTGCGACAGAAGGTCCTCCCGAAGAGGCAGACGAATCGGGGGATCGACTGACATGCTGAGTAGCTCGGGATACCAGTACCTTCGTGCCCAGTCCGGAGCCACAAGGACGACCTGGGCCCGGTCGCGCCTGATCTTCTTCAGCACTCTGGGCAGAAGTGGTATAGGCGGAAAGGCGTACAACAGACCGCAGCTCCACTCGCGACGAAAAGCGTCTCCGAGCGAGTGCCGCCTTGGAAACTCCAACGCGCAGAACTGCTGACATTGCGTGTTCTCTTCTGTGGCGAATAGATCTAACCAAGGCTCTCCCCACTGTCGAAAGAGACCTTGCACCACATCCGAGTTCAGACGCCATTCGTGATCCATCATGCACCGGCGGCTGAGTTCGTCCGCCCTGGCATTCAGAGAGCCTGCCAGGTGTTGAACCACCAGGGTCACGCCCTGATGTTCCAGCCACTGCCAGAGGCGCAGAGCCTCCTGGCAAAGGGTCCACGACCCCACACCGCCCTGTTTGTTGCAGTACCATATGGCGGTGGTGTTGTCGGTGAACACTTGCACTACGCTCCCTCGGACAGAGGGGAGGAATGCCTTCAGTGCTAGACGAATCGCCCGCAGCTCCAGAAGGTTGATATGGAGCCGGGACTCCGCCGGAGACCAGAGGCCTCTGATCTCCGCCTCTCCCATGTGGCCTCCCCAGCCTTGGAGGGACGCGTCCGTCACCACTACGTGCTCCGGCTGGGGTAGGGAGAGGGGCCTGCCACTGACCCAGTCGCGGTCCGTGAGCCACCACTGCAGTTGCTTCGCAGTGCCCTCCGAGATCAGGACATGATCGGACAGGTTGCCCTGATGCTGGGCCCACTGAAACTTCAGGTCCCACTGCAGAGCCCGCATCCGCCACCTGGCGTGACGCACCAGAAGGATGCAGGAGGCCATCAGTCCCAGAAGCCGCAGCGTCAACCTGACCGAGACCCGGGATAACGGCCGGAAGACAGGAATCAGAGCCTGAATATCCCGGACCCGCTGCTCGGGTGGGTAAACCCGAAACTGCGCCGAGTCGAGAACCGCTCCGATGAAGAGGAGCTTCTGAGAGGGACACAGGTGTGACTTCGGCACATTGATGGAGAACCCCAGCAAGTGCAGGAGGTCGGCCGTAGTCTGGAGGTGGCTGACGACTGTCTGGGGCGAGCCCGCCTTCAACAACCAGTCGTCGAGGTAGGGGAAGACTGACACCCCTTGCCTGCGCAGATGGGCTGCGACCACCGCCATCACCTTCGTGAACACCCGTGGGGCGCTGGTAAGGCCGAAGGGGAGCACGGTAAACTGAAAGTGCTCGTGGCCTACCGTGAACCGCAGGTAACGCCGGTGGGCCGGCAGGACGGGGATGTGGAAATAGGCGTCCTGCAAGTCCAACGCTACCATCCAGTCTCCTGGGTCCAGGGCAGCCAGGACCTGAGCCAAAGTGAGCATCTTGAACTTCTCCGTACGGAGGAAGCCGTTGACGTTCCGCAGATCCAAGATAGGGCGTAGGCCCCCTTTGCCCTTCTTGGGTACCAGAAAGTAGTGGGAGTAACAGCCACGTCCTACTTCTGGCCCAGGAACGCGCTCGACGGCCCTCTTGGCCAAGAGGGCCGAAACTTCCTCTTGCAGAAGTCGCAAGTGATCCCCCGACACACGGTGGCATTGAGGTGGCATGGATGGAGGGGAAGACTCGAAGGGGAGGGAGAAACCCCTTCGGACAATTTGCAGCACCCACCTGTCCGAAGTGACTGTATGCCAGTGGGAGAGGTGATGGCGAACCCTGCCTCCCACAGGCGTCACATGGGCCTGAAAACTCGGACTAGGAAGGTTTTGAGGCAGGGGCTGCTGAGGGAGGTGTGGACTGGGCTCGCCGCTGTCCCCGACCACCGCCACGGCGGTTCCCACGTCCGCCACCGCGTTGCTGTACATTCTGCGGCGCGTGGCTGACGGTACGTGGTGGGGCGCCCCTTCCGTGGCCACGAAAGGAGCGAAAGGCACCCGATTGCTGGCGTGGGGCCGTAAGGCCCAAGGACTTGGCCGTGGCCCTGGAGTCCTTGAAACGCTCCAGCGCATGGTCTGCCTTGTCGCCGAAGAGGCGACGGCCATCAAACGGCATGTCCAGGAGGGTGGCCTGGACATCGGCCGAGAAGTTGGCGGACCTCAACCAGGCGTGGCGTCGAACCGCCACCGTCGTTGCCATCGCCCTGCCCAGTGAGTCCGTGGTATCCAGCCCACACCGGATAGAAAAACGTGCTGCATCTCGGCCGTCCGCAAGGGTTTGGCTGAGTTTAGCCCTGACCTCCTCAGGGCATTGTGGCAGCACCTCCGCAACCGTGTCCCACAGAGTGTGGGTGTAGCGGCCCAAGAGACAGTTGGTGTTTACTGACCGTAGCCCCAGGCTCACAGACGAGAAGACCTTCTTCCCGAACTGCTCATATCTCTTGGATTCCCTGTCGGGCGGGGCCGACGGGAATGCGGTCTGGGAGTTGGAGGCCTGGATGACCAGACTCTCGGGGGTGGGGTGGGTGGACAAAAAGCAAGGGTCGCCCGGTGCCGGGCGGTAGCGTCTGGCCACGTTCCTGTCCACAGGGGGGCCTGTGGCGGGCTTGGACCAAGTGCCCAGAAGAACGTCACACAAGGCCTCGTTGAACGGCAGGAGGGGCTCCGCGGAGCCGGACTGCTGCTTGAGGACCTCAGTGAGGAGATTAGTCCTCACGGCCGCGACGGGGAGCTGAAGGTTTAAGGCCTTAGCTGCCTTCGTCAACACTACACTGTAAGCAGAACCCGCCTCCGAAGCCACAGTCGGGGGCGACGTAAATCCAGTGTCTGGCGAGGTGTCAATACCACTGGCCTCCCCAAGCTCATATGTCCAGTCCTGATGTGACTGGCAATCACGTGCCAGAGGGTCCTCGGACCCCTCCCATTGCTCCTCGTCACCCGGCTCCTGAAGACCAGGATTAACAGCCAGGGCCTCCTCGTGGAGATAGAACTCTCCGAAGGCCGACGGAATCGGCGCCCAGCGGCGCCCCTCCGACTCCTGAGCAGGACCGTAGGAAGCATTGGGGTCGGCAACCACATCGGCTGCCGGGGACGACACCTGAAGGGACGGCGCCGGCGAGGTCGTAAGGTCGACCGGCGGGGTCCCGGATCCGGGGCCGGATCCAGCGAGGTCGCGCGGCGCCGGGACCGAAGTCGCCAGCGGCGCCGGGCCCGAAGCACCCGACGTCGTCGGGGCCGAAGCGCCCGACCCGGAAGGACCTCCAGACGGAGCCGATCGGCCCGAAGGCGCCACGGGAACCGACTGAGGAGGGAGGGCCCTCATGGCCATGAGGTACCTCTCGACCTCCTCCTGCGACGCGCCGTGCCCAGGGACCCGAAGGTGTGGGGCAGGCGGCGACGCTTGCGACTCCCGCGGAGCCGCGTGGGCGGTGTCGCCCGAGTCCCCGGTCGCATCGTGCGAGCGACGGGGCGGGTCGGAGGATCGATGGTGTCGCTCCGACCTCTCATGCCTCTTACCTGAGGACTTGGAACCAGACGATCGGTGTCCACTCCCGGAACGTCGATGACTCCGACCTCGCGACCTGTCCCTCGACCTCCCGTGGGACCGGGACCGGGACCTGGAGCGGCGCGGGGCCGACTGCCTCAGCTCGAGACGCTTGCGGGACCGCTCCTGCCTAGCCTTCGACGTCAGGGCCCGGCAGTCGGAGCAGGTTCGATCGTCGTGGTCGAGGCCTAAGCACTTCAGGCACCGGCGATGGGGGTCCGTGACCGACATGAGTCGGCCGCACTTCGAGCAAGGCTTGAACCCGGGCATCCCTGGCACCGATAGTCGAGGATCGACTAAATAGAGGATCAAAAAGATCGAAAAAGTTTTCAGTCAAAAAGTGACTGGGGGTAGAGCTTCTTCCGGATCTGCGCTAGCTGGCGCGGAAAAAAGAAGAACTGACGTCAGCGCGCATGGGCGCCGTCTATATACTCCGATGACGTCATCCCGGCGCTCACGACGCCGACGACGGACGCGGAGCCGCAGACGACGCCTACCAGCGCGCAGGGGTATTGCTACGCAAAAATTTCCGGATCCAGTCTGACGCCTGGGGATATTCTAAGGTAAGGAATCTATCACTAACGTGTCTCTTTCAGATTCAGTAGATTAAAATTATCACCTGCATTATGAATTATGAATGGACAATCAAATAAGCAAATGTGCGGGCTCTTTTGAATCAAGATACTTCCAAAAGGGTTAGGAGAGACAGATGAAGCCTAAAACCACTAAATTGGTGAGCTTAATTAAACAGAATCTTGCCCTGGTAGATTTGTGGCAGATAGGTTTTCCTAACTTCTCACAATATTCTTCTCACAATATTCTTATCACTCTTAAAGATTTTGATCAGCTTTACGTCTTTACTTTTTCTTTGTAGCAAGCTCAGTGAAGGGAGGTCTTATTGAGGTTATGGCCAATGCCTTTTCAGACCATTCAATAGTTTCCATGGTTCTTGTTACAAAGGTGCCCCAGGGGAAGGGATCAAGATGGCCATTTGACAAAGTTCTACTCACAGATTAAACATGGGTTAATGATACCAAGTACTTTATTCAGGATTTCTTTTTAAATAAACTCAAATACAGTCCTTGTTTTTATGGTATGGCAAGCATTCAAGGCAGCTTTAAGGGGACAGGTGATATTGTATAAAACTAAACTAGTAAGGTTGTGGACTACCACCCATCAGTTATCCCAAGTCCAGTTATCAAGGGCTGAGCAGGAGCTTAGGGATTTTTTTAATTATAAGAAATAACAGGTAGTAGAGCCTTCGAACAGAAGTTATATCAAGAAAGCAAACAGGTAGGTATTCGGCATTGTCAACTAAAACACCTAACAGGCAGTTCATCAACACAATTAAAAACCCACTTTCAGGTTTAACAGAGACCAAAATTAAAGAGATAACCAAGGTGTTTTTTTTTATCACTATAGACACATATATGAAGAATCTCTGCAGGTTGCTGAGAACAAGTTCTAACAGTATTTTAATAAGTTGCACCTCTTAAAACTCTTAAAAAATTCTTCTGGAGCCATCAGACAAAACTGTGAGAGTATAGGAACAGTGTGCGAAAAAAAAGGAATGGTGGGGAACAATACCATAAAGAAGAGTGCCAAACACTGAAGTACCCCAGGCAGGGAAAAGAATAAAGAAGAGCATAGCCCTGAACAGCAACCTTGCAAGCACAAATATAGCCCCCCCCCTCCTAGAGTCAAGAGCACATGAAAAGTGTCATAAAAACATAACCAGACCACAACCCCAACCAATTACAATGAAGGGGAACCAGCTCAGGACAAACCAGGAACCGCAAAACTCCAAGACAGCCCCATCGCAAACTGTAACAATCCTCATAAGGAACAAAGGGCAGAGTCACAGCCAAAATACCCCAAACTAGAGGATAGCAGAGGGCCCAGACCCTTGGTAATAAAGAGGGGTGGGGTGGGAAGGTAGGCCCTGTAGGAAGGTGGATATCCGACTATGGTTGCCCCCAACTTTTTGCCTGGTGTTTTGCTGGTTTTTCGACTTAGTTGACCTGGGGCCCTGCTATTCAGGACCCCAGGCCCACCGCTCTCTGTAAAATGGATTCCATGTACTCTAGGTACATATCTAATTGGATACTGAGTCACCTTATCAGACCCTGTACAGTGTACCTTAGGTACCCACGGCATAGGTGCACCCAGGGCAACCAGGGGCTGCAGCATGTATTATGCCACCCCTGGCTGGCCATCCAAATCTGACACAACTGGCTGCACGACAGCTGGGGCAAGGTGGTGTAATCACCCTTTGCTTTAGATATAGTTCCCTATATTTAAACCTAAAATGGACACATATATTCCTATCAGTCACTCCTATGGAAGGCCTTATCAGTCCTGAAGGCAGAGTGCTTGGAATTATGTGAGATGGTGCTCTGGCATGAGCTGAGCCCGTTTGCAGCTGTCGGAACCAAGTTCTAATAGCTGTTCCATGATAACGCTATACCATATACTCTTAAGTGCATTATGAACCTCGCGGTCAAATGCTAACTTTGGTATAGCATTATCAAAACATGTCGAGTAAGGTGTCATATGAATTGGAATACTACCCCCTCGCCAATTCCGGCGACGGGGGTAGCATTCAACCCTTCTAGAGGGACACAACATGTATGTAACTGTGAACCCCGGTTAAAGTTAACTCGAGCCTCAGCATCACAAAATGGATGCTGCCACCACAGACACAAGTCTGACCTCCTGCTGCTGGGAGTCCTTCCAGCGAGGGAGGCTTGGACAAAGGGTTTCCTGCCTTGGGAGGTGCTAGCACTACCCCAGACAGGATTTTGTGTATTAGGTAGGACAGGGCTGAAAGGAATGAGACATGCCTGGGGCACACAAGGTGTCCCTGTGCATACTCCGGTCTAAACCAGTTCCTGGGGCACTCCAGCCCCAGAGCTGGCGCAAGACCGGACAAAGGATAGGGGGTGTAACCACCCCCCTTCCTGGTCCCACCCAGGGGAGGGACCTAGTCGTAGTGCAGCCCCCTTTAGCTGAATAAAGGTAGGAGCTGGATCCATTCCAAGTTAGATTCATCTTGACAACTTCCACGAAGAACTCTTGACCTTCGCCCTCCTGAATATAAGAAGACTGAAGAATCTCCCCTATGGTCAGGGAGTGACCATCCTGCTATGCAGGCACCATCAAGCTCCTGTGCGGTTTGCTGCAAGTCCTTCCTTCCAGGAACCCGACGACCCAGCTCGACGAGACCCGGACCTTCAGACTCCTCTGACCTCTACCCACATCCACAGCACAGCTGGGACCCGTGGGTGCAACGAGCAACTTGGAGACGGCCATCTTGAAGAAACCTGCACAGCGCTTCCAGCACAACCGCCGAGGGATCCTCGAGTGAGTGCACTGGCGTCTGAGAAGCCCCACATCGACGCAGCTCCTGCATCAAAGACCAGCCCCCCAGCATCCACGTGATCTGCATGGGGCCCTTTTGCCTGGTTGCTGCTTTGCCTGTTGTCTGGTCACTTGCCGGCTGGCCAGTGACCTCTGAGACGACGACCCGAAGATTTCAACACTGCTGGTCTGGTCCCCCAGACTGGCCCTTGCTTCCTTGTAAAAGAGAAGCACCCCGGACCCTCCTGGTCCGCACCAGTTGCCATCTTTGTTCCACCGCATGGCTTGCACTTGCCAAGGCCTGTTGACCAGATCGACGATCCAACACCGCCAACAGCAGCAGACTACGTGGGACAGCTCGTGCCTCCAGCCTGGTCGTAAAGAACAGCTCCTGATCCGCGCAGCTACAGAGAGAAGCGTCCCGTCCTCCACCTGCTTGCGGCAACAGCATCTGGTTCCCTCCTGGTTCCAGCACCGTCACTGGCTAGTGACCAAGACTCTGTCCCCTTCCCTTTCAGGACTTCTTCCTAGTTCCATCCTTGGAACCAGCGGACTCCTCCATCTGGCTGCCTGCCAGCAAATACTTGTTTCAGGCTTCATCATGATCAACGCAGCAAACCCGACACCACTTCAGCCCTATGCACCCGCAGCCTGTGGGTTAGGTAACTAAAGCTTCTAGGTGCTGAAGTCAGTGTTCACTATCCTAGTGTCCAGGTCCACTGTTTTTCCTCCATCCAGCTGGGTTCGTCCGGAATCCGTAACTCTTTAAACTGTAGCATCCATAGACGTTGGTATGCATCGCGCCTGAGAGTTTCCACTCTGCACGTGAGTCCCGTGGGCCTCCTGCTCCTTACTTACCTAGTTGGTAGCGTAGTCCCAGTGATCCTCCAGCCTCTGGATCTCCTTACAGTATTTTCTTTCCTCGCATTCCATTGTTTCCAGTATATGGTTTGTCGTGCCCCTAGGGCACTTTTGTAAATCGTGCAAATTAATTGTATTTTTCCGAAGAGTTTGTCATGTGCTTAGCCCTCTGACCTCAAAGAGTTCAGAGGTGTCTGTTAGTTAATAAATACTTGTTTATTTTCATAACAACCTGTGTGGTGTCCTTTCACTTGGTATTCAAGGGGTTATATGTGGTAAAACAGCTGGCTTCACATGCCAATAGAGTTTAGCCTAAGACTGCTTTGTCCATGCTACCATTAGGATAGCTGGTCTATAAGGTTGACTTGCAACCAATCACCATAAGGGTTGTTTGGACTGATACAAGGTGATCACTAGAACTAGTGAACATCATATATCAGGCCAACTTCTCACAGGCCCCAACCTGCAGCCACCAGAACATACAGTACCTATAAACCTATCCTCCAATATGCCAAAAGGGGAGGAAAAGGAACAAATAAACAGGACCAACCTCTTGTCAAAAAGAGCGAAAGAATGTACTCATAGAAGGCACAGCCACCCACTGGGAGGCGAGTGCAGAAGACCAAGCCAAAAATCCTTGCGGAACGGAGAGGAAGGGCGGGCCATTAAGGAAACTGCAGCTAGAATCGTCTCCACCAGATGCATCGTTACCGAAGGTAAGTAACTCGTACATCTGATAGAGATTACTATCAGCAGATTCCTTCACATAGATAGATACCCTAGGCATAGCCAGGGGGAAGGAGGGTCTGCGAGAGGACCCCACCAGCCTGGTCATATCAGGGGGTCCCACAGGGGCCGAGTCCCAAAGACAGGACAAGGAGCCCCGTCCCCGAAGCAAGGGGAACCCCTGCAAGCAGAAGACCACCAACCCCGAAGGGGATGCGGGGAAAAGAAGAGAAAAGGTAGCCCGTCCACACACAGCAGAGGAAACCAGTCAGGGCAAAAGGAGGCACCACAGAAGGATGTGCTCAGGTCAAGCCAGACGCCAGCCAAAGACCGAGAGCAAGAAGGCGAGAAGGGTCCAGACACGCTACAGGAAGGAGTCTGCACCCACAGCCCAAAAGGAAGTGGATCCAGGCAGAGCCAAGATGCCCAGCCGCATACAGCAGGCCAGACCAGGCGAACAGCGCAGTGACCCCGGAGAAGGACACCCCAGGGCACAACTCAAACCAACCCAAGCCATCAGCAAGAGGTTTGCAACTGCAAATACTGTAACGCCAAGGAGAACAGAGGTTCGAAGGCGATCAAAACAACCCAGTCCATAACAGAGCTATATAAAAGCTACCACTGCCCCACATAGGGCATGTTGCATCCCAATACATGTGTACCTCTTAGGAAAAACCTCTGCATAGGAGACAACAGAAAATACCTGCAGAAATCCCACAGAAGGATTGTCAAGCAGCCAAAGAGAAAAAATAATAGAAGGCCTAGTCTCAGGGCCAGCATGGTGTAGAAGCCCAAAGCAAAAACAAGCAATGAATAAGAAGGGCCGGACAGCAGTCAACAGAACCACAGTCCCAACAAGGAGGACTCGAGTGGTCACGAAGCACACAGAAAACACAACTGGGGTAACCTGCCCAAATAGAAGAACAGCTTCAAGAACCAAATCAACTCACAGGTCACTGAGGGGGAGAAGGAGGTGGGGGGGAAGGAGGGGGGAGGGGAGAGGAGGAGGAGGAGGAGGCTGCAGCCCCGCCAAGAACCTCTGAATGGCCGAGTCCGCAGGGGCGTGGAACAAAAGAGCACCATCGAAAGGAAGGTCCACCAGCCGTTCCCGAACGTTCTCCAGGAACACATTGTCCCAAAGCCAGGCATGGCGACGAAGTGCAACCGAAGAAGCCATGGCATAACCAAGCACCTCCGAGATGTCCAGAGCGGAGTGAAGAATAAACGCCGCCAGCTCCCGGCCATCCAACACATGGTGCCAAAAATCAACACAGGAACCCTCCTGAGAAGCGGAAGACATAAAGGACTCCGCAGAGTGCCACAAGCAAGAAGTGGCCCTAGCCAAAACACACAGCGTGTTAAGGGCCCGCAGAGGCGCACTTGTTGAGGAGAATATATTGCACCCCAAGGAGTCCAGCCAGTGGGCATCCCGGGGGAGACAACAGCGGCAGCAGAGAGGGAAAGACATTCTGCAAAAGAGGGCCTCTGGTAGAGGGGTGGAGGGAAAGACACACCGGATCCCGCGGTGCCGGATGGTGGTGGTGCAAAAGGTGATGTGGCACTGGGTCCCCTGTGGCGGGACGGCCCCAAGTTCCCAAAAGAGACGGATGGAGCGAACCTTCGAAGGGAAGCAGCAGCTCCCTACCATCAGAGCCCTGATGGAGAACCTCCAGAAGATGATCTGCGGGGAAATGGGCAGCTGGATCACCCATGCGCAAAATTCCCACAGCAGTTATAACAGCGTGAGCGAAGACGGCAACCGCCTCCGTAGGGCCCCCGGTGGGGAAAGCAGCTCTTCAATAGGCAACGGCTGTAAGCTAAGGCGGCCGTCCCCCAAGCCACCCGGAGGAAGGAACGGCCAGGTCCGGAAAGGAGGAAGAGGGACCGAGGAGTGGGGGCACCTGCGGCGCCTCATGTGAAGACCTCGGCGAAAGCAAGGAGCTGTCCTTAGTCGACATCGGGGAAAAAGCCACAACGCATCGGCCCGTCTCCAGCTAGGATGACACCAGCCAGCGTCGAACCTCTGGAGAGGAGGCGTCCGAGGACGAGTCAACGGCCCGACGTCAGCTTGGCGCCATAGAGTCCGCAATCTGAGGCAGGACTTAGTCGTCTGACGCCAAGGGAGACGCCGGAACGAACTCCGCAACAGCGCTCGGTGCAGGAGATTGGGGCTGGGCCGGGGCGGTGAGGGAACGTCGCCAGAAAGGCGACAACCCGACCTCAGACGAGGCAGCCGCCTTCTTGGAGGGGCGAGAGGGATCTGGGGAAGGACGAGGGGTCCCCCCACCAACCTCGGCCCATTACTGGATGAAAGGGCGCTCCGCCAGCCCCTTTTGCGCCGCCAGGGCCAGCAGCCGCCGGTGCCGGAGCGGCGTCACCTTGGCCTCGGACGAGGCCACCGCCTGTCCCGAGGTCCGAGTGGGACTCGGGGGTGCGACCCGAGTTCCGGCGACCTCCTGCGACACCACAAGGACCACCGCGGGAGTTTGCAGTGAAGCAGAGGCGCCGTGGGCCGAAGGAGGGACCCCCAAAGGGCCGCACACCAACGGTGCCACATCCTTCGAACCTGGATTCGAAACAGCCGGCGTCGGAGCCGCCGGCAACTCTGCGGAGGGCCCCGCACACTGCAAGGGATCCCCTGACATCCCAGGAGGGGAAGGAGGAGGAGGAGAAGCCAGGGAGGCCTGCAAAGCAGCTGCATATGTCTCCATCTGGGCTCTAGTCGCCCCCACACCCGTAAACGGCAGATAGGAGGACGACACGGGGAGCCACACCACCCGCGCCTCCAAGAGGCCGAGAACCAGCCCTCGGGTACAAACTGCGACACATACCGACAGGTGAGCGACACTCTTGCGACCTAGGAGAGGGACGATGTCGAAGATGGAGGCGATGGTCCCGAAAACACTCCGCAGGGGCCAGGCGTGGCGCCGACGCCGACCTGGACATGCGAGCTGAGAGAAGTTTCATCTGGGGCTCCCGCCGGGACTTCCGTTTCATCTGCTGGCACGCCTCACATTCAGGGATTCGTGGTGTTCCTCCCAACACCACATGCATATGAGGTGAGGATCAGTCGCCGACATCTTGCACGCACAAGACGAGCACGTCTTAAAGCTCGAAGACATTCGCACACTGTTCCCACACACAAAGCAATAAGCGAAAGGCCTGAACAGGCCCAGAGCACGATCCGAATCCACCCTGCACGCAGAAAAGGAAAAACCTGACATAGGCGCACCACGGTGGGACTTATTTGACCTCGCGGATGTCACGTACGAGGATAACGCCTGGGCGGAGTAGCGTGATGCCGTACCCCCGGGCGCGCGGGGATGCTGTGGTAAAAAGTTTTCCGGTCCAGTCTCACCCCTGGGGATAATTTTACATTAAGGAATGTGCAGCTAGTAGTCTCTCAGATATCATAGCTGAGCAGGAGGTCTTAGTAACATGCTGGTATTCAAAGGTGTCAGCTGCATCTAGAGCGTATCTGATAGAAGCATTGGAAATGAATTTCCCTTCTTGGACTAAGTCCTGAGCTGTTGCCCTATGTTCATATGGTAGAAACTGCGGTAATTGTTCCATTTTGTTCCAGTGGGCTCTATCATACCTTGCCAGCAGGCCCTACATATTAGCAATAAGCCACTGATTAGCTGCTTGCACCCCTACATGCCTGCCTGCATAAATCAGCTACGACTCTTTACCTGGGGGGCATCCCCAGGTGCTTGAGAATTTGCTCCCCCTTTTCGGGCATTTCACACCACTAAAGAGTCAAATGGTAACTAATCCTTAGTAAAAAAATGCTATCTGTGGGGGAAGATTGATATTTTTTGTCTACTCTCGACGTAAAAATCCTAGCACGGACTGGGTCTTTAAAAATATTATCTGTGTGCCTTAACATACCCTTGAGCATAGGGAGTGTTTGATTAGATTTATGAGACCCTAATGTGTAAAAGAGAAAATTTTCTTCTAAAGCCTTTTTATGTAACTACAACCCATGGTATTCTGATGCCCTGACAATAAGCAGTTGATATGAAAGGTTGTCATCAGGTGGAGATGGCCTGGCAGGATAAAGATCAGAGTCTGTATCCTGTGGAGGATCAGTGGTGTAATCCATCCAAGGATCTGGAAGTTATTCCTCATCTTTGTCAGTGTCACCTGTGTCCAGTCGAGGTGGAGGAGACTGACTGGGTGTAATATTTAATGGATCATGATGTGGTGAAGAGGGAGGAGGAGTGGACGGAAAAGTGTGAAAGGGGCTAGTGCCTACACTTTTCTTTTTTAAGGCATTATACGAGCTCATCATCAGGAAGCTTGTGCTTTGATGGAGGTTTATAAATAACAAAAAAGGGTCTGGCTCATAAGCAGCAAGACTGAGCACTAATAAACTAAAAAAACACACCAAATTGCCAGTGCTGCTGCTACTTCCAAAACTAATTAGATATGGATGTATGAACAAACCATCATTACATCTTAAAGCTCATTAGTCGCTTTTATTTTCAGCTTTTTACTTCATTTTTTTCAAAAAGCTTTGTCTTTCTATATCTATATGTACAATACATTATACAATGAACCCACAAATACTATACAAAAGTTCTAGCACATTAAACAATTCACATCAGACTCACCACTTCATACATACTACACTCATACTCAAACAATGATACAGTTATATACAACAAACAAAACAATGATAATTAACAAAAGACTTCTTTCCATTAGACAAATATTATACACTTTTTACACTTGATGGACCTAATTGATTTAGAATGAATCCTGTTTTAGGTAGAATATACACTAATAAACAAACGATTATTTGGTTTATCCAATGGTCTACGCGTTTCAATGATGGAGGTTTAGCATGAATGCGTCCTGTATCTGGATGAATGTACAGCTTTTTCTGTTTTGGATCCAATTTAATAGGAGCGTCTTCATTGGGATCTGGTGAAATTGCAGGCAAGTTTTTGCTTTTCAGCACCGAAGTATTAGGAGTCGAGCCAGCAAAACCTTTTGGTGCTGAAGATTTCAACTCCGAAGGTTTCTTTATTTTCAATGTTGAGGATTTCGGATCGGATCCAATTTTGTTTTTGGAGCTCGAAGGTTTCTGCTCATAGGTAAGCTTTGGGTGACTCAGTCACGAGCCGGAAGGCTTTTTGGAGTGTTTCGGTGCCGAGCCCGAAGGCGGAGCATGAGAAATCTCTTCTCGGTGCAGACCTTGGCCCGGGGGCGGATGTGGTGCAGAAGCCACAAACTTTTTTTTTTAAGGACGGTGAAGGTGGGGGGTTGTGAGGTCGAAATGCAATTCCTAACTGGAGTTGGTTGCTGCCGAAGCCAGTTCCTCCTCTTCTGCTGCTGATTATTCTTGAACGGAGTCGTCGCTGAACCGTACCAGTGTGACATCCAACCGTTGATGCAGCACCTCTTGACGCCGAGCCAGACGATCATGGAGAGCTTTCTTTGATCTAAAGGAACGGCACACGTCGCAGTCTTACTCTTTGTGCTTGGGGGGCAAGCACAAATTACACATCTGATGAGACTGTGCAGGGATATTTCGCTTGGCACAGAGGACAGAATTTAAATGGGGTCCGTTCCATCGATGAGAAGATCGGATATAGATGGGCTGGAAGGCCATTCACATTTTTTTCAGACCGAAATGTCGAGGTCTAGAGTTTTAATTCAAATCGCGAGAGAGAAGCGTGTTCGAGAACAATACCATTGAGGTAGAGAGAAGTACTCACCAAGGGGGAACCAGAGGATTGATTGTGAAGCGGAGCGCAACAATACCCGTCTAAACACGATTGAGGAAAAAAAACAATCTAACAATGGAGTCGATGCCCATGTGCACGATCAGTGAAATGAGGAGTCACTTACCTTGTGAATGGAAAGGCTTCTTCGAACAAAAAACAACTTGCAAACATCAGGACCCAACACTAGACGGCAGGAGTATGCAAAGCATGTGATCTACAGCTCACATGCCTCGAACGTATTACTTTTAGGCCATTTATATGCAAGGTGAATGCCTAGTAATAGAGCAGAGGAGCGCAGGACCCCAATGCCAGTAAAAATCAGATTGCGTTGCATATGATCACTTGTTTTATATTGTGTTCAAATAACACTGTTTTAAATGAGGTGCCACAATGACACCTTGAAAAACAGATCTAAAAGTCAAGCCCTACCTTTCATATTGTTTCAACTGAAACATAAAGCAGCTCTGTGGTCAAAACAGACAACATTTGTCATTGTGTAGAGTACCTGCAATCAAAGAGTTTATGGAAGGACTTATAAGAATAATTTCTCCCAGAACACCACCCTCTCCTGTGTGGAATTTAAATATTGTTCTCACAAGACTTATGGGTCCCCCTTTCGAACCATTACATAAGTGTGAATTACAGTTCCTTACATGGAAAGTTGCTTTTTTAGTTGCCATTACCTCACTTAGAAGAGTAAGTGAGATCCAAGCATTAACAATTCAAGAACCATTTATACAACTTCATTATAATAAAGTGGTTCTTAAAACAAATCTAAAGTTTCTGCCAAAGGTCATTTCACCGTTCCACCTCAACCAATCTATTGAGTTGCCAGTATTTTTTCCCCAACCGCAAACAGTTGCAGAAGGAGCTCTACAGACATTAGATGTAAAAAGAGCGCTTCTCTACTACATTGATAGGATGAAACCTGTTTGTAAGACTAAACAACTGTTTGTGTCTTTTTCTCCTCCACATAAGGGAAATCCTATTTCAAAATCCGGCATTGCAAGATGGATTGTTAAGTGCATTCAAATTTGTTACCAAAAAGCAAAACGCACTATTCATTTCCCCCTAGGGCTCATTCTACCTGTAAATTAGGGGCATCTATGGCATTCCTAGGAAATATACCATTTGATGACATCTGTAAAGCAGCTACATGGTCTACTCCGCACACATTTACAAAACACTACTGTGTAGATGTGCAGGCAAAACAAGAAGCAAGTGTGGGCCAGGCTGTACTCAAAAGATTATCTCAAACTACTGCAACAGATGCGGGTGGTCGCCGCTAAGGGAGAAACTGCTGTGCAATCTATGCAATAGTGTGTGGTCTGCAGCCCATATGCCTCGAACGGAAAATGCTACTTATCAGTATGCAACTGTTCTTGGAATGTAGGGCTGCAGAACCACACATGCCCATCCGCCTCCCCAGCTACCTGCATCTGTTCCAGTATTATCCTATTAAGATACAGAACACATAGTCATCTCTATCTGTACTCATAAAACTCCATCATTTGCCCAATGGCGAAAACAATCTGAAGATAGAGTCGATGCCCATGCGCACGATCGAAGGGAGGAGTCATCCAATAGACAAAGACTCTTCCAAGACAACAACAAAGTGTAATCATCTGGGCCCACCACCAGATGGTGATCTAATGCAATAGTGTGTGGTCTGAAGCCCATATGCCTCGAACATATAGTACCCATGCACAGGGGAAGAGGCGTTGGACGGCTACCCCAATGCTGTTCACTTTGGAAGCAAGAACAGGACCGCATATGGGCGCTATTGAGGTGCATGGAAAGGGACATTATAAGGTTTGTCCGCGCCTTAGAGGCACAGAGCATCAGCAAGTAGGCTTAACCAGTGTGCAGATCTCTAGTTTGGCACCATTTTTTGGAGAGTCTATTTCGCATGTGGTTAGTATGCACCAGAAAGAGCATTACCAAAGTCAAGTAACTTGTTTTTCTGACGGCTACTTCTAACAGAAGATTCATCATCTTAGGAATAGATACCTTTCCATGTGGTCTGTCTGAAGTAGCTCTGACCAAATAATCCTGCAAGAACCAATGGGCAATACGCCCATCCTGACAGACCCGAGTGCTAAGCCATATTTCTTTGTGAGCATGCACGCTGATGCCAACATAGCAGCCTGGCAGATATTAAGGGCAACGCGCTACGCGTGCTAGCGCAGTAGTGGCACCAGTGCATTGTGTCCTCAATTTCTCAGATCTCTGCTTATTTGCTAGCACGCAGATTTGTATGCAGAGAACTATCCACATAGAGAAGGTACTTTATGGCAATGCCTTGCCCTGATTTACACCTGAGTTGATCGTCTACCTTTGGTCATTGGTATGGTCAATGTAGAAACTCTTGGGGTCCAAATGATGAAGCCTCTCCTATTTAGAGAGGTGCAAATAAAGTCGGAAGAGTGATAACTTGCCTAACAAGGAAAGTTTACTACCTTTGGACGAAATGCAGCTCAAGTTCTTAACACCAGCTAGTCTGGAAAATAATAATGAATAAAGTGTGTAACAGAGGGGCTACAGATCGAACACTGGACAAGCTATCATTGTTGGAACCAGAAACATCATCTTTAGGGTTAAGAGATGTGGTGGACTGCTGTGCATTGGCTCAAATAGGGTACACATTAGAAAAGCGAGAACCACATCCAAGTTCTACTGTGGCATCACAAATGACTTCAGTGGAAATATATGCTGTAAACATTTAAGAAATATCATCACAACAGGTGATTTAAAGAATTAAGTCTGATCCAGCAACCTCAAAAAAGCTGTAAGAGCCAACAAATAGCCTTTAACAGTGCCCCATGCATGTAAGTGCTGGTCCAAAGACAAAACAAACAACACTTCAGACAGCTAGCTTGTAGCGAGTCAATCTGATGGGTACTACACCAAGCACCAAACTTGTCCCAGCACCAAGCGTACACAAATTTCGTAGATGGATGCATGGCTGCCAGAAAGAAGACAACTTTGAGAGAAAAATGAGGTGGTCTAGCTGTCACTGCTAAGTCTCCATGCATGGAGTACGGAGGTCCAGGTGCAGAACCATGCCCTGTTGCTGTGACAGTAAATGCTTCTGAAGCCGCTGTATGATCAAAGGACAGATGCTCATGCCCAGGACTTCGACATACCACATCCTCTTGGCCCAATCTAGAAACACTCAAATGACTTGGGACCAGTTGCTCTTGATCTTCTTCAGAACTTGAGCCAAGAGGTGTAGTCGCAGAAAGGCATACAGAAGTCTTGAGCGCCACTCTAGACAGATTGTGTCGTCGAGAGAGCCTTCTTGTGACTTCTAGCTAGGCTCTCCTCTTTGCTGGAAAAAGCCCTGTACCACCTTCAGATTTAACTGTCATTTGTGATCAACTAGACTACTGAGTCTCCGATAATGTTCTGCTACCATCACCATCACTTTAGTGAACACTCGATGGGCTCTGGTAAGGACAAAGGAGAGCACCACAAACTGGAAATGCTCTTGGCCAACAGTGAAACGCAATAGAACTGCTGGGCCTGAAGGACTGAAATATGGAAATGTGTCCTGCAGCACCAATGTCACCATCCAGTCACCAAGATATCGCGCAGACAAGGCCTGGAATTCAGCATGAGCAGCTTGAAATTGTCCTTCTGCAGGAATTTGATGACAGAGCAAAGATCTAAAACATGCCACAGCCTTACCCTTCTTTAGCACAAGGTAGTAGCAGCAGTAACACCCAGTTCTTACTTCTGAGGCCACAACTCTCTCTGTAGCTCCTTTGGACAAAACAGCTTGCACCTCCAGTCCACCTTAGCGAGCCATCAAATGGATGTCAATCAAAGATCCCCAGCTAACCCCCTGGAAGCCCCTAGACCTCATCCATGGGTAGGTAAAAAGACCCACACTTGTGACAAAAGCTCAACTCAGGAATCATCAGTCCAGGCTGTACAGTTCAGTTTAGGCTAAAGACACCCATAGGTCATATGAACTATCTGCATAACTTTAGTAGCCTAGAAGGCAGAAGCAATTGACTGAACACTAGACAAGGCTAGCTAAGTGCCTAAGAAGGTATCCATTAAAGCCTCATTGGATAGAAAGATGTTTGGTAGGCGCCTGGACAGGATGAAGAACCTCCTTCAAGACATTCGCTTTGACCTATACTGTAGGGAGCTGCAGGTCAAGGACCTCTGCAGCCCACCTCATTACAACAGCAAAAGAGGAACTCTCCTCAGGGGCGGGACCAGGGGAAGAGACATGTCCAGTGTCTACAGAAGTGTCCAAAGCAAATTAAAATACCAATTATTTTCATCATATTGAATGGCAAATTTGTCCACTTTACCTTAGTAGTCCTTATCGGAATTCAACTGATGTAAAGTATAAGCTATGCCCAAGTAAGGCAATGTATTGGAGTCTGAAAGATTGAGTAACAGACTGAACCCCAGAGGGACTGAAGCGACCTTGGTCGAGTTCGAGTTGAAGCTATCTCGGTGTTGAAGACCACTATAGATAACTGCTACTCTTCAGGTAGCATCAGCACCGGTATAGATGAGAAATGAACTGGCACAGGGAGGGGTGCCAGAACTAAAGCCAGCACCAAAGCTGATGCAGAACCTGATGTGGGTTTATGTGGTACAGACGGGTTTATGTGGTACAGACAGTTCAGAGAGTGAACCCACAAGTGGGAATCCGTCTGGAGGCCTCTGCAGATACCTCTCTAAAGGCCTCTATTTGCTGAGATGTTGCAGAAGGACCCAGATAATCAGGTTGCATCAGGAACAACCTTAGAATTGGCTTCTCAGGAGTTTGGGACCAGATGGGACATTGACACCCTCTCTGAGGTTCTAGAGTGGCATGAAAGGACAGTTTAGCACTTCAACGTCTTGTGTTTCTTTCAAAACTTACCTTAAGACATAGACTAGGACCAGCAGCTGGAATGAGACTGTTCTTTTGACTTTGACCAGTCATGGTGCAGAGTCTTCTAATGCTTGGTGGCTTAAGAGTTTTGCTGCACGTTTCTTTTAGGCCTTCGTTTTCATCTGAGCACAGTGGCTGCAGGCACTGAATTTATGCTCCAAACAAAGGCACACCCTCATGGGTATCTGTCAGAAACAGTTTGTGACAGTCCCTTCATAGTTTAAAACCGGTTGTTTTGGGAGGTGACATTGTAAATTACTTGTCAAAGACAAGAGAAGTACGCTCCGGATCCACGTCGCAAGGCATAGAAATAATGAAATTACATAAGTACACCTGGGTGGTGCTTATATGCAGACCAGTTTGTCACCTACAGAGCAGAATGATAACAGTGTGGAGCCACAAAATGCCACGTAATGGAGTGCTTGAGTCCTGCTTTTGAGTTTTATGGATCCAGATTGACACCTCTGGTTAAAAGCGTCCTTTAGAAACACAACTACTGTATTTTGCTTCCACACCCAGCTAATGGTCCGTAACAGAGTCTTCAACATTTTCCGTAGTGAGAGCTACTTCTAATTGGTGAAACCATTGTGAGCTACTGGAGGCTAAGCAACTTGCGCATTGTTACCAGACACCACCACCACACAGCTTATTTGGCTTTAAGCCTAATGTTCAGAGAGCCAAATGCTATTGTATAAACAAAAATGTTTGAGTAGGGGCACTATGACAGGGCTGCCATATGTCAGAGAGAACGTGGTCTTTGGGACCTGTATTAACATGTGTACGTATGAGTCGGATATATGTGTAGGGGTGACTGAGAGACTGGGTTGTATGTACTTGTGGAACAGGACATACCTTTTTTCATGTAGCCCGTTACATGTACAGCACAAATGAGAGAAATTTAAAGGGCAGAAAGACTTTTTACAAAAATGTTCACAATATGGAAAAAATTACTGCACTTTACATTTTTCCAACTTAAAATAATGGCTCTATTTTTCACTTATAAATATGTCACTGTAGCGAGAAAATTAAACTGAAAAGTTTACTTTCTTTATGTGGAATCCATAAAACTCATTTAAATATTCTCCCATTTCAAATATCAAGTATCTTGCTCCCAGTGGCCTGTAGACATGGGCCATATTTATAACAGAAAAATACATATGTTTAAATGGGAGGACTTTAAGTGAATAAACATGATTTAGACACATTTGGCAGAACTGAAGGTGGTGAAAAACATTAATACTTAATGTTTATATAAAACCTTTTCTTCAGTTTCAATTCCTTCCATTTGAAATAAAATTACTATTTTTCAGTTATAAAGATGGCACACTACTGGCTACTGCGAGCAAAACACCTTTGAAATGGGAAGACCGTTAAAATTAAAATGTAATCATTAAGATAACTTCATTTTACTCACCCAAAAGCATTCAGAAACATAATTTTGTTCTCACTCTCCAATATGGAGTCGACAAGAACTTTTATTTAAGAGTTAAATACTTCAGAGCTTCAGTTCTTTGCCTCTGTGACCCAACCTGGCCAACAAATCTGACTATGCAATGCTCATTATCAGGCTCTGCTGTCTGCAGCCTGATGACAATAATGTAAAGTAAACACAGCTTTCCCTTAACAACAAAAGAAAAATGTGATCCTGTGCGTAGTTAAAATGAACTCAAGGCTGCGAGCTCCTTTGAAGGTGCGTGGGAGCTACTGGTACTTCGCAATGGAGACCAGGTTGGAGACTGCTTGGAGCAAGTAGTCTATGAGATCTTCAGATCAGTTGCCTGATGTTCTAGAGTCAACTAATAGTAGACTAGGTCACACTCATCATGAGAATTATCTTTAATAATTAAGGTTTGTTCTCTTTGGGTTATTCTAAACACTGTAAAATCATCGGGCCCTACTTTACCTACCAACAAGGATGGGTTGGCTCATGAATTCAACTTGTAACCTAAAGGTGAGAGAATTCTGCAGCAGGATCATTAAAGAGAGGAACTATCTTATCAGCTGATAATTTATTATTGAGAGTATGGCCCCTTTCCGATTGATCCAAGAGTAAAATAGGTAGAAGGCTTCTGGTGGAAAGTCGTACAGATGTCCAGCATCATGTGGTGCCCCTGGAGATATGGTGTCACCACTTTGGCCACAAATACATGTAAATCACAGTCTGGCATACGCCGACAGTTACAAATATTACAGGTACATAGGAAGAATGTACCCATTAAAATATAAGTACCCACAACAAAAACTTTAGTTAGAACATGAATAGCACTTACTAGAAAAGACAGACTTCAAAGAGACAAGATATTGGCTGCAGTGTCAGCATATGCAAAACTCTGAATAGAGGCTTTGACACTATGGACACGAGGAGCAAAAGCTCAATGATAACGAAGGGCATAGTGCTCTGTGGATTTATGTCACAATCTTTTACAGCTGGTACCAAAATAGTTTCTAGTTTGAAACCAAAAAGAAAATGTAAGCCATTGGAAAACAAAACTGCCTGTGGGGCTATAAGTATATATATTTTTTAAATTCTAAATCCCTGACAGTCAATAGTAAATTTAAGTGCATTTGGTTTAGCCCACATCCAATACACCACAGATCAAAGGATTCCAACTCTTACCTGGCCATCATCCAACTTGGTTTTTGGTAAATTAAGTATAAGTTTTGTGCTGTGTTCCCACTTTGCATGTGTGTCTTCCCAAGCCTGAAATATGGAATTCATACGTCAACTGCAGACAGTGGTTGGGGAAAAATAATTTGCTGGTAGTAAATTTCAAATTACAAAATAGGATTGGTACACTATAGGTAAAACTCACTTCTGTGTTGCCTGCAGTGGGGTTTTCTATTCGCCTCAATAGTGCCATCACTCGCTTCTGAAGAGCTGCCCTGCCTATTACAGATTCAAGAAATAAACAAATATAATTTCAAAATGTTCCATACCTTCCAAACCGAGCAAAAATGTGGGCAGTAAGCATTGCACAAGTAAAGGCACCTGCAACTCTTATATACACCAAGGCAAATCCACACAATCGTTAACAATCAAGAATCAATTTAAGCATCTTTTGGAAATTAAACATCTTAAATTCATGGAAGTAAGTGGAAAAGTGCTACCGCACGTGGCGGATGTTGGTTTAGCAGGAGCAAGGAATAAAAAAAGAAATACCTTGAAAATATCCTAACAAAAGAAAACAAGTTGCTTACCTGTAACTTTGGTTCCCCAGTATTGGTAACTTTCATAGATTCCTATGCTTTGTATCATTCCCCATCGTCGGAATGGGGCCTCGGTAAAAATAAATAACCTAGTAATAAGCACAAAAGTGAATAAATAGGCCTAGGCCTCATCTCCTTTTGTAGCTTATCCACCTCTTTTTGTAAAAGAGACCAAACTTCTGCAATAACCAATCAGAGCAGCCTCACCCCATAGAACCTTCCTGCGAGAGCCTCAGATTTTCGTAGCCGTTGTGTAACAGTCACCACATCTGCATAAGGCTGAGCTTTCCCAGGGGTGGCAGGTGGGCGCATGGGAATCTATGAAAGTTACCAATACTGGGGAACCAAAGTTACAGGTAAGTAACTTGTTTTCTTGCCCCAGTATTGGAACTTTCATAGATGCCCATGCTTTGTATCAGAGTAGCTAGCAGTACACATAATGCATATGTTGATCTTTGCAGGTCAGACTTTGCGGTCTATAAATTAAAATGTACCTGCAATATGGAATATATTGGGAGTACTAAACTCCCTGTGCATCAGCGCATTTTACAGCATATACGCGCAATTGTGAACAGCAATAATGATTATCCTGTCGCTAAACACTTTAAGGCAGTTCACAACAACCAGCTAAAAGACCTGGGGTACACTGTCTTATGCTCAATACCAGTCCCCGGCCGGGGTGGTGACCGTGAACGTCTGCTAAGACAAAAAGAGGCACATCTTATTCTTTTACTCTATACTAGAGCTCCCAATGGTCTTAATCTTACAGAAGATGTACATGTCTTTCTGTAATCTAGTTAAAAATGTGAACTATGGGCATCCTAACTCAATCTGTGAACGACTACATTTCACCGTAATTCATACCCTGTTTATGTACTTAAAGTGGTTAATCCATCTTATTTGACTTTGGCCTATTGCGGTGTCTTACGTGTCTGAGATTCACATTTGAATTGTTCTCTTACGCATTTAATTGCATCTTCAATTATGCAATGTTCAGTATTCTTAATATAATTCAGTGTTCAGAGAATGGCAAAATTATGGTTCTGTTTTCTATGTCTCTCTGCTTCTGCTTTCTATCGTTATTTTTATAAATACACTGTTTATTTATGATGACACGATTTTTATATTTTTTTCACAAATGCATTTTTTGTTTTAATTTTAGGCCGCGTACCTAGTAGAAGGACTGTATTTGTAGCTCCAAGAGGAAACATACATCTTCCCTTAATCACCAACAGGAGGCTCTGTAAGCCAATGCCTCATGTCACCATTTTAGCTGTGCCAAAGAAAGTAATATAATTAGACTACGAACTTAATTTGGGAATTCTTCCTTTAGCGTGGAGTGACATAGAAAATACATTTCCACACTTTGTCTGTTTTTAGGAACACAACGTTCAGAAATCCTATGTGAAAAACTTGGGATCCTCTGAACTAGCACAAATTGTGAATTTAATACTTCAGTACTAGGCGCTCTAGTAAGGATTACCAACCTGCTGCACCATTAAGAAAGATATTCTGAACTCAAAGGAAAAGAAGAACTTCAGGTCCCTAGTCAGTCACTCAGTTGATGATAATTTCCATGTCTCCAAATGCAGTCACATGTTGCCTTTCTGGTTATTAGGTAGGCTCTTCTTTTCAACCTGTGAGTATCGCTGTCACTTACTGACAAGAGCGAAGGCTCTTTCTGTATTGGTGTTAATTCAAATATTCATCAGTCTGTAGCATGCGTATATTGTATGTAGCACACATCCAATCTTGGCACTTAGGTAAGATTGTGCAAGTTTTCTTTAATTTGACAAAATACCTAATTAGAGCACATTTTCTGACTGAGAATTTTGGGAATGCAACGATTATGTGAAAGAGTCAACGGTCTAGATGTAATGGAGTCAGCATGCAGAACTCTAACTTGCTCTTAAATTGTAGCTGTTTTCCATTCTCAACTTTTGGGTAGGTTACACAGGAACTAATAATGAGAAGACCATGATGTAATCGTCATATTTTTCTGCATATAACTCCCCCAGGCTGCATTTCATATATAACATTGTTTGTCACATTTGATGGAGTTTACATGTGCAACAGTGTTACTTCTAGGTCGCCCAAACGTATAACTTAACCAACGAGGTAACCTGAACTAACTAAATATTTGCACAGTCTTCTACCCCACCCTCATGTTTTTTCTCTTACTCAGAGTCCCTTAAAATCTAGTTAACATCTCTTCATAATAGTTTCTGGGGTTTAGCCGATCATTCGTATCAATATGTGGCCCACATAAGCTTTTGAGTGCACTTTTCTCATTTATTAATTCATGCAGCATTTAATGTTTGCACATGTATAACATTTGCTTTATTATAGTTGGGTAGTGCATGCATCCATTACTCTGAAGTATTCACATGATTGATAATTCCTCATAGCATTACATGAACATGCAACAAGATTAGTATGTTAATTCTTGCATTTTACATCCTTCATTGTGAGCCCTGCCCTTTTCAAAATATCAGGTGTGTTTTTAAGCTGGGTACAGATAAGGCACTGAAGGGAACCTTCACCTTCCTGTGTGACTTGGTTTGAGCAGGCACAGCTGTAAACATCCTTTGTGAAGGCCCCAAGCAAGCATCTGGTAGTATCTAGTTGTGGGGAATGCCATTGCAGACCGAAGAGACAGACAACAACTATCTCAATGTAGAACAACACGTCTGTTGCTAGGCTAAGGTATGAAGGTGAGAGTCTAGCTTAGAAACTTAAACTGCCCCTTTTTGTACTAAGACAACTCAGCTAGAGGTTAGAAGAGAGAGATGGAGAATACAGACTGGTTCCATCTTTTCATGCAAGGAAATTCAGAAAAAATGTAGCCATTATATTTTACTATTTTGTTTATTAATTGCTTTTATTGACTATGTAGTGTATTTCTATATTTACCACTATAAACAATATTTAACCTTCAACAGGAAGTTTATTTTAATAAAATCATAAAATATATTCACAGTGAGTATTCTTGAGTGTTGTTTTCATGGTGAAAAGAGATTTGGAACCCACTAACAAATTCTCCTGTAAGTCTGACAGGACTGATCCCTGCCCAGAATGCACCATCCTCTGGTAAGGCTCATGTGGTTCATGGGTTACAGTCAAACAAGTTCCCTATCTGAAGTTGGTTGCTAGGCTCTATGTATAATGTATTAGTGGATGATACATGATGCTATCAAACTGCCAATTGTAGCCTATATAGCTGCTCAGGAACATCACAGCTCACAATGGGGGAAAGGAACACTTATTTGAAGAACGGAGATCACAGTTACGGTCAATGTGACTGTGCATAGAGAGGGTTCAATAAGGACCTGAAAAAAGAAAGTTTGAATAGCTATCCACTTGGTACAGTGCTACTTCAATAGTGCTTCCAGGATGAATTAAAACCGAGTTAGAAGAACCACCTATTCAATAAAAAATACTATGAGGAGATCAGAGGCTCGCCTATACACCTGGCTGAATGAGTGTTTATGTCGAAGGAAGCCCTGGAATAAAAGTATTGTGCATCAGTCTGGCAAGAGCCACATTAAGGTCCAAGAGGGCAGTGTGGGGCACATCGAAGGTAAAAACTGCATAGGCTCTTAAGTTGCTTCTTGACAATATTACTAGGAATAAATTACTCCCCATGGCCCTTTGACGTGAGCTTGGCTTTGCAGGTAGGCACTTCTTTCAATCAGGTGTTAAAAAAATATATATATGTATAAAAACATCAATCCACTTCCATGATATATCTATCTCTAGATCCATCCATCCACACACACACATATATATATATATATATATATATATATATATATATATATATATATATATATATATATTCACTGAAAATACCATAGGTTTCACACCAGTTATAGTTAGCAGGAAGTTTTACTCGCATAAAACCATTGAAATTCCCACGTTATAGTTAGATGGACTCACTATAACTTGCGCGTGCAATGCACTGCTGATGACGTCACATATTACATGACTCATGACACCTCAATCCTACCGAGGTACAACATGGCAGCCGCTGCGGACTGTTTCGACTGTTTACAGACACCCGAGAGCCAATCAGCTTTCCGTACGCAAGTCGCGAGGCGCGCTTTGAGCGCTCCCCGGGGCGCGGCTCTAGATATATATATTTTTTTGAACCTAAATTACTAAACATCCACTGGAGCACATATCTTAAGACATAGCAAAGGCATATCGGGCTACCAGTCCCTACAATTTTGCCAACTTTGGTGGAAATCCATTCAGCCGTTCGGGCTAAAAGTGAAATCGACCGCCCTATGGAAATTAACATGGGGAAAACGCGTTTTGGGACCCCCCTTTTTTCTCGGCCCCCGCTTGACGCATCCCCCTCAAACTAGGTCAGGAGCGGAGCGCCGCGAGGCCATTTTGAGGAAATTTTCAGGCAGATTCGTCAACCGGCGCCAAAGTTATTCCAAATAGAATTTTGAGATTTAACATTGAGAAAAATCCTAACTATAACTACCTACTGGCGACCGCCAGTAGGATATATATATATAGGACTGTTTGTGAATGCAGCAGGGGCGTCTGAGGAAGACTTTATTTGTCGAAATGCATTATGCCTTACCTGCGTGTTCAATTAAAGGTTCATTTCCTGAGTTCCCCGCGTGTGCCTCTTCCTACAGTTTTTCTGGAGGTTCTTTGGATATTTCAGCGTCAGCCAGAGACGCTTCAAGAGGCCACATCTGACAAGTGACTGCTGCCACACTGGCTTCTGCGAGAGAAGTTTTCTTCTTTGTTACCGAGGTATCGGTTTGCAGCAGCACACCTCTCCAGCGCAAGTCAGGAAGAGTTCGCTGATACAGCTTTGTGACTTTACAGATAGGATTGGGCAGTATCCCAGCCTAAGACTCGGCAAGTTTGTGCTGCGGAGGTGCAGATGGATGCGGGGACACAGGGAAGCCCGAGGACTTCAATTTGCATTAGCAACAGTGCGCTCCACTCTGCAGTGCACCACAGCCACACGGACATCATACCTTCATTCCCCTCGCAGCACCAACCCAGGGATGTTGCATTCTGGGTGCTGTAGTACCAACAGCACTACAGCAGGTGAGCGACCACATGGCAGGGGAGGTGCTTCCTCCGACCTATAGGAGGCATGCAGGTGGTTTTGAAGTGGAAGCGCAGGACTGTTTGTGAATGCAGCAGGGGCGTCTGAGGAAGACTTTATTTGTCAAAATGCATTATGCCTTACCTGCGTGTTCAATTAAAGGTTCATTTCCTGAGTTCCCCGCGTGTGCCTCTTCCTACAGTTTTTCTGGAGGTTCTTTGGTGTATATATATATATATATATATATATATATATATATATATATATATATATATATAGTGAAAGTTGATTGATGTTTTTGCTAAGGCACCATTACAAAAAAGAAAACTAGTTACTTACCTGTAAGTTCAGTTATCCAGTATTGGTATCTTTCATAGATTCACATGCTTAGAATCATCCCCACCGACGAGGTGGGAGTCTCGCGGTACAAGACAACATATACATTACAGTCATAATAACATACTATAGGCTACTGTGGCTAGCAAAGTTACTACATTAGCCTATCAAAGTCCTTTTGCAAAAATAACCAAACTTGGAAACCAGCCAATCAGGCAGCAGCACCCTCTTAGAACCTTCCCCACAGAGAGGCAAACCCTCAGATGTTCGTAGCACAAGTGACAGTAAGTATGACATAATGATAAAGTTAGCCTTTCCGGGGAGGAGGGTGGGTCGCATGTGAATCTATTAAAGATACCAATACTGAATAACTGAAGTTACAGGTAAGTAACTTGTTTTCTTATCCAGTATTGGGGTATCTTTTATAGATTCACATGCTTAGGATCAGAATAGCTAGCAGTAAATAATACTTAGATGCATAGTGGATGGTGGGTATCATAAGGAAATCCAAATGATACCATGTCAAACCATTGCAAAAGTATATACATATTTCTATTATAATAAAGAGCAAGTCATAAACATATGCAATAATAGTTATATGCAATCAAGAACTTGACAATAGCTGAACTAATATACTCTTATCATATAGGCTTACCTAAAAAGGTTTCGTAATACTGCTTGACCAACTGCTGACTCCGCATCGGTTGCCAGATCCAGGCAATAATGCCGAGTAAATGTGTGCACACTTTTCCAGGTTGCAGCACAGCAAATCTTTTCCAAAGACACCCAGCGAATAGTGCAGTAGATGAGGACACTGCCCTGGTAGAATGAGCTTTAGGATGTCCGGCCTTGCAATGGCAGAATTGAATAGTGGATGCAATCCACCTTGAGATAGTAGCTTTCGTTACTGCTGATCCTGGCTTATGACCACCAAACGCTCTTCCAGCAAGGCCCTTCTCTCTGTACCCAGAGTTCAGACAGTCAGAAATGGTGACAGAGCTTTTAGTAAAACCGCCTCAGAAGCCTGGAACTCTCTTCCCATTCAGATCAGGTTAGAGCCTGATCATGTGAAGTTCCGAAGACAGCTAAAAACTTGGCTTTTTTAGCCAGATGAGCTCACTCTACTTTCCTGGATCCGTTGGACATGAGGTTCCTTTGCCTGCTAGTGCTCTGAGACCTTCGGGTGATTTATGCGCGATACAAATGCAATAAAATGGAAAATGGAAAAATGGAAATAGGAAATTATCTGATTTTCTGATGGACACAGTCCGAGATATGTATAATGAAATGAAAATGTGTTTTGTAAAGAACAAATAGTTGCCCGGAGGCGTCCAAGCGCTATGACTAAAAGGTGTTCCTACAGTAAGGCAGATGGCACGGTGGTTGAAGGGGACCTACTTGTTAAACGAAAAAGTTTTCAGTTGTTTCCTGAAGGAGGTTAGATCTGGATTGGACCTTAAGTGGAGGGGAAGAGTGTTCCACAGCCTAGCCACATTTAGGGTGAAGGAACGGCCTCCCGCTCTAGTTCTTTTAACGTTGGGCACGACAGCAAGAAATGCGTTAGCTGAATGCAGCTGTCTGCTGGGGAGGTAAGGGGTAATTAAAGGGAGATTATTTGCTGGACTAGTTTCCCAGAATGACTGATGGGCAATGCCGAGGGACTTGAAGCTGATCCTGTCCCTAACAGGGAGCCAGTGCAAGCTTTTTAGTCCAGGTTTGGCAGAGAGCCTACGGGGATTTTGCAGTAGGGTGCGGGCCGCGCAGTTTTGAATAACTTGCAGTTTCCACAATGTGGAGTCAGGGGCTCCAAGATAAAGTGCGTTTCCAAAATCCAGCCTAGAATGGATCATTCCCTGTACTACAGTTTGTTTGGCCTTGAATGGTAGCAGAGGGAGTATCCTCCTTAAAATTCTGAGAAGGCCAAAACAGGTGGCAGATAGCTTGACGGCCTGACAGTCTAACGTTAGGGACCTATCCAGCCAAATGCCCAAACTCTTAATGGCACTCTGGGGAGCTGGAGGGGGACCCAGACAGGCGGGCCAGACCGAGCCAACCGAGGCTGAGACGATCGTCCCAGCAGCATAACCTCTGTCTTGCCCCCATTAAGTTTGAGACAAGACAGGGTCATCCAGCTTCTCACTTCACTCAGGCAACCCACCAGATCTACCATGGCCGCAGAGCCCTCGCCCCGCGTCAGAGAGACCACTAGCTGGGTCTCGTCCGCAAAGGTAACGATCTTAATACCCTATGGATGTACGATCCCAGCCAGCGGCCTCATATAAACGTTAAACAACGTCGGGCTGAGCGAAGAGCCCTGCGGGACCCCACAGCCCAAAGGTCTGTTGGTGGAGATGGTAATTCCCTCAAAAACCTGAAAGGTTCTATCACTCAGGAATGACTTAAGCCATTCCAGCGCTCCTCCCTGAATCCCAATGTCATAGAGACGCTGCAATAGGATTTTATGATTTACCGTGTCAAAAGTGGCGCTTAGATCGAGTAGGATGACTGCCACCGATCCTCCCCGATCTAAGATTCCTCTAGTTTCCTCCATAACTGCCAGCAGAGCAGATTCTGTCCCATGCTTGGGGCGGAAGTCCGTTTGTGAAGGGTCAATCAACTGATTGTTTTCTAGAAAGTTAGTCAGGAGACTATTGATGTATTTCTCTAATATCTTGCTGACCCAAGGGAGCAGGGAAATGGAACTATAATTGCTAAAATTATTGATGTCCATGTTGGGTTTCTTCACGAGTGCCCTCACCCTAGCCTCTTTCCATGCTGGTGGGACCGTATTAGTAGAGATTGAGGCATTAAGTACCTCCAGCATAACAGGAAGAATAATGTGGCCGACGGCCATCAGAGAGCTCGGAGGAGCAGGATCACTGGGGGAGCTCGATTTTACCTGCGTCATTAAAGTAGCAAGTAAATCCGGATGTAGCAGAGGGAACTCAGCTAGCACAGGTGACAGATTGTCCAGAGTGTCCTGCTTAGAATTCGCCAAGATGTCTACTGGAGCATTTGGGACGGTGTTTGAAAATGACGAGTAAATAAGATCAACTTTGTTGTAAAAGAAGTCCGCTAGGTCGTTACAGCGAGCTTGTAGGTCTTCCCTAATTACGGGGGGCTGGGGGAGTTTGGTAAGGCTTTTTACAATCAGGTAAATCTCCTTAGAGTTAAAGCTGGCTTCGGAGATTTTTTGTGTGTAGTACAGGGCTTGTGCTTTTTTTTTTATCTCCTTCTTGTAGTCTCTAATGGAATTTCTATACAGGGTTTTATCTGGGTCTGTATAACCTAGACGCCATTTCCTCTCTAGTCTCTTGCACTTGCGTTTAATATCCCTAAGCTTCTCCGAATACCAAGGAGCCGAGGTCCTAGATCTTTTTACAGGGGTTTTCCTGACAGGGAGTATGATATTCAGTGAATTAGTTATCCAGTTGTTGAATTCACCATTAGCTACCAAGAGATCTGCGTTAATAAGTGGTATTGTGGCTTGTAGCTCATCAACCCACTTGTCTAGTGGGAGTTTGGACTAGTTTCGTACTTCCCGTAGCCCTGGTATCAATGCAGGAGGTTTGTGAGTGTTCCAAATGAGATGGACTAACCAATGGTCGGTCCACGGGAGCGCAGTAGGAGGCTCTGCCTTCAAATTGGGGCAGTTACTGAATACAGGGTCCAGCAGGTAACCTTTAATATGTGTGGGTAGTGAGACAAGCTGAGCTAACTGTAATGCGGAAAAATCTGCAATTAACTCTTGAGCCGTGTGGTCCCTAATGTCTTCAAAATACATGTTCAAGTCGCCCAACAGTGGGAAATTAGCAGAGGTGGCAGCGAGATCTGCGACTGCTGAGGGCAGAGAGGATAGGAACTGTTTAACCGGTCCTGGAGGGCTGTAGATCAGTGCTCCAGAAAAGCTAATGTATGGCGAGAGCTCAAAACTAAAGGACATACTTTCACAGTCCAGAAAGTGGCTGGGGGAGCAGCGGCAGATATAATGATCTTTGAATATAATTGCTAGTCCGCCGCCTTTCCCATGTGGACGATCTATCCTGGTTATTTGATATCCTTGTGGCAGTGCTTGTATTACATCGGGTTCATAATGCGGGGTCAACCATGTCTCGGTGAGAACGAATATATCCGGGTTTAGTAACAAGGATAATTCTATTTGATGTTTGGGCAAAGACCTACAATTGAGAGGGAACATCCTATAGATTTGCTGGATCTTAGTGGTGGAAATGGCTTTAAGATAGGTGTTGCAATGCTGGCATTGGGCTGGCAAGTTTAAAGGATGATAAGAGTGGTTACATAGTACCTTTTCTGGGGGTCGCAGGCTGAGTAACTCGCTGGAGCTATATCCCCTAAAGTGACCTGCAGGAGGGGCAGGGGTTGTGGCCCCTGGTCCCGTCCGGTCGCGGAGGGGCGCAGACGGGCTTGCCTATGGCGCGCCGCCGTCACGCCCGCTGTGCGGACGGGATGACACCATCTTTTTATTCAGTCTAGAGGCGGGCGGGAGTCGTCCAACAGCTCGAGCGCAACCCTTAATCCCCCCAATATGGCGTCCTAGAGCCCTGCCTCCCACAGCATCACACTAGATCTGCTGCGCTGGGAGTGGGATCGAATGCGACAAAAACTGGCTAGAGACTTCAAGATTATTCAAAAGGTTCTAAGGTAACAAATGTGCAAACAGAAATAAAAATGCACTTCCGCCTCATGGGTACGCACACGCTAGTAATCACTTCAACTTCAAGCATCTTTTGACATCCAAGGTATGCAAAGATTTTTCCGCAGATGAAGACTGATTGGGAAAGAAGGATCACAAAATCACCGGTTCATTGAGATGGAATGAAGTAGGAACCTTAGATATGAATGTGGGATTAGTTCTTAAAAGGACATAGTCATTGGTAAACTTTAAATACGGTTGTCTTCTAGTGAACGCCTGTATTTCACTTACTCTTCGGGAAGAGGCAAATGCCAATAGGAGAGCGGTCTTCCATGAGAGATATTTTAAATCTGCTTCAGGAATGGGTTCAAATGGATGTTTCATCAGTTGCTGTAGCACCAGATTCAGTCTCCATTCCGGAGGAGGAGCCGTAATAGGTGGGAAAGTTCTGAAGAGTCCTTTCAAGACCGGTTTAATGAGACGATTGGAACAAAGGGTTGCCGCTCCTGAGGATCGTATGTATGTAGAGATTGCGGCTAGATGCAATTTAACAGAAGCAAACATGAGACCAGACTTAGACATTGACAATAAATAAGGTAGAACCTTATCAGGAGAACATTCTAGCGGAAGTAAATTGTTGTTGCTGCACCAGCAACAAAATCTCTCCCATTTTGAGGCATAGGTCATTAACGTAGAAGGGGCCCGTGCTCTATTCGGAATGTCTCTGCAGTCTTGAGGTAAATCTATACCCTTGAACTCAGAGAATCCAAAAACCATGCTTGGAGCTGCAGTTGGGATGGACGAGGATGAAGAATCTGGCCTTCGCTCATTCACAACAGATTCACTATTATTGGAAGACGGAATGTCTTTCACTTGGAGAGGAGAAGTTCTGTGAACCAGTGCCGACAAGGCCATTTAGGTGCAATTAGAATCATGCGCAGAGGTCTTGTGATCAGGGAAAAGGGAGGGAACGCGTAAGCGAAAATTCCATCCATCTGATCATGAAAGCCTTTCCCCAAGAGCCCTTCTCCGGTTCCCAACTTGCAAAGAAAAGGCACTTCCGATTGCTCCTGGTGGCAAAGAGATCCAGATTCGGCTTGCCCCACTTCCGAAAGACATTCTCCAGAATCATTTGATTCAGTTCCCATTCGTGGCAGGATTTCCTCGTACTGCTTAGAGTGTCTGCTAAGGTGTTCTGGACTCCTGGAAGATGTTCCACCTTGATAGCAATATCATGCAAGAGAAACCATTTCTGGATGCTTTGAGCTTCTTGGGACTGAATGTGAGATCGGGTACCCGCTTGATTGTTTAAATAATGCATGCAAGTTGTGTTGTCGGTTCTGATGAGAACTCTAGAACCTTGAAGTCTTGGCAGAAAAGACAGTAGAGCCAGAAAAATGGCTCGAACCTCCAGAAAGTTGATGTGATCTTTGCCATTGCTGCAGACCATCTTCCTCTTATGCAGAGATCCCGAAAATGCGCACCCCAACCTTCTAGGGAGGCAACTGTTGTGAGGATGAAATCTGGTAGCGAAGATTGATAGCTGATCCGTACTGAGGCATTTTTGGAAAACCTCCACCAAGAAAGAGTTTCTCTCATAACTGGAGTTATTTGGACTAGGTCGTCGAATGAACACGAGATTTGGAGCCACTGATTGTCCAGCTCCTCTTGAATTGGTCTCATTCTCAACCGCGTATGACGCACTAGCAGAATTGCTGATGAAAATATCCCCAGAAAAGACTTGATCATCCTCACTGAAGCAAACTTTCTTTTTAGGAGATCTGATGCCAGAGAGACGAGGCAAGATTGTCTTTCTTTGGACAAGAATGCTTTGTCTTGAACAGTATCCAGTTTTGCCCCTAGAAATTAAATTGATTGGGAAGGATAGAGGATTAACTTTTGGACGTTCAGAGATAGTCCTAGAGAGTGAAAAACTTGCAGGCATTTTGCTGTTGCGAGAGAAGCCGGACGAAAGGATGGAGCCTTTATCAGTCAATCGTCCAAATACGGGAATAATTGGATGCCTTGTAGCCTGAGATGAGCTGCTACTGGAGCTAGAAATTTGGTGAAGACTATTGGAGCGGAGCGTAGGCCAAATGGGAGGACTTTGAATTGGAAATGTGCACCTGACACAGTAAATCTTAGGAATTCTCGATGTTTGGGAAGAATTGGGACGTGGAAATACGCATCTTGAAGATCCAACGTTGTCATGAAGTCAGCATGATCCAGAAGCCGGAGGATTTCTTGAGTGTTACCATGCGGAAGGACTTTTTCTGAAGGTATTTGTTCAGCATTCTCAAATCCAAGATTGGTCTCCATTCCCCAGATTTTTTTCTTTATCAGATAAAAGCGAGAATAAAATTCCTTTCCCGTCTGAGAGCGCGGCATCTTCTTTATCGATCCCTTCGACAACATGGTTCTCACCTTCTTCCTGAGCAGAGCAAGATGCGTGGGGTTTTTCTTCAGAGGTGGATTGGTGAATTCTAGGGTGTGACCAAATTTGATTATATCCAAAACCCACTTGTCTGTGGTGATTTTTCTCTAATTTTCGAGATGCTGGGAAATTCTTGGAATTTTGTATACTTGTGGCATATCTGGTGCAGGTGTCATGAGATTGTCACTGTTTTCTAGCAGAATTGAGGTTGACGTCTTCTGCCCAGCTTCCTACAAGCGGCCGCTGGGAGATTTCTATAGGACCGTTGTTGCTGTTGTTGATGGTATCCATATTGACCCTGACCACCTTGTTGCTGGTATTTATTTTTTGCATATGTATGGCGCTCAGCTACCCAACAAGGGTTTCCCGGCGCCTATGACATTCAGATGGTTAAAGGAAAATGCTGAGTAGGTAGTTTAGCACAATTGTTTCTGAAACAGCCAGGTTTTTACGTATTTTCGGAATTTAGTGTAGCTGTCCTCCTTCCGGATATGAAGGGGGATTGAATTCCATAAAATTGGTCCTCTGACGGAAAAGGAGTTCCCTCCAGTTCTTTGTAGTTTGAATCTGGGGACGGTAAAGTTCGAGGCTGTTTGAGAGCGAAGGCTTCTTGTTGGCAGGTAGGGAAAGGCTAAGGTTTGTAGGTAGGAGGGAGCCGTTTTGTTTTTAATCTTAAACATGTAGCTCAGTGTTTTAAAGCTGATCCGATGTTCAACCCTGAGCCAGTGTAATTCGTTCAGGTGTTTTGATACGCTTTCAGACTTTTGAATCCTACACAAGAGTCTTGCAACAGAGTTTTGAATCATTTGGAGTCGCTTGATCACCGCTAAGTTGGAACCAAGGTAGAGAACATTTCCGTAGTCAATACGCGAAGTTACTAATGCGTTGACTACGGTTTTTTGCGTGTCAAGGAGCAGCATCCAAATGATTTTTTTTAACCATTTTATTATGGTGAAACAGAGTCCCGCGACTTTATTTGCCTGCTGTTTCATAGATAGGGTATTGTCTAAAATGACCCCTAGGTTTCTCACCTGAGTAGCTGGCGGGGGAATGTTACCCAGCTCAGGCGGCCAGTGGGAGGGGTTCCACAGTTCCTTGTTTCTTCCCAGTAGAAGAACCTCCGTTTTATCCCCATTTAGCTTCAACTGGTTGGTGGTCATCCAGTTGAAAATCTCTTGAAGTCCGTATTTCAGTAGGGAGGGGGCTAACGGGTTTGACTCGGAAAGGGAAAAAATAATTTGGGAGTCGTCGGCGTAGGTCATTAAAGTCAGGCCTACGCTATCGGCTAGGTCTGCCAGTGGTCTGAGGTACAAATTGAAAAACTGTGGGCTCAGAATGGAACCTTGTGGAACTCCATGTGGAGCGGGGAAGATGTCTGAGCTTGCGATATTGGATTTGATCTGGAAGGTTCTTTCGGAAAGAAAGGACTTGATCCATTGTAAGGCGTCATTGCGAATGCCATTTTTCTCTAGGGTAGCCAGAAGAGTTTTGTGTGATATGGTGTCAAACGCCGCACTCAGATCTAAAAGAATGAGTGCGACCGTTTGACCTTTGTCCAGGAGTTGTCGAATTTTTTCTGTCACACCCAGTAGGGCAGTTTCCGTGGAGTAACCTGCTCTGAAGCCTGACTGTGAGGGGTGAAGGAGATTGTTGTCTTCTGAGAAAGAGGTGAGGGCGGAGTGTATGTGCCTTTCCATGAGTTTGGAAAAGGCAGGGAGCAGAGAGATAGGTCGGTAATTAGAGAGAACTGTGGGGTCGGATGACGGTTTCTTCAGTAGTGGGGTCACCACTGCATGCTTCCAGCTTGATGGGACGGTGGAGGTTTGAAGGGAAGCATTAAGCATGTCTGTTATGACAGTCAGGGGGGTGGGTTCGAGCTGTTTTAAAACACTCACAGGGAGAGGGTCGCAAGGAGAACCTGATGTGATGGATTTTAGGGAGGTTTGTAGGGAGTCCCTAGTTACCAGGGGCCAGTTTTCCAGGGTGTTTACTTTGTCTGAGGCCATGGGAAGGACCTGGTGTAAGCAATTGCTAAGGGGCCTGGTCGCGATATGATTATATTCTCAATTTTATCATTAAAAAATGTCGCAAGGTCCTGACATTGTTTTTTAGTTAGGGGGTGAGCAGTGGCAGTTGTTTGGGCCCCAGCTAGGTCCTTTACTGTGTTAAATAGAGTCTTAGCTTTGCTTGAGGCATTGTTGATGGAGTTTGCCACGTATAGGGCCCGTGCTTTGGTGCAAGAGGAGTGATATGTATTTCTCGCCTTATTGTATGTGATCTTTTTTTCCGGGTTGTAATCTTTGTGCCAATTTCTTTCAAGTGCTTTACAATTGGATTTTTCTACTTTGAGAAGTTCGTTAAACCATGGAGCTGGGGGGTGGTGGAAATTTTTATTTGCCTTTAGTAAGGGGAGGCATTGATTGACTGCGGATGCCAGCCAATGGTTTGTGGCTACAGCGAGATTTTCCACGTTTTGATCCTGGTGGGGTGTACTAGTTGTTAGCGCTTGGTTCAGTTTATTGATGTCTAGTAGTTTCCAGTTTCTCATGGGGTTTGATAGCCGAGTAGTATTACTGGGGGAGGGAGTACTGACTAGGCGAAAGCTGATAAGGTAATGATCTGACCAGCATATAGGACTGGTTAAGAGTCCATTTTAATTCTGGGAGATTTGAAATTATGGGGTCTAGTAAATGTCCTGCCTTGTGCGTGGGACCGGTGTTGAGAAGTGATAGATTTAAGGCATTTAGATCATCTATTAGACTGCAACAGGCCAGGTTAGAAGGGTCCTCAAGATGCAAATTTAGGTCCCCTAGGAGTGTAAAGTTTTTGTAGTCTAATAGAAATGGCGAGATATAGTTTGCTAGGCTGGCTGTCCAGGTAGTAGCGTTCCCAGGAGGTCTGTATATTAGGAGGCCGGAGAGCATAAAGTTTGGGTTCAGAGTAATTTGAAAGGAGGCAGCTTCAGTCTGGGATGTTCACTGGGAGCATGTTGCAAATAAAATCTTTGCAATATATGATAGCAATACCCCGCCCACTTGGCCTGGTCGGTCTTTCCTTGCTATGGCATAGTTGGCTGGGAGAGCTGTTGCTACATCCGGACCGGAGCGGTCATGTAGCCAAGTTTCTGTGAGGAAAAGAGCACTAGGTGCTTCTTCTGCTAGAAGGGTGAAAATATCCAATTTGTGCTGGGGCAAGGATCTGCAGTTTACCGAGAAAAAAAGAGTAGTCACCTCTCGAGTGTTTGGAACGTTTGGATAGAGTATGGGTATGGCTCTCAGGGTCCCGTTAAGGTTGGATATTAGTAAGTTGGACATTACAATTTGGGCAATGTGTGGCGCCCAGAGGAGAAAGTACAATACAATCGTGGTGTGGGGCGGGACGCAAGGCTGTGAGTTGCGAAGAGCTCATACCTGGAGGCTTGTCTGTGGAGCATTCTATGCCCCATGCCCTGTCCTGTCCCGGACGGGCCCAGACGGGCATGTCTTAGGCTAGTCTTTGGCGCAGCTTTGGTGCGGCTGCTGCGCGTCTTCGCTGCGCGTCATACAGTGTGCCTGGGTTTTGAAGAGGCCGGGCTTTGGTTCAGCTCCGCCTCTCAAACTCAGTTTGCCCAATCGGTGCCTGCCCCAGCCAGGAAGCCGGAAGAAGGTACCTCCCTGCACCCTCCCCACAATCAAGCCTAGCGCTTGCGGAGGACCGGGGATACAGGAGACCCTAATAGTTCTTTCAGTTTACAAGGTATTTACACAATCAATTTCCACAATTAGCATTCACTACGTGCAATTTTGTCAAATCAAATCGGCGCAGTGGTTTAAAAAAGTGCGATTCCGCTCGAACATGCGTTCGATGTTCTGTATTGCCAAGTGAGGTAGATTTTAAGAGATTAGCGCGGAGAGTGACTATCAATCAGTCACGCAGCTCTAGTTCAGCGATTGCAGTATGTGCCGGTATAACAGCGTTACCTTCATTCATCAATTTGTCATTAGGAAGACTGAGTGTTGATGGGCTTTTGAAGAGGCCGGGCTTTGGTTCAGCTCCGCCTCTCAAACTCAATTTGCCCAATCGGTGCCTGCCCCAGCCAGGCAGCCGGAAGAAGGTACCTCCCTGCACCCTCCCCACAATCAAGCCTAGCGCTTGCGGAGGACAGGGGCTACAGGAGACCCTAATAGTTCTTTCAGTTTACAAGGTATTTACACAATCAATTTTCACAATTAGCATTCACTACGCGCAATTTTGTAAAATCAAATCGGCGCAGTGGTTTAAAAAAGTGTGATTCAGCTCGAACATGCGTTCGATGTTCTGTGTTGCCAAGTGAGGTAGATTTTAAGAGATTAGCGCGCAGAGTAACCATCAATCACTTTTGGTATTCACCACGAAAGGAGTACGAGCCTCTGCCTCTTGCTCCTCGAAAAGGTGTTTTTCTGTACCGTAAGGTACCCAACGCCCTAGCAGTATTAGTGTCCTTTTTTAGTTCCTGCAATGCCTCATCTATGTGTTTGCCAAATCACAAATCTCTGTCAAAGGGCATGTCCAGAGTTTTCGTTTGGAACCTCCCGGCGAAAGTTAGTGGATTTCAAGCCAACCCGGCCGTCTAAGTGTAGCTGCTCCAGCAAGTTGGCGAAACCCCAAAGAAGCCATATCCATAGAGATATCAATCTCAGAAGCAGCTCTTTCGCCCTCCAGTAGAATTTTCCACGCTTTTTGTTTCTTATCCTCTGGCAGATACTCTAGATAAGGTGAAATATCTGATCATATTTGTCGATCGTATCTGCCTAAAATTGCTAAACAATTTGTGGCCCGAACTGTAGCGCCCGCCATGGTAGTAAAGCGTTTGCCAATGTTGTCTAGGTGCCTACCATCTTTGTCTGGTAGAGCTATTATTGGGACAGAGGATTCTGAGACTTCCTCTGCGCCGCCTGAGAGAAGAGGAAGTCTGATCTAGGGGGACCTGAGAGGCAGGCAGGAGCATCATCTGGCGCCTTGTATTTCTTGTCGATCCTAGGAAGGATTGCAGGCATTGAAAACAGAGTCTTCATTAGGTTTACTCCATCTTCCCAGATATGATCAATTATTGGAATTGAACCAATCAACTTTCTGCCTTGGCCCTTAAAATCATACAGAAAACATTATGTCTTCTGTACTGGCATTGATAGATGGAATCTAGTGGCTGCCCTTTCCATGATAGCATGAAAACCTCCTATGTCCTCAGGAGGGGAGTCAACAGCTTTGGGAACGGGCGAGGATGGTGTTGGAATAAGATACTCATCCCATTCGTCCACAGTTGTGGGCGAGTTTGGTATTTTTCCCTCTTAAGTCACAGTGTCTCCATCATCATCCTGAAGGAATTGTGAAGGTACGGCTACTTGGGGCTCTGAGACAGGTGTAGCAGGGGTTGCAAGCTGCACAGCTCCTACCCCTGGGCAGGGTCTCTTTCCGGGACTGTTACTGGAGGAAAACAAGCATTATAGTCCCTCAACAAGTCTGTGAGGTCTTGCATTAAAGCAGCAGGCATCTGAACCATAGGGGAGCAGCTCGCAGCAGTTTTGGGCAGCATTATCTGGATTTTTCCTTCCTTGACTAGTGGATCCTTGAAGCGAGGGCAGTGGAGAGCTCACCGATTTGGGCCGGACTTTGCTGACACTCGGGCGGGACTGCGAGGACCAGCGGGCTTAGCGCTAAACACCCGCCACAGCTGGTTCCTCTTACCGACCCCTCCTCCTGCAGTATTTGACGGCTCGCGGCCCCCGCTCCATGGGAGCCGCTTGAAGCCGTTTTGAGCAGCATTATCTGGATTTTTCCTTCCTTGACCAGTGGATCCTTTAAACGAGGGCAGTGGAGAGCTCGCCGATTTGGGCCGGACTATGCTGACACTCTGGCGGGACTGCGAGGACCAGCGGGCTTAGCGCTAATCACCCGCCACAGCTGGTTCCTCTTCCGGACCCCTCCTCCTGCAGTATTTTACGGCTCGCGGCCCCCGCTCCACGGGAGCCGTTCTCAGCCGTTTTGGACAGCATTATCTGGATTTTTCCTTCCTTGACCAGTGGATCCTTGAAGCGAGGGCAGTGGAGAGCTCGCTGATTTGGGCCGGACTTTGCTGACACTCTGGCGGGACTGCGAGGACCAGCGGGCTTAGCGCTAATCACCCGCCACAGCTGGTTCCTCTTCCCGACCCCTCCTCCTGCAGTATTTGACGGCTCGCGGCCCCCGCTCCACAGGAGCCGCTCGCAGCTGTTTTGGGCAGCATTATCTGGATTTTTCCTTCCTTGACCAGTGGATCCTTGAAGCGAGGGCAGTGGAGAGCTCGCTGATTTGGGCCAGACTTTGCTAACACTCGGGCGGGACCGAGAGGACCAGCGGGCTTAGTGCTAATCACCCGCCACAGCTGGGTCCTCCTCCCGACCCCTCCTCCTCCCTCGATTTAGTTCTGCCCTACCCCGTGCAAAGAGGGACGCGCGCGGGCCAAGGGCGGGCCGTCTGTTGCTGGCCGAAATGGGCTGGGCCACCCGACTAGCCCTTGCTTTTGGACCTTTTGTAGTAAGAACCATTGTTTATTGTGCAACTAGTCGGTGTTTATTTATTCATATCATCAGTAGGTTCTATCTTACCAGCACTCGTGGATCGCGTAATTCGCATCTGCTTCAAGTGGTACTGTCTATTTAAGAACTCACATTTTTTAGACTTTCTTTTCACAGGTTTTGTCTCCTGCTTCACTGTTGTAAGCATTACAGGGAGCATGAGTCTACGCAGTAACATAGGCTGGTCTTCTTTGGTGGGGGTATCTATTAGGGGGACCGTAGATGGTTTTATCACCAGGGCTGCTTCTGTATTAGAGAAGGAAATAGCCTTGACAGAAAAACGCCTCTCCCTGGAACTTATGAATAAAAAACGATCATCTTTGGGTACAATTAACCTAGCAGTCACTCCCCCAAGGTATGGAGCAGAAAAAGACCAACCTCAATCTTATAGTACTCAAGGTACTGGGGATCCTTTGCAGCCGCAACAAACTGAATTACTTTCCCTTGAGCCAAATATAAACGGCCCAATTTCAGAAACATCATGTGACATCTTGTCAGAGGTAGAATTGACTCCAATTACTAATAGGTCCCCTCCAAAAGATAGTACGTGTATCAAAAAAATAGACCTAGCCTCTACCTCAAAAAAGAGGAAGCGTGGGAAGGAAAGTAGGGGCGGTAATAGTGCCAAATTGTCTAAAACATCTCAAAGCCCCGCGGGGATTGCACGATCAATTGTACCTATAACTGTGTCAGACCATCACCTCCCACCCTTCTTTTCGGTTAAGGACCTAACGGTGAACATGGAGCAGTTGTTGAAATCATTAATATTGCCTCTGCCTGAGAGAGTTAAAAGAATGGGCGTGCAACTGGGGGCTTTAGAAAAGGAGATGGCAAAACATACAGAGCTGATTAGTGACTTAGCCCCATCTAGACATATAGATTCCAGCTACAACATTCAATTAGGGCATAGATCAACTTTTAAACCACTTAAAACACTGAATAAAGACTCAATGCCTCCACAAGCCCGGAATATTCTGACCCCCCAGGCCATGCTAAAACCCCCATCAAAAAATGGGGGACATAACAGAAGGGACGGCCAATAAACAAGGAACCTCTCAAACAATATTCACTGGATCTTCTCTTCCAAATAAGAGGCAAAGAATACACCAGATAAAAATAGACCTCCCACCTGAGGCTGCACCTTACGTTGTGGTCTTGGCAGGGGTTCCGGAACTTGGGGAAGAAACAACAGAGGACCACCGACAATTGAAAAACAAAGTGATATATTGGTTAAGTAAAAATACACCTTTACCAGCACATATAAATGGAGAAATCCTCAGCCTAAAGCGACTGGGTTGGGTGGGGCGTCGTCCGAAGGACAGAAGGGGGGACGTTGTTATTGTGAACTTTAAAGACTGTGAAGCAGTGAGACACATTGGTGACTGGTATAACGTGGGTAGCAGCGAAGAAATTTCCACACATGTTCCAAGCTATTTTTATCCCCAACCACTGCTGTCATGCCCTCCGAGACACCGGGCCCCTTTTGGACCTAGTACAGAACATTTTTGTTTTAATGTCCCGACGTTCAATCGTTTCTCGAGGCTTTCTGGGCTGGAAGGAGTCGATTGACTTCGTAACCAGGCCATTGGGGATACTCTAAATTATGCACGTTCCACAACGCCTGAACTCCCAAATATCAGTATGGCAGGTAATCAATCTAATTTAGCAGGGGACGACACTTTATCGCCTGAATTAAACCACTCAGAACCAGGGAGAGGTAGAGCGTCACCCGGCAACAAAGCTTTAACATCTTTGGGTGCCGTTACCTCCACTGCGTCCTGAGAAAATACGGTGGAACTTGGCACGCCTGATGTTGTACAGATAGTCTCCCCTATCCCTTCAGTGAACTATACACCAGATATGGAACGCCCTTCGCTAAAGTTTCTCTTCTGGAACATAGCCGGCCTTCGGCCTAAGGTAGTAGATGGGACCGGTTTACATCTTTTTCAGAAATATAATATAATTTGTCTTCAGGAGAGCTGGTCTACGCATGAAATCCATCTGGTAGGTTATCAATCAATCAATCAATCAATCAGTGACACTTATATAGCGCGCTACATACCCGTAGGTTCTCAAGGCGCTATAAGACCTTTTTTACTCCTGCACTAGCCGTAGTATCTGGCAGGGCGAAAGGTGGTTTAAGTATATTTATAGCAAACAATAGGGGGGGCGGGGGTGAAAATAACACCAGTAGAATTAGAAGTAAATTTCCAGTTACTCAGTCGTTGCTTTAACAGCAAGGACACTGTCCTTCTGCTAAATTTCTATAATAACCTATCAGAAGGAGAGCTGTTGAAGGTTTTGAGTAGAGTGTGTGATAAATTATCCTCCTTGATGAGGGGCTCTGGAGGTAGGGAAGGCAACTATTATCTGGGGGGGCGATTTTAATTAACACCCATGTCAACTCAGTAATAGTAACCTCAGTGAGTTAGTGGATGAAAACGAAGAACCCATAGCCCACTTCAATCACTCGAATACTGGAAAGTATCTAAACGAAATCCTCTTCGACCTGGACCTTGTAATAGCTAACAAAATGAATCAGCAATTGGATCCAACATTTCTGGGGAGGGGGAGTGAGACTACGATAGACTACATATTATTAAATGTCTTAGCCAATTGTGTAATTAATTTTGCTACATTAATTAATACACTAAGCGATCACTGCCCTAAGCCTAGAATTCCGCACATCTTACTACCACACTACGCAAAGCATAGCTAGTACATTAAATCAGAATGCTTTGCACTTGGATAAAATAAATGGATTCTCCATAAAATGGGAGAAGGTAGACCCTACAGAGTTAACGGAAAAAGTTATAAAACTAGCCTACCCCTCAATTGTTAAATGTTTAGACCTGTTAGTTCCAAATGAGGAAGTTCTATGCAACTTTGGGGTAATCTTAAAAACAATGCAGCAATTGGATCCAACATTTCTGGGGAGGGGGAGTGAGACTACGATAGACTACATATTATTAAATGTCTTAGCCAATTGTGTAATTAATTTTGCTACATTATTTAATACACTAAGCGATCACTGCCCTAAGCCTAGAATTCCGAACATCTTACTACCACACTACGCAAAGCATAGCTAGTACATTAAATCAGAATGCTTTGCACTTGGATAAAATAAATGGATTCTCCATAAAATGGGAGAAGGTAGACCCTACAGAGTTAACGGAAAAAGTTATAAAACTAGCCTACCCCTCAATTGTTAAATGTTTAGACCCGTTAGTTCCAAATGAGGAAGTTCTATGCAACTTTGGGGTAATCTTAGAAACAATTAAAGAATGACTTTCGGTTAAGATAAAAAATATCCAACCAAGAAAGTAGGGTGGTTCAATCACAGATGCACGGCAGCACATTCCAAATTAAAAATAGCACTACAAAAACCAAACAGAGCGACACAGGAAATAGCAACCCTTAGGAGGGATTATAACCGCATTAAAGGAGAGGAAAGCAGAATTAAAACAGGTTCTATGGGCTCAGTTACACAAAAGTTGCACGGACAAGAATAATGCAGTGTTCTGGACAGTGGTTAAATCTCCTTTTTTAGTCGTTCTTAAAAATCTCCTGAGCTTAGGTGTAGCGATTGACGAATCTGTCTGGGTGGCCCATTTTACAAAGATATTCCAGAAAGGTTCAACGGACATGGGAGAAGATCTAGGTTTCAGTAGTACCCTTCCTGTAGTGCGTTACCCAATTACTTTAGAATTTACAATTAACGAGGTACTCCACGCTCTAGAAGCAAGCAAAAACGGCAAGGCCCCAGGCCCAGATGGGGTTCTCATTGATCTATTTAAATACAATCTGGATCTGTGGGCCCCAATGCTGATCAGGGTATTTAAGGCTCTGACGGAGCTGGGTTTGCTGGACTCCTGGACTAAATCAACTATGGTCCCTATCTTTAAGAAAGGAGACCGCCAGGAGGTTTCTTGCTATTGCCCGATCTTACTGCTGGATTCCCTGGGCAAAGTGGCAGGTAGAGTTGTCCTTGAGCGTCTCCAGCAGTGGGTTGATGAGGGCAGGGTCCTCTCGGACCTCCAATATGGGTTTTGGGAGGGACTCGGAACAACTGAACAAGCACTGAATCTGACCATGTTATTGGTTAAATATGTATGTGCGAAGCCGGGCAGATTGTACATGATATATGTCGATTTGTCCGCAGCTTTCAACTGTGTTTCCCATGCTAAACTCTGGTCTGTATTAATAACAATGGGGGTAGATTCACCATTGGTGGACTTTCTGCGAGAATTATACTCCAATGACTCTGCGAGGGTGAGGTTCGGGGTAAAGGGTGAGCTGTCCGCACCGTTTAGAGTAGAGCGTGGAGTTCGGCAAGGTTGTGTCTTGGCCCCCTTTCTGTTTACACTCTACACTAATGGCCTGGAGATGGCCATGCTGAAGGTGGGCCAGGATCTTCCACAAATAAAAAACCGTCTGATTCCAGCTCTGCTCTACGCGGATTATGCTGTGATTCTGGTGCACCCCCCCGTGAACTCCAGAGGGCTCTGGACTGATATTCTGATTTCATGGGAAAGCTAGATCTACATATAAATATCAAAAAAACCTACGTAATGATAGCCGGACCAGGAAAAAAAGTGGTAAAAGATATTTATCTTAAGAAGGAAAAACTCGCAACCACAGATCAATACCCATATTTGGGAATTATCATTGATCAAAACTTAAATGGGAAACCCGCGATCGAGGTCAGAAAATGCCATCTTATGAGAGCTATTGCAGCCCTCATAATTTATTCACAAAAGCTGGTTAAGAGGCCACCGGTGGAATTGTTAAAGATATATAGAGCTAAATGCCAGGCAATAACTATGTACGTGGCTGGAGTGTGGGGGTACGCGAATATCAGTGCCCTACAAGTGGCTGGGAACGTTTTCCTAAGATTTTTATTAGCGGTACCAAAGAGTGTGTCCACTCTTTCATGTCACATGGAACTGGGGATTCCCTATCTACTAGACTTTGCCAAGATTCAACCACTTCTTCTTTGGCACCGAATTTGGTCATCTGAAAATAATGTGTTCCCTCAACAAATAATTACAGATTGTATGTCCCTGATTACTCGCCCAAAATTGAATGGTTGTCCTACATCAAGAATTTTTTGAATGACTTAGGACTAGAAAAACATTATCTTGTACCCTGTTCAATTCGAGAACTATCAAGGAAGGCACTAAAAGTGATGTCCCTAGCGCATTTAGAAGAAATAAGAATTCCCAAAGAAGTTATTAAAACTTCTGTCCAAAATTCTATGGCGGTCCAAACTACTCCTTCAATTCAGTCGTACTTGACACATGATTTTACTATTTTTGAGAGATTTCTCCTGATTAGGTTCAGGCTAAATCTTTCATCGCTTGGTTGCCTTCCCAACAAGAAATAACTGGGACTCAGCGTTACCACCATGTCCGTGTGATGAGATTTCTGCGCAGGCAACCATTCATACTTTTCTGTTCAGTAAATTTTATGATGGGCATAGAAAGATCTGGCTGATTCCCTTGTTAAAACTGATGGGTATCAGAAGATGTCGCTTAGCGTTGTTACACCTGCAGATTTTAGAGTTGGAATGGACTCAAAGTATGTAGTTAAAATTCTGAAATGCATCTTTAGACATAGATTGAATCTGTAAAAGCTGTGTTTTATAATTAATTGTTCGGATAAACCTGCACTTTTATGTATTGTGTAAATTGGTCAGAGGTCCCCCATGTCACTGTTCCATAATGTTTATTGCATCGAAGTTTAAATGTTTAAATATGAATTATCTGTGAAACTGCGGTTATGGTTTTTCACCTGTTAAAAACCGAATAAAGAAAATGAATGAATGAACCATAGGTTCTTGGTGAAATGATTCTTGAGGTTCTCTTAAAGATTCACAGGGTTCATAATATTCCTCCTCGTCGCCATCCTCCTGATATTTTATCCTGAGCTGAGAAGGGTCATGCGCTGGACCGAAGGGGTCTTCATCATCTGACTCCTCCAAATAGTGACTAGGAGGTAAAGGTGAAATATGTGACATCCTGGTAAAATTGCCTTGAAGATGTCAATTAAAACTGGTGTGATTTGTAGAGATGCAGGCCTTTTACGCTTCAGAGTAGATGAAATGTACATATATGGCAAGTCTATATCAGTTGAAATTGCCATAATAGATGACACCGTCGACGTTGAAATCAAGGAGGTCGTAGACGGAAAAACGAATAGTTTTCTTACCTGTCGGTGTAGTTTTGCAGCTTGAAGATCTTTCTGGATTCACTATGCTGTGCATTATTCTGCGGTCTTGTGGTTGGGTCCGGATTCGTAGTCTTTTCTTTGTGTTTTTTTTTTTTTTTTTTGTAGCCCAGGTGGGCGTCGGCGTTCCACCTCCTTGGGTGCATTTCCGGTGACGACGGCATGCTTCCTGCGGAAGCTCCCACTCCTGGGGGCCATCTTCGGGTTCTTTTTTTCCGTGTTTCTTTAGTTTCCGAAGTAATGTCAATGTTCTCCTTAGGTGGTCTTTTACCGCTTTTGTACTTTTAAAGTTCCTTTTTTTTTTTTATATCCACCTCTTCTCTCGCCAGCCTCATCTTTCTGGCGGAGGTGGGTGGGTTCGCTAGTGAATCCAGAAAGATCTTCAAGCTGCAAAACTACACCGACAGGTAAGAAAACTATTCGTTTTGCAGCGTGAATCTTTCTGGATTCACTATGCTGTGCATAGATTTTGTAGTGGTTTCTCATCTCTGTGGCAGCTGGGTGGAAGATGAGCGCTGGTTATTGAATATGTGCTGGAGCACCTTTTGTCAGACTTGTGCTTCCTTGTTCATCTGTATATCCACACAGTAGTGTTTCGTGAACGTGTGCACCGAAGCCCATGTTGCCGCCAGGCATATGTCTTGTATGGGTGTGTTAGCCAGGAAAGCTACTGTAGCACCCTTTTTCCTAGTGGAGTGGGCACGTGTCCCCTCTGCTAGCTCCTGTCCTGCACGTTTGAGGCAGAGTTGAATTGTCTGTGCGATCCATCGTGCAATAGTGTCTTTGGTTACTGCCTTTCCCATGAAACTGTTGGCGGATGACACAAAGAACTGTTTTGTTTTCCTGTGTCCCTTCGTCCTCTCAATGTAGTGCATGACTGCCCTTCTGGCGTCCAGGGTGTGCAGAGCTCGCTCTGCGCTAGTTGTTGGTTTTTGGAAAAAACTCGGTATCTGTATAGACTGGTTCATGTGGAATTTGGATACCACCTTCGGCATGAAGTGTGGGTCAGTCCTCATCACAACCCTATCATTGTGTATTTGTATGTAGGGTTCTTGTAGCGTTAGCGCCTGAAGCTTGCTTACTCTGCGTAAGGACGTTATTGCAACCAGGAAAGCTGTTTTCATAGTTAGCATCTTCAGGGAAGCCTTGTGAAGCGGTTTAAAGGGCTCTTTCATGAGTTCCGTCAGGACTATGTTCAAGTTCCATGCAGGTGGCGGCACCCGCTTGGGAGGTGCGATCCTTTTCGCTCCTTCCCGGAATCCCTTCACCACCTGTGATGTGAAGAAACTCCTGCCCGTTTCTCCCCTTGTGTAGGCGACTATCGCTGCCAAGTGAACTCTCAACGAGGATGAGCTAAGGGTTTTCTCCAGCAAGTGCGTCAGGTACCTCAGCACCGTGGAGTCCTTCATTTTACGTTGAAGTCCTTCCTTTCTGCACCACATTGTGAATCTTTTTCATTTCGCAACATAGCACTTCCGAGTACTGCTGCTTCGTGCCTACCGAAGGACCCTCAGGGTGCTTTCTTGTAGTCTCAAATGTGCGAACTCTATGTCCTCAGGAGCCACGTTACTAGGCTCAGGCTCTCAGGCTCTGGGTGTAGCACCTCTCCGTCCTGCATGGAGAGAAGGTCTTTCCTCTTGCCGAACCTGTGGGGTGCACACTGTGACATCTCCATGATCTGCGAGTACCATGTCTGCCTGGCCCACTGTGGTGCGACCAGTATCCGGGTCATGTTGCTCGCTCTGCACTTGCTCAGTACTCTGTGCATCAGTGGTATCGGGGGGGGAAAGCGTAAGCAAATGTCCTGGACCGATCTATCCATCGGGCATTCCCTAGTGACCCCTCCTCAGGCTGTCTGGATGCGAAGTTTTGGCATTTCGCATTCCGGCGTGTGGCAAACAGGTCCACTGATGGCGTTCCCCATCTGTCGAACAGCCACCTTGTCTCCTGAGCATTGAACTCCCACTCGTGGGATGCCAATGTCTGTCTGCTCAGCCAGTCTGCCTGTATGTTGTCCTTCCCTGGTAGGTGTATGGTTAGCAGGTCTATCTTGAGAGGGATGGCCCATCTCCATATTCTCCTGCGCCAGCGTTGAAAGCGCGGCTGACTGTGTCCCACCCTGCTTGTTGATGTAGAACATCGCAGTGGTGTTGTCTGTTTGTAGCAGCACTTTGTGCTTGTACAGCTTTGTTTGGAAAGCTTTCAGTGCAAGGAAGATTGTCTGCAATTCCAGGTAATTGATGTGCATTGTCGCATCTGTTGGTGTCCACAGTCCCCTCACCTTGAGCTCCTCCATGTGAGCGCCCCATCCCTTCAGGGATGCGTCTGTGGTGATGGTCACTGTTGGCGTTGGGGGCATTAGAGGCTTCCCCCTTGCTATGTTCTCCATGGTCCACCATGTCATCTCCTTCTGCACTGCGTGCGTTACAACCACTAGATCCTCCCAACGGCCTGTAGCTTGTGACCATTGCTCCTGTAGCCATTCTTGAATGGGTCTCATGTGGAGTCGTACATTTGGTACTAGGTGGATGCATGATGCCATCATGCCCATGATCTTGCTCGCAGTCCTCACTGTCCGAGCTTGTCCCTTCCGGTAGAGGCGAGTTTTCTTCACCAGCGCCCTCGCCCTCTTCTCGCTGGGGAACACCTTGCCCTGTAAGGTGTTGATCTGTGCTCCCATGAAGATCTTCACTTGTTCCTGCTCCATTGATGATTTCTTCCAATGGATGGAAAAACCCCAGGCTTATGAGCGTGCTCGTCACTGTATGTGCGTGCTGTTTGCATTTCTGGTATGAGTTTGCTTTCACCAACCAGTCGTCCAGGTAAGGGTATACGTGTATTCCCTGTCTTCGTAGGTGCGCTGCGACCGCTGCGAGGCACTTTGTGAAGACTCTTGGTGCTGATTTTAGCCCGAAGGCTAGTGTCGTGAACTGGTAGTGTCTTTCTCCGACGGTGAACCTGATCATATGCTTGTGCATTGGGATGTGCAGGTAGACGTCCTTGAGGTCTATATCGTGACCATGAAGTCCCCGATCTGCAATTGCGGGAGCACCTCCTGCAGGGAGGTCATTTTGAATTTTTGCGTTCTTATGAATTTGTTCAGAAACCTTAGGTCCAGAATGGGTCTCATTGTCTCGTCTACCTTTGGTACCAGGAAGTACGTTGAGTATATTCCTTTGTTTCTTTCCTTGAAGGGTACCCGTTCTATGGCCTGCTTCCGCAGGCGTTCTTTTACTTCTTCCTGAAGACGCTCTAGCTGTTTGCTTGCTAGTGGTTTTCTTTTTGGTTTTCTGCTTGTTGGCCTCCCCTCCAACTCTACGCAGTATCCGAATTGGATGATATTGAGGATCCATTTGTTAGATGTGATTTCTCTCCATTCCTGGAGGTAAAATCTTAATCTTCCTCCCACTGGTGTTATGTGGTCGTAGGTGTCTAGTTTGTCTTGACCCCTCTTTGTAAGTGTTGCCCCCTGGGATCTTTTCTGTGGGCGGGCACACAGAGTTTTTTGAAGTCACTTAGAGGCGGGCTGTTGTCCCCCTCTTCTATTCGGTCCACGTCCATTTCTCCCTCGAAAGGACTGGCCTCTTGGTTGGTACTGCCAGGGCTGCTTCTGCTGACCTTGCTGAGCCTGCGAGTCTGCCTGGTGTGTTTGTTGGAAAGCCTGGTGTGATGTACCTGGCTGGTTTCCACCTCTCCCGCTGGGCCTCCGTGACGGGGTGCCCCTCTTGTTGCCTCTGAACTGCAATGCTCCCATGGACCTTGCTGTTTCGTTATCCTTTTTTAGTTGACCGAGCTTCTCATCAACTGTTGTTCCGAAAAGCATATCGCCGTTGAATGGTGTGTTCAGGATGCTGTGTTGCACCTCAGGTTTGAAACCTGAGATCCTGAGCCAGGCGTGTCTTCTTTCAGTGGAACCCATCATCATGAGCCTGCTGGAGGTGTCTGCTCCATCCAAGGCCGTCTTAAGGCAAGAATTTGCCGCGTTCTTCCCTTCTTCAACCAGTTTTTCGGCCTTTTGCCTGGCATCCTGGGGGAGCTCCTTCACCAACTTCCCCAGCTCCTCCATGATCTGGTACATGTGCCTGTTTATCAGGGCGTTGGAATTAGCCATGCGCCAGTGGGTCGCGGCATTCCGTTCGATCCTTCTGCCCACCAGATCCATCCTCTTGCTCTCCTTATCCGGTGGTGGTCCAGAAGCAGTGTGTACGTTAGCCCTCCTCCTTGCTGTGGCCGCGATAATGGAGTCTGCGGAGACCGTGCCCTGAATGTAGGGTGGGTCTTTTGAGGAATGTTTGTATTTCTTCTCTTTCTGGGAGTTACTGCCTTGCATGTTGCGGGCTCCCTGAATGCTTCCCACCCCTGAGCCAAGACGCTGTCGAGCATTGGTAGGTACTGGCTCTTTGTTTGAGTGGGGAGCAATGTCTCTAGAAGGAAGTCTGCTTTCTGCTTCTCTTCGTCGAGCTTGAGTTTGAATGCTGCTATGGCAGCATTTATCACCGAGTTGTAGGACCCGATGTCGTCCGGCAGCGAAGGCCTCGAGGGATACGTGTCGACCGCCTCCTCCGGGCTGTCGGTGTCGACATCTAGGTAATCCACCTCCTGCAAGTCAGAGGGGGCCGACTCTGCGTCCGTCCTGCTGTCCTCTTCCTCCCCATAGTTATAACTATAGTAGGGGCTCTCGTCCTCCTGCTGGTCGTCGACCACCTCGACGTCCGGGTCTTGTTCCTCGACGGCCTTGTCCTCCTCCTCGACCACCTCCATCACTGGTGGCTTGGCCTTGTGTGGGATCGTGAAGGTTTTCATCTTAGCGTCGAATTCTTTCTTCCGCTGCAAGATGTTTTCCATTTCGGCCTCGAGGCGCATTCTCTTTTTCTCCATCTCGGCTGCGTGTTCCGCGTCGGATGGGTCGGCCGCTCTTTTCGGCGGTTGGCTCGGCGTCGTGCTTTTCGGTGCCGGAGGTTTCAACGCCGAACCGGATTTTGGGTCTCTGTTCGGCGTCGGTTGTTTAGGGTCCTTCTCCCTCGGCGTCGATCGATCCTTTTCAGGGACGGTTTTTGACGACTTCTGCTGTTCAACAGCTCTCGGCGCCAGGGACTACTCCTCCGAGGATCCGCTGGCCTGTGAGTAGTCGCGGGCGCCAGATGTTTTGGCGCCGGCGCTTTCGGGGCCTTGCCCTCGTTTTTTCGAGACTCAGAGTCTCTCGGGTTCTTGGGGGCCGGAGAGTCTCCTACCTTATCAGAAGTCTTCGTGTAATCGGTCTCTACGACCGTGTAGCTGGCGTCTTCGGCGGCGGCGTGGTCTTCTTCCTCGGAGGACATCCCCAGCTCGTAGAGGGATGGAGTCGGGGCCTTCCTCTACAGGGCGGCGTGTGCTGCCCTCTGTCTCTCTCTCACACGAAGGGTCTTCGGGGTGAAGACGGAGCAGGCGTTGCAGTCCTTGCTTTCGTGATCTACCGGTAGGCAAAGGTTGCAAACCGGGTGCTGGTCCTTCTGCGCGTACTTGTGGTGGCAGTTACGGCAGAACTTGAACGGCATGTTGTCCATGATCGAGCGCTCAGGGCCTCCCTGGTCGCGTGTTCGTCGAAGATCTCGCGTTTTTGTCGAAGATCTCGCTGAAATCTCCTTTTCCTCTGCTGACTCTTCGTCGATGAAGTCTCCTGGAGTCTTCAGATGAAATTTTCTTTCTAAGTTCTGTATTTTCCTTCTTCTCCAAAAAATGTCTGGAGCCCAAACGGGAACGATCCAGACCCGACCGTGGAAAAAAAGAATCTGAAGATGGTGCCCAGGAGGGGGAGCTTCCGCAGGAAGCATGCCGACGTCACCGGAAATGCACCGAAGGAGGTGGGACGCCGACGCCCACCTGAGCTACAAAAAAAAAAAAAAAACAAAGAAAAGACTACCAATCCGGACCCAACCACAAGACCGCGGAATAATGCACAGCATAGTGAATCCAGAAAGATTCACGCTGCAAAACCATTGTTGACGATGTTGTCGTCGTCGGCGGCGGTGGGCTTGTCGTCGAGAGTATAATCATAGTCGGCGGTGGGCTCGTCGACGATCGTGTCGACGATGGTGGGCTCGTCGACGGGTGCATTGCAGTCGACAGCGATGTAACACTCGTCGACGGTGCCGTCGACGATGGGATTTTCTTCGTCGACGCATAAGATTCACTCTGCTTCTGAGGAGATTTCATTGTTGACTGGGCAGTTTTCGACGGAGGCTCAGAAAGGGATTTAGAGGCAGTTTTCAATGAAATCTTTCCCTTTACTCCAGATTTTACCCCACAAGAGAAAGAGGATTTCTCATCTTTTGAGGAAGAGTGAACATTCTCTGAGTGAGATTTCTTCAGGGTCTTACTCGGTCTCTCAGGTGGATCTTCAGATCTATCCCTCTTCTTGGCCAGAGGGGTGGACACCTGAGGACTCACACTGCCTTCACCACCAGATACCACCTCAGATGAAGCCTTCAACTTCTCCAACCAAACCAAAAGTCTTCCCTCTCTGTCCTTCAAGGTCTTGGCTGGAAAAGTCCTACAGATTCTGCAATCCTTGACGTTGTGGGCTGGGAAAAGGCAATCAATACATTCCTTATGTGGCTCCTCAATGTGCAGTCTCTTCTTCCCACACGAAGAACAAGGTAAGAACAAGCTTTTCTTTGAAGAATCAGACATATTTTCTCTTCAAGAAGTGAAAGTAAGGAAAAATAGTGAGCAGAGCTCTGGGAGACTCCCTGTCACACGAGGTGCGGGAGAAAATCTGAGGGTTTGCCTCTCTGTGGGGAAGGTTCTAAGAGGGTGCTGCTGCCTGATTGGCTGGTTTCCAAGTTTGGTTCTTTTTGCAAAAGGACTTAGATAGGCTAATGTAGTAACTTTGCTATCCACAGTAGCCTATAGTATAATGTTATTAGGACTAATGTATATCTTTTATTGTACCGCGAGACTCCCACCTCGCTCTGGGATGATTCTAAGCATGTGAATCTATTAAAGATACACCAATACTGGATAAGTAGCAATTTGCTTCTGTACCAGGTTCTGGAGATGTTTTTTTGGTAGCCATTAGCACCTCTGATGAATGGCCAGGCTTTGAAAGTAACTCCTCAGGGAAATAGTGCAAGGAGGGCAATGGCCGAGCGAGGTAAAGCAATCTCCTTTCTTCCATGGGCAGCAAGTACCTGCTCTGGGGGAGGTGGCACATACTCTGCAGGAGGAGGTAGATAGGGCCACCAATCCTGGTGAGTCCAGAATGGAGCCACAATGATCACAAAATGCCTGCCACTTTCCAGCACCTTCTTGAAAACTCTCAAAAAGAGAAGAGTAAGAGAAAAAGCATAAAGAAAAGAACTCATCAACTGCATTATCAAGAACTGAATGCGCTCCCAAATGGGAAAAAATATAAGTAAATTTTCATGAGGGCAACTACAAGCCTAAAAGATGGGATCAGGGATTTCTTGAATTCTCTCCCAGCAATTTGACTACTAGAGATACTTCCTAACGCTGTCTACTCTGGTGATGCTCATCTCTGCAAATTATAAGACTAGCAGGAACATGCTTGTGTCAGTGTCCACTCTCCCAGACCTACAGCTGGCTGTCAGGAGTGGGATCGCATTTGTTTATGATGTAAAGGGGGCAGTGATATTGTCTGTAGACCAGACTACCACCAAGTGAAAAATCACTGGTTCTTCAAAGCCCAGAAATGCATTCAGGTTTGTTACATCCATGTGCAGGGCCATATCTAAATTTGTCTCACATCGAAATGATAGAGAGTTCTAAGCAGTATGAACCACCAAATTCTGAGCTATCAGTGGTGACATCAGGCTGCATACGAGGCAGGCAGAAATGGAATCCTTGACGACACTATGGGAATAAAAACAACGATGGATGACTGCTGTGATGTCCTTCAGCTGCTCCTGTTGCAGCTGATTCCCTTATATCACTGCCGCTCTTCCCAAAAACATTGCAGGCAGAACATGTAAAGCTTTGTTTAGGTTTTCACCCTTGTCATATCAGCTACATTACCAGAAACCTCTGCAATCACCTGGCTTGTCAAGAAATGGGCCACTGTTTAATTGATGGTGTTTACCTTCTCTGGACGAGGAAATGCCTTTGTAAAGTTATATTCTAAATTGTTCCTTAAACCTGAAGGAGGATTTTAGGTAGTCTGCTGACAACTCAAAGTTTCCACAGTCTTCTTGGTGTTTTGGTCAATGCAGACTGCCCCTCCTCCCTCGCTTGTTAAAATGGTAAAATGAGACCATTAACCATCTATGGTTAGCAAGTAATAGCTTGCTGACTTGTTGAGACAGCAAGGCCACTACATGGAGAGGATATTTGAAAAAGACCAAGAGGCTTCAGTCGAGTATTCGACCTTTAACACGTTCCATGCTGATGACGGAACCGCTCAGTCATCAGCTGCGGTTGGGCTGTGCTGATGACGGAGCGGTTCAGTCAGGGCCCGGCCGCCGCGCCTGCCCGGTGCGTTCTATTGAGCGGGGCGGGCCATGACGGAACCGCTCTGTCACGAGCACAGCTCAACCGCGGCTGGTTATGGAGCGGTTCTGTCACCAGCATGCGGCCGCCGCTCGGCCGCCCCGCCCTGTCAGCGCTGCGGCGGAACAGCCGCGGCAGCGAAAGGGTTAAGACAGCCTGAACAAAAATAGCGGTTTGTACACATTAACTGTGTTGAGCCAAGTAACTGCTAAGAGATTAGGCAAAGCATATTTGGATGGGCATTTGGGTAAACAGAGGAATCACTTCATATTATTGAAAGGAAATCTTGTGCTAAAGAGGACATATTGGAACAGGCATATGGCTTGTTTTTCATGGGAAGATGCAATCAAGTGGTTGAAGTTTCTTTAGAATCCTGGAAGTTATGTATTAACAAGCTGTAAATGTGACAAAAGTATGCATTAGTGCAGGTTCATGAGAAGGCAAATAAGGAATCTATCACTTTAGGTATTTAAATTCAGAACAAACACTAGGATTCCATGAATTTAAGCATTAGACAGCAGTTGATTCAATGCCCATGAACCAGTTCCCATGTTGCCTACCAACATTGTGAAATTGGGAAAGGAGGCAATTTAGATGACAGCGTGGCATGTTTTGTTAATACATTACAAAGTATTTTCATTTCATAAATTGAATTCTAACAATAGTTGGAGTCCGACAGCAATTTAAATGATGTATTCACATACCTGTTGACAGATTGCTGACTGATGCAAACTCTGTGAAAGTGTTATAATTTGGCAAGAAAGTCTGCACAGACACATCATCCACACCACACCGGATATCGGCTTCTTCACAAAGGTGGCGAAAACAGGACATGGCAACAAGAACAGCCTCAATATCGGGACTCCACAAAAACATGTACAAAGCAACTTCCAGTTTTGTCTGAGCTTGGCGACATATCTGTGTACCACTGCCTAATGCTGCACTTTCCTGGAAAAAAAAACAAATATTTACTCTCTTAGTAACAAGCAATTATTTAGGGGCTTCGCTATTTGACAAAAACTATATTCAACTGTACCTTTTTTTTATTTTTTTATTCTTAACAAGGTTTAAGTAAAGAAAAGCCTACTCACCTGTCAAGAGTCAGTTGAGCAAATGTAATAGATAGTTATTTAGTTTAGCTGATACCACGTGTTTACTCTGTATAGTAAATAATGGCTTTCCCAACAACTAGGGTGAGTAAATCCCTCTCCATATTAGATTGAGGCTTTGGGAAAGAAGATGAACAGTCTATAGATTGATTGACATCAAAGGATGAGACCCCTCTTGGCAAACAAGGGAGAGTACATAGCAGTAAGAAAACCCTGGGGTACATGTAAACCAGGTACTTCTACTGAAAGAGCATGGTGTTCAATGACCCTGTGGAGAAAAGAGACAGCTACAAGGAAGACCACTGTTTTTTTTAAAGATTCATTGAAGAGATCAGTAATGGATAGGCTCAAAAACAACCCAATATTAACCTGGTGAGAACTATGTAATAGTCTCAAGAAGGAGATGGAAGGACTCCAGGTGGAATTACCCTTTTTAGCCCTTCTAAAAAGGTCTTTAGGACATGGATTTTTGCAAACAGACTAACATTTCTGTTTTGGAGTTACAGAGCGAGCGTCACAAGATGTACCTGTACAGAAGTGTCAGCTACACCTTAAATTTGTAAATACACCAAACAAAAGACACACTGTTGATACCAAATGATCAATATTGTAATTGGAAAACAGGTTACTTAACTTCAGTAGGGATATTTATGATGGATTCTTTCCAGAGCCTGGCTGGATGTGGAATTATTTTTCAGTAACAGCTGTGACAATAGGTGGAGTTCTTGAACATACAGCCGCTGTGTCGAGGCTCCAAAAATGTCAATGAAGAGTGACGCTCAATGTCAGTTTCTTTAAAAAAGAAATCCCCACTATCGGACAAGAAGTGGGAGGATTTTTTTACAGGACTCACCACACTGCACATTCCATGGGCCACACCGAAACATCATATAAAATCATATCTTACAGGTATTACACGCCAGTTTGTTTAGCCAAATGGAACCCACAGTGTCATGGTCGCTGCTGGAGGGAGTGTGTAAAACTAGATACTCTGCTTCACCTGCTGTAAAATTGCCCGAAACTTACGAGATATTGGGAAAGAATCCTCGACAAGATGGATAGGGCCTTTGATACCATTCCCAGGCTACCTGCTTACACTATACTAGGTGAGACCAATGCTTTCACCTTTCCTCTGCACTCTCTTAAGTGCAGGCAGATCAGCCTGGCATTAAATGCTGCTAATAGAGTGATCCTATTGGGCTGGAAAACAGATAGAGTTTGGACCACAACCAATGGCTCCACCAGCTGTGGTCTCTCTTGGGTGTGGAAAGGTTATCCATGGCCACCATGGGAGTGAAATCTGACCATGCAAAGACGTGGGCCCCCTTTATTTCCATTCTTTCTGTGGAGTTCCAGGAGTTGGCATGCCCCGCTTATTTACGTATTCTTAAATTGATGCTGTACCAATTGGGCTGAGTTTGCCGGCCCCTATTGGGCCTCCTCGGTGTCATATATTGCTTGTGGCCTCCCTGCTTGGCGGCATCCAGCACATACCTGTATTTTGCAAATCACCTGGAGAGGGTTTTTGGGGTGCTTTGGTCCTATTAGGTCAGGCTTTTACATGTTTTCTTTTGTGTTCTAGGTTCTTTTGTTCTGGAAAAGGTAGACTCAGTAGCCCTGTTCTTGGCATTAAGGGCCCAGATCTTTTTTAAAGGAGCATATATATGTCACACTCAGCAGGTCTTCTTTCATATTGGTTTCAGTAAGAGCTTGACCATCTTGTGCTCTCTTTCTGTTTTGAAGCGGCCAGCCCAGGTTGGGTTGTAGGTGGCTTGTTGTGTACGTAATCTATACAGATTTGTTGTACCTCATGGGTTTTCTTCTGATTTTATGACCTTAATGCAGCCGGCATGTTCAGTTGTAGGCAACGATGCATTGTAATGTTTTACCGTGTGTTCTGCTTATAAAAATTGATTTAATTCTAAACGTAAATCCCGCTCCCGCAGACTTGGAGCAACAGACAAATAAGCAACAAAATTGTGCTCAGTGTAAAATAGGACTATAAGACTTATCAGAATTCGTCTCCACCCACCATGACAGGAGGATGGGGCTTTGAGGAATCTCTGGATAGTGACAGTAAACTTCAGAAGGATTATGTTACTTACCCAGTAAGCATCTGTTCTTGGCATGTAGAGATGTAGATTCACATGATTTGCATACTCCTGCCATCTAGTGTTGGGTCCGGATATTTGCAAGTTGTTTTTCTTCAAAGAAGTCTTTCCAGTCACGAGGTAAGGTGACTCCTCCTTTCGGTGATAGTGTTCATGGGCATCAACTACATTGTTAGATTGTTTTCCCGCAAGGGGGTGAGAATGGAGTAAGTGAGTGTAGAAAAGAGATGCCCATGCGTAGGTCATATAAATAACGAGAACGGTAACAACTACAGGTGCCCAGGGTGAGCGCAAGTGAATCTACAGCTCTACATGACAGGAACAGATGCTTATTGGGAAAGTGACAATCAGTTTGAGGCCTGTGTGTTGTAGATGCACATGCTTTGCATAGATTATATAGCAATATTCTCCCAGAGAAATGGCTAACAAGTAGATGTTGCATTTTTCTGAAAAACTGTCTTTAGCACTGCTTGCCCTACATTGGCTTGTTGGTGTGCTGGTACACAATAGTGTTTAGTAAATGTGTGTGGTGAAGAGCATGTTGTTGCTTTACAAATGTCAGCTGTAGGAATTGCACCTAAAAAGGACATAGATGCCCCTATTTTGCGAGTGGAATGCGCTCTCGGGGGTATAAAGTTCATATAGCTTTTGCGCAGCAAGTTTGAATGCACTTAACAATCCATCTTGAAATGGTTGTTTTAGAGATAGGATTACAAATGAAACTAGTTGCTTTGATATACGAAAATCTATAGTCCTTTCAATATAGTACAATAAAGCTCTTCTGTATGAAGAGACCGTTCTGCTACTGAATCAGGTTGAGGAAAGAACACAAGTAACTCAACTGATTGGTTGATATGAAAAGCAGAAACTACTTTGGAATGGAATCTTGCATTGGTGTGAAGAACTACCCTATCTTCATGTAGTTGAAAGAAGGGTTATTCTAAGGTTAATGCCTGTAGCTCACCAACTTTCCATAATGAAGTGATTCCAATGAGGATGTGTAATGGCTCAAAGGGTGGATCCATAAGCCTTGTAAGTACAACGTTAAGATTCCATACTGGTGCCGGAGGGTTTCTTGGTGGTATTACTCTTTTTAAGCCCTCCATAAAGGCTTTAATGACAGGAACTTTAAATAAAGGTAAATGCTGTCTGTTCTGCAAATATGCAGCTACTGCTGGAAGATGCAAATGAATAGATGTGTAAGCTACCTAGCCCACACTGCTGTAAGTGTAGAAGGTAACAGACATAGTCCTGAACAGAAGCATTTAGGGGAATAATTTTGTTGATGTTACGGTAGATAACAAATAGTTTCCACGTTGCTGCATAGCAAGCTATCTTGATCGGTTTTCTATTTCTCTCAGAATAATCATACAGTCTTGCGGCAAATTTAAATATCGAAACTCTATAACTTCAGGAGCCAAATGACTAAGTTGTGCTCCTTGGGATTTGGATGCTTGATTTCTCCAGGGTTCTGAATGGGAAGACTGGAGGTGAGATGTAGCTTTTGATGTGGAACCACTAACCGTATTCTAACAGGGTGGTGTACCGTGGTTTACGGGCCCATGTTGGAGCTACCAAAATCAGTGTGAGTGGTGTTTGCCTGAGTATTCGAATCGGAAGCAGTAGGAGAGGCGGAAAAGCATAGGCACATATCCCTGACCAATTGATCCATAAGGATAAGGGGGTCCCAGTGAAAAAGAGGAACATACTATTTGGAAGCCATTTAAATAAATCAGGTCAACAAAAAATGCATCTATGATGTTTAATTCACATTATAGGCAGAAAAGCAGTGATAAGCAATTACAAGAATTACAAAATTGTAGTTGTATATGTGCCCCGGGGGGGAAGGGGAGACGTGAAATTGTGAGGGTAAAGTGGGAGGGAATTTGTGACAGTAAAAACACGGTATTGATCAAACAATAGTATAGGTTCAATGTCAAATTTTCAGTGAAACAAATAACGAATCAATACAGAGATTTCACAATACACATGCCCCAATGTCCATATTATACAAGCATTGTGGGTTGGAAGGGGCTGTGTTTGAAGACAAGGACGTATGTCGACGTTTCGACCCTATAGGAGCAGGAATAGTTGGACTCCTTGCATTTGGGTCTTCATCAGGACGGGGACGGGTGGGGCAGACAACCTATTATTAGAAAGTCGAGTTAAATATAATATTTAATAATGAATAAATCTCTAGTATGTTGTGGGTAGACACATCATATACAAAAAAGCGTACCTGAATTAATCAGTTTAGGAGGTTAGAATTCCAGGAGAAAGAGTCGATGAGGAGTATTGTATCCTGGGAAAAATTATTAATATACCAATTAAAATGATAAAGATATAGTCAGGTTGATTGTATCTATTTTATAAAGGGTTAGACTTAGGGTCAGCTTTTCATCGAAAAAGATCCGGGTACTGGATAGAGAGAGCCACTCATCCGAATCTATACAAAAGGGGAACAGCATTTACAATTGGGCCAAGTTAAGATGGAGGGAGTCGGAATTGAAATTAAAGGGCAGCAGCGCTTACCGAGTGGTGTTAGGCTTCTCGCTAAACCCACGGGTAGGAGGATAAAGTCCGATTCAATCGGGAACGGTATCCTGTAGTGTGGGGAGTGAGTAACGGGGCGCCATTATAGTTTAGAAAACGGAATGAAAGGGTCATTAAGATGATAGTTGGAGGAGCCAGTAACTCGCAAGGCTTACCGGTCACGAACGCTTTGGCGTTTCTCTCGGGAACCTCGAGGCAAACGGGGAACTTCCTGATGCCGCCGTTGACATGGCAACAGGGGGTCACGTGGGAAGGGGTAATGGAAGAAAGACTTCGAAGAGCCATTCGTAACCTAGGAGATCAGATTGTTTAGAGTGACGATTAGACCAAAGACGAACAACGTCGAAGGAATTGTTTACCAAAGTATAAAAAACCCCTATAGGTGGACCATATTTCTGCCATCATGTTGAAATACAGATTGGGAGTGAGATAAAAAAATTCACATTGTGGCTTAGACTATCCCGACCACTGGTGAGGTGGAAAACCTCCCTATCAGGCGATGATAAAGGCAGATATCATAAGCATAGGGCATTTACAATAAGAATAGGGCATTTACAGTAAGAATAAAATTAGTCAAACTGCGTACCTATCACATGACGGTAAAGGCAGTTTCCATTATTGCCCATTGGGTAATTGATGTATAATCACGATATACGTTCATATAGAATAAATAGATCGGCCAGTTTTTCATAGGGCAGTCAATTAGTATTAGAACGAGAAATGTACTGCGTACCTGTCACATGACGGTATAGGCAGTGTCCATCTATCTCACGCCTATAATTATACTACCATGGTCGAAAAGAGAAAATCACATCATATGATCAGTATAAACAGTTGGTTAACATAATTAGAAAGCTGGATAACATCATTATGTTAGAGTAGCGAGCTGTGAGAAGGAGCTATCTCGTTCATTTAGACCAGTGTCAATGGAATCGAAAAAGAACATCCACTTAAGTTCCCTGATGTTTAGTATGTTCGAGATATTACCTCCCCTTGGGCCTAGGTTGGCTTTCTCAATCACAACCCATTTTAGGCTGTCAGGTGGATGTTTCGCTGATCTGAAATGGTCTACTAGTGGGGCACCTGCCACTTCGCACCTGATTCTACTCATGTGTTGAAGGACACGTTGTTTGATTTTTAGTTTGGCCAATATAAATGAGATTGCAGGGGCAGACAATCGCATATATCACAACTGAAGTGTTGCAATTAGTTAAGGACTTCAATTGGATTTTGTTCTGGTTATGTTGGAATTCCTTAGTCTGTATAGAGCTACTACAGGCTTTACATTGTCCGCATTTAAAGTGGCCAGTGACCGGCTGGAGATTCCAAAGTGACCTGATGGTTGGGATTTCCCTAGTCGGAAGCAAAGAGTGCACTACATAGTCCTTAACACTTTTGGATTTCCTGAAGGCATGTAGAGGGGTGCCTGGATGTTGGATATCATCTGCAACCAGTTGCCAGTGGTGATTGACCGGGATAGTCTAAGCCACAATGTGAATTTTTTATCTCACTCCCAATCCGTATTTCAACATGATGGCAGAAATATGGTCCACCTATAGGGGTTTTTTATACTTTGGTAAACAATTCCTTCGACGTTGTTCGTCTTTGGTCTAATCGTCACTCTAAACAATCTGATCTCCTAGGTTACGAATGGCTCTTCGAAGTCTTTCTTCCATTACCCCTTCCCACGTGATCCCCTGTTGCCATGTCAACTGCGGCATCAGGAAGTTCCCCGTTTGCCTCGAGGTTCCCGAGAGAAACGCCAAAGCGTTCGTGACCGGTAAGCCTTGCGAGTTACTGGCTCCTCCAACTATCATCTTAATGACTCTTTCATTCCGTTTTCTAAACTATAATGGCGCCCCGTTACTCTCTCCCCACACTACAGGATACCGTTCCCGATTGAATCGGACTTTATCCTCCTACCCGTGGGTTTAGCGAGAAGCCTAACACCACTCGGTAAGCGCTGCTGCCCTTTAATTTCAATTCCGACTCCCTCCATCTTAACTTGGCCCAATTGTAAATGCTGTTCCCCTTTTGTATAGATTCGGATGAGTGGCTCTCTCTATCCAGTACCCGGATCTTTTTCGATGAAAAGCTGACTTTATGTAAGTCTAACCCTTTATAAAATAGATACAATCAACCTGACTATATCTTTATAATTTTAATTGGTATATTAATAATTTTTCCCAGGATACAATACTCCTCATCGACTCTTTCTCCTGGAATTCTAACCTCCTAAACTGATTAATTCAGGTACGCTTTTTTGTATATGATGTGTCTACCCACAACATACTAGAGATTTATTCATTATTAAATATTATATTTAACTCGACTTTCTAATAATAGGTTGTCTGCCCCACCCGTCCCCGTCCTGATGAAGACCCAAATGCAAGGAGTCCAACTATTCCTGCTCCTATAGGGTCGAAACGTCGACATACGTCCTTGTCTTCAAACACAGCCCCTTCCAACCCACAATGCTTGTATAATATGGACATTGGGGCATGTGTATTGTGAAATCTCTGTATTGATTCCTTATTTGTTTCACTGAATATTTGACATTGAACCTATACTATTGTTTGATCAATACCGTGTTTTTACTGTCACGAATTCCCTCCCACTTTACCCTCACAATTTCACGTCTCCCCTTCCCCCCCCGGGGCACATATACAACTATAATTTTGTAATTCTTGTAATTGCTTATCACTGCTTTTCTGCCTATAATGTGAATTAAACATTATAGATGCATTTTTTGTTGACCTGATTTATTTAAATGGCTTCCAAATAGTATGTTCCTCTTTTTCACTGGGACCCCCTTATCCTTAACGCTAGTCACCCAGGTCCCAGCGACTTCATTGGGTTAACCCTTCTCCTCTATACCAATTGATCCATAAGGCATTGTCTTTGGATAGAAGGTGTGGGAACCTGGAGGCGATGTTTGGGCTTTGTGTGTTGTCTACTGTAGCGTCAATATCTATTTGTGGGTATCCCCACTGTTGAAATTGTGGAAGGAGAACTTGGGGATGAAGTTACCACTTGTGTATTTGCTGCCTCCGTCTGCTGAGGAGGTCGGCAATTTGATTGTTCACTCCTGGAAGGCGTTCTGCAAGAAGGTGAATTTTGTGATGGATCGCCCATTTCCAAATTGTCTGAGACAGGCGTGAGAGTTGGAGTGTGTGTGTCCCTCCCTGTTTTTGTACACAGTACATTGCTGTCATGTTGTCTGTGCGTACTAGGACAACTTTGGGTGTGAGATGAGACTGAAAAGTTTTCCGCACTAGAAATACATCTAGAAGCTTTAGATAGTTGATGTAGAGACGCTTGTGTTTATCGTCCTAGAGACCCTGTAATGTGTAATGATGAAGATGTGCACCCCAACCTGTGAGAGATGCGTCTGCTGTTAGCATGATCTGTGGAACAGGGTCGATGAAAGGCCGCCCTTTTGATAAATTGTGTGGGTTCCACAACTGCAGAGAGCAATGGGTGCGGCTGTCTACCAACACTAAATCTATTAATTGACCCTATGACTGATTTCACTCATGTGCTAAGCATTCTTGTAGTGGACGCATGCGCAGTCTTGCATGAGGCACTATTACAATGCATTACGCCATCATTCCTAGCAGGCGCATACAAATGTCCTGGCTGGAAAGGATTGGTCAATTTGGAACTGCAGCAATACAGTATGGATGTTGCAAATTTTGGCTGCACTGGAAGAGGCTCGAATGTTGAGAGTGGATACTAGATAGGATTGTATCTGTGAAGGCTGTAGGTGAGACGTTTGCATATTGACCGTGAAACCCAATTGGTGGAGTAGGTGTAGCGTGGTTTGGTGTGTGTTGGCTTTGATGAGTCAGTCATCTAGGTACGGGAAGACATGAATTTGTTGTCTTCTGAGATGAGCTGCCACTACTGCAAGACATTTGTTAAACAATCTGGGAGCTGTAGTTACTCCGCATGGGAGTACTTTGAACTGGTAGTGTTTGCCTGCTATCACAAATCTGAGATATTTGCGATGAGCTGGATGGACCGGAATGTCAAAGTATGCGTCTAAGTCTAGTGTGGACATAAAATCCTGTATAAGTGGAAGGACCTGTTGAAGCGTTACCATATGAAAGTGTTCTGACAGTATGTGGTAGTTTAACACTCAGAGATCCAAAATTGGTCTTCAGGAACCGTCTTTTTAGGGAACTAGAAAATAAAGAGAGTAAACCCCTGAACCTTGGTACTGTAATGGAACTGGTTCTATGGCTCCTTTCTCGAAGAGAGATTGCACCTCTTGCTTAAATAACTGTAAGTGGTCTGACAACAGTTTGTGAAGGCGAGGTGTGATGTTTGGAGGATTGGTGGTAAGCTCCAGGCAATCATCATGTTGGATAATGTCGATCACACATTTGTCGGTTGTTATGCATTGCCAAATGGGGAGAAATTGTTGAAATCTTCCCCCCACAGGTGTTAAGTGATCAGGGGAATTGTGGGCAGATCACTGTTTGTTAGGGGAAGGGGTGTTACTTGGTGTGGCGCCTTTACCCCTACTTTTTGTAATGGTTTCCTCTATACCCTCGTCTATAGAAACCTCTAGAAGTGAAGAATTGGGTATTGCTTTTGTTAGAGGAAGCATTTGGGTCTGAAGATGTTGTTTTAGACCCTTCTCTGTAAAAGGAACAACAAAAGGAGCCTCTATTAGACGAGGAACGGCGCACTCCCATGGACTTTCCCACTTCTGTATTTTTTTTCATTTTTTCTAGGGATTGGTCGACTACAGGCCCAAACAGGTGTTCTTTGTCAAAAAGGGCGTTTAAAATGGACTGCTGGGCCTCGGCTGGACCTCAGGCTTCAAACCCAAAATCCTAAGCCGTTCATGCCTTCTAAGGAGAATGCTGGTATCTATCTCCCTAGCTGCGGTGTCAGCTGCATCTAGAGCACATCTGATTGAAGAGTTATAAATTTGTTTTTCCTTTTCAACCAACTGTTGTGCATCAGCTTTGTGTTCTTCTGGAAGGAATTGGAGCAGCTGCTCCATTTCATCCCAGTGTGCCCTGTCGTACCTGGCTAGTAGGCCCTGTGTGTTCGGGAAGCACCAGTGGTTCGCGGCTTGAACAGCCACTCGTTTTCCTGATGCACCAATGAGCTTAGATTCTTTGTCTGAGGAGGTGCATCACCAGAAGTTTGTGAATTAGCTCTTTTGCAAGCTTGGAACACTACTAGGGAGTCGAGACGAGATTGTCCCTTGATAAACACAGGATCTGATGGTGAGGGTTTGTATTTTTTTATCTACTCTTATTAAATACGTGCCTGTACAGGGTCTTTAAAGATATCCTCTGCATGCCTCATCATGCCATTAAGCATAGGGTGTGATTGAATGGACCTGGGTGGGCTCAAGTGTTTCAAATAACAAGTCTTCTTCTAAGGACTCTTCATGCAAGGCCACCCCATGATACTCTGCTGCTGTAGCAATGAGTTGCTGACAAGCCATACTATCGTCTGGAGGTAATGGCTTCGCAGGATAAAGGTCTGAGTCATTATCTACTGGAGCATCAATGGTGTAGGCATTCCATGGGTCTACAGGCAAAAGAGTGTCCTCATCAATATGATCCCCCATCTGGATCTGTATGTGGGGTTCCCTGAGGTGTTATATGGAAGGGATCCTTAATTATTAAGTGTGGAGAAGATGGTGAAGGTGGAGAGGGTTGTGGGGCAAGATAAACAGGGCTAGTGGCCATGTCCTCCTTTTTCAAAGTAATCTTGTAGGTAGGGTCCTCTGAAGGAAGTTTGCGTTTTGATGGTGTTTTAGCAAAAATATGTCCCGTATCAGGATTAATAAAATATATATCATTTTCTGCTTAGGATTTAATTTGGCCTTAGGAATGTCTAAAATTGGTTCCTTGAGGTTCAGGAAGGCTGTCCTTGGAATTTCGCGTCAAAATTGACCTGTCCTTGGGAGTGAAAGGTTTTGGCTCTAAAGCGTGTGTTTGTTTCGGAGTGGAGGGTTTTGGCTCCGAACAAGATTTGTCCTTCGATCCCGATGGATCGGATCTGAAGATAATTTTGTTTGACTCTGCCTGAGCCGAAAGCTTGACTGTCTGTTTCAGGGCTGATCTGGTAGATGAGGCATCAGAAACAATGTCTCTGTGCCAAACTTGGTCAGAAGGCAGAGGTAGTGCGGAAGCCTTATGTGTTTTGGAAGAGGTGTTCGGGGCAAGGGGTCTCATGGCACCGTGGCACATCTTCAGACTTCAGATCGATCTCCAGCTCAGGAACGGACTTTGAAATGGAGAAGCCCTCTTCTTTTGCGGCGGATGCTTCGATCTCCTCTTGTTCGGATTCTTCCCAGAAGATATCCAGAGTATGTTGAATGAGTTGACGTAGCGAGCCAGGCGATCGTGTGGAGTCTTCTTAGACCGAAACGATTTGCAAGCGTTGCAGTCATCCTCCCTGTGCTCCGGAGAGAGGCACAAGTTACAAACTTGATGTTGGTCGGTGCGAGGATACTTGGCATGGCATTGAGGAAAGAATTGGAAAGGAGTCCATTCTATCTACAGACGGTTGGCCCGACACGGCTAGGTCTGATAGCTGCCCACAAGGTTTTCGATCGAAGATGGAGAAATTGTTGACTGATTCAGTATGCACTGAACAAGAAAACCCGCACGGAAACAATAGCATCAAGTGTACAGTGGATTGCGCACTGAGGGGATCTCGAAGAATGGTTTCAGAGCGCAGCAATACACGTCTGAACCCAAAGGGGGAAAAAAGCTAATAATGGAGTACCTCGTGACTGGAAAGACCTCAACTTTGGAGAATGCAAAGCATGTGTATATACAGCACATATGCCTTGAACAGAGTTTCCAAAGGTAAGTAACTTGTTCTGCTGATGGATACTTCTACTCTCCGATTCCTTACCTTTTGGATACCCAAGCAGTACCCTCCAAATGGTAGTGCATCGGACCAGTAGACGTTAAACAAGGAAGTCCTGTATGAGTGAGTAGGTAAGGTGGTCCTCCCTGAGGACATGTGAATCAAAACAGTGCCTCATAAAGATGAGGAAGCATGTGGATGTAACAGCCTGATAGATGTCCAGAACTGAATAATTCTAAGCCAAAGACCTACTGCTTGCCTTTGAATTGGTGGAATCAACCCTTAAGCCCTTAGGAGGATCCTTCTTGACCAAGGCATAACACATTTTGATAGAGAGGATGATTTACCTCAATAAAGCAATCTCTAAACTACCCTTCCCTTCTTCCACCGGCGAATATAATACAGAGTTACTCATTCACTCGCTGCTCCATCGCATGATCTATTAAGAAATTAAGGACCTAACTGGTGAAGCTTCTCCTCCTCTTTAGAGGGATGTGGCAAGGAGATAGAAAGCTGGAAGCATGACTGACTGCCCCGCATAAAAGGACACCACCATATTCAGAAGAAAGGATGCCAAAATCCTGAGAATCAACTTATACGTGAAAAAGATAGGATACTGCAGCAGCATTGACGGTGTCTACAGCTCACTGACAGAACGCCGAAGTGATTGCTCCGAGCACAGTACCATGAGTAAGCAGCCTAAAAAAAAGTGCTGTGCATTGGAGTAAAAGGGGTTCACATCAAATAGGACCAATTTAAGGTCCCACTGAGGCATACGAAAAGGTGCAGGAGTAAATATATGGAACCCCTTTAAAAAAAAAACAACAGCTGATGACTTGAAGAGGGTTGAAGCACAAGCTACTACTTGTGTAACGATATATCTGTAAGAGACATTAGTTAGCGATAGATTCCTTACCTTAGAATATCCCCAGGCGTCAGTCTGGATCCGGAAACTTTTGCGTAGCAGTACCCTTGCGCGTCGGTAGGCGTCGTCTGCAGGCGTCTCCTGCGGCTCCGCGTCCGTCGTTGGCGTCGTGCGCCGTGATGACGTCGCTGGAGTATATAGGCGCCGCCTCCGCGCGCTGACGTCAGTTCTTTGTACACAGCTTTTCCGCGCCAGAAGACGCAGAGCCATGAGAGAACCAACACAGGTGCCTTTTGAAACTAGGGCCCTGAAAGGGATGACCTTAACCCTAGGTATCAGTTCGCAGAACGGGGAGGATGGGTGGGTTCGGTAAGGAATCTAACACTAACTAATGTTTCTTACAGATATATCGTTACCGAAGGTAAGTAACTTGTTCATCTGAAAGAAACACGTTAGTGTTAGATTCCTTACCTTAGAATAGATACCCCAGCAATACCAACCCCGGTGGTGGGTCTGCGAACCAATACATTCCTACACCAGAAAGTCCTGGAGGACCGAACGGCCAAAGAAGCCATCCCTCCGGACTTGACTGTCCAGGCAGTAGTGCCTCGCAAAGGTGTGCAGCGAGGCCCACGTAGCCGCTTGGCAAATGTCCTGCAAGGGGACTCCCCGGCCCAGGGCAGTAGTAGCCGCCGTGGCCCAAGTGGAATGGGCCCTCAGCCCAACAGGAGGCTCCTTCCGAGCCAAAGAGTAGCACGCTTTGATGCAGAGAACGACCCACCGTGAGATGGTCCGTTTATGTACCGCCCGTCCCTTCTTCGCACCCACGTAGCCAACAAACAGTTGGTCATCCACCCGGAACTGGCGTGTGTGATCCATGTAAAATGAAAGCGCACGTTTTGGGTCCAGACGATGGAGCCGCTCTTCATCCTTTGAAGGATGCGGAGGTGGGAAGAAGGAAGGGAGGGTGATGGACTGCCCGATATGGAAAGCAGAAACTACTTTGGGCAGGAAAGAAGGTCTAGTCCTCAGAACCACCTTGTCAGGATGGATGGACAAGAAAGGAGGTTTGACAGAAAGAGCCTGGAGCTCACTCACCCTCCTGGCAGAGGTGATGGCAACCAGGAAAGCCGTCTTTAAAGTCAGGAGACGGAGAGGGCAAGAATGAAGGGGCTCAAAGGGAGCACACATTAAAAAGGTTAGAACCAGGTTCAAGTCCCACTGAGGCATCACAAACGGAACAGGTGGATACATGTGTGTGATGCCCTTCAAGAATCTCGTTACAATTGGGGACTTGAACAAAGAAGGCTGATCAGGAAGCCTAAGAAAGGCTGAAAGGGCAGAAAGGTAGCCCTTGATAGTGCCCAGAGCAGAGCCCTGCTGGGCAAGAGAGAGAAGGAACAGAAGAACCTCGGAGAGAGGGGCAGAAAGGGGATCCACAGCCTTTGCTGCGCACCATGCCACAAATTTGTTCCACCGACAGGCGTATACCGATTTCGTGGAGGGACGCCTGGCTGCCAGAATTACATTACAGACTTCAGGAGGCAAGTCAAATGGCCTCAACTGCCGCCGCTCAATCTCCAAGCATGGAGGTGGAGACTGGACAGGTTCGGGTGGAGGACCGTCCCCTGTTGCTGCGACAGAAGGTCCTCCTGAAGAGGCAGGCGGATCGGGGGACCGACTGACATGCTGAGTAGCTCGGGATACCAGTACCTTCGAGCCCAGTCCGGAGCCACAAGGATAACTTGGGCCCGGTCGCGCCTGATCTTCTTCAGCACTCTGGGCAGAAGTGGTATAGGCGGAAAGGCGTATAACAGACCGCAACTCCACTCGCGCCGAAAGGCGTCGCCGTGCGAGTGCCGTCTTGGAAACTCCAACGCGCAGAATTGATGACATTGCGCGTTCTCTTCTGTGGCGAATAGATCTAACCAAGGCTCTCCCCATTTCCGAAAGAGGCCTTGCGCCACGTCCGAGTTCAGACGCCATTCGTGATCCATCGAGCACCGACGGCTGAGTTCGTCCGCCCTGGCGTTCAGAGAACCTGCCAGGTGTTGAGCCAAAGTCAACATCTTGAACTTCTCCTTCCGGAGGAAGCCGTTGACGTTCCTTAGATCCAAGATAGGACGTAGGCCCCCTTTGTCCTTCTTGGGTACCAGAAAGTAGTGGGAATAGCAACCACGTCCTACTTCTGGCCCAGGAACGCGCTCGATGGCCCCCTTGGCCAAGAGGGCCGTAACTTCCTCCTGCAGAAGTTGCAAGTGGTCCCCCGACACACAGTGGTTCTGCGGTGGCATGGCTGGAGGAGTTGTCTCGAAGGGGAGGGAGTAGCCCCTTCGGACGATTTGCAGCACCCACCTGTCCGATGTGATCGTGCGCCAGCGGGCGTGGTGATGGCGAACCCTGCCACCCACTGGCGTCACGTGGGCCTGAAAGCACGGACTAGGAGGATTTTGAGGCAGATGCTGCGGGGGGAGATGTGGCCTGACCCCGCCTCTGTCCCCGACCGCCTCCACGGCGGTTTCCACGGCCGCCACCGCGTTGAAGTGATTGCTGCGGTGCGTGGCTGGCAGCACGTGTGGGGGCGCCCCTTCCGTGGCCACGAAAGGAGCGAAACGAACCCGTTTGCTGGCGCTGGGTCGAGAGACCCAAGGACTTTGTCGTGACCCTGGAGTCCTTGAAGCGCTCCAGCGCGTGGTCCGCCTTGTCACCAAACAGATGACAGCCATCGAACGGCATGTCCATCAATGTGTTTTGGACATCTGCCGAGAAGTTGGCGGATCTCAACCAGGCGTGGCGACGAATAGCCACCGTCGTGGACATCGCTCTGCCTAGCGAGTCGGTCGTATCGAGACCACATCGAATGGAATATCTAGCCGCATCTCGGCCTTCAGCAACAGCTTTGCCGAGTTTAGCCCGCACCTCCATGGGGCATTCTGGCAGCAGCTCCGCGACCGTGTCCCACACAGAGTGGGTGTAACGGCCCAAGAGGCAAGCGGTGTTGCAAGACCGCAGTCCTAAACTCAGGGACGAGAAGACCTTCTTGCCATATTGGTCATACCTCTTGGATTCCCGATCGGGCGGGGCCGACGGGAATGCAGACTGGGAGGTAGAGGCCTGGATCACCAGGCTCTCAGGGGTGGGGTGGGTAGACAGGAACTTGGGGTCGTCCGGACAAGGACGGTGGCGTCTGGCCTCGTTCCGATCAACAGGCGCACCTGAAGAGGGCCTGGACCAAGTGCCCAACAGAACGTCTGATAAGGCTTCGTTAAACGGCAGCAGAGGCTCCTGTGGGCATGACCGCGGTTTGAAGACCTCAGTGAGGATGTTAGGCCTCACGGCCGCGACGGGGAGCTCGAGGTTTAAGGCCTTGGCAGCCCTCATCAACACCACTGAATAGGCAGCTCCCTCCTCCGATGCCACGGAAGGAGGAGAGACAACACCAGGGTTGGGAGAGTCATCCAAACCACTGGCGTCCCCCAAATCACCTGTCCAGTCCATGTCATACTGACACTCACGTGACAGAGGGTCCTCAGACCCCTCCCAGCCCTCACCGTACTCTACATCATCACCATAGTCGGTGTCAACCATGTAGACCGGCTCCACGGGGTCGACAGGCCCCATCGGCGTCGATCCCGGCGTCGGGCGACGCCGGTCCGACTCCGCGTCCGGATCCGGTGAGGGTATGGGGATGGCGCCGCCCGGAGCCGGCGCCGGAGCCGGAGCCCCAGTGCCGCCCGAAGCCGTCACCGAGGAACCGGCGTCGCGCGGGGGCGGCGCCGGGGGCAACCTCGATGGAATCGGCGCCGGATTGGACGGACGTCCATCCGGCGTCGACCCTGAAGGCCCTAGCGGCGCCGGGATCGGCGCCGCCGGAGTCGGAGCATCCGACGGCGTCGAGGTAGGGTCAGCTGAACCGCTAGGACCCCCGGACGGGTTCACTGGGCCCGTAGGCGCCGTGGAACCCGCCGGAGGAGATAGGGCCCTCATGCCACAAGGAACGCCTCTATCTCCTCAGGCGTCGCACCTTGCCCAGGGACCTGAGGGTATGGGGCAGGCCGCACCGGCGACTCTCGCGGAGCCGCGGGGTTGGGGTCACCCGAACCCCCGGCCGCATCGCGCGAGCGTCGGGGGGAGTCGGGGGTACGATGACGACGCCCCGACTTCTTGTGTTTCTTACCTGATGAACTCGACGAGTGATGTCGACTTCCGGAGCGCCCGGCGCGGCTCCGCGACCGCTCCCTCGAACGCTCCCTGGACCTCCGGCCGGACCGCGACCTCTCTCGACGCGGGGCCGACACCCGGAGCTCGAGCAGCTTGCGGGACCGCTCCCGCCTAGCCTTGCTAGTCAGAGCCCGGCAATCGACGCAGGAGTCGACGTCTTGGTCGGGGCCCAGGCACCGGAGACAGAGTCGGTGATGGTCCGTGACCGACATCGTGCGGTCACAACCGTCACAGTTTTTGAAACCGGGCATCCTACCAGGCACAAAAGATAGAAATAAGTTGAAATAACTTGGTCAAAAGACCGGGTACCGCTCTTCAGATCTGCGTCCACTGGCGCGGAAAAAGAAGAACTGACGTCAGCGCGCGGAGGCGGCGTCTATATACTCCAGCGACGTCATCACGGCGCACGACGCCAACGACGGACGCGGAGCCGCAGGAGACGCCTGCAGACGACGCCTACCGACGCGCAAGGGTACTGCTACGCAAAAGTTTCCGGATCCAGACTGACGCCTGGGGATATTCTAAGGTAAGGAATCTAACACTAACGTGTTTCTTTCAGATTCTAGATATCGGTTCGCAGAACGGGGAGGATGGGTGGGTCGGTAAGGAATCTATCACTAACTAATGTCTCTTACGGATATATCATTACACAAGTAGTAACTTGTGCATCTGAAAGACACGCTGATGATAGATTCCTTACATTAGAATAGATACTCCAGCAATACCAACCCCGGTGGTGGGTCTGCGAACCAATAATCACACCAGAAAGTCCTGGAGGACGGAACTGCCAAAGAAGCCATCCCTCCGGACTTGGCTGTCCAGGCAGTAGTGTCTTGCAAACGTGTGCAGCGAGGCCCACGTAGCTGCCTGGCAAATGTCCTGAAAGGGCACTCCTCGGCCCAGGGCAGTTGTAGTCGCCGTGGCCCGAGTAGAATGAGCCCGCAATCCAAAAGGGGGCTCCTTTTTGGCCAAGGAGTAGCATGCCTGGATACACAAGATGATCCACAGCGAGATGGTCCGCTTGTGCACCGCCTTTCCCTTCTTCGCTCCCACGTAACTAACAAAGAGTTGGTCATCCACCCGGAACTGGCGTGTGCGATCCAGATAATAAGAGAGCGCACGTTTTGGGTCCAGACGGTGGGGCCTCTTTTCCTCTTTCAAGGGATGCGGAGGCAGAAAGAAGGTGGGGAAGGTAATGGACTGCCCGATGTGAAAGGCCATGAAAACCTTGGGCAGGAAAGAGGGTCTCCTCCGCACACAACCTTGTCTGGATGGACAGAGAGGAAAGGAGGTGTAGAAGAAAGAGCCTGGAGCTCACTCACTCTCCTGGCGGAGGTGATGGCCACCAGGAAAGCAGTCTTCAAAGTAAGAAGACGGAGAGGACAGGAATGGAGCAGCTCAAAGGGAGCACACATTAGGTAAGTAAGTACAAGATTTAAGTCTCACTGGGCCATCACGAAGGGAACAGGAGGGAACATGTGTGTGATGCCCTTCAAAAACCTATTTACAATGGGGGACTTGAACAAGGAAGGCTGATCAGGTAGCCGTAAGAAGGCGGAAAGGGCAGAAAGGTACCTCTCGAAAATGCCCAGAGCAGAGTCCTGCTGGGCAAGAGAAAGAAGAAAGAGGAAAACCTCAGAAAGGGGTGCAGAGAGTGGGTCCACAGTCTTTACAGTGCACCATGCCACAAATCTCTTCCACCTGCAGGTGTATACCGACTTTGTGGAGGGACGCCTGGCTGCCAGAATGACATCACAGACTTCGGGAGGCAAGTCAAATGGCCTCAACTGCCGCCGCTCAATATCCAAGCTTGTAGGTGGAGACTGGACAGATTCGGGTGCAGAACCGTCCCCTGCTGCTGTGACAGAAGGTCCTCCCGAAGAGGCGGACGAATCGGGGGATCGACTGACATGCTGAGTAGCTCGGGATACCAGTATCTTCGTGCCCAGTCCGGAGCCACAAGAATAACCAGGGACCGGTCGCGTCTGATCTTCTTCAGCACTCTGGGCAGAAGCGGTATAGGCGGAAAGGCGTACAATCCACTTGCGACAAAAAGCGTCTCCGAGCGAGTGCCGCCTTGGAAATTCCAACGCGAGGAACTGATAACATTGCGCATTCTCTTCGGTGCCGAATAGATCTAAGCAAGGCTCGTTAGTCCTCACGGCCGCGACGGGGAGCTCAAGGTCTAAGGCCTTGGCTGCCCTCGTCAACACTACACTATAAGCAGCCCCCTCCTCCGTAGCCAAGGTGGGAGGGGAGACAAATACAGTGGCTGGCGAAGTGTCAATACCACTGGCCTGCCCAAGCTCATATGTCCAGTCCTCTTGAGACTGGCACTCCAGTGCCAGAGGGTCCTCAGACCCCCCCCCCCCAGTCACCCTCGTCACCCGTCTCCTGTAAAACAGGTGCAACAGACGGGGCCTCCTCATGAAAATAAAAATCTCCAAAGGCTGTCCGAAGCGGCGCCAGAGTCGGACCGAAGGGAATATTGGGGAGGGCGTACACAGTGGGTGCCGGGGACGACACCCGCGGGGCCGGCGCCGGTGAAGTCGTGAGGTCAACCGAAGACGACCCGGATCCGGAAGCGGATCCGGTGAGGTCCTTCGGCACCGGGACCGAAGTCGCCGGTGGCGTCGGGCCGAGGCACCCGACGGCGTCTGGGCCGAAGCACCCGACACGCTAGGGCCTCCAGCCAGGACCGCCGGGCCCGGAGGCACCGCGGAACCAGACTGAGGAGGGAGGGACCTAATGGCCATGAGGTACCGCTCTATCTCCGGCGACGCGCCGTGCCCAGGGACCCGAAGGTGTGGGGCAGGCGGCGACGCTTACGACTCCGTCGGAGCCGCGTGGGTGGGGTCACCCGAACCCCCGGCCGCATCGTGCGAGCGTCGGGGTGGGTCGGAGGAACGATGACGTCTCTCCGACCTCTCATGCCTCTTACCTGAGGACTTGGATCCTGACGACAGATGTCCACTCCTGGAGCTGCGATGACTCCGACCCCGCGACCGGTCCCTCGACCTCCTGTGGGACCGGGACCTGGAACGGCGCGGGCCGACTGCATGAGCTCGAGTTGCTTGCGGGACCGCTCCCGCCTAGCTTTAGACGTCAGGGCCCGGCAGTCGGAGCAGGTGTGGTCGTCGTGGTCGAGGCCTAAACACTGCAGGCACCGGCAATGGGGGTCGGTAACTGACATCAGTCGGTCGCACTTCGAGCAGGGTTTGAACCCGGGCATCCCTATCGGCACCGTTAGAGTCGAAGACTCGAGTAGAGAAATTATCAAAAAGATCAAAAAGTTTAGTCAAAAAATGACATGGGGTAGAGCTTCTCCGGATCTGCGCTAGCTGGCGCGGAAAAAAGAAGAACTGACGTCAGCGCGCATGGGCGGCATCTCAGTACTCCGACGACGTCATTGCGGAGCTAACGACGCCGACGACGGACGCGGAGCCGTGGACAACGCCTACCGACGCGCAGGAGTATTGCTGCGCAAAAATTTCCGGATCCAGTCTGAAGCCTGGGGATATTCTAAGGTAAGGAATCTATCACTAACGGGTCTCTTTCAGATAGGCTGATCAGTAACCTTTCACAGTGCCCATGGCAAGACCTTGCCAGGATACGGGCACGACATGTATTAGTATATCAGAAAGCATAGTCTTAAGCAGATGAACCTCTTGGTCCTCACACTGGGCCACTAATGTTGCCCACGACAAGAACAGACCAACTTCATGGATGGGTAAAACAAGGCCACCTCTAGGGAGGTCAAAGCCCCTCAGCTGGTTCTGCTGAATATCCTTACACGATGCTGTAGGTTGGGGAGGTTTGGATGAAAAACAATGCACTGTTTTTCAGGCAGGAAGTACTCACAAAGAGGCACGCAGAGTGGAGGGTGGATGCAAAGATTCTGCATTTTTAAGTACCAAACTCTCCAAACCCTATATGGGGCTATCAAGATGACCTGAGCCTGATTATTCCAGAACCTTTTCTAGAAATCGAGGAAGCAGCAGCCGAGACAACCGCAGACTAGACTAGTTTCCCATGGAAGGCGAAACACATTCTGATTCAAGCTCAAACTTAAGGGTGCAAAAGAAATGAGTAAGTGCTCTCAGAGGCGATGAAAAGATCCACCCAAGGCATGCACCATTAGGCGTACATGTTTGGACCACTGCTTGATGCAGATTCCCATTAAGGTTGACCTTATGGCATCTGCTAAGCATATCAGTTCTGGTGTTGAGGGAGCTCCCTAGGTGGGTCCATCCATATCCAAAGCACCCTGGTGGTGGTGTTTCATTAGAATCTGAACAGGTTTGCCTGTGATGGAGAGCAGAAAGGCCAAAGCTACATTAGGGCTGATATTGTGCCTCTACTCCAATAGACACTCAAGGCTTCTGGACTTCACCTCATCAAGGTCTCATCAAGGTGACAATCCCCAGCCCACAGATAATGCATTTCTCGCCACTGTAAGCACCTGATGAGAGAGGAATATAGCTGGCCATTTCAGGGTAGCATCCTTCATCCACCCTTGAATGTCCTAGGCTGTCTTGTCTGAGACCCCCAGTGCTGCTCAAACTGAAGGCTCGGGCTCTGCTGCAGCACCACAGTGCCAGCAGGATACATGAGGCCAGCAGACCAAGCAGTCTCAAAACTGTCTGGGCCAGAACACAGGAGGGAAGTTAGAAATATCCGGATCATATTCTAAATATACTGGACTTGAAGTGGTGGTGGAAAAGGTTTGCAAGCCACTGTGTCCTGGACAGCAAGCACTGTATCTTGACAAAGACCCTCCAAGGGAACAGTTATAAGATGGTCTGTTTTTAGGTGGTTCTCGGCTGACTGTGGTAAGCCAATCTTCTACAGCTAATTGTCAAGATATGGAAATACATGTACTTTCTCCCATCCTGCAAAGTTGGGCCCCCTCTACTACCATCACATTTATTTTATTAAGGGCAGGATGGGAAACTATATGTCTTCTGATCTGACCGCAAGGCAGCAGAAATGCTTGAGAGTATGGAGGACAGGATCATGAAAATGTGCATCCCGCAAAACCAAGGGACATCATCCAAGCTCCATGATCTAGTACAGAGAAAAACTGACTGTAGGTCAGCATTTTGATTTGGTCCCTAAAGAAGGTGCATCTAGTAAACCTATTAACTAGGAACCTATTATCTAGTAAAAGGTCTCAACCCACTGTGAAGTACAAGGAGACAGAGGTGTTGTGTGAGTTACTATGCTACAACTGGCTGGTAAAGTTGTAAAATCTTATAAATAGTATTAAAAAAGGCAGTACCTCAGGGGAGCAGGCTGAACCCTTCTTCTTGGGGACTCTGTTGCCCATCTCGTCATCAGTGTTGGTACTTCTCTGGAGAGGATGGTGGCATGAGAGGGTAACTATAAAGTGGTGAGTGTTACCATCATCAACAAACTCTAATACCCATCGGTCCAAGGTAATTGCATTGCCAAAGTAAACTTCCTTAACTGCATGAGAAATGTTGTTGCTTGGATAAAGAATAACTGCCTCTAGCTCAACACAGCCAAAAGCGAAGACCTAATCTTCAGCAACAACCACTCCCCCTGGATTGCCTCTTGTTGACCCTCCAAACTTGTCCCCTCACCCACTAATGCAGACCATATCAAGAACCTCCGAATCATCCTGGAAACCAATCTCTCCATAAACACACAGATCAACACCATCTCCTCCTCATGCTTCCACGTCTTGCGAATGCTATACTAGATTTTCAAGTGGTTCCCAAAACGATCACACAGGCTCTTACTACAAGTAGACTTGAATATGGAAATGTCAACTACATCGGAATCCCAACCCATGTCTTACGCCGACTCCAATCCACCGAGATTACCGCTGCCAGACTCATCCTAAAACTCCCGCGAAATAACCACATCTCTCCTTGCTCAACAATGTCCACTGGATCCCAGTCCAGGACAAATATAAGTTCAAGCTTCTCACCCATGCCTACAAAGCTTTCCACAACAACAGTCTAGCTTGCCTCAAACACTGTCTCAACTTCCACCAACCCACCAGACACGTTCGATCTGCAACCCAGGCAAGAGTACACCTCCCTTGCATCAAGAAGCGGAGGACGCTCCAGGTCATACCTTGCAGTCCAGACCTCCTTATTATACCTCAGAATCTCCCCCTCCCTCATGGACTTCTGAAGTAACCTCAAGACATGGCTCTTCCAGACGAAACAGGCATGATCTCCTTCTTCCCCCTCAGGTTTGCCCTACTCAGCGATTGGATACCCTCATAGGTGATTAGCCACGCTCTACCAATTCACATAACAAACCAACCAGGCAGGCAAAAAATAAATCCTACCCTCTACTGGCCACAGATGACCACCAGAGAGGGGATCAGAGAGTGTTGTTTGTCACTGCAAGCAATGAGGAGGAGAAGGAGGAGGAGGAGAAGGAGAAGAAGCAGGAGGAGGAATACTGCTGACCTTGCTTTGGCTATGGCCTCTGCCATCACCTTTTTCCACTAGAGTCTAGAAAGAGGGGCATGGGCTGTAGTAAAGTTTGAAAGTGAGGAGTCTGATAATATGCAAGGCCCCAAAAAGAGCCTTGGACTTTCTTGCTATGCTGGTGAAACTGGCAGGCCAGAGAAAATACCCTAAGGAGCAAGCTGTGCCACTGCGGTCTCCAAAATGCTCAAAATCAGAGTCTGTTTTTTCTCCAAACTGCTTTGAGACATCAATTGTTATGTGCATCAAGAACACCTGCATTGTAATAAGGGCTGGGCCTTGTTGCACACATTTAGAAGTTTAGAAGTTTAAACGCCATTTTACCTTTTTGCCGCTTTTGCACACAGCACTGCACATGACTGATGTGGTAGGTTAGGCTGCGTGAAATGCTTCACATGAGAATGACTTGTTTTCAACATCCCTAGACTTACATAGTGACTCTAGTCTGCACACTGAGTTCTAAAGCCTCCAAGGTCATCATAACAAGGTAGCTGTTGTTCGGGCTGATCGGTTCACATTTTTAGCCATAACATAAATGCAGCTGCAGCCAATGTGATTCTGGCGCTTTTATTATCACACTGTAAGCATGATTTCACACACATGGAAGAAGCCTGTTTTTCTAGAGAGACAGAGAGCTTTTGCAGCTCCTGGTGTGATACACTACTGATTCTAGAGGAACGGGGTCCCCCAATCAAGCCTAAGAGACCTTCTATATTTTATAAAACATAGTTCCTACCTAGGGAGGGTGATTGCCAGCATATTAAACCTTCTACTGTTGCACCCCGCCCCAGTAGTACATATCTAATAAACCACTTGGGTGTGTTTACTTAGATCACTGCAGTCCTTTCTCCTCTGATACTGTGTATAAGTACATCTTAGCTGCAGTTGATTCCTGCACACGCTGTGTGTGTGTGTTGCCCCAAAGGAGTGCTGATTCCAGAACTGTCGTAAGAGATTTGCGTGTCTTTGTGGGAATTTTTGAATGTGGTACCTTCCATTTGGACCAGGGTCCGGCGTTTGCCTCTAAGGCAGACAAGGATGACATGCGTTTATTCGGGGTCCAAGTCAAATGTTCGTCTTCATATCGGTCTGAGGGCAATAGTGTTGTGGAGCGGATGAACCGTGACTTAAAACAATCCTCGACAGCTAGGGTATTGGGTACAGGCCGGAACTGGCTAGCCCAGCACAATAGCGTTCAGCATGCACTAAATAATCTCCCTAGAAGGTCTCTGGGTGGGTGGACCCCATATGAGATGCTCTTTGGTATCAAAATGTTTGTTACGGACCTTGAAGGTCTAGACCAAGCGGCGTCTGCCGCTCTCTTTGACATAGATGAACATTGTACTGTTTTCCAGAATCTACAAAAGACATGAGACAGTCTTGCAAAGTAATATTTGCCTCCACATCAAATGCTGCGCTGCAGATTCCGGTAGTTGGCTGGCTACCCCGAGTTGGTGAACTGGTCAGAGAAAAGGTCGCAAACAAGAAGGAGTTTGGTCCCTCGTATCGTGCTCCAATTCCTGTGCTTGGCGTGCAGGGTACAAGAATAGTGGTTTTACCTTAACTTCCGGGTTGAAAGGAAAACAGGTACATCTCCATTGACAATGTCAAACTACACAGTGTGGACGATTCTTCTTAGTATGACACTTGCGGTCTCTTGTCCAGCTATGCTGGGAAACTCTGTTTTGGTTCAGACACCTGCTGTCGGACCTGATGTTGCCATCGAAATGACTACAGTTACAAATCCTTTATTGAACCCACAGGCTGGTGATTTTCTTGATGATACAGAGTACACTTATCTCACAGACTTATCTATGCCCGAATTAGAGACCTGTGTGGCTAATCAATCACGTTTTTCATTTGACACTGACTCTACCACATCAAAGTCCCCTTCAAACGTTTCGATTTTTGCTGTTAGGTTTAAAAAACATTTTTTAATTCCCCCATGGGCTTACATTTGGCTGCAGCTTTTTTCAGTTTTTTTATTCATGTCCATTGAATTTGTGGTGTATTTTTTCTGTCTTGTGAATGGACACTATGTTAAAGAAAGAACTACAATTAGACAAATTGATGGAACTTTGGCACCCCACTCCTCATCACACTGAATGAAGTGGGACCAGACTTTCGTGAACATCACTGCTTGGCCTGTCTTAGATGGGATCATATGGGATGCTGTTAAATTTCAAATCCACGGGCTCAAAGAGGTTATTAATGTACCTAATGTGCTTCGTGTATCAATGGGGGATGTGGTTAAACAAAATATTCGCTCTGATGATTGGGACATTCAAGCCATGGAGTCTCTGTTGAAATGTTATGCTGCCTTTGATGCTGAAGATTTGTATTTAGACTCTGCGAATTATGGTGATTTGTTCTGTTATCAACACAATGGCAATCACTTTCTGCACAAAGCAAACATGTTTAGAAATGTAGTTAATTATACACAGTGGGAACATTGTCCCGCTCCTGCTGAAGGCAGCTCCAAAACTATTTTGCAAATGTTTTCATATTTTACCGATTTTAATCAATCCAACCCTGATGCATTTTATTTTAGGATGACTGAGAAGTCCTCTTCCAAGGTTAGACTTACCCACACTAAATTATTGTATTCAAAGACCTTTATAGACCAATTGGCAATAGGAGGCTTTGAGCTGTGGAAAGATACCATTGATCTTAAATCTGTTTGGTGTTCTAAGCATTGGCAAGTGCAAGGCACTGAGGCTTTTTGCATCGTGCACGTCTCATCCCGATCCATATGTTGTTTCTGAACTCTACTTTCACAAAACCACCTGCTTTGGATTGGCTACATCTAAAAAATTAAGTGCCCCCTCATTTCCGGATTTGGGAGGTTACCCAATTTTGGCACAATCACACCAGTACGTCTCTCACTGACTTACAGACTCTGCTACTGAATACATCCTTTAACATTTCGAGTTTGGATCCCCAAGGTTGGCTGTTATGGCAAAGGAGTGCAGATTCATGCAAGCATCATTTTCTAGTTTTGACCCCTGGCTATACATAGGTTAGAGTTGATCCACGTTTTCAGAGTGACCATTCTGTCACTATCTATTCTGTAGGCAAGCTATGTCAGAACTGGTTCAAACACTCCACTTTAGCGTGAGTTAAGCTGTATCTGTCCAAATTGTCTGATGAGGTTGATTTGAATGACTTTGTAAAAGGTCCTGCAGCAGGCAGGTCCAAAAAATGGATTCATGCTGTGTACAACGAAGTTTGGAAACTGTCCTAAATTAAAGCTGCCTCTAGGTTAAGGACTATTGATCAAGCTAACTTAGAAAAGGTGCTTGCAGTTGTGGATAATAGCATTAAAACACTTTCTTACGGAATTTACACCTTAGATAATATTGTTTCTTCTGTTGTTGATATTGTGCAAGATGAAGTCTCAGTTTTGTACCATGGTCAAAATTAATTGCGTCCTATTATGCAGTTTGCATGGACTTTACAAACGTTTAAGGCTGGGAAGGTGCCTTGGTACTATATGAACACTTCTTCACTGTTTTTTCCATTTAATTTGACTGTTAAACAATAATTTAGGTCAGTGAAACATGCTACGTTTTCTCTTTTGCATATTAAAAAAGTTATAACCCCTACCATTTTCTGTGGCTGCCACAAATTCAGCAGTTTGACTTATTCATGGGTAAATAACGCTCCCTTTCCCACTGTTTAAATTTGAAGCATGCATGAAACACTATGCCATAGGCAGATATGAACCATTGGGTAGCGCATATCTCCATGAAGTTTGGTCTCTTCCGTTCACCCAATCACTCGTTGGTCTGTAGGTATATACAATTGCATGGCTCCTGCAACCAGGACGCACCGAATTTAGAGTGCATTTTAAAAGGTACACCAGCCCCGGTTATTACACAGACATTCACGTGTTTAGCAAACTGTAGTTATTTATTATTAAAAAATGAAGATTGCTGGGGTATGCTGGCGGGAATTCAGTACATAGTGACTGTTTCCCAACGTGTAGTCTGTTAGAATGTACTGTTTCCTCCTCCGCATGGGAAGCTTGATGTATCCATCTGGCCTTCCATTCCGACCTTGAAAGCAGAGTTCAAGAAGATGAGTCGAATAAGGGCTCTTTTGTCTCCCCTTGCATTTTGGGATGTTGATTCACACCATCTTTAATGCCTCTTCAACCACGGGCCTGGCACACTTTCTTGAAGTAGTAAGTTCTAGCCTTGTGTCTTCATTCCAAGCTATATTTAGAATGATACCGGCATTTTTTAATTCTATTTTTTCAAGCGTCTTTGGCGATTTACCGTTGATTCTCGCTTTGGCTGCCGGTGTCCTACTGTTAATATGCTTGCTGAAAAATGGTAGCACATTCTGTGCCTCAAGATGGTCTGCCACGGCTGCTCCAACTTCATAACCGGATGCTTGAATACTATGGATCGCTACCTCTGGCTACTTTGAGTGCGGTGTATGGTTTATCTTTCAGGTTCTCCTACTTTACATGTGTACAGCCAGTTTTCCACTGCATGGAATGCTATTTTGAATGAGCTCTGTATTTGTGTCTCTGCAATAAGGTGTCTCCTAACCCGGATGATCTACTAATAAGCCCCTTAGTTGCTCATGAACTAAACTGTTCTGGAGTCAGGATTATGACCTGCGCAGCGGCTCATGGGGTCCTGGGCAATTGGACAATATGGACTGCAGCCCTTGACTTTCTGGCAAGCAGTTATCTCGAAGAACACCCGAGTTGCCCTCTGATAGTGCTAGAGGCTCCGGCTGTTGAAGAACATGTGTGTTCTTTCCCTTTATTCAATTGGATGACTGAAATGTTCACTGACGAGAAAAACTACTTCCTAATGGACGCTGTTGCAACGTACTGTGCCTATAAGCTGTTGGATTGAAGTTTCGTTTTTTATGCTTCATAGACACGTAATGGACTGATGATTTTTTTTACCCTTTCTTTCCACTTCATTTTTTCCTCACTCTACATGATGCTTGTGTTTTGACACTATACACCAAAGTTGAATTTTTATAATTTACTAATTCGGATATTACTCCCAATTATTCAGTTTGGCGAAATTTTGAATTTGGTTCGGTCTCATTCGAACTTGAACTCTGCGTTTTAAATATTGCCCCCAATATTGTGCGTTCTCAGATCAAGGGAGGGTGTAGTAAGGGCTGAGCCTTGTTGCGCATATTGTTAAGTTAGCATAGGCTTATTAGAAGTTTAAACGCCATTTTACCTTTTTGCCGCTTTTGCATAAGACACTGCATAGAACTGTTGTGGTAAGTTAGGCTGCGTGAAATGCTTCACATGAGAATGGCTTGTTTTCAGCATCCTTAGACTTACATTGTGACTCTAGTCTGAACACTGAGTTCTAAAGCCTCCAAGGTCATCATAACAAGGTAGCTGTTGTCGGGCTGATCGGTTCACGTACACTTCTGCTGATTCTAGAGGAATGGGGTCCCCCAAAGAAGCCTAAGAGATCTTCTATATATTATACAACATAGTTCCTACCTAGGGAGGGTGGTTTACTAGGCACTATAGGACCTGTTTTCACCATCATTGTAATATGATGTCTCTTTTTGTGTTTTATGGAATTGTAACAATGCTGATCCTATTATTTCTAATCATATGTCTGCTTATGTTAGCAAAAATACTGCATCTTAGTGCACGTTGTTAAAATAAATATTTTAACTTTGCCCGTGTCTTTTCACTCCTGTTGTGGACTGGTATGAGATAACGAAAGAGTGTTCTTGTTTCCCACTATTCCGGAGTATAACCTAAGTCGCATGTTCTGGGTTGTCTAATCATTGGTTCCTTTGCTATAGGACGAAGAACTAATGTGACACTGATGCTAGCTGTTTAGAGTTTCTAGTCTCTAAGGTGAGTTTTTTGGTACACCAGAATTCACTGAGGTCCTGGGTCTCTGTGCACAGTTCTGTGTAGGAGTAGAATCCCTGCAACAGTATACCTCTAAAAAAACCTATTAGGGGCATCCAGGTTTAGCACTAGACCACCACACTGGTGTCCAAATGCCACCCAATACAGTCTATGGTGCCCAAATAAACCTGCCAAATTTACTTGGCCATACCCTGACAATGGTGACTTGTTTGAGCAAACTCGTTCTAAATCTCCTTGGGTAGAACAGGCAAGATCTTGCCCGCCATGTCGCACAGAGAATGTGTGTATTATGCCAAAATCAAACATCAATTAAGGAACCTCAGAGCCAGGCTGACAAAAGAAGAATATTTTCCAGACCATCAATGCACTTTAATTCCCTGCTGTTCCCTCTGGGTGTGGATGATCATTAGAAGAGACCGGTCTTGAGGTCCTTCTTGAACTGGGTCAGCGACGCAGATTGCCGAAGGTGGAGGGGCAGGGTGTTCCAGGTCTTGGTGGCAAGGTAGGAGAATTAACTCCCTCCGGTCTGGTCTCGTGGATCCAGGGGACAGAGGCTAGGGCTCGTTGGGCAGAACAGAGTTGTCTGGGGTGTACATGGAATGCAAGGCAGCGTTCCAAGTATGCTGGTCCTATGTGTGAGGAGCTTCAAGGTGATTCTCTTGCTGACCGGGAACCAGTGGAGTTGTCTGAGGTGTTGCGTGATGTGGCTGCACCAGAGGATTTCAAGGGCCAGTTTCGCAGTGTAGTTTCTTGAGCTGTTTCTGGGTGACAGGTTTAGAGTGCGTTGCGGTCGTAGAGTGTACTGGTGATAATTGCACTAGTGACAGTCCTTCTGGATTCTGTGGGGATCCATTTGAATGTCTTTCGAAGCAGGCTGAGTGAGTAGAAACAAGCTAACGAAACGCGTTGATTTGGAGTTTCATCTTCAGGGATGAGTCCAGTATGATGCCAAGGTTGTGTGCGTGGTCCATAGGGATGGGATGAGTCGTCCCAGGCTGGGCGACATCAGCATAGTCAGTGGCTTCTGACAGTCGGCGAGGAGTGCCATGTTCACGTTGAAGAGGGTGGGGGTCAGGGATGAACCCTGGGGCACTCCGCAGCTGTTCTCTGTAGGTTCTGAGTGCAACAGGGGCAGTCTAACTCACTGTGTTCGGCCAGTGAGGAAGGAGTGGATCAAGTCTAGTGCCTCGTTGTGGATGCCGGCATCCTTGAGCCTTGTGATTAGAGTGCGGTAGGAAACTGTTGGAGGTGGCCGGGGCGTCCAGTAGGATGAGGGCTGCGGCCTCGCCCCGGTCGAGGAGGGAGTGGATGACGTGGGTGGCAGCGAGGAGTGCGGTCTCTGTGCTGTGGTTGCTTCAGATGCCAGATTGGGAGGTGTCCAGAATGCGGTTCGCTACGATGAACTTTGAGAGTTGGGCATTGATGTCCTTCTCAATTACATTGGCTGGGAAGGGGAGAGGGAGCTGGATCTGAAGTTCTAGGGGTCTGTCGGAAAAGAGGACGGCTTCTTCAGCAGAAGGTTGATCTTGCGCTGTTCCAGTCCTCGGGGAAAGGTGGCGCTTTCGATGGAGCATTTGATGGTGTGGAGAAACTCGTAGGCGATGGCATTGACTGTTCTGTGGAAGATATGGTACGGGCAATGATCTGACGTGGCTCCTGAGTGGATGCTCTTCATGGTCTTGAGTGTGTGCTCTGTTGTGAGCTGGGTCCAGCTGAGCACAGATTGTTGGGGAGCGGCGTGGTTGCGTATGGTGGTGGCGGCAGTCTTAGTGGCAGGGTCTGGGGCATCAAAGCTGTCATACATCTGCCTGATCTTGTGGTAGCAGAAGAGCAACAGGGCTTAAATGCGGATGATATCGTTGGCACACTGTTCCCTAGACGAGAAGAGAAGGAAAAGGGCTCAATAATGTCCCAAACTCTGCTCCAAATCCATGTGGCAAGAATTGAAAAGAAGGAACAGACGTAAGCATGTCGGCAAGCGAGTTATATGGACTCCCCTGATCTCGCATCCGGGGGACAAAGTCGTTCACTACTTGGAGCCTGGGGATGGACTGTATTAAAGGTAATAATAGTTATAATTATTGCAATGTTAGCTGTTTATTTGTAAATATGCTTCCTGTCTGCTGTCAGGAATGTACCAAATTGTGCATTCCTCCACCATGTAATGTTCATGTCTGAAGCATCATGATACAGTTTAAAGAAAAAGTGACTGCACTAATGCAAATATATATTGAACAGCAAAATAATAACATGTTGAACAGTTGTTCAAAGGGCGGTTTGTGGGAGCATTAATGAGATATGGAACATCTATCCTTCATGTTGTTGTTTAAATTGTGATTTCATGAACCCTGCAGCTGTACAAACCCTGGCTTTTGCAGTTAGGCCAATGAGTGTAAAAGTCCATGAACTTTTTATTCTTGTCAGCTACTCCCGGTTTCAAGAACAGAAGCATTAGGTAGATAAGAGGTAGGTAAGAAAAGACAACAAATAGCAGATGTCGAAACTGCACCTACATCAGCACTGTGAGAACGAATTCATGCTTTGATAAGATTCCTGTCAATATTTTACTTCAGCTTAACTTGCACAATCTATTATGTGAATGCATGTCTGACTCAACTATTTCAATATATGTCAATGATGTTCAAATGGTAAAACTAGATTGTGCCAAATGAGTCTGTCAAAATATAGTTGAAAGCAGAGTGCTTTGTATCTCTCCGGCTTAAGCTTAAATAAAACTCCACGACTGTTTGTGATGCTGTCTGTCATTAACAGACAAGTATACCTGATTTGCGCGTTCACACTGATGCCAGGAAAATGAGCAACAAGAATGCTTAAAAAAAAAAAACCAATCATCACATTTAAGGAAGAAGTTCCTCAAAAGTGAAATGTACAGACTCCAGAAAGGCCATGTGATTACTCAAGCAAGACGGAAAGACTTCTAAGGCAGGTCGTGGATGATTAATATCCAGATAGTGTGAGTTCTGAAACAGGCAGACGGCATGAGTGTCAAACTGGTTGTGGAAAACCATTACAAACACACTAAAAAGCAAGGAACTGTCACATTTTTTTTTGAGGTGTCCACATCCATCCCGCTTGCACATCGACTATTTTCTTACACAACAGTGCTGCCTGGGTAGATTTGAAACATCTCCTTTCTAAGCAGGGCAATTTTAGAACACTCGCCAGTGAAAGTGGAACTCAAAAGAGCTAGTACAGGATTCTGAGAGGGGTGGGAGCTAGATTCCAAGCCCCAAAAAGATAGCAATTAAGAGAGGGTACTGAATTATTTCTAAAGAAAAACTATGAGATCCCAGGTAACGGTATGGGAGGCCTACAAGACTGTCATTGGGGACAAAAAATATCTTTGGTGGTAGCCAACAACAAAGCCAAGAGGGAAGCAGCAGATCGTATTGAACTGGATATTTTAAAGCTTTAAGCTAGATAGGTTGAGGAGGGGAGGCAAACATATTGGGCATTTACTAAAGATGAAACAGCAAGAATATGAGTACAAAAAGACAGGGACTGGCTGGTGCCATTATCAGAGAAGGTTATTAGAAGGTTATTTGACACAGGAAACACAGGGAAGCTATTGGACTGCCTGAAAAAGCGTGATTAGGGGTACAGCGGGGTCCAGGAACTGAAGGTGGGAAGAGTCAGAACCATTCGAGGTGATGAGAATAAAGCAGAGGCCTTCGTTAAATGTTATCAGTACCTCTATAGCAGGACGACCTGGACAGTAGTGCAGGAAACATAGGACGCCCTAAGAGACAACAATCCACCCAAGATATTCAGGGAGGATAAAAGGGAACTTGGGAAAGAACTCAAGGAAAAAGACATTTGGGAAACAATCTGGGAAATCCAGTTGGGTAGGAGCCAGGTTCCAACGGCTTTCCTATGAAGATGTATGTGGCAATGGTGAGCAATCTGATTCTCCACCTTAGGCGCATATTCAAAAGAGCCAGGGAAGACAGAGTTCAGCTGTATGACTTTCACATGGCCACAATAGCAGTAATTCAAGAGGAATATTCCCTAAGAAAGCCATGGATGCCCCCATTTTTCGCGGAGTGTGCTCTCGGGGGGACAGTTAAAGTGCGTTTAGCCTTTTGATAGCATATTTGAATGCATTTAACGATCCATTTGGCTATTCCGGACTTTGATATTGGATTTCCTTTATGTTGTGGTGAAAAAGCAACAAATATTTGCTTTGTTTTCCTAAATGATTTTGTTCTGTCCACATAATATAGCAGAGCTCTTTTGACATCTAGGGTGTCTAGGGCTCTTTTAGTTACTGACTGTGGATTCTGGAAGAACACTGGCAGTTCTATTGATTGATTAATATGGAAGTTGGATATGACCTTTGGCATAAACTTAGGGTTTGTTCTAAGAACCACCCTATTAGCGTGTACTTGCATGAAGGGTTCCTGAATGGTTAGTGCTTGTAACTAGCTAACTCGCCTGAGTGAGGTAATGGCAATTAAGAATGCCACCTTCCACGTTAGGAATTGCAGTTCGCATGAGTGTAGAGGTTCGAAAGGAGGTCCCATAAGTCTGGTGAGTACTAAATTTAGATTCCAGACTGGGGAAGGTGGGTGTCTTGGAGGGATCACTCTTTTAAGACCCTCCATAAAAGCTTTTATTACTGGTAATCTAAACAGTGTAAAGTGTTGCCTGTTTTAAAGGTATGCTGCTATAGCCGCTAGGTGTAGCCTTATGGAAGAGTACGCCAAGTTGCATCTTTGAAGATGCAGCAGGTAACATATGTTCTGTATGGAAGCGTCTAAAGGGTTGATTTGGTTATTGTTGCAGTAAATAACAAATCTCTTCCATTTACCTGCATAGCATGCTCTTGTAGTTGGTGATGATGTTCATACAGTCTGGAGGCAAGTTTAGGTATCCAAATTCTAAGACTTCAGGAGCCAGATCGCTAGGTTCATCTGATTGGGATCTGGGTGTCTGATTTCACCATGGTTCTGAGTTAGAAGATGGGGTGCGAGGCGCAGCCTTTGATAAGGAACTACTGAAAGTTCCAGGAACATTGTGTACCATGGCTGTCTCGCCCATGTGTGAGCAACTAGGATCAGTGTGAGTGACTGTTGCCGCAGTTTGCGTGCCACCAGCGGAATCAGTGGTGCTGGGGGAAAAGCGTACGCAAATCTGCCTGACCAGTTCTTCCATATCGCATTGCTTTGTGACAACGTATGAGGAAACCTGGCGGCAAAGTACTGGCAGTTTGAGTTTTCGTTTGTGGCAAATAGGTCTATCTCTGGATGCCCCTACTGCCTGAAGAAGGCTCTCAGCCACTGGCAGATGCCTTGGCCAATTTCTTCAAGGAAAAAGTCAGTTCTATATTTTACACTTTTTCCCACTCCGCCTCCCTAACCCCTCCAGTGGCACTCCCCACGGATGCTCGGCCTAACTTATCATCCTTCACTGCCGTAGACCAGGATCAAATTCAACGACTGGTAGCTAGCACTAAATCTGGATCCCCTCTTGATCCCTGCCCTCCTTCCATTTTAAATCTCATCCCCGAAGCAATCTCTCCTGCATTGTCTACCATTTGCAACGCCATGTTCTCTACAGGTATATATCCCGTAGTCTGGAAAGAAGCTATAATTAAGCCACTATTGAAAAAACCTACTCTAGACCCACTCCTCCCTGCAAGCTACAGACCCATCGCCTGCCTCCCATTCCCAGCAAAGATTTTCGAGAAGTCTATGAACATCCAACTCTCGAAATTCATCAATGACAACAACTTGCTTGACGACACCCAGTTTGGTTTTAGACAGGGACATGGGACGGAAACAGCACTCCTGAAAGCTGCAGACGAAATCCGAACAACCATGGACAAGGGAGGGGCGGCTGTCTTGATACTCCTAGATCTCTCCGCCGCATTTGACACGGTCGATCACGTTACTTTGATCGACCGTGTCTCGGCCCTGGGAATAGGAGGCACAGCCAAAGACCTAATCGCCTCATTTCTTGCCAATCGTCCTCAGACGGTTAAGGTAGGCAGTTTCACTTCCCAGACTTTCTCTCTCCCTTGCGGAGTCCCTCAGGGCTCCTCGCTAAGTCCGACGCTTTTTAATATCTACGTATCGGACTTAGCGAGAGTAATAAAAACCTACGGAATAGCCCTTACCACGTACGCCGATGACACGCAACTAGTTTTATTGGTGCACAACAACGGAGCCAGCGTTGCATCCAACTTTCAGGAGGGAATGAAGGCGATAAGCTCCTGGATGTCATCAAACTGCCTCAAACTTAACTCCGATAAAACGGAGGTGATGACATTCGGGAGCCTGCAGCCAGCATGGTCCCCGCAGTGGTGGCCATCTGAGTTGGGCTCCCCCCCCCAGCCAGTGGTAAAAGTCCGCAACCTAGGAGTCCTCTTCGACAATAAACTGACTTTTCACCATCATGCTAATGCTGTCGTATCTTCCACCTTTTTCACCCTCAAAAAAATCAAAAAACTTCTGCCTTACCTACCGCAATCAGCCGGCAAAACTCTCATCAGCACTTTAGTCTTTTCAAGAACAGACTACTGCAACTCTCTCCTTCTGAATGCTCAGGAAGGGGTTCTTAACAAGCTGCAGACCGTGCAAAACGCGGCGGCTAGAACCTTACTCTCTATCCCTAAATTCACTTCCACTTCCCACCATATCAGAAAGCTCCACTGGCTTCCAATCAGGAGCAGAATCAAATTTAAGGCCCTATGTATAGCCTATAAGACCTTGAACACTACAGGACCACTGTTCCTAAAAGAAGCTCTTCGACCAGTGGAGCAACGCAGGATACTACGTTCCTCTACAGCCCTTTTGCTGAACGTACCTCGCACAAGAAAGGCCACCTGGGGAGACAGATGCTTCACCACAGCCACAGCTAAACTGTAGAACACTCTCCCACTCCATATCAAATCTGCTCCCACGCTTCTTAAATTTCGAAAAAGTCTAAAAACCTGGCTCTTCTCTTCCTCCTAACCCCCCCGTCACCCAGCAGTGAGTTCTGAGTTCACCAGCGCCGAGACACCCGAATGGGCATTTGTTGCGCTTTAAAAATTGCAAAAATAAAATAAATAAATAAATAAAGAATGGTTGGAGAACTTGGGGGTGAATCTCCCATTCGTGTAGTTGCTGGTTGTGCCTGCTGAGCGGGTCTGCAATCTGATTGTCTTTTCCTGGAAGGTGTTCTGCCAGGAGAAAGATATGCTTTGGAATTGCCCACTTCCATATGCTCTGTGCTAAGTGGGACAGTTGTGGAGAATGTGACCGCCATATCCTCGATAGAAGCGGTCGCTCACTTCACCTCCTCCTCACTCGAGTCCTTGACATAGCGCTTCAATTCTGCTAAGTACCTCTTCGTTGCGCACTGCTAGACGCTGTGGGCCTCTTTGCTTTGAAAACTGCTGAGTGTATTTGGCGCTTTGCTTTGCCTTTGAAAACTGCTGAGTGTATTTGGCGCTTTGCTTTTGAAAACTGCTGAGTGTATTTGGCGCTTTGCTTTGCTTTTGAAAACTGCTGAGTGTAATTGGCGCTTTTACAACTACGTAGCGCACTGCGGGGCTTTGGCTCACCTTACTGTCTGTGTATTAATTGCTGTGGGCTTTACCTCGCTTCCTGCCATTTTTAATTCCCTCGCTTTGGGCTCTGTGTATTATCTGCTTGCATTATTTGTCCCCTGAACGCTCCATCTTGGCCAAATTCGACGTGCCCCTCGCAGCATTTGTTGTTATTGTTGCTGCCATTTTGTCTGCTGTGACGTCCCACACCACCTCCCACACCTTGATCCCGCCCCCCAGCTGACCCTCCCACGCTCCGCCCCCTCCACCATCCATTTATGGCCAATGCCCCCACGTGCAGCGTCCACGCTCTACGGCCACGCCAAAGGTAAGCCCGTCTACGCCCGTCCGCGCCTGGACCGCGCCCAGCGCCATACCCCCTGGTCCCCGTAATGCCCACCCCTCCCGCATTACTTACGATGCCACCACCCTCCTAGCCCTTAACCCTGGCCGCTCCCCCATCTGCGTCCAAGCCGCTCCTGGACACACCCATGGACCCTTTTCCTGCTACTCCTGCAAGTTCGACGGCACCAAGAACAACTCCTCATCCACGAACACACAACAGATATCCGATCCCAACCACCTACAATGCATCTTGCTCAATACCCGCTCGGTCCACAGACACGCCATTGACCTCTGGAATCTACTCGACACCATCAATCCAGCGGCACCCCATCCTTTAACTGGTCACTACCCACAGCGGAGACCAACCCACCCAAGCCCCTGCAGGACCCCCACCCCCCCTGAACATCCTCAATGACTGGAAGCCAATCTCCACCGAGGACACCATCAGTCTGTTGAACTCTATCCACTCAGGATCCCCCACAGACCCTTGCCCTCACCACATCTTTAACAAAGCAGACTCCATTATTGCACCGCACCTCCGAGACGTCATCAACTGCTCCCTCAACTCCGCAACCTTCCCGGAAAGCTGGAAACATGTCGAACTCAGCGCCCTCCTGAAGAAACCCACAGCTGACCCCACCGAACTCAAAAACTATCGCCCTATCTCACTCCTTCCATTCCCGGCCAAAGTCATCGAGAAAGCTGTCAACAACCAGCTCGCCGCATTCCTCGAAACCAACAAATCACTCGACTCCTCACAGTCCGGCTTCCGAGCCAAGCACAGCACCGAAACCGCCCTCATCGCAGCAACAGACGACATTCGAACTCTACTGGACAATGGAGACACTGTCGCCCTCATCCTCCTCGACCTCTCCGCAGCCTTCGACACGGTCTGCCATAGCACCCTTCTACAGCGCCTCAAAAACATCGGAATCCAAGGAAAAGCACTGGAATGGATCACCTCGTTCCTCTCAGGAAGAACCCAGAGAGTCCGCCTTCCACCATTCAAGTCAGAGGCTACTGAAGTCATCTGCGGCGTACCTCAAGGGTCCTCACTCAGTCCCACCCTCTTCAACGTTTACATGAGCCCCCTCGCGACCATCGCACGCCAACATAACCTCAACATCATCTCCTACGCCGACGACACTCAACTGATCCAATCACTCACCAGAGACCCTAACACGGCTAAAACCAACCTACACGAAGGAATGAAAGAAGTAGCCAAATGGATGAAGCACAGCCGTCTGAAACTGAACTCAGACAAAACAGAAGTCCTCATCTTAGGTACCTCCCCCTCCGCCTGGGATGACTCTTGGTGGCCAGAGGCCCTTGGAAAAGCACCCATCCCGACGGACCACGCACGGAACCTGGGCGTCATCCTGGATTCCTCACTCTCGATGAACAGACAAGTCAACGCCGTTTCTTCATCTTGCTTCAACATTCTTCGCATGCTCAAAAAAACATTTCGCTGGATCCCTACCGAAACTAGAAAAACAGTCACCCACGCTCTGGTCACGAGCCGACTGGATTACGGAAACACCCTCTACGCCGGCATCACCGCAAAACTCCAGAAAAAACTACAACGCATCCAGAACGCCTCAGCCAGGCTCATATTAGACATTCCGCGTAAAGAACACATCTCTGATCACCTGAAAAACCTACACTGGCTCCCCGTCAATAAGAGGATCACTTTCCGGCTCCTAACCCACGCACACAAAGCACTCTACGAAATCGGACCCGAATGCCTCAACACACGACTATCCTTCTACACCCCCTCCCGCCAGCTACGATCCTCCAACCAAGCCCTTGCCTCTGTACCTCGCATCAACAAAACCACCATGGGAGGTAGATCCTTCTCCTACCTAGCAGCTAAAACTTGGAACTCACTTCCCACTCACCTTCGCCTCACTCAGAACCACCTAGCATTCAGAAAACAACTCAAAACGTGGATATTCGACAAGTAACTCCCCACCCTTCTTCAAGCGCCTTGAGACCCTCTGGGTATGTAGCGCGCTATACAAATCTTTTGACTTGACTTGACTTGACTTGTTCCTTCCTGTTTTTGGATATAGTACATTTCGGTCATGTTGTCCGTCCGGATCAAGACAGTCTTGCTGTACAAGTATTCTTGAAATGCTTTCAGGGCTAGGAATATTGCTAGCAACTCTAGTTGGTTGATATACAGTTTTGTTTGTTTGTCCAGAGCCCTTGTACTGTGTAGTGAAGGAGGTGGGCTCCCCAGCCTCTCAGTGATGCGTCCGCTGTTAGGACTAGTTGTGGAACCGGCTCTTGGAACAGTGGCCACTTGGAAAGGTTTTGTGGGTTGCACCACTGCAGAGAGTTGTGAACGCGACTGTCTACCAACACTAGGTCTTTTAGTTGTCCTTGAGCCTGGTTCCACTGCCGTGCTAGGCATTCTTGCAATGGACGCATTTGAAGTCTGGCATGGGGGACAATGAATATGCAGGAGGCCATCATGCCTACGAGCTGCATGAAGACTCGAGCTGTAAGAGAGTGTTGTGGCAGAAATTTGCGAATGAGCATCTGCATGCTGGCTATCCTCGCTGAGTTTGGGTAAGCCTTTGCCACTGAGGTATCTATAGTCGCTCCCAGATATTGTTGTATGTGGGATGGTTGTAGATACGATTTTGGGTAGTTTATGGAAAACCCTAGTCTGTGTAGCAGCTGGAGTGTTTGAGATGTGTCTTTTGCACACTGTTGGTACGATTTTGCTTGTATGAGCCAATCGTCTAGGTACGGGAACACATGGATGTGCTGCCTCCTGAGATGTGCTGCTACTGTGGCTAAGCATTTTGTAAACACTCTTGGAGTAGTGGTCACCCCGAATGGGAGAACCTTGAATTGGTAGTGTTGACCTTCGATTGTGAACTGCAGATATTTCCTGTGAGCTGGATGGATGGGTAAATGAAAATACGTGTCCTTGAGGTCCAATGTTGCTAGGAAGTCTCCTTGCTGTAGCAACGGGAGCACTTGCTGTAGTGTGATCATATGGAAGTGCTCCGACAGTATGTATTGATTTAGGGGTCTGAGGTCCATTATTGGTCTGAGGGAAACAGCCTTTTTGGGAATAAGGAAGTATAGGGAGTATACCCCTGTCCCTTGATGTTGGAAAGGGACTGGTTCTATGGCCCCCTTTTCCAGCATGCATTTCACCTCTTGTTGTAGCAGGGTGATGTGTTCTTTGGACATAGGACGGTGTCTGGGTGGTATGTTCGGTGGGGTAGAAGTGAGTTCTAGGCAATAACCATACTGGATAATTTGTCTCACCCACCTGTCCGTGGTAAATGTGTTCCAGACAGGTAGGAATTGTTAGAGTCTGCCTCCGACCGGTGCTGGGTGGTCTGGAGATAGCGTGATGAAGTCACTGTTTTGTGGCAGTGGAGGCTCTGGTGTTGTTGCCTCCACGTCCTCTTCCCTTATTATTGTTGCCCCTATAACCTCCTCTGTTGGAGTTTTTGTTAAAGTAACCTTGGGTGTTGCCTTTCTATGAAGTTGAGGTCTGTGAAGTATTGCCTCGTGTAGCTGCTCTGTATGAGGAGCGTCGAAAGGAACCTCTGTGTTGCTGAAACTGCAATGCACACATTGATTTCGCAGTTTGTGTCTTTCTTCATTTTATCTAAAATGGTGTCGACTGCGGGGCCAAAAGGGAAGTCTTGATTGACTGGCTGGTTAAGAATGGTGGACTGCACCTCGTTCTTCAAGCCGGAAATACGCAGCCATGCATGTCGTCATAGTAAAAGACTAGTATTAATAGACCTGGCTGCGGTGTCGGCTGCGTCAAGCGCACATTTGATGCAGGCGTTTGTAATAAATTTTCCCTCCTGTATGAGGTCATTGGCTTGGGCTTTAAAATGCTCTGGCAGGTGTTGCATTAAGCGTTCAAGCTGGTCATAGTGCGCCCTATCGTAACGAGCTAGCAGAGCTTGTGTATTGGCAATCCTCCATGAATTGGAGGCCTGTGATGCTACCCTTTTACCTGAGGACTCTAGTATTTTTGACTCCTTATCAGGAGTAGGAGCCTCCCCTGTTGTCTGAGTTGGCCACTACTAGCGAGTCTAATGGTAACTGACCTCTGATGTACGTAGGGTCTGTAGGGGCTGCTCTATACTTCTTCTCAATCCTAGGATTGATTACACGTGCCCTGGCTGTATCTTTAAATATATCAGGCGCGTGTTTTAACACTCCCTTTAGCATAGGTAGTGTTCTGACGCTTTTTTCTGAAGTAGGGAAGGTGTCAAATAAGAAGTCTTCTACAGAGTCATTATGCATGTCTACGTTGTGGTACTGCGCTGCCCTGTCTATTAGTTGGTTGAAAACGATGGTGTCGTCAGTAGGTGACGGCTTAGTTGGGTATGAAGAGACGTCAGGGATGGGATGTGTGTCAGATGGGTCAGTTGGCTCCCCCATGGTTCATGTTGAGGGTTAGGATCCTCTGGATAATCATAATCATGCTGTGGATCCTCCCCTGTGTTTCCTTCATTGTCCCCATAGTGAGAAGGAGAGTATGGAGCAAAAGCTGTAGTAGGCATAGTGGGATAGAAAGGACTGAAGGGCCTAGAGGGAGAAGTCCCAAAGTCTTTTTTTTTTAGTGGAATGGGGGAATGAGAGTCAGTGTCCAGTGGCCTCTTTTTCCTGTGCAGGATTGTGACTTTACCAGTCTCAGGATTAATATATATTTTTGCCTGGTCGTCTGATGGATCAGGATGGAAGAGTTTTTCCTCCACTGTCCTTGGTTGTGTCTTTGACTTTTTGGCTTTGGATCGATAACACCTTCTGTTTTGACGACTTTTGGCGCCTTAGTGCTCTTCTTCGGCTCGGGCCCTTTCTTTGGGTCGACCGGGTCTTTCGGTTCGACACATTTCTTGTGCTCAACAAATTTCTTTGGTTGACTGTCCTTTTCCGAGTCGATGGCTTTTTTGGGAACAACTGGTGTTTTTGGAGCGATTGTTTTCGGTTCGATAGCCTTCTCTGGCTGGATTACAGGCTTCGATACGGCACCCTTTCCGTCGGCGACCTTCTTCGGTTCGGCGACTTTCGGAACAGCCGGCTTTTTTGGGTCGGCGTCTTTCTTCGTGTCGGCACTTTTCGGCTTGGCGTCCTAGTTTGGCTCGACGGCCTCTTTGGGGTTGGCGCCCTTCGGCTCGATGGCCTTTTTCGGGTCGACGGTTTTCTTTGGGTCAACGTCTTTAGGCTATAGGGTCTTCTTCTGGTCGACGACCTTTTTGGGCTCTGGAACCTTCTTTGGGATCACGGTACTTGGCCCTGGGGTCTCTGAAGGCTTAGGTTTCGGTTTCAGAGCCGAGCCGGACGGCGGGGCTGTCTAATGTTTTTTTGGATCTTGGTTAAGGCCTTTTGGCGATGCCTTGACCGGAGCCTTCGGTAACGGGGTAATTGGTGTCGGGAGCAGTGTACTCACAATTTGCCCCGGTAGGATCTCGTCATCGGAGTCAGAGTAGTCCTCGACGGTGACGATCTCTAGGTCCGAATCTGGAGCTTCTGGAAGCTCTTGGTCATCATCGAAGATGTTGTCTGGTTCCGGTCCCTGTAGCTGCATCTCTTGCCTAGCCGCCCGTCGAATCCGTATGGTTTTCTTCACCCGGAACAGGGCACAGTCTGGGCAGGTTTCTTCCTTATGGTCTGGAGAAAGGCACTTGTTGCATACTGAATGCTTGTCAGTATGCGGGAACTTTGAGTGGCATTGTGGGCACATTTTGAACGGGCTCCTTTCCATCGACAGCAGGCCCACGTGGCGTCGAAAAGGTCCAACAGCCCGCGTCGACGACTGGTTCGAGATGGAAAGCTTGGTTGAGTCAACAAGTACCGAGCGAGAACAATACTGTCGAAGTCGAAGCCTTTTGGCCTTAATAAAAGTTTTGTTTCAATTCCGAAGTTGGAGTATAGGAATAACATCCGAACCCAATGGCGGAAAAAAACAATCTGAGGATGGAGAGGATGCCCATGCGCACTGTAGTCCAGGGGAGGAGTCACCTATCTTGTGATACTTCGAAGACTATTCCAGGACAACAAGGTGCCATCATCCAGACCCAACACTAGGCGGCGATCTATGCACAGATATGAATTCAGCAGCCCACATTCCTCGAACACATTAATTTCCAATATTTAGGGAATTTAAATATTAAGCAATCTCAGAGCAGTCACAGGCCTGTTGGTGGGTAATTAAGTGCTGGCTCACAATGAAAAGCCGCTCACTAAGCCTTTGCTGCACGATTCCTTTCCTCAGTGGCGAGATCACGCTCCTAGTCTAATTAGACCTCGGCGCAATGTAATACATGCAAAAGTCATCTCATGTAATTTCGCATATTAGTAAACGAAAGGCCCGAGATTACACCATTATACCTCGCAATTGACATTTTGTTTGGGTAAACACCCTATGGTGAAAGGACGTTAACAAGGCGAACTAATCAAACGTGAACAGCTGGTGTTTACTGTCACTGGAAACTTGTGCTAATTTCTTCCCAGTAAAATGTGTCCTTGCGCCATAAACGGATTTAAGGACACATTTCACGATAAAAAAACAAGCCAAATAGCAGACCGGCATTTTGCATACTAATGCATAATTCTGGCCATTTCACATAATTTCCGCAAAGAATGCTATACGAGTTTTGCCCAGGCTTAGTAATGATACCACCCTAAACTATGATTTACCAATAATGGTGTCCTTGTTCGAGACAAGGGGGATCAACTAGAAACAGCTAATGCCTCATGAAGGTCACAGTGCTACAGTATGCTCAATTCTAATCAACCTGTATGAAGTGCGCTTCAAGTAACCCGCTTCTAGGCTCTTGCTCATTCGAAACAGATAAAAGAAAGACTAACGAGCTTAGTTTTCCAAGTGCCTGCTCTGTAAGTTCCTTCCTTAGAGACAGAAACGACGGGAGCTACTGACACAATAGCGAGTCGCACCTTTATTCAATAAACCTAACAGTTCTGAATTGTGTAGAAAACATGTTGTCCTCTTGCTGGTTTATTTGGTCTTCTGCGGAACAAGATGAGTATTCATTTAAGCTGCACAGGGCGAAGTAACACTGAACTGTCAGCGCCGCCTGCGTGCCAATCAGCAGTCACGAGCTGCAGCAGAGAGACCATGGCAACGCGAAGGGTTCAAACTTCAAATGCCCACAATTAAAATGGAAAATATTGTCGGTGTAACAACCACCATCCTTTCAAGCTTACTTTTTCAAGGGCCTGCTCCGTGCTAGCAGTAAATGTGAAACACCTGGCAACGTGGGCTCGTGCTCGGTAAGGTCTGTTCTTCATCACGAGGCCATGCCTTTGGTACCTCGCACTGGGCGCTTGGTACCAGTGGCGCGCTGGGAGTCAGCGTTTTCAGAGGTCCCGGTGCCCTGCTGTCTATGCCATGTACTTTTAAAATGCAGCACTTCCTTGGTTGAACACAGCTGCAAAAGCATTGCGATTGCATTTCCATTCATTGCATGACAGACGCCATTTTATGCTGTTTAGCGAGCCATTCAGGCAAAATCCAGCTCGAGCCATTCTAAGGGGCTGCTGGGGCAGAAACGGTCCTCATGCTGATGCTTTCAAAGTGCAGAGATGTCCCAGGTTACTGAAAAAGGGCGTACGTTGTGACAAACACGGTGCCAGATCCGGAAGGCAAGAGAGGAGTGCTCCACACCACCACATTTCTCCGAGGCGAAGCAGAAATACCTCCGAGAAACACAGCGTCATTTTGGGATTTGGGGGCGTGTTTTTCTTTCTCTCCTCTTCCCATTGGCTGGAATATAAAATTCCAGCCAATGGGAAGAGGAGAGAAAGAACATGAAAAAACACGCTCCCGAATCCCAAAATGACGGGGCTTAAACTGACAGACGGCCCTCTTCTCCAATAGCTGGCCTCCGTTTAGGAAGCCAGCCAATGGAGAAGAGGGACGGTTTCAAGCCCCACACTAAGAGACACAAGATCTTGCCGGCGAGACTGCGCAAGCGCAGCCTACGCAGGCCGAGACCTAAAAATCCTCCTCTAGAGGGTCTGAATAGAGTTGAACCCCATGGTATTACGCAGCTCTATTTATCAGTTGTGCAAACCCTACATTATTATCGGGGGTGGGGGGGGGGGGAGTGGTCTGGAGGGATATAATTCTGGCTAAGGCACATCTGGGGCATTGTAATCGTCATGAGGTGGAGTACTGTGTGTGTCATCATCAGTATCTGTGTGATGTGGTTCTATTTCCTCATCCTCACCCCCTATATCTTCATCATCCTCTTGTGGTGCAGGTGAAAGAGGAGGCACTGGAGAGTGTGCTGGAGAGGGTATAATGATTGCTGGTTGTGGAGGTGGAGAGAAAGGCCTCATAAGTGAGGTTGAGTCTTTGTTCTTGGTGCTCAGGAGTTTCTGAGGTGTCCAATTTTCTCTTCTTAGGTGGTATGGAGGTGACTTGGGCAGTAATGGGGTCAATATTGAGTGTTCTTTGCTTAGGATCCGGTAAATGTGGATGGAAAAGTTCTTTGGATCCGTTGTTTTTTTTTCGGGGTGAGGAATTCGGCTCCGAATGGTGTTTTGGCCTGTCTTTCTTAGCTTTATGAGGGGTTTTCCTCTCCTTTTGCTTAGGTGGAGTTTTTGACTCTGAAGATTTAGTTGTTTTTTCGGCTCGGGGTACTTGGATTGAATTTGCTTTGGTGCCGAAGAGTCTGGTACTTTTGGTGCCGAAGTTTCTGGGGTCGACGGGACCTTGGTTTTATGTTTCGGTGCCGAAGATAGTTTTTCAGCACTGTGGTGTGGCTGGCTCGATCACTAGCTGCCTGAAGGCTTTGTGGGCTTCGGAACTGGGCGCGGAGGTGGGGCTTCCGAAGTCTTGTCTCGTGTCGACCCAGACCCGAAGGTGAAGGTGTTACCGGTGCCTTTTGTGTTTTCAGGGTAGGGGTGTCTACCTTCAGTACACACACTGTTGACCTGGGGTATTCGTCTGGTCTTCTAAGCCCGAATCGTTGGCTTCGGAGACGCTGGCCTGTTCATCTCCTGTATCTGGTTCTGGAACTTCGGTGCCTGCCTCGAAGATATCTTCCGGCGCCGAAACTGTTGATCTGGACATTTTGTGACGCCAAGCTCGGCCATCAAGTATGGTCTTCTTAGACCTGAAAGAGTCACTGGCCTTGCAGTCTCGACTCTCGTGTTCGGGCGGAGACAAAGGTTGCAGACCCCGTGAAGATCTGTGCTTGGGAATTTAGCCCTACACTTGCATTTTTTAAATGGAGTCCTTTCCATATGCTGGTTGATGGCGCCGATCAGCCCAACGGCCCACGTCGACGACCCGATTCGAGAAGTTCTTTGGAACTGGATACGTGATGGGAGATCGCAATCGAAACATTACCGTCAATCGGTGAGAGTTTTGCACGTCAAGGGGGAATCGAATTGACGTCATGAATTTGCCCAGTGTTTGAAATACCAGCTGACATATTGTTGATTTAATAAAGCTTCATTCATTTTGAATAATAGTGTTCGTTGCATTTAAATAACAAAGTGCGACGGTAATTCATACACCCAAATATGTGGATGTAGCATTCCTGGTCATCACGCTGGCGTCTAACAGCCATCTGGAAGCGACCCGCGTGGGTGGAAGGCATGAATGCTCTGCATGACTGGATTAACAAAATAAAAGGTGAGACATGCGGCGCACTGTTTGATTTATTCGGGCCGGCCCGCATTAGCATTTAAAAACGCCACTTATTTGGTTGTTTTACTTTCGCAGAATAATATCGGATGATCACGAAAACAGACGCTTTCCAAAGAGAGGACTTATTTTTCAAAAGGCAGGATTAATCATTCAGGTAGGATTTATGCCATAATAGACATTACAACACTAAGTAAAACTCCCCTGCCTTCGTCAAGCATCGTTTAAGCGAATGCTCCCTTGTTACAGGACATCATTGGGAAATAAAACCGCATATCAACATATAAAAGGAGAGAGCAAATCATCCATATAATAAGGTATGCCATGGGGTATTTGGTAACTTTTTATTCAAAACGAGTGTAGTCCACCGCTTTATTTCGTACAATTGGTTTATTCTTTGTAGTAAAATCCCGGCCTCGCCTCCCCAGGATTGATTCAAGATACACTGGTGTCTTCTGTTAAGAAGCTATCAGAAGGTATGAGTTTTACCCTATTGTACCAAATGGAGCATGTTAAAGGGGAAATAGGAGCTTAAGTAGTGATGAAAATATTTTTGTTGTTTTAGATTGCTTCAATATGCTTTTACTAAGGAGCCCTGATGAAAGCCCGCAAAGGAATTAACCGTGGCCAGAAACGCATCGGCATATTCTTATTTGATATAAAACAAGCAAACTTAAATCAGGACATCTATATTGAATGTATCTGTGAATGATTTAGTTCCTCTGGTTGTACATAATAAGTCTTCATAATTTGTATAACCAAAAGTGATTTGTTCACTATTCATATGACATTGTGCAATTTATGATTGTTTGGAGTATTATTGATTTTGTCCATTGTAAATGTATATATGTGACTAATGTGCTTATACTTTGGTATTTTATGTAGACTTTGTTTATGTCTCTTTTGGAAATAAGAGAGTTTCCTATTTAAACCAAGAATTAATTAAAAAACAAATGGGTAAATAAACAGCCCGTACCACTAAAAGCATAAAGAGTGGTCTTGTTTCACAAAATAGTTTGGATTCCAGAGGCCATACATATGGCGCGCGTCCGACACGCTGCAGTGAGCAGACACAGCCCTTCACTCCGCGCCATCTTTCAGTGCACAGCGAGGGTGCCTGTCCTTGGCACACTAAACAGACAGCACGCCAGGGGGCCAGTGACAGCGAGAAGACACCATATAACCCCACTGAGGCTTGCCCCCTGACACACAGTGCTGAGGACCCACATACGAGGGTGAAGGGACACACACCTTCACCGCACAAAGACTAGACACCATCTTTCAGAGCACAGCGAGGGGGCCCATCACCGGACCACAGTGAAGAGACAGGACCCCAAGGGTCCAGTGACAGCGAGGACACATCACCATTCACTCTCCAGAGGGGCAAAAAGACACTGCCATTTACTGTCAGGTGAGAAGGGAGGGCGCTGTGATTCTAGAGGGAGAGAGCGTGTGTTTGTGCGTGTGAAAGAGAGAGAGAGTAAGAGACAGAAGTGGGGTGGTGGGGCGGGACAGAAGAGAGAGAGTCCCCTACACAGTACCATCTACAGTGAGCTTAAAGCACAAGTTTAATCTGTCAGTAAAAAGAGAGGTTCGAAGAGGAGACTGGCTCCTTCAATCCAGGCTTCAAATATATGGGGCATTAATTGGATCTAGTGGTAGAGTTTTTGGAACTTAAGCACCGAGAGGCGCTTGGGAAACGGATGGGAGGAATTAATAAGGCATTCAGTCAGTAGTTTCAGGATACAGTTCCGATTAAACCTCCGTGCTTGCATCGCATCAGTGAATGCTCTGCTGTTTTGGCAAGGGGTGTGTCAGGGCGGGAAAGGGGAAAATTACATGAAAAACGTCATGACGTCAACCCAGGCTTCGACAATCTGATGTACAGCTAGTTCCATATCTGAGATCGTGGGTTTATTCTCGCTGTATCGTACTAATTAAGTTAATATTTCAATTTATATTTGCCGTTCAATATCAGTGGGTGTGTTGAGAAGAAACCACTGATATGTGTAACTAGAAACAGCCAAAGGAAATCAGTGGTGCGCACGAGCAGCCCACCTCCCTGTCCTGCTTTCATTTAGTTGCTTCCCTGTGAAATGGATCCAAAAACGAAGAAGCCCGCAGGTGGTGCGCTCGTGCGCCACAGCGAGACGTGCTTATAATTATCGTGCCCATGTCTGGGCACAATAATTGAAACCACAGGGCGGCTGATGCGCGTAATAGACACCAATAGGCCGTGGGCGGAGCAATGCACCCGCCTTTGGCCAATTGCGTGCAGTCTTTCATAAAAAAATGCATGCAAAGGCCAATCGCGTGGGCCAAAAAGAAAATCACACACATGTGTGTGCGATTCCTAGGGCCGTTTTTAAACCCCCTCCAAGAGGTCTCTCACTGAGCGAGCAGTGCTGCGAACTGCAACACAGGCGAGAGACCTAAAAATGGTTCATCTGAACACAGTGGGAATCTAAAGGAATTTTGTAGGTGAGATGATTGGGAAGCAGAACATGGATGGGGAAATGTGCATTAGCTACCACTTTACGCTAACATATTCACATTGCCTTTTTAAATAACGCGAGAATTTCTTGTTTGTTTGCGTTCTCCTGAGAAAAGTGTTGTATCAACACACTAAAATAAAATGTATTCTTGACTGTCACTGTCAGGATTTGATAGTGGACCAATACCCTTTATCTCAAGGTAAGCAGTGGGAGAAAGGGGATACAGCACGCCAATTTCTGAAGTTCAAGCTGGTTCAAACGTGTGCTTGTCTGAGGGCCAAGGAGAGCGTACCAGGCGAGGACTACAAGGGGACAGTATCAAAAGAGAGAAGATATATAAACACAGATTGAGAAAATTATTGATCATTTTGTTTCAAGTAATGCATTGGAGTTTAAGTCCTAATACTTGATACTATTTTTTTTTCTTTTTTTATGTTTAAAGACCTTTATTGTACAGAATGCGTTATACACAGCATGTAGCTTACAACCCCTGGGGGCCTGCAGCGTAGAACAATAACCGTATAAAATATTGTCAAGTTAACACAGCCGTTCAGCCGACAACCCTGGGGTCCGGCGGCGCAATGCATACATAATATATCACACATCTTAATAAGTAAGCAGGCCTGTAAGGTTTTATCAATTTTGTAGTATAACAATAGTGCCTTGGCATCTTCACCATATGATTAGCAGTCCGCGCCTATGTACAAGTATGGCGGGTGGTTGTATCAGTAAGTCTCTCGTGGGGGCGGGGAGCATAGAAATTGAAGAGCAGTCCCTTGCGATACCGCAAGTGTGTTAGTAGATATGTGTCGGTATAGCTCACTGTGTCAAGAATGGGAGGCTCGTGTTGGCGGCAGCGTCCGGCAGGAACTGCCATGGCCATGGCTGATATGTTTAGTGATCTTGTGCATGTGGCGCCCCTCATTAGCGGTGGTGCAAGCGCGATGGCCGGTATCATAAAACACACCCCGGATCTATCTGCCCGTCTCCGGGCAGTACGTGCATCAGCCCTTCCCCTCAGGCCGTGCGTTTATGGTGCCATATTTTGTTGGTACAAAGAAGGGGGAGGGCTTGATATGTCGGCCGGAATTCGGAGTCTGAAGTCACTTGTGCAACACGTACAATGTCTTTGATAACGAAAAATAAGAAATCTGGTCTAGTTGGTAAACAGGACCAGCATATGTGTAAATACGTGAACCATAACAAGGGGGTATGTGAAGAGGACAATGAATGGGTAGATGCATCTACGTGCTTGAGAAAGAGGAAGGAAGCGTTGCAGCGTCAGTGAATGTCTGGTGGCTGGGAATTGGGATGGATCATGGTGGTAACTTGTTCGCGCGGAGGGGCTATAGCAGGGGCGCATTGATAACTTCTTCAGAGTGCAGTCAGTGCGGTGGTTACGTTCAGGACACATGGTGAGAACCTGACGTGTGGAAGAGGAGATAGGGCAGAGGGCGCTTCATCGTAGGCAGCGGGCCAAGCGGCGTAGACATCCCGGAGTGTGGGAGGTTCGCAGGTGGGGCGCAGTGTATTTGCTCGTGGTGTGGCGGAGATGCAGGTCCCGGTCTGAGTTTCCCCACCAAGGGGGGGGGGGGAGGGAAGGGGTGAGCAGTGGGCGCAGGCGCACTCCTCAGTGTCCCGTGCATATGTGTGGGGTTAGGATACAGACCCCTTCAAGTGATTCCTTGTTCCAGACATTTCTGCTGAAAGGACTGAAGGATGTCATCCCAGTGCTGTGCAATGGGGAATTTTCTAAGTCCCGCCGTCTCATCCCGTCATAGGACTGCGCTTTCCGCTCGTGCCCAGTTGCCGAGGGACATGTACCAATGCCGCATATGTGGGGGTGCATTGGCCTTCCACCACTTGGTAAGCAGGCGTTTGGCCGTGATTAGCCCTAGATCCCAGAACGGGACCGGTACCTTGTTAAGCTTTGTGCGCTTATTAAGTCCTAGGATGCAGGCCTCCAATGTCTTCGGCAGGTTTTCGTTGGTGCAGTGCGTGAGCAGTGCCGTTACCTCATTCCAATATTGCTGGATGTTGAGGCACAGCCAAAGCATATGCAAGAGGTCCGCACCCACCAGGGAGCAGCGTTGGCAGGCAGTGTCGGTGACTGAAAAATATCTGTTTATCTTATCGGGAGTAAGGAAGGCTCGGTGTAATATGTAGAGTTGTAGGACCTTGAAGCGGGGGTTGCGTGGGACGTTAACCGGCCCAGCTAGCACCATCGCCCATTCCTTGTCAGTCCAGTCTCTCCCTCTGTCCGCCGCACATTTCTCCCTCAGCTGCGAGGTGGAAGGTTGTGTATGAATCAGGAGGGCCTGCGCTAGCCAATGCACTATGTGGGAACCATTGCCCATGACATGGAGGTTCTGTATAAAGTGGTGTGTTGGTAGCTCCTCGGATATGTCGCCCCAGACGGCAGTCAGCGTGCGGATGAGGGACGCGTGCAACAGGAATTGTCCAGTTGGGAGGGTCATGCCCTCCGCGAGGTCCGCGAAAGAAAGGAGGCCACCGTCAGCGTAGAGGTCTCCCAGCTTTTCCACGCCCGCATGGGACCAGCTCTCCAGCATAGTGTCCGTCATCACTCCAGTTGCCCTGGGGGTACCCAGCAGGGGGAGTATCAGGACATACGGTACAGTCGCTCGGGTGAGCCGCAGGCATCGCAGAAAACACCTGCGCGCCACTGCCAGGTACAGCTGCAGGGGACGAGGAGCTTGGGTCAGTGGATGAAACAGAGTGCACACTTGTATCTGAGACCAGGTCGTGACGTCCGTGGTGGTGTCCCCCAGGTTTTTACCACTCACCCATTCCGACACCCACTGCATCTGCACCGCTAGATAATACAGCTCCATGTTGGGGACTGCCAGGCCCCCCCGAGTCAGTGGGCATATACAACGTTGTCAACGCCACACGGGTTGGCCTGCGTTCCAAATTAGGCCCCGGAGCAGGACCTCGAGGTCCCGGAATACCTTGTTGGGGACATAGGACAGGATGTTGGCAAAGTAATACAGGAGTCTCGGTAGGACTATCATTTTGGCCAGTGCTACACGGCTGGGCACGTTTAGGGGCAGAGTCCTCCAAAATCCAATTTGTGCTAGAATGGAGGCAAGCACTCGTATCAGGTTCCCCTCCAGGATATCCGCAGGGTTACAGTAAATGTGGATTCCCAAGTACCGGAACGTCGTGGGGTACCATTGACGCCTCTCACCACCGAGATAAACGTCGCTCTCGGGCGCGTCTGGGTTAAAGGAGTAGGCCCCTGACTTAGACCAGTTGACCCTCAAGCCCGACATCTCCTCGAAGGTGCGCAAAATGTCAGTTAGAGTTCTCGGGACATTAGTTAAGTCTCTGACATAGAGGAGGAGATCATCCGCGTATAGCGAGATCATGTGGAGTCCATCCGCCATCGTCTAATAGTTGATACTATGTCAATTATTTTTAGTGGTTGCTGTTAAAAGAAAAGGAAAAAGGAAATCTATAAAGGCTAAGGTCCTGACAGAATTATTTAGCCACCAGTTTTAGAACTTAGACTACCAAGTTTTTCGGGGGGTTTTTTAAGCGATGTTATGGTTAATACTTATATAAATGAAAAGAAAAAAACATGCAAACGAAGTCTAACATCCACATACCTATTTGCAATTAAAAAACGTTGTAACAGTTATGCTAAATATCAAATATATACAAACAGGAAATTACAGTAAAAAAGTTGACACTCCAAGGTAAAATGAAGGCACTAACCTTATTCTTTTGTAAAAATTTGTTCCTGCAGATTAGAATTTCTCGCAGCCACTTGAGAATTTCTGTGCTGTTTTGATGGGTGACTACTTTATTACAGATGTAAAAAAGCATGTGTGAACTGCACAAACAAATGCACAAATTCAATATGGGTTAGTTTTTGCTCAGTTTAATTTAGGAATGTAAATATTATCATTGAGTGGCGTAGTGTTGCCAAGTACATCAACATCCTTGCATAAACTAAATACATCATCAAAAAACTATTATTTAGCTGGAAGATACTATACAGATCACGTGAGAACTTTTTAAAGTACATTATCTCTGAAAGACCATCAGCCTCATACGATCAAACAACCTTATAATGGGTTTAATTCTAAGGGCACGAAACGGATGTCTGTGACCAAGTCCTGAGTACTAACCCATACACTTACATAATATCACACTCCTTACTCAATCAACCAAAATAGAAACATTACTAAATACAAAAAAAACGCCACTGTGTCCATTTAAGAACCTCTGTACATCCAAAAACCAGAGGCCGTTACTAGGTTTTGGACCCTTTCTTTATAGAATTAACAGCCATATGCATAATAAATTAAGATTTTCAGTTCCCGTGAAGAACAGGGCCAAAACAATTAGTCCCAGTTTGTAGAAAGAGTCTGTCCTTCAGACATATAAACACTTTTTTTGTGTGATAAACAGATGATCGCTTGCATTAAAGGCACGCACCGTTTCAATACTCATCCAAGATGAAAAGCCATCCATGGAAATTATGCTCAATTCAAGTGAAGACATATCAACATATTTCAGTCTTTGGCATCTTGCAGTCCCAGTTCACCATCCAACTCTCGTGTGGGGCATTTTCCTCATTATTTGGTCGAATGGATATCGGGGTGGTGTGTATGTGTTTGTTAGTGTGTATGTGTATGTGTATGTGTATGTGTATGTGTATGTGTATGTGTATGTGTATGTGTGTGTGTGTGTGTGTGTGTGGTTGTGTGTGTGTGTGTGTGAGAGAGAGAGAGAGAGAGAGAGACTGCGTGTGTGTGTGTGTGTGTGTCTGCGTGTGTGTGCCTGCGTGTGTGCCTGCTGTGTGTGTGTGTGTGTGTGTGTGCCTGCGTGTGTGTGTGTGTGTGTGTCTGCGTGTGTGTGTCTGCGTGTGTGTGTCTGTGTGTGTGTGTGTTTGCCATAGCACACAAGTAGCAGACCATTCCTTCGACATACTGCTCCCTTTCTCTGCCAACTCTTGAGCCAGCATTTGGCCGTAATGAACTCAGAACGGGGGCTGAATGTTTGAATAATTCAGTCAGTCAGTCAATTTTCTTTATTCGATTATTGAAAATCATAAAAGAACGAGCAATATTACATATCACAATTTCATTGAAGCACAAACATTTTTAACAAATTTTAAAACATACAGTCATTATTATAAAAACATTTAATCTACAGTACGACATACATAAATATATTAAAAAGAGCTAAGAAGAAGGACTTATTAAAACACAACTCATTTAGATAAATGGAAAAAAGAGGAAGTTCATTTTTCAGAGATAAAGTGCCTGTGCCTTATGCGATGCTTGTTTAAACGTGCACCTGCAACTAGAAAACTAGCGACTGAGAAAGCAACTTTAACATTAGGGAGAAGTTGCAAAAACAACAGGGCTGGTTTAACCTGGATAAAGCCCTGGTTACGTAAAATAGGGAGCAGATAACTTTTCCTGATCTCAGTGTAATGTCCGCAGAACATGATAAAGTGCATCGTGTCCTGTGTTTAAAAATGGTCACAGTCGCATGGTTCAGCATCATCAGGTCTAGACCAAATTCTAAAGTTACCCAGTACAAAATGAATTAAATCAAAGCGAAATCTCGTTAAGAGAAAACGATGATAAGAATTTGTAATCAAAAGGAGATAAGGTTCCATTCCTGGAGCAGAGGAGAGCATGCAATGTTTCCTGACCATAGGTTTTTTTAGCTCTACATCTTCCCTCTCCATGGCATATAAGTTTTCCAAGGTGTTTTTGACTGATTCTAAATCTTCATAAGTTATCCCGTCTGGAGAAGAGAAGAGCTCCGGGCGGCCTGCCAAAGTAAGCTGCGTTTTGACATATCTTAACCAAGGAAGGTAGAGGGCTCTATCCAGGGCTAAACAATCTTTTAAGATGGTGTGATTTAGAGTGAGCTCCTGGTTGAGCCATATTTTTATCCAACCAATCACTGGGGCTAATTTTAAAATATCGGAGATATAGCCCAGGCCTAACTCTGTGTGTAATGCAAAGGTCGGAGTTGATTGGGGAACAGAAAGCAAAGATCTCAAAAATTTATTTTCTACATTCTGTATTTTAGCAGAACTAGTATATCCCCAGATAACAGAGCCATACTGGGCAACTGACCAGCATTTAGATTTATAAACTTTGATGATACTTTCCATGGGGCGGGCGCCCAGTTTTTTGGCAAACCCTAGCAGCCCTGCGGCCGCTCTAGCGACAGCGCTGCTTTTGGCCAAAAGCTGGGGGCCCCAAGTGCCCCTATCGTCAAAAGTCACTCCTAAATATGGAAAGGAGGGGACTCTCTTGACCTCCTTTCCCGCACAGAAAAATGTTAGCGACTTTCTTTTCCTGCCTCCGGGTCCAGCAATCATTACGTGTGATTTATCTGTATTAATTTTCATGTCCAGTGACGACATTAAAGCCCCAAAAGATGCAAGGAGTTTATTTAGCGCAACAACGGAGCGTGCCAGAAGGACGGCATCGTTCGCGTACAGGAGTACAGGAATCTTTGTCTCACCTGCACGCGGAATGTCACTGTGGGATGTTATCATTACTGCCTCAAGATCATTGATGTATAGAGTAAAGAGGAGGGGGGCAAGTATACACCCTTTCCTAACCCCCCTCTCTGACTTAAAGTGACAGGTGCATCTTCCTTCCCTAGTTACTCTGACCGAGGTCATAAGGTCCTTGTGTAGCTCAGCCAGGTATTCAACCAAAGGGGGGTCAAGGCCCATGGCCAGGAGGATCCTCCACAGCTTTGCCCTGTTGACCAGGTCAAAAGCTGATGAGAGGTCCATGAAGGCCATGTATAATGACCCCTCCTTGGCGATCACGTATTTGTTTAAAATTAATTCTAAGTTAAGGCACTGATCTAAAGTTCCTCTTTTGGCTCTAAAGCCATATTGTGCATTGGATAAAATGCCCTTACTTTCTAAAATCAGGGTCAGTCTGGATAAGAGGACTCTCCCCAAAATTTTTACACTCGAATCAATAAGGCAAATCGGCCTGTAACAAGCCGGATCTGTCCTCTGTCCCTTCTTAAAAATTGGCACTATGGTCGAGTTTGCCCAGCTAGAGGGAAAGGTAAATTCCCTTGTAGCATTAAAAATATTAGTTAGGATCTTTGAGCTAAAATCAGGGGCGCTCTTAAAAAAGTCTGCCGGCACCCCATCTGGTCCTGGTGCCTTTTTGCAGAGTGTATCGTTGATAGCTTTTTTCACCTCCTCCTGGGTAAAAGGAGAGATGGAATTTGACGATTGAGAAAGAGGTAATACACATTCTGTGGTCGTATTAGTGTGGCTGTAAATATTGCTAAAATGTGTCACCCATTGTTCATCTGGGATAATACAGTCCGCTCTTTGATGATCTAGTCCTACAAAATACGGGTGATTTATCACTGACCAAAATTTGGCACTGTCTTTCTGTGTCTCAGGCAGTAACAGATTATTCCAGGCTTCCTCTTTTATCTCAGATTTCCTCTTTCTAATAGCTAGGTTATATTGTTTCCCTAGTGATGCTATCAATACTCTGTCTCTAGGTTTGTTCTTTAAGGCTTTAAGTAAAGTTGAATGGGCCTTGGAAAAGTTTGTATCAAACCATTTAGGGCCCTTCCCTTTGTCTTGTTAGACTTTGCCTTCACAGTCAGATCTGTATTGACTTGGTGACAGATAACACTGAAGGCCTCAACCATAGTAGCGCTAGAGTTGTGGTTGTCTAAACAAATGGCAACTTCTCCTTCGACCTTGGCCAATGTATCTTGTAAGAAAGTTATAGGGGTAACTTGGTCCCATTTAAGCCTTCGGTTTTGATCTCTCAACACAAGGTCTGTTGCACAGAAATTGTCAGACGTCCTATTTCCCAAGACTCCCTGGGCTAAAACCTCTAAAATCACGGGATTGTGATCACTAAAAACAGAAGTTATTACTTTATAAACAAATACTTCAGATAGAAATCTAAAAGATACGAAAATATAATCGATAATTGTGCCTCGGTCCTTGCCCTCGTATGTCGGCAACCTCGAGTCATTAGAGCAGGTACATGATTCATGAAGGTTGAAGGTAGCCAAAAGCAGTTCCAGAGCCTCACCACTAAGTGTATGTTCAAAGTGCGGCGTAGGGGAGTATAAAGAAGATTCCTCTGGTTCTCTTTGACAACCCGCCTGGCAAGGGTGAATGTTAAAATCTCCCATGAGGATCACCTCATACCCATGGGAACTGTTCACAGTATAAGTGGATGAGAGATCCTCTAGGGATACCAAATGCTCGGTAGGAAATTGACTGGCTGGGGAATTATAGAAATTTATAAGTAAAATAGGATGGGAGTTTGGTGAGGTCAATTCAACCATTAGACAGTTTTTAGAATTAGACTTAATGTACCTTGGTTTTCCTTTAACATCCAGTGAAATATATGTAGCCAACCCTCCCCTTGCTCTTCCTGCTTTACTGGGATCTGCAGGTACATAAAAATGAGAATAGCCATCTAAAGCCAAACAATCTGATGTTTCCCAAGTTTCCTGGAAAGCAAGAATATCATAGTTTCTAATTAAGTCCAGCCAATTCTTATCTTTAAGTTTAGCTCTAAGCCCGGCGATGTTCCAGCTCATAATTCTGCAAGCCCCAACGCCTGCAGAAAAGTGAGCTGACGGGCCAGGAGCGGGCTGTGGACCCTCAACATCATTGTCTCCGGCTGGCAAAAGTCAGGCGTTTTGGTCCATAAAAGAAAGTGGCGCAAAGCGGTTAAAAAGTTCAAGTGGCTGTGTAACAGGGTTAAACATTGGAGGTTGATGACGGTGAACTGATGCGTTGTTCCTTAGATCTTGACCCCATCTGAAGTGAGAGTCCCAGTTGGTATCCCACCCTGGGGCAGGGGTCCTTGGGAAAGATACGTTCTGCTGTTCCCCGTAAAAAAAAATTTCAAGGTAAGGGGAACCACAGTGCCTCTTCTTCGTTGGGGAGGAAAAATATTTGCAAGGATATTGGGAAGAACGTCTGGATTTGAAAAGCTCACCGCCACACAGTCCCCTTTTAATTTTTTTGGCCGATTTCCCAGCCAAGGAACCCTGGTTGCAGATTTAATCACACTTGCAAGATGATGTTTCCCCCCTGGTGCTAGCCGCATATTACTAGTTAACCAATGTAGGGCTTTGCTGCAGAGTGAGTTTGAACTTTCCGCTATGCCCCCTTCCAATGGGGGAACATTTGCGAGGACCAAGACCACAGGTGTGGCCTCGACGATGAATTGCAGGGGATCCGTAGAGTAAGTTTGAGCTTGTGCTTGTATTTGTGCAGGGGGAATGTTAACCAAGGGAGTTGGATCTGTTAAAGAGGGAGTTGGATCTGTTAAAGAGCATGCTGGTATGGAACCCTCATTTATAGCAGTTAGGGTTGGTTGCGGTGGATTCTCCCCAAGCAGTTCTATTCCATCTCCAACGCCCATATCACTTCCTGCTTCAGCTCCTCTAGAATTGTTACCTGGATGAGTAACTATCGTAGTTATTTTTTCAATGCCACTTGCAACTGTGTTTTGGAGTGCACCCAGCTTCTTGACCTCTGCTTGCAATTTATCAATCTTGGATATGAGAGGTTTAACAATGGTGTTGATTTTCATCTCAATAAGATCAGCGATTTTATCAAGTAGGGCTTCCTCAGAGGAACAGATAGGATGATCCTCAACATGAATCACTTGTTTATGTTTTGGGGTGGTTGCCCTCTTCCGCTTTGTCCCTGAGCGTAAACCCCCCCGCTTGGAAGGATTCTTTGTACATTGTCGTTTGGGTCTACCAGCATGTCCTATGAGAGATTGGTCTAGGACGGAGACCTGTGACTGTGTATCTTGCTCAAGGTCGTGATCAATATCATTGTCTGTGTTACCTTCAATGGGCAAGCCCTCAGAAGCCGGGGTTGCATTCTCCGGAGTTCCAGGTATAACTTGGGATATGATATCAGCAATAGAGTCTGCACTGTGAGCATCCTGCGTTATAGTTCCGTCAGACAGAATAGAAGCAGATATAGGTGGTGATGGGCAAAGCAAATCAGGAGATAGGCTCAGCCCCAATGACTCCCTCCTTTGCATGTTGATTTTCTGGACAGTCTGAACCAGGTAATTATTAATCTTGTTTTGTTGTACTCCGACAAGTTTTTTAGACATTGCTCAGACTTTAAATAATATTTAGATGACACACAAATGACTTACTTGAAGGTAAATCGCAGAAGAGACTCCTACAGCGTTTCTGGCCCTGCCCCTGCCTCCTCCTGCCGATGAGGGCCGTAGAGGGCCCGCCCTTTGCCCGGGCTTCGCCCTGGGCGTCCCGCCCGCGTCCCGCGACGCGGGTCTCCTCCTCCCTTTATGCAGCTTTCTGCGCTCTGCTGGCGCGTTCCGCGTCACTTCCACGCGCCACCGCGAGGCCTGCCGGGAGTTGTAGTCCTCCCGGAGCGGCGGCGCGGTTTCCAATGCCCGGTTATGACTCTCGGCGGTGGCGGCTTGGGCGTCAGCTCTGGCGAGTTCTTTTGTGGCCTGGAATGACTCTCGGCGGTGGCGGCAGGTAAGTAAGTCTTTTAATAATTCATTACCATAGGTGTCAATCTGTCCTCCGATTGCTTGCTTAGTTTACCATTATTATAGGGGCCACCCATATGCAAACAGACTGTTCTTGCTACTTAAAGGTTGACAGTCCAGCCAAACAGCTACAACACATTTCCTCTCAAGGGGAGTGCATGCAAGGGAATGAAACTGGCACCAATTAATTTAAACAAATTTTAATTTCTCTGTGAAGTGAGATTTCTCAGGTGCAAATATTCCCAGGGGAGGGCTCCACTGCACCGTGTTTCACAGGTACTTGAACTGCATCTCAACAATGAAGCCAAGTAAGGCTGAAACTGGCCTGGGTTCACTTCACACGTTGTATGGCTCTGCAAAGCAACCTCTAAAGTTAGCTGTCCCTTTCAGGGTTGGTTCCAAAGTTAATTTGAAATTGGTTCTTTTCCATAGGTCAAGATACAGTGAGCAGAAGACAATTGAATGTTCACAGAGTAATTACAAATGGTTAAAATAATTTCAAACATTTCCGTCCCTCATCATGCAATCTCTGCCTTTCACTTTGACAAAATGTTGCAGAGGCCGAGGCCTCTTCCCGAGGTTTTTGTTATTCCTTCTACAGTTAGATTTTGAAGGTTTCTATCACCCTTAATTGGTTCGGAAAAATGGATGGAATACAAACGTCTAAGTTACACTAAATGTGGCAAGAAGGCTAGGGTACAATCAGAGCATGTCCTTCTTCACAATGTAGTTTGAACAATTATCAACAAAAAACTAACCATCCACAATACTATTTTAATACCACAGGTCAAACCACTTCAGAGCCAAGGCATCAAATACAACATTCAAGCCACACAACATACTATCTCCTGAGAGTACCTACATATCTGTACACAATATTGTTTTGTGAATGCGTCTAAGGTCAAATGTAGGTAACTTGTAAATTTCTTCAAAATTGATATTTCATAATAAATGCCTTATTGCAACCTTGCTTTGTAAGTGGATATAGAGCAGGGTGAAGGTTGCAAACAGGTTGCGCACAAGACAATCCATTGAGCAATTTCAGATTTGGAAAATGCTTTCTCTTTGTGTGGTTGTCAAAGAGCAGCAAACAGTTGCTTCATAGACCAGAAACATTTAGTATCGTCATTATTGCACGCGATGCGTGGAATGCCAGGGATAGGGAGCCCGCCACTTCCGCCGTGTAGAACACACTGCTATCCTCGGGAAGCACTCCGCACGCCAACACTGCCTTCTACACGGCCCTTGCTGATGCTGTTGCTACGAACCATACGTCAGGAGCCCGCGCCAGATGGGGTGCTTCAGCAGAGCCCTGGACGGACTTCCCCCAGTGCATTAAGCACATGTTTGCGTCACTTTCCCCCGAATGCCCCAGCTGTACATTACCATGTGATGTGGGGCAGCCCGGTGCTGCACCCAGCCTGGTAGGCGGTGACTGCCACGGTTGCCGAGCTGGCGGCGCAAGCCTACATCAGAATCATGCTTGCTGGGGCTACGCACCTGAGTGAAAGGTGACAACCACCCCCACAGATTCATTGATCTGAACTATGCTTTATTCAAACGACAGGTGGCCATGGTATGGAAGGCACTTGCTACCCAGTCCCTTAGCGCTGGCTTAAAGTTTTGCTGACAGGGACACGGGGGGAGGGCCACACTCAAAAACAAATCCTACTGAGGGGTGACACCGGCAGGGGTGGGGAATGGTACGAAACCTTCCTACTTACCCTAGAGGCCAAAAAAGAACATCCACCTTGATGAACACCTACATGGCTCTCACACTTGTTAACACACACACACACACATGGTCTAAACCTTCATCTAAAATCAGTTTACTTTTGGGACATTGGCTAACACCAATTTCATTAAAATACTGGTGCCTACACCCAGACCAAATGGTAGGATCTGAAAACTAAAATAACCCTGCAGTATAACAGATGCCTTCAGATGTATCCGGATGAAACCGGACAAGACGATAAGCAAACACCTGCTCCAGAAAGATTAACACATCTGCTTCGCCAAGAAATTCAACCATCTCCCTCAATGAGAACATTTTCATATAGTCATTCTAAGTAACAACTACATGTGTCAACCACTCATGTAGTCTTCACAGGTTCAATGATCCTTTCAATGAATACTCTCTTCAGATACTCTGCAACAGCTTTCATGCAAAAAGATTGTGCTCCCCATCAAATGAAGTCTAAGTCTTAACCAAACTTGTGATATCCTCTCTACTCACACATATAAGCTAACACTCACAGACACATGCATGAACTGAAGATACCATGCAGTATTAGTCCTTCCAAGCAACTAAAATTACACATTTGGTTTTCTACAACCAATTCATACATTTAGTAAAGTGTGACTACACTTCATTGAGACAGAGTCATGGCATACATTTTGGAATTTTTAGGGGTTTAAACAATGTACGTTCCTTTGGTAGGCAAGTGTTTCCTGGTAAGAAGACTGCAGCTCTTACTGCATCCTCGATTTTTATGCCATCCGTTTAAAATAATCAGTTGGTCCCACTCCAAGACAATCATTACTAACGTTTAGAGCAACAGCAAACATGAACTAAGCTACGCAACAGAAATAATAAAGCTACAAAAGTCACAGGGGATCAAAAGAGAAGTAAAATGATTGTGAAAAAGTATTGGATGCGATCATGAAAATAGTGCACACAATGAAAATATTAAGACAATGTAGCACAACTATAACATATTTCAGAAATTTATATACTGCAAGAATGCATTTGTATCAAAGGTATCTTAATGGTAAAAATACAAGTAACTAAATAGTCTTACATAAAAAGAGGAAACTGTTTCGGTTGTCATTTTCATATTCTAAAATACTAAATCACTTACTAGCTCACTTTCAAATGCATTTTAATCTCCCTACCTGATTTCCCAAAATGTTTCAATGGGTGCGTCTGGATTCCATAAATCAATGTTCTCTGGCTGATGAAGAACTAGCAAAGCCTAAACAGAAATATTTTAACAATAAGCAGTCAATTTAGGAAGTTGATTATTTTAACTGTGCTCAGCAGAAAATGAGGCAAATCAGGATAGGAAGAAAAAAACAACACAGCCAAGCATGTTAATGATGAAAGAAACGAGCAAATGGCATACATCCAACTATAGTATTTGACATCTCAAATGTAACACTATGATGCTGCTCTACAATTGAAGGTTACCCAAAACCTGTAGCCCACCTTTAATGGGCAGAAAGAGGCTATGGTTTTAAAAAGTGATCGGTGGTTAACCTCGCCAAGAAAGTGTTGGCTATCTATTTGGAATTGAAAGGAGCATCTGAAGCATTAAGACATTATAAACTGTTCTTTACTGGGATTTTTAAATTATTCATGTATTGTGAAATAGAATACAGTTACACCTTAGCCCTGTCCTGTGCACGGAGCAACGCTTTGCAGCACGTAACATCACAATCGCAGCTCACAAAATAAACAGGGAGCTGATCTAATTCCAATCAATGATGTGGAAGTGCTGCAGACTATTAGGGGGAGTTTACTTGATGGGTCTTGTGTAAGCTCACTATGTCCATGGTGAGGGAGGCACACAGTGAGAACATCCAGCTGAGCACTATTTATGGATGGTGCAGGGACAATGTGCTGCGTAACTTACACATGGAATGGTGTGCATATACTATTGACCTACGGTGGTCTTTAGTCCAATGCGAGGTCTAAGGCTAGCAATACAATGTCCCTTTGGGTGATGGGCCCTGGTCTGAGCCGTGGAATAGAATATTAAATCTGCTGGTACTCGGAGAAGAACCTCATCGACATTCTTGCTTTAAAGTCTGTGGCTTAAAGTCAGTTGTATCAGATTTTGCAGCTCTGTGATTCCTCACTTTATCGGGCAACAGTGTCTTGAGCGGTTCCTTTCACACTGGTAACAGCATGTGTTGAAATAGCTCCTCATTGCACTGGTCTCAGGCTGTGCCGTTGAAAGCCTGCTGTCTGGCCGGTATATCACAAAACATTTAGAAAGGTGTAACTTCCAAATATCTATAACACTAAAAGCATTAGACCTACAACGTAGGCAGGCTTGTAGTTTCTGGTTCCAATAAATCCAACAAAATTATAGCTACTTCCATTGATTATGACAATTTTCATAACACATCAAGATGATAACTTACAGATATGTAATCTCATATTGCATACAATAGCACCAAGGCAAAAATAACCATTGTATTAACAATATGACTTGCATCTAAAGGGGGACTGAGGTCTAGTACCTAGCCAGCCATCCACATTTGCCTACTTTGGAAATTACACCAAACAATTAAGTGTTTTTTATCATGGTTTAAAAAATAATGAAAAGGTTAGAAAGCAAGTCTCCGCCAAGTCTCCGCTGCATAGTAAACGCAAAACATATGTAAGAATTAAAAGAAAACTCAAATGAACATATCTGGGGCTAAGGAGAGTACATAGAAGTCTCTCTTGTGTTTGAGACACTGTTAAGATGGCTGGTAGGTGGTATAGTACATTTATTTATATAATTTCTAGAGTGCACTATCACCTGATGGGTATCCTGGCGCTATTAGTGACTTGACATAACATACCTCCTTTAAGATCCTATTGAAGCCAACCCCTAGAACCTGGGAAATAGCCATGTTTTTAAATTCCTTCTAAAAAGCAGGAGGTCACTGATTTGTATCAGCTCAAGATGTAAGGTGTTCCAGAGCTTAGCAGCAGCGACCCCAAAGGATCTACCACCTGCTCTAACTTTTTTTAATCTAGGGATTTTTATCAGTTTTGTCCCAGATGAGCGTAATGTTCGAACAGGATCATACCTCTCCAATATGTTTTGAAAAGAGGTGGGACCCATTCCATGCAAGGCCTTAAATACTAAGCAGAGTGATTTAAACTGGATTCTTTGTTTCACAGGGAGCCAGTGACACTCCGCCAAAGCCAATGAGGCGGACGACCTTCTGGAGCATCCTAGTACTAATTTAGCTGCAGTTGACTGAAGCCTCTGCATCCTAGCAAGAAGAAACTTTGGTGACTCAAGGAGCAGGGCATTGCAGTAGTCAACTCTGCTAAGTGCAGTACTCCGAGCCATCAATGAGAGCGCCAGGGGGGGGGAAGCAAGGGAAAAATCTTCCTTAAAGAACGGATAATAGCCAGGCAAGAGCCTACAATTTTCGTCACATGCGTCTCCAAAGTGAGATTACAATCAAATGTCACACCTAGGTTACGGACTGACTTAACAGGCTGAACCATATTGGGGGGGGATCAGAGGGCCATAAATTACTAGGTAGCCCAGAACGTATCCTTTCCGTGGCACAACAAAGCAACTCCGTTTTAGACGCATTAAATTGCAGTGAGTTATCCCTCAGCCACAATGTTGTGTCCCGCAGGCAACTATGAAACTCATCTAGAGAGGTTGAATGAGCTCCCTCCAGGGAGAGAATTAATTGCGTATCGACCACATAATTAACAATCTCAATGTTATGACGCTTGATGACCACCATCCGGGGTTTCAAGTAGATATTAAAAAGAATAGGGCCCTGTGGCACGCAATGCGGGACCCTAGTAAAGCCTGATTGGAAAGGAGAGAGGGATACTGCCTGCTGCCTACCTGATAGAAACAACTGAAACCACTTAAGGGCACAGCCAGTCTCTCCCACCTCTTTAAGTCGTCTCAACAGGATTTCATGGCTAACTGTATCGAAGGCGGCAGACAGATCAAGCAGAATAAGTACAGCTGCCTGACCCCTGTCTGCCCGCCCCCGAAGTTCGTCCATTACGGTTACCAAAGCTGTTTCAGTGCCATGGGCTGGTCGAAACCCAAACTGCACCACCTTCAAGAGCTTAGCATGTTCTACATATTTAGATAACGTGCTACTCACCACCCGTTCCACTATTTTAGCAGGGAAAGGTAGGAGGGAGATGGGTCTGAAATTTTTAGGACACTCCGGATCGAGGGAGGGCTTCTTGAGCAAGGGTATCACCAATATCTGCTTCCACTGAGACGGCACCACCCTATCAGTGAGAGACTGATTGCAAATCAGACGGAACATGGGAAACAGCTCTGCTCTGAATTCTTTCCAGATCTTACAAGGCACCGGATCCAGGGGAGAACCAGACGCAATACCATCAGCTAGTCTATTAAAATCCTCTGGCTCCAAAGACGGAAACTCTGAGAGAGACCCCGAGGTAGCCCATTCCAAGTTGACAGCGGCAGCCGCACAGCAACTGACCTCCATGTCAGGCAGTGACGCATTCACCCCGACAGGAGAAAGGGGGACCTCACCCAGATCCATGATAATGTCATTGCCATTATCATGTAAAAACCTGGCTAGCTCATCACAAAGATTTTGAGAGGGAGAAATCACATTTTTGGAACAATCTGGGTTGGTCAAGCTATTAGGAATGTTAAAAATGCTTCTAGCGCTGTTAGGGGTATTAAGTATCAAGGTGGCAAAATGGTGGGCTGTAGACCTATTAATCCTCTTCCTATATTCTGAAATCTTTATTCTCCAGGAGAGCTTATCCGCATCCTGGTACCCATGCCTCCATTTCCTCTCAGCCCGTTTACATTCATGTTTCAGGGTTTTCAGTTCCTCGCCTAACCAGGGAGCAGAGGGTCTACCCCTGCTCCGAAGGATCTTTAGGGGAGCAAGAGAGTCCAGAGCCAAGATGATTATTCTGCAAAAAGCGGAATAGTTCTGTTCCACTTGAGCTTCTGGGGAGAAGCAATCCTCCATCCTACATATGTTGAGTGCAGCCAATAAGGGTTCTTCTGTAAATCATCAACTGTACACAACGTTAGTGTGTCTTCATTCGGTGCTAATGTAGGATACTGTTAATCCCTGGGGTGTATAGCCTTTTTCTTTCGCTCTGGACTGGGCTCGAGCATACCCAATGGTTATTTACACTTATTATTTGTCAATGATTTAATTAAAAAAATGTAAAGAGCTAACACGATATTTACCTCCATTGCTTCTTCTGCGATTTCTGGCATGTTTGACTGTGGAACTAGTTGCATTAATCCTGTGATTAACTCAGTAGTGCTATCAGAGCCCGCCTTTCCTGGATTCTGCAAGATAAATATTATAAAAGTCATGATAAGGTCAAGCATAATCTTCATATGCTTAATGCTTGAAGGAAATTTTAGTATAACCTGTGGTATACAAAACAAAAACAAAGAATATATACCATACCACACATTATGGACAATAAAAATGCTGTAGTTAAAAGAACAAAGGGTCTATTCTTGAATAATTCATGAGAAGAAATAAAAAAAACTGTTTGCTTGAACAATAAACATGCTATTACTTAACCTGCAACCAAGAGGTAAATGGCAGAACAGATCACATTGATCTGCTGCATAAATGAATACAAGATTTTAGTTTAATCGGCAGGGTGAAAGCCATTTGTCCTTATATCCACATGAAATAGGGTTCTTAGCACAGGCAGAGGACTGCTTGAAGGTAAAATGCAAAATACAAGTCTTAGCTATAAAACGAAACAAATCTGTAAATATAAAAGACATATGGGGTAGTGTTGCTCTAACAGACAATACTTTGCTCTCTGAGAATGTGAAAATATGGAAATATCACAACTAATAAAACAGCAAATTTCAAGTAATAAAAATAACCAAAGATTCTCCCAAAGCTTCCAAATTTAAAATAAAATAGAAAACATATGCATAAGAACCATTTTCTTGGCTCCATAGCTAATCTCAAGGCATATTTAAATGAAATAACTAACAATTAGTCTTTCTTCATAGAAGCCCAAACCGCACTAGTACTGCAAGTCTTGAGTTTCATAAATCTGATTATAGCCCATTTTAGTTAATAAGAAAACAATTGAATATTTCCAGAGTATGGAAAACCTAGTTAACACTTTTCATATGCAAAGTCACAAGTATGTAGATTTTTTGTTTACACTTTTTTTGTTTTGGATTTTAAGAAAAAAGTAAATACAAATTTTATGGAACTGCTTAGCTGTTAGATCAAGCATGACTGAGGATATTAACTTTAGGTATAATGGTCTAAAGCGTATGGATCCATATTAACCGCATCGCTGCTGCGGTGATTTTTGCGCTGTGCGGCTGTTTTCAATTAACCGCGATACATGAAGAGCTCAGCTCGTCATCCGCACACGTCACCCGTGGCTGATGACGAGCTGAGCTCGTCATCAGCATCGAAGGGGTTAAGTAAAAACAACTAACGCAGGAAGCAAAGTTTATCAATGGATTTCTTTCTACTGTGCAACTATCGCCCAAATGACCTCGGCAAAAGGACAGAGGCACAAAAAGAAAAAATAAGGAAGGCACATTTTATCGGATGAGTAAAGTGTTCAATTATTTATGAAACAATTAGTGTGAAGAGATCTGGCAGAGCACCATTGGCAACTTATTCCATAGTGTGACTGCTAAAGCTTTAAAAGATCTATCTCCTGATCTCATCCAGGAATATCGAGGGGTCTGGAGAAGCAACTTGGTAACTGATGGCATGGGCCGGTCAGAGTGTAGTGATCAATGGGTAAGACAACAGTTAAAGAACTGTATTACAGAAGGTCGGAAAGTCAGGTACAGAGTCTGAACTGGATCCTCTTTTTGACGCAAAGCCAGTGAAGGGACATACTCAAGTTTCCACAGTTGCTATCCACACTGTCATTTTCTGATGTCTTTCGAGTTTAGTAATCCGGCATTACGGAGAGCCTGGTGGCTACAAAGTGTTTCCATAACCCAGACAGAAATGTACAAAAGAAATTATCAGTGTGAAACAGTTGATACAAATAAGAAATGGGAAAATCTTCTTAAAAGGTTGTTAGCAGGCCAAAGCAGTAGGCTCCAGCTTTATTGATTTCAGAATGAAATTCGAGATCTTGCCTAATCTAGAAACTATGGTTGACCTGCTGGTCAAAGTCATCTATGCACATGAAGGAATATGCTACTTCCCAGTATTAATATGTGCTTGGCATGTAGGGCTGCTGACATTCATATCTGTGCATAGATCGCCGCCTAGTGTTGGTTCCGGATGATTGCACCTTGTTGTCCTGGAGAAGTCTTCGAAGTATCACGAGATAGGTGACTCCTCCCCTGGACTACAATGCTTATGGGCATCTTCTCCATCCTCAGATTGTTTTTCGCCATTGTGGCAGAGATGGTGTTAGTAAAGTAAGAGATGGCCATGCAAAAGATAATGCTGCTGCTGCAACAGGCACCGGGGAGAAGGGCGGGCGATGTGAAAGTCAGCAGCCCTACATGCCAAGAACAGGTGCATACTGGTAAGTAGCGTATTCCGTTCGAGGCATGTGGGATGCTGAATTCATATCTGTGCATAGACTGTATAGCAGTATCTCCTCTAGCGGTGGTTACCTGTGCCAGCTGCAGCAGTTTGAACGAGTTTTGAGGACAGCCTGGCCTACAGCAGCTTGCTGCTTTGCTTGCACATCTATACAGTAGTTTTTTGGGAAAGTGTGTATGGTAGTCCATGTGGCTGCTCTACATATGTCTTCAAGAGGATTATTCCCTAGGAAAGCCATGGATGCCCCCATTTTGCACTTAGAGTGTGCTCTTGGGGGGACAGTTAAAGTGCGTTTAGCCTTTTGATAACATATTTGAATGCATTTAACTATCCATCTGGCTATTCTTGACTTTGATTTGGGATTCTCTTTATGTTGTGGTGAAAAAGCAACAAATATTTGATTTGTTTTTCTAAATGATTTCGTTCTGTCCACATAATAAAGCAGGGCTCTCTATACATCCAGTGTGTGTAGGGCTCTTTCAGCTACTGACTGTAGATTTTGGAAGAACACTGGCAGTTCTATTGATTGATTAATATGGAAAGTGGATATGACCTTTGGCATAAACTTATGGTTTGTTCTAAGTACTACCCTGTTAGCATGTATCTGCATGAAGGGTTCTTGAATTGTTAGTGCTTGTAGCTTGCTAACTCGCCTGAGTGAGGTAATGGGAATCAAGAATGCCACCTTCCATGTTCGAAATTGCAATTCGCATGAGTGTAGAGGTTCGAAAGGAGGTACCATAAGTCTGGTAAGTAATATATTTAGGTTCCAGACTGGGGAAGGTGGGGGCTTTGGAGGAATCACCCTTTTAAGACCCTCCATAAAAGCCTTGATTGCTGGTACTCTAAACAGTGAAAGGTGTTGTCTGTTTTGGAGATATGCTGCTATAGCAGCGATGTGAAGTCTTATAGAAGAGTATGCTAGGTTGCATCTTTGAAAATGCAATAGGTAACATATAATGTTTTGTATGGAAGCATCTAATGGGTTGATTTGGTTATTGTTGAAGTAAATAACAAATCTTTTCCATTTAGCTGCATAGCATGCTCTAGTAGTTGGTCGTCTTGCCTCCTTAATGATGTTCATGCAGTCTGGAGGTAAGTTAAGGTATCCAAATTCTAAGACTTCAGGAGCCAGATCGCTAGGTTCATCTGATTGGGATCTGGGTGTCTGATTTCTCCATGGTTCTGAGTTAGAAGATGGGGTGCGAGATGAGGCGCAGCCTTTGATGAGGAACTACTGAAAGGTCCAGCTACGTTGTGTACCATGGCTGTCTCGCCCATGTGGGAGCAACTAGGATCATTGTGAGTGACTGTTGCTGTAGTTTGCGTGCCACCAGCGGAATTAGTGGTGCTGGGGGAAAAGCGTACGCAAATCTGCCTGACCAGTTCATCCATATCGCATTGCCCTGTGACAGCGTATGTGGGAACTTGGCGGCAAAGTACTGGCATTTTGAGTTTTCTTTTGTGGCAAACAGGTCTATCTCTGGGTGCCCCCATTTTTGGAAGAATGGCTGGAGAACTTGGTGGTGAATCTCCCATTTGTGCAGTTGTTGGCTGTGTATGCAGAGCAGATCCGCTACTTGATTGTCCTTCCCTGGGAGGTGTTCTGCCAGGAGAAAGATTTTTGGAATTGCCCACTTTCATATGCTCTGTGCTAAGTGGGACAGCTGTGGAGAGAGAGTGTTCCTCCCTGTTTCTGGATATAGTACATGGCTGTCATGTTGTCCGTCTGGATCAACACAGTCTTGTTGTACAAGTATTTCTGGAATACTTTTAGGGCTAGAAATATTGCTAGCGACTCTAGTTGGTTGATATGCAGTTTCTTTTGTTTGATTGTCCAGAGCCCTTGGATTGTGTATTGAAGTAGGTGGGCTCCCCAACCTGTCAGCGATGCGTCCGCTGTTAGTACTAGTTGTGGAACTTGCTCTTGGAACAATCGGCCCTTGGAAAGGTTTTGTGGGTTCCACCACTGCAGAGAGTTGTAAGCGCGACTGTCTACCAACACTCGGTCTTTTAGTAGTCCCTGAGGTTGGTTCCACTGTCTTGCAAGGCACTCTTGCAGTGGACGCATTTGAAGTCTGGAATGGGGGACAATGAATATGGAGGAGGCCATCATGCCTATGAGCTGCATGAATACTCGAGCTGGCAAAGAGTGTTGTGGCTGAAATTTGCGAATGAGCATCTGCATGTCGGCTATCCTCGTTGAGTTTGGATATGCCTTTGCTACTAAGGTATTTATAGTAGCTCCCAGATATTGTGGTGTGTGGGATGGTTGTAGATGCAATTTTGGGTAGTTTACTGAGAAACCCAGGCTGTGTAGCAGCTGGAGTGTTTGAGACATGTCTTTTGCACACTGTTTGTACGATTTTGCTTGTATTAGCCAATCGTCTAGGTATGGAAATACGTGGATGTGTTGCCTCCTGAAATGTGCAGTTACTGTCGCTAAGCATTTTGTAAACACTCTTGGAGCTGTGGTTACCCCGAAGGGTAGAACCTTGAATTGGTAGTGTTGACCTTCTATTGTGAACCTAAGATATTTCCTTTAAGCTGGATGTATAGGTATGTGAAAATACGCATCCTTGAGGTCCAATGTTGCTAGAAAGTCTCCTTGCTGAAGCAACGGGAGCACTTGCTGTAGAGTGATCATATGGAAGTGCTCAGACAGTATGTATTGATTTAGGGGACTGAGGTCCAATATTGGTCTGCGAGACACGCCCTTCTTGGGAATAAGGAAGTATAGTGAGTATACTCCTGTCCCTTGGTGTTGGAAAGGGACTGGCTCTATGACTCCCTTTCCCAGCATGCATTTCACCTCTTGTTGTAGCAGGCTGATGTGTTCTTTGGACATAGGACGGTATCTGGGTGGTATGCTGGTTGGAGTAGAAGTGAGTTCTAGGCAATAACCATACTTGATAATTTGTCTCACCGACCTGTCTGTGGTAATTGCGTTCCAGACTGGTAGGAATTGTTGGATTCTGTCTCCGACCGGTGTTAGATGGTCTGGAGGTAGTGTGATAAAGTCACTGTTTTGCGGCAGTGGAGGCTCTGGTATTATTGCCTCCACATCCTCCTCCCTTGTTATCATTGCCCCTATAACCTCCTCTGTTGGAGCCTTTGTTAAAGGAACCTTGGACGTTGCTTTTGTATGTAGACGAGGTTTGTGAATTATTGCCTCGTGTAGCTCCTCTGTAAGAGGAGCGTCGAAAGGAACCTCTGTGTTGTTGATACTGCAATGTTCCCATTGATTTTGCAGTTTCTGTATCTTTTTTCATTTTGTCTAAAATGGTATCGACTGCATGGCCAAAAAAGAAATCTTGATTGGTTTAGAATGGTGGATTGCACCTCGTGCTTAAAGCCAGAGATGCGTAGCCTTGCATGTCTTCGTAGTAAGACGCTAATGTTAATGGACCTGGCTGCAGTGTCAGCTGCGTCAAGGACACATTTAATGGAAGCATTTGTAATGAACTTTCCCTCTTGTATGACATTAGCTTTGGGCTTAGTGAGGTTCCGGCAGGTGTTGCATTAAACTTTCAAGTTGGTCATACTGTGCTCTATCGTAACGAGCTAGTAGAGCTTGTGTGTTTGCAATTCTCCATGAATTGGAAGCTTGTGATGCTACCCTTTTACCCGAGGCCTCTAGTATTTTAGACTCCTTAACAGGAGGCGGAGCTTCTCCTGTTGTCTGTGAGTTGGCTCTTTTGCGTGCGTTAGCCACTCCCAGTGAGTCTAAAGGTAACTGGGCCTCTAATATAAGTAGGCTCTGTACGGGCCGCTCTATATTTCTTTTCAATCGTGCCCTGGCTGTATCTTTAAATAGATCTGGCGCGTGTTTTAGCACCCCTTTCAACATAGGGAGTGTCCTGACATTTTTCTCAGAAGTAGGAAATGTGTCAGGGATGGGATGTGTGTCATATGGGTCATTCTGATCTTCCCATGAGTCATCTTGTGGATTAGGATCCTCTGGATAGTTATAATCATCTTGAGGATCTTCCCCTGTGTTATCCTCATTGTAATCTGAGTGTGTAGGAGAGTAAGGAGCAAAAGGCGTAGTAGGCATAGAGGGATAGAAAGGAGTGAAAGGTCTATAGGGAGAAGTCCCAAAGTCCTTTTTCTTTAGAGGAATGTGGGAATGAGAGTCCATGTCCAATGGTCTCTTCTTCCTGTGTAGAATTGTGACTTTACCAGTCTCAGGGTATATATACTGATGTTGGATCTGGATGGAAGAGTTCTTCTTCCACTGTCCGTGTGTCGTTGAGTTCTTAGGCTTAGTCTTTTTTGGATCGACTTCTGCCTTCGGGTCGACAACCTTTTTTGGTTCGAGGACTTTTGGTGCCTTATTGCTCTTTTTCGGCTCGGCCTTTTTGTTCAGGTCAACGACTGATTGCGGATCGACCGGATCTTTAGGTTCGATACGCTTTTTATGCTCAACAACTTTTTTAGGTTGACTGTCCTTTGTCGAGTCGATTACTTTCTTCCGATCGGCTGGTTTTTAAGGAGCACTTGTCTTTGTTTCTATGCCTTTCTTCGGCTCAATAGCTTTTGGTGGGACCTTCTTTGGCTGGACCACCGACTTCGGCTCGACGCTGATCGGTTAGATGGCCTTCTTTGGTACGCCGCCCTTTGGGTCGACAACCTTCTTCGGTTCTGCGACATTCGACACAACGGCCTTTTTCAGGTCTACGGCCTTCTTTGGTTCAGTGCCCCTCGGCTCGACAGCCTTCCTCGGGTCGATGCCCTTGGGCTGTACGGGCTTTCTCGGGTGACGCCCTTCGGGTCGACGACCTTTTTGGGTTCTAGAACCTTCTTGGGGTTAATGTTACTCAGACCTGAGGTCTCTGAAGGCTTAATTTTAGTCTTCGGAGCCGAGCCGGAAGGCGGGGCTTCTGAATGAGTCTTTGGATCTAGGCTAAGGCCTTTAGGGGATGCCTTGACCGGAGCCTTCGGTAACGGGGTAATAGGTGTCGGGGGCAGTGTACTCACGGTTTGCCCCGGTGGGATCTCGTCATCGGAGTCTGAGCGGTCCTCGACGGTGACTATCTCTAGATCCAAATCTTCTGCTTCTGGGAGTTCTTGTTCATCATCGAAGATTTTGTCTGGTTCCGGTGCCTGTCGCTGCATCTCTTGCCTAGCGGCCCGTCGTATCCGGATGGTTTTCTTCGACCGGAATTGGGCACAGGCTGGGCAATTTTCTTCTTTGTGGTCTGGTGATAGGCACTTGTTGCATACTGTATGTTTGTCATTATGCAGGAATTTGGACGCGTCGATGACCGGGTCGAGATGGAAAGTTTGATCGAGTCAAGAAGTACCGAGCGAGAAAAATACCGTCGAAGTCGAAGGCCTTTATAAAAGTTTTGTTTCGATTCCGAAGTTGGAGTATAGGAATAACATCCAAACCGAATGGCGGAAAAAAATAATCTGAGGATGGAGTAGATGCCCATACGCACTGTAGTCCAGGGGAGGAGTCACCTATCTTGTGATACTTCGAAGACTTCTCCAGGACAACAAGGTTCAATCATCCAGACCCAACACTAAACGTCGATCTATGCACAGATATGAATTCAGCAGCCTACATGCCTCGAACATCAACATTCTATCCTATGCAGATGACACACAACTCATACTCTCCCATCCCACACAGAAAATCCCCCAGACAAAACAGCTCAAATCTCTTTCACAAACCTTTTTCTTAAAGTAAGAGATTAAGGAAAGTATAACACCACCAACTGATCCGAAAAGCCAAGAAAACAGCATTCAAGGATCGACTTGACAACAACGCCCACAACAGCAAGGAACTTTTCAACATCGTCAAGGAATTTTCCAATCCCTCGGCCAACTCCAACGACATCACCCCCTCTCAAACCCTCTGCGACTCCCTAGCCTCTTTTTTCCACAACAAGATTGCAGACATCCACAACAGCTTTGACAACCAACCTGGAAACCAACCCACCCTACCATCTACTGACCATCCTCCCCCCGTGAACACCCTTAACACCTGGAACCCAATCTCCACTGAGGACACCATCCGCCTGATGAATTCCATCCACTCAGGATCCCCCACAGACCCATGCCCTCACCACATCTTCAACAAAGCAGACTCCGTCATAGCACCGCACCTCCGAGACGTCATCAACTGCTCCTTCAACTCCGCTACCTTCCCAGAAGTCTGGAAACACGCTGAACTCACCGCCCTTCTGAAAAAACCAACAGCGGACCCCACCGAACTAAAAAATTACCGCCCCATCTCGCTTCTTCCATTTCCGGCCAAAGTCATCGAAAAAGCCGTCAACAACCAGCTCGCCGCTTTCCTCGAAGCCAACAAATCCCTCGACCCCTCACAATCTGGCTTCCGAGCAAAACACAGCACTGAGACCGCCCTCATCGCAGCAACAGACGACATTCGAACTCTACTGGACAATGGAGACACAGTCGCCCTCATCCTCCTCGACCTCTCTGCAGCATTCGATACAGTCTGCCACAGCACCCTTCTACAGCGCCTCAGAAACATCGGAATACAAGGAAAAGCACTTGAATGGATCACCTCCTTCCTCTCCGGAAGAACACAGAGAGTCCGCCTCCCACCATTCAAGTCCGAGGCCACTGAAGTCATCTGTGGCGTACCACAAGGATCCTCACTCAGTCCCACCCTCTTCAACGTATACATGAGCCCCCTCGCGGCCATCGCACGCCAACACAACCTCAACATCATCTCCTACGCGGATGACACCCAACTGATCCTATCACTCACCAAAGACCCCAACACCGCCAAAACTAACCTACACGAAGGAATGAAAGAAGTTGCCGAATGGATGAAACAAAGCCGTCTGAAACTGAACTCAGACAAAACAGAAGTCCTCATCTTAGGTACATCCCCCTCTGCTTGGGACGACTCCTGGTGGCCGGAAGCCCTCGGAAAAGCACCCATCCCGACAGACCACGCACGGAACCTTGGCGTCATCCTGGAATCTTCACTCTCAATGAACAGACAAGTCAATGCTGTATCCTCTTCCTGCTTCAACATTCTTCGCATGCTCAGAAAAACATTTCGCTGGATCCCCTCCGAAACAAGGAAAACAGTCACCCACGCTCTGGTCACGAGCCGACTGGACTACGGAAACACCCTCTACGCAGGTACCACCGCTAAACTCCAGAAGAAACTCCAACGAATCCAAAACGCCTCAGCCAGGCTCATACTAGACATCCCACGCAACGAACACATCTCTGGTCACCTTAAAGACCTCCACTGGCTACCCGTCAATAAGAGGATCACTTTCCGACTGCTTACCCACGCACACAAATCACTCTACGACATCGGCCCAGATTGCCTCAACTCTCGACTGTCCTTCTACACCCCCTCCCGCCAACTACGTTCTTCCAGCCAAGCCCTCGCCACTGTACCTCGCATCAACAAGACCACCATGGGAGGCAGATCCTTTTCATACCTGGCTGCTAAAACATGGAACTCACTCCCCGCTTACCTTCGCCTCACCCAGAACCACCTAGCGTTCAGAAAGCAGCTTAAAACGTGGATATTTGATAAATAATCCTCCTCCCCTTCCTAAGCGCCTTGAAACCCTCTGGGTATGTAGTGCGCTATACAAATTTTTGACTTGACTTGACTTGACTTAACAAAAAAGCCCCTTAGGCTGCTATTACAGGAGTCTACAATAATGACTGACTTTAAGGGCCCAGAAACCACCTGCATCCCTTCATGCTTAACAGATGGCAGTTGCCTCAGTTCTTTTTGACGAGAAGAGTCAGTGATCGGTAAGTCCAATAATATACTTTGCTATGTCTACTTTACTTTAATGGAGATTCCCCCAAGAGAGAACCAGGATTACAGGTAAGAATCCACACCTTCTCTCCTGGGGGGACTTCCCTTAATAGTAATTAACATGTGAATCCCTACCAATAGCGGTGGAAAGAACTGAGGAGAGAAGATAGGACTTGATTAAACAATTACATTTCCAAGGGAGGCATGTCCTACTTAAGCATCTGCTACAGTATCCGAATCCAAACAATAGTGTTTGGTGAATGTGTGAACAGATCTACATGTGGCCGCTTTACAAATCTCATCAAAGAGGCTGTAGCTGTTTCTCCCCCAGTAGAATGGGACTCCGGTCTAGCTGACAGAGACCTGTTGGCTTTTTGGTAACATAAAAGTATGCAGGAGGCTATCCATCGGGAGATGGATTGTTTGGAAGTGGCTAAGCTTGTACGGACTGGGCTATAATTGACAAAGAGTCGGGAGGGCTGTTGAAAATAATGCCCTCTAGACTGCCGTCACTGCAGGTATGGCAGCTGCTGTTGTGGCTGCTTGGAACCCAGGTACCAATGAGGGGTTTGAACACTAAGCGTAAAACCGGCATTGATAAGGTCTATAGGAACACCTCTGCTCTTTTGGTCTGTCGAGGCCGACAGCCTTAAGAGTCTGCATTTCAGGCTTCATGCGAGCCATCTCATCTGTGTAGCAGCTGAAGAGTGTAGACACAGACAAAGAAGGATTTAAGACTCTGACTTAAGAGACGTGACATGGAACCAGGACTGACGCCTTAAGGCAATGCCATTACCATATTCACATGCCACTAACAGGGAGGAGTCCGCTGCAACACTGAAGACTTGGCTGGACACCATGAGGCTTTCATTGACAATCTCCACAAAGTCTTGCCTTCTGTACCTGGTAAGATAGTCTGCAATCTACTGGACAAAGCCCCAGAGTGTGCTATCATATCTACCCAGGAGGGCAGTAGCACTGGTCGCTTTCATAGAGGTTGCAGCCATGTTACAAACCTTGCAACCCACAGAGTCAATTTTTTTTGCTCTCTTTATCAGGACCTGAAGAAACAGGGGTGGTAGCATAATGGTTCTTGGCTGCCAGGAGGACCACAGAGTCAGGAGGGTGAATCTGATCGGAGGAAAAGAGGATCTTGCTCAGCAGGCCTATATTTTTGCTGTAACATCAAAGGAGCTGTTTTGGGCTCAGAAAGAGTTCCATCCCTGGATCCAAAAGACCGGGTACCAATGGAAGCAGATGTCTTGAAGCTGAACGCTGGTGTAGTCTCTCAAATATAATAGTTGTGGTAGGTTTGGGGACCGAAAACTGAATATAACATTTTGCCAAACCTCGCACCACAACCTTACATGTGGTGATGTCATCCACCAGAGAGATGCAAGGTGAATCAGATAGTGACCGCAAATTTTTCTCAGTTGATGTAGAAGAGGACATGTGTGTCTCGATCGATGTCTGTAAGTTGGACGTGTCCGATGGCTGCGATGGGGTAAGTTGAGGAGGATGAATGCCTTGAATGATGCTTGTGGTGGCGTGACCGATGGCGATCTGGAGCACGATCTACTCCTTGGCAGTGCTACAGGTGGAGGTACTAAAGGAGTATGCCCCAGAGGTGGAGGAGGCAGAGATGTTAGTGGTGGTGGAGGAGAATCCGTTAGTGCCATCTGAGAAGACGAGGGTTGGGAGGAAGAGTCGGCCCTCGAGTACTTCGATTCAAGTGACAAACAATGTTCCCTCTAATTTTTTTCCTCTGTGTGCGGCAGTGTAGGGTCTCTGTGCGCTGCAGCCATGGCTATGTGCACCAGGAACCAGATTGCGCGTGTGTGCAGCGCCAAATATCCCTTCAAACTTTTACTTAAAAAACTGAAAAGACTGTGCATTTCCACACATATTAGTCAGTTATTTGGAGTGAGAAGGATAGCGGAGGGATAGAAGGGGAAGAAAGGTTTGCATTCATATAGCACCTGTTACCCCTAATGGATGTTAAAGCGCTTTTCTGGCAAGTAGCACGCTACTCCGGAACCCATAAAGTATTATTGTTGAAAATTAGTATAGTGAAATATGAAATAATTTGAGTGGTGGAAATGTTGTTCAGTTATTTGGATAGAGAAGGGTAGGTGGCGGGATAGAAAAGGGAAAGAGGTTTGTATTTATATAGCGCTTGCTACCCATGATGGGTTTTTGAAGCGCTTTTTTTTGGCGAGTAGCATGCTACTCTGGAACCCATAAGGATTAATTTTGAATTAGTATAGTGAAATATGAATGCAATTTGAGTGGTTCTATGTTAGTCAGTTATTTGGATTGATCAATCTATTATATTTAATAACTGCTGGGTGGGGTACAGTGATGAGATGTCTGTGCTGAAAATTCTGCTTCACAGAGCCGGCGCTGTAGCCAAGCAGTCTCTCCCTTCCCTTCTTTGTACGCTGTGGGGTTAGGCATTTACCTTGCATGGATGGAGTGTGTGCTTCTTGTTCACTTATTTATGGATCATTTTTGGCTTTAGTAAGTGTGGCATATAGATGGGGGCATCACTCACTTTCTGTCATAACATACATCCCCGCCTTTGTTGCCCAGTTGTTGCAATAAGACAGCAATAGCAAACTGGCCATGAAGCGAGTCACTGCTGCAGCTGAACATATTATAGGCCTGATGCTTCCCCAATTACCGCACAACACTTTATTGTTTCATTTTTTTTCATTTCAGGTTTTCACAATATTAGCCACTTCTGTCTGCAAAGACCATTTAGAACTTAGGTCTGGCTGTGAAGTGTCCAAGATGGGAGATAAGTTGACCTTTCTTAAAATACCATGTATCACCAATCTAAGCCTTCCAACCAATATCCTGCCCTTATGTTTCACAATTCCATGACTTCATCCACCTTTAAGTTGCTGTATCTATCTGTGGTGTCCACCAGGTTCTGTGAAGCAGAATTTTTTGTCCACGTTTAGAAACGGTGATGGCAGGGACAGTGTTGTGAATTTGTGCTCTATTCATGTAAAGCGATGCAAGATGTAGTGTAATACTTTTTGAGGAACTGTTACATGTGTTTGTGACTCTGCCCTGAAACGTCTAAATCCCTTCCCTCCAAAGTACAAAATAGGAACCGCCTTTTCTATTGTTCCTAAATGTATATGAACACGGTCCTAATATTCTCGTATTTTAGATTGGGCCAATTCACAGAAGCTCGCAAGAGTACCCCTGCACTTTTACTCATAAATGCTTTTGTGAGTCGCCCCCATAGATGAAATGCTGATTTTAAAATGCTGGTGAAATTGCTCTGAGGTGTGTCTAGTCGGCCAAAAATGCAGCATTTACGTAAGTAACTAGTCATCTTTGTTCAAGGATATTATTATCACATAAACAAAAGCTGTCCTGAAAACGGGCCTTGCACTGGCTTGACTTCTTCCACACTTTTCTTTCACTGCATTAACGCCCTGTTTCCTGCCTGCCATTAAAACAATGTTTAGGGCTGGCAGGAAAGCGGAGGTAACGTTTATTTAATACCCACAGCGGAAACATGTGACCTCTGCATATTAACAGTAATGTATACACAGATGACCACGTCTCTAAGCGCATTATCAACAGTAAACAAGCATTGGAAATGCAATAGGTCTCGCAGCATTAGAGTTAGTGCTTTTAGAATTGTTTATGGGTTTTTTTTGTAAATCTTTAGCATTTTTGTTTCCTGTAGCCAATGCTAAAGAATTACAAATAAAAAAAGCCATAAACAAATCTAAAAGCTCTAACTCAAATGCTCCGAGACCTATTGCACTGAGTGAGGGTGAGTGAGAGTGAGGGTGAGTGAGGGTGAGGGTGAGGGTGAGTGAGGGTGAGGGTGAGTGTGGGTGAGGGTGAGTGAGGGTGAGTGAGGGTGAGTGAGGGTGAGGGTGAGTGAGGGTGAGTGAGGGTGAGTGTGGGTGAGTGTGGGTGAGGGTGAGTGAGGGTGAGTGAGGGTGAGGGTGGGTGAGGGTGAGTGAGGGGTTGAGGGTGAGTGAGAGTGAGGGTGAGTGAGAGTGAGGGTGAGTGAGAGTGAGGGTGAGTGAGGGTGAGTGAGAGTGAGGGTGAGTGAGGGTGGGTGAGGGTGAGTGAGGGTGAGTGTGAGTTAGGGTGAGGGGTTGAGGGTGGGTGAGGGTGAGGGGTTGAGGGTGAGTGAGGGTGAGTGAGGGTGAGGGGTTGAAGGTGAGTGAGTGAGGGTGAGTGAGGGTGGGTGAGGGTGAGTGAGGGTGAGGGGTTGAGGTTGAGGTGTTGAGGGTGAGTGAGAGTGAGGTGTTGAGGGTGAGAGGTGTTGAGGGTGAGTGAGGGTGAGGGTGAGGGGTTGAGGGTGAGGGTAGGTGAGGGGTTGAGGGTGAGGGTGAGTGAGGGTGATGCTGAGGGTGAGTGAGGGTGAGTGAGAGAGGGTGAGTGAGGGGTTGAGGGTGAAGGGTTGAGGGTAAGTGAGGGTGAGGGTGAGTGAGGGTGAGTGTGGGTGAGGGTGAGGGGTTGAGGGTGAGTGAGGGTGAGGGGTTGAGGGTGAGTGAGGGTGAGGCGTTGAGGGTGAGTGAGGGTGAGTGTGGGTGAGGGTGAGTGAGGGTGAGTGTGAGTGAGGGTGAGGGTGAGTGAGGGTGAGGGTGAGTGAGGGTGAGGGTGAGTGAGGGTGAGGGTGAGTGAGGGTGAGTGTGAGTGTGGGTGAGGGTGAGTGTGGGTGAGGGTAAGTGAGGGTGAGTGTGGGTGAGGGTAAGTGAGGGTGAGTGTGGGTGAGGGTGAGTGAGGGTGAGTGAGGGTGAGGGTGAGTGAGGGTGAGGGTGAGTGAGGGTGAGTAGGAATAAACCCTGGGTGGGAACGATTACCATAGAAAGTGACAGCGGTTTAGACTATTTTTCAAGCATTGCTCCTATCATTTTTGCGTTTCCTAGCTAGGTGTCCAAGAAATCTATAGCTAATGACATTCCATTAACTTAGTAACCGAATGCCCTGTAGCTGTGGTGTCACACCAAAGGAGACTGCACAGCAACATGAAGAGAATCCTGCAATGTCCTAATTATGGCCTCAACGTGCACGCTTCTTTCGCAACAAACACATGTATAATACCCCCTTAACGGGTGAAGCTGAAAATGCATTAGAAATAATTTTATGCAAATAGGCTTGAATGTAAACCGAGCCAGAGTCCACCTCTAACCTTCATGGAAAGAGTCCACCACTCATGGGATTAAAAGAGCTCACGACAATCACCACAGAGCCATGGGCAGACCTAGAGCAAGCGATGAAATCCGGAACTCAGCTCCACACAAAGACACTCTTCAGTGTGTTGTTGGCACAGGGCCGGCAAAACACTTTGGACTGATTCAAAGAGGGGCAATGCTGCTTAAGCGCTGGCATGTGATTCAAAATAACCACGCTCTCCCTGTCTCCATACCCCCACTGTAAACACACATCTGCAGCAGTACACACAATGTGAACGAAGAGGGTGCTGGGAGAGAGGAGGAAGCCAGCCATCTTTGGTGCAAGAATCTACAAAGCCGCTACACCATTAGCAAATCGAGTTTTGTTTCCAAATCGCTGCTAGGCAGTGCCGATTCTAGCCTGGCGGGGTCAGGCTGATGTAATCCAATACAGATTAAAATATACATACATGCAGACCTCCTCGATGATGAGCTCGTGAAACAGAGTGAGGGGGCGGAGCGGGGGTGTGGGAGGAGTGCGGGAACAGACGCTGTCTCCATACCCCCACTGTAAACACACATCTGCAGCAGTACACACAATGTGAACGAAGAGGGTGCTGGGAGAGAGGAGGAAGCCAGCCATCTTTGGTGCAAGAATCTACAAAGCCGCTACACCATTAGCAAATCGAGTTTTGTTTCCAAATCGCTGCTAGGCAGTGCCGATTCTAGCCTGGCGGGGACAGGCTGATGTAATCCAATACAGATTAAAATATACATACATGCAGACCTCCTCGATGATGAGCTCGTGAAACAGAGTGAGGGGGCGGAGCGGGGGTGTGGGAGGAGTGCGGGAACAGACGGGAGGGGAGGAGAGTAGGAGGAGGAGTAGGGGAGGCACGGCCTAGCGGCCGTGCAATCAAGAAGTGAGGGGGCGGGAGAGTAGGCAAGGCAGGCGGCTGGGGCATGTGCACGCGCTTTTAAGCTCAATGCGCATGCGCATTGAGCTTAAAAGTCACGGGCACTGCAAGGAATCGCCACGATTCCTTGCAAGTTAGATAAAGAGTGGATGAGCCCCCATAGTCTCGCTTGCTCGATGCGCATGCGCATCGACAGGCGAGACCTAAAACGTTCTAGAAGTCGCAGCACAGGGGCCAGGGATTGAATGAGAGTGTAAAAAGTAGCTTCATTTCAGGCGCAACTCGGTCCCTTCCTCTAGAAGACAGGCACGTATTCCTGTGAAAAAAGAGAAGTTATGTGCAGGATAATCAGCAAACAGCCTCCCTACCCCCGCCACTCACCTTTGTTCCACTGCTGCCAGCAAAGCCTATTTCCAGAAAGGCTGAACAAAAACGCATTGAGATAGGGAAAAGCTCCTAGCATGGTGGGAGGAAGGGAACCTGTAAGGAATTGAGAGTGAGGGGAGAGAGCAACACAGGAAAAACAACGTTTTTGCCCCAATGAAATGACCCGCTGGAGTTACGTGCGGAGTGCAGGAAATGTTACCTCCTCACCCCCTCTCAGCTATTTTCCTAATGCTGCCAGCAGAGAATCTTTCTAGAAAGGCTGACCAAGCACATAGCTGCCAAGGTTTCAGATTGCCATGTGTGACATTTCAAAAATTTGAGTGAAATTATGAGTGACATTTCAACGACTGAGTGGCACTTTCTCGCGAGCAAAATTCATGCAATTAGTTACTCTACCTAACCTGTTGTACAATATTGCAAGCATGGCATTGATGCAGTGCACCAGAGCATAACGTGCGCACTGCTGAACATTAATAAAAATAAACTGTGACTGACATCTCATCACCGGCGTCGCGTGCGCAGCCAGCGCTGCGTGGGGGCTGAAACTTTACTTACTACTTGTTGACAGTGGACATATATTATGAGGCACTATACAAAACAAACTACAACAATGGGCCCTTACAGCCACTCGGCCAATGGATGTTACGCCCTTCTGTCTAGTCACGTTTCCAAGCCTGGCGTTCTGGGTGAGGTGCTGCTGGGTTCTTCCACTGGATAGACATCAGGTTGACCGCCCAGACAATGATTTTAGGAGACATTTGGTATAACTCCAACAAGCAAGGACACCAACGTTTTGTATTTGCTTTTTTTCCTTCTCATCAGACTTTATCGCCATAAGAAAAGGGGTAAATCGCTTGGTTAGGCTCTATAGATTAAGTAGCGTACATGTTTTCTATCTTAAGGTGCTGTATTACAAAGAAAGAAAAATCTCGATGCTGTATTAAAAAAAAGGAACAAAAAAAAACTCGAGTTTTACATATTGTCCCATTTCTAGAGCTCTCGAGGTTCACTCTTGCCTAGCCCATCCATACCAGGTTTCAGTTTGGCATTCTGAGACTTTTAGTTTCAAGGTTTATTTTGTAATAAACAATACTACAAGTCCCAGAGTGCACAACAAAAGCCCGGACTGGATTGGCGGACCATGCACGGACTAGGGAAACTGGAGCTCTGCATTTCTTTAACCATTTTCGAATAAACACGGTCAATGTCCTCGAAACGCCTAAAACTAGTATTCTCTTGAACTGCCCTGTGAAATATTCCCCCCACTACACCCCAACCCACACGCCAAAACTCCACCTACAATGCCAATAAAGCAGCCTCTAAGCAAAACATTTTTCAAAGTTCTGTAACAATAGAGAACCCCCTGCTCCGACTATTACTTTTACAAAGAAACACAGCACTACCAATCATTCACCTCAGGTGTGCACAGTATCAGCTGGGAAAACAGCAGCAAACTGACGGTGATCAACAGCGCCATCATTAAGCCAGTAACCGAACGAACAGCTCTGTGTCTTGTCTTCTCCCGTCAGATTCATTCTGACAGTGGTGGGTTTTTGGCTACCGAGGCAGTTGCCTCATTACTCCATATTCATTTAGAATTTTTTAGTCGCTGTTTAGGTTGCCTTATTGATGTGTGACCCTTTGTCACAGTTGAGGTTGTATCACATGGTCAGCTCAGTGATGGGCCGCGGGGAGCGGTCAGTTGGGTTTGCAATATTGTCAGCATGTTTCCTCAGAGAGTATCGTCTTTGTCTATCAAGTACCTTCGGATAGTTTTGATTTTCGGGTGCCTGCCGCGGCGATTATGCCATCTGACAGTGATCGGTTTTTGGTTGCTTGCCGAGGCGATTATGCCATCAGGGCAGCAGTGAGGTTTTGCGTATCTGCCGGCGTTTGCCTTCAGGCAGTGATGAGCTTTTGGGCCGAACGAACAGGGCCTGGAGGCAGACTTTTATAGAGGCAACGTCACTGAATGGGTAATTAGGCTTGAACATTCTGATTGGTGACTCTGATTTGAAGCATATGATCGACTAGTCATTATAGTCGAGTCCAATCTGATTGGTGAATGCGGCTTTGGTCGTCTAAACTACACCTACCTCGGAATCTGACTGGTGAGGCGGCCTCAGACCACTGAGCAGCAAAGCAAGCTCCGGGCACGCATGGGACGGGGGAGTGAGTGACACATTAGTCATTCGACTGGATAAACAGCCTTGAAACGTCTCATTTGTGAGTGAAATCATTAGCAAGCAATGAGAGGGCGTGGGAGGGGGGCTAATTCTTCCAGCAGTCGGAGCCCGGAGGTGTTGATACGCAGGGGCCCAAGAAGGAGTGAAACCCATAAAAGCCTAATTAACGTGCAAATGGTCTTGAAGTGAAGTACTCGGGTGCAGCTGTTGTATGTCTGGGAAGCTATCTCAGCCCGGGTTCCACACACGGGGGTGTGCGTGTGGGGGGTTGAAGCCCACGAAGGGCTTTGCAAGTCTGCAACACTATGTTCTTACTCTGCCTCCAGCCTGGATTTCGCGCCGCTCGCGTTTTAAAAGCGGCAGCGGGAATGGTCTCATAAGGACGTCTCTTAGAGTGCGCGCTGAATTCAGGACACTGCGCGCTCTGGGAGACCATCGTGAGCGCGCGTCCACGCGCGCAGGTTAGTGGGAACAGTGGTGACAAATAGATTTGCATCCTTTTTTCTCCTCTTTTGTGTCCTCGCCGTTGAGATTGATTTTGATGTGGACCTTCTCCTCCACAGTGATCTCTGGCATCTAACTACTCATCGGCATCAATGGATCACCTCCACGTCCACATTACAGAACGCATGGATGGCGCATGAGGTCTACCTTGCCTCGATGTCGAGCTATGTCTTTATCTCAATGGTTAACAAGTAGGTGCCATACCTGGTCTCGGCGTCAAATGGGAAACATGCTTTCTGGCTGGCACCCTTTTTTTGGACCTTCTACATCCCCCAAAGGCAGATGTAAGAGCCCTGGTAGAGGACTGACCCTCTCCATGCTCTGATGTCTCACTTTGTGACTGGACTTGTTGTCTGCGCTGTTCTTCCATGCCATGAACGAGAATTTTCTCGGTCTCACTCTGGGTGTGATGTGATAACGTCTTGTATTGTTGGCAATACTCTAGAACATGTGTAGATGAAAGGCAGAGTATACAGACATTGTGATGATATGATTTGGCCTTCTTCCTCCTACCGGCAGGGCACTTATCAAACAGCAAAGGCATGAAAATTGACAAAATGCTTAAAAATTCTGTCAGAAAAGGCTTAAAACAGTGAGGATGAGGAAAGACATACAATAAATCAAAGAAAAAAAAATCCACAGGTGAATTTTGAAGGAAAAAATCCTATAAGGCTGAGCTCAATGCTCCAGGATCCTTTCACCAGGTGCCAGAAGAAAAAAAAAAGAACTGAGGCAAGTACCACCTGCTAAGCGTGATGGGATACTGGTGGTCTAGGGGCCCCTCAATGAACACTCACTATTTTAGACTCACATAACAGCAGCCTATGGGGCTACACTGTTTTACTTTCCATCGCCTCTTACTTTACAGAACAAGCATTTGCAATGCAATAGGTCTCGCATTTACAAGGGTTTGAGCTATCGGCATTGTGAATGACAATGCCTTTTATTTATGTGTGTTTTTTAAAACAGATAAAAGGCATTACCATTTACAATGCCAATAGCTCAAACTTTTGCAAATGTAAGACCTATTGAATTGCAAATGCATGCTCTCATTTTTTTAAAAATGTTAGGAGAGAGCATGTCTTGCCTGCAACAGCAGACAGGACAAACCTATTTTAGAAAACAGTGTTTTGACTAATTGAAGCCTACCGAGTTACAACACACGTAACCTGGGGTGTTGCTATGGGAGATTACAAAATGAGCACATGTGAAAGCGCACCTCACTACTATGTTTAAACTGATCCACATTTTCTGCTGTTGAATATTACCTAACCACAGGGAGTTAAACAGGTCGCTGTGTAGGTATCTGGTTTTCACACTAGCACAATCAAGCAAGAAGATAGCCACCCACAAGATGCATACAGTAAGTCTCATACAAAAGTAGTGTTGAAAGCGACAAGCGACAATCTCTAATAGAGATTCCTTAAATCCAATTCCTCGTAAATATGCGATTTCGCTAATAGCGATTTTTGCATTTGGGATGATGAATCCCAAATGCAAAAATCACACTCGCAAAGGGCCAGATTCTCAGAATCTGGCCCTTTGCGAGCGCTATTTAGCTTCATGAATCGGGCTGTAAGTAACTTATTTTCTTCAAAGACGCAGACAGTACTGACCCAATCTGTTCCTGTCACAAGTCTAAACATCTTGGTAGACAAAGCAGGTGCCACCTCAAAAGTAACTGCGCTTTGTGACACAATCACATTATAGAGGATGGAGTTTAACTATTAGGTCATTCTTTCATTGAAAGTGTGAGCTACAAATGAGAGGCACAAAGACAGCAGCTCAAATTACCAGCACTACACACCTTGCAAAAAAGTACTTTGAAACAAACCAAAATAACACTTCCTTCTTGTTCCTTACAAACCCTCAGAGTATAACTGTCCCAAGCCTTTCAAAGGGAACTGGTAGTAATAGCCTCAAATGACTCATAGGAGAGCAAAGGTATCCTAGTGAGTAATTCTCTGAAAGTCTAATATCCAGACCATCTCAATTCAGTATTTCAAAAAACAATGATAAAGGAACATCTGTGAAACACGAAGCACATTACAGATTAACAGTTGGCACGTAAAATACCCCACTGTTATTTGGGACATTGCATTTTAGGTGGCACTACTTGCACAAAGGCGGCACAGGGGATCATTAGGGGACCTTTTTACAAGTCACTATTTATTATACTAAGAATGTTTGCAGCACCTCTGTTGCTCCTAACTCTATAGCCACACTCCCATGAGGAAACTGTACTATCTCACTTTGTGCTAGGGCTAAGCTTATAAAAACTCTGTGCCTGATCGATGTAAGCACTGAGAAAACCAATCATTTTCGGTTGTGTACTGGGAAACATCTTCTAAGGTTTAAACAGGACACTGAACAGGTACCACATGGGAAGCATTAGATAAAGTTTCTACTCTCTGAGCAACTTTGAGTTCTCATGCTGAATGACCACAAAGTGGGTAAACAATATATGACAAGTTTGCAAGGAAAGCAAGAGGAAAATTGAGGTTCAGAGACAAAGATATTACCATCAGAAGAGGAAGGTTGCATTAACATTGCAAACCACTAGCAAACCTTACCTGCGTTCACCTCTCATCTAGATCAATGTTTGATTCTGTCCATCTTATCTGCAGCATTGAAGGTTACATTGTGAAGATTGCTATAGATTGTTTTATAGTGCAAAGTTAATAATTGCAAAATGGCCCTAAAAGTTGTTCCTTTTTAATAGCCTAACGTCTAGTTCACTCAAACGGGACTAATGGATTACATCACATTAGCATACGTCTATATCTCTAGTTAAATTGTACTATTTGATCCAAAGAGCGATCTGCTTTGGCACTCATTGGAAAGTACACTTGTCAGGGAATCTGGTTCCTTGTCTTCATTCTCACTGATCTTGTGAGGTGTTTAGTTGGATGAATGTACTTTTCTTTCATTTACGAAATCAGCTGGTGTTCACTGACCCAGGTGCAGTCACAGTCACAAGTGTGAGGGCATGCAATGTAAGTATTCTTCCAACTGTATTTTCTTATTGTAGAGTATGCCTTTGAGGCATTCTGGGAAACCTAGGAATAGAATAGAGCACTGGCACAAACTGGTCAGGATAGTATCAGGCAATTATGTTCTGTAGCCTTTGGAGTATGTTGAGTATTGTGGAATGAAATGAAAAGCGTGGAGGAGGAAATTAAAATAGGCTTTTACAACATTGACAATATGAGGTTGTACTAATGATTACACCTAAAATGTTAACACCTGAATTTAACTGCATCTGTTATGTTGTAGTACACTGTGGTATGATGATTGGATTACTGGACAGGTTGTGTAAAATTAGAATTTCTATTAGGTCTGTGCGTAATTTGAGGTGTGTTCATCCCATACAGTGACTTACATTTTGAAAGGATTTTAGGTTAGGGGAGTGACAGAAAGTTGGCATGTTTCTTTTGAAAATTATTTTCCTTGCATGAGCATAGTTAAAGTAGGTGAGGCTGTAGGTGCAGATTACTGCAATTGGAAGAGACATGCATGTATGGAAGGTTGAGTTGATAAAGTGAGGTTGACTTTGTGTAATCCACAGGCTCAGTATGCTTTCAGATAAGAACATTATTACTTGAAGCACTGGAAACGCAAAGTCATGGTCTTAGGTCAGGAACACAGGTTTAGTCATTAACAGCCTGCTGTAAAGTCAATGAGCAACAACAATGATCAGCAAGGGACTGGACAGCTACACAGCCTGCAGCAGCTTCCTCATGCCTGGTCCCCGGAGATATTAACCGCATCGCTGCGGCAGTTATTTTTGCGCTACGCAGCTTTTTAGATGACGTTAGATGACGAGCTCAGCTCGTCATCTGCACACGCCCCCCGTGGCTGATGATGAGCTGAGCTCGTCATCAGCATCGAAGGGGTTAACCACTGAACATAGGCTACTTAACCATGGGTGTACTTTGATGAGGCAGAGAATGCTGGTGTGAGGTTCCACGAGACAGCTGAAAATGTATGCTGCGCACACTAGCTGACTCATGCTCAAGAAGAGGAGAGCAGCTAAGGCTATGCCAAAGGAAAAACAAAGACTTTCAACAGACTCTTGTCACACAAACATGACATTTCCAGGTGAATCAGAGGAGAAAGATTTTCAATTAAAACGGTCAGTGTTTCTAAATAGCAGAATGCCAGTGACTGTAGGGAAAGTAGTCCTAGCTTTATTAAATACATATAAAAGAATCAGCATTGAAGTTGTGCAGAGCAGTTTATCTTCAAGCTATAAACCCAAGACTTGTTTACTAACTATCAAGGTTAGAGAGCAGCAACAATGATTGTAAAGGGCAACAGACTCTTAAAACTGGTTTCAGAGAGAAGTACATCTAGATGCTACCCAGCTACCTTTTAAGGTGATAGTACTAATGGTGTAAGAGTTAGTGGTCACTAATAGAACTGTTAGATAACCTTGTAGCTTATTTTCTTAATGTTTAGAGGCAGTGTTGGTACTGGACATCTTTTTCTTCTTATTCCCCTTTCCTACTTGCTTCTCTTCACACCTGAGTTAACTGCAAGTTTTGGAGAGGCTGGAAGCACTCGTCCTGCTTCTGAACTTACTGGTGTGTGCTTGGAGTAGTGTTCTTCGCTTGCATTATAGATCAATTCTAGAGTGCCTGAGTTGTATCTGGGGTATTGTTATGTCTTTTTTCAAGTTTATGGCTCATATTCTTTTCAGTTTAACAAGATGCCTTTGTGCTTTTTAGCGCTATTCCTACACCAAAATTTTAAAATGAACATCTACGCTACCCCTTATTGGATTTTTGACATCTTGGTGTCTATACATTTTACCCAATTTTTCCAATTTGGTTCAGGAGTTGCATTGTTTTCCATTTTGACTTTTTTGCAGTTTTGGTTCCACATCAATTCTTTACACATTGCCATAAGTTAAACCGGTCTGCTCTGAGCCATCACCACTAGGCGGTTGAGCGGAGGTTAATTTAGTGACTTTGAGGGTTCACCCTGACAAGATATTAAGATTATTCTTCAAGGTTAGGAATTATCTACCCCAAATATTAAACTAATTTCTTACATTGATGTTCAGTGGTGGGATCCAGAACTTGCAGTACCAGGAAGTGAATTAGATGGAATTAAAAAATCCCTTTTTAAAATGGATAGCAGAAACTGACTTTATTGATTTATAATTGGCTTCTGATATTAATTTGGTGATTTAGATTTTCCTAAATTTATGTCTGTCCTTAAATCTTGCACCTGTGATTTCTGAAACATGGAGGTAGTCCTAAGCAACGTGAAGATCCTCAGCATGGCTGAACAGAGCACAATGTGCAAGGACAGAGGCCTAGGGCTGATTAGGAGAGTCCAATTGACAGGACTAACACATTGCCCTTAGTGTTAGGTTTGGAAGTGCACGTGCAACCATCAATCTCACAGGAGGATGAGGAGGAAAATTAAGCTGACATTGAGGAGGCTCCAGTGCAAGAGGAGTGTGTGTTCCTAAGAGCAACCTCACCTGCATTGTGCAGAGCGGTGTGTCAGCCCACAGTCTTCCCCCATCGGGAGGAGAAGGCGGCAGCAGCAACCCTGGATCTGGAGAAAAAAGGTTGACTCTGGTAGCAAAGTAACTTCTGTTTGTCAACGAGAGAAGCTAGCTAGAGGTGAAGCTGGACCTGAGAGCCAAGAGCCTCAGAGACCTGTGAAGATGGTGGCAGTGACAGTGAAGAGGAAAAAGTCTCCACATCCCCAAACTTGCTACCTGGTTATGTCGAGGGAGATGACACAGATAAGTGATCTGAAACATACGAGGTAGCCCTATGTATGCACAGAGTACTAGATGGAGGCTGGGGGCCAGTCTGTTGATGCACACGTCGACTGTAGGGAGGAATGAAAAGGGCCGCGTATGAGCAATGTTAAATCAGAAGTACGAGTTACTTACCTTCGGTAACGATGTATCTGGTAGAGACAATTCTAGCCGCAGATTCCTTAACGTAGAATTATCCCCAGGCGTGAGACTGGATCCGGAAAACGTTTCTGCCACAGCATCCCTGCGCACCAGGGGGACGGCACCATGTGACTCCGCCCTGACGTCGTCCACCTCCGTGACGTAACTTCCACCCCGCGCGCCTATGGCCATTTTTTTCAGAGAACTTTTCCGCGCCACAATGCGGAGCTATCACAAACAAAACTGTGAGAATACTGGAACAGTGTGCGAAAACCCAGCTAAACAGAAGGGAAAGAAACAATGGTGGAGAACAGCACCATCCAGAATATGGCCAGGCACTAAGACACTTAGTCACGGAATGAAAGTACAGAGCTCAGCTACTGAAAGCAAGCCTGTAGATAAATACAACAGCCTCCCCGGTGGCAGGAAGCATATGAAAGAATGAGCAACAGACGAAGTCTGTAACCACCACCCAGAACAAAGAAGGGTTCCAGGGCCAGAACGGAAAAGCAACAACAATTCAACCCCAGGCAACACCAGCAGGAAGGATCTCCTAAAAGAACCAAGGGTAGAAACCCAGCCAAGGACCTCAAACCCAAAGACTGCAAGAGTTAGAAGTGCAAGCCACACAAGGCAGCGGAGCACGAGCGAACCCCTCATTGGAGACCAAGGTGCAGGAGCGCAAAAGTACCCACAAAGTCATCACACAATCACCAGATGGAAGGAATGGAGCAACACAAAGGCGAGCATCCTCTAGGGAGGGAGTAAGAAAAGGGCACTCGCAGAGGACATTCGCCCTGAGGCAGGCGAGGGCAGAAGACAGAGAATGGTCCTCGCAGAACTGGGAGAAAGGGTGGGTGGTGAAGGAATCTGCAGCTAGAATCGTTTCTACCAGATACATTGTTACCAAAGTTAAGTAACTCGTACAGCCACAGTTTCCTTAACGTAGAATAGATATCCTAGCCCTACCCAAAGGGGAGGATTGTCTGCGAGAGCACCCTCTCACCCTGGATGAACAAAGGGCCTCACAGGGGACGAGTCATAGGAACAGGAAGAACGCCAGTCCCCCTCCAGGCAGAAGAGGACCTCACCAGCTTAGAAGAACACAGAGCCCCACAGGGGATGGGTTAAGGAGAGTGGATGGGTTAAGGAGAGTGGATGGGTTAAGGAGAGGAGATGGGAGGGGGGCCCAAACCCCACCAAGCAAGGAAAGCAAGACAAAGGGAAGACAGTACACTCCAAGCCCTGTTAAGGTACCAGGAACCCCCGCCAGAAGTCCAGAGGACTAGATAACAGCAGAGGAATACCAAAGAGGAAGAGTCACCCCAAAACTCCAAGGAGAATAGGCAGAAAGGAGGCAAAGCTAAGTGAAAGGGACAGTTGAACCTGATACGGCCTGAAGAGAATGGGCAAGGCAGGAATAATGCCTTGGGCAATGAGGCAGAAGTGGGAAGAAAGGCGTAGCCTCGAAAAGCCACAGCGAAAACAAGGTAGGAGCACAAGGACCCACGTCAAGGTCCCCGGTCGAAGACCAGCAGAGCAAGCAGTGCAGCAGACACAAACAAGCGCCCGAGCCTAGCGCCAGACCACATCGAGCCCCAACAAGGGAAAAGGCCAGGGAAGTCTCGAACGACGCCAGGAAAGGGACTGTTCCAACCCATGAAAAAAGTGAGACCAGCCGGAAGATAAGAGGAGGAACAAGTAGGACGGACCCAGCCGTAACCACAGGAAATCATCCCCTCTGGAGCACCAGACAAAGGAACAGGCCAAAACGGCAGACAGGAGGGTGAAACACCACAGCACAACGCCGAAGATGGCATACCAAGCCAATCAATCTATGCATCAGAACCTAGAAGACAGAAATAAAGCAGCGCCAGCTACGCCCAGGTAATGATCAAGAAACCGCACCAACGGAATACAACGACACCAAGAAGGGCAAGAACCCGCAAAGGAGAGTCCACACCTTCCCAGCGAAAGACAGGGCTTTGCAATAGCTACAAGTACCCCACGTGGGGTATGACACATCCCAAGAAAAGAATGGGAACCACTCTTAGGGAAGAAATCCTGCATCAATTGAAGTATAAACCTGTGGCAGAAACCACAGAAGGCTTAGTAAGCAGCCAAAAAAGTATACTCTTGCCAAAAAAGGAGGGAGCTGAACCAGTAGCCAACTAAAGAAACGTCCCAACCAAGGGACTCCGTGGGCACAGCAACCCTCACAGAAAGTGTAATGGTCACTCCAAACACCATAGTTCAGGAACAGGTGGGATAACACCCCCATCAAGTCCCAGAGGATCAAGAAACCAGCCTACGAAGGAGGAGGAGGAGGAGGAGGAGGACGACGGAGGCCCACAAGAAGTTGCTGAATGGCAGGGTCTGCATGAGTATTAAACAGAAGGACCCCGTCAAAGGTCGGATCAACCAAAGGCTCTCTAATATTTTCGGGAAAAACAGCATCACGTAGCCAAGTATGGTGACGGAGAGACACGTAGGTAGCCATAGCACGGCCGAGAGCATCGGCCGCATCTAAGGCCGCACGAAGAATCAACGAGGCCAACTCCCTGCCATTCAACACATGGCCCCGCAGATCAGCATGGGCACCCTCATGGGAGACATGAGAAAGAAGGGACTCAACAGAGTCCCACAGGCTGGAAGTAGCCCTGGTCAACACACACAAAGTGTTGAGTGCCCGCAAGGCAGCTCTGGAAAAAGCAAAGACATTACGCCCCCATAAATCCAACCACTGGGCCTCCTGAGATGGAGAAAACAACACAGGCAAACATGGAAAGGCATTCCGCAGAAGAAAACCTTGAGTAGAAGGGTGGAAGGAAAGACATACGGGGTCATACCGAGCAGGACGGTGGCAATTCAGGAGCGCCTGGGTCACCGCATCGCCTGTGGCAGGATGCCCCCAAAACTCCGTAAGAGAATTGTGGAGTGACACTTCAAAGGGAAGGAACAACAACTGTCCACCAGAGCCCTGGTGGATAACTTTCAAAAGGTTGTCCCGTAGGAAACTGAGTGACAGGTTCACCCATCCGCAGAATACCAGCGGCTGTCGAAATAGCCCGTACAAAGGCAACACTGGCCTCAGTAGGGTGCCGCGGAGGGGAAAGTAATTCCTCCGTGGGCGATGGCTGCAGACTGAGCAGTCCATCCCAAATGCCAGGGGGGAACTGCCAGCCCCGGAATAGTGAAGGATCCACAGATGAATGGGGAACCTGAGGAGCCTCAGGGGAAGGTGGAGAGGCTGCCAGAAAAGCCAGCCGCGAGCCACGGAAAGAAGGGTTTGAGGATTTATGCTGTGGGAACTGCGAGGAGCCTTCCCTGGAAGATGCCGGTGAAAAGGCAACAATACGGCGCCCTGTCTCCGGGGACCAACAGATGACAGACCTCCTGAGAAGAGGGGACCTCAGGAGATGAATTCAGAACCAGACGCCAGGGCGGCTCCGTGGAGCCCGCCACCGCGTCTGATCAACGTCGCTCAGCGCTGGAGTGGGCACTCGTGGCACCGGATCGACAACAGCCACCGCATGCTCTCCAGGAGAATGGGGCGGGGTTGACACCAGAACGGCAAAGGAGCGGCGCCGAAAAGGCACCGGCTCTGCGTCAGACAGGGCTGCCGCTTGCGTGGAGGACAGAGAAGAAAGCGCCCCAGGTCCAGGCCTCCACCGGAGCCGGGGAGGAAGGTTCCTGGTGCCGAAATGGCGCCGGCTCGACCTCTGTCCAGGCAGCCGCCTGCTCAGAGGACCGATGGACTCAGGGGCAAGCCCAGAGTCCCGGCCATCTCCTGCGATGCCACAGAGAGCCCCGTAGGGATTTGTGGTGAGGCAGGGACGCCAGGCGCCGAAGAGGGGAGCCCGGAAGGACCTCACCACGACGACACCAACCTCCTACGACCTGAAGCCGAAACCTTCGGCGCCGGAGCGACAGGTGACTCTGCAAGAAGTCCCCGCGCAAGGCAAGGGATCCGCTGACTTTTCAGGAGGTAGAGGAAGGACCAAAGAAGCCTGCAGCGCCGCAGTGTAGGCTGTCATTTGGGCCCTAGTCATCTCTGTGCCAGAAAATGGTGGGTAGGAAGGCGACAAGCGGAGATGCCTATCCTGAGGGGAGTTAGCACCCACCATGGAAGGAGGATAAGGCAGCGGAGACAAACTAAAGTACCTACCAGCCGGTGAGCCACACCCTTGGGGTCGCGGTGGGAGACTTTATCGAAGACTAAACCGGCAGCTCCTTGCCTCCAAGGTAGGAAACGGACGCTGGGACGACACCAGCTGGGACAGACGCGCCAACAGCAACTTTATCCGGCGCTCCCGCCATGATTTAGGCTTAAGGTGCTGGCAGACGTCACACTCTTACGAGTCGTGGTGCTATCCCAGGCACCACATGCAAATCGAGTGGGGGTCAGTCGCTGACATGGGACGTGCACAGAAGGTACATGTCTTGAAGCCCGAAGGCATTCGCACACTGTTCCAATAACGCCAAAGCGTGAAAAAGAAGAGAAGGCCTGAAAACAGGCCAGGACACAATCCGGATCCGCGTTGCACATGGAAAAGAGAAAAAACTGCCATAGGCGCGCCAGGGTGGAACTTATGTATCCTCGCTGACGTCACAGACGTGGACGACGTCAGGGCGGAGTCACGTGTTGCCGTCGACCCCAGCGCGCAAGGATGCTGTGGCAGAAAAGTTTTCCGTATCCAGTCTCATGCCTGGGGATAATTCTACGTTAAGGAATCTGTAGCTAGTAGTCTCTATCAGATTAAGATCCCACTGTGGCATCACAAATGGTTTGAAAGCAAACGTGTGCCAAACCATTAATAAAGCATATCATAACAGCTCATTCAGACATGGACAGTGTACTGGCAAACACAAAGAAGTTGTGCTCTAGTAGGACTAGTGCACAAGTGTTGTCAGTGGAATCACACTGAAAAGAAAGAGAAGGAAAGAGAGACTTGGAGATAAACAAGCAGGAAGCAGAGCCAGACAATGTATTTTACCCGTGTATTATGGAGTGAATGTATGTGGTTCCAGTAATGAGGTTAGGAGACCACCAGAAAGAAATGTACTCTTTACAAGCATATGAATTAGATCTTATTTCAAGTTTTGGTTGAAGCGGCTCAGGCATGGAATAAACATCACACAGTTGCTGTAACACATCATGCAGTATAGCCCACAACTTAGGTCTGACAACCAGCAGCTTCATAAGCATAATACTTCAATAATAGTTACATGAACCCACACAAACTTGCCAGAGCATAATAAAAACAGAACTATACTTTAATGTAAATTGTTCTATGCAACTTGCATCCAAGCGACAGCCGAACTTCGAATCTAAAATCACAAACTATCCACTGAAGAGGCATGGATGTCTGAAAAGTCTTGAATAAAGATAAATAAAAAGACCTCCATGACAAGATGTTTCAAACTGCAGCAACACCAGGCAAGGGCATCTGCGCTTTATAAATCCTGATTGATTTGATTGATTAACCGTGGGAGTCTAACTGCCTCCAAAGTCTTCTAAGTAATTTTTGGCACCTGAGTGCTGTGTGCATGGGAAAGTGAACATTTTGGAGGTCGCTGCTAGAAATGGTATTTGGAAGAAAAATAATTAGGAACTAATATTTAGACAGAGGACAGAGACGGACTAGTGACAGCAAAAACTATAAGTGAACAAAATGCATGGTACAAAATTATAATTTTTATTTTATTCAATCTTCATTATAATAAAAAACATTGTTATTTAATTACAAATAGTTATTATGTGCATGCCTCCATTATACATGTGACTTTTAATCTACATATATATACATATTATTGTATCCTATACATATTTCAAGATGGTTGGTTTTAACTTGAGATCTGTGCGGAAGCTTGTTTTGGCACATTTATACATAAAAACATGGCTAGATATGTCATCTACGCGCGTTTCGGCTGAGGGCCTTCATCAGGGAGCCATGTAAGTATCCAAATGGACCTATGCATGTAGAAAGATATAAACAATAGCAGTGCTTGTCAATGTCCGTGAAATGTCCTAAATATATACATGTTAAAAAACAGAGAAATTTATTGTGATACATTTATACAGTGCTACAAAACATGACATGAATGTCCTAAAAAGTGCTTGAACCTGTCCTAATATTAACAATTATATACATTTTGTTACCCATTTTAGGCTGATACATTTAATGAATTGCAAAAAAGACTTTACTATACATGTAGCATTTGGTACATATCATTGTGAAGGATAGGGACAGTGGGGTAGAGAAGGGCATATTGGGTGATGGTCTATACAACACTCTGAGATATAACTGCTAACTGCAAGAAAAATTCAAAGTGGTGATGTCATGCAGGTTGAGGGAAGAACTAGTGAAGGGTTAGAAGTGTAAAAGATGATAAATGGTGTAGGGGGAAGAGTCAGAAATGAGATGAAAAGGAGGTGATGGAGGATATACAAGAAAGGTTAAGGAGTAAGATAAGAGGGGGAAAAAAGGAATTACGAAGGAGGATGAAAGGTGATAAAGGGTGTGGAGAAAAAGCTGCAAGGTGGGGGGAGAAAGAGAGAACAGATGAGTTCCGGAACATGTGAAAAGTCATGGTTGTACCTGGACGTATAGATGGCAGGGACGCTGGAAACCCAGATACCAGCAACGACACAGGGGCAACCCACAACAATACAACCAACATTATCCGCCACCTCTCAATCATCAATACCCAGGCCCCCTGATGCATGCCTACCCCCCTCCCCCTCAGAACTACCAGGAAGCTCCAGGGATATACTCCAACCCCAATCAATTCCTAGTGACCCGCCATGCACAATATTGGCGCGACTAGAAGAAATACCTATTTTCAATTTGAGTAGCAAGTTCCTCACCCCTGCAACAGAAAAGCTATTAACTAAAGGGCTCTCCTTCGTTCCTCACTGCAATATCAATAGATTTGAACTTTTCAAAGATCTCATGACCTTCTTCAGGAAGATCAGACTTCAAAACTTCTTTGAATCAAACACCACAGAAGTGGAACCCACTACCAACCTATCAGGTCTCAAACCAGCATCCACCTTTCTGCCAACTTTAGAGCAAGTATCGCCAGAAATTGCTACCTTTGAGCATGTAGTATATAACAAACTCACAGCGGCTACAAAATTCATACCAGCTCCCAGTTTTAACATCTCTTACGAAGAACATCAAGCCCTTGCAGAATTAAAAGCAGATAAAGACATTACCATCAAATGTTGTGATAAAGGGGGAGGCATTGTGGTGATAGACACCAACCAATACATATTGAACATGGAAACACTACTACACAACACCAACCACTATGTTCCAGTCCAAAAAGATCCTACCAAAAGAGTCCAATCTACGATTCTGTCCTTAACAACTAAGGCCCTCGACGACAATGTGATCTGCGAAAAGGAGTGGCAGTTTCTTAATGTTCGCCAACCCAAAATGGCAGCAATATATGGGGTCCCAAAGATACATAAAAACAGCCATGATCCACCATATAGACCCATAGTCTCTACTATTGGATCTATTACCGAGCCTCTATCAAAGTACATTGATACCATCTCAAGGCCTCATATACCAAAAACTCCATCCCATTTTAAGGATACCAGAGACATCATCAACATCGTGGAATCCCTTTCATTTGACCCTGAAAAACAGTGGCTAGCCACCATGGATATAGAGGCTCTATATTCAAATATTCCGCAACCAGGAGCTATTCAAGCTGTCTCATGGTTCATTGACACCCATCACATTGACTGTCCGAAAAACTTCATCTTGGACTGCTTAGAAATAGTCCTATCGAACAAGTTACTTACCTTCGGTAACGATATATCTGTAAGAAACATTAGTTAGTGTTAGATTCCTTACCTTAGAATATCCCCAGGCGTCAGTCTGGATCCGGAAACTTTTGCGTAGCAGTACCCCTGCGCGTCGGTAGGCGTCGTCTGCAGGCGTCCCCTGCGGCTCCGCGTCCGTCGTCGGCGTCGTGCGCCGTGATGACGTCGCTGGAGTACATAGACGCCGCCTCCGCGCGCGGACGTCAGTTCTTTGCACACAGCTTTTCCGCGCCAGGAGACGCAGAGCCATGAGAGAACCAACACTGGTGCCATGTAAAAACTAGGGCCCTGAAAGGGATGACCTTAACCCTAGGTATCAGTTCGCAGAACGGGGAGGATGGGTGGGTTCGGTAAGGAATCTAACACTAACTAATGTTTCTTACAGATATATAGTTACCGAAGGTAAGTAACTTGTTCATCTGAAAGAAACACGTTAGTGTTAGATTCCTTACCTTAGAATACATACCCCAGCAATACCAACCCCGGTGGTGGGTCTGCGAACCAATACAAAACTACACCAGAAAGTCCTGGAGGACAGAACGGCCAAAGAAGCCATCCCTCCGGACTTGACTGTCCAGGCAGTAGTGCCTCGCAAAGGTGTGCAGCGAGGCCCACGTAGCCGCTTGGCAAATGTCCTGCAAGGGGACTCCCCGGCCCAGGGCAGTAGTAGCCGCCGTGGCCCGAGTGGAATGGGCCCTCAGCCCAACAGGAGGCTCCTTCCGAGCCAAAGAGTAGCACGCTTTGATGCAGAGGACGACCCATCGAGAGATGGTTCGTTTACAAACCGCCCGTCCCTTCTTCGCACCCACGTAGCCAACAAACAGTTGGTCATCCACCCGGAACTGGCGTGTGCGATCCATATAGAATGAAAGCGCACGTTTTGGGTCCAGACGATGGAGCCGCTCTTCATCCTTTGAAGGATGCGGAGGCGGGAAGAAGGAAGGGAGGGTGATGGACTGCCCGATGTGAAAGGCCGAAACAACCTTGGGCAGGAAAGAAGGTCTAGTCCTCAGAACCACCTTGTCAGGATGAATGGACAGGAAAGGAGGTTGGACAGAAAGAGCCTGGAGCTCACTCACCCTCCTGGCAGAGGTGATGGCAACCAGGAAAGCCGTCTTTAAAGTCAGGAGACGGAGAGGACAAGAATGAAGGGGCTCAAAGGGAGCACACATCAGGAAAGTTAGAACCAAGTTCAAATCCCACTGAGGCATCACAAACGGAACAGGTGGAAACATGTGAGTGATGCCTTTTAAGAACCGAGTTACAATCGGGGATTTGAACAAAGAAGGCTGATCAGGAAGCCTCAAAAAGGCTGAAAGGGCAGAAAGGTAGCCCTTGATAGTGCCCAGAGCAGAGCCCTGCTGGGCAAGAGAAAGAAGAAACAGAAGAACCTCCGAAAGAGGGGCAGAGAGAGGATCCACAGCCTTTGCTGTGCACCATGCCACAAATCTGTTCCACCGACAGGCGTATACCGACTTAGTGGAGGGACGCCTGGCTGCCAGAATAACATCACAGACTTCAGGAGGCAAGTCAAATGGCCTCAACTGCCGCCGCTCAATCTCCAAGCATGGAGGTGGAGACTGGACAGGTTCGGGTGGAGGACCGTCCCCTGCTGCTGCGACAGAAGGTCCTCCTGAAGGGGCAGGCGGATCGGGGGACCGACTGACATGCTGAGTAGCTCGGGATACCAGTATCTTCGAGCCCAGTCCGGAGCCACAAGGATAACTTGGGCCCGGTCGCGCCTGATCTTCTTCAGCACTCTGGGCAGAAGTGGTATAGGCGGAAAGGCGTATAACAGACCGCAACTCCACTCGCGCCGAAAGGCGTCGCCGTGCGAGTGCCGTCTTGGAAACTCCAACGCGCAGAACTGATGACATTGCGCGTTCTCTTCTGTGGCGAATAGATCTAACCAAGGCTCTCCCCATTGCAGAAAGATGCCTTGCGCCACGTCCGAGTTCAGACGCCATTCGTGATCCATCGAGCACCGACGGCTGAGTTCGTCCGCCCTGGCGTTCCAGCCATTGCCAGAGGCGCAGAGCCTCCTGGCAAAGGGTCCACGACCCCACTCCGCCCTGTTTGTTGCAGTACCACATGGCGGTGGTGTTGTCGGTGAACACCTGCACTACACTCCCGTTGACAAAGGGGAGGAATGCCTTCAGTGCCAGACGAATCGCCCGCAGCTCCAACAGATTGATATGGAGCCGGGACTCCGCCGGAGACCAGATGCCTCTGATCTCTGCCTCTCCCAAGTGGCCACCCCAGCCCTGGAGGGACGCGTCCGTCACGACAACGTGCTCCGGTTGGGGAAGGGAGAGGGACTTGCCCCTGACCCAATCGCGGTCCGTAAGCCACCACTGCAGTTGTCTCGCAGTGCCCTCCGAGATCAAGACGTGGTCGGACAAGTTGCCCTGATGCTGGGCCCACTGAAACTTCAGGTCCCACTGCAGAGCCCGCATCCGCCACCTGGCGTGATGCACCAGAAGGATGCAGGAAGCCATCAGTCCCAGCAGCCGCAGCGTCAACCTGACCGAGACTCGGGATAGCGGCTGAAAGATGGGAATCAAAGCCTGAATATCCCGAACCCGCCGTTCCGGAGGATAAACCCGAAACTGCGCCGAGTCCAGAACCGCTCCGATGAAAAGGAGCTTTTGAGAGGGACACAGGTGTGATTTCGGCACGTTGATGGAGAACCCCAGGTCGTGCAAGAGGTCTGCCGTCATCTGAAGGTGGTGGACGACTGTCTGGGGCGAGCCCGCCTTCAACAACCAGTCGTCTAGGTAGGGGAAGACTGAAACCCCTAACCTGCGCAGATGGGCTGCGACCACCGCCATCACCTTTGTGAACACCCGTGGGGCGCTGGTAAGGCCGAAGGGGAGCACGATAAACTGAAAGTGCTCCTGGCCTACCATGAACTGCAGGTAACGCCGGTGGGCCGGCAGGACGGGGATGTGAAAATAGGCGTCCTGCAAGTCCAACGCTACCATCCAGTCTTGCGGGTCCAGAGCAGCCAAGACCTGAGCTAACGTCAACATCTTGAACTTCTCCTTCCGGAGGAAGCCGTTGACGTTCCTTAGATCCAAGATAGGACGTAGGCCCCCCTTGTCCTTCTTGGGCACCAGAAAGTAGTGGGAATAACAACCACGCCCTACTTCTGGCCCAGGAACGCGCTCGATGGACCCCTTGGCCAAGAGGGCCGTAACTTCCTCCTGCAGAAGTGTCAAGTGGTCCCCCGACACACGGTGGTTCTGCGGTGGCATGGCTGGAGGAGAGGTCTCGAAGGGGAGGGAGTAGCCCCTTCGGACAATTTGCAGCACCCACCTGTCCGAAGTGATCGTGCGCCAGTGAGCGTGGTGATGGCGAACCCTGCCACCCACTGGCGTCACATGGGGCCGAAAGCACGGACTAGGAGGATTTTGGGGTAGATGCTGCGGGGGAAGGTGTGGTCTGACCCCGCCGTTGTCCCCGACCGCCACCACGGCGGTTTCCACGGCCGCCACCGCGTTGGAAGGATTGTTGCGGCGCGTGGCTGGCAGCACGTGTGGGGGCGCCCCTTCCTTGGCCACGAAAGGGACGAAACGAACCCGGTTGCTGACGCTGGGTCGAGAGACCCAAGGACTTGGCCGTGACCCTGGAGTCCTTGAAGCGTTCCAGCGCGTGGTCCGCTTTGTCACCGAACAGGTGACAGCCATCAAACGGCATGTCCATCAGTGTATTCTGGACATCAGCCGAAAAATTGGCGGATCTCAGCCAGGCGTGACGACGAATCGCCACCGTCGTAGACATAGCTCTGCCCAGCGAGTCGGTCGTATCAAGACCACACCGAATTGAATATTTCGCTGCATCTCGGCCCTCAGCCACAGCCTGACCGAGCTTTGCCCGCACCTCCATGGGGCATTCTGGCAGCAGCTCCGCGACCGTACCCCACACAGAGTGGGTGTAGCGGCCCAAGAGGCAGGCGGTGTTGCAAGACCGCAGGCCCAAACTAATGGACGAGAAGACCTTTTTGCCAAACTGGTCATACCTCTTGGATTCCCGGTCGGGCGGGGCCGACGGGAATGCGGACTGGGAGGTCGAGGCCTGGATCACCAGACTCTCAGGAGTGGGGTGGGTAGACAGGTACTTGGGGTCGTCCGGACAAGGACGGTGGCGCCTGGCCACGTTCCGATCAACAGGCGCACCTGAAGCGGGCCTGGACCACGTGCCCAACAGAACGTCAGACAAGGCTTCATTAAACGGCAGCAGAGGCTCCAGCGGGCATGACTGCGGTTTGAAGACCTCGGTGAGGATGTTAGGCCTCACGGCCGCGACGGGGAGCTCAAGGTTTAAGGCCTTGGCAGCCCTCATCAGCACCACAGAATAGGCAGCTCCCTCCACCGACGCCACGGAAGGAGGAGAGATCAAACCAGGGTTAGGGGAGTCGTCCAAACCACTGGCATCCCCCAAGTCACCTGTCCAGTCCGGGTCATACTGGCACTCGCGAGCCAGAGGGTCCTCGGACCCCTCCCAACCTTCACCGTACTCCTCATCCTCTCCGTATTCGGAGTCAATGATGAAGACCGGCTCCTCGGGGTTCATGGGCCCCATCGGCGCCGGGACCGGCATCGAGCGACGCCCGTCCGGCGCCGCGTCCGGCGTCGGAGAAGGTAAGGGGACGGCGCCGCCCGGAGCCGGCGTCGGAACCCCACTGCCGGCCGGAACCGGCAGCGGAGAACCGGCGCCGCGCGGGGGCGGCGTCGGGGGTAACCCCGATGGCAACGTCGCCGGGGAGGCCGGAAGACCAGCCGGCGCCGATCCCGAAGGCCCCTGCGGCGCCGGGGTCGGAGCCGTCGGCGGCGCCGGGGCCGGAGCACCCGACGGCGCCGAGGCAGGGACACCCGAACCGCCAGGGCCCCCAGACGGTAGCACTGGGCCCGAAGGCGCCGTAGGCCCCGTCGGAGAAGCGAGCGCCCTCATGGCCATGAGGAACGCCTCGATCTCCTCAGGCGTCGCACCATGCCCAGGGACCGGAGGGTATGAGGCAGGCCGCGCCGGCGACTCTCGCGGAGCCGCGGGGATGGGGTCACCCGAGCCCCCGGCCGCATCGCGCGAGCGTCGGGGGGAGTCGGGGGTACGATGACGACGCCCCGACTTCTTGTGCTTCTTACCTGACGAGGATGACGAGTGGTGTCGACTTCCGGAGCGCACGGCGCGGCTCCGCGATCGCTCCCTCGAACGCTCTCTCGACCTCCGGCCGGACCGGGACCGCTCCCGGTCCCGACGTGGGGCCGACACCCGGAGCTCCAGCAGCTTGCGGGACCGCTCCCGCCTAGCCTTGTTGGTAAGGGCCCGGCAGTCGACGCAGGAGTCCACGTCGTGGTCGGGGCCCAGACACCGGAGACAGAGGCGGTGATGGTCTGTGACCGACATCGTGCGCTCACAGCCATCGCAATTCTTAAATCCAGGCATCCTATCAGGCACAATAGAGAAAAAAGACAATCGAAAAACTTGGTCAAAGACCGGAGTACTGCTCTTCAGATCTGCGTCCACTGGCGCGGAAAAAAGAAGAACTGACGTCAGCGCGCGGAGGCGGCGTCTATGTACTCCAGCGACGTCATCACGGCGCACGACGCCGACGACGGACGCGGAGCCGCAGGGGACGCCTGCAGACGACGCCTACCGACGCGCAGGGGTACTGCTACGCAAAAGTTTCCGGATCCAGACTGACGCCTGGGGATATTCTAAGGTAAGGAATCTAACACTAACGTGTTTCTTTCAGATAGAAAACACCTTTGACTTCAATGGTGCGCTCTACCAACAAACCAAGGGCGTCAGCATGGGGGCCTCTTGCGCGCCCACAGTAGCCAACATTTACATGGCCGAATTTGAGTCCAAATTCATATATAATGAAATTGCCCCCTTTAGCGAGTCCATCTCATCGTGGGCTCGCTACATTGATGATATTTTTTTCATCTGGACCTCAGAAACAGAACCACTATCCACCTTTGTATCATGGCTGAATTTATGCGATAAAAACATGCACTTCACTGTTACATCCAGCCAGAAACATGTTGAGTTCCTAGACATCAATATCATCAGTAAGAACAACCATCTTAGTGTAGACCTATATGTGAAACCAACTGCCCGCAACACATTATTAGACTACACTAGCTACCATCCTAAAACTCAGAAATCCAGTATCCCCTTCAGTCAGTTCCTTCGGGTCCGAAGGAATTGCTCTTCTGTCACAGACTTTGACATAAGAGCAACCGATATGAAGCACAAATTCACATCTCGTGGATACCCCAAACGCCTAGTACGGGACTCATACAAAAGAGCACGATTCTTTGATAGACAGCACCTATTAACACCCCAAATCAAAGAACCACAATCGAGAATGGTCTTTGTAACCAGGCATTCCACTATGAATGCGAAGCTCCAACATATCATATTTTCAAATTGGCACATCCTTAATGCAACAAAATCCAAAGAAAACCAACTCGCCAAACCTATGTTTGCATATAGGAAAAACAAAAACCTAAAAGATCTGGTAGTAAGATCAAGAATGGAACCCAGCAGAAAAGTCCTAACGCAGAGTACGCTCACTGACTTGAGACCAGTGATAGGCAATTACAAGTGCCTTGACTGTGTTGCCTGTCAATTTGCAATTGAAACCAAAGAACTGAATTTTAACAACATCATTCGTTCCCAAACTCTAACCAATTGCAAAACCACCAACGTGGTGTATCTCCTACTTTGCCCATGCAACAAGGGTTACGTGGGTGAAACAGCAAGGATGATGTCCACACGTCTATCTGAACATAGATCAGCCATCCGTACAGGTAAACAAATAGCCCCCCTAGTCAAACATTACCAGGAGGCCAAACATAATACCAACGACATTCGTTGGTTCATACTGGAAAAAATCCATAAAACGTCCGGTACACTCAGCACACAGGTGCGTAAATGTCGCAAAGTATATTGGATTTTTACCTTGGATACCTATACAAAAGGTATGAACAACGAAATACCGTGGGATCAAGTACTGAAATACAATTATGGGTAAAATCAGGCCCCTACCTTACACTAGTTCGATCACTCTGTCAACCCTACCAAGACAATCTGTGCCCCCATTTATTATTGGTCAACATCAGGCTCCTACATTATACCAGTCCGATCACTTACTTGACTGTCAACCCTATCAAGACACTATGTGCCCTTATTAATTATTTTACAATATAAAATCCAGCTTCATCCCCCGCTAATTTAAATAAATTTAATAAGAAGTACATCAGCCACTTCACAACGATGAGCTCATCTCCCCCTTCCAATATGTCTGCCAACTTTCAGCTATGACACAGAACAATATCACGCATAGTTCAATTTCGATCCTTCATGCTAAAGTAAGCACGCAAGCGCAATGGCCACATTCAGCGATCTCCTCGCTCTAAATATACCCGGCGCTATTTATCTTTTGTATCACGGGCACCTTTGATACCTTTGAATCATTAAGACACGAAGCAATTGCTTCACCCTTGCAACATGTCCGCCAGTTCTCAACACTGGTGCAGGACGTCACCATACATAGTCCGTCTTCTACCCTTATGCTAATCTAAATGCGCTCACGCATTGGTCACTCACAGTGACCCTTGTAGTTTAAATACATCCGGCGCGATTTAGTCCGTTCCAGACCCTGGCTCCACGTATACACACGCCGGCAGGACCCCCCCATTGGAAGGCGATCGAGAGACAACTACAAGGTAAGCACCTGCCCGCATAGATCGACGCTTCATTTATTAGCGTCCATGCACACCTTCCTAGACACAGCCTAATAACTACCTCTGGCTCTGTGTCTCCCCTCTAGCCATACAGAGTGCCTCCGAACCGCTATCAACATGACGGAATCGGTCAGCTAAATGCCTAGAACCCCACAGACCCCCAATACACAACCAGTGGACACAAACAAAAGGTAACGAGCTATAAATGCACACCCGCCCTCTAGCAGTGAAGTATAATGATTTGCTGGAACAAGTGCTCTAAAACCTAATCTTGTTTATGCCCCCTCTGACACACAGACTGTCAGCGCGACAAAAACCGTCCACAGATCCCCGCCTAGAGAAACCTTGTGATTAATTAGCAGGTACTCACTTGGCTTTTAACATCATGACTATTGGCAGCCGCATTAGACCACCGTCACTAACTGCCTACCATAAATGCTTCTTATCGTACAGGTTATCTGCAGATCATTTCCCGGAAACCAGCAGTACGTAGCTTCCCAACAATATAAGAGAAACCCACAGGTAATAATCCTGCTTTGTTCCATCATTGGTTCCCACGACACTAGTATGACACATATAACCGCTCTGTATGTCACTTTTATTCAACAGCTCAATAGTCGAAGCTTACTCCTAAATAGCAGGACACCCGGAAAGAGAAAAACTGAAACTAACTATTATAATGTATTGAAGGTACTCATCCATTTTGTAACTCTTCTGTTTAGTCTCAAGAATACTCACCCCTTGGGCTACTCGTATTAATGTACTTAATATTATGTCACCATTCAGCGCCCACGTCCTCAAGACAGACTACCCGCCATTTCAGTTTACTTCTTCCCTCTCCCTCCTGTGAGAATCAACACCATCTATACGTCCAGGTACAACCATGACTTTTCACATGTTCCGGAACTCATCTGTTCTCTCTTTCTCCCCCCACCTTGCAGCTTTTTCTCCACACCCTTTATCACCTTTCATCCTCCTTCGTAATTCCTTTTTTCCCCCTCTTATCTTACTCCTTAACCTTTCTTGTATATCCTCCATCACCTCCTTTTCATCTCATTTCTGACTCTTCCCCTACACCATTTATCATCTTTTACACTTCTAACCCTTCACTAGTTCTTCCCTCAACCTGCATGACATCACCACTTTGAATTTTTCTTGCAGTTAGCAGTTATATCTCAGAGTGTTGTATAGACCATCACCCAATATGCCCTTCTCTACCCCACTGTCCCTATCCTTCACAATGATATGTACCAAATGCTACATGTATAGTAAAGTCTTTTTTGCAATTCAGTAAATGTATCAGCCTAAAATGGGTAACAAAATGTATATAATTGTTAATATTAGGACAGGTTCAAGCACTTTTTAGGACATTCATGTCATGTTTTGTAGCACTGTATAAATGTATCACAATAAATTTCTCTGTTTTTTAACATGTATATATTTAGGACATTTCACGGACATTGACAAGCACTGCTATTGTTTATATCTTTCTACATGCATAGGTCCATTTGGATACTTACATGGCTCCCTGATGAAGGCCCTCAGCCGAAACGCGCGTAGATGACATATCTAGCCATGTTTTTATGTATAAATGTGCCAAAACAAGCTTCCGCACAGATCTCAAGTTAAAACCAACCATCTTGAAATATGTATAGGATACAATAATATGTATATATATGTAGATTAAAAGTCACATGTATAATGGAGGCATGCACATAATAACTATCTGTAATTAAATAACAATGTTTTTTATTATAATGAAGATTGAATAAAATAAAAATTATAATTTTGTACCATGCATTTTGTTCACTTATAGTTTTTGCTGTCACTAGTCCGTCTCTGTCCTCTGTCTAAATATTAGTTCCTAATTATTTTTCTTCCAAATACCATATCCATCCCGAATTAGGAACTCTAGTCGGGGATACCCCTTCTTTCTTACATATATGGTCGCTGCTAGAAATACCACTGGGAGAAACGTAATAATGGGCTGCACTGTTTCCAATGAGAAGGCAAACAATGTCATGCAAATAGAGAGACAGGCCATCTACCCTTGTGATGGAGGCAGAGAGTGCAGGCAGGCCCCACCAGAGATCACATGCACTCAATAGTTGATTAAGCAACGTGTGTATGCGAACTCCCCTGAGCCAATGCAGGAAAGGGCTGTTTGGGGAGACCGCCGCGAAGCCGTACAAGCCAGTTAAAAGTACCGAATGTGACCAGGATGAACACAGCATGGATTTTTTAAACAAATTGCTGCGTGATTTAGAATACGTCACTCTAGTACAGCCTGTTGCTGGATGCAAGGTTGGAAATGGATACTCGATAACAAACAGTTTTGGCAACGATAAGCCAGGGCTGTTAGTGACTGCGGGGAGTGAGACACAGAAAGAACAAGGGGTTGGCATTCTGGAGAGAGGCACAGAGATAGAGACCATTACATGTTATTATTATTTATTATTTAATTTTATAGAGCGCGTAGTCACCCGTAAGTATCCCAGCGCTAAAATCAGTACAACTAGGAGTCAGCAAGGGAAGGGGAGAGACAGTTTAAGGGAAGAGGTGGGTTTTCAATTGCTTCCTGAACCGTAGGTAGTTGGATTCGGTTCTCAGGTAGTGCGGTAAGGCGTTCCAGAGACGTGCGGTGTGAACCGAGAAACGTCTTCCTCCTGTTCGGGCCTTCTTAATTCTGGGGGTGACAATGAGGTGTTCCTGGTCGGAGCGGAGGGATCTAGGGGCTTTGTATGGTTTGATAAATTTTTTTAGGCTTGGGGGACCATTGTTTTGGAGCAGTCTGTGTGCTAGGCAGAGGGCCTTGAACATCACGTTCTCTAACCGGAAGCCAATGGAGACACTTCAGCGCTGGTTTGGCTGAGGCTCTGGCCGGGGTGTTAGTAAGGATCCGGGCAGCTGCATTTTGGACCCTTTGTAGTTTATTCAGGGTTGCCTCTGGGGCCCCTAAGTAGATGGAATTACTAAAGTCGAGCCTAGAAAGAATCAGTCCTTGGATCAGCAGTTTTTGAGAGTTGTGGGGGAGTAGGGGCAGGATCTTTCGAATTGACCTGATCAGTCCAAAACACGTACCGGCTACCTTTTTTGCCTGTGTTGCAAAAGATAATTCCTTATCGAGCCAGACACCCAGGCTTTTTACCTCTGGTTTCGGATCTGGGATCGGGCCTAAACAGGGTGGCCAGATGTTATGAAGTGAAGTGGGTCCCTTCTGGCCAAGGAGGAGAATGTCAGTCTTTGAGCCGTTGAGTTTTAGAGACGATCTATTCATCCATCCTTGTATCTGCGTCAGACAGTTGTAAAGGTCCGCAGGTTGTTGTTTCGGATGAGAAAGGGACACCACTAACTGAGTGTCGTCGGCATAGCTGACGATGCTCACTCCGAACGGGATAACAACCTCCTCCAATGGGGACATGTAGATGTTAAATAATGTGGGGCTCAGGGAGGAGCCCTGAGGCACGCCACATTGGAGGGGAGTGTCGGAGGAGCAGGTGTTGTTCTCCCAGATTTGAAAGGAGCGTTGACTCAAAAAGGACGATATCCAGGACAGAGCAGTTCCTTCCACACCGACGCTCATGAGTTGTTGGATGAGGAGCTGATGGTTGACGGTGTCGAAGGCCGCACTGAGGTCGAGGAGGATCACTGCTACTGATCCTCCTTCGTCTAAGAGTGCTCTGGCCTCCTCCACCGCCATGAGAAGGGCAATGTCGGTGCCCTGCCCGGGGCGGAAACCCGTCTGCGAGTTTTTTTAGACGGTTGTTCTCCAAAAATTGTGACAGCTTTCTGTTCACCATTTTTTCCGCGATCTTGCTGGTTCCCGGGAGGAGGGAGATTGGTCTATAGTTTGCCAGGTCGACAGGGTCAAGGGAGGGTTTTTTTTTAAGTGCCTTGACGACTGCCGCCTTCCAGCTAGGGGGGACGACTCTTTGTTGAAGGGAGGCGTTGATGAGGTGAGTGAGAGAAGGGGCGATCGAGGGTGCTACCTTTTTGAGAATACGTGAAGGGGCAGGGTCCCTGGGAGATCCGCTTTTAATAACTTGCATCGTATCTTCGACTTCTTCTACTGTCACTTGTCCCCAGGAAGTGATGCATGGGAGGGTAGGAGAGTTGCTGGCTTCTCTCTCCTGCTCGAACTAGTAGGTGGAATAGAGTCCATGTAGAAAGTAAAAGCGAAAATAAATTGTTAAAGGCAGACAGAGAAGCAAATGCAGGGTTGAAACAGAAAGAAAGGCAGGTGAAAAGGTTGTGGGCGATTAGACAAAAGAGGAGATTAGAAAAGAAAAGAAAGTGGGAAAATTCTGGGGGTAGAGTGGGTAGAGAAACATAGGTGTAGGAGAAAGAGAAAAGAAAATAGAGAAAAGAAAATAGCAGAGGTGAGGCTGGTGACTTGGATATACATAGAAAGAGAACGATAGACAGGAGGGAATAAAGTGGAAGGATGAAATGAGGGTTGACAGCAGAAAACCACAGAAGTGAAGCTAGTGGGAGAGAAAAGGAGAGAGGTGAGAAAGGCTCAATAGACAGGACAAGCGGCAGGGGGGAGGCGGGGAGCGGATCCCTTTGAAGTAGCTCATGGCCTCGCAGCCGTGATAAGGGAAAGCAATTAGGGGGGAGGTGGGAGGGAGGCTGATGGCTTTGATGTGTGAAGCAGGTAGGCGGCTCGGGAAGCAAATGGAGAGCGCGTGCACGGACACACATGCACTCGGCAAAATCCGCCTGGTTTTAGCTTTCTGGTTTGACGGTAATAGGTCTCTCTACGAGACCTAAAAATGTTAACGAGCATTATAATAGAGCGCCTGGGGAGGGTCAAATAGAGAAGAATATCGTCCGCATACAACGATATGCGGTCTTCCCACGTAGCCGTCCAGCTGAGGCCCCTTACCATGGGGTCCCACCGGACACAAGCAGCAAACGGCTCCAAAACCAGCGCGAAGAGCAAGGGTGACAACGGTCATCCCTGGCGTGTGCCACGGCTCAGAGGAACATTTCTGGAAATATTACCGTTGGCCACTACGTAGGCCAAAGGCTCAGCGTAAAGTAGTCCTACCCATGCACAGAATCTAGGCCCAAAGCCGAGATGTCGGAGGACCGCAAATAAATATGGCCAATCCACCATGTCAAACGCCATCCGAGCATCCAATGACAGGATAACTGCGGGCTCTGGGAGACTCAGTATTTGTGCCAACACTGCGGGTACCCGGCATAAGTTGAGAGCCGTGCTTCTGTTAGGCATGAACCCAGATTGGTCCGGGTGTAACAGTGCCTCGAGATGAGGAGTCAATCTATTTGCTATCATTTTAGCCAGGATTTTGGATTCTGCGTTGAGTAGGGATATCGGACTATATGACGTACATTCGTCCGGGGGTTTGCCCGGCTTAGGAATAGTAATTATAGTAGCTATTCTTTGATCCAGTGGCAGCTTCCCCCTATTCAGACTGTCCCGGAACATTGCATGGAGATATGTTACAGTTATATCAGAGACCCGTTTATACAATTCAATAGGGATCCCGTTGGGTCCCATGACCTTACAATATTGCAGTGAATGGACTGCCGCCAAGACCTCGTCCTTTGTAAAGTCAGAGTCCAGGAGCAGGGCTTCCTCATCTGACAAAGAGGGCATCCGTAAGTCTTTAATGTAAGTCTGGGCCTCCTCCGTTGTTATGTGTGAGGTAGATGTATATACCTGTTCATAATAGTCAGCTAAAGTGTCTGTGATGTCTGATGGAGACGTGACTATTTCATTCGTCGGAGTACGAAGTTGTGCAATCGTCCTCTGTGCCCTTTCTTTCTTATCTAGCAACACCAGAAGTCTGCCCGTCTTATCACCCTGCTCGTAAATAGTATGCCTAGTGGTCTGAAGTCGCAGCTTGACCTGCGTCTTTTGAAATTCGTAACCTCGCATTGTTTGAGGCGTAGATTATGGGCTGTCTCTACAGTTTGGCCAGTCTCATGTAGTTTCTGAAGTGCTATCCGTTCCGCTTCCAGCGCGTCTAGGTCGCTCTTCATCGCCCGCCTGTGCCCCATGATGGAAGAAATTGCCTGCCCCCACAGCACCGTCTTGAAAGCCTCCCACAGGACGCCAGGAGATTGCACTGAACCCAAATTATCCTGAAAATATTGCTTTGTGACTGTAACAATATCTTTTCTGATCGAAGGATTCTGCAAATAGCCAGGGGAAAGGGAAAAAATGTGTTTACGCACTTTGGTGTGGGAGGTGTAGGTTAGATTGACCGGCGAGTGATCTGAGATACCCCTCGGCCGTATCTCTATGTCAGTCAAATAAGGGAGACTGTCCGCGGAAACAAAAAAGTAGTCAATACGTGAGAGACTATTATGTGCCCCCGACTGAAAAGTATATCCACGTTCCCCGGGGTGTCTATATCTCCATCCGTCTATCAGCCCCAATGCGTCCATGAACCCACTCATACATGAGTTACTCGCCCCCGTCGTTCTGCTTGGGTGGCGGTCCATTTCTGCATTCATGACTGCATTGAAGTGTCCCCCCACAATATGTTCACCTTCAGGTAGATCTAATAATAATGCGCTAAGAGCTGGAAGAGTCACCGAGAGGAGGGCAGGGGGAGCATACACCGAAACAATATTGAACCGCTTCCCCTCCCACTGGCACGTTACGGCAGAAAACCTCCCAAGGAACTCCTTCTGTACCTGATGTACAATTAAAGGAAATCATTTCCGTACTAGGGTGCCAACCCCTCTGGAGCCCGTGGAGAACCATTTTGTACCCCCAGCGGTCCAGGGCCTTGCAAGTCAATCCCACCAAGTGTGTTTCCTGAAGCAATGCTATAGCCGGTGCTGTGCGCCTCAAATACTGTAGTACTAATCCCTGTTTAATCTCATCTCCCAGCCCATGTACATTTCAAGTAACAATGGTCATCGGGGGCACAGGGGTCAAAGAGGGGGCATTAGCAGAAACATCAGTGCACATCAATTCCTGGTCCTCCATTACCATTACTGCAGTTTTTCAAACCATTCTCGCCATCACTCATCCCGCCAATCATAGCAAGTGGTTGCAGCCCAAAACTAAAACTTGAATAATAACTAAAAAAAAAAACCACAATCCTCGACCTTACTGAGTACCCTTCCCGCAACCCCTTACTGAGTACCCTTCCCGCAACCCCCAAAGAACGCCCCTCCCTCTCCCACTCACCCCCTCCCTGCTCCCCTGCCTGTGGATGTAGAACGACCCACCCCCCCAAAATGGCAGAGTGCCTCTACCCATCCCAACCATGCTTAAGCGCAAAAGGAGGGAACCGAGCCCCCCGTCCACCGTCGATCAATACTGTTGACAATACAACACCGCCCAAAACCAAGGAAACGCCCCTAATAATTCTCATAACATGTCTAGGCAATCAATAAATCAAACACATTACACCCCATTAATACTGCAAAGCTAACCCCCACCTAGGGATCTCATATGGGCAAGTTCTTCCACAGACCCCCCTCCCACTCTACTTGCGTTCTGCCAGGTTATCATGTCCTGCAGTCAATTAGGAAGCGGTTTCATTCTTGTTCGTCAAGACCACTCGGTTCCGCTGCAGCTTCCTCTGCCACGTCACCAGGACCGTCACCGTTTCGTCGCCCTGCTCTGTCACGACGATCACCCCTGCGGCCTTCAACGGTGGACCAACCCTCCAGCAACTCCCAGGCCGCGTCCGGTGAGTCGAAGAAACAGGGTTTGCCATCCCATTCACTCTCAACTTGGCCGGGAAGAGCATCTCATATTTCATGTCCTTGTTACGCAGCTCCCGCTTGACCGCATGGAAACTTCTCCTCCGCGCTTGGACTCTGGCCGTAAAGTCAGGGAAAAAAAGACACCTCATAGTTGTCAATTTTGAGTGGAGGGCCGGATCTGGAACATTGCAAAATACTGTCCCTGTCTCTGAAGTTAAAGACCCTGGCGATAATCGGCTGCGGCGGCGTTGGGCCGACCGCCTGGCACCCTGTGTGCCCGCTCTATGGAAAAGTAACTGGATAGCGCCATGGGCTTTAGGTGTATAGTGATTAGGTCTTCCACATAGAGATCAGCCGCGGACTCCTCCGTTTTTTCCGGAACTCCCAAGATCATGATATTGTTCCGGCGGGCCCTCCCTTCATAATCGTCCAGCTGTTGCACCAATCTGGCCTGTCGTTTCTCCATGTCCGCCATTTGACGTTGAAGCTCCAAGGTGTCCTCTCTAGGGGCCATCGTCACTATCTTCAGCTCCTGCACTCTCTCGTTCATCTGTTTAAAGTCCGCTCTAAGCAGGGAAACCTCCACTGTGACTGAGTCCATGGAGGTACGCATTCCCCCGATGGCCGCCAAAACATCACAGAGCGTTGGTTCCTGCTCGGCTGGCTGGGCTTCCTCAGGCGCATCCTTGTCCGATCTCAGCGAGTCGCCTTTATCTCCTCCCTTGGACCACGCAAATTTTTTTTTTTTTTTAATTCAAATCTTTTTTATTGAAGAACAAAGCTGAAAATAAAAACAATACAATGACTCTTCCAATGTACAAATGAGTAGAATGATGGCACCAAGACACTTACAGTAATCAAATCAAGTCAAAGAGGAGATAGAAGAAAGGTGGGAGAGAAAAGGAGAGGAGGAACGAGAGAGAAGAGAAGAGAAGAGAGTAGAGAAGAGAGAGGACAGGTGTATCCATAGAGCGGTCATAACCAGTTTACCCAAACCTGGTTCGGCATGCATGTATTAGGAAGTATACAGTAAGCATATATGGTTGAACACACTAAAATTCAATAACAATTCTATGGAACAAGTTGACCATTGAGATGTGCCTCATGGGGGTTTAAAGTGGCAGGATGACGCATCCAGGGATGACCAGAGTTTGTTGTTCGAAGGCTTCCAAGTGGCTGACTGTAGCGCAGGATTGTCCGCCCCTCTTAGAAAGGAAAGCCATTCCAGCCACATTTTAAAGTTGACAAATAGACAGCCGCCCCTGGGCATTGGTTCTGGAGCCCCTGCCCCCTGTCGCCATTCTCAAGGCCGTCCGCTGCCAACTCGCCCAGAGCAGCTCGCCCCGCAATTTACTGCTGCACGAGAAGGGGTACAGAGCAATCGGGAAGGCCCTGCACAGAGACCCAAAATCCACAAGGGCGTTGACTCAGTCCAGCTCCTACTCAGACCAGTCGTGGACAGTTAGAGGCCAAGTTCTGTCCCTGCAATGTCACTTCAAGAAAGCCCCTGAACCACCATGGCTGCCCGGCCTCAGAGCTCACCCCAATAAGTATAGGGACATGTCCAGGGGGTCGGGACACTACGCCGTCTTCAGTGGTGTCTCCTTCCTTCTTCCTTCTTTCATTTTTCTATATCCTTCTTTTCCCTCTTTTTTTTCCTTCTTATCCCCTTGTCCAGTTTCCCTTTCCCCCAGGCAGCAGGACCCTCAGGCCAGCAGGCACTTCCATACAAAAGGGGGAAGGGGGGGCCCACTCCCCACCACCCCCTGCAGCAGCAGCAGCGGGGGGGGGTCTCACCAGATCAGCGGCGCTCTGGGGGGGGGGGAAGGCCACCGCCGCTGAACACGGCTCCTCACCTGCCTCCTTTGCTACGCTGCTGCCGCTAGCTCAGCCACTTCAGAGGCGCCGCCGAGCTTCAAGCTCCACAGCGGGCCCGCTCTCCACCGCGGCCCGCTCCTCGGGCCGCCGCCGCCATTTGCAGAACTTGTCCCCGGGAACCGCCTCCATAGGACTCCGTCGCCTCGGGAGCAGAGGCGTCGGCTACTAGATAGCTACCCGATGGGGGTATCAGGCAGTCTCCTACACTGTTTCGGCCGCTTTTAGGCAGTGGCATAACTTTTAAGCCGTGGGAAGGGGAGAGCTCGCCTAAGCCGCAGCCATTGCTTTCGGCTGCTAGCCACGCCCCCCTAGATTTGCTCCTTTTGAAGGTTTATTCGGTTCATCTGCACTGTGATAACACTCTGAAGAGCATAAATTAGAAGCTGTCAATATGTCCTTTTCTAAACTTATTTCATGTACTAAAGCAAAACGGACACTAAAATCTAATTATATAGTCATGCAGTAAACATTTGCAGGAGAGTTCAGAGGACAATCAAAATCATTATCTCATTAAGCAGAACATTTTCACTTACCAGGTTGTACTATTATGAAATACAAGCATATTGTTAATTTGGGAAAGGCACTAAAAGTAGCAGTGGAAACACCATCAATAATTTGAAGTGAAGAAGGAATTATTTTTCGGATTAGGAACACCAACTAGGGAAGTTTATGGTTCTGGTGGGGGCAGCATGCTAGGTACAGTTAGCATTAGGTCAGAACAGAGATGCATTTTCGATTTAGGGGAAGGAGATAAGACAAGGTATATTTGAAAGGAGTGACATGAAATGGGGAGCAGGACACAAGGGATCATATTATTGATTCAAACCATTGTCCTAGTTTTCAACATTTTACAAACTGAAGTCTGTGCCACATGTACACAGGGAGACAGTGCACCACAGCAAATGTTCTGTTCCCAGTACAGGCACGAATTCAGGCCTGCAATAGGAACGGAACATTAGTGAACGATAGAACAGCTGTTAGAAGCTGAGAATTTGCCTTCAAGGTGCAGCCATAGACTGAGTTTACATCTCAAATGGAGGTGGGTGACACATATCTACCTGCAGACCGGTGCAATGAGTGATAGCACCCACTTGCAGGGAATGCCTCAAGAGACCTGTGGATACCCTTTCCCTACATTCCACAAGTGTGCACCGACTGTGCGCCAGCTTGATGTGGCACACAAACAGTGTGCGTCCTGACAGGCTTTCTGCGTCAACACATGCAATTACAGCACAGGCGCATACGCAACAGACTCACTCATTTGCATGGAGCCACAGTCGATTTTGGGGATTGGTAGAGACTCAACCATGTATTGGACGAGAGCAGGCCACTAAGATTGTTTTTTTGTGGAGAAGATGATGCATTATCAGCAAGTTTTCTACTGACTAGGGACAGTCTTCTCCGTTTCAAATACAAAGAATCCAGAAAGTCAAGGCTTTCACAGTATCTGTTAACCTAAAGCAAAAGACAGATGTACCCCAAGCCTAACAATAAATCAAGAACAGGCATACTATCGAAGTTGTTCCGAGATCAAATAAAAGCACAGAATTGTGCTCACAGTAGTATTCAACTCCATCATAATTTACAGTTCTGGCATCGGTATCAGATATATATGCACCACGTTCCAAAAAGGCAATCGGACTGCAAGGTTGACAAATGGAGTAGGTTTTTAATCAGAGTCAAAGGCTAAATAGATTAGTACGGAGTTTACACCAATGTAAAATGTGTGTGTGAACCCCATCAGCTAATGTGCCAATTAATACCCAGAGAGAACTTGTCACATTTCGGATGAAACCCCTCCTGCTTTTGTTTGAAATGTTTAACCTCTTATGACCAGAAAGATTTTAGAGTATTCCTGCTGATGCAAGAGCTGGGACAGAACTAAGCGAAAGCAGTTACAGGACCATGGGGACAGAGTTAGTTCTTGTTTTAAGTAATCTATACATTTTAAAACTATAAATAAAATTATATTTTAGAAACTCATGTAAAGTGAACCTGAACTGTCCGTAGTCAAAACTAAACTAAACTACATGCACAGTCTTCATCAGAAATTATTACAATGATTGCCTTCTAGAGCGTCTATATGAAGAGCTATGTTCTGACTACTTCCTGGTCACAAGAGGCCATATTTTATTAAATGCAAGAAGGGACATGATCATTTTGCTTTCATCATAAATTAAATCAGTGCATGTTAAGGAGACATTATGGGTTTTCAAGTTGTAATTCTAAAGGACTAGTCAAGTAAATAGAAATAGTTGCTGCATGTGGAAAAAAAACTCCAGAGTGAAAACCCAAGGGGACATTCAAACAGAAAAAAAAATGTACAAGCACTTACATAGAGCAGGAGCTTCGGGTCTCCATGAATAAGCTTCACCATGGACAACAGCAAGTATTTGTAACTTCTTGTTTCCAGATCCGTTGGCTTTTCTCCTTTAAATTTAAGACTCGTCGTCATTTTCTCCTTAAAAGTAAGACTCTGAGGAAAAATCCCAGCACTCTGTCAGTACAAGGAATTATATAAATTAAACAATTATTAAGGGACAACAATACAATTTAAAACAGCTTTTCAAGTTTAACATTTGTCACTATTTTCAAAAGTAAATTTCTCATCAAAACTATAATCTGCAATTCACAGAAAAATGCAATTCATTCAATGTAATTAACTGAAAAACGGCATGCATTTCATTGCATAAAAAATCAGCACGTAATTTTGAGATGTCTAGTTTTTATAGAAGCTCTATTCATATTTGAGTTTTAAGCTTAAATATGTTATTTAGCAAGAAGCAGATTTATCTTTAAAACGTTAATTAAAATCTACCAGATATGTTCAATTGTTTACAAGAAACTAGAATGTCTTGCAGAAACATTACATATTATCGATGGCAAAACCTGGACAAAAAAAGTAAAGATATTCAGTAAGGTCAGATCACTCAGCCTGCATAACAGAGACACACTCACTCCAATATGCATATTATTTCATGTCAAGAATGGTTATTCAACACTGGAATAAAATATATTCTGCCTGTTTATAGAACTCTAAGTTTTAGGCAAATATATTTATTGCTTTCAAGCCCTTGTTAACAAAGGGTTTTCGAATCTATCAAAATAGACTCATGGTAACAGGATTACTTACCCGTAAACAATGTGGTGAGACGATGCCTTCATCTTTATAGGCATCGAAACAACGTCGTCGACTTTTAAACCCCAAATGCGAACTATTTATGTAAAACTTATAATTGCAATGGAGTGGTTTTTCTACATTTTATGTCTGCCTTACTGAAGTACAAGTACGCAGACTAATTTCCTTGCCTTGTTTACACTGTTTTTTTGTTGTTTTGTCTTGTATGTTGAGGGTCACGGCTGTGCCCGCTTGACATTCTCTCCAAGAAACACTTTATTCCTGCACTTATTGAAAAATAAATCCTGTCCGAACGGACAGAAGACATACTACTTATCAAGTATATGGTCATTTTTTCTCTGTATATCATTTTCATATAGGGACCACTGTTCTTTGTAATATGTAATGCCCAAGGTCCCTATACTATACCTTAAGGGTACTCTTGTTTTGTTGAAACGCTGCGGAATTTACAGCATCAAAGTCCTGAATTTATTCAAACCTAACCGACTCGCTTGAGTGCAACATCTGATGGTTTTCAAAACAGAATGAGAGGCAGTTAATAACACTTTCTTGACATGAGCTAGAGGCCAAGGACTTTGGTCATTCAGTGTTGCTTTAACTGAAACAGGTTTCTGTCTGAAGGCCAATGTCTACACTATGGCATGTGTTTTCAAAAACATACAGGTTCTCAATTCCCTGATAAAAACAATTGGGGGTGCCGGAAACTGGGAATTTTGGGAAGGTCCACATACCACTGGGATTAAATTTAAGAATCCCTAATGTGAGCTATCGCTCTTCTACACCTTCATTTTCTAAAATGCATTTTTGGTAGTCTGAGCTGACTTGACGATGTCCAGATCTGAGGTTTCGGAGTAGCTGGCCATATCTTGATCTGCAGTTTTAAAAAAATCAACACATCTCTGCACTAGTCTAGATACCAGTGCATAAAAAACAGTTTGTTACTGTCACATTTCAAAGTCTTTATTGATTGCACGCAAGTATAATGCTAATGAGCATGGTCTCAAAGAAAACACAATTGACCTTCCAGCTGCATCCATCCTGAATTTATTACAGATGTGACCGCTACTTCTGAAAGTGAAGAAATAATCTGAATTGTCTCCGGGGAGGGGACGTTACTGAGGGCTTGAAGTTCAGGTCAACATGAGTACCTCTAACCAAGCCAATACCCAACAGCTAAAATTCTGATCCCTCTCGTACACTAGTTGTCAGATGTTTCAGCGCACCTGAATCTAGAATAGGTTTATTAGGTAAACTCTACTTTAAAAAAACTTGTATTTATGCCCCGTTACACTAGGATACAATCTCATACTCTTCAAATTCAACAAAAATGAATAGCAGGTTCACAGTATAAAATGCAATACATTTTTTTTTATAATCTATTAAAAATCAGTAAAAACCAAAACAGAAGAAAGTGATGGTCATACTACTTGAATTACAATCAGTTACTGCTCATTACTTGTGGCGTTACTTTAGTCACTTGCTTCTTAAGCAAACCTGTACCAAAAGCACATCCCAAATGTTTTGAACAAAGGCTTGATATGACCGATACATTTAGTACTTAACGGTGCATCCTCTTAGGACTGAATGCGAACCCTTACAAACTACCTAAAACATTTTTGGGGAAAAAAGCACAAGTAGTCTATTGTCAAGTCATTTATGCTGCTCTTGGTGTGGGCTAAAAAACTGCTAGACTTATTTGCCCAAATGTTTTCAGCCACTTTATCAGACCAATTATTTCTTTTTTTTAGTACATTTTATTAGATGGGTACGAAACCGGTATTAGTTTCAATATCAAATGCTAATGCAGCACCAAGTCAAAGTTCCTTACAGTGAATTTTCCCTTACTATCCCTTTACCTGCCAGCTCCCATTCCAGATTCTTGCTGGATCTACATGAAATCAAGGAATCACATTAGCTGGGCTGCAATTGATTTTATTGCCAGAAAAGTCAAATGTCCCAGGCCACAGCAAGGCATATCACACTCCTCCATACCAGCCACAGTCTTTATTGACCCTGGGTCAGCTCTTACCCTAACAGTCAGCCCTCATTTGTCTATCATCCATGCTCATCTTCATTATCAATGAGCCAAAATGATTGGTGACCTTTTCAAATCAAACAGATTGAGGATCATGAGTCTTTGGGGACAACTGATTTCCCTGCAACTTTTGTTCTTCATGTAGTTCAGCATAGGAGATCACACCAAACTGGGCATTTATGTCCACTTATTTGACCTGTCTGGATCTCTCAGAATTTAACACCTTGGCTGCTAGGCGTTTTCCCCCTCCTGTGCTGAAAATTACCATTTTGCTTGTGTCATGACGAGCTCAGCTCGTCATCAGCACAGCTCAACTGTGCATCATGACGAGCTGAGCTCGTCATGAGCATCGAAAGGGTTAAGGGTCAATATAATTCCTTTCATTCCCTGGAGGGTAGTTACACATTTTAAAAACATGTAATGACCTTGTCAGGTTCTCCATCACCATACAAAGACCCACCCATTGTCTTAATTTGACAATATCAAAATGATGTATTCAGTCCCAGATCATAATGATTTCTGTAATCTTCAATCATAATTTGGGTCCTTCACACATCTGCTATTGTAGAGAAAACCACTGTGGGAACATAGATTACATTCCAAACAGATTTAGGTGATGGAAGTAACATGCCTAATAATGTTTAAATAGATTATGATAGTACAAGGATCACACTGAAAATCCACTTAAGGAATAATTAGAAGAAATTGGAAATTATCATCAGACCAACAACACTGGAATAACAGTTCTGAAGCTAACTCTGGTCACCAACTATGGTTGTCACTTAGAATAGAAGTCTCTCCTTAAACTTGCTACAGGCAAATTTCTATTTCTCTGTAAAGTCTGTTCCTTTAAGGAGGATAAGTTGGATACGAGTAAAAGCGGTCAGGCTTCTTCAATTATTAAAATATAAAATAAAATATTCTTGGTCATGTTTTTAGAATTCATTTCATACAGTAAGTGGACATAAGCTCATCAGCTTGACATTTATGATTATTTCTAGATTAGATTGCCTCTCAAAATAGAAGCCTTTACCCAGAGCTGAGGGCTTTGTAACTGTACGCAAGATTTCTTGCAGACATTCTATGTACATATCCTAATAAAATAAATATAAACATAAAAAATGGCTGTGTTTATTTGTAGCTCTTGTCAAGCCACTGTATTTTTTCTTAAAGGTGAACTTCCACCAGGGATAAAAACATGTATTTAGTTTGTGAAGGTAGAAAAAAAAAGATAAGGAATGAAATTGGTGACTTATGGATAACAGTCCTGCGTTTAATTTTCAATATACTCAATTATACTATTTCAGGTTTTAATATTTGGCCATTCACTTCAAATTAAGTAAAATGCTATTATTTTACTGAAAGATCTTTAGAACTCAATAGCTTGTTTTTTTTTTATCGTATTCTAATATAGAAGATGTGACTTACATGTTTTAATCATGTTTGTGCCAGTACACCAAAGATTAACACTTCTCTAGATTTTGTATTAAGACAAAGTGACCTTGTATAGTCATGAAGTAGTCAGACAGATCTAAGAACAGCCTAAGGAAGTTATCAATCAAGAACAAGACGTATCAATCAAAACTATGTGATAAATAGTACTCAGTGATTATGACATTCTGAAAATGAACTTATTTCGAGCAAATTGAAGCTAGTGTTTAAACTAGAGACACGTGCTGCGATTGTAAACTTGACTATCTTACACAAGAATAGACTAAATTTGCCATCTGCAAACTGAATTGTGCCCATGAGAGCTTCAGTTAGTCTACAAACACTTGGGATTTCTCATCCAATCTTGTAAGCTTAGGATCAAGAGATTTGCAATCAAGATCGATTAGGAGGAAAAGAAAGGAAAGGAGACGGGCAAAACTTGTGAGAACTGGAAGGTGAACTAGCAAGTCTACACAGGCTGAGTCACAATGTGGTGAAACCGAGGTTGTGCACAAAATCTGATTGTGTTGTTCTTTGCACATCTTAAAGATGTCAGCTGATCAACAGCCTACTCTTTCCACAATGCCACTTCCTCAGATTTCTATTTACAAACTGGAGTTATAAATTGGCTGATGAATCAATACACCCAATGTGTTATGCTGGATCAGACCGTCCGAAAAATCGATCTTGACCAAGTTTTCATCTGAATTCGCTATAGTCAGTTCAGTCTACACTTTGTGACAGGCCTGTGAAAGCTCTTTCTGGTCCAAAAACATTGGACTAAGATATGTTACTATTCTATTACTGCATCTTGTTTATCAACTCTAAGTCTATAAACACATTAGGAAAATCAAATTTTGGATTAGAATGGCATCTGGAGTGTTCGAATTTTCTGTCCGACCATCTTCCTTTTCTTTGTCCTCTGTTGCATGTGCACTCATTACCTTCAGACTGCCAACGGCACAGTCTATAGAGGTTATTATAGCACCCATTATTCAACTGGTTCTACTACAAAGACGCTCAAGAAAAATACAGGAATCATGCTAAAAAAGTAATTTTTTACTACATGTTTTAGGTCTACCTCTGGCATTGGCTGACCCATGGTTGAAGTTTACCTTTGTTTTCTAATGATCAAGTGTTGACACAGTGACCTTTCACGCTCCCTTGAACATACAATATATATTTTGGGGAAAATTTTCTGACAGACTATGACACAGGCAAGCAATGTAATTTTTGATGTGAAGAGTAAAGAGATTTTAAATCTAGTATAACAAACGCAACAAAAATCAACAGTGAAGAGCAGGAGTCTGTGGGGTTCAGTTAACAGCATCTAAAAGATAAAGTCAAAGAAGCAAGCTCCATGAATTCCATAGCCTGCAAAGTGAGTAGAAAGGAAACAATGGGGAGAAAACTAAAGACCCAACACAGAGTTCTAGCCTGAGACCAAAACACTGGTAACCAAAACCAAAAGAACATAGGATGACCGTTGAGCAAGGAAAAAAAAGCTCTAACTCTAAGCGATGCATAAAAAAAAAACAAGCAATGAAAATGCAATAGGTTGATTAAGTTCAAGCTATTGCTTTGCTAATGGTATTGTATAGCAAAGCAAATGGCTTTAACCTAATAAAAGGCAAGACCTATTGCATTTTTAATGCTTGTTTCTAAGGGGTGGGCAGTGGTCTGCTGAGCTGGTTTCTACTGTTAATTTCCATAACATTAAAGCAAGCATTGCCTGCAGCAAGATCGCGTCCCATGCATTATTCAATACTTTGGAAAACACTTATACCCTGTGTCCTTACAAAGTTCAAATATGGGTCACTTTTTTCTCTCAATAATTCCCATTTTTAATGGTGCATGGGGGCATTGTCTCTCCTGGCCCTGGCTTTACCCCATTGCACAACAGTTTCCCACCTCTGTAGTTAGCTCCTCTCAACTGTCCCGGAGCGGATCGGCTGCAGGGCCAGCCGGATCTGCACTGGGCAGTCCCTCATTCAAGTTTCATAGTTATACTGAGCCACCGGCCAATCAAAAACATTTAACAGGTTATGGCAGGGCAAGTCATTTCTGGGAAATCATGCCGCTGTAAAGTGGTGCTGACCCTGCCACTCCAGGCCCCTGCCCCTCCCCCTCCCCTTTCTTTCTATGCTCTTGTCCATGTGGCGCACGCGCCAAACTGGCGCGCACTGTGCCCGTGTTTTGTGAGAGAAAAGCTTTTTTTAATGCAAAGCAAATCTATGGCCGTTAACTGCCCCATTTGATTACATTTATTGGGCACTTTCAGCGCACAAAGGGAAACACAATGCACAAACACGGGGAGAGATTAAACAATTACAAGGACTGGTAAAGCCGAAGGGCCTGGATACGTCAACAGTAAAATCATGCCTATGTAAAGCAGCGCTGACCCTGCACTCCAGGCACCTCTCCCACCCCTTTCTTTCTATGTTCTTGTTCCTGTGGTGCACGCGCCAGACTGGCACGCACTGTGCCAGTGTTTTGTGAGAGAAAAGCTTGTTTGCAGAAGATTTCTAAAACACCTTTTTTTAAACAAAGCAGGTGTAGCACCAACGCCGAGCAGGCGCTTTACATTAAACAATGGTGGTTAACTGCCCCAATTGATTACATTTATTATACCGTCTGCCACCACACCCTGTGCACACGCCTCCATGACGCAGGGATCCAAGACAAAGCCCTGGACTGGATCCCCTCCTTCCTCACCTGTAGAACGAGTCTGCCTCCCCCCTTTCAGGTCCGAAGCCACCACAATCACCTGCGGCGTACCCCAAGAATCACCCTTAGCCCAACCCTTTTTAACATCTACATGGCACCGCTCGCCAACATTGTCTGAGCGCACCACCTCAACATAGTCTCATATGCCGACGACACCCAGCTGATCCTCTCCCTCACCAAGGAGCCAGCCACCGCCAAATTCAACCTACATGAGGGAATGAAGGCCGTCGCAGAGACTAGCAAGCTGTAACTGAACTCGGACACGACGGAGGTCCTCCTCCTTGGCTCCACGCCCTCCGCATGGGAAGAATCAGGGAGCTGCACTCACCAACCACATGCGCAACTTTGGAGTTATCCTGGACTCAACGCTCTCTATGACCCAGCAAGTCAACACGTTTCATCCTCCTGCTTCAACACCCTCCGCATGCTCCACAAGATCTACAGATCAGGAGAACAGTCACCTAAGTACTCGTCAGCAGCAGGCTGGACTACGGCAACGCCCTCTACGCAGGAACCACAGCCACACTCCAGAAGAGACTCCAATGCATACAAAACGCCTCCGCAAGCCTCATAGGCCTCCTTCGTCACAGCCACATCACCACCCACCTGAGAGATCTGCATTCACTCCCGGTCAACAAGAGGATCACCTTCAAGCTCCACACTCACAAAGCACTTCACAACGCCGGACCAGCATACTTTAACGGAAGACTGTTCTTCTACACCCCGAACCGCCAGCTTCGCTCACCGACCTCCCACTCGCCATCGTCCCACGCATCTGCCGAACGACCACCGGCGGAAGATCATTCTCCCACCTCGCCGCCAAGAAATGGAACACCCTCCCCATCTACCTGCATCAGACCCAGGACCTGTTGACCTTCCGGAGACGTCTCAAGACCTGGCTATTCAAACAGTAGCTGCTCCCCTCCCCTCCCCTCAGCGCCTTGAAACCCTCACGGGTGAATTGCGCACTCTACAAATGTTTGATTAATTGATAGTTCAGAAAAGAGGGCATGGTCGTGACAAGGTGGCAAGGGGGCTTTGGACGTCCTGCCTCACCTAGACATTCCCCAGCTTCCTTTCTCTGCCCCGAAGCAAAAATTTGCCATCTGAAGTCACCTCCCATGTCCTTGGGTAGTGTTAACATGAAGACTGCAATGTTAAGCATGCACATTAGAAGTTGAAACTTGAAACATGAAAGGGTTTTCAGCTCATCGTGTGAATGTGACTCTACCGGTGCCCGCGTGATGAGGTGATACGTCGTATTTATTTATTTAAGCATTTGTAAAGAGCAGCATCCACCCAGCAGGCATCTTAGCGCTATCGGATCGTCAGTTTACACAGAGGTTTCTTTAGAGAACTGCAGATGGAGGAGCTGTATTATACCTCATTATAGAACAGTGTCACACGGCGGCACCCAGTGAGCAGGAAGGCCTGCATGCATGACAGCACAAAACAATCTTATTTATGCAAAGCTCATATCTTTATATAAAAGGTGTGCCAGAAACGCTCTTTGGTTTTCATTTTACGGACTGTGGGGCACTACGGCTAGGGGACCTCTTTCCATAAAAAAAAATGCCTGAAGAGCCCTGTGAACTTATGTATAGTGTAAGAGTATTGTCGGAAGGCACTGTAAGATCAAGGTATCACTCCTTAACAAGTTGTCGCCATTGTGAAGAAAATGCAGTTTAAAAAGAAGCAAACGGAGACGTCTATCAACAGCCGAGGAACCCAAGTCAAAGAAGCCCTAGTGTAACTGTGATGAGATGGGGGTTTCTAGGGACAGGGAGTCCGGTAGAGTGGCCTCATACGTCCCATATGTGGTCCCACAACTTCGCCTAAAAGCAGTCAAATTCTGGCAGGTGCCATTTTGCATTTTTTGTAGAATCCACTACTCATCTGTATTGTGATCTTTTCATTCACATTTGTCTGCCCTGCACCTGTCCCTGAGCCCTTAAATGAAATGGTTTTATTTCCTTTCATTGCTTTTTATTATTATTAAGCGTGTTTTAACACGCTGATGCAGTGTCACCACTCTGATGTGTTTATTTTGTTTGCTTTGACTTGGTTTATTATATTTTACAAATTACCCCAGCTACCTTTTGGCTTCTAAGCGCTCCAGAATTCGAACACACGACTGACCGCTGCAGGATCCGTGGTATAAAGAAAGACTTGTTAGATTGCATTGCAGTTAATTGGTCCAAACCGCTCTTACCAGCGTCTCCCACCTGTGGCTTCTGAAAACCTTCGTGCACCATCATTTCTGACAGAGAGAATAAAACGTGAACTAAAGCGTATTCCAGAGTTTTAAATCTTATTAACAATAAAGTGAACGTGATTAAAAAAATAAAATAAATAACGCCTTCGCACAATATTTAAGTGTTACGGGGCAGTAGTGAGCATGTAACTTCTTTTTCAATAAGGAGTTTGTAAAATGATAGTTGAGCTATTCAATTCGCCAATATGGTTTACAACGCTGCCATAGCTCTCCTCGCCCGCCCCTGGATCACCTCTCCTTGTCTGCCCTCCGCAACTTCAAACACCAGCGAAGTAAGCGGTCGCCATTGTGAACAAGCAATCGCCATTGCGAAAAAGCTTTCTCCTCAATGGAAAAAAAAGTCCCTACAATGACTAATGAAGGAGAGAGTGTTGTGCTGCGAGTAAAAGATCAAATCCCAGGGGGTATGACTAAAAGGAAACAGGGTGGCAACAATCAGCAAGGGACATGCCTTCGGTGCAATCATTGCACTATATTTGGCATAATTTTGACGCAATACGACGCGCACAAATCAAAACTCAAGGCGAGGCTTTTGGAATCGTATTGATTCCAAAGAAGCCTCTGCATAGCAGAGCAGCGCATGCGCTGCTGTCGCCAGGACGAGACCTAAAAAATACAAGAGGGATGAAAGAGTTACCTCCTTTCAGTAATGGTCTTCCTGATGGATCACTAAGACACGAAGCTCGCATTCACAAAAACCAAATCTGGAGGTTACGCTTTCTTCCGCATTATGGCACTTTCAAGAAACACCTGAAGACATTTATGTTTTAAAGTTTTGGTTTAAATAATCTCCCAACAGCAGTTAGTTCAATCTCTAGCAAGCACCATGATGCCCCAGGGTGATTTGCTTGCTATACAAATACAAAAGACATCACATCAGAGCCTCTTCATCACTTCTAGAGTTCTGCAACAAGCTGAAGACCTAGCGGTTTGAATAAACAGGGAGAGAGCAGCCTACCCACTTCCACAGTGCATGGATACCCTCACGGGTTATTTGCATGCTATACAAATTATCAAAACATAGCTAGACCGCTACTGAATATTTACATTCTAGGTGGTGCTGTCTGACTTTAATTGTGCACCGGAACAACCTCACTGGAATTGCTATCTGTAGCTCATATTAGGTGCCACAGAAATGAGTGCTGTCACAGCTTCCCACACTCTCTCACATAGTGAGACTGCCAACTGAGACTATTTCAAAGCAAACTTCAGAAAACCATTCTCAGGAGGGGCGGTAGCAGGGCAATAAGTAATCTGCAGGAGAATGTTACCTAAGATTAAGAAAGTATTCTTCTAATGAAAAATCACTCATGCCATTCCTTTAAAAAAGTCAGTCAGAAATACTTTCTGAAAGAACAAGGGCTGAGGGTCGCCTTTAGCATCTTAAATCAGAAAACACTGAAGTACCATTCACAGAAATTGTGATAACGCTCTGTCTTCCACATCTAAACAGGAGTGCATTAGCAAAAGACTGCACTTAAGTTGATGTTGTTACCTAACCGATGAACGGAATAAGACAACGTTCCTAAAGAACCGTTATAACGGAGTTAATCTCACAGAATCCTTCCAGAGTGTATTTCCCTGCCATGTACCAGCACTGTTAAACGCAGAAACCAACATGGAAACAGCTTGTCTACCGACTCTAGATGGATGGAGCAAATGTTTTTTTTTGTGACAGAGTGGACAGGCCCAGGGAGGCTCACAGCTCAACAGTAAGAGATTGGAATGCCCCAGTTGCCTCACCCAGTCTAGCATGATCAGGATCACCCAAACACTGAGATGGACAAAAATACGCACTGAAAATTCCAAACCAAATATAGGAAACCCTTTACAGAGGGTAAGAGACAGATGTGGCTAGAAGCAGCTTTAGCTGTTTAACATAACTCTTGTGATGGGGAAAAATAACACAGTGTTGTGTTGATTTGAGCACTTCAACATTATGAATTGTATTTTTTGCATTTGTAAGGATAATATATAGTCTCTTTTTCACAATCACAATAAGGAATTACACTGTAACAAATACTGCCCCAGGAGTTCCTTGTGAAACCCACAGCAGGAATCTCAACAGAAACACATCTATCACAATAGAGAATACCAAAAATCCTGCAACAGTAGCCACCAAAGCAGCGACCATGGCAAGGCCAACAGCACTAACACAAGTAAGAGATAACAGCACAAATAGCTGGGGCTACAACAGCTGCCACAAAAATGAATACATGTACCACCACAGGGTACCCTCAGAAGCAACAACAGCTCAAGGTACAGCAGTAAAACAGCTTTGTTGACCCATATTTGAACTAAAAGCACAACCGTGACCACAGCTGTAATGACCACAGGAGTGACCCAAGTAGGCAGGGTAGGCAAAAGAGCAGTGAAGTTAGCTAAAACAATGGCATCACTGTACGAGTTACTTACCTTAGGTAACAATGTATCTGGTAGAGATGATTCTAGCCGCAGATTCCTTAACGTAGAATTATCCCCAGGCATGAGACTGGATCCGGAATTTTTTTTGCCACAGCATCCCTGCGCGCCGAGGAGACGGCACTGCGGGATTCCGCCCTCAGCGAGGATACATAAGTCCCACCCCAGCGCGCCTACGTCAGTTCTCTTCAGAGAACGTTTCCGCGCCAAAACGCAGAGTCATCACAAACAAAACTGTGAGAATACTGGAACATTGTGCGAAAAACCAGCTAAACACAAGGGAAATAAACAAATGGTGAGGAACAGCACCATCCAGAATAGAGCCAGGTACTGAGGCACCAAGATCTGGAATGAAAGAACAGGGCAGAGCTACTGGAAAGCAATCCTGCAAACAAATACAACATTCTCCACGGGGGCAGAAGCGTTTGAAAAGTACACAGCAGACCAAGAGGTCTGCAGCCACTGCCCAGAACAGAAAGGGACACCAAGGTCAGAACGGAGAGCAATGACCATTCAACCTCAGACAATACCAGCAGGGAGAAAGTCTCCTCGAAAGCCAAGGTCGAGACCAGCCAAGGTACCTCAATCCAAAGGACTGCCAAAGACAGAAGTGCAAGCCACAAAGGAAAGAAGAGCTCGAGCGAACCCCACTGGAGACCAGGGTGCAGAGGCGCAGAAGTGCCCATAAAAGCCAAGAATGGAGCAATAACAAGGCAATCATCCCCCCAAGGAGGGAGTAAGCAAGGGCACTCGAAAAAGGCAACCACCTGGAGGTAGGAGAGTGCAGAAGGCCAAGAGCCCTCGCATAACGGGGAGGAAGGGTGGTTCGTGAAGGAATCTGCGGCTAGATCGTCTCTACCAGATACATCGTTACCGAAGGTAACACGTACATCTGATAGAGACTACTAGCTGCACATTCCTTAACGTAGAATAGATACCCTAGCCATACCCAACGGGAAGAAGGGTCTGAGAGAGGACCTCCCCAGCTCAAGCAAACCCAAGACACCGACGGGGGACAAATCGCCGGGACAGGGAAATAACCCAGTCCTCCCCAACAGGGGATGAGCCACAGGTACAGGGGAAAAAGCCCAGTAGCCCCCCCCCCCCGTTAAAAAAACAGACTAGAACCTCAGTGTCACGGAGAACACCGCCCAACAGGGGATGTGTCACAACGACAAGCGGCTGCCCCGCCCTCACCAAGCAGGAGTAGGAAGGGCAATACGAAAAGAGTCCAGCAGCCAATGTACCAGGGACCTCCATTGGAAGCCCCAGGTACAGGCAATATGAGAGGAAACCAGCAGCCAATGTACCAGGGACCTCCACCAGAAGCCCCAGGTACAGGCAATAGGAAAGGAGGTCAGCAGCCAATGTACCAGGGACCTCCACCGGAAGCCCCAGGTACAGGCAATGTGAAAGGAGGCCAGCAGCCAATGCACCAGGGACCTCCACCGGAAGCCCCATGTACAGGCAATGTGAAAGGAGGCCAGCAGCCAATGCACCAGGAACCTCCACCGAAAGCCCCAGGTACACGCAACACAGGGGAGTACCAAAGAAGAGTAACCCAGAGACTCCAAGGAGAAGAGCAGAAACGAGGGCAAGCGCCCTCCACAGGGAAAACACCCAGTGAAGAGGGCTGCCAAACTCATCACAGCTGAACGTCGACAGGCCAGACAGAACAGTGCCTCAGTAAGAAGGCAGGTGGAAGAGAAAAACATAGTCCCCATAAGGCTCCCAAAATACCAGAAGCAGGGGTGCCAGGCCTCAATCCAAGGCCCCTGGCCGTGGACCAGAAGAACCGGCGGGCGTAGCTGGACTTAACGTCCAGACCACAACGCCCAGGCGGGCACAGCTGGGTGCCAACAAGAAACCAGACGGAAAACAAGAGGAGAAACAAGTAGGACAAATCATGTCATCAACACAGGAAAATAACCCTTCTGGACACCAGACCGAGGACTAGGCCATACGGCAGACAAAGGGCAAGAACACCGCAGCACAACGCTGCAGCTACCCAAGAAAATGCACCAGGGGCACACAGCAACACCAGGAAGGGCAAATAACCCACAAGGGGGAGTCTACACCTTCTCAGTGTAAGACAGGGCTATCCAATAGCTACAAATACCCCACGTAGGGCAGGACATGGCCCAAGAAGTATGGGAACACTCTTAAGAAAAGCCCCTATCAGAGACAAATTAGAAAACCTGCGGCAAAAACCACAGAAGGCTTACTAAGCAGCCAAAAAAAAGAACACTTTGCCAACAAGCATTTGCAATGCAATAGGTCTTGCATTAGGAAAGTTTGAGCTATTGGTATTGTAAATTACAAATGTTGTATTTATGTGTTGGTTTTGAAAATAGCTCAATTAATAGCTTTGTAATTTACAATGACAAAGGAATGCCAAGAAATCGTTAACGGCTCTTTCAGTGTTGGAGGAGTGAGAGGATGGATAATACTGCTGCCGGCAGCTAATGCTTCAGCAAAACTTAAAAAATAAAGAGGGAACACAGCATGGGTGCCAAGGAATAGTTGTTTATTTCTCGGAGGAATATTACTTCTGTATAATGTCAATGAGAAACGAATGCATTATAAGGGGCTATTCCCAATGCAAGTGATACACAGATATGGAGAGCAGGACTGGTTTTGCGGCATGAAATGCAAAATACGGACTTTAAATAGAAGATCTGTATTAACTTTAAAAACCACGTCAAGTGAAGCTAGAAATGTTCTCCCTTTTCTTGACATACTTAATATAAAAACAGTACTAAAAAAAATGTAAAAATACATGTGAAAAGCCAGCGTATGCTTGATGACCACTTAACCTAACAACACATTACCATACGGAAGGCAGTACATTAAATTGATCCATTTTTTTCTGTTGCATATTTTATATAGCGCGAACTCGACACGAAAGGGATTGGAGCACTTTACATGAGCACCGTATTTACATTACACACTCAGGCACGGGTAGATTACTTGATTTGTCCAGAATCACAGGATGTGGACGCAACCTTGAGACTCTAACCGTGGTTTCCAGCACCAGCGTTGGGCTTTTATGCAGACGCTGGTGCTGGAAAACAGGGTTCAAGCCATTAGCGGTCTACGGGCTGCACTGTTCCAAGGTGGGTGCATGATGTATTTTGATGAATGCACATCACATTCTACAATGGAAACTGACTAAAATTGTATTTTAGCATGACAGAAACGACAAGTGCAAATAATGGAAACTGGGAATTAAGTGCTAACTGAGCACACCGAAAGCCGCCAATACAGGGCTGAATAAAAAATGTGGGCATAATAAAACAAGTACACTAAGGGACCTGTGTCTCAAAAACAAAAATGGCGCTGTGAGAAGCAGCCCGTAGGCCTGGCACGGAGGAGCGCAATGGCGGACCAGGCCCCCCTGGAGTGGGTGCACCACAGACACTAGGGCTGAAGAGCTGCGTCAGCGGTAAACTGGCTGATAAATCAAGCGACTGCTACTGTTCTGTACCACAGCTAGCCTTGTGACTGCCCACATAAAGGGTTGGCAGCCGTGAGGGCCGCGCTCGGCACCTCATCCACCCCCCCCCCCCGCCCGCCCCGAGCCTGTCAGCTGGGCGCCTCCTTTAATGGGGCTGGGCGGGTGTTCTTACCGCACTGCACACAATGTCACGCCCTACTGTTCTACGCGCAGTACACAGCGTGCATGGAGAGGTTCTTTGAAGACAAAGCTACTGGCGCGACAAGCAAAGAAACTAGCGAAAGTGAAAGTAATCGCGGCTGGTGACGCGAGTAGTGCGCACGTGCAACGGGAAAAATTGCTGTGCACGTCACGCGCGTGTGCGCCTTCTAGCAAGCTGGTCGCCTGCAAGCTTGGTAGCACTTTTGAAACCCGCTTTCTAAATGTCTCGCTGACAGTGCATGCGCGCTGGTTCAGCGGGACCTAAAAAGGGGCTGAACCAGCAGTCAACTGAAGGGGTAGGCTAACCCAGGACCCAGAGGACACAGTATCTCTCACAGAAAATGTAACGTTCACCCAAACACCAGAGTCCAGGAGCAGTGGGATAACACCTGACACTAAGACCCGGAGGATCAACAAAACCGGAGGAGTAGGAAGGAGCCCCGCAAGAAGACACTGAATTGCGGAGTCCGCATGAGTGTTCAACAGAAGGACCCAGTCAAAGGGTAGATCAACTAAACGTTCCCTGATATTTTCAGGAAAAACAGCTTCACAGAGCCAAGCATGGCGACGGAGAGCCACAGAAGTGGTCATAGCACGGCCTAGAGCATCGGCGACATCCAAGGCCGCACGAAGAATAAATGCGGCCAACTCCCTACCATCCAACACATGGCTCTGTAGGTCAGCATGGGCACTCTCATGAGAAAGAAGTGACTCTACAGAGTGCCACAGACTGGAAGTAGCCCTGGTCAATACACACAAAGTGTTAAGCGCCCGCAAGGCAGAGGTAGAAGAAGCGAAGACATTACGCCCCCATGAAGCCAACCACAGGGCCTCCCGAGACGGAGGAAACAACACCACAGGCAAACACGGAAAGGCATTCCGCACAAGAGAGCCTTGAGTAGAAGGGTGGAAAGAAAAACAAACAGGGTCCTGCAGAGCAGGGGGTGACGATACAGAAGTGCCAGAGTCCTGGTGGAGAACTTCCAAAAGGTTGTCCATAGGAAACAGAGTAACAGGTTCACCCATCCACAGAATACCAGCTGCTGTGGAAATGGCCCGAACAAAGGCAACACTAGCCTCCGTAGGGCGACGCGGAGGAGAAAGTAAGTGCGTGTGTATAACGTTACTGGCACGGTCGACTGTCATGTGGGATAAAAATAATGTGGCCTTGAGTTGGGTATGAATTACGTCTAATTTTAAAGTTCCCACAAACAATATAGCCGGTTACATAAATCTTTAATAATAGTGAATGGAGGGTTGAGTAGTGCCAACACTCTCAGATATGGTCTTCATGACACCTTTCAGGAGGATCCACTAAGCACCTTAAATGTTTAGGGCCTTTGAGCGCCTTATTTGATTTGACTGGGCGCCCCAGTACCAGTTTTCAATTAAATGAGTACACTCCCTCGGTAAGTGTACAGGTTCGTGCACGAGCTGCAGCCGGCTCCGGGCCGGAGTTAATGCAGTGAGTGTACGGTGTGCGCGAAAAGTCGCTCCTTTCCCTCAGACATGTCCATTCAAGTGAAGCGATTTGTTTCCAGGTGCAAACTGCACCCTAGGTGAGTCCTAGACAGAAGCCTGTGGGACGAGCCACGTGCGTCTTTAAAACGCGGGAAAAGGGCACAGAGCAAAATGTGCTTGAACATTCCTATAAAATACAAAAAAACAAGCATTTTGGATGCCCTGAGGCACGTTCACAAGTCACCAGCATGGAATTTCATCATGGCCACGTGCCAAGAGGACAAAGTGGGATTTCTTTTTTTGGCAGGAGAGCACAGACACCGTGCTCTGGTGTTCGGCACGCTTTGGGGCCTAATTATGCCAGCTTCATTACCGCTCACCTCCCTGTTGGGACAGGGGCAACAGAGCACGGTGATAAACAAAATCAAAACATAGGCTCCTTAACTGCAAGCAGCGCATCTATAGAGAATGGTTCCTCCTTCACTCAGTTTGAACGTCATTCGCACTGTGTGCTTTTGGTCACCCCCAGTGGCGTTATCTAAATAACTGGTCAGGAGTCACCTTCACTCCACTCTCACAGGAGGCAGGGTTCATTCCTTCCTAGCCATATCCCAATAGCACATCTTCCTCCACAATCTTAGGCTTGCTCCCTGCCTTAGGAAAAACACCAACTTCAATAGTTTCTACGAACACATCCATCGTTCCCTTGTGTGCACTGCATGTGCATACGTCCAGAAGAATTCAACATACAAGCTCAAGGGGGTCAGTGTATTACCACACAACCACACTGACAGTGCACACTTTCACCAGGCACAGACACCATCAGTCCTCAGTGCACGCTTTCACTGGGCACAAACACCACCAGCCGTTAGTGCGCTCTTTCACCAGGCACAAACACCACCAGCCGTCAGTGCACTCTTCCACCAGGCACACACACCACCAGCCGTCATTGCACGCTTTAACCAGGCACACACACACCACCAGCCGTCAGTGCACGTTTTTACAAGACACACACACACCACCAGCCGTCAGTGCACGCTTTCCCCAGGCACACACACACCACCAGCCATCTGTGCACACTTTCACCAGGCACACCCACCACCAACCGGCAATGCACACTTCGACCTTGCACACACACCACCAACCGGCAGTGCACACTTCCACCAGGCACACACACCACCAGCCATCAGTGCACAATTTCTACAGGCACACACACCACCAGCCATCAGTGCACAGATCAATTGTTAACGCATCCACAACTAACTATTGTAGCAATCGCAGCATGGCGCACTTTACTTTTAAACCTATTCATCTAAAGCGCAGCATGCCACCATTGCTACAAAAAAAAAAAAAAACTTTTTTTGGCCTACAATTTATAGACTTTTGTTGCAATTGGTCTTGCAATATTTAGCAATGCCAATAGCTCATACTTCATTAATGCGAGACCTATTGATTTGTAAATGCTTTTTTTTTTTAAGGAATGTAATATACATTTTATTACAAATAGACCTAGATTGCAGCATGTGCAAACACATATGTAACACACCTTTGTAAAGTCTGTATATACACAAGGATAAACAAAACCGAAAAACCAGTCGCCAAAGTACCATACAACATAATATTGAGAGGGATATTGCACTCTCAACGAAACATCTTGGGTGACTTAGCATTAAGATAATGCTGCCAGTCAAAAGTATCTGAACAGGCTGGTGCTACCTAAAGAAAACCCACAAGAAAAGGAGCCCTTGCCAGCAGCAAGCACTTACGACCACACTTGGCCTATAAAGGCAAACTAAATAAAATAAACCAAGGCCCTGGAAAATGCACGAAAAGGGAACCCAGTTGGAGTAATCGTCTACAAAACATACAAGCCAAAATCCAATCTGACTGCAAAGCAGACAAGGGCTCAAATACACATTTTGTTCTTTAAAAACACACGAAACACCAGATCATATGTTCACACTATGAGCCCTTAGAGGGCTGTAAGGTAGAGAAAATAACAAATGCTTAATAGAGAACGAGAAATGTCCCCAAGGAGAGACAGAACATCCAACCTCACGACAGGGAATTTATGATTATTAACAGTACTAATGCCAAAGAGTATGGAAATATCCAGGATGTTCTTAAAGTGATTTAGTAAGAAAAAGCGAACCATCTATTCTGATAAAACAGAAATCTTTTCAACCATGTAAGACATGGTCACAAACTGCCCTAAGAGAAATGTTCAGACATTTCATCCTGCATCTCAGATAACCTAAGAAGCAGAGATCCTGGGGCAACCATGTTCCAAATTGAACATAAGAATAATATCACCTGCAAAAATGGAGGAAACCAAGGGCTAGATGTAGGTAATAGCAAATTACCGAATGGTAAATACCGAATTTTACCGTTCCGGTATTTACTAATCGTAATTGCTATGTCGGAAAAAAAAAAGAATCGGTAAAAATACCAAATCGGTAAGATTCGGTAATTACTGAATCAGTAATTACCGAATCAGTATTTGCCATTGATTCCTATGGGCCTTGAAGCCCATAGGATTCAAAAGCAAATACTGATTAAATACCGAATTTCCAAGGGGGACAGGGTGTCACTTTGACACCCTGTTGCACCCCTGTATCTGGCTTGTTTGCTTTGTGACACACATACATGCCCTAAGGGCCCTAAGGACATGTATGTGTGTCACATGGCACAGGTGTACATGCACAGATGTGCATGTACACAGAAATTCGTAATTTACCACCCAATAGTATTGGGTGGTAAATAACGAATTTCTAAGGGCCTGTGGCACTGTAAACTGTGCCACCTACATATTGAATTACAGAATCGGTATATTTACCGATTCGGTATTTTACCGAATCGGTAAATTTACAGAATCTGTAATCGTCTAGCCCCCTATATTACAATACCCAAATACCGGTTGGTAACGGCCGAAATCCGACCGGTATTTGGGCTCCTATATCTGGCCCCAAGACTTTAAGTAATTCGAAGAGTACAACTCAGACACCGTGAATTGCCAAGCGTAATGTCTCCAGCAAAAAGGAGCACACTTCAATGGATCAAATTCCTATCGGCAGGTAAGAAACACATGAAATAATAAAGCTGGCATGCCCCCTTACTGGGAGGCCTAACCTAAAAAATTTCCAACACAAAAGATATGAATTTAATGAAAACTGCACTACGCCGAAGTAGCGAAAAGGACTGTGTTGGAGGAACCAGAGATCAAAATTACTATGAAGTGGAAATTCAGAGCATTTGCAGAAAACAAGTATTCACTCTGTATAAAAGGTCTCACAATTGGCATAAGTAACATGTCTCTATAAGAGATACTGCAAGTCAACAGTAATGCATACCATTATACGAAACTGCTTCAAAAGAAGCATGTGAAAATGTAATCCTAACCGGAAGACACATCACCTTAAATGAGTTCTTGAGCATGAATCCTATTTTCAGAGGGAAAAAAAGAATAAATTGGCATAGCCAATAGGTCTTGCCTTTGGGAACTTACAAGTGTTCAATGATTTTAAGTTATGTTACCCAAGCTGACAGATATGCCTGAGTAGAAAAGAGAGCGTTTGTTGTACCCAACGATTGAAGATCTTACTAGTGGGATTTAAAACAATACCCAGGCCCTAATGCACAAGCACATGTTAAAAGTGCTTGTGCATGAAGCAGAGAGACAGTGAAGTTAGTTTGGTGTGGGTGCAAATCCTGCATTGCCGATCCTTAGCGAGTTTCACTACTACAGCTGAAACAAGGCCAATGTAGGTACCAGTGAGTGAGACTGACAGGCCTCAAGGGTCATATGTCCTCAGCGACAGTCAATGTCGCTATAGGGCATGCTGCTTTGTAGGCCTGCCCGCAAGACTGGAGGTGAACTTCAGTATGGATTGTGGTGGACAGGCCCACACTTGCCACCGCTAGGACCCATCTGCTGGTGCTAAGACACAAGGGCTTCTAAGGTCTAGCGGGTACTAAGTTTTAGCATGGGAATATGTTCACTCAGGAGATTGGCCTGGTGGACAGGTTATAAATGCTGAACAAAATTTGGCCACTTCGCCACCACTCTGTCTTGCTTTATTTAGTAATTATTTCATATTTAGAAACTTTTTGTTGCTCTGTTCCGAGGCTGCACTTTAGCATAGAAAAATGTGAGAAAAAGATGAAATTCCCAGCAAAAGTGTTTATTTCTCTTTTGGATCCATTTCACAGGGGAACTAATGAAGGAAAGGAGAGGAAAGACGTTAAGAGCCATTTCTTAAAGTCACGCTTACATTCAGCAAGTAAGGAGGAACGAGACAGGGACAGAAAGAGTGGGAAGAAGTAGAAGAAAAAGAGCGGGGAGAGGGTGACAGCTGACAGGAGCAGAAGTGGATACTGACCGTGTCGGAGCAGAAGGCGGAAGTGCCTCTTTCTGGCCAGACATGCCCAGGCATGGCCTGCGTGCCGACCGGTGTGTTCAGCACATGACCAGCATTGCTTAGCATTATGAAACCCGCCCTGGCTTTTAAGAATATATACGAAATGCTAGCAATAAAAATAAATATGCATATGTGCCATCTTCAAAGAATACCTATGAAGGAGCGGATTAAGTGAACTAAAAGCAGGGCCATGTGCTAACCAGCAGAGAGGAGAGGACAGGGAAAAAAGTAGTGCAGTTAAACAAAACATAAGGCCCATGCTGAAATATCCATGTAGCAGGGCAGTCTGCAGGTTGGGAACAAAACAGCCACAAGGCAGGACAAGTGTACACTATTCACCAACGAAAACTATGGAATTGGTAAAGGCATACCAGGCAACCAATGAAAAGCGGTGGGCTTGTGGTGCTCTGTATACCAAGTGTCTGCTTTAAGGGTCCTTGTTTTCGGCTAGCCCTTGGTCTCTCTGATGGGTGTCAACTATGAATGGTGATTTTTCCATGGGTAATTGAATTGAGTGCACCCATAACTTTCACCAATCCGTCAATCGGTAGTGGATGTTAAAGTTTGCTTGCTACTGGCATAGTTTGAATGTGAACTGTCTGATCTCTAGTGTTCAACATCATTGCTTTGAAATTTGTGCAAGCTACCTAACATTCAAACAGTCAAGTTTATTAAATGCTGTGACCCTGGTGTGTTCTATATCAGTTTGAAGATGACTGTGACTGGAACGTTGTTTGAATGCTGCCCCACTTATTAATACAGTTCAAAGAGCTGTTTTGGTATATGCCATTTCAATGTGCATTTTTTTCAGTACAAACAAGTCAGCATTGTATGACTTTGTTGTCAGATTTAGCCACCATTATGTGTTCACAAGCCAGTGAGGCCACACCCCCCCCCCCCCTCACCCCCTAGCAACAGGGATATTCTACATCAGAGGGTGCTTCTGTGAGCTGTTTAAACTGTATTTACTGGGGCCTGTGCCCTTCGTTTTTTGGCCAGTAGGGGAAGTAAAGTTCTATTCAAACAGTATTGTTATATTTCGAGTTAGTGTAGCCTTTACCTGCAGAAGTCCGAAGTGTGGATTGAGCCTATCTGTCTCCTAGGAGATTCTGAACAGGAGAAGCAGCTGCCCAGCCCCAACCCCCAGGCCAGCAGACCATTGGCTATTCAGCTACCAGGCAAGTCTGAGCCCTCCTCTCACACCTGCCCTGGCCCCTTAAGTCCTTGCTGGGTGCACCCCAAATCATTCTCCTCCATCTTGTGTATTGCAGCCTACCTGTGCCCCAGATTGCAGTGAGCAAAGTCCAGGAAGTGGTAAGGAGACAGACTAGTGCTGTCTCTTCCCAAAACAAAAGTTGTTTAAAAAACGAGTTTCCCTTTCTGTGAATACTGTCTTTCCATGTGGTTGTTACAGTTTAAAATTGCAGTTTTGACCTGCCTGTGATTGCATATGTTAACACCTGTTTTGTGTTTTAAACTTGTGATTTTCCCTGCCCATGATTGCTTGCATTTAACGTGTTGAATTGTGGGATTTGCAGTCCAACCTCTGTAGTTTGTCCCTCTCATTCCTTGGTGACAAATCTGTTTTCCCTCCAAATTTCTCCTTTGCTCTGTGCTAAGACCTGTGTGTTAAAACAGTGCACCCCAGCCACCATTTTTGTGTTCACAAACCCTATTTCTCTTCCTGTGCCTCTATCAATATATTTAATCTATATATACCTACTTCCTTTATGTATCTTATACTTTCAATGTACTTATGGATCTATATATTTATCACTTTCTTCTAATTTAGCGTCCCCAATGCACTAGCCTATTTCTTAGCCTATACTTCCCTCAATATATCTTGTAGCCCAACCCTCTGACTCATCTCAACCTTCTTTCTACTACTCCTTCCAATGCACTACCCTATCTCTCATCCTATACATCAATATATCATCTACATCCACTCTCTCATTTATCCCAAACCCCATACCACTACTATGATCGCCAAAATAACCCTTTCTAGACTCTCTCCTGCTCTACCCCTCCTTCCATCATATGACACCCTTTTACTACACCGATCCCCTAAAACAAACCTTTCTAAACTCTCCCCTCTGACTCCTCCCCTCCAAAACTCCTTTTTATTCATCCACAAGCCTCTTCCTACTGCTAAGACATAAAAAAAACTATCCTTTTCAATCAAAATTAACAGAACAACATGTTCACTTCTCAAATTCCATATTCAACTATACTAATATACTGCCCAAATAACTGAACAACATCTACTACTCAAATTACTTCATATTTATACTACACCAATTTTCAACACTAATCCTTTATGGGTTCCAGAGTGGCGTGCTACTCACCAGAAAAGCGCTTCAACGCCCATCAGGGGTAACAAGTGCTATATGAATGCAAATCTTTCTTCCCCTTTTATCCCTCCGCTATCTTTCTCACTCCATGTAACACACTAATATCCACCACTGAAATGACCTCATATTTCACCATATTAATTCACCACTAATCGTTTATAGGCTTCCTGAATGCGTCAACAAGTGATAAATAAATACAAACCTTTGTCCTCCTCTATCCTTCTGCTATCATTCCAAATAACTGACTAACCTATCCACCACTTAAAAAGTACTTGCATGTTTCACTATACTAATTCAACACTAATCTTCTATGGGTCACGGAGTAGCGTGCTACTGGCCTAAAAAGCGCTTTGACGCCTCGTCAGGGATAGTAAGCGCTATATAAATGTAATTACAATATTTTGCCTATGTCTTCATAACATAAACACACACACACACACACACACACACACACACACACACACACACACACACACACACACACACACACACACACACACACACACACACACACACACACACACACACACACACACACACACACACACACACACACACACACACACACACACACACACACACACACACACACACACACACACACACTCTGCGCGTCAAAGTCCTATTCCCTGTAAAAATAAATATTGTTCAGACCTTTGCTTATTAGGTAACCTTGCCTGAAACTTCCCTTGCTTTTTGCGCTGCGAGGTGGGGTGCTAGAGTTTTATTTCCTTTAATTGAGAGGTGTTTCTATTTCCCGTATCCTGCAGCTATCGCCCAGTTTCCCCTCCCCTTTACTATGTCTGCATTTCCATCCCATTGATGAAGTGGGGCTATCAAAGAAACACCAAAGTGGCAGGGGGGAGCTGTAGACTCTGCCTACAATAAACACGTTTACAGCCCCATAAAAGGGAGGATGCGTAGACAGGCTGATGAGACACAGCTCACCTCCTTCTTGGGCCTGGCCACACAGCGTACACCCCATCCTGTGGAGGAAGAAGTGGTGAAGCTTTGGGGTGGAACAGATTAGATGTTAAAAGGACCTTGAGTGGCATCTCCACGTGGCACCGGACGGAGGCCAGACTTCCAATCATGTCTTGCCAAAATCACGACAAACAAAGACAGTTTGTTCGTGATTTTTTGGGGACGGGAGGTAGTGACGTGGCAGGATAGGCAGACATGTTTTTGTTGTTTTTTGTGCAGTTTGTATACAGCACACATTTAGCCCAAATGCATTACGAGTGCTTTCTATGACCAGCAGGTTACATTACACAAGGTCAGATGTGTGTTGTTTTTAAAGGCACTGGCAGATGCTGTGATTTGCAGAGAATCACAGCATGTTGAGCAGATGCCGGGACTCAAACCTGGTTCAAGTTCCAAAGTTAGCAGTTCCAGCCCTTCGGTCACACACATCTCCTGCCTTGAACTAATTTGGGTCGTTAGTTTTCTTTGAAATGACTACCTTCCTTCTCCTACCTTTTTTTGTTGCCGTTTTTATATAGCGCGAACTCGACTTGAAGGTATTGGAGCACTTTACGTGAGAACCAGCTACATTACACAAGGGCGCAAGATTAAGTGATTTGGCCGGAATCCCAGGATGATGAGCTGACGACGAGACTTCATCCTGTACTCCACCATCGGCAGCTCTGGCCTTTAGGCCACATCCTGTCCCCTGAGATACCTTGGGTGTATTATTCATTATCAAAGGTGAACTAGTCAGTTGATGCTTAAAATAAAAGCAGCACTTATTATCCACATGAATGATGCTCATTGTGCCGAACTAGGAAGAATGAAAATGTGATTCAACCCAGTCGAACTTGTGGTCGTCATGAGGCTGTAGTCAAATGCCTATAACCGGCGTTCCACAGTCACAGCAATATTACAAGCAATAACTGTGTTGTGTCGTGTGTTTGTTTCTCTGTGTCTTTTGGGCTTTGTCTTCCCTTTAAAGTATTTTTTCCACTTTAAGGGGTCCTGGGGAGCGTGGTGTTGGAAGTGTGTCACAGAAAATGCTATAAGGAAAATCAATACGTGCATACACTGTAAACAATCGAGCATTGCTTGTTAGCACAGTGTCCATTTGACGGGAACATAAGACAGTGGAATTTTTTTTTTTGCAGGGGTGAAAAGTGTTATTTTATATATTCTAGCAGAGACAGTGCTTGCAAAAACACAGACCATGCTTATATATCTCTTTGTGGTATGTGGGCCCTCTCACAGCGCGTGTTGCGCGCAACCTGATCAGATTCCTGAGGCTGCGTGTGCCCATCTCTGGTCTCCTTGAAAGCATAGCCGATAACTATAGGTCTCGTGGCGAGACAGCGCTTCACGCTGTAATCGCCAGGGTGAGACCTAAAAAACTATACTTTAGATATCCTTGTACCACAAACTGTTAAAGACAGTATCGAAACAATAACATCTGCTTCTTGCAGAAACACCAAATTTGCAAAAAAACATCCGACTTCACACACACGCTACGATGCATGCACGTAACTTCGTTTAGATCCAAAACCGGGAGAGTACGACATTCGTTTGACACGCTGCAACAGAGAAAGAGGAAGGAGAGGGAGATACACTAAGGTGAGCGCGGTCCGTAACACGGAGCGAATGAGGAAAGAAAGGGTAAATACCATCACGTAATGGAGATTAGGGCAGTTAAACAAATGGAGCAGAGGCCTCGGTCAGCGCAATAGGACGTTCTTTAGTTGAGAAATATAGTGAGATTCTCATAAAGAAACTAGAAGTTGTTGAGGAACTATTTACAAAGTCGACGCTTATCGTATGTATGAGTAACATTGCATAGCAATTAATGTGATGAGTTGATCCATGGGCACCGCTTGAGATTAAGTGGCAAAAAACGTTATGTTTATTTTTCTATTAGAATGTTTCCCTGATGAAGGCGAATTATCGCCGAAATGCATTGGAGAAAGGAAATAATTTCTGATGTATAAGAGAATGAATCAAATTCAAACAATCATTGGTTATATGTGATTACAACATGATCAAGTCAAAAGAAATGAAATAAAAAGAACTATGCATTATCAATTTTTGAATTGAGCCACAGTTATTTACCAATTTAAGCTGAAGGTGTTCAGCATTCAACCAGTGCCTTGGGAGACAGATCTATGAATCATACTACTGCAACCTACCAGTCATTGTATACACTCCAGGCGGGGAGTGATTCTCGAGAGCACGGTAACTAGCAAAAATCAATCATTAAAACAAGAGGCTGTGCACGACCAGCACCCAAGCCAGTAACCTAAATACAGTCATCCCAATGCCCTAACAAGGCTAGTCCCTTGAAAAATCAAAATCCTGTATGACCTATACAACCCACGATAGGAGCAAAACTTAAGAACATATAAACAGACAAAAAGTAATTAAGTAGTATCCATGCCACATCTAATTATCAGCTTGGAACCCTGTTGGCCATCTCTAATCAGATGTTCAACAGCTGAACCGAGGTCATCCGGAAGTGATGGTAACCTTGCCTGCAAAGAATCTCACACAAGGGAAAAACACCCAAGAACAAAAGAGGTATTGGTCGACGTTAAAGGAGAACTAGAGGATGAAAAGATGCGTTTGCCATATGCATCCTGATTTCTAGACTCTCTAGTCAATAGAGTCTGAGGTTAAGAATCTATATCCTGCGAGGTTGTAGCAGCCTGAACTGCCATGCTATGAACGGTAAAATGCCGGAGGAGACAAACTGGGTGTCCAGGAGCAGGCAGGTGCCTGCGAGATGTAACAAGGCCCACCGAGACCCCCTGTATCAGGCTTGGCCCAAATACCCGACAATATGTTGAACAAGGTTGTCCTTGATAGGGTTGGCGGACTTCTCCACTGTACGCAATAACAAGTTCAAAACTGCAGCCACTCTCCTCAACACATCTGTGAAGGAGGAACTTGCCTCCGTAGTGAGACTAGGAGGTGAAAGTAGCACAGAGGTTGGGGAAAACTCCAGGCCACTAGCCTCACCAAGTGCAGATATCAAACTCTCCTCTACTTGGTATGGAATAGTCTCAGAATTGGTCTGGAAAGGCCCAGACTCCCTTTTATTACCTCCCACAAAGCAACTCCCAGGAGTCTCATCTTGAGAAGGAAGGGAAAATGCCACATTACCCTCAGTTTGCTCAAACAACTCTGCACTAGATGCCGAACATAGCAGAGAAGGAGACGCTAAGACGTCAGTAGGAGGAGAAGTGACTTCGATCGGTGATGCCAATATCAATGCCGTACTCGGCGCTGCCAGTAACTTCATACAGTATTCCTTGAGTGCCTTTTATTACCGGGTATTCAGCCACACCTTATTTTTATCAGAACTACCCAACATAGATTTTATTTAACTAGATTAAGGTTGAGTATGCTGCATTTTCAAATAGCATTCCCAAAGATGGGTAAATGGAGCGCAAATCTCCCTCCATGCCAGTGTGATGGTAAATCCATCCAAAGCATTTTGTACTATTTTGTCATTTTTATAGAGATTTAAGAAAATCAATTTTACGCCCACTTTTTATTTTTAATAGTCTGTACTCCTATAAAACGGCTTTCTATCTTATTTGTGACTTAGTACACGTTTATATATGTAATGCAGTAACTGCCTTCACTCAACTACCTATCAAGAGAAGAAAGGAGCTTTCCCATTTGGAATTACTTCTTTATGAATTGGCTGTACAGTCTAGGATGTGAACCATTTCTTTTTATTTTTTTATGGCCTTTTTAAATATAATTCAAATGTATTCTATGACTTTTGCAGTTTCATGTGCAAATATGAAAAATCAATTGATTGCCATGATGTATTTATATCATTGAAGCGTGTGAAATATTTTAAAATATTTTTATCAGAAGAAAAAAGACAATAAGAGGATGCATACTTGAAAAATTGATTGATAATTGTATAGCTCACGATGATTTGTTTCTGGTATCTAGAATGCTTTTATGGATATACTTTTCTTATATAGCGAATAAAGCTTGTTTTGGCTTTGACTTTGAGGGCCTTTGGCTTCAGTCTCTGGCAGGAGCCGCAATCCTCAGAGTCGTGGTGCTCTCCCAAACACCAAACACAAACGGAATGAGGGGCTGCAGCAGACATTTGTCGAGAACAGGACCCACAAGTTTTAAAGCCTGACGATATAGAAAAGGGCACACTGTTCCTAACCAACAAAAACTGTTGAAGAAGGCCAGAAACAACGGCCTAAGGAAATGCTTCTCCGGATCCGGGGTGCAGAACGGAAAATAAAAAAAACTGATGTCCGCACGCTGGAGGGGACTTATATGACTCCACTGATGTCACAACCAGAGTCAACGTCATCACAAACTCGTAAAGCACTGTCTCCCGGCGCACAGAGGGACTGCTGCTGCTGCAAAAAAAAATTGTTCCAGTCTAACATCTGGGGAGAATTCAAAAGTTAAGGAATCTGCAGCTTGATGTCTTGATCAGATCTCTGTTGCTTATGACCATTGACTCAGAGTTCATTCCTTGCGTTATATTTACGTTGGATGTTCTATCACTTTGATTCTCTTGTTGCTGGGTAATACTTTGGCTTCCTCTGCATTTACTCTTGCTACTAAAAATACCTTAATATTCTCTGTATTGGTGATGATTTTTCCTATGTTCAATGAGCAATCTCTCCTGTAAAACATTTCCATCACCTTTTCGAAGTGCCTTGCACACATTTAAAATGAGGTTGCCTTTCTCATCCAGCCGTCTTAGTGGTACACATCCTCTAGTATGCTGCTATCACAGTTAAGCATTTTGTAAACACCCTGGTTACTGATTTTATTCCATATTGTAGCACTCTGAAATAATAGTGTGTCTTGCCCACTACAAAGAGTGGATTTTTTTTATCTGCAGTTCATAGGTATGTGCAAGCGTTTTTAGGTCTATATTTGCCAGCCATGTAGGCCCCTTCTTGAATTTTTGTCTTTATGAATGTGTTTAGTAAAAGGAGATCCAATAATGGGCGCAGTGACTTTTCTGATATTGGAACTATGAAGTATGTTTATGTTAGAGTATGAGTAGTTTGAAACTGCTTTTGATGCAACAATTGATAAACTGATGGAAATACAACAGACTCAATTCAATTAAGGGCACAAACTCCCTTATTGAAGAATAAAAGAAAAGACTTGGCAACAGGTGACAGGCACAGAGCTTTATCACAAATAGACCTCCATCCAAGGCAAAAGGAAGAAATATACTGCCAACTAAGTAATCTGTGAAAAATGATAGTGGCTGTGGATAGGAAGGTTCCCTTTTAATTACTTCTTCAATGAGTATACCAGGCAATGATTTTAGCAAGTTCGATGAAATCTTACATCTTCTACCCGATTGTACGACATATCTAATAATCCTCAATTTCTACAAATCGTCCAATATTCATGAGAATTGGAGCAGTTAAAAAATAAAGTTGCAGCATTTTCTTTTGCAGGGTAGGGCACGTGCACCTCCTTAGTAAGAAATCATCATAAGGGTGGAGAGAGGGGTCTTTTGGTTGAGGGGGGGGGGATCGGACAGACGGGGGGGGGGACAACGGGTGGTCGACTAAATCTTTTGTGGGATACTGTATTGTGATTAGGTTTCATAATACATATTTTGTTAGGCCCCTTTTGAAAAGATTATGACAGTAACAATATTGGGAAAATTGTACCTCTAACACCTGCCTACTTTTATAAACCAGAACATATTGTGGGAAAAGAGTGGAACATAGCAATTTGGAAGACTCAAGATATGAAGATACATTTCTGAATTGTCCTATTCCTCGTGGTTCTCAAGGTTTCTGATTGTTTAGATAATGTTCCAACATCTAACAGCTTTTTACCATTAGAGACCATAAATCTACTTGATTGACTTAAGATAGAAAAGGAAAAGCCAGTTGCTAAAGTTTTTTCATCAGACCATGATTTTTATGCTATTTTATATGGATACATAAAAGTTAAAGACAACGCATTACTAATTTGACTTTTACATCATGGAATGTTGCTAGTGTTGCCAATAAAAGTGAATGTAGTGCCTGGCATACCTTTGTGACTGTGTACCAAACTACCTGCAGTCATGAAAGTTGGACAGTAAAAAAATTCGAAATTCATGGGTTTTTGTCTATCACTAAGATGGCCAGTGCTTTGGTCATGAGGAGGGCGAAAGGTGGGTTGGGGTTTTATTTCCGGCTAAAATTTGGAAGACATTTACATTTCCTCTGGTTTATTAAGTTGTGCTATAGGTTTTTATAAAATAACACATTTGGTGATAATTTCTAGAATAGTAGATTTGATACAAAACATGGTGAGGAGGTTATTGATCTGGAAAAGGACCTAGATCAATTTCTGTGGTGGATAATGTGCTGGGGATTTTAATATTACAAGCTGCCCATTTCCATCCAAAGAAGTATGTAGTGTTGAAGATTCCCAGGGAGAATGACAAATGTGCTTTTTGTACAGCGATGATTATTTGATTACCTAAATATGATTTGTAAGTCCCTGACCCTGTCATCCCTTCGCAGGACCTTTGTGAAAAGATCGCCTCCTTTTTTCATTCCAAAATCCAGGACATTTACTTAGCCCTTGAGGAACAAAGAGTTGCCCTCAGTGCATCTACATCTGGTGTGGAGATGAGTTTAACCATCACCGAAATCTCCACTCCTTGCACTCTGGACACCTTTCCCTCGCTGACTTTACAAGATCTTGAGCTTTTGTTAGCCAAGACTAAGTCCGGATCACCTTTGGATTCCTGTCCTCTGAAGGTCATTAAACAGTGTAGGGAGACCCTCTTACCTCCTTTGGTGGAGATAATGAATCTTGCCATTAGAGATGGTATCTTCCCTGCAGAGTGGAAGAAGGCGGTAGTGAAACCCCTGTTGAAAAAGGCTTCCCTGGATCCGGGGGTTCTAAAAAACTTCCGGCCTATCTCCCTGCTCCCCGCTCCTGCTAAGATGCTTGAGACTCATCTCAACAAACATCTCGCTGCCTTTGTCGAAAGCTCTGGATGCTTAGACTCCTCCCAGCATGGATTCAGGAAAGAATTTAGTACTGAGTCAGCCCTCACCATCGTACTTGACAAGATCCGTACAACAGTAGATGAGGGCCAGACATCTCTCCTGGTCCTGCTAGATCTAACGGCGGCTTTCGACACCCTCTCCCCCTCGGTACTTACATCTCGGCTGAGGGAGGTGGGGGTGAAGAACGCAGCTCTTGATCTCTTGACCTCCTTTCTCACAGGGAGGGAACAAAGAGTCAAGCTTGGGGAGTTTCTATCTCCATCCCGTCCTGTGCTATGTGGGGTTCCTCAAGGGTCGGCCCTTAGCCCGACCCTTTTTAATATCTATGTTACCCCACTGGCCAAATTAATAAGATCTTTCGGGATGGAGGTAGTCTCGTACGCAGACGACACTCAAATCCTCGTTTCTCTACCCCATTCAGATGAACCAATCGCCTCCAAATTTAGATCTTGTATGGAGGCGGTCGGTAAGTGGATGGTTCAGAACTCTCTGAAACTGAATGGGGAGAAAACGGAGGTGATGGTGTTTGGGGGAAAAGAAAACATCTGGTCAGCCAACTGGTGGCCTGACTCCCTTGGTACTTGTCCCTCCCCCACATCCTCTGCTAAAAATCTCGGGGTGATAATAGATCCTGCCCTCGACCTAGGTAGCCAGGTGAGCAGAACTGTCTCCACCTGCTGGGGCCTGATTCATACTCTCCGTAGGGTCAGGAAATTCCTTTCCCTCCAGGCAAGAAAACAAATAGCTGTCGCTCTCATCGGCTCGCGCTTGGACTATTGCAATGCGCTGTATGCAGGACTCAATAAAGGACAGCTGCAGCGCTTGCAGGTGGTCCAAAACGCCGTAGCCAGATTTGTCCTGGATATCCCCAGACGCTCTTCAGCCACTGCAGCCAGGAAAACACTGCACTGGCTGCCGGTAGAACAGCGTATTCGGTTTAAGGTCCTGTGTATGACCTACAGAGCCATCACTAAAAAGAGCGACACTGGAATTGGATCCATTATCTCCCACTATGTTCCCCGAAGAAACCTGCGTTCCTCTGGGAAACTGCTTCTAGCAGCCCCCCGTGTACGGAAAGCCAGGTGGGGCGGTAGAGCCTTTTCCACCCTTGCTCCTAAATGGTGGAATGAACTTCCTTTGGATCTGAGATCCCTTCTGTCCCTACAGACTTTTCGCACTGCCTTAAAGACCTCTCTCTTCAAGCAAGCTTATGTCTAAGATCCTAATGTTTTCTTTCCTGGTCTTCCTGACCTTTTGCTAGGCGCCTTGATACCTTCGGGTTATTGTTCTGCGCAATATAAATTATTTTTCAATTCAATTCAATTCAATTCATCATTAACATTTTGTTATTTTAGATACAACCTACACTAGCAGATGTTCAATAAGTGTTATAGATTTCACTTTGGTAGTATCAAATCTCTAGGCAATTCCTAGTGAGTTTAACATTAGGCCTCAATACGAGTGATCATAGCCTATTGGTATTAACTCTGCACTTGGATGAACAACAAGATTCCCACCTAGACAATAGGTAAATACAACAGCAATTAGATCCAATGGGGTGAGAATGGGGAGGGTGTCCTAGCACCATTACTGCTGCTGTAGTAGTATGAGCAAACGGATTAAATTGTGTGCTTTGAAGGGGATACTGATCTGGGTCGTATGATAAAAAATGTAATAGCCATACGTTCATCTTTTAATAGTGTGCATCCTTTAATAGTATGCTTACTGCATACTATTAGCGGCTGCAATGTTAAAACTAAAGGGTGTTTTGATCGCAAATGTACGAGTGCTCTTAAAAACTAAAAGATGAACTGCATAAATAACCTAGGGATAAAGTAATGGTGCAGCATTATAGAGCAAGAGATAAATTAGTGTTAGCCAAAACGCAAACAGAAATCCAGTCGGATGCCAGAGTGTATCTTGCGATCACGTAACACAAATGATAACACCCTGTTTGGGGAAGTTTTAAATAGGTCTTTTTTCAAGGAAAATACATATACTCATCCTGATTCCATAAAACCATTAGATGATTGAGTCAATCACTTTGGAGCAATATTTAATACTCTTGTAGCACAGTGTGCAATAGAGACATGAACAAGCCAACCAGCTTAGTCTCACCTAGAATTGGAACTCCGTATGTCCGCATATTGCTGTATGCATATGTTCAGGTCCTGTTGTCCAGGAATGCTAATGATTTACAACAGTTAATTGATTTTTTTTTCCATCTTTATGGAAGCGAGGGATATGAAAATTAAAGCAAATTGTTTACCATGATCTTTGGACAGAGGAAACTAAAACCTGCATTCATACCCTAAATGGACAGCAAATTAAGAGAGTGGCAACCATCTAATACTTGGAAATCCCATTTGATGTCCAGGGTAGCTGGGGTCATCTGAGGAATGTTAGACATTCACAGTTTGTCCGATTAAATTAACCTGTATTTTTATTTGCCACCAAGTTAGTTACACAATACCCCTAATAAGGAAATGCTCGCTATCTGTTAAAGTCCCTTTCTGCTATTACTTATGGGGCAGGATTTTGGGGAATTTCCAATATACCTGTTCTTCAAAGGCAAGAAAACATATATCACCCATAATGAGGTAGTCTTTTCTACCTGGAGGACTGTATTCTTATGCCTTTGCTGGCATGCAATTTAGTCCAAGTCTTACCCTTTCCCAAGATATTATTAAAGATTGCCTTGTTCTTAACCACACAATGGACAGCCCTTGTCTAGACTATATTGAAAAGCCTTTGCAATCATTCAGTGTCTTTTCATCTTTTGAAAATCCTGAGTTTACTGGGACATTTCCGAAAAAGGAATTGAAGTCTTTGCGATTGGAACACAGAGGAGCACAGGCAGCCTCACTAGAAAGCCAAAAAAGTACTGTCCAAAGTGATAGGACCTTTTAATATCCTTTTGGTGTGCCCTCAGTATTTGAGCACTGTCACTAATACAAGACACCAGTATATCTGGACACGTTTCAGACGTGAACTAATACGTCACATGGTAGCTTTCCTAATTGTGGGCTACTGGAATAAAGAGGGTTCACTCTGCCCTTGTGATGAGAGGATAAAACAGTCTACTTCCGGTTAGTCTTTTTGTGGGGAAAACCCCTTTCCACGGATGGCCCCTAAACTGTAAAGGACCTTGAACTTGGCGGTCTCATTGCCCTTTAATTGTTGCAGTGCATTGTCCACAGCACTGCCAGCAGCTACCGGTTGAAGGGCAGTTGGTTTCTCCTGGATCTCATTGTTTAAACAAGACAACAGCAGTCAGGTGTGATTTCTTAAAGGTGTTCGGGACACTAGCTGGCTGCATGCTGTGTCTGCTGCATTTAGCACAATTTTAAGCACCTGTTGGCTATAGTCATGCCTTCTTCTATGAGTGAGTTTGCGCTCTTTTGATATTGGAAGGAGTTTCAGCAGTTTTCCCACCTCTTCCCAGTGCTAGCATGCATAGTGAATTAGCGGGGCACTGAGTTGGTGATGCGCCACTATGTTCTGGCTCCTCTTTCAAATTTTCACCCCACCATCTCAATCTTTCCGTTCTCTTTCTCAGGGGGTGGCCCGTTGGTAAATTAGCCCTTTTCCTTGCAGTGGCTGCAATGATATGAGTCCGCTGTCACTATTTCATACTTGGGCTGGGTCACTTTAAGAGTGTTTGCATTTTTTTCCCTCCACTCTTGGTGTTACCAGTTTGTAGGTTGCAGCTCCTCCCTGGTCGAACATTTTAGGTAGCATTGGTAGGGATTGGCACTTAATTTGTGAGGGAATGTAGGAGGGAGGGTTTCACGTAGGAAGCATGTTTATGTCGTTTTCCTCTAGCTGGACCAGGTATTTGTCTGCTGCTCTCTTCACCACTGTGATACATGGCGATGTCGTTCAAATGCAAAGGCCCTGGCGGATACATATCGACTCCTCCTTCTGGTGACTCACCGTTAAGTTCCTGCCACTAATCCTCCATGTCCACTGCATTATAAAATAGTCCTTGAGCCTCAGGGTACTCATCATAGAACATTCAGGTTGGCTGTCTCCAGCTCTTTGTGGTGTTTTTCCATTAAAGGTTTCACAGGAGTTTGAAATTCCCCAATGGAGACATCGAAATCCTTTCTTTTTGAAGATTGCTGCCATTTTTACCTCGAAACGCATCTTTTTCCTCGTGCGCGCTCTTCAGCATCGAGCACACTACGGCCTTTTCTTCGGCGCCAGAGTTTGGGCTGCCGCTTATTTGTCCTCTATCGCTCACATTCTTTAGGGCCTTTGGCTTTTACTGTCACATTTTAACATTACCCATTGAATCAGTTTTTGAACATTTGTATGAAAGCACCGCTCAGCATTTTTATCATATGTATCAATAATTTTATTGCTGAACCAGAACGAATTTTTTATCCTGATAGGTTTACAACAATGCAATGTAGTTTGAAGTAACTATGCATATAATAAAATTAAAAAAAATAGAAACTTGAAATTAACTATCGCTCATCTGCCAATGTTTTTTTAAGAGAAGCCTCTTCATGTGGCATCTTTATTGTTTGACCCCATAGGTTCTTCTTCGACTTGCATTCGGTCAACGAGTCGTTCAAAGCTGAGACAGTCTTTGAGAGTTTGAGTGCCAGGGCCACAGCATGGTTAAACGAATATGCTACTTACCAGTATGCATCTGTTCTTGGCATGTAGGGCTGCTGACATTCATATCTGTGCATAGATCGCCGCCTAGTGTTGGGTCCGGATGATCGCACATTGTTGTCCTGGAAGAGTCTTCGAAGTATCACGAGATAGGTGGCTCCTCCCCTGGACTACAGTGCGCATGGGCATCGACTCCATCCTCATATTGTTTTTAGCCATTGTGGCAAAGATGGAGTGAAACTCTGTGAATGATGACCATGCTAGAAGTATGTGTGACTGCTGCAGCCGCTACAGGCGCCGGGGAGGAGGGCGGGCGATATGAATGTCAGCAGCCCTACATGCCAAGAACAGATGGATACTGGAAAGTAGTATATTTGGTTCGAGGCATGTGGGCTGTTGAATTCATATCTGTGCATAGAATACATAGCAGTCCCTCCATTAGCGGCGGCCGCCTGTGCCAGCTGCAGCAGTTTGGAAAAGTGTTTTTAGAACAGCCTGCCCTACAGCTGCCTGCTGTTTGGAGTGCACATCCACACAGTAGTGTTTTGTAAATGTGTGTGTGGTAGACCATGTGGCTGCCCTACATATGTCTTCTAAATGAATATTTCCAAGGAAAGCCATGGAGGCCCCCAACTTCCGGGCGGAGTGGGTCCGCGGTGGAATCGTTAGAGTGCGCTTGGCTTTCTGATAGCAGATCTGAATACACTTAACGATCCACCTGGCTATACCAGCCTTGGAAATGGGGTTGCCTTTGTGTTGTGGCGAAAAGGCAACAAATAGTGGTTTCGTCTTCCGAATCTTTGGTCCGATCAATGTAGTACATCAAGGCTCTTTTGACGTCAAGCGTGTGGAGCATTCTCTCCGCAACTGACACACACAGGTAGTTCTATAGTCTGGTTGATATGGAACTGAGAAACCACCTTAGGAAGCACCACCCTGTTGGAATGCCACTTTCCATGTTAAGAACTGAATCTCGCATGAATGCAGTGGCTCGAAAGGGGGACTCAGTCTTGTGAGGACCACATTTAGGTTCCATTCGCGAGCTGGTGTGGTCCGTGGAGGAATGACTCGTTTGAGTCCTTCCAGAAAGGTTTTGATGGCAGGCACTCTGAAAAGGGAGAGGTGCTGCCTGTTTTGCAGATAGGCCGCCATTGCGGATAGATGTATACGAATGGAAGCATAGGCCAGATTACATTTGTACGGATGTAAGAGATAACAAATGATGTTTTGAATAGATGCGTCAAGCGGGTTAATGTATCTGCACAATAAATTATAAACCGCTTCCATTTCGCCGCATAGCATGCTCTGGTGGTGGGCTTCCTTGCCTCCCTGATTATGTCCATACAGTCAGGAGGTAAGTTGAGGTAGCCAAACTCTAAGACCTCAGGAGCCAGATCGTCAGGTTGAGCTGTTGCGGATCTGGATGCTGAATGTCGCCATGGCTCTGCGTCAAAAGCTTGGGTGTGAGGCGCAGCCTTTGATGCGGTACCACGGATAGTTCCAGAAACGTGGTGTACCATGGTTGGCGTGCCCACATCGGAGCAACCAGGATGGGAGTCATCGAGTGTTGCTTCAGCTTGCGTGCCACCAGCGGTATTAGAGGTGCTGGGGGAAAAGCGTACGCAAATCTACCTGACCAGTTCATCCATATCGCATTGCCCTGCGACTGTGGGTGTGGAAACCTGGCGGCAAAGCTTCGGCATTTGGCGTTTTCCTTTGTGGCGAACAGGTCTATCTCTGGATGACCCCACCTTTGACCCCACCTTTGGAAGTACGAGTGGAGTACTGATGGATGTTTCTCCCACTCGTGCATTTGGTGGCTGAACCTGCTGAGCAGGTCCGCCATCTGATTGTCCTTGCCCGGGAGGTGTTCCGCCATGAGGAAGATATTCCTTTGAATGGCCCACTTCCACATGCTCTGAGCAAGGTGAGACAACTGTGGAGAGTGTGTACCTCCCTGCTTCTGGATGTAGTACATGGCCGTCATGTTTTCCTTCCGGATCAACACGACCTTGTTGCACAGATGTACCTTGAATGCTTTCATTGCCATGAAGATAGCCATAGGTTCTAGAACGTTGATGTGCATCTTCCTCTGCTGTGTTTGTGGAAAATTAATACGGTTTGGTAAACATTATCTGCGCCATCTTGCCTTTTCCCCCGATGCCACACTTTTTGTCGTGCACACCCGCCATTTTAGGTACCTTGGTCAGAAGCACCCTCTGCACGCCACTGACCCCCAGCACGGCTCTCCGCCCTCACAAGCACCCCCCACGCACTGGTCACCCCCGCTCTCTCATGCATGGGCCATAAACCCTCCCCATCTGCGCGGCTCTGCCTCGGAATCCTATCCTGTTCCCAGCGCGACACCTCCCTTCATCCCTTTCATGGTCCCAGGTCCTTTGATACAAACCCCCTTTTCCTGTGTGCCCGTTTGTCTTCCTCGTTCCCAGACCACCACCTGGCCCTGCGGATACTGTTTATTGCCCCCCCCGTACAGTAGGAAGCTTCCCCCCATTAAAGGACCCTCGAATTGATCAAAGCCCCCACCCTATGAGATCCGATCAACCCCACACATTCCGTGAATCGGCGGAATGTCCAGCTGCGCGATAATCATCACCTGTTGTGACCGGGGTGGGGACTTCAACTGTAAATGTGTGTGGGAACGGGCCTGAAGAGGAGATTCCGAGGATGTCCTTTCATACTTCAAAGCATTGCAAGAATGTGTTACATGCAATAAAGATCATAAACTTGTGTATAAGAGGCCAGGCCTCAGAGATGCGGTTAGAGCACCTTGTGACAATACTTGCTGTCCGAACTGATGTGTTTCTCCTCCGGAGAGAATAAAACTTCTATTTCCTGCCTTCCAGTCTCCAGCGCCTGCCTCTTTGTTTGGTAAACTTGAGTGGGTATAGAGGCGGCTAACGCCGGGCAACTTCGGAAAAGGTCTTCTGCCTGTACCTTTTTCTACAATTGGCGTCCCAAACGTGGGGCCCATCAGCGACCAGTGGATCCAGTGGGAGAGGTCCTGACGACAGAGTGAACGACTGCAACGATCGGGAGAGCTCCTGCCCAATAGACCCTCGTCTGGCAGCCGATCATCCGAACTTCACTGGTTCCGAACAGACCTCTCTCGAGTGATCTACGGTCCTGACTGGGAACCATCAGGAGTGCCGCGAGGAATACGAAGAAAAGAGGACGATCGGGCGCTGGATTTGGAAGACAAGAAACTGTCCATGCGGTCCGGGTAAGGTCGTGTAAACACGACGAATTGCGAAATGATTGTTTGATTGTTTGGGAAATACTAGTATTACTCTTTGTTGATTTGTTTGGAGATTCGCTGTCTGCAAACGGAGAAACAACCGGCTCTCTCTTTGCAAGCAGTGAAGGATAGGTAACGCAGCCGTCGTGCCTATCTTTCTCCCCCACTGATTGATTGTTTGAACCCGAACTACGGTTCGTGGATTGTTTTCGGGAGATTTCCCTCTCCCACACTGATTAATTGATTGAACCCGAACTACTGTTCGCGGATTGTTTTCTGGAGATTCTCTGTCTGCAAACAGGAAAGAACAGATTCCCTCTTTGCAGATAGTGAAAGGGTAGGTGACGCAGACCTTTGCGGGCCTACTTATTCTCCCCACTGATTGTTTGATTGACCGAACATTGACTGTTTGATATTGGTTCATGAGGTATTCACTGCCTGCAAACAACGTAGAATAGAAATATTCTGTCTAGTCTTTGCACGCAGTGATAAGATAGGCAGTGCTGACTTTTGTCCCCATTGTGATCCGTCATGTCTATCTTCTCCTCACTGATTGGTAGCTGGTTCAACCCGGACCGTTTATTAGAGGTGGACCATCTAGCTCCGCTGGAAGGCACCCCTAATAAAGACATGTTCACAAAGTATGGATTAATTACCATAGCTTATAGTAAGCTATGGCACAAGTATACCAAAGAAAATCAAGAGAAACAGTGGCCACTGATAGGATCCTTCGACCTTGATAAAATAGAAACGCGAGAAATAGCCCTTTGTAGTAGTAAGACAACGCCTATTATGCTCGACAGTCTGTGGCACAAAGAAGCAATGCAACGAAAAGAAAGAGACGAAGTCAGAGTAGGTAAAGAAACGCGACAGACAACCTTCCAAGCATCTGGTAGGCCAAAGGAAGGGATAGCGGCGACACGGTTCCAAGGAGTAAACACAGGAAGGGAACGGTGTAAAGGGATATACCGACAGGACAACCCCAAAATACAACGACCCGAACGTAATCCCCCGACGTTACGCGCAGGACGAACAGACTTAGGACAAAATCAATGTGCTTTTTGTAAATATTCCGGGCACTGGAAAGCCCAATGCCCGACTTTACTGAACACGGGTAAGAGCAGAGGGCCGACAGAAATAACAGGCCGACAGAAAGGGAAAAGGCGTGAGACAAAGATAAATCAGACTGACACGGACAGGGCGGATAGAACCACCACGTTTGATTACGCCCGATGGCACAGATTTCGCCAGACAGATTTCAGCGACATGTTGGAGTTCTCATAGGTCGAACAACGCTAAGACGGGAAACCCAGGCAAGCTCTAGGTCACCCGGTGACGAACCCCGTACTACCGCTACTGTTCCCGAACACAAAAACCACCCATTCGGATAACATACAGGAACAACACACAGAGTAATTTCTGACAGATTAGTATACATTCCATTAATGAAGTCAAACTTCGAGTGCAATGGGACTGATTACTCTCTGTTGCCCCCCCACTCTGTGGACAAAAGCAATTACAGGCCTGCATAGACAACCCCCCGTTCAGGAAAACTGTTCTTGTGGGCACCCCCCATTACCCAGGCACGCCTGTCCCGCTTCCTACCACGCCCAATGAACAAAAAACAAAAATACCTACCCCCACTCCGGAAATTCCCGAAATGCAGCAGGTCACCGGTCACGCCCATCCGGAAGGTGAAACACACAACACGTGTGGGGCGGGGTCCTGCTGACAGCCGTCGATCGAAGAGGTCGCCGGTGGGATGTCCAGGAGGCACCGCAGGCCCGGCATGAAATGGCCTTCCCCATCCTCTTCTTCCTGGGACGGCGTCCCCCGGGCCACGAGTAGGGAGGGGGCGAATGCAGATGACACCCTCCCTCGTATCTCCTGGTTCGGCCATCACAAATACCTCCGCTGAAAATTGGTGCAGGGTGGGCTGGGAGAGGGAGGCGGCGCGAACGTGGTGGAGGTTTCCCAGCCCCGGCCCGGCGCCGAAATCCTCCAGCCGGGCGACGGACATACTTGCGCAGCACAGGACATAGAATGGCCAGCAACCATACTTGCGCAGCACAGGACATAGAATGGCCAGCAACCATACTTGCGCAGCACGAGACATATGATGGCCCTCAAGTGTACTTGTGGAGCACGGGATGTGGGGTGGCCATCATGTATACCCGCGCAAAGGGACAGCGTGGGGTGCACTGGGAGAGGGAGGCGACGCGAACGAGCCTCCCTCGCCTCCCCAGGTGGAGGCGCCACAGCTGCACCCTAGCGCCCGAGCCGAATGTCCTGCTCCTACAGCACGGTGTTCCATTTTTCGCCCCAAGAAGTCTCATCCACTCTTGCAGACACGACGAAGGGCGACTGCTGCGGAGTCTCAAAATGGCGTCTGGGCCACCTGGAAGTCGAGTCTAGGCCGCTAGAGTAACTTTGACCAGTAACGTAACTCGGACGCTTGCCCACCTGGGCACGAGCCCCCACCTCCGACAACATCCCCACAGCTTTGAAGATTCTACAAGAGTCCCAGGAGCCCTCGATCCCTACAGGCTTCCGGTGGGGAACAACTGCCTTGATCACTCGAACAAGTTCTGGCTGAACCTCAACGTGACCCGGTAGGGGAGATTTTGCCTCCCTCCCCTTTTTGATTGACGGTCCACATTGCCTGCCCCTTCTGTTAGCACAAGTTTTGAACTACCGAAAGGGACTCTGGTCCAACCGCCGGTTGTTGGAAACATTTTGTCCCTGATGCTACTTCCGGACTAACCCGGCCTCGCCCAAAATGGCGCTGGTGTCAATAGGAACTAACGAACACCTCGTGGTGTTTTTTAGCTAATAAGACTTGATGTTCTGAGATATGTATATGATCCTTTGTACACTTGACGAAAAAGAGGGAGGGTTCACTTGGCGAACATGTAAAAGGATCCCGTTAAAATGTTGGTTTCAATGTATGATTTATTATGATATTATTGTAACTGATACATAACGTCGCTCATGACACACGCCCACGGTATGCATCTAGGAAATTTGATTGCAACTAGTCTGACTATGCTTCCAATTATGAAACGAATGCCCCCTGATCCCTCAACTATTGATAGACGTTTTTAGTTTCCTGCAAATAACAAAATGAACCCTTTTAAAATGTTTTTACTGCTGCAAAATAGCCCCCTACTGTACGTGCCTCAGCCAACGCCGTGTCCGGCCAAATACGATTGCACTCTCATATTTACATGCTGATCAAATTGCGCAAATAAAGGTTTTTCAAACTATGAACAGGTATCGCATGCTTTTGTAAATATGGGATCAGCGGGAGGGTTTTTTCTGTGCGATCTGTTTTGTTCTCTTTTTAAGGTTATTAGAAAATGGTTGCTCAGCCCCGGATTGATGATCGAATCTAAGGCACGATACGCTGCCTCCAAATGTGCAACTGGCTCAGGAACAAACGCATGGAGAAGGACCTCGACTTCTGAGAACGGGTAAAGTGAAGCGGTGTAAATGATAAAATGTTATAAAGGTTTGGTACTCAAAGGTACTAGGGAACAGGGTTGGCCGAAGAGCCGATATGCCTTAGGACATCACAGCATTGGGAATGATTTAAGGATCCCGATAACTAGATACATCTACAAACTAGATATCTCGCACTAAGCGCCTCTGATTTTTAACGTTTCCCTAACACGACCTATAATGCCACACTCGGACCGTCTCCCTCATGAACAACCTATCGCTTGCCATCCTTACCACACTGCCCGCCCCCTGGCTTCGGAAACCAAGACCTCAGGGATTATATCCCGAGGAGATAAGACGAGTAGGTGGTAAGTAAAGGACTTTCGTGCCCGTACATGTGATATGCTCGAATGTTGTCCCCCTCCCTTCCCCTCTTTTCCTCCCTCTACAGGTTACATTGGAATCCCGACTGAGGTATAGTGAAGATCTGAAGCCACGCCATGTCTGATACATGAAGTGGACTAACGCTGCAAGGTGGCACCTAAAGACGCCCACAAACTACTCTTGTAACGAAAGAGCCAATAGTTGTATGATATGATGAGGCGCGATCACCCCTAACCCGTGTTGCGTGAATGAGCACGTCACGTATGTCTGAAACTATGAGAAAATGTTTTCTGTGCGACTGAAACATTGACTTAACTAGGCAAAGGACCGAGAGTGCGAGAAGTGCGACACAATGGTGCTTTTTACTCAATGCATGTCCCTCTGTACCCGGCCTAATGCTCGTCCGTCCCAAACTGCATGCTTTCTAAATTCTAACACAGACCTGTAATGTCTCATGTTGTGTAATGCGCTGAATAGCCTATCTTAGTACACGGCCACTCTCCATGTTGCACGTGTACTGTTTAGCCTATTGTTGCACATCTCTCTCTCTCTCTCTCTCTCTCTCTCTCTCGCTCTCTCTCTCTCTCCTCCACACTCCCACTCTTCCTAACGACTGGCACCTAATTGGCGAACCACCATCCCTGGTGCACCACCCAATTGGCTCCAAATACCGCAAGTATTTGAACAAATCTGTCTTAAATAAAATCACATTGATACCATGTTACTACCTCTCCTTTCTGCTAAATATTGATGAAACCTAAATTGGCCAAAAGGGAAAGGACAGGTAAGACGACTGAGGTTCCCTAATCTGACCCGTAATAAGGGAACTACATGTCAGTGGCTTCTATGATAAAATGCCTCAGGTAACGCGACCTTCCCTGTCCCGAATTGTCTCAATGCCCAAACAGTAAAAGTGATCGAAACATCCCCGTCTTCCCAGAACGCCCCCAGTTTTGTATCAGCTGCCCCGGACGAGAGTTTGAAAAATGTGGCTCACCCCTGGTTGTAAGAGATGGGTCGACTTACGGCTGACCCAGGCCAGCCGTTGTTCCTAGAAATGATTTGTTGATGAACAAGCTACAAAGTTTAGAATTTGAGAAATGTCCCTGAACGCTTACCAACTGAACTGTAGCCTTCTGCTAGATAACGCCCTTGCGACTCAAAGCAAGACGATAGTCCCTCACCCCAGTTTGCTATGTTCCTAGTTGTTTTCCATAAAACCCCGGTCACCCAAAGGATGAGTTGAATAGTTATCGCAAGACCCCCCCGTTTTTTATGAAGTAGCCAGGTTGTAAGAGACTATGTAGAAATTAGAATGATGTTTGCGAAGTTAAGATTAGATTGAAATGAAGAAATTGTTGCAGTAAATCCTGTTGAGAGTAAAATGTTTAGCTGAAAGATAGGATGCATTGATATAATGGAAAATTGTTTAGCCTATGTTCATTCCTCAGAAAGATACCTATCAGACCATGGTGATAGCACGTTGCACTTTTTTCCCTGAAGAACGTTATAGCTTTGTAAGACTCGTACTAGAAAAGTGGGTCTCTGCCAGAAGAACTGACGTGACTGTAATAAACAAATGCAATGAATAGGTATCAGACCTCGTACCACGACCATGAATGTAAAACCAACAAACGCCAAAGAAATAGGTACGAAGGAAAGTTGTAGGGAATCCAGCAAACCTATCATCAATTATCTATACGTTGGTTGTACTCCCCAATGTAACGGATGTTTCCCCAGTTGCTCGGAGTTGGGAGAGAAATAGACTTCTGTGATTACCTTCCTATGCCAATTCTCTAAAGACTGTCTTTTCAAACTCATTTAAGGGTACCACTGTCGGAGGAGAGAGAGACCGGATGTGGGAGCACGCGGCATGACTGCAGATCGTGGATCATCTGCGACTTTGGCCAAGGCGGGACCGCAACAGTAAGGAGTCGCAGGACGAGGCACTGTTTCCGACAAAATGAAAGGAAAGGTCTGACCTGATGCCCCTGCTCGATGATCAACATGTGCCGGAAAGTCCCCGCCCTCTGAGCCCGGTCATGGGCCCGCCTACCTGAAATTTTCCGTCCTCCTGGTCTGTTCCCGATCTGGCCCTGCTCCATCCCCTCTTCCTCCGACCTACCATAAGGACTGCTCCACCTGAACTCTTTGACAATCGACTCGAAAAAGAAAAACTGCAATCAGATAGAATAGGGTTTTGTTGCGAACTAAAATGAAACTTGGGTGCCCTGTCTAAGGTACCCATGAAAGAATAGTTAGGACACAGGGCGAAAAAGGACCTTTTTTTTGACCGGAAAAACGAAGAAAAGGTCATGCCCTGCAACGCAGGACCTGGAATAGAGCTGGACGCATAGCTCCACCGCCAGTGCTCAACAGTGCCAACAGAAGACGACAAAGAATGCTGAGAACTCACTAATAATGGTCCACGACAATAAGACACTGGAAACAGCAACACCCCTCCTCTTCGAACAATGACACCCCTGATTATCGTTTTTACTACGTCTCATTTCTCTCCCAGCTACCATTGTATTGATTATGCTCCAACCGAGTACAAAATGAACTTACATATGTAATAACCTATCAGTTCATATTCCGAATGACTATAAGCATCTATGAAATGTACCCAACGCTCTCACTACAGAATCATTTTTTGTCCGATATTGCATTACTAGGACTTTCCTGCAACGAGCTCAACGATGGGCCCGCCTCCTAAGATGAAAGATTTTAAATGTAATGTTTATTCACAGCTCCTTCGCCTGGGTTCCTACTTCTTTACTTATGACTGCCACAGTAGACATGGATAGGAAATAGGCCAGCAAGATGTCTTAGGAATGTTAAAGGGAGGACTGTGGAAAATTAATACGGTTTGGTAAACATTATCTGCGCCATCTTGCCTTTTCCCCCGATGCCACACTTTTTGTCGTGCACACCCGCCATTTTAGGTACCTTGGTCAGAACCATCCCTCTGCACGCCACTGACCCCCAGCACGGCTCTCCGCCCTCACAAGCACCCCCCACGCACTGGTCACCCCCGCTCTCTCATGCATGGGCCATAAACCCTCCCCATCTGCGCGGCTCTGCCTCGGAATCCTATCCTGTTCCCAGCGCGACACCTCCCTTCATCCCTTTCATGGTCCCAGGTCCTTTGATACAAACCCCCTTTTCCTGTGTGCCCGTTTGTCTTCCTCGTTCCCAGACCACCACCTGGCCCTGCGGATACTGTTTATAGCCCCCCCCCCGTACAGTAGGAAGCTTCCCCCCATTAAAGGACCCTCGAATTGATCAAAGCCCCCACCCTATGAGATCCGATCAACCCCACACATTCCGTGAATCGGCGGAATGTCCAGCTGCGCGATAATCATCACCTGTTGTGACCGGGGTGGGGACTTCAACTGTAAATGTGTGTGGGAACGGGCCTGAAGAGGAGATTCCGAGGATGTCCTTTCATACTTCAAAGCATTGCAAGAATGTGTTACATGCAATAAAGATCATAAACTTGTGTATAAGAGGCCAGGCCTCAGAGATGCGGTTAGAGCACCTCGTGACAATACTTGCTGTCCGAACTGATGTGTTTCTCCTCCGGAGAGAATAAAACTTCTGTTTCCTGCCTTCCAGTCTCCAGCGCCTGCCTCTTTGTTTGGTAAACTTGAGTGGGTATAGAGGCGGCTAACGCCGGGCAACTTCGGAAAAGGTCTTCTGCCTGTACCTTTTTCTACATGTTGTCCATAGTCCCTGCACAGTGTAGTGGAGTACATGAGCTCCGCAACCCTGGAGAGAAGCGTCCGTCGTCAGAATGATCTGTGGCACAGGCTCCTGGAACGGTCGTCTCTTGCAAAGGTTTTGTGGATTCCACCAATGTAGAGAGCTGTATGCACGACGGGTTACCAACACTAGGTCATTCAACTGTCCGTGAGCCTGAGTCCACTGACGTGCTAAGCACTCCTGAAGCGGAGGCATATGTAGTCTCGCGTGCGGGACTATGGAGATGCAGGAGGCCATCATGCCTATCAACTGCATGAACGCTCGTGCTGGAAGCGAGTGTTGAGGTCTGAATTTCTGTATCAGCGATTGAATGCTGCTGACCCTCACTGAATTTGGCTGTGCTGTGTTTATCGTCGCACCCAGATACTGCCGTATGTGGGCGGGTTGCAGGTGGGACTTTGGGTAATTCAGTGAGAATCCCAGATCGTGAAGAAGGTGAATGGTGTGGGACATGTGGGCGTCACACTGCTGGTCCGACTTTGCCTGGATTAGCCAGTCATCCAGATAAGGGTAGACGGGAATGTTCTGTCTCCTTAGGTGTGCCGCCACCGTCGCCAGGCACTTTGTAAACACCCTGGGTGCCGTGGTGACTCCGAAAGGTAGAACCTTGAACTGGTAATGTTGGTTTTGGATGGTGAACCGGAGGTATTTTCTGTGTGACGGGTGCAGCGGAATATGAAAATACGCATCCTTCAGATCTAATGTTGCGAGAAAATCCCCCTGACTGAGCAACGGTAGGACTTGCTGCAGTGTTAGCATGTGAAAGTGCTCTGACAGAATGTACTGATTGAGGGGTCTGAGGTCCAGTATTGGTCTGAGGGACCCGTCCTTTTTTGGTATCAAGAAGTACAGTGAGTAAACTCCTGTGCCTCTTTCTTCCACAGGCACGAGCTCGATTGCCCCTTTTTGCAGCATGACTAGTACCTCTTGCTGCAATAAGTGCAAATGCTCGGCGGACATAGGACGGTGTCTTGGGGGTATGTTGGGTGGAGTGGATGTTAACTCCAGACAATAACCGTACAGGATAAGCTGCGTGACCCACCTGTCTGTGGTGATGGACTTCCAGACTGGCAGGAACTGTTGAAGTCTCCCCCCGACGGGTGTTGCGTGGTCGGGGGGCAGTGACAAGGCGTCACTGTTTGTTAGTGGCGGAGGATCTGGAGTTGTTTCCACGACCTCTGCCTTTGGTGCTGTTTCCACGATATCCACCTCTACTTTGTTTGGTGTATGTGGTTTGCGCGCCGCCTTTATAGTACTGTGTGTTCTGGGACAGCTGGCCTCTGGAAACACCTATTGCTTGAGCGACAAAAAGAACCACCCCTGAACTGCTGCGACTGTAGAGCCCACATAGACTTTGCAGTCTCAGTGTCTTTCTTGATTTTTTCCAAGGTGGTGTCCACCTCTCAGCCAAATAGATGATCAGGGTTTACTGTCTGATTTAGAATGGTGATCTGTATCTCTGGCTTGAACTCGGAGATTCTGAGCCAGGCATGTAGTCTCAACATGACACTAGTGTTAACAGCTCTGGCCGCGGTGTCTGCTGCGTCCAGTGCACATTTGATAGAAGCATTTGATATGAGCTTCCCTTCCTGGATGAGTATCTCAGCTGCCTCCTTATATTCATCTGGTAAATGCTGTAACAGGGTCTCAAGTGTGTCGTAATGGGCCCTGTCATACCTGGCTAAGAGTGCCTGAGTGTTTGAAATGCGCCAGATATTGGCCGCTTGAGCTGCCACCCTTTTCCCTGATGCCTCGAACACCTTAGATTCCTTATCTGGGGGAGGAGCATCACCCGTTGTTTGTGAATTAGCCCTCTTCCGGGCATTAGAAACAACAAGAGAGTCCAACGGCAACTGTCCCTTAATGTTAGTAGGATCTCCAGGTGCCGGTTTGTACTTTTTTTCAATCCTGGGGTTTATCACCCTGGCTCTCGTACGCTCCTTAAAGATTTCCCCAGCATGCTTCAAAACACCCTTCAACATAGGCAGAGTCTTGACAGTCCTCTCTGAGGTGGAAAAGGTTTCGAAAAGAAAGTCTACTTCAATGGGGTCAGCATGGAGCTGGACATCCTGATTCTTAGCCGCCCTTTCAATGAGGGCATTAAACGCTGCCGAATCCTCAGTAGGCGACGTTTTTACAGCATACACTTGAGTGTCTGGGGCAGAGTGTGGATCACCTGGGTCAGCAGCATCTGCCCAGGGTTCATTTGTATCATCTGGATCAGTGTCCACAGGATAGCTTTATTAGTCATTATCACCTTCCCCAGTGTCCACATCGGAATAAGTGGGTGAGACATCATGGCCAAGTGGAGATATAGGTTCTACAAGAACAGGTATTGAAGTAGAATCCTTTTTCTTCTTTAGTGGAATTTTATAGGACTACATTGGCTGTTCCGGGGCGATTTTCCGTTTATAAAGAGAAAATCTGCCTGTCTCGGCATCGATAAACTGTTCCTGTTGCTCTTCCAACGAGGATTGTCGATGCTTTGCAGCCGGGACCACAGTTGTCGACTTCGGCACTGTGGACACCACCTTGGGCATGTCGGCGGCCATTTTAGGGACGAAAGCCTTCGGCACCACTTTCGGCGGCAGCGTGAAGTGGATGGGCGTCGACGTCTTCTGAGGTTTATCGGCAGGCTTCGAAGGTGGAGGATCTTTAGGCCCGACACCCGAGGCCTTGTCCTTGATGCGCTTCAGGGAGTCTGCCACCTGCTTCGAGAATGAGGCTGACGGCTGCGTCGACTCGACGGAATCCTTTGAGGCACCACCAGGCGTGGACTTGGGGGTTGTTCCGCTCTCGGCCTTGTCCGGCCGACGCGGAGGCTCGAGAACCTTCGGATCACAGAGTCCTTTGTCGGTGTCGACTGTCTTTGGCGCCGATTTGTTCGGGTCGACTGCCTTGACCTTTGCCTTCGGCGTGCTAGACTTCGTCTCGATGCCCTTCAGCGGTTTCTTCGGGTCGATAACGCTCTTCTGCTTCATCGGTGCCGACAGGTCCGAGGACTTCGAGCCGACCAAAGCAATACGCACTTTTGGTTTCGATGTAGTCAGCAGTGCTTTTGGTTGCGTAGACACCGGAGCTTTCACTTTCGGTTTCGCAGTTTGCGGCTCCTTAGATATGTCCGAAGCCGAGCCCGAAGGCGGGCCGTAGAACTTATTTGCAGATCTTGGGTAAGGCCTTGTGGCGATCCCTCGACCGGAGCCTTATGAAGCGTTTCAGCCCTAGTGTCAGTTTGTGTGCATAGCTCCTCGCTCGAGCTATCTTCCATGGCCCCAAAGGCCCAGTCGTCGTCTCCTACCTAGTCGACGACTTCTTCCGCTTCGAGCATCTCAACATCTGCGTCGTAGTTGGAGTCGACCTCCGACGCGGGATTCGACAGGTTCTCTCGAACCTCCCGGTCTGCTCCTTCATCATCCCCGGCATCGAAGATGTCCAAAGGCTCCGGTGCAGTCTGCTGGGCTTCCTTGCGCGCGTCGATGCAGAAGTGTCTTCTTGGATCGAAAACGGGAACAAGCCATGCAGCTGGCTTCATCATGATCCGGCGACAGACACTTGTTGCACCCCGGGTGGACGTCGATGTGGGGATACTTTGAGTTGCACACGGGACATCTCTTGAACGGACTCCGTTCCATGATGGTCCGTCGATAAGGTCTCTGGCGTCGAATGGGCCTTCAACGTCGAAAAGCACGCGGTTCTCCTGGATATCCGGCTCGGGAACGGAGCTGGAACAGAACTGGGCACTGAACGCAAGACTATACCGACGAAAAAACTAAAGGCCTTTTGGCCTTAAGAAAACTTTGATATCGATTCCGACTTGAGTGAACCAATATGCATCCGAACCCAATGGCGGAAAAAAACAATCTGAGGATGGAGTCGATGCCCATGCGCACTGTAGTCCAGGGGAGGAGCCACCTATCTCGTGATACTTCGAAGACTCTTCCAGGACAACAATGTGCGATCATCCGGACCCAACACTAGGCGGCGATTATGCACAGATATGAATTCAGCAGCCCACATGCCTCGAACCCCTTTGTTTTATGAATTACCTGTCCGCATTTCTCTTAGTTATTTTTGTCAGCGTCTTTTCCAGGTCGACAACAATGGTCTCCAACTCGGAATCGGAACCTTCTTGAGTGACATTATCCTCTTTCTCGCTTGACATCCTCTAAGTCCCCCAGTGACAAGGAGCGTTGCAAGGTGCAATGTACCTGCCTTTTCTTAGCTCGGGCTTTAAGCGTCTTTGGTTTGAATTCAGCGCACTCTTCACAGCCCTTGATATTGTGGTTACTCAGCAAGCAAAGATTGCAAACCTGGTGGCTGTCTCCCGAGACAAATCAGTGGTGCCACTCAGGACAACATTTTGAGGTTGAACTCTCCATAGCCCCCAGTTAAAGTAGCCCCTTGGTTGATAACTGTCTGACCTCCTTACTAAGTTGCCCACGTTCCCACCTACTTCTTCTGGGTTTTCTCAGTTGATATTGGTAATCCTCTTCTCCCTTGCTCAACTATGTTGAATGCAGATTGACATCTTAGGAACTTTTTGACAATCCGTTTTTTTATCCTTACTTTCCATATTCGGAGAGACCCAGCAGAAACCTTAAGTGTCACCACAAGCTTTGTAGTGAAATGATGCTCTTATGTACATGTATATTTATATAAATGTTTTAATGTTTTATGGTACAAAGGATATTCTGTTAATCTCTAGGCTCACAAGGAACATGGTGAAAGGAGATGGCAGAGGGGAAATCAGGTGCCATGGAAAAAAGTTCACACGTAAAGGAGGTTACAAAGGGATCAGTCCTTATGCAGGCAAAAAGGTATCTTTCATAAAGCTTCTGGGACAGAAAAGAGGAACACAGAGTGAAATATACAGTCATCAAGACAGAAAGAAAATAATAAAAGGGGCGGTGGAGAAGATGGTAAGGCAATCAGACAAGCGAGGGATGAAACTAAATTGAAAACTGTTGGACATGCGGAAGCCAGAAAGGGAAGACGGAATATGCTACTTACCAGTATGCATCTCTTCTTGGCATGTAGGGCTGCTGACATTCATATCTGTGCATACATCGCCGCTTAGTGTTGGGTCCGGATGATTGCACATTGTTGTCCTGGAAGAGTCTTCGTAGTATCACGAGATAGGTGGCTCCTCCCCTGGACTACAGTGTGCATGGGCATCCTCTCCATCCTCAGATTGTTTTTCGCCATTGTGGCAGAGATGGAGTGTAATACAGTAAGTGATGACCATGCCTGAGAATGATTCTGAGTGCTACAGCTGCTACAGGCACCGGGGAGGAGGGCGGGATATAGGAATGTCAGCAGCCCTACATGCCAAGAACAGATGCATACTGGTAAGTAGCATATTCCGTTTGAGGCATGTGGGCTGCTGAATTCATATCTGTGCATAGAATAAATAGCAGTTACCTCCTTAGCGGTGGTTGCCCGTGCCAGATGCAGCAGTCTGAGAACAGCCTGTCCTACAGCAGCTTGCTGTTTGGAGTGTACATCTACGCAGTAGTGTTTGGTAAATGTATGTATGGTGGTCCATGTGGCTGCTCTACATATATCCTCTAGGGGAATGTTACCTAGGAAAGCCATGGATGCCCCTAACTTGCGTGTGGAATGTGCTCTTGGGGGAACTGTCAATGTGCGTTTAGCTTTTTGATAACAGATTTGTATGCACTTAACAATCCATCTGGCTATACCCGATTTGGAAATGGGGTTGCCCTTGTGTTCTGGAGAGTAGGCAACAAACAGTTGTTTAGCCTTTCTAAAGTCTTTGGTCCTGTCGATGTAATACAGGAGAGCTCTTTTAACATCTAAGGTGTGCAGCGCTCGGTCTGCCACAGAATCAGGATTTGTAAGGAAAACTGGCAGTTCTATGGTTTGATTAATGTGGAACTGCGACACCACCTTAGGCTTGAATTTAGGGTTGGTACGTAGCACTACCCTATTAGCATGAATTTGTATGGCTTGAAGGTCACTAACTCTTCTTAGCGATGTGATGGCTACCAGAAAAGCCACTTTCCATGTAAGAAACTGTATCTTACAGGAGTGAAGTGGTTCAAAGGGTGGTCCCATGAGTCTGGGAGAAGTATGTTTAGATTCCAGACAGGTGAAGGAGGATGTCTAGGAGGGGTCACTCTTGAGTCCTTCCAAAAAAGCCTTAATGGCAGGCACCCTGAAAAGGGAAAGATGCTGCCTGTTCTGAAGATATGCTGCCATGGCGGCCAAATTTATCCTGATGGAACTATATGCCAGATTGCATCTGTACAGATGCAATAAATAACATATGATGTTCTGCATGGACGCATCTAGCGGATTAATGTCATCATTGGAACAGTAGATGACAAATCGCTTCCATTTGGCCGCATAGCATGCCCTAGTTGTTGGTCGCCTTGCCTCCTTGATGATGTTCATACAGTCAGGGGGCAAGTTGAGGTAGCCAAACTCTATGACCTCAGTAGCCATATTGCAAGGCTCAACTGTTGTGGATCTGGGTGCTGAATGTCTCCATGGCTCTGAGTGAGGAGACTGGGTGTGAGGCGCAGCCGTTGGTGAGGCACCACTGAAAGTTCCAGGAACGTGGTGTACCAGGCCGCCTTGCCCACGTTGGAGCAACCAGGATGAGCGTCATGGAGTGCTGCCGCAGTTTGCGTGCCACAAGCGGTATGAGCAGCGCTGGAGGAAAAGCGTATGCAAATCTGCCTGACCAGTTCATCCATATCGCATTGCCCTGAGACTGCGAGTGTGGGAACCTGGCGGCGAAGGTTTGGAATTTTCCGTTTTCCTTTGTGGCGAACAGGTCTATCTCTGGATGACCCCACTGCTGGAAATATGGTTGGGACGATTCAGAAAAGGGGGTGGTGATGAACAGAGTGTCTGAATTAAGCAGACCACTCTTACCCAGTCCAAAGATCAGGGCTTGATCCATCACCGTTATTTATCTCACTGCACCACCCCAGCTCAGAACCTGGCTATATGCAAATCAGTCTGTCCCTGGCCCAGTGCATCATGGGAACAGGGCAGACTAAACTACCAAGCCAATTCTTCACCAGAAAGGAGACAAGCTACCGGGGACCAGTTTCTGGCATTTCAGCCGTCTTCGGCCCGGCTTGCTTGAATCCTGATGGTGCAGTGAGAAAGGGACTCATGTCTGAGTATACCCTGCCACACCTATAGTGGCCAAAAACGATTCAGAAAAGGGGGTGGTGATGAACAGAGTGTCTGAATTAAGCAGACCACTCTTACCCAGTCCAAAGATTAGGGCTTGATCCATCACCGTTATTTATCTCACTGTCCCATCCCAGCTCAGAACCTGGCTATATGCAAATCAGTCTGTCCCTGGCCCAGTGCATCATGGGAACAGGGCAGACAAAACTACCAAGCCAATTCTTCACCAGAAAGGAAACAAGCTACCGGGGAGCGTGGAAGGGTATACTCAGATGTGAGTCCCTAACTCATTGCACCATCAGGTTTCAAGCAAGACGGGCCGAAGACAGCTGAAATGCCAGAAACCGGTCCCCGGTAGCTTGTTTCCTTCCCAGTATAAGAATTGGCTTGGTAGTTTGGTCTGCCCTGTTCCCATGATGCGCTGGGCCAGGGTTAGACTAATTTGCATATAGCCAAGTTCTGAGCTGGGATGGTGCAGTGAGCTAAAAACGGTGATGGATCAAGCCCTGATCTTTGGACTGGGTAAGAGTGGTCTGCTTAATTCAGACACTCTGTTCATCACCACCCCCTTTTCTGAATCATTTTTGTCCACCATAAGCGTGGAAGGGTATACTCAGATGTGAGTCCCTAGCTCATTGCACCATCAGGATTCAAGCAAGCCGGGCCGAAGACGGCCGAAATGCCAGAAACCGGTCCCCGGTAGCTTGTTTCCTTCCCAGTATAAGAATTGGCTTGGTAGTTTGGTCTGCCCTGTTCCTGTTCTGGACCAGCTCCATAAGACTGGTCTGCAATTCCATAAATCAACCTCTGCATTCTTATGGCGCAACCCATTGATTAAGATAAACGGCTCGCCCCCCATATGGGACCACTGGTCTGATAACGGTATTAACATAATTGCAGATCTATATGACAATAATATGCCATTGCCCTTCTCGACCCTACAAGCTAAACACTCCCTATCTCCGATTGACTTCTACGCCTTCCTAAAGATAAAATCGGCTCTGTCCACACGTACCTTCAAGCCAGCGATACCGTGGCTAACGTCTATGCTTCTGCACTTCCAATCCTAATTCTGACACCTGGGCGTTTGATAGGGATGTAGTCACCTTCCAAAAAACAGGAAGATGTTTCTGGGATTATAAAGCTATGAAGGGTTTGGAACCTCTTCTTGAAAAAACACTATCCAATTTAAGCAACTGGCAAGGGGTGGAACAGTCCTCTTTTGATGCTTTCATAAAGGAGATCATCTCTGCCGTTAAAAAATCGAATTTAATTAGGAAAAAAACACCCTCCCTAAGGCAGTTGTTTCCCTTAATAAGGAAATAAATAAATTGGTGAGGGAACAATACATATGTGGTGCAGTAGAAAGATCTCAGAAAATATCTCGCCTTAAAAGGAGGAGAAGCCGGATAAAGAAAAAAATGAAAAGAGAAAAAGAGGACCTGTTATGGATTGGATTACGGGAAGCCGCTGTTCATGGGAACTCTAGACAATTCTGGACCCTTATTGGGGAGGGATGTGGTTCTAGAGTGCGTCCACTTCCAATCCCTATCTCCGAACAAACCTGGGTCCATTACATCTTAAGTCTGTATGCTAAGAATGATCTGCATGTGAAACTTAGGGGAATTGAGGAAGATACTATTTCTATAACTGAATACCCCTCAGAACTATCTATAGAATTGGCTATAAGGGACATGCGTCCATCAGGTGCCATGGGTCCTGATGGAATCCAGATATCAGTCTTGAAACAAAATCCAGTATCCTGGAGTAAAATTCTATTTCCCCTTTTTAGGATTTGCTACATTAAAAAATTTATTCCAGCATCCTGGAAGGGGAGTATTTTGGTTCCTATGTTCAAAAAGGGCGATAGAAACTTACCCATTAACTATCCCCAAATAGCTCTCCTAGACGCTATTGGGAAAGTGTTCTGTAAATGTTTATTATCCCTAATTAATGATTGGGTGGCGCAAAAACAAATCTTACCCCTAGAACAAGTAGGCTTTCGTAAGGGTCACGGAACGCTGGATAACCTTTCCGCTCTTCAGACAATTATAGATAAATATATAAGGGTACGTGGCGGAAGAGTTTATGTGGCCTTTATAGACTTCTCCACAGCATTTGACAAGGTTGACCGTCCACTGCTGTGGAGAAAGCTCTCTGCTATGGGAATGCTGCCTTATCTTCTAGATATGATCCAGTTGCTACATACAGACACCTGGTGCCAGGTCCTGCAAGGAGGAGATAGGGGGCTCTCCAAGATTATCCCCTCATGTAATGGCCTTAAGCAAGGTTGTCTTCTCGCCCGTTACTTTTTTCGTTATATATTGCTGATTTACCTGCTTCTCTCTCCTCCTGCGATGGTATAGCTCCAATCTTGGGCGGAAAACACATTTCATGTATGTTATATGTGGATGACATTATAATAATGGATCTCATGCCCAAAGGTCTCGCCAAACGCCTCCTTGCTCTGCATCAGTATGCAGTCGCTCATTTTTTAAAAATTAATGCATCCAAGAGCAAAATTATGTGCATCACAGGCCGGAAAACACATACATTTAGGAACTTTACCTGGTCTGTGGGAGATGACAAACTGGAGGTAGTAAAGAGTTATGTTTTCCTCGGAAAATTAATTTGTGATAATCTAAGCGCTAAACCCCATACCGATAGCAGTGCCCGGAAGGCCTTAGCTTAAAGGGAGAAGCTTAAGTGCACTGTACTCGGCATTGGGAAGAAGGCATTTTTCACATTTATTGGAGGTCTTTAGGGCAAAAGTCCCTTCCACCCTTCTATATGGTTTAGAACTAATTGATATTAAGCACTGGGATTTCTTAAATAAGGTGGAGGGAAAATTGCTAAGAAGCATATCCACCGTCAGTTCTGCCTGCTCCGTGTCAGCTTGCAGACTTGAGTTTGGCTTGCGCAGCAGCTGGGTGCAGGGCCTGGCAGCTGTGGTACGTTGGGTCGCAAGCATAGCCAGGGGAGAAGAGGAGACTATGAGGTTCCTCCCTCCCCCCAGCTCCCCTACCCGGATAAACACTACTCAGCCCCCCGATCAGACGGGAACACATCCCCAACTCGAGACATTCAGGCCAGTAACGTCTAACGAGGTGGAAGTTACCCTGAATAAAATCAAAAGCGGATCCCCTCTAGACCCTGCACCTTTGAGATTCCTCAAAAACGTGGCCCCCGCTATCACCCCCACTATCACAGAGCTTATCAACTGCTCACTCGCTCAAGGATCAGTCCCCGACAGCTGGAAAAAGGCAGTGGTAAAGGCACTCCTCAAAAAATCCCAGCTCGACCCAACTGATATGGCAAACTATCGGCCCATATCTCTCCTCCCGGGGATCAGCAAGATCATCGAGAAATTGGTGAATAGTCAACTCTCCCGATTTCTCGAGACTAATAACATCCTGCGGCAATCCCAAACCGGGTTCCGTCCTGGACACGGTACAGACACCGCCCTGCTCACCGTCATCGAGGAAGCAAGGTGCATTCTAGACTCAGGAGGATCAGTGGCAGTGATCCTTCTGGACCTGAGTGCCGCCTTTGACACAGTCAATCACCGTGTCCTCCTCCATCGATTGAAGACAGCAGGGCTCACCGGGATGGCACTCAGCTGGTTAGAGTCCTTTCTCACCGGACGCACGTTCCAGGTCTGGGATGGCGAATTCCGCTCATCCACACTTCCTCTCACCAGCGGGGTTCCTCAGGGCTCCTCCCTGAGCCCCACACTCTTTAATGTATACATGGCCCCCTTGGAAGACGTGGTATCACCATTCGGAATAAAAATCGTGAGTTACGCTGACGACACACAATTGGTCGTCTCCCTCTCCCAACTAGACGACCACCCAGACAAATTACCAAACTGTCTCACCGAAATTCACGGGTGGATGTGTGAATCGTCATTGAAACTCAACGGTTCCAAAACCGAGGTGATGCTCATGGGCAAACAATGGGCGACTATCCCCCCGTCGATCTGGCCAGACGTGTTCGGGGAAATCCCCTCCCCGAAACACGAAATCAAGACCCTCGGAGTCTGGCTAGAACCCGACCTCTCAATGAAGACCCAAGCGGCCAAAACCGCTGGGACCTGTCTTGGGCTTCTGCGGACTATCCGCAAAATTCTCCCCCTCCTACCGCCCGTATCCAGGAAACTACTAGTACAGGGCCTCATAATGTCGCGGTTAGACTACAGCAATTTGGTCTACCTAGGTGCGCCGGAAGCCACCTTAGCAAGACTGCAAAGAACCCAGAATGCTGCAGCTCGCTTAATCATGAGCGTACCCCCTAGAGTATCCGCCAAACCCGCCATCAAGGCTCTGCACTGGCTGCCAGTCCGCCAAAGGGTGGAGTTTAAGGCCATGTGCACGGCCCATAAACTAATCAATGGATCGGGACCTGTGATCCTCAGCGGTTTGGTCACCCCCTACATTGCACCGAGGGCCCTACGGTCTGAGAACGAGCACCTGGCCAATATCCCCAAATTCAAGAGAACACGTACCGGAGGCCGTCGTTTCTCTGTAAAAGCCTCTGCTGGTTGGAACTCTCTCCCACGCTCCCTCAGACTGGAGTCCAACCACCTGACATTCAGGAAAAAACTTAAAACCCTTCTGTTTCCTAAATAAACCCTCCACCCCTTCCCCTCAGTAGGACTCAAGCTTAACAGCGCGGGGATGCCTTCGGGTCACCAGGCGCTATACAAGTTGCCAAATAAATAAATAAATAAAAATAAAGACTGAACTACTGGGAAGTCTAGGGGAACACTCCCTAATTGTTAACAACTTTAGAAAAGCTATATCCCTCTTGCAGCTGGAAGAGAGTACTCTCTTTTCTCTTCCTGTATCCCAGCTAAAGTCTGTCCTGAAAGAAGCTACTTGGGATCTTAGCTATAGACTAGACTTTACTTCAATCTTTGCTAACAAGGGTGTTAATTTTCTTACCGATTCATTCGCAAGAAAATCCGTCCAACCCTATGTTACTTGGAACTTACCTCATGGTATTCGGAGATTTTGGTTTTTATTGAGACAAGACTTGTTACCCCTAAATAATCTTTTGTTTAAATGGTATGGAGTATCTGCAATTTGCAATTTCTGTCATCAATCTATTCAAGATCGAATACATGTACTCTTTATATGCCCAGCGCTGCGTCCTTATCGCAGCAAATGGTTAAGACAAATATGTCTGCAAATGGGCATTGTAAATGTGAATTCTTTTATGAGTGCCTTACATAGTCCCCCTAATGAGAGATTTTGCTTCTATATTTATAATTTTTTTAAATGTTTTTTAGAAATTTTTTGAATATTGGCATGCCTATCAATGTGTCACTTTGTGTTCTAGTAATTGTTATGATTTGTCTACCCTCACTGTGAATGGTATTTTTGTATTGTACTCTTTTCTTATGTGGACCTCTAAGGAGTTCCAAAACACAATAAAGATTGAATTGAATCATTGCACCATCAGGATTCAAGCAAGCCGGGCCGAAGACGGCTGAAATGCCAGAAACCGGTCCCCGGTAGCTTGTTTCTTTCCCAGTATAAGAATTGGCTTGGTAGTTTGGTCTGCCCTGTTCCTGTTCTGGACCAGCTCCATAAGACTGGTCTGCAATTCCATAAATCAACCTCTGCATTCTTATGGCGCAACCCATTGATTAAGATAAACGGCTCGCCCCCCATATGGGACCACTGGTCTGATAACGGTATTAACATAATTGCAGATCTATATGACAATAATATGCCATTGCCCTTCTCGACCCTACAAGCTAAACACTCCCCATCTCCGATTGACTTCTACGCCTTCCTAAAGATAAAATCGGCTCTGTCCACACGTACCTTCAAGCCAGCGATACCGTGGCTAACGTCTATGCTTCCGCACTTCCAATCCTCCGGACACTTTGTCTCCAAAATATACAAACTACTTGCACCTTCACCTAACAAATCATTGAGGCGTAATGAATTCAAATGGGAAGCTGAAGCAAACAACACTGGTATAGACATAGACTGGGCCAGGATACATGCATCGGCGCTCACACACAAGGTTTCACCAATACTGTCGCAAACAAAGTATATGATACTCAACAGGACGTTCTGGACCCCACAGAGACTGCATAAGGTTGGCATACGAGATACACCAACATGCTGGAACTGCTCTTTGGATGTTGGTGATCTCCCACATATGTTATTTAACTGCCCCATACTCCGCACTTATTGGTCCAAGATCTTTGATTATATTGGGCACATACTTGGGATACAACCCGCAAGGGAATTCTCTTATATTATCCTGGGAGCCATAGACCCGAGACTAAAGGGAGACCATGACCGCCAGCTTCTAGATCTCTTATTAACACTAGCATGCAAGGTGATTCTATGCAATTGGAAATCAGCGACAGAGGTCTCTTTCAATGCTTGGAGAGAGTGGCTGTCCTGCATTAGGGGCACTGACAACCCTGCACTACACACATCACCATGGCAGATCAGCAACAACAAGTTGTGGTCCTCCTTGGACCAGGCTTCCTCCTCCTTCACCTTCGACCCACCGTGAAGTACTGTCCGAGAAACTTATGTTCAGTTATTCCATGGGGTAAACCCTATACAGATTGAACATAACCAGAGTCGTAATGTGCAGGGATGCCTGGTTATAGATGGAAACTTCTACGGAATTGTATGCATTGATGATAATGTGATGCTGATTGCTTACTGTTTTCTAAATTGTTAGAACTTCTTTTCTTCACCTCTTAAAACGATGCAGTGATTATTGTCTCACTTGATACGATGTTATACTTTAGTATTCAGTCGTATTCAGTCTTATTTATTTATTTATTCATTTATTCATTTATCCATTTATTCATTTATCCACTAATTCATTTATTCATCTATTCGCTTATTCATACATTGTTTTATATGCTTTTTACCCATGACTGATCTCGGCACTATTCCACTATGTCTGTATGATAATGATGCTTTATTGCTGTTTTAATTTTTGTTTTTGCTTAATAAAAATGATTTGAACACAAAAAAAGCAGGGTCACCCAGCGCCGGGCGATGACTCCTGGCCACGTTTTTATCAACAGGAACCCCTGTGGCTGGTCTAGACCAGGTGCCCATCATAACATCCGTCAAGGCCTCCTTGAACGGGAGCAGAGGTTCCATAGAACTTGCCGCCGGCTGAAGCACTTTAGTAAGGAGGTTCGTCTTGAGGGTAACAGTAGGTAGATCAAGGTCAAAAGCCTCAGCTGCTCTACGGAGCACCACACTGTATGTGGCACCTTTCTCCATGATAGCAGGAGGGAAAACAAACCCAGGCTCAGAGGAGAGGTCAAGGCCACCTGCATCCTAGGAGTCCTCCGCCCACTCATGTACGGACTCGCACTGCCGTGCCAGAGGGTCCTCCAACCCCTCCCATTCACCCCCCTCCTCCACACCCGAGGCACAGGCTGCGGTGGCGGGGAAGGCACAAGGGAAAAAAAATGCTCCGGCGCAGATCCGGCTCCATGTCCCAACTAGGGTCCCAAGCTGGAGCAAAATTGCCCGGAAACTCGGGTAAGGGCGGAGGTGGGACGAACGGAACCCAATGCGGTGCCGGGAACGGAGCCGCAGGGGGCGCCAGAGCCGCCAGCGGAGGACCCTGCGGCGCCGGAGCCGGCTGCGACAAGCAAGGGCCCTCAAAAGGGACTTCAGGGCCCGAAGGTGTGCCGGCGGGAGCCCTAGGCCTAAAAAGGCGGTCCATGGCGGCAAGAAACTCTTGCACCTGGACCTGAGTCGCCGACGGACCCGGGTAGGGCGGCTAGGCCGTGGGACTCTCAGGTTCCAACGGAGCCACAGAGGAAGGGATCCTTGGCCCCCTCGTCCAGAGACCGACGGGGGGAGGGGTAGGGGTAGGGGGGGGGCTCGTCGAGCGTACACGCTTCTTCGACATTTCCTTGTGACGTCTCTTACCTGATTCCGAAGGTGAAAACTTGGACCCCGAAGAGCGATGATGATGCTCTGCGGTCGGTCCGTCAAGCGACCCCTGGACCTCGAACGGCGCAGAGACGACTGCTGGGCCTCCAGCAGCTTTCGGGACTGCTCCTGCAAAGCATTCTGAGCCATGGACAGACAGTAGGAACATGACCTGGAGTCATGGTCGTGCTCCAGACTGTAGAGACATATGCCATGGGGGTCGGAAAACCGACATCGTACGGCAGCAGGCCCAGCAGGATTTAAACCCAGGCATCCCTACCTGGCACCAGGAGTAAAACATTCAAAAAGAAGTAGAGACAAAAGTCTCAAAAAAGTAGTCAAAAAGTGACTAGGGTACGTGCTCTAACCGGATCTGCGCTTGCTGGCACGAAAAAAAAAGAACTGACGTCAGCGCGCAAGTGTGGTGCCTAAGTAGTCTCTGTGACGTCATCTCGGCGCTTACAACGCCAGCGACGGACGCGGAGCCCTAAGATGCTGCCTACCAACACGCAGGGGTACTGATTATGAAAAACTTTACGGATCAAGTCTGACGCCTGGGGATATTCTACGGTATGCAATCTATCACGAACGTGTCTCTTTCAGATATTATATTGCTGACTGCTTTGGTGCCTTTGAGTTCACACAAATAGTGACAAAAGAGGCTAGTCCAAGTTCCGTTACACCATGAGAAAACAGTGCATCTGTGTGTCACATTCTGAAGTCAAACAGTAAGATTATGCCCTTCTAGAGAATCTAAATTAAACATTATTGGGGTTAAGAGGGTGCAGAGCTTCAAGATTCGATTAGCACTGTATATAACCAATGAGAATGTAAAAGCATTTTATGTAGCCGTGGTAGAATATGAGCCTGATGCTAAAATGTATCGCTCCAAGTAAAGCTGAAGACTTCAGATCTGATGCGGCGCACAACAGGCCGTAAAATGTCGCACCTTTAGATGCATTGACCATGGCACCTAAGCCCCTGCTGCTGAATCAACTGAAAAATCTGTGAAGAGACTGTGTCTATAATATAAATATGGAGTTTCTCATATCTGCAATTGCCCTCCCATGTACAACATTAAGTTGAGCGTCTAAAGAAATGTAAAACTGCAACTAAAGTTTAAGCCAGACCAGAGCATGCATGCGACCCCCCACCCCCGCCCCTTTACCCTCCAAACAGGTTAGTGTTAAAAGGTGGGTTAGACTGGAAGTTGTCTTGCTAGTTTTTACGCTGTCAGAAGTTGGTACTCAAGAGGTTGCAGTGAAAATGTTGTGATTATTTAGGGAAAGAACCTCCTGAGGAAGGTTGTAGTATTTTGACTAACTACTGAAACACTGCATCAATGTTTAAAACAACTGCAGTTTCATAACAAGGATTGCGAAGTTCAAACAGTGAATTAAGCAATACTTTTAAGTTGTGCCTTTAGATTAGGAGTGGATGAATTCTGAAAAGGGGTGAGACTATACATTAAGTACATTAAGTACATGATTTCAACTTTTGGCATTATGATAGTGAAATAATGCACTTTAGTCCTTGAAGTGTGGGTTTACATGATGAAAATGTCATGGTCACACACCGCAAGGCTCTTTCAATAGTTTCGTTTTGTCTAGGAAGGTTCATTTTCTGAATCTTTTTAACCACATGCGTGCAGGGGTTATTTTCGCGCTGTGCGGCTTTTTTCCAAAAACCGCGTTACATGACGAGCTCAGCTCGTCATCCGCACACGACCACCGTGGCTGATGACTAGCTGAGCTCGTCATCAGCAACGAAGGGGTTAATAAAGATAATTCGGTTATATCCATGGATATAACTGACAAAGACATTACATTTTAATGGTAATGTAGTAAGGAAAATGCTACTTACCAGTATGCATCTGTTCTTGGCATGTAGAGCTGCAGATTCTTACACTGTGCATTAGATCACCACCTGGTGTTGGGCTCGGATGATTGCATGTTGTCGTCGTCTTGGAAGAAGTCTTTGTAGTCACGAGATAGGTGACTCCTCCCTTGGACGATAGTGCGCATGGGCATCGGCTCCATCCTTAGATTGTTTTTCGCCATGATGGGAAATGATGGAGTTAGTAGAAATAAAGAAGTGATGTCTATGCGTGTACATCTAATTAAGATAGAACTGGAACAGACACAGGCTCCGGGGAGGCAGGAGGGCGTGTAAGAATCTGCAGCTCTACATGTCAAGAACAGATGCATACTGGTAAGTAGCATTTTCCGTTCGAGGCGTATGAGCTGCAGATCTTACACCGAGCCTCGATTGTACAGCAGTATCTCCCCTAGCGGTGGTCACCTGTATCTGTTGCAGTAGTTTGAAAGAGAGTTTTGAAGACAGCTTGGCCTACTGCAGTTTGCTGCTTAGCTTGCACATCAACACAATAGTGTTTAGTGAAGGTGTGTGTTGTAGACCATGTTGCTGCCTTGCAGATGTCTTCTAGGGGAATGTTTCCTAACAAAGACATGGGGGCTCCTATTTTGCGTGTGGAATGCTCTCTAGGAGGAACTGTTAATGTACGTTTTGCTTTGTGATAGCATATTTGTATACATTTTACAACCCACCTTGCAATTCCTGCTTTAGAGATGGTGTTGCCTTTATGTGGTGGAGAGAAAGCTACAAATAGTTGCATTGTTTTACGAAAGGATTTGGTCCTATCAATGTAATAGAGAACAGCTCTTTTTACATCTAGTGTGTGTAGAGCTCTTTCTGCTACAGAGTATGGGTTTTGAAAAAACACTGGCAACTCTACTGATCGATTTAGATGAAAAGGAGTAATTACTTTTGGAAGGAATTTAGGGTTAGTACGTAGAACCACTTTGTTAAGGAGTAATTGAAAAAATGGTTCTTGTATAGTTAAAGCTTGAATCTCACTAACTCTCCTAAGAGAGGTAATAGCAATAAGGAAAGCTGTTTTCGATATGAGAAATTGCAGTGCACACTTATGTAAAGGTTCAAAAGGGGGCCCCATGAGCCTTGTAAGGACAATGTTTAGGTTCCACTCTGGAGAGGGTGGTAATCTAGGAGGAATGATTATCTTTAATCCTTCCATAAAAGCTTTAATTGCAGGTACTCTAAATAACGACATATGTTGTCTGTTTTGTAGATATGTTGCAATGGCTGCAAGATGTAAACCTATAGATGAATATACTAGATTACATCTTTGTAGATGGAGAAGGTAGCAGATGATATTCTGGATGGCAGCATCTAGAGGATCAATTTGATTATTAGTGCAGTAAATGGCAAATCTCTTCCATTTTACAGCATAGCAAGCTCTAGTAGTAGGTCTTCTGGCGTCTTTAATGGTATTCATACAGTCTGGTGGCAGGTTGAGGTAACCAAACTATAAGACTTCAGGAGCCATATCGCCAGATTCAGTTGACTTGGATCTGGATGTCTGATGTCGGTCTCTATGGCTCTGCGTTAGCATGGATGGTGTCAGACATAGTCTTTGGTGTGGAACTGGAGAGAGTTCCAGGAGTGTGGTGAACCACGGTTGGCGTGCCCATGTGAGAGCTACTAGGATGAGTTTGAGAGACTGGTGTCTCAGCTTGCGTACTACTAGTGGTATTAGTGGTATTGGCGGAAAAGCATACGCAAATCTGCCTGACCAGTTCATCCATATCGCATTGCCCTTCGACATCCAGTGTGGAAACCTGGCGGCGAAGGTTGGGCATTTTCGTTTTCGTGTGTGACAAACAGATCTATGGCTGAATGACCCCACTTGTGAAAGAATGGTAGAAGAATTTGCAGATGTAGTTCTCATTCGTGAATCTGTTGTGTCTGTCGACTTAACAGATCTGCTGATTGTGAACTCCTGGAAGGTGTTCTGCAAGCAGATATATGTTTTGTGGAATGGTCCATCTTCAAATGTTCTGAGCGAGCTGGGACAGTTGCAGGGAATGTGTGCCTCCTTGTTTTTGAATGTAGTACATGGCTGTCATGTCTGTGCAGATCAAGACAGCTTTGTTCTGTACGTGCACTTGGAAGGATGTCAGTGCTAGGAATATTGCTAGCAGCTCTAGGTGATTGATGTGAAGCACTTTTTGTTGAGCAGTCCATTTTCCTTGAGTTATATGGTGGAGTAGATGGGCTCACCATCCTTTGAGGGATGCGTCTTTTGTCAGTACTATTTGTGGAACAGGTATGAGGAACGGCCGCACTCTGGACAGGTTTTTGGTGTTCCACCACTGCAGAGAGCGATGTGTGCGGCTGTCCACCAACACCAGGTCGGTAAGTTGTCCTTGAGCCTGATTCCACTGATGTGCTAGGCATTACTGCAATGGGCGCATTTGCAGTCTTGCATATGGTACAATAAAAATGCAAGATGCCTTCATGCCTATTAGTAGCATGAACACTCTGGCTGGAAGATAATGTTGGTTTTGAAACTTTGTGACTAAGGCTTGAATGCTTTGTATCCTGGCTGGACTGGGATAAGCTAGAGCTATATTGGTGTTTATGGTAGCCCCTAGGTATTGATGTATATGAGAGGGCTGAAGATGTGGGTTGGTGTAGTTGATTGTAAACCCCAAGTTGTGCAGTGTTTGAATTGTTGAGATGTGTGTAGGATACACTGCTTGACTGACTTGGCTTTAATGAGCCAATCGTCCAAGTATGGGACGATGTGGATATGTTGTCTTTTAAGATGTGCTGCTACTACTGCTAGGCACTTTGTAAACACTTGTGGTGCAGTTGTGACCCCGAATGGAAGGACTTTGAACTGATAGTGTTGTCCTTGTAGTACAAATCTGAGATACTTCCTGTGAGAAGGATGTATGGGAATGTGGAAGTAGGCGTCTTTGAGGTCTAGTGTGGTGAGGAAATCGCTTTGTTGCAGCAGTGGGAGCACTTGTTGTAAAGTGATCATGTGAAAATGATCTGAGTGTATATACACATTGAGAGGCCTTAGGTCTAGAATTGGTCCAAGTGTCCCGTCCTTCTTGGGTATTAGGAAATAGAGTGAGTAAACCCCAGTTCCTTGATGTTGCAATGGAACCAACTCTATTGTGTCTATTTGTAGCAATGAGAGTACCTCTTATTGGAGCAGCGTTAGATGTTCTGTGGACATTGGACGCTGTCTGGGTTGTACATGTTGAGGGGTAGCTGTAAGCGCTAGGCAGTAACCATACTGGATAATTTGTCTAACCCACTTGTCTGTTGTAATGGAATACCAGACAGGTGGGAACTGTGTCAATCTCCCCCCTACAGGAGTAGAATGCTGTTGGGGGAGCTGAAGGAAGTCACTGTTTAGTGGTGGAGGAGGTTCGATTGTTATTTCCTCAACCTCTTCCCTTGTTGTTGCTGCCTCTGTAGCCTCCTCTAAAGTATCCTCTATTGGAGGATGTTTGTGTACTCGGCGCTCGGTAGTATTTGCCTGCTTGTACTATATAGAGGTCCTGCTGCGCACTACTGCTAATTTCAGCAAAGAGACGATTGTGTAGAGTGCATTTTCAGTGTTTACCTCCATTGAAGCTGTGTTTACCCTCGGCAGCCCGTGGCTCCTCCCAGATCCCGCCTCCCAGCTGCCCCTCCCACCCACAAGCACAGCTAACGCGTCACGGCCCCCCACCATTTGTGACCGAGTGGACACTGTCCTGTGCGGTTGCTCCCCTCGCCCTCTGCCTCCCCCAGACGCTGTATTCACTGCTGGCTGCATTCGCTCCTGCCTACCTGCCTGCCTGCTGCTTAAGCGCACTCAGCGCTCGGTATCGTTTCTTTGTGCAGATTTAATTTAATTAATTGTATTTATCTGTATTGTACTCGGCGCTCGGTAGTATTTGCCTGCCTGTACTATATAGAGGTCCTGCTGCGCACTACTGCTAATTTCAGCAAAGAGACGATTGTGTAGAGTGCATTTTCAGTGTTTACCTCCATTGAAGCTGTGTTTACCCTCGGCAGCCCGTGGCTCCTCCCAGATCCCGCCTCCCAGCTGCCCCTCCCACGCTCCACCCCCTCCACCATCCATTTATGACCTATGCCCCCACGCGCAGCGTCCACGCGCAGCGTCCACGCGCAGCGACCGCGCCCAATTCGCGGCGAAGGTGCGCCAAAGGTAAGCCCGTCTACGCCCGTCCGTGCCTGGACCGCGCCCAGCGCCAGAGCCCCTGGTCCTCGTAATGTCCACCCCTCCCGCATTACTTACGATGCCGCCACCCTCCTAGCCCTCAACTCCGGCCGTTCCCTCAACTGCGTCCAAGCCGCTCCTGGACACACCCATGGACCCTTTTCCTGCGACACCTGCAAGTTCGACGGCACCAAGAACAACTCCTCATTTACGAACACACAACAGATATCCGACCCCAACCACCTACAGTGCATCCTGCTCAACACCCGATCGGTCCACAGGCACGCCATTGACCGCTGGAATCTACTAGACACCATCTCTCCGGACGTCGCCTTCCTAACAGAAACATGGATGAACGCCACATCAGCCCCAGACATCACCATTGCCATCCCGGAAGGCTATAAGATCATCCACAAGGACCGTACCGGCCACACAGGAGGAGGTATCGCAATTGTGCATAAGAAATCCATCCGCATCTCAACCAGCTCAGACGTCAATCTCGCCAACTCTGAACACCTTCACTTCCAGATCCACATCGACCCCAAAACCACACTCAGAGGCACCCTCCTTTACAGGCCACCAGGACCCCACGCACAGTTTAGTGAAGACATCACGGACTTCATCACTCCACACGCGCTCCCCTCCAAGGATTACATCCTTTTGGGAGACCTCAACTTTCACCTTGAAAAGAACTACGACCGCAACACCACCACCCTTTTGGACAACCTCGCCAACCTCGGACTTAAACAACTTGTCACCACCTCCACCCACATCGCAGGTCACACACTCGACCCTATCTTCACCTCCAGCAAACATGTCTCCTTCAGCCACACCACAGCTCTCCTTTGGACTGACCACAGCTGCGTTCACTTCACCTACAACAAGCCCACTTCCAACAACCACCCCCAACCCACTCTGCAAAGAAAATGGAACAAAATCACCATCGACCAGATCTCCTCATCGCTTCTTCAAAACCCCCCAGCCCACTCCTCAAACCCAGACCAAGCAGCCACCAACCTCACCCAATGGCTATCCAACAGCGCCGACATCTTAGCACCACTGAAAAAACGACAAATCAAACTAGGCAGCAAGAAGGCCTCCTGGTTCAACAATGACCTTAAGAAATCCAAGAAACTCTGCCGCTCCCTTGAAAAGGCCTGGAAAAAAGACCCAACCACCAGCACCAAGGACGCCTTCAAAAACGCCACCTGCATACACCACCAACTGATCCGGAATGCCAAGAAAGCCGCTTTCAAGGACCGACTAGATAACAACGCCCACAACAGCAAGGAATTATTCAACATCGTCAAGGAATTTACCAACCCCTCGGCCAACTCCAACGACATCACCCCCTCTCAAGCCCTCTGCGACTCCCTAGCCTCATTCTTCCACAACAAAATTGCAGACATCCACAACAGCTTCGACAACCGACCCGAAGACCAACCCACCCAACCCCCTGCAGGACCCCCACCTCCCCTGAACATCCTCAATGACTGGAAGCCAATCTCCACTGAGGACACCATCCGTCTGATGAACTCTATCCACTCAGGATCCCCCACAGACCCATGCCCTCACCACATCTTTAACAAAGCAAACTCCATTATAGCACCGCACCTCCGAGACGTCATCAACTGCTCCCTCAACTCCGCAACCTTCCCGGAAAGCTGGAAACATGCCGAACTCAGCGCCCTCCTGAAGAAACCCACAGCTGACCCCACCGAACTCAAAAACTACCGCCCTATCTCACTCCTTCCATTCCCGGCCAAAGTCATCGAGAAAGCGGTCAACCACCAGCTCGCCGCATTCCTCGAAACCAACAAATCCCTCGACTCCTCACAATCCGGCTTCCGAGCCAAGCACAGCACTGAAACCGCCCTCATCGCAGCAACAGACGACATTCGAGCTCTACTGGACAATGGAGACACAGTCGCCCTCATCCTCCTCGACCTCTCCGCAGCCTTCGACACGGTCTGTCATAGCACCCTTTTACAACGCCTCAGAAACGTCGGAATCCATGGAAAAGCACTGGAATGGATCACCTCGTTCCTCACCGGAAGAACCCAGAGAGTCCGCCTCCCACCATTCAAGTCAGAGGCCACTGAAGTCATCTGCGGCGTACCCCAAGGGTCCTCACTCAGCCCCACCCTCTTCAACATATACATGAGCCCCCTCGCGGCCATCGCACGCCAACACAACCTCAACATCATCTCCTACGCCGACGACACTCAACTGATCCTATCACTCACCAAAGACCCGTACACGGGCAAAACCAACCTGCATGAAGGAATGAAAGAAGTAGCCGAATGGATGAAGCACAGCCGTCTGAAACTGAATTCAGACAAAACAGAAGTCCTCATCCTAGGCACCTCCCCCTCCGCCTGGGATGACTCTTGGTGGCCAGAGGCCCTTGGAAAAGCACCTATCCCGACGGACCACGCACGCAACCTGGGCGTCATCCTGGATTCCTCACTCTCGATTAACAGACAAGTCAACGCCGTTTCTTCATCTTGCTTCAACATTCTTCGCATGCTCAAAAAAACATTTCGCTGGATCCCCACCGAAACTAGAAAAACAGTCACTCACGCTCTGGTCACGAGCCGACTGGACTACGGAAACACCCTCTACGCCGGTACCACCGCAAAAAACCTGAAATAACTCCAACGCATCCAGAACGCTTCAGCCAGGCTCATATTAGACATACCGCGTAAAGAACACATCTCTGACCACCTGAAAAACCTCCACTGGCTCCCCGTCAATAAGAGGATTACTTTCCGGCTCCTAACCCACGCACACAAAGCACTCTACGAAATCGGACCCGAATGCCTCAACACACGACTGTCCTTCTACACCCCCTCCCGCCAGCTACGATCCTCCAACCAAGCCCTTGCCACTGTACCTCACATCAACAAAACCACCATGGGAGGTAGATCCTTCTCCTACCTGGCAGCTAAAACCTGGAACTCACTTCCCACTCATCTTCGCCTTACTCAGAACCACCTAGCATTCAGAAAGCAACTTAAAACGTGGATATTTGACAAGTAATTCCCCACCCTTCCTCAAGCGCCTTGAGACCCTCTGGGTATGTAGCGCGCTATACAAATTATTGACTTGACTTGACTTTAAGGAAGCTGAATTGTCTGCTCCAACTTGTTTGGAGCCTCCTCTGTAGAAGGAGCGACAAAAAGAGCCTGGTGCTTGGGTGGACTGCTGAGCTCCCATTGACTTTGCTGTGTCAGTGTTTATTAATTTTTTCAAGTGCTGTGTCTACTTCTGGACCAAACAATTGTTGTTGGTTGAATGGTTGATTTAAGATAGTAGTTTGCACTTCTTGTTTAAATCCTAAAATGCGTAGCCACGCGTGGATGCAGTGTCTGCTACATCAAGTGCGCATTTAATAGAGGCATTTGATATGAGCTTACCCTCTTGTATGAGGTCATTTGCTTGAGCCTTATATTGGTCAGGTAAATTATGTAAGAGCTTGTCTAACTGATCATAGTGAGCACTGTCGTATCTTGCGAGGAGGGCCTGTGTGTTAGCGATGTGCCATGTATTGCTAGCTTGGGCAGCTATTCTTTTCCCTGAGGCAACTATGATCCTGAATTCTTTATCAGGAGGGGGTGCTTTGCCTGATGTTTGGGAATTTGCTCTTTTCCTAGCGTTTGAAACTACTAGGGAGTCTAAGGGTAGCTGTCCTTTAATGTAGGCAGGCTCCCCAGGAGCTGGTCTGTACTTTTCCTCTATCCTTGGGTTTATGATTCTAGCTCGTACAGGATCTTTAAACACTTCTGGTGCATACTTAATGACTCCTTTAATCATTGGCAGTATTTGTACAGATTTTTGGAAGTGTTCAAAAGTGTCTAATAAAAAATCTTCCTCTGCCTCATCTGAATGCATGGTGACATTGTAATAGACGGCTGCCCTATTAATTAAGTGTCCAAACCCAATATTCTCTTCTGAGGAGAAGGTTTAGATGGATATGTATGTGGGTCAGGAATATCTGGTACATCCTGTGGGTTTGGATACTCCCAGTCTCGTGAACCTGTTGGGTAGGGAAAAGGGTCATCTGGGTCTCTCCCTCAGCTATACTCATCATCATCAACATCCTGAGGAGGTGTATGTGGTGGAGAATGAGGAGGAGAATTTTGAGGCTGAAATGTTTAAAGGAAGAGGAGAAGAAAGAGATACAGGAGAAGAAGGGTGCATAGGAGATGTGCAGAATCCTTCTTTTTGACAGGCACTGGAGGTGTAGGTGCTGTATGGGAATTCCTCTTCCTGTGTGGTGTAGTGGAAACATGTCCTGTATTTGGATCAATGTAGATCCTTTTTTTTCAGGATCTGGTTGGAAAAGCCTCTCTTCTTGAGGCACAGCCTTCGGCGCCGATTTTTTCGATTCCGAACCAGTTTGTTGCTTGTCTTTAGCCTTAGGAGCTGATGTTGAGTCCTTTTGACGCAGATTTCGGCACTGAAGATATTGTTTAAGGAACCGAAGCCTGTTTCGTGGACTTAGAAGAATCGAAGCAGGCTTTGTCTGTTTCGGCATCGAGGGTATCGGCTTCGGAGTGGAAGCTGTTTTAGGGGCATCGGTAACAGGTTTTGTTGTTTTCGGAGCCGCTTTGTCTCTCGGAGTCGATGGTTTCGGAGTGTCTTTCGGAACCGGGACTTCTTTTTGTTTCGGTGCTGAGGGAGCAGGTGGCATCGGCACATGCGGTCTGCTCGGTAGGGAGCTACCGGAAGGCTTCATTATTTTCTTCAGAGCCGGGGTGTATGGCAGGGCTTTCGAAGTGTTTTTTTGGTCTCAACTGGGCCCCGCAGACGGAGTGATGACCTTTGCCTTCTATTTTGGTGTTTGGGCTGGGGTAGGGGCAGTGGTACTCGCGTGTTGACCCGAAGGTATGAGCCATCGGAGTCATCTGCCTCGGAAACGATCTTGTGATCATCGGAATCTTCTTCTGGGACGCATGGACCTTCGTCGAAGATATCCACCGGTCCCGGTGCGGATCTCTGCATGTCGTGTCGATGCGCCCTCCGATCTCGAATAGTCTTTTTCGATCGAAAGGATGCACAGGCTGTGCAGCTGGATTCAAAGTGTTCTGGCGATAAGCACAGGTTAGAGACTTCGTGATGGTCACTGTGTGGAAATTTTGCTCCACACTCGGGGCATCTTTTGAATGGCATCCTTTCCATGAGGTGTAGGCCTCACTGCGTGTCGATGACCGGAATTGAGCTGATGAAATCGAGTCGATGTTTATCAATATTGAAAGTTGTTTGATGAAGTTTGAAGAAATTGTTTCGCGTCAAAGTACTTGAAAAGTAGATTTCGAACAGAAGCAGAAAAGTTTCATCCGAACCCAGTGGCGAAAAAAACAATCTGAGGATGGAGCCGACGCCCATGCGCACTATCGTCCAAGGGAGGAGTCACCTATCTCGTGACTACAAAGACTTCTTCCAAGACGAAAACAACATGCAATCATCCGAGCCCAACACCAGGTGGCAATCTAATGCACAGTGTAAGATCTGCAGCTCATATGCCTCGAACATAATGTTTACAGAGTTTGGAAACCCTTAGAGCGGTTCCCACTTTGTTCTGTAGAAGTTCTGAAACTTTACATATACGTTGCTAAAATATGCAAAACAATCTATAACAGTCGCATAAAACCTTTAAGTGGTATCTGCCTCAGAAATCCTCATCTTATTTTTGTACTGATGTTTGCATCAATGGTGGAAAAAAATTACAGGTCAAAGAAGAAAACACTGCAACTGATTAGAAATGAATTATTATGGACTGAGGCAATTTATTTCTCAATCACAGTTCAAAAGCATAAAGAAAATTGGTGAAGATGAGTGCACAGCATGGTAGCGGTCCTTTGAACACATCTCAGTCAGTGTTAAAAAGTGGCATCCAAGTGAATTCCGTCTTCAACAACTGAATTTATATAGGAGATTTGTCACAGGAAACCAACTGAAGTCAAATGATTATTAGCGGTTCAGTAATATTTCCATTTTATCGCATTAGGCCTACTAGAAATAGTAACAAGAAGTGCACAAAACCATCCTTTGAAAACATTCTGGAGAAAAAAAAAGCACAGCAAAAGATTTTGTTATTTGATCTATGAAAATGGTTTGATTACTTAACCAATAGGTGAAAACATGCTACACACTCCTGAAATGAGATGATGTGACTAGTATGGTAACTATGCACAGAAAAGTCAAAGAAATTGAAGGCTTTTCTGTGGTAGTTACAATGGGTCATACTTACAGCAACAGAAGCCCACTGCCATGCAAAACAGTGACTGGTTGGCATCTGACCATGTGAGCGACAGCAGCCAATAAGAACAGAAAATAAGAAGCAGAAGACAAAGCACCTCCAATCAATGACAATTCTTGTTTGCAAAACCAGAGCTAATTTATCACACCAACACCAAATTTGAAATAGCCAAATATTGTGCACCCAGACCTGTTCCAATAACTAGGAGAGCCATGCTGAAAATTTCACATTTCTTTAAGAGCAACTCTTTGGGAAATGTTGCATGAATATTAAACTACAAACAGTTGTTTCTTGACTAGAGTAGTTTGTAGTTTGCTATTATTTAACATTCAGAAATCTACCTGCCCCTTAAAATTACACACAAGTACTGTTCACAGTGCTTTTAAAAATGAATTACGCCTACAAAATACCAGGTTTACAAGATATTTTCGCTCAAAACTATTTAAGCTTGCGTTGCCTCTGGGAGTGAATTTCCTTTCTCTATTCTCTAGACTAGAGACTATGAACAAAACCACAGGTATGAAATGGAGACAATACATTTAACAAGAAAATAATTATAGAAAGTTTTACCTGTGTCAACCGATTTGTCGTTGCACTCGTGCCACAACTCTGCATGACATTTTTAAGAGTTTCAGAAAACATACTACGGAGTTCAGCTGAATGACAGTAAACTGCATCAATCTTGGGCCACCAATCCAGAGCGGACTGAAATAACAATGTTCAGAATAGTGAATCAATGATTTTTCTAAATCGTATCAAATAGAATCTCTAAATACATTCTTAGGACTTTTATATAAATAACATAATACAGCCAGTCAAGTCAAGTCAAAACATACTATACAACCCCAACACTTATCAGACAAAAAGTGAAGTATTTCTTCAAGTTTTCCTGCAACTGTCAATTAGCCAGCCACAGCATGGTAACAGACTGTCACAGCGTTGTATATGGCCACCATACTAAATGCAGGCTATGACACATGGGGCACAATTTCAAGCAACAGATAACATATTTCATAAATCCTCCTTTTCTTAAGTATTTCCCATAGCCTAATTTCTCTTCTACTGTCCTCCCGTAGGAGATGGGACAAATCAAGGGCAGTACCAGCAATCTAAATTTTATATGCTGTGAAAACTTTGCAATGTGTTTATTTATCTCAAGTGTGGCTCCATTCCAAAGCCATCCTTTCCATTCAGATATTTGTTTGGGCTGAAGCTCTGATCGGATTTCATTTTGACTGCTTGCTTCCCTTATAAGTTTCCTTTCATTTGTTTAAACAACCAATAAACGTCGTTGATTATATTACCAGGACCGAACCAGTACCCCTTATAGGGTTGGTTAAATAACTATCATTGTTTACTCTACCACAGGCTGCATAATCCCCCTTCAAGTTTCCCAAACTTTAATAGATCCATTATGTACACAAATGGTTCTCTTTTCAGACATACCTTTACTTATAGCAATAAAAATTACATTGATACTATAAGGTATTAAAAGGCAGTGCTTTATACCAACCAGCACAACTTCTTGTTCCTTTAGCCTTACAGCTTTGTTTCATCTGCATTAACATACCTTTCAAATGGAGCCTACACTATCCCACTCTTTTCACGGATTGTCCAAAGTGAATTACATCATTGATGTTACACCAGCTCCAGAACTGAATATGTATTTGTGATCAATCGGCAAAATGGGACCTAGATACTTACAATTATAATGCTGGAACAGATTCATAATGACTGATAAGTAAACTTTTCCCTAACTGTATAACAGTTTTGAAGCTATTCTATATTCATAGGCTGTTCTTTATCATCGTGTTTAGTCGCTAGGATATGAATACCATTGTTACTGAAAAGTAAAGGTTTTCTGCTCGACTGTAGGCATTATCACTCATAATAACATATCAACCCAAACCCAGTAATGCCATGGTCTGTAGCTAGAATTTTCAGATTACTGTGTAAATATACGATCCTCCACTGCATGCCAACATCTCCTTGACTGTATGACTTCATAAAGAATATATTTGTTTGTGATGGTCCATTATGTGCATTTGCCTTAGTTTGTGGTTTCTAGGATTTTGATCTAGTAGCAAGTCGTCTGGGATTATTTTCACCACTGTTAATGCCATCAACAGCCACTAACTTTGTCTTTCCCCTAACAGGTGTGCTTCAACTTGGGAAAAGTACATTTTCTTATTGTTTTATTTTGTAGGACTGTCCACCCTTTGGGGTGGGGCATTGGCCGGCTGTATTGCACCAGACCTGTGCTCTTAGATGCCTGCAGATGAAAATGCATTTATTATTGCTATGAGGCCAAAAATATGGCTCATTCAACACGCTTCTTCCAATTTTAAAACATTATCTTACACCCTTCCTGAATTCATGCTGAAAGAGTATGTTAATCATTCAGGCGTGTGGTGGTGGGCAAAAGTCAGAAACTTAGAAGCAAATATGAAATCGCAACACCAGACCCCTGGCAATCAGAATACAGCCTGTATAAGACATACTTTGTTGCATTTATTCAATGTAATTCTTGCAAACTTGTATAACCACTGTCATTCTCATCGTATGCTGTTTCAATAAACTGCTGCGGTAGGACTTCAATTTCATCCAATATCGGTTTGTCATATTTGCTGACAAATGGGGTAGAATTTGGGATGTCCTACCAGAGTCTACACTTGGTCATGTGAATTTCAAGATCCTAAAGTATTCAAACTGCAGAAGCACAAGTTCACAAGGAGAGGCTGACAGCACTTTAGCCATTGCAGTTGCTTCTCTCTAAAGAATAAAACAGAAATTGGTAGAGATTTTCAATAGACAAAGGCAATGAGGGGGGAAGGTCCACATACTTGCACTGAACCATCAAGGGCAGCTTTGAGAAATGTATCCAGGTGTGCCTTCAAATTTAAGTTCCCAAATTCATACTTCTGTAAAAGGTATGAATGTAGTTAAGTTGAATGAGACCTGTTGAAGAGTCATCTGCAACAACCTCTAGGGAACCAAAATCACACCCTAAAGAAGATGTTGAATGAAAAGATTCCTGCTCATTCTACATTGATTGCAGATGTCTTCTATATTTGAGTAATGTAGATGAGTCTACATTATGATAGCTAGGCAGCAGGTCTCCTTTTTCAAGTGATAGTAATTGGCTAGTCTGTTTTTGTCCAAAGCGGTGTGAGTTAAGAGAAAAGGGTTGTTGCCAGCTCTGTTAAGAGTTTGTGGATCAAAACCAAGCAATAAGCAATACTACTAAAAATTGCTTGTGCAGTAAAGAGGGAACAAAGTGAAAACTGCAAGAATATGCAGAGGGCAGGAAAGGCATTTATGGTGTTTATTTATTTTATTTATTTTGAAAGTTTTATATAGCGCGAACAAGATCTTTGCAGATATCAGAGCGCTTTACATAGAGAGAGTACATGATCCTAGTCAAACAGGTAAGTCAGTAAAGCTAACATCACAAATAGATGTAGAGCAAAAATACAGATAATACAAATAAACAAAGAGGTCGAACAGGGAGAAAGATCTGTGCAGATTCTTTAAGAGTCCGAAGTAGTAGTTCAAGTGTATTTAGCCATAAGGATAGCTTTTACTTCTTTCTTAAATCGTATAGTGGAGGAGATGAGCCTGATTTCAGGAGGGAGTGAGTTCCAGATTCTGGGTGCCATTCCTGAAAAGGAGCGTTTATAAGTTTTTTCTTTCCGAAATCTTCTAGGCTTCAGCAGAAGATTGTTTGTGCCTCTGGTGTTTCTAGAGCCGCCAGAGATTGTCAACTTCTGAGTGAGGTAGCCGGGTGAGTTAAGGTGTACCGCCTTGTGTGTCATGCAAGCAATTTTCAGGTGTATTCTGTCTTCAAAAGGCAGCCAGTTCAGGGATTTCAGGTCAGGGGAAATATGAGAGTGCTTTTTTGACCCCGTGATGAGTCTCGCTGCAGCGTTTAGGGAGACTCTTAGGGGTGCCGTAGTGGTGAGGGGGAGACCGCATAGGGCGATACTGCCATATTCTAATCGAGGGATTGAGGTAATAGAAATTTTTAGGTAGTCAGTGTGACCCCCACTCGCACCCTATCCATGTACCCGTGTCCCATGTATGTCATGTAATTCCCTTCCCGTGTCCGCCATGATAATGCAAATGTATTTCCGTCTAATGTTAGCATGTCAGTTAGTGAGCCCTTCATGTATAAAGTACCAATTCCGCATTAGGGCCCACGTTTCCAATGCATTTACATGGTGAACTTTAAATAACGCGAAGCACACGTTTTCCACGTTTTTCTGGCTCAGTCGAGCCAGACCCTTAATTGAGGCTCCGAGCCTCTTCTGTCTCTGAAAGCTGCAGTTTAGGTATGCATCCCTGACCTCTACCTTACTTCCTGCCCAGCGAGCGGTGCTCGGCCTGGCCTGCCTGCCAAGACAGTATTTTGCCTACAGTTATCTGCTCAGCCTCCGCAAAAACACATTCCAGTCTAGTGAAATAGGTAAACATATTCCGGCTGCAGAGCAAAGGGCCCGGTCTTCCTGTCTCCTTGCAAGTGATTTACCGAACCCGTTACCATGGTAGGCCCATGGCCCCCGCGCATTGCACCAAGACACGTATGCACCCACTAGCATTCAGTATTGAACGGCCTCTGCCCGAGAGACCTTTTACTTCAGACAACACATCCTCCAAACATAAGATACCAGATATGCTATAGGTGCAGGTCGTTCTGACATCCCAGACACCAAGACTCCTCTACTAGTGCTAAAAGTCAAGCCCCCAGCTCTCCCCAGTTACACGTCAATACCACGTCATGCTCAGTTAAAGGTTTCTGCTGACCCTGCAGAATCCCTCTATGCATACACCCACCTATGACACTTCTGTGACGTTTCCAGTACACACCTTCGTGTACGCCCCTGTACACGCCCTCTTTTTACGCCCATGTGTTCTTATCACTCTCTTTTTCACTTGTTACGCCTACTGTATTCATTTCAATTATACTGTTTTACTATATATAATGTGTGATGTTAATAAAATGTTGAATATCCCTTCCTGAACCTTAGTGGTGATGGAACCTGATGTCCAGTGTCTCGAGCCACTTAATTAAAGCCCGTATGACTCAGATATCACGGACTCTGCCTCTCATTTTATTGAGCTATCCTTATTGTCATTTAATGTATAGAAAAATAGTCCCGGTAATTTTATTTACCACAGGATGACTAGTGCTTGTACTGCAGTTTGGAAGTCTTTGGCTGGGAGGAAGGGTTTGAGTTTCCTCAAGGTGTTAATTTGGAAGTTCGCTCCCTTAGTTGCCTTGCTGATATGTTGCTGCATGTTGAGATTGGTGTCAAGTGTTATGCCTAGAGATTTAGCTGAGTCCACGATGGTGGGTTGGACATTGAGTGCGGTAAGGTGTTTAAGCCAAGTTTGAGTGGTAGAGATCTTTGCTGGAGGTGAGATCAGAAGGAACTCTGTTTTCAGAGCATTGAGTTTGAGGTGATTATCGGCAAGCCAGGATTGGGTGCTTCTGATTGTTGAGTTCAGGAGCAAAATGTCTTTGGGGGATTGTAGTTTGAGATAAAGTTGGGTGTCGTCGGCGTACATGTGAAAGAGAACATTTGATACTTGTAGCAACGTGGTGAGAGGTTCCATAACTAGGTTGAACAGAGTCGGGATAGGGAGGAACCTTGGGGGACGCCTAACGATACAGGTATTGGCGAGGACATCATGTTGTTGCTCTTGAATTTCTGCGATCTGTTGTGTAGAAAGGAAGTGAACCATTTGAGAACAGTTCCAGATAAACCCATTCTTGTGTTTAGTAGTTTGAGTAGCTTCTCATGTTTAACGGTGTCGAATGCTGAAGAGAGATCAAGCAGGATGAGGAGGCAGGTGTCGTTTTGGTCTAGGATTTGAAGTGCGTCGTCAATTATATGAGTCATGGCAGTTTCTGTACTGTGCCCAGCTCGGAAGCCTGATTGATGTGGGTTGAGTAGCTCAAACTGATCAATGTGTTTAGTCAATTGTAGTTGTGCACATTTTTCCAGCAGTTTAGCAAGAGTGGGAATATTGGTAATGGGACGATAATTGTTCAAATAAGAGGGGTCGGCTGTAGGTTTTTTAAGTAAGGGTGTGACTTGTCCAACTTTGAGGGAGTCAGGTATGATTCCTTGTTGAAGTGAGCTGTTGATAATTTTAGTCCAGAGTGGGAGAAGCAGAGGGGTAAAGTCTTTTACAGCACCAGCTGGAAGGGGGTCTGTGAGGTGATTGGATGGTTTCAAGGTGCTCAGCAGTTTGCCAATTTCTTCTTCGGAGTAGGTGTCAAAGGATGACCATGTAGCATTGTTTTTTGGTTCAGTGGTTGCCATGCACTGGGGTCTGGAGTAGAGGCTTGCGTCAATAAGGAGATCGCTCTTAATGCTATCAGTTTTTTGGATAAAGAAGGCGGAGAAGTCTTCACAGGAGGGTGCTTCGCGCACCGTGCTAAGTGGTTGGGGTTGCTCCTTGGCTTGTGTTCTGATTGGCTCAAACAGTTTCCCGGACGGTTTTTTGTTTGGTCGAGCTGGAGGCTGAAGAAATCTGATTTTGAGCGTTTAATTTTCCTGAAATAGGCGTTTCTCTTTTTCTTCAGAGTTTGTAGGTGCAGTGCAGAGGGAGCTGATCTCCAAGTGCGCTCTGCCATTCGCATGTCTCGTCTATCCTCATTGAGACTCCCGTCGTACCATGGATTGGAAATTTTGGTGGAGACTCTTTTTAGCTGCATCGGTGCAGCCTCATTAATTATTGAGGTCATAGCGTTGAGATAGTGGTCAGTCAAGGATTGCACGTCCGTCGTGCCGTTAGGTGGGAGTAGGAGTTTGCAGCTGTTAGGAGGCAGAGAGGTTGGGTTGAGTTTTTTCAGGTCTCTTTTCCAGACTTTGAGCTTGGAGGATTGAACCGGGTTAAATTTAACTTTTTCATTGATGAAGAATGTGACAATATGATGATCTGACCAGTCACAGGGTAGGATGGACTCAAGTTTGATATAGTCCTCTTTGGAAATGATAAGGTCGAGGATAGAACCTTTCTCGTGGGTCGGGCTGTTGCAAATTTGGGTGAGGTCATGGGCATTAAGGAAGATTTTAAGGCTATTTACCACCGGGTCATTGAGGTCGTTCCAATGGAGGTTGAAGTCACCAAGGTAAATTTGGGTGAGCTGCCGTCCGGAATTGGTTGAGATCATATCCATGATTTGATGGGAAAAGGTAAGGTTGTCCCTGGGTGGGTGGTAAATGCCGTGCAGAGAGCATATCGGTTTGCCCTCATTGATAATGTTGAGGCAGATGTGGATCGAACATTAAATGGGGATCCACCAGTTTGAGATGCCATTATTGTGATGTTACCCGTATAGCAGAGTTTGGTTATTTGAGCATTTTAGATCTATAGAGTCCACAATAATAACCCAAAATCTGAGCGATACCACAATATGAGAAACATGCTCACATAAGTGTACTCCTCAACCACCACCACTCTCTCACAAACTGTGCAGGCCTAGCCCAACAGAAACTCCGTGGTTGTGCATGTTCTATGTTGATCATGACTGGTAGAGACTAACCTGTCGGTCAGTGACTTACATGTGTTTGGCAAGAGGGGATAGAATTGGGGGAGAGGCGGGAGTGGTCTGGAGACTGAGGTAACCAAGTTTGGTCCTTGGTTGGGAAGTTATGGGATCCCCGCTGGAAGGGCTCCACCAATGATCCTGATCAAACAAATTCTTATGGAAAAAGTGGCACACCAGAGGCAATGATTGTAGATTGATGTGCCTTCGAGATGCTGATCCCTGAAAGGAGGAGGAGACTCTTTTCACATGAACTTTATCCTTTGGGGATTGGGTCATTAGACCAGAATAGCATCCAATGCTACCACCTACTATCTCTAGTGTTGCTGTGAATTGAACACCCTAAACAAAAGACCATCAAAAATACATGTTTTAACTAACGCTTTTTAAAAAAGCAATATTTTACTAAATCATACACAGAGGTACACTGATTTTAAAAGGCGCATAGCAAATTTTATACCTATTTTATATATAAAAGAGACTAATAATATACCAAAATGTGTGGAGCTATGGTTTGTAGGAAGTGTAGAAGGCAACTATTTCTAGAAGCTTTGAATGACCCAGCTCAGTCAAATAAAAGCCACATTTCAGTCACCTTCAAAATGGAACATGGTTGGTCTGCAAACGGGGTGGGTGACAAGTTCCAGATTTTAATCGTCGACACCTCTAATGCACATATTCTTTTCGACACTGGGCCAACTACTGGGGCAAGCATTTTGCAACGAGCATGGGCAATTTGATAAACCTCTCAATTCAATATAAAAATAAAGAAGTCGAACCAGTACGAAGGACCTGTAGTCACATCACTGAATTTTTTGCGATCAGTCTGGCCTCTCCTGACACTTTTGAAGCGGTTGGAACATGGCCTTACATAATCCTAAATAGATATCACTGTAATCCATGCAAAAGAGAATCATTAACCATGTTAGCAGACAACGGCTGCATTTGGAGAGGAGAGGCAAGGATGTAGGATTCATAGTTGGAAATGGAACGGCCTGCATTTTGCCCCTTTTTGAGACCTGAATGTCCAGTATCAATGAAGCAAGAATCTGAGGCTTCAAACAATGGGCATTATTTAAAATTGCCCAGTGAATTAGCTACCATAAACACAGTCTGGTGAACATTTTATCTTTTTTTTTTTTCAAAACCTTTATTGACAAGTTCACAACTATCAGAGTACAGTTTGCATGATTCTAAATTCCTACCGAGCAATCTTTCAACTTCGTATATTCAGAAGAAGTCACAGTATGATATTTACATCAAAAATTATTACTAGATCACTAGTATAAGAGCAAAAAAAGTCCCAATTTTCATCCAGTAAACATGCAGACACCCGAATCTTGAAATACGTCTGGTCCAAGTTTATTCCAAGTTTCAAAATTCAATCCGAATCGTCCTCGATTCAATCATAGAGTCTATTCAATTCCAAAGTTCATTCCAATTATTCAACAAAGTTCAAAGAACATCCTCTGCAGCCAACACGTGTTTCGTTGGGCATTAATCTCATGCCAACCAACTTCCTCAGGGCTGCAAGCCAAATTAATATAACATATAAGCTCATATGAATACATGTATCAATATTATTGGTATAGAAAGATAGATATTATATTATTGTAAAATTCACCACCTAGGTGAGTAGGAAAGCATAGTGCCCTTATTAAGTGACATATATTATCCAAACTAGCTGTATGTGGATCCCGGTGTCAAGTCATAGACAACAGCTTAACAGTCAGGTATTCGCCAAATTCATGACAGTGATACATAAAGAAAATGATATCTTTTTTTACCTAAACAATAAGTCAGTATTCTCCAATCTCAAGATCCTTCCAGCAAAATTGTGCAAAGACTTTACTATATCTAGAAATAACACAGGAAAACTTTTAGTTCTGTCACCACTAAGTGTCCATTATTGGATAAATCATTAAAATCACCTTTAATAAATAAATCAGTAATATTGAGTTGATACCTCTGCACTTCTTACTCCCACGTAGCGTCGCACAGTATTCAGAATAGAAATGATACAGGGAACCATAAATTTTCCTATCACGGTATTGAACAAGTGACTCTTGATAAACGCGGGGGAGACAGAGTACTTAAGCTTAGACGCAGAGAGGCACGTTGGATTATGGCACTTCGGGCTGTGGAAGAAGGGCTGAATATGGATACTGAACTACAGTACTTTTTGGGAGACTAAACATGTAACAGAATAGAAAGAATTTTACTGTATATGATTTGGCTCTCATATGTATTTCAGACACAAATAATCGATAACTGATGTAATGTTAATAGGATACTTCAAGTGCTAATGTCGTTAATCTTTCACCCTTGTCTCTGTTTAAGAATTATTAAATGCGTACACAATACTATCATATTGTTCACTACAGGAATGACACGGGACGCTGGATGTCCTGTCACCACCTAACTAATAAGTTGATAAACCAGCTTATATCAATTATATTTAACTCAATACTCACTAGAAATGAATTATAACTATCATATCTTACTTGAAATACTTAAGACTTATTTCTTACCCTTTGGATGCATTAATATTATGGAATAGATATATGGACAGTGAAACTAAATTTAAACTTCGAGGGAGAAACTCCCCGTAGGAATAGTGCTATGGATATGGATATGGGTTCGTGTTAATTAGAAGTTGTTGAATTCACGAAATTCAAAACCCATTTAAAGATGGCAACGTATTTTATAGGAATAAATATATCGTTTTGACAATGGTGACGGAATACTCCTTTGGGAAATATGCAAAGATTAATAATCATTTACATAATTAGTTTTTATAAATATAAATCAAATAGTTCCGTTGCAACCGAATAAATGGAACGTTTTACAGTATTATAATAAATTAGTTCGAGACGGGTTTGACTGATAATGTAACTCCTGCACGTGTATGGCTATTAATTCTTTTACGTACTACTGCCGAAATACGGTAAAAATTATGAAGGAATAACGTCTGGGGACAGAAATAGATCCTCTGCACGGACCCACTGACCACGCTAAGATGGCGACTGATTAGTAGGTGTTTCTTCTTGTTTTCTTACGTAATAAACTTACGTACTTAAACAAGATGGCGCTCATGATACACGCCGATACTAGGTTACAGGCGGAGATACACGCCGAAACCGGAGCCGGGATAAAGGTAAGATTTGCTCTGCTAAATTTAAACTTAGAGCGCTCTTAAATATCAATAACCAGAGTAGACCCCTGATAGTGTGGTTTTCACTTATAGACCCGAGAGATAAATACGAGAAACATAACGGATAATACGGGAACGGAGACTTAAATTACTACATACCGAGATATAGGTAAGGAGAGATTGAGTTATATACGATAGGAATTTAAGTCATTGTATCTAATAGTGGGAGTCTGATATTTATAATTTCTCTATGATAGATTTGCAGAGGACAATTGCACTGTTATCAATTATTATCTACGTGGGAGTAAGAAGTGCAGAGGTATCAACTCAATATTACTGATTTATTTATTAAAGGTGATTTTAATGATTTATCCAATAATGGACACTTAGTGGTGACAGAACTAAAAGTTTTCCTGTGTTATTTCTAGATATAGTAAAGTCTTTGCACAATTTTGCTGGAAGGATCTTGAGATTGGAGAATACTGACTTATTGTTTAGGTAAAAAAAGATATCATTTTCTTTATGTATCACTGTCATGAATTTGGCGAATACCTGACTGTTAAGCTGTTGTCTATGACTTGACACCGGGATCCACATACAGCTAGTTTGGATAATATATGTCACTTAATAAGGGCACTATGCTTTCCTACTCACCTAGGTGGTGAATTTTACAATAATATAATATCTATCTTTCTATACCAATAATATTGATACATGTATTCATATGAGCTTATATGTTATATTAATTTGGCTTGCAGCCCTGAGGAAGTTGGTTGGCATGAGATTAATGCCCAACGAAACACGTGTTGGCTGCAGAGGATGTTCTTTGAACTTTGTTGAATAATTGGAATGAACTTTGGAATTGAATAGACTCTATGATTGAATCGAGGACGATTCGGATTGAATTTTGAAACTTGGAATAAACTTGGACCAGACGTATTTCAAGATTCGGGTGTCTGCATGTTTACTGGATGAAAATTGGGACTTTTTTTGCTCTTATACTAGTGATCTAGTAATAATTTTTGATGTAAATATCATACTGTGACTTCTTCTGAATATACGAAGTTGAAAGATTGCTCGGTAGGAATTTAGAATCAGTTTATATCTTGGACTAGCCCGGGATACTTAAGGAAGTTTGGTAACCTTCCTTTTCTGCCTAGTAGCAATCACTGACATTACTCTTGAATCTTCACTTAGCCATATTCACTGCTGTGCGCCCCCTATCCTTGTTACCAATTTATTGTTTATAGTGTAATTTTGGGTTGGGCTGCCGCAAGTGGCTAGAAAAGTAAATATGAATCGTGAACAAGAAGCACAAGATTTATTTAACAACTTAAACACAGGCTCATCTGTAAATGTAGCAGTAGCCTCTACAACACCAGCAAGACAGGAAGGGCTTAGAGCCAAATTCGTGAGATTAGAGAAACTTAAGAGAGCAGAATTGAATAAGTGGTGGGATGCGGTGACACTTAAACAATATCTCACCTTAAATCGCATCCCTAGAGGATTAAGATCAACTATTATACCAACTTATGAGGACTTAGAGCCAGATTTATTGGATAAATGGGAGCATGAGCTAACATCCAGTTCAAGTAATCTAATAAGGATACTAATTGATAATGCCGAACGTAAGATAGGAAAACTTTTGACTGAAATTAAAACATGTGAAGATGAAATTAAACAATTAAACTTACCAGAAGCTACTATGAAAAACTATGACATGTTGGATGAAATCTTGGCTAATCTTCAGTCAGATATAAAAAGAAGAAAAGCGCGTAAATTAAAAAGGGATGAACAAGATTATACAGCTGGAAGGGTATTTACATTTGCGCGTAAATTTGATTATCTTTTTCAACAGGGTCAAGGAAATAGGAGGAATGTTACCCCAATGAGTTCAGCAGTAAATACTTCATCTAGCAGCATATCTACAGATGGAGGTACTTCGGGAGCTCCTGTTGCCCCAAGTGGAGACACCACAAATAATTTTTTAGTGGAAGTACAGAGGTTCAAAAGAGGAACTCGAGATACAGGAGGGAGATTTGGGAATGTACAAACAGAAAGACAAGGAGAGGGAGCCGCGGCAAACGCAGGAGAAGCGGTCCCAGGGATGAGGGAGAGACTAAGGTCATGGAGGAAATGAGTACTGGAACAAAAGAGATAGAAGTGATCAACCTTTCATCTATAGAATTGTCTGTTGGTATGATCAGAGTACTTAAGAAGGGTCTTGGGTATTGTCCAAGTAAAAGTATAGACTGGTATGTGACAAAAATTGATTTGTACAAGTTTGTACGTTTGTTGAAACTAAAAAATTTTTTTTCTTTGAAAGATAATACAAGTGTGAAAACTACTAATAAACCTATTTTGACTGATATTACTATCCAGGACCTTTATGATACACAACTTTTATTATCTTTAACAGAATCAGAGGATGACCCTGTTACTTTGAACTCTCTCTTATGTGATTTAGAGATTAACCCAAGTTTAACATCTGGTAGTGGACTAAAAGATAAATCCAAGTGGACTCCTCAACTCTCTACGGGTAATGTTATCGATGCATTTTATAAATCAGTCACTTTGGAGATAGATAACATGATCAAGAAAGAAAGACAATCTAAGAGGAAATTTCCAGACAATTTAAAAATAGATGAAAGGGAGGCACTCCGTCAATTGACTGATCACCCAGACCTAATAATACGAAGAGCTGATAAGGGTGGCAACATTGTTGTGATGAATCGTACAGACTACAATAATGAGGTCTTATCTCAGCTTGGTAATGATAAATATTATGAGAAGGTAATCACTAATCCACTAGAGTTGATCAAAAGCACAATTAATACTAAACTTAAAGAGTGGTATGATAAATGCCTTTTGGATCATGATGAATTTTTGTATCTTAAAATACAATCACCAAAGGCCCCATGTATGTATTGTTTACCTAAAATACATAAGGATAAGAACAAACCACCAGGCAGACCGATAATTTCGGGTATTGGGGGACCAACAGAGAAGCTATCCCAATTTGTGGACTCTTACTTAAGACCGTTCGTACGCAATTTGCCATCCCATATTGAGGACACTAAACATGTACTAAATATAATGAATGACATAGTATGGGATGAAGGTATGATCCTAGTAACTTTAGATGTAGTATCCTTATACTCAAATATTGAACATAACAAAGGTATCGCAGCAATAGAGAGTTTTCTGAACAACAGGCCAGCTGAGTATTTGGATCACACATCTATGTTATTACAAATGACAAGAATGGTCTTGGAGAATAATTACTTCCTCTTTGAATCTACTTGGTACAAACAGAAGACCGGAACTGCGATGGGTTCCAAGTTTGCTCCGTCCTTCGCGAACCTCTTTATGGGGAGATTGGAGGCGGAGTGGATTTGGGGCCCTAGGGGCAGTCGATGGATAGACCATATATACTACTGGGGAAGGTTCATTGACGACTGTTTGTTAATTTGGAGAGGTACTACTGAAGAATTAGAGTTATTTTTTGCTTATCTTAATACCAACGACCTTAATATGTCGTTCACAACACATTATGATAAAAAGAATTTGACTTTCCTAGATATAGAATTATTTGTAGATGAGGACAAACTATCTAGTCGCATGTTTCGTAAAGAAACAAGCTGCAATGCACTTTTACGAGCGGATAGTTGCCACCCCAAGAGCCAAATCAACTCAATCCCCTATGGAGAAATGATTAGAGCAAGAAGAAACTGCTCCAAAGACATAGATTTTGATGTAAATGTCAAGGATATGAAGATAAGGTTTAAAAATAGAGGCTATGCTAGTAATATTGTTAATAAAGCAGTTAACAGAGTGCAGAAGCTTAAACGAGATGTGACATTGAAATCAAAAGACAAGAATGATACTGGAGAAAATAAACAAACTATTAGAATGATTACAAACTTTGGTGTTGGAAGCAACAAAATCTTCAGTATTATGAGGAAATATTGGCATATCTTGTATACTGATAAAGATTTGAAACCTTATCTGACAGAGAAACCTAGTATTACCTTCAGAAAAGGAACGACTATTGCAAATATTGTAAGCCCTAGCTACCCAAAACCGATTACATACGTGGATCAGAGTGAATGGTTACGTGCCCGCCCAAAAGGTTTTCATTACTGTGGCAAGTGCAGTTCATGTTGGTGGGCTAGGAGAAAAGTTGTAACATTTGAGTATAATGACACAGGTACCCACCACATAGACTCTTTCATTAACTGTGAATCTACCTTTGTGATTTATGTTATTGCCTGCCTTTGCGGCAAGATTTATGTGGGAAGTACAGTCAGGAGGCTTAAAGATCGCATGGTGGAACACTATCGGGCACTAAAGAATGGAGACACTAGGTACCCCATAGCGTCGCACAGTATTCAGAATAGAAATGATACAGGGAACCATAAATTTTCCTATCACGGTATTGAACAAGTGACTCTTGATAAACGCGGGGGAGACAGAGTACTTAAGCTTAGACGCAGAGAGGCACGTTGGATTATGGCACTTCGGGCTGTGGAAGAAGGGCTGAATATGGATACTGAACTACAGTACTTTTTGGGAGACTAAACATGTAACAGAATAGAAAGAATTTTACTGTATATGATTTGGCTCTCATATGTATTTCAGACACAAATAATCGATAACTGATGTAATGTTAATAGGATACTTCAAGTGCTAATGTCGTTAATCTTTCACCCTTGTCTCTGTTTAAGAATTATTAAATGCGTACACAATACTATCATATTGTTCACTACAGGAATGACACGGGACGCTGGATGTCCTGTCACCACCTAACTAATAAGTTGATAAACCAGCTTATATCAATTATATTTAACTCAATACTCACTAGAAATGAATTATAACTATCATATCTTACTTGAAATACTTAAGACTTATTTCTTACCCTTTGGATGCATTAATATTATGGAATAGATATATGGACAGTGAAACTAAATTTAAACTTCGAGGGAGAAACTCCCCGTAGGAATAGTGCTATGGATATGGATATGGGTTCGTGTTAATTAGAAGTTGTTGAATTCACGAAATTCAAAACCCATTTAAAGATGGCAACGTATTTTATAGGAATAAATATATCGTTTTGACAATGGTGACGGAATACTCCTTTGGGAAATATGCAAAGATTAATAATCATTTACATAATTAGTTTTTATAAATATAAATCAAATAGTTCCGTTGCAACCGAATAAATGGAACGTTTTACAGTATTATAATAAATTAGTTCGAGACGGGTTTGACTGATAATGTAACTCCTGCACGTGTATGGCTATTAATTCTTTTACGTACTACTGCCGAAATACGGTAAAAATTATGAAGGAATAACGTCTGGGGACAGAAATAGATCCTCTGCACGGACCCACTGACCACGCTAAGATGGCGACTGATTAGTAGGTGTTTCTTCTTGTTTTCTTACGTAATAAACTTACGTACTTAAACAAGATGGCGCTCATGATACACGCCGATACTAGGTTACAGGCGGAGATACACGCCGAAACCGGAGCCGGGATAAAGGTAAGATTTGCTCTGCTAAATTTAAACTTAGAGCGCTCTTAAATATCAATAACCAGAGTAGACCCCTGATAGTGTGGTTTTCACTTATAGACCCGAGAGATAAATACGAGAAACATAACGGATAATACGGGAACGGAGACTTAAATTACTACATACCGAGATATAGGTAAGGAGAGATTGAGTTATATACAATAGGAATTTAAGTCATTGTATCTAATAGTGGGAGTCTGATATTTATAATTTCTCTATGATAGATTTGCAGAGGACAATTGCACTGTTATCAATTATTATCTACGTGGGAGTAAGAAGTGCAGAGGTATCAACTCAATATTACTGATTTATTTATTAAAGGTGATTTTAATGATTTATCCAATAATGGACACTTAGTGGTGACAGAACTAAAAGTTTTCCTGTGTTATTTCTAGATATAGTAAAGTCTTTGCACAATTTTGCTGGAAGGATCTTGAGATTGGAGAATACTGACTTATTGTTTAGGTAAAAAAAGATATCATTTTCTTTATGTATCACTGTCATGAATTTGGCGAATACCTGACTGTTAAGCTGTTGTCTATGACTTGACACCGGGATCCACATACAGCTAGTTTGGATAATATATGTCACTTAATAAGGGCACTATGCTTTCCTACTCACCTAGGTGGTGAATTTTACAATAATATAATATCTATCTTTCTATACCAATAATATTGATACATGTATTCATATGAGCTTATATGTTATATTAATTTGGCTTGCAGCCCTGAGGAAGTTGGTTGGCATGAGATTAATGCCCAACGAAACACGTGTTGGCTGCAGAGGATGTTCTTTGAACTTTGTTGAATAATTGGAATGAACTTTGGAATTGAATAGACTCTATGATTGAATCGAGGACGATTCGGATTGAATTTTGAAACTTGGAATAAACTTGGACCAGACGTATTTCAAGATTCGGGTGTCTGCATGTTTACTGGATGAAAATTGGGACTTTTTTTGCTCTTATACTAGTGATCTAGTAATAATTTTTGATGTAAATATCATACTGTGACTTCTTCTGAATATACGAAGTTGAAAGATTGCTCGGTAGGAATTTAGAATCAGTTTATATCTTGGACTAGCCCGGGATACTTAAGGAAGTTTGGTAACCTTCCTTTTCTGCCTAGTAGCAATCACTGACATTACTCTTGAATCTTCACTTAGCCATATTCACTGCTGTGCGCCCCCTATCCTTGTTACCAATTTATTGTTTATAGAGTACAGTTTGCATCAGATCAGATCGACATACACAGTGAATTCCGAGTCCATTGTCGCATTTGTAAAGACATTCCCCAAATGCAGCAAACAAAGACCTAGTACTATTGTTGTAACAAAAGGTACATGAATATCGTCTTACATGAGGTGGTGTAAGCACCACGGCTATGAGGATGGCAGGTGCAGAGAACAGGGGGGGGCAGAGGGATATAGGAAGCCATTACTGACCAGCAGAGGCAGGTGGGGTGCTGGCGGGGAGCACGGGAGAGGCTGCATGGTTCGAGGGACTTCGGGAACGGAGATATGTCACCAAGGGATCCAAAATGTCTATTGGGCAAGACCTCGCAGGCAGCAAGTCCCAGAATTCTGAAAGCAAGGTCTGACATCTCGAGGCGTCCTCAAGCCAATGAGCAAATTTTGGCGCTGGCCTGCGACCCCAGCACATGGCCACCCTACGCCTAGCCAACACATGCAGCATTGCGATCAAGCGGCGGGAAGCATCCGGGCATAACTTTACAAAGCCTAGTAGACAGAGCGGAGGGTCGGGCTGCACCGTGGCAGAGGTAATCTAGGAGATAGCGGCACATACTTCCCGCCACAAGTCTGACACCTTGGGGCATAGCCATGCTAGATAGGCAAAATCCGCAGAGGGGGCAGGGCAGCAACCATCACTGGGTATGAGTCCCAGTTTGTGAAGCTGGGAAGGAGTGCGATATAGCCTATGTATTAAGCTTGCTTAATCTCCACAACGGCCCCCCCGCGGCGGGATGCCTGGCTTTCACCTTGGGGATGCCCTGTAGTGGCTATCTCACAGGGAAAAGCCAGGACGGGTTCCCAAGGCAAGCGCGGAGATACCCCTTCGGGGGTCGATTCAGGCGCTATATAAGAAACATAATAATAATAATGTAGATACTTGAAATGAAGGAGACGGAGCCGGTAGTTAGGTGACAGTTTCTTCGTCTGATTGCTGCAGTAAAGCCAGTCGGCCTGGGCGATGTTCATGCCCAGGTCCACGCCACACGCGCCTGATCAGTGGAGATGGAAGTGGACGCCAACGTGAGGGCATATACTTTAGTTACAAATTAGGGTGGTGTCGGGGATGTGTATATGAAATCATGGGCTGGCATTGTGGGCGGAGTCTGGGGGAACGTAGGATGAATCTCCCAGCAAATAGCTCGTAGCTGATAAAACAAGAGAGTGTTCAGAGGACCAGAAGAGGCGGGGAGAGCATAGAATGTGTTGCCAGGGTATAAATCTGCCAATGTCGACAGGCCCAGACATGATGCATGTTTGGACATGCCGGAAGGCTGGAGAGGGGGAAAGGCAGGATGACGCACGATCGCCATGGCATTTGCCGACAACAATGAAATATTGGAAACGCAGCGCAGACCCGACCAGGCCCACCGCAATGTTTCAACCTTGCCCACCTCAGTCCGCGGACGACACGCCGGGGCAAAAAGGGCTGTGTTCAGCAGCCAGGGGGATGCAATATCAGTTTCCACAGCCACGTGTGGTTGATAAGGGGAGGGGTGAATCCAAATGTGCGGAAAGCTGGCTGAGCGCATGAGGCGTAAAGCCTGAAATTAGGAGCTCCCATGCCCCCTGCCGACATAGGGAGAGTAAGGATGTCATACGCGACTCTGGGTTGTTTACCCGCCCAGACTGAAGAAATGATCAAGGAACGGAGTTTGCAAAAGAAATGAGCAGTAAGGAGTATCGGAATGTTAAAAAAAAGGTAGAGGAATTTCGGCAAAATCAACATATTAGCAATGGCGATGCGGCCGGCCAGAGACAATGGAAGCAGACTCCAATTGGACTTTTGGATTCCAGCCAATTCACCACACACCCGAAGTTAGATCTCCAGAGGTCATCAAGGTCCCTACTCAACCAGATACCCAGGTAAGAGATGGGGCCAGAGGCCGCTATAAAGGGGAAATCTGGCGTAAATGGTCTGGTAGCATTCGTAAGGGGGAATAACAGACTTACTCCAGTTGACCTGAATGCCCGACATTCAACCAAAGCGTATTATCGCACGTACAAGACGGCTAAGATTGTCCTGGGGGTGGCGAACGTACAAAGTGATGTTGTCTTCATACATAGAAACCAGGAGGGAACGGGCCGACAGACCTATACCCGTATGGGTGTGATGTTGCAGGAATCTAGCAGCAAGGGGCTCCATTGCAATGGCGAAGAGCATAGGTGACAGAGGGCATCCCTGCAGTGTGCCACTGTTAAAAAGTAATCGACAAGCATGAACATCACCGGCGCCATCTTGCCTAACAAGAAGCCACTGTCCACACGTAAACGGCATCCATTTTAGATGACGCGGCCATCTTGCACTTTGCAAGATACCTATGATTAACCCTGACCCTGAAACCCTCCCCGGTGCCCTGATTCAGCGTGACCAAATGCACTAAGATCGTAAAACCTTGTCAGCCTGACAAAGCCCGGGAGCCACTTCCCACCCTAAAACACATTTGTCCTTTCATCCTCTACACATGAGCCGGGCCTTCTGATAACCCCCAACTGCACCTGGCCATTTGATCCGGTCCCAGGCTGTAAACCAAGCCCTGTGAACGTACTTTATTGCCCCCACACAGCAGGACTTGTTACACGAACAGAAGTGCTTGATCTCATCACTTGCACAACCTTTAGATCTGACCGATCCCACGCACTTTTATGTCCTATTGGAATGTCTAGCTGCAAGATGGCAATCATCTCTTAGATTTGGGAGGGGGAACGGCAGCTGGTGGGTCTGTGTGGGAACCACACCACGTCCAATACAGATGGGCTCCGTTATCTGCCTATTGATCCGGAGACGAGGGAAAGGGTGGGTGTAGAGAAGAGATACCTTTCGTATAAACATAGTGCTGCAGCCAATGCGGAGTAAAATAAAAAATAAAAAGGGCCATTCGAGCGTGTCGAACACCTTAGTGGCATCTAGAAGAGCGGCCACTGCGGGGAGGCTGGGGTTGGTCTGGTGAAGGACCAAAAATATGGTCCAGAGATTATGCGAGGTGGCCCGTCCAGGAATAAAACCAGACTGGTCAGGGAGGGCATTTGTAGGCATGAGTAAAAGAAGGCGAGAGGCGATTAATTTAGCTAAGATTTTATTGTTAATCTTTATAAGAGAGGGCGAGATAAGAATCGCGACAGTCGGCTGGCTTATAGGGCTTAAGTAACAACGTTATCATCGCCTCACGGAGGGACTGTACATAGCTAAATGTGGTTCTAACAACGATGCATACGTTTTATAAAAAGAGGCAGGAAGGCCATCCAGACAGGGAGCCTTGTCCCCAGGCAAACTTCTGATGGCAGCAAGTATCTCCTCCCTAGTGAAGGGCTCATCCAAGAATTTCCAATAGTAATCTTCCAGCCATACCAACGCAATAGTCTCGAAGTATTGTTCAAAGGTCTCACGAGAGATGGGGGGGGTGTGGGGGGGAGGGGACTGAGCAGTATATAGCTGAGAGTAGAAATCCATGAAACAACTCTAAATTTCTTCCGGAAAGGTGGTTCTGGCGGGGCCCCCCATCGCTGAGAGCTGTAATATACGACGCAGCACGTGGAGGGCGTAGGTGGTTGGCTACGGTCTTTCCAAGCCGATCGCCCTCCCCAAAGCAGCGAGCTCGGGCCTCTCTGCCCAAAAAGGCAAGCTCTCTCTCAGACTTCTCAGAAAAGTCAGTGTGCTTTTGCCTTAGACGCGCGAGGGTCTCAGGACTGGGATGTGCTGCCTGGGAAGCATCCAAATCCCTAATCTCAGTTACCAACTTAGCCAGAGGGGAACGAATAGAACGGAGGACGCCGGCCTGTTTTGAAATGCACTCGCCTCGTATTACTGTTTTAAAGCCTTCCCAAAGAATGGAAGCAGATTCTACAGAGCCCACATGTAGATCAAAATAATTGATGATTGCTGTTTGAATTTCGTCGCAGAATACTGAGCCATGAAGCGCGTTCGGAGGGAATCACCATGTGAACGCTCAATGTGGGGAGGCAGGGAGGCGAAGGCTAATTTGGACTGGTGCATGGTCCGAAAAGGTGCGCGCTTTATGTGTTGCAGTGGTGAGCCAAGTGAGGACGTCCGGGGAAGCAAGCCATAGACCAATATGTCACCAGCATCCCCAAGCCCCCGTGACGCAAGTGCCATCCCGGGCATCAGGCCACAAATAACACCAGGCATCCGAAACAAGTTGTCAGTGAGTATGGACTGAAGTGATGCGGTGGTTCGCAGATGTGAAGAGCGAGGACCAGAGCAGTCCAGTGCAGCTAACAATGTAACATTAAAATTTCCACCCCCAGAGAACCGTCGCCATGCCAAAGGAAGAAATAAGATGCCATACGTGGTTGAAGTCGGGATCGTCCGAATTGGGGCCGTATACTGCGGCAATCATCATAGGCTGAGACAGCATGGAGCCATGCAGAATGACATATCTACCATCGAGATCCGTGAGCGCCTGGGAAGTCTGCCAGGGGAGACCCCTACATATCAGGATGGAGACCCCCCCCCCCCCTTGCGTAAGAGGAAAAGAATGAGGAGTGCGATTCTCCCCAGTGGCGTGACTGGAGTCTGGAGGCAGACCCTGGCAATAGGTGCATCTCCTGCAAGAGACATATGTCCACCCTGTGTCGCTGCAAGTGAGAATGAATGAGCCTGGCTTTTCAGTGACCACGTATATTCCAGGTCCAACAAACGGTGTCAGACATGTTGTATTATACCCAAGTGGAATGTGGCATAGTGCAAATTGGAAAGTCTACATGTAGTCCTAGATGACATGCAGGAGTGCGGTATACTCACCAGAAGAGATGCAAAGAAACCGCCCTCTGTGGATGGTATGGTAAACTGGGAGCATGACGCTTGGGCAGGACGAGCATTAGAGGAGGCTCCCCGTGTGCAGAGACCAGGTGTGCAACCCACACCAGAGGGAGGGGATAGGAGCTGTACAGTTTGGAAAGGGGACGATGTCGTACATGTAATAGCTGCAGAGAAGGACAAGCAGCACAGTGCTATGACGCAATCTAACCTTAAAGAACCAATAAGGAGCAATAGAAAGTTAACATCCCATAACCCCACCACCCAGCATACCCCCCCTTGAGCACAGTTCAAAAACCAACCCAGCTATCCCACCCCGACAAAACCGACAGTAGCAACAAGATGACACCGAACCGGACACCCACCTCCAGCCCCAAAACAGACCCCGGAAAACCCTCCACCCCCACACCAAACCCCCAATCAAGCTGAGAGACCTCCCCTTCCCACCACAGGAACCCACAACTTGGAGGAGGGAAAACCATTTGAAGATTGGGAATTATCCCAGAAGAATGGTTCGGCGGACACCCCTTCAGTAAAGCAGGGTGGCCAAGCAACCGGAGCTTCAGACAACGTTCAGCGAGTAATAACCCCAAGCATTACAACCAGTCAATCATTGTCACTAAGACTATCAGCATCCACCGGCTGACAGCTGGATGGTGAGGAGCGTGATGATTTGTCGAGTTTCTTTGCAAAGGCGAGGGCATCCCTGGGATCAGGGAATACTAGTGTTTTAGCACCCTGTCGAACTCTCAATTTGCTGGGTACTCCAAAGAGTAAGATACCTCGTGTTTTTTCAAAATTCGCTTTGAAGGAAGGAATGAAGGAATTTGAGTCTGGCGGCCTGTACAGTGAGAGTATGGTCCGGAAAGAACGAGATCAAATTTCCTTGATGGTTTATTTTGCCCATGTCCGGCATCGCGCAAAGGATAACATCCCGACCTCGTAAATTAATACATTTTGAGATGATAGGAAGAGGAGGTAATCCGGGGCCGGGGCGTGGACCAAGGGAGCGGTGTGCTCGTTCGACAATGAAGGCTGTGGAGAATACATCACCCAAGAGTTCCTTGACAAGTTGTTCCACATAGTCTTCCATGCAGGCTATGTTGGTGGATTCTGGGACACCAATTATGCAGAGGTTACTTCGACAGGAGTGCGCCTCCAAGTCCTCATTTTACTCGCAAATCAAAGCAAGGATTTTGTCCATCTGTAGTAGTTTCTGCTGGGCCTGAGTGGCCGCATCCTCCGTGTCCGAGACTCTGGACTCAACATGGAGGAGGAGATTATCGTGGGAGTCAACGCAAGCCTTCACAGAGTCCAGTCGGGCAGAGAGCTGATCCAGTTGGGTCGCTATTCCTGTAACTGTCGATTTGACATCTAAAATGATCATTTTTAGGTCGTCGCGAGTTGGAGGCAAGTCCATGGTGGCAGCGGGGTCACCACTGTCCGAGCTGGTGCCGTCTTGGCGAGTTGACCTGCGTTGATCAAATGTGATTTTGGGATGTTTTGGATCGGACCTTCCCATTGCAAAGAAATCCCATAGCAGGCGCTGCCAAGAAGTAGGGGAGCAACAGAGCACCCCGGACAAGCAGATAAGTGCCAGGAAAAACCACAAATGCAAAAACTGCTGATGGACAAAATGCAGAACAATGTCATACATTCACCCCAGTACAGAGATCTGGGCCTAAATCAATCGTTTATTTGCCCACCAGGCCATTCCAGTTTGAACCCAGCCTTATGCAAATCAGTCTTGACCAGGTGCCCCATGGAAACAGTCCAGCCCGAACTGGTCCATGGAAGACATGGCTTGCCAGTTCGGGCTGGACTATTCCCAGGAGGCACAGGTTCAGACTGATTTGTATATGGCCATGTCTGAACTGGGGTGGTCGAGTGAGCTAAAGAATGAGGATGGATTAAACCCAGATCAGTTGACTGGGGGTGAATTTTGGATTTGCTCAAACACTCCGTCCATCATCCCCTTTGGTATCGCTTTGTTCGCCCTGAGTTCTCAGGGTATGCCCAGACATGGGTCCCTTGCTCACTCTGTCACTGGATTCAAGATAGCCTGGCTGATGAGGGTTATGAACCCGAAACCGGTCCCAGGATGCTTGTTTCCAGTCCAGGGAAGACATGGCTTGGCAGTTCAGGCTGGACTGTTCCCATGAGGCACAGGGTCAGACTGATTTGCATATGGCCATGTCTGAACTGGGGTGGTGGAGTGAGCTAAAGAATGATGATGGATTAAACCCAGATCAGTTGACTGGGGTTGAGTGTTTGATTTGCTCAAACGCTCCATCCATCATCCCCTTTGGTATCGCTAGGAAAAACCACAAGGCCGCCTGCAATTATTCCCAGCGACAGTAGCAGAGGGCACACAGTTGGAAGGGATCGCCGGGAGAGGCTCCGCCTGAGCGACCCCAAGGCAAGCAATGTTCAGAGAAGAAGGCAAATGTGTAGGCAGAGGGAATATTGGAAAGGCCCGCAGGATACTGAAGAGGGGGCTCAGTCAACCAGCCCGAGGGGGCAGGGGGCACAAAGTAGAGCACCACCACACACTGCCAAAATAGGAGAACTTTCCCCCGAGGAGGACCATGATGGAGAGCCACCACCCCAAAACTGCTAGGCCAAATCCAGCTCTGCAGCTGGTGTCTGGTGAAGCAGGATCGGGAGGTCTATTGATGGTGGCTGTGCTACTGTACTGAAGCATTGAGGTTACTGGCGAGGAGGCAGACCAACTGGTAGCGCTGGCGTAGCGGGCCCGGTACGGCCAACAGCAGGGGCAATACAGACTTCCCAGAGCCAATGGTGAGGAGGGCGAGAACTCCCCGCTTCTAGCGGTAGCAGCAGACATGGCGGAGGAGGAAGGACCGGCCACAGAATGCACACAGCCCGTGTGTTGTGACAGTGACTGGTGTGAATTAATAGCTATGCTGCTCTGTTGAAGACTTTTTTTCTGCTTCAGCCTTCTTTAATTAGTGAGCCACAGAGCAGGTCTGGCGTGTAGCACAGGCAGGTCGTGGGGAAAATTAAGAGGCCTCAGTAAGGCCAGGCACCGGATGGCTTGTGCACCGGGGGCCGCGGTGCTGCGATCCACTGGGAGAGGCCGCATTGATCCAGCGGTCCGGGGATCAACGCATCGCACCGCTTCCAGGCAATAGGGAACGCACACCAGCCCTGGGCAGCCGCGACGAGGAAGCGCGGGGCGCACTGCTCGCGTTAGCGAGAGCAGGCGGAGGCCGCAGCAGTTGGGAACGGTGGTAGAAAATGGCGCAGGTGCTCCCTAGGGCCAGGCAGTCCAGCGCTAACCGACAAGGAAGCGCGGGGGCGCACCGCTCGCGTTAGCGAGAGCAGGCGGAGGCCGCAGCAGTCGGGAACGGTGGTAGAAAATGGCGCAGGTGCTCCCTAGGGCCGGGCAGTCCAGCGCTAACGCCCCCAGCCCCGCCGTGGAAAGCCCATGTGGCAATAGACACTCACCGGGAGTCAGCAGGCGCCTCCAGCATCCCTCCGGCCGCATATAGTCCCAGGGTGCCCCGCTAGCAGCAGAATCAGAGCGGCCAGGCTCCCGCAGGCCCACAGGGTGGACCAGCTCTGTGGCCAGACAGCAACCGGGCAGCTCCGGAAGACTAAAAACACTCCAAACAGTGCCACAGGATAGGAGAAGTCAGGGGACACCGGTTGTGGCTGATGTGAAAGCTGTTGTCTGCAGGATGATTGAGGATCTTGTGCTTGGCCGGCAGAGCCCACTTAGAGTGCGGCCATCTTGCAGCTGGCCAAGCCACGCCCCCCCAGTCTGGTCAACATGATTTCCACAAATTAAGTCTTCAATCTTTTTTGCAATTCAACTTCAAGAAGTTGGAACTGGGTCAAATTGTAACTGCCACACAACAGGACTTCAGTGCATGTACCCTGGCAGTATCGAAAGAGTTAATAATTTACTGAATCTGTGTATCATTAGCACAATTCACCCATAATCTAAGATTACTTCAAGCTAATGACCTTCATAGATAGTAAATAGTGACGGATTAACAGAGGTCTCCAAGGGACACAACATGCCAATCTGTGGGGGATTGAGCTGCAAGAAGTGACTACCTGCTATGTCCTGTCCCACCATGATTCAAATAAGTCTCCCACCACCACATCCAATTCAATACTAGCCAGTAAAGCAGAAAGTATTGTCTACAGTATAACCCAAGATAATGCTAGACACACGTTGCTTGTTTGGGTAACTGAAATTACAGTGCTATCAGTCCAGTCCCCCTGCTCAGGCGGAAATCTACCTTTTCACGAATGCTTTAAGTTGTGGTAAGAATGTTTTGTCTGCAGTTTAGTAAAGTAATTTGTTCTTTTTTAAGTTGGCGAGTTCTATTTTTCAAATGAAACCAAAATAATACCTGTGAAGATTTACCCAACTAACCTTATGTTTAAACCTAATTTCTGAAATGTGTTGTGCTCAGTATGAAAAAATATTAAAACCTTTTAGTGAACAAGTGTGAAACCCACAAAAAGGAGGCAGGGGGAGGAGGAGCCTAGCCAGCAGCCGAGATGGCCGCCTAGCACCTCGGCTCCGCCGACCCGTGTGCCTTTTACCGATATCCTGCCTTAAATCCTGCACCTCCGTGAACCCCACTTACCTCGGAGACGCTCCTACTCCCGCTGCGACGAATTCCGGTGAAAGCGGAGCGATCCCGGTGGTGAAGAGCCTCTGCTTCCATCCCGGCCTCTCGAGTGGCCACAGCAGGGACATCGAGTTACGGAGACGGCCGGCGGCGACAGCAACAGCAGCGGCCGCTGCGGAGGGGGAGGAGCCGGTGGACTGTCTCTACAGGCTAGCGCTGGGCTCTTTCATAGCAGCTTTCCTCGGCTTGGCTGCCCAGCGCGCCTTCCCTGCAACATTGTATCGGCTCCTACACACTGTATCCCGGCCTCGCTGGAAGAGAGCCGGGATTGCTTCATTGTTGCACTCCCCCGTGGCGGACGCCATTTTCCGCGTCTGCAATCCTGTGCCTGCCAGTGGGTTTCCCTGCTTTGCCGGCTTTCTGATAAAAGAAGTTTCCTTTCGACCGGCTGCCTTCCCATCACAGTACCGGCTGTGCCCTGCTTACATGGCACAGATTTCTCGGGGGCGGCTCGCTGACGAGTGAGGCTTGCTTTCCGTGGCGCTCTACAGCCGTGCGCACAAGATGGTGGCCAATTGTGCACCCCCCATTCCGGATCCTCCGCTGGGGCTGCGGGATGTCCTGGATGCACTTGTGGATCTGCGTATGGCCTTTCATGACTTTGCTAATGATTTGGGGGCCCTGCTCACTGAGATCCTTCCAGCTGGTCACGATGGCCCCTCAGCACTGCGCACTACGCCACATCCTCCATTGGTCGACGGTGGATCACCCGCTCTGGAGTGTACGGAGGCGACGGATGGGCGCGCCTCCGTGACTGCTGTAGTGTTCCTCGGCTTCGCCTCGGGAGAGTCCGGCGACACTGCTCCTTTGCTAGGGCCGTTGCTCAGGTCTCAGACGCCATGTTGCCCTTCTCCTTTGTTCTCTAGAGACTTGCTTCCTTGCATCATTCTGGACTTGCTGTTTGTGCTCCGTCGGGCTGCTACGCTGGAACTTTCATCTGGTCTTGCACCCAGTTGTGCTGTATTCGGTTTGGCAGTGAAGATTTCTTGTGTCCCCTGCCATCGAGCTCCAAGCCAGTTTGCCTCGTCGCAAGCACCTCGATTTCTGCACTGGATTCCACGGGGGCCCTCCCCATCCACGTTGGCTGATCTGGAATTGGACTCTGTTGTCATGCCGGTTCGAAGGGGACAGGGCTGATGATGTATTCTCTTATGCTGCAACTTCCTATGTGTATGGCCGGGACTGTGAATGACACTTGTTGGAGGTACAGGTTGATTAGGTACTAGGTCGGGGCCTGGGGTTGGGCGGCCGTGGGTAACGTTACTGTCTGCTTTGGTGATATCCTGGGCCCTCCTCCGATCAAACGTGAATTTTTTCCTTCTTTTTCTTATCTTCTTCTTCTTCTGCATTTCGGGCACTCCTTTGGGGCGACAGACACACTGCTAGGGGGGGTAGGCCGTAGCCTCTGCATGCGTGTAGGGTGGGGGGTTAATTTCTTGAACGTTTTAGTTTCTATGGGCCTCTTTTTCTTTCTTTTTCTCTTCTTATCACTTTTATCCTTTATTTCTTTCTTCCTTATTTTCTTGGGTCAGAGGGTGGATTGGGAACTGATGGGTAGCGATTGGGGGTCACTAGGTGACGGAATTCTTTTCTATCCTGATTTACTTGCTTACAGTCGATTGTTTTGTGGATAATGCTTGCTGATTATTATGATGCTCGTTGCCCACTTCTGTCCTCATCGTATTGTTCTGACTCGGATCCTTCTTGACCTTAATGCTGTGGACTCATTTAAAAACTTTAAAAATTAAACCTCATTATCCTACTTCTCGGTGGCGCGATTATGTATAATGTAACTTGGATTACTTGTGCCTGCTCTGATACGCTGCGGAGTCGCCTAATTGCTTGCTGATGTGCCTTTTATTGTCGAGGCCGCCCTGTGGGTTGTAGGCCCGTATTTGTTTGCACATACTGTCCAATAAAGGTTTTCAAAAAAAAAAAAAAGGAGGCAGGGCACACCATATGGAATAACACCCCACCCATGGAAGACAAACATTAATACAGGGTTCCCATTTCTTAAAAAACACAAAAGTACTCGTCACAGTGCTAGAATCAGGAGTAAATCTATATTCATCAACTCTTTTTCTTACAGACAGACTTCAACTATTCCATTGCACCTCAGAGTCTGTAAGGCCTCTGAGTGTCCTGTTAAAATCTCTCAATCAAACCATTAGTTTTTAGATGGTATAAAGCACACCTCATGTGTAACACCTCTATCAGCGAAAACTCTCCCATCACCTTTGAAGTTGACTGTACCACATTGTCCGTCAGCATGAATTTAGGATTTCTATCAGGAGAGCATGTCAAAACAGCCAACAAATACTTAACAGAATTCCCTGCTTCACAGGGATGTGGAAGTTAATCAAATATCTACTTGTCCATGGGGCAGGTTGCTTCATAAATTTACTTGACCAGTAACAAATTCCACTTTTTTGGTGACATGTAGTGCGGCGACAAATTATGGCAGCCTCTCGGATTATGACAGGACTCATACCAAGGTAGTGTTTGAATACTTGCAATCCCTTTGTGTTGCCATGTTTCTGCAGATCTACAAACTGGGGCTGAAGGTAGTGGTAAGCAATAGTTCCAGGGTTAAAATGCCCTTTTGAGTGTATGCAAACCTACTAATTTGCATGTTTTAAGGGTTTTCAACAACTCTTCTCTAATCTTTTCCCATACTGAGAAATGTTGGAACTTTACTTCTTACAATGGCAGACGTAAACCTTCTTCCAGAGTTGGGAAAAAAGTGGTCGGAGGGAAAGTGAACTTGCAAACACTCAGATTTTCGCATGTCCTACTGCTGTAAATTCTTGGAAATTCACAAAAACGGTATACCTGCACTTAATGGAAGGACATATACCATGGGTTCACTTTTGAAACTTTCATTAATAATTGGGCCCCTAATTTGACCTGGCATTGACCATGACCTTTTGCGTTCATTAAAATTCGGTCTCTTTCTCTGTGGTGGCTGGCTTCACTGTGAGTGACAACATTCCGCTCTTTCTCAAGGAGCATATCGGCACACAAAGTAGGTTTCTTCAGTGCCAGTTATTACCGTGGCAGTGTGTGCTTTTTGAGACCAAAAACAGTTTATGCTTTTGCCAATGTTTTTTATAATGGCGAGGGTCCGGCAGCTCCCACACCAATAGGTTTTTACAAAAACCATTCCAAAACAATTCACACATAGACAAAACTAAAAAGCTGACCATGAATTTTAGACCTACTGGCTTTGCCAATGCTGATTTACTTTTGTTTCCCATAATTTTATTGAAACTGGTTACACGGATTTTCCATTATGAATATTTTTGGGAAATACTAGCATGCATCAACACGTTACTAAATGATGCTGCAAAGAAATGGTACCTGAAAGTTTACTGTAGTTTAGCTAAAAAAAATTCCAGCTTTCAGTTTTTTTATAAACATTTTATTATGAAAACAAATAATCATCAATCTTGCTTTCAAGCTTCTGCAAATATTTGCATTAAATCAGAGAGCATTCTGGGAGCATTATACAAAGCCTCCTATTGCTGAACTTTGAAAACGTGTGTGCACATTTTTATACTGGAACCACTGTCAGTACTGCAGTTCGAGCTTACAACAATTACTTGGAGCGCTCACTCTAATAATAAAGTGTGAGAAAGTGGCTCTATATATACTAGACCAAGATGAGGTACAGTGTGTAGAGAGTCCACAAACCCCAGAGGTATAACAGAAGTTAAAGCCAGGTGCGACCTTACTCTCTAAAGTGGTAGCTTGGTCGAGCAGTAAGGCAGTACCAGAGGACAGTGTAAAGCATTTGTTGTACACACTCAGTCAGCAAAAGGCTCCACACACTCAAAGACTGAACTCTAGGCCAATTGTTTTTATATCAAAGATATAGTTGTTTTATTTTTAGAACCAACAGGTATCAAAATATACTGTTCCCAATATTAGAGGTCTCAGAGGAGTACTTTGCAGAAAGGCAATAAACTTTGCAAACTCAACAGGTACAGGGGCTGCAGTAGGCAACACAATTCTAAACACAATTTAGCATTGAGCTCAATGGGTTTTTCTATATAATGACAGCTGATTACTTTATAGATTACTCTGGTAGTCTCAGGACTGGATCCTAGATTCAAGCTGAAAATAGTCTAGCAAAAACGTTTTAGTTATTGAAGTGATTTCTAAGGAATATTTAAAAGTTCACACTTAAAAACTTAGAAACTTTTCAATGAAAATCTGGCAATGTTATCCAATGGGAGAAAATTCAGGTTGCAGTTAAAGTACGATCTCGTTACTTTTGTGATCCAGTACTTGACTCCTAGGTCCAGCACTGGGGTCTCAACTTAAAACAGGTAAGTAATTACGTTTCAGTATCTGGTATGATTTTTAAAGAATATTTCAATTTTCAAACGTAGAAACTTAGAAGAAATGTCATAGAAAAGCACACAATGGGTTCCTATGGAGAACATTCAAGTTACCAGTAAACCCGGCTAGGATTACTTTTGCGGTTCAGTACTGTGCTACAAGATGCAGCACTGGTTTCTCTCCTGATCACAGATGAGTACTTCGGAATTCGATTGATTTTATGGGAATATTTTACGTTTTCAAAACTTCACACTTGGAAGATTTTTCGAGTCAAACCAGTCAATGATATCCAATGGCAGGTAAGTGAGTTACCGGTTTCCAGGTGAATACTCGACTGGTGAAGTTAGGGTTCTGGGCATAGACTCAGGGGTCCCCCAGGGTTAGGTAGGTACAGTTGGTTCACCCTCCGCGGCACAGGGGCAGTCGGGTGCAGAGGTAGTTAAGCTCAATGTTATCCAATGAGGGGCAGGGGTCCTCCGGTTCGGGGCTGTGCTGGCTAGCAGGCCACGCGGCTGTGGGAGCTAAGCTCCTGGTCACTTGCTCAGGGCAAATGGGGAAAAAGGATAGGGAATAGGTTTATTTATTTTTGATATTTAATAAAGCGCGAACAATTGCCCGCAGGCGTCTCGGCGCGATACTATTGCAGACTTCTCCTACACTGGGCTTCATATATTTTTTTTTTAAGGTTAAACAACCAAGTTTTCAATTGCCTTCTAAATGACAAGAGGTTAGGGCTTGTTCTGATAGATTGGGGGAGTGTGTTCCACAGTTTGGGGGCAGCGACCAAGAAACGACGATCTCCCCAGGTGACCAATTTAGTACTGGGCACCACCAAGTCATTCGAATTGGCTGAACGAAGAGGTAGGGGGGGATTGTATAGGATGAGCTGGTCTCTCAAGAATTGAGGTGCTTGTTGGTGTAGTGATTTGTAAACTATGCATAAGGTTTTAAATTTGACTCTGTTTCTAATGGGGAGCCAATGATAGCTTCTAATGGTGTTGGCTATAGGTTTGAATTTGGGCATTCCCGAAAGAAGTCTGGCAGCTGCATTCTGCACTGTCTGCATTTTCTAAATGACCCAGATTTGGGCATTGGCTAACAAGCCATTGCAGTAATCTAACGCGGACAGTACTAGCGCGCTTACCAGTGTCTTACCTGCGCTCTTTGAGAGAAAAGGAAGAATCTTTTTTACCAGACGTAATTTGTAAAAAGCTGTGGTAGCTGTCTGGTTAGCGTGAGCCATGAAATTAAGGTCGTTATCAAAGATAACACCCAAGTTCCTCACCTTGGGAGTTGGTGTTGGCAAGGTTCCAAAAGATTCTGGCCACCAAATTGGGGACCAGCTAGGACAGAGAGGTCCAAAAGTTACCACCTCTGTTTTTTCGGAGTTCAGTTTTAAACAGTTTGCCGACATCCAGTGTCCAATTGCCAGCATACCTGTTTTAAAACTCTCCGCCACCGTTTCTCCGTCGTTTTTGATGGTTAGAATCAGCTGAGTGTCATCCGCGTATGAGGTAAGGTTCATCCCATGGGCTTTGATGGTTTTAGCTAAGTCCGACACATAGATGTTAAATAGTGTCGGACTTGGGGATGAACCCTGAGGTACCCCACACGGCAACGACAACCCAGCTGATTCAAACGGTCCTAGCGTCACTGCTTGCAATATTTCCATCATAAATGACGTCAGTAGGTCCTTGGCTAGGCCCTGCACGCCCATCTTTCCGACACGGTCGAGCAAAATCTGATGGTCGACCGCGTCGAAGGCTGCCGAGAGGTCCAATAGTACCAATAGTGCTGAGCCTCCTTGGTCTCGGATGACTCTAATGTCATCCGCGGGCTTGATTAGAGCCGTTTCTGTTCCATGAAACTTGCGAAACCCAAATTGGGTTTCATCGAGAAGATGGTATTCCTCGATAAAAGCTGCGAGTTGGAAGTTCATGGCCTTTTCGGCCACTTTTGCCAGAAAAGGAAGGTTGGCAATAGGTCTATAATTTTTTAGCTCTGTTTTATCTAGGCCTGATTTTTTCAAAAGGGGCTTCAGGAGGGTTTTTTTTTTTTTAACGGGCTAGGGTAAATTCCATTGCTGAACATAAGGTTACAGAATTGTGTTATAACTGGAATCAAAATGTCCATGATTGGGAGCAAGGTCTTCAAGGGGCATGAATCCAATGCTGAACCTGATTTAATAGAGCTTATAATATCTCCAACTTGGGCCTCTGAGATTTCCACAAACTGTGAGAATGCATTACTAATAAGTGGCGTATTTATATCGTTGTTGCTGTAAGTAGCCGAAGAGGTGAATGCTGAATAAATATCATTCACTTTTGTGAAAAAGAATGATGCTAGAGAGTCACAAAAAGTGTGTGAGATCGGGGGATTTAGGTCAGGGGCATTTCCTGCCAGCTGCTTGGTTATCTCAAAGTCTTTTATTGGAGTTTATTGCGCTCTCAATTTGCTCACTAAAGTACTTTTTTTTGGCCTCCATGATCAAAGATTTGTACTGGGCTAAAAGTTCCTTATAGATTTTTTTACTTTCATCATCATAGTTTTTCCTCCAGTGCCTTTCTCTGTTTCTACAGAGTTGTTTGTGTTTTCTTAATTCCTCAGAGTACCAAGGTGCTGAAGGGGAACTCCTGTTCCTGGAAAGAAGTTTAATAGGTACTAATTTACTGATGGCTTGATCCAGCCAATCTTGGTATTGCTTTATTGCCACTTCTGGGTCATTGGCCAGGGTTGGTTTGGTATTATCCAGTGCGACCTTCAGGCTCGTAATATTAATGTCTTTCCAGACTTTAAAAGGTTCACGTCTGGGGGGAGATATTCTTGAATTAGGTGCCTCTTTAATGATTATAGTACCTAAGACCAAGATGATGGTCAGTCCAGGTCATAGGGAGGACATCAGTGATTTGCAGATCTTCCAGACTAGTGAAAATACCATCCAATGTATGCCCTGCAGCATGAGTAGGTTTATTCACCAGTTGTGATAGCCCCAAAACCTCCATCTCTGACAGAAGAGCCAAGGAGTCTTTATCCTCATTTCTGTCTAGATGGAAGTTAAAGTCTCCCAGTACTGTTGTGGACTTCTCTGTTGCCAGTGATTCCAAGATGGTGGCAACCTCCGTGAGAAATCCCGACGGGCTCCTGGTCGTCTATACAATAGCATGCCTCTAAAATTGTATGAAGAGGATAGGTAAATGTCGAACTGTAGCGCTTCACATGTCGCTGTGGGTATTAGTGAGGTCCGGATGTTATATGTATCTCGGGCAATTATGGCTATCCCACCTCCTCTTTTGCCCTGTCTATCATGTCTAAAGACTTTGAAACCGTTAGGGACGGCTATCACAAGATCTGGATCTGATGACTTATCCATCCAGGTTTCCGTTAGAAACATTATATCAATGTTCCTGTCTAGGAGTGTGTCAGCTATTTCTTGCCTGTGTTTAGCCAGAGAGCGGACATTAATGAGGGCTATTATGGTTTTTTGTTTAGCGTGTCTCTGATTATTGCTTTCCACAGGATTATTTATATGGGGAATGGATGCCTGACAGTGCTTACAATCTAAAGAGGTAATGTGTGTAACAGATTCCAAGCTATATTTAGAACATTTATCTGTAGGCAGTGGACGTAAATCGGTCAGCGTTAATGATGAGAAAGGAGGGAGGCGGGTTATACCGGGGGAAACAGGGGTTGAGGCCCTAGGCCCGGGTCCGGCGCGGACGGGCGCAGACGGGCTTGCCTTTGGCACGCCCGCTGCGCGGACGGAAAGGCATCATCTATTTGTACTGTCCGGAGGAGGGTGGGAGGCGTCCTGCAACTGGACCGCCAACCCTTCTCCCTCCAAGATGTCGCCTTTACCCCGCGTCGTCAGCCCCTAGTCGGCTGCGCCGGGATGAATGGGGTGAATGAAGCGATCCTCGGTGCAACGCAAGTCTTGCACTCGAGTAGCTTTGACACTGGTAATTTTAAAAGTGAGGCTATTAAAATATGTACAGCGTTAAAATTGTTACCAGAAAATTAGGAATAGGGTAGTAAAACCCCCGGCTTCCGCCTCAGGGGAGAGGTAAACAGAGTACGGCGTTCTGAAGGCACCACTCCTTAAATATCCGGGAGGGCGGGAGACGTCCTGAAACTGGACCGCCAGAGGCATCCGGGCGGTTGGGTGCTTTTGAGCCTTCGGGCGCTCAATGTTATTTAATGGGAAAGGTAACAAGCATGTACAATCCAATAGTCTCGGCATTATTAAAGGTAGAGCTATTGGCATTGCTCATGACTTTTTTTAAAAATTATAAATAAATGGCTTTGTCATTTACATAGCCAATAGCTTAATCGTTTGCATATGCAAGACCTATTGTATTAGCACCCACACACAGGGGGCAGGGGCCAGAGAGCAAGTACAACGAACGAGGGGGCAGGGTAGCAAGCACAGCAAAGGGGTAGGGGGAGCAGGCACAGCAGGGGGGCAGTGGCAGGAGAGCAAGCCCAAGCAACGAGGGGCTGGAGAGCAAGCACAACGAACTAGGCGGCAGGAGAGCAAGCACAAGCAACGAGGGGGGCAGGAGAGCAAGCACAGCCAGGGGGCAGGAGAGCAAGCACAGCCAGGGGGCAGGAGAGCAAGCACAGCCAGGGGGCAGGAGAGCAAGCACAGCCAGGGGGCAGGAGAGCAAGCACAGCCAGGGGGCAGGAGAGCAAGCACAGCCAGGGGGCAGGAGAGCAAGCTCAGCCAGGGGGCAGGAGATGTCATCCAGCTTAAACCCTGCCAGGGCAGCATAAAAACTGCGGATAGAACACTCCCCACCCCCTTCTATAGCTTCCAAGATGTTATTTTTGGCAAAACCTGCAACTCCACCTTTCTTATTGCCTAGGAAGCTCCTAACCTGCAAATATTTGAAGAAACTCCGTCTGCAAATATGAAATCTTGTCTCCAGGGTGGAGAATTGCACTATTCCCCCATCCGGGCCCAATAAATCCCCTATCTTGACAATCCCCTTCCTTGCCCAATCAGACATAGTTGCATCAGCGAAAATTAAAGGGGGTGAGACCTATTTTTGTACAACCGGGTATACCAGTTGAACCTCCCCAAGCCACATTTCTTTAAAAAAGCCGACCAGATGTTATGGGCTGCCATGACCGTCTTAAACCTTGTCCGTTTAAAATAGGAGGAGTCAGTGCAACTGAGAAATGCATTCTCGGTTCCAGAGCCCAAAACAGTTGTATACAACCTAGTCGAGGATGCAGTAATTTTCGGGTCTACCCCACCACCGCCAATCAATCCCTGCATATACTGGAGAGCAGAAGCCCAGTAATAGAATCTAAAATCAGGAACCCCCCTCCCTCCCCTTGCCCTAGGTAATGTCATAAACTTATATGCCCTCCTGGTCTTCCCGTGTGCCGAAATGAATTTATTCAAGTTTGCCTTTATCTTATTAAACTAGTAAGCCTCAAATAACAAGATAATTGTCCTGAAAAAATAGAGAAACTTAGGGAGTATTAACATCTTAACATAGGTGCGTCCTACCAGTGAAAGCCGCAGGTTATTCATCCTAACCAGGTCCAGGCTCACTTTTGACAGTAGCGGAGTCATATTTCGCTCTACAACCGTCCCTAATTCAGCCGCAATCTCTACCCCCAGATAGACTGCTGCGGGGACCACCCGTAAATAGTTACAAATTAATGCTTAACTATTTGTGTTTTGTTGCTGTTAAGCCTACATCCTGAAATCCTGCCGAAGCTGAGGGCCTCCCGCTCTACTTCACCTATTGCCATGGACGGGTTAGGAGTGATTATAGCAATATCGTCCGCATATGCCAAAACTTTAATCTGCAACCCATTTATGCTAAGGGCGGGAATTCTAGGGTTATTAATCAGACTGCGCAAGAAAGGGTCCATATACAACGCAAACAGAAGGGGAGATGATGAGCATCCCTGTCTCGTTCCCCTTTTTATCTGCACCACTGAGGTGAGCCCCCTATTAATCCTAATCCTAGCGGATGGAGCATTATACAATGCCTGAACCGCTCTGATATAGCCCTCTCTGATGCCAAACCGCCTCATCACATCCCAAAGATGGGGGTGATGAGTTGCCCAAGTCTCCACCTGCGCTCAACTGTGACATGACAGAAATCAGGCCTGGCAAAAAATGTAACGTTATTGAATGCTCGCTTAGCCTCTGGCTTTGCTTTTTCAAGAATAAGCTGTCTAAGCAAAAAATTGCCCACAGAATCGCTCTGGGCCTACCGTCTTGGACTCCTGCCTGTCCTCCCCTAACTGTAAAAGGGAATCGATGCGCCCGCTGGATCTCTGTCTCCCACTGCCAAGATGACAATTCCGGGAAGGCCCCCTTTAGAAGATTTACAACAAAGAGTCTGGGGTCCTCTCCTTCCAGCCCCTCTGCCACCCCCAGTAGTCTAATGTTATTACGGCGCTGCCGGTTTTCGTAATCCTCCATCTTCCAATTTACATCCTCCACCACTTTCTGGTGCTCTTGCTTAAAAGTCTTAAGGCTGTTGAGGTCGTCCTCCAATTTCCCAGTTCTTTCCTCCACATGGGCGATCCTCTCTGCAACCTCATCATACCGTTTATTACTGCGTCCGTGTACTCATTTGAGCTTCCCTCCTCAGAATTCAAAGACTGGGACTGAGAGTCCTCATTTACTGAAAAGAATTTGTCGGGTGAAGTAGCGCCACTGCCAACACCAACTTCACTTAGCGTACCATGACCCAAAGTAGCCAATCCATTTGCTAAGACTGTTTTCTGACCACTCTGCCGTGCTCGGGCCGTTCTCCCATCCGGCGGATGACTCCGTTCTTAATTGTTCTTCCACGGGCCCCTCAAGCACTGTCTTGCCTTCACCCATGTCTCCGTCTGGACTTTCAGCGACCTCTTCCCCAGCGCTTGGATCCTGATTTCCCCAGCCTCTTCTACCACTTGCCTTTCTGCTCGCATCGTCCTTGGCGCTCGAGTGTGCAGGGATTACCTCATCACTACTCCCCTGGGCTCGCCTCTGCTTCTGCTCCGGCTCCAGCTCTGACAGCGCAGCTCTCACCTGCGTTGGTTGCGTAGCAACCGAAGCCCCGGCGTCCACGAGGACGTTCAGGCTACCGGTGCGTCCATTCCTTGGTTTCCAGGCAACGGCATCTCCGCAGGTACCCTTGCAAAAGGTTCCGCCACAGAAGGCTGCAGCAGATTGTTCTCTTTGATTTTAGCTTTCGCCGATATTCCATGACCAGGGATGTTATCCCTGGGACCCCCTGGGGTAGGTGTAGCATCGGGTCCCAATTTCTTGCCAGCAGGTTCTTTTGCCCATACTGCGCCCTTCTGTGTACCTGCTCCTGCCGATATCCTAAAGTCCGCCTTGCTTTTCTCCTTGATTGGGGGCTCTTTCTGAGCTTCGGCTTCCTTAGCCTGCCCTTTACCGTCCTTTGCCTCGTTACCTTTAACCCCACGAGGAGGCATCTTGAAAAAGCTCTTAAGGACCAATGCGAAAATGTCAGTGAATTTCCCCTGAACACAAAGAAGCGTCTTTCCGATAATTCCCCTGGGGTGCTCTCTCCAGAACCTGCCAGCCTGCTCGCAGACCTTGAGAATCTCCACTGCTGGGCCCCAGGAGCCCGTTTTCATCGCCGTGCGGAGGTCACACTCAAACCATCTAACAACTGTGGTCGGGAGGGGAGTGAGATGAGACTTCTCACTGCACACCACTAGCAGCCATCTTGCCCAGTCTCGTGGGCGACCAAAAAATGGGAGCTTTTCCAATGCAAGAAAGATGGCACTTTCTCACATAAAGGCTTTCAATTAATGAACAATAAATGAAAGCTTGAACAGTATTAACATATGGACAAAAATATTACCTTAACTGCAGACCGTGCCCTCCCCTGATCCATAAAATGGTAATGCAAACTGACAACCCAAGGGTTTGTGCAGTAGGGGTTTGGGCCTACTTCTCCCAAGGACAAAATACACATGAATACGTGTTACCCTTGACCTCAAACAATATGTCCTGGGCGTCTGGTAATAGGAATTCCACATCCCTGCTTTCACTCAGGGACCTCACCAGCGCCATGAAACTGATTCAGTGTACGTGCGCTCTATAAGTATTTTTTTTTTTATTCAAATTCAAATAGGACCTACAATGTCCAAGGCAATCTATTCCCAAGCATCCTTTGGAAGCCAACGACAAACCATTAGAGGAGTTCTCACTTTTATACTTTTATCATTCATCCTGCACTCAACACTCTTCCCAAATTTTCAATGGTAATGTGCCTTCATGACCTTCATGGGCAAAGTGTATCAATCTTTTCCTGACACCAAGGGATGGGACTAGCTACCTCTCATTAAAAGAAGATTATCAACCACAGAAAGCTCACCAAACACTTTAACAAACCCATCAAATCTCTGATATCCTTTCCAACTGTTATTTCCACTAAAAATAGATTGATAGACCGGTTTCAAAACAGACTGATAAACCGGTTTCATAGCATCATCTTTCTTAATCTCACACAACCACTTACTGATGCACAGCCCAAAGTAATACTGCAGACCTTGAGCTCATCATCTTTCCACCAGACATCTTCCTTAACCTCCCTATCAACAAATCTGGAAAGACAATTAGCTGCTTTGTTATCCTTAGCAGGCAAATATGTAACCACATACAAAGTCAAGAAGAAATACATCCCAGCCCTTTCCTTCCAAAGCCCTCTTAAAAGAGTGTATGATCCTTCTGCACTCATAACATGAGACCCCACACAAACTGCTTACATGTTTTTAAATCGAACCTATAAAAGGCTAGAGCTTCCTTTTCAAAGATGAATAACACTAAAGTCTCCTCAATTAGCTTTAGGCAAACGCTATGGTGCTTCATCTCCTTCCTGAGTCTGCCTCAAAACAGGACCAAGTCCCTTTTCCCTAGCATTTGTAACCACACAAAGTAAACCAGGAATGAAACTTTTCAGATACCGTGCTGTTGACAAACCACACTCAAGGTCTTCAAATTCCTTTTGATAAGCATTAAACCACAAAAATGGAATCCTCTTCTTCAGATGATTCCTAATGGCAGGTGTGTGGCTTGCAAAATTAGCAATAACCCTAGAGTAGAACACAGCCATCTGAGAAATCCTTGCACTTCTTTATTAGTAGGATGTGGTAAATCCAAAACATCTGTATGTCCTCTTTCAACATTACACCCTCTCCAAAAATGACATAACCTAAATAAGAGATTTCAGCCAGAAATAATTTACACTTGTTAATTTTAAAAGTTATGCCTTTCAGGTTGAAGATTGTGAAGTCTTCCCGACATTATTTAGGTGCTTGTGCAAGGTATCACTAAAGTTTAAAACATCATCTGGAAATAATTTCACTCCTGTGACACCAGTCAATAATTCAGACATAAGTCTTTGAAACATGGATGCAGCAGAACAGACCAAATGGCATCCTGTTGAAACTAAACACTTCAAAAGTTGTTATAAAAGCAGTAGAATCTTTTGAATACTCACTCAACCACACCAGATGATAAGCAGATGCCAAGTCCAGGGTTATCATCTCCATATGTTTTGGGGAGAGGAAATCTGTCGCCAACAACCTCTTTGTTAATATGTCTAAGATCCACACATAACCTTCTCAATCAAACTATAAGTGCTCACAACAACAGATGTCATCCACTGCGAGGTTTCCACAGCTTCAATAATGCCCGCTTCCTAAAGCCGATTTCATTTATTTTCAACAACATTCTGTAAGCTTAAAGGGTTTTTCCTGACGTTGCAGTCAACAGGTTTAGCATCCTCTTTCAACTTTATGCAATGCGCATATCCGTTGATACAACACACACTGCTGGAAAACACTTGCAGAAACTCCTGCAATTATATTAGGAACGACGACAGCATACCAGTATTATTACTGGTATGGTATCGACCTGCCTGATTTGAACCTGTGGATATGAACTCAGATCTGGAAGAATCTCCAAATGTTTCTGGTGTGGCTACCTCAAAACTGTCATCCTTCACCAGAACATATATTTTGCCAAAGGTACGATGACAGCGAAATTCTAGATCAGCTTCAAAGTAATCAATCAACTTGATAACTTACGGTCATAACTGTACGGTGTGACATCAGGATCATCAAGATCAACCTTAACTCTGAAGTAACAAGCAGAATCCCCATCAGAAACCATCATCATAGAGATCTCAGTCCAATTGAGCCTGACCATATCAAAGGGATGCTCACACTGAATGATAGACACACAATTCACTTTGTTAACAATGTCAAGATCAGAATTCTCCACACACCTCATTCACTTTCCCTTTGACTGTGGAAGCGTTACAATACTTAGCAAAGTGTATTTTTTCTTCACATAATTTACACAAAACCTTTGCAGCAGGATAATCTTTAAACTGACCAAGTGATTGGGATTTCCATTTTTAAGCAAGTATTTCTGGCCTTAGAAGAAACAATTTTTTTTTTTTTTTGCGACCATAGGTGGTATAATAGACCGCTAAAATACCCTGTTCGGATTTAAGTTGGTTGTGTATATATTGCATAGAGTGTTAAACTTGTTTACCAATGGTCAATACCCCCACAAGACTTGGGTCATTTTTAGTTTACAGCTTTCTCTACCACTTTTACATTCAAGCATAAACTGTTCTCCTATTCTCTCTTCAGTCATGTGCACAAAGTTACATGTTGAATCAAGTTTACGGAGAGCAGTAAAAAAATCTATGGATTCATCCTCATTTTGTTTCTTTTCCCAAAATAAAAACGTTGCGAAATTAAGGGGACCATAGGAAGAAAATATGTACAGTTTCTCAATAGCCGCTTCAAACTCATTCAAATCAGCAACCTTACAATCATTAAATATTTCATGTATGTTCTCCAACACTTCCTGGCCCTCTGCATCCAAACAATGTATAAACTTTGAGGTCTTCTTTTCCAGTGACAAATTAGGACCACAACATTTTAAATAATAGATAAAAACCTCTTTCCACTTGGACCAAGGAAGAATATGACCACCTGAAGATGTTAGAAAAAAAGAAGGAAGAGTGATATTTTGCATAATGAAAATAAGACAAACAAAAAGTAAAAGAAATTAACAAAAAAAAACAGTAAAAATTAGAGTGCAACAGAAGAAGAGAGAACCAAGAAAGTAGCAGATTGAAGAGACAAGGTACCCACAACCAACAAATACAAAACACCAACACACAAATGTATCAGAGTGCGGCTGCAAGGGAGTAAAATCAAATATTTAGTTTAAAAAAGAAATTAGATGTAAAATGAATGAAGTTATCAGCAGAAAAGCTTGCCACGAAAGGTAGATTATAACTCAGTGTTTTTGTCGATGGAGCCATGAAGGGGAAAAGCTGCCCACAAAGACAAGACTTAATCCTGTTTTTATGTCCATCAGAGCATGTTGTACTTGGTAGGATCCGGATAAGAGTCACCTACTTCCTGTTGAGAGAACTTCAAGATCACAGAGTATAAGAAAAGGCGAGCATGTTGGAAAGACACACCCTGGTAATGTCTCAGAAGAAACTCACAGGTGAGAGCCTGATGCAACACAAGTGTTGGAAGCGTGAGGAGAGAGCAAATCACTCCCAGGGCTCGCGTAAGGCAAGTGCCTACTCACGGCACTCTGATACCGGAGCACTGGGAGTGCGGGCGTCATGATGCAGTTATGAGACCACGAGGCCTCACGGAGCAGCTTGTGAACTCGAGAGTGCAAAGTGAAAGAGCCACTTCCAAGCTCCTATGAAAAATAACATTATAGCAAGTACACGGAGAGCAGAAGCTGGGCCCTATGCAATACAACTCAGACAGTACAGTCCATAGAAAGGGCACGGTAGTGAACAGCAGCCAAGACAGCACAAGGAAAATGCTACTTACCAGTATGCATCTGTTCTTGGCATGTAGAGTTGCAGATTCTCACACTTCGACTTAGATCGCCATCTGGTGTTGGGCTCGGAGGCTTGCAGGTTGTTGTCTTGGAAGAATTCTTTGTAGTCATGAGATAGGTGACTCATCCCTTGGACAATAGTGTGCATGGGCATCGATTCCATCCTTAGATTGTTTTTTGCCATGATGGGAAATGATGTAGTTAGTAGAAAGAAAAAAGATGTCCATGTGTCTATACCTAAGTAAGATAGAACTGGAATAGATACAGGTCCCGGGGAGGCGGTGGGCGTGTGAGAATCTGCAGCTCTACATGCCAAAAACAGGTGCATACTGGTAAGTAGCATTTTCCGTTCAAGGCATATGAGCAGCAGATCTCACACTTAGCATAGACTATACAACACTATCTCCCCTAACGGTGGTCACCTGTATCTGGTGCAGTAGTTTAAAAGAGATTTTTGAGGACAGCTTGGCCTACAGCAGCTTACTGCCTAATAATGTTTAGTGAAGGTGTGTGTTGTAGACCATATTACTGCCTTACAGATGTCTTCTAGGGGAATGTTCCCTAAGAAAGCCATAGAGGCTCCTAGCTTGCGTGTGGACTGCGCTCTAGGAGGAATTGTTAATGTGCGTTTTGCTTTTTGATAGCATATTTGGATACATTTTACAATCCACCTTGCAATACCTGCTTTAGAGATGGGATTGCCTTTTTGCGGTGGGGAGAAAGCTACAAACAATTGTTTTGTTTTGCGAAAGGATTTAGTTCTGTCAATGTAATAAAGAAGGGCTCTTTTCACATCTCTGGTGTGTAGAGCTCCTTCTGCTACATAATCTGGGTTTTGAAAAAACACTGGCAACTCCACTGATTGATTAAGATGAAATGGAGTGATTACTTTAGGAAGGAATTTTGGATTTGTTCTGAGGACCACTTTGTTACGATGTAATTGTAAAAATGATTCCTGTATAGTGAAAGCCTGAATCTCACTTACTCTTAAAAGAGGTAATGGCAACTAGGAAAGCTGTTTTCCATGTGAGGAACTTTAGTTCGCATTTGTGTAAAAGTTCAAATGGGGGTCCCATGAGCCTGGTAAGAATAATATTTAGGTTCCACACTGGACAGGGGGGTAACCTAGGAGGAATGATTCTTTTTAGTCCTTCCATAAATGCTTTAATTGCAGGGACTCGAAATAGTGACAAGTGTTTTCTGTTTTGTAAGTACGCAGCAAGTGCTGCAAGATATAAATGTATATATGAGTATGCCAGATTACATCTTTGTAAATGCAGTAGATAGCAAATGATATTCTGGAAAGAAGCATCCAGTGGATCAATATGATTATTGGTGCAGTAAACGGCAAACCTTTTCCATTTTGCAGCATAACGAGTTCTAGTTGTAGGTCGTATGGCTTCTTTAATGATGTTCATACAGTCTGGTGGCAGGTCAAGTTAACCAAACTCTAAGACTTCAGGAGTCACATCGCTAGATTCAGCTCACTTAGATCTGGATGTCTGATCTCTCCATGCTTCTGCGTTAACTGGGATGGGGACAGGCACAGTCTTTGGTGCAGAACTAGAGAAAGTTCTAGCAGCGTTGTGAACCACGGTTGGCGTGCCCATGTGGGAGCTACTAAGATTAGTTTGAGAGACTGTTGACGGAGCTTGTGTACCACTAGTAAAATTAGTGGGAGTGGTGGAAAAGCGTATGCAAATCTGCCTGACCAGTTCTTCCATATCGCATTGCCCTTGGACAGTGGGTGTGGAAACGTGGCGGCAAAGGTTGAGCATTTTGCGTTGTCATGTGTGGCGAACAGATCTATGTCTGGTTGACCCCACTTGTGGAAAAATGGTACAAGAACTTGTGGATGTAGTTCCCATTCGTGAATCTGTTGTGTCTGTCGACTTAACAGATCTGCATTCGGATTGTGAACTCCTGGAAGGTGTTCGGCTAGTGGATATATTTTTTGTGGAATGGCCCATCTCCAAATGTTCTGTGCAAGCTGGGACCGTTGCAGAGAATGTGTGCCTCCTTGTTTTTGTATAAAGTACATGGCTGTAATGCTGTTCTTCCGGATCTAGACAGCTTTGTTCTGTACATGTACTTGGAAAGATTTTAGTGCTAGGAATATGGTCAGTAGCTCTAGGTGATTGATGTGTAGCACTCTTTGTTGAGTGGTTCATCTGCCCTGAGTTGTATGTCCGAGGAGATGGGCTCCCCATCCTGTGAGTGATGAGTCAGTTGTAAGTACTATCTGTGGAACAGGTTCGAGGAACAGCCGCCATTTGGACAAGTTTTTGTTGTTCCACCACTGCAGAGAGCAATGTGTGCGGATGTCCACCAACACCAGATCTGTAAGTTGTCCTTGAGCCTGATTCTACTGTTGTGCTAGACATTCCTATAATGGGCGAATTTGAAGTCTTGCATATGGTACAATAACAATGCAAGATGCCATCATGCCTATGAGTTGCATGAACACACTGGCTGGGAGAGTGTTGGTCTTGAAATGTTGTGACTAAGGCTTGAATGCTCGCTATCCTGGCTGGACTGGGATATGCTGGAGCTGTAGAGGTGTTTATTGTGGCCCCCAGATATTGGTGCATATGAGAGGGCTGGAGATTCGACTTGGTGTAGTTGATCATGAACCTCAAGTTGTGTAATGTCTGAATGGTTTGATGAGTGTGATGAACACACTGATTGATTGTCTTGGCTTTTATTAGCCAGTCATCTAGATATGGGATGACATGGATTTGTTGTCTTTTGAGATGTGTTGCTACTGCTGCAAGGCACTTTGTGAACACTCTGGGTGCTGTTGTGACTCCGAATGGAAGGACTTTGAACTGATAAGTGTTGTCCGTCTACCACAAACTTTAGATACCTTCTGTGAGAAGGATGTATGGGAATGTGGAAGTAGGCGTCCTTGAGAACTAGGGTGGCAAGGAAGTCGCCTTGTTGCAGCAGTGGGAGCACTTGTTGTAGAGTGATCATTTGAAAATGATCTGAGTGTATATATAGGTTGAGGGGCCTGAGATCGAGTATTGGTCTTAGAGTACCGTCTTGGGTATTAGAAAGTACAGCGAGTAAACCCCTGCTCCTTGATGTTGTAATAGAACAATATCTATTGCTTTCTTTTGAAGCAATGAGAGAACCTCTTGTTTTAGTAGCGTAAGATGTTCTGTGGACATGGGACACTACCTGGGTGGTATATGTGGAGGGGTAGCTGCAAGTTCTAGGCAGTAACCAAACAGGATAATTTGTCTCACCCACCTGTCTGTTGTGATGGAGTTCCAGACAGGTAGGAACTGTGTTAATCTCCCCCCCGACTGGAGTGGAATGTTGTGAGCGGAAGGAAGTGACTGTTTTGTGGTGGAAGAGGTCTGATTGTTGTTATTACCTCAACCTCTTGTTTTATTGTGGTTTCCTCTGTAGCCTCCCCTAAAATATCCACTATTGGGGGGTGTATGTGTAGTAGCTTTAAAGAAAGCAGAATTGTCTGCTCCAATCTGTTTGGAGGCTCTTCTGTAGAAGGAGCGACAAAAGGAGCCTCAGGTTTGTGGGGATTGTAAAGCTTTCATGGATTTGGCAGTCTCAGTGTCTTTCTTGATTTTTTCTAGTGCAGTGTGCGCAGCTGGGCAGAATAACTGTTGTTGGTTGAACGGCTGGTTAAGGATAGCGGTCTGGACCTCCTGCTTAAAACTTGAGATGTGGAGCCAGGCATGACGCCTAAGGAGCACACTGGTATTTATGGATCTAAAGGCAGTGTCTGCTGCATAAAGTGCAGATTTTATTATTGTATTTGAAATGAGTTTACACTCTTGAATGAGATCATTTGCTTGTGTTTTATATTGGTCAGGCAAATGTTGTAGTAGGGTTTCCAACTGGTCGTAGTGGGCCCTATCATATCTTGCGAGCAGTGCTTGGGTGTTGGCTATGAGCCAGTTATTAGCTGTTTGGGCAGCTATTCTTTTATCAGAAGTGTCTAACAACTGACTATCAGGGGGTAGGGGTTCTCCTGAGGTTTGGGAGTTAGCGCGCTTTCTAGCGTTAGGCACTACCAGCGAATCTGAAGACAGCTGTCCCTTAATGTAGGCAGGATCTGCGGGGGCAGGCCTATACTTTTTCTCTATTCTAGGGTTGAGAATCCTGGCACATACTGGATATTTAAACACTTCGGGGGCATGCTTAATGACTCCTTTAATCATTGGTATTATTTGCACTGACTTTTGAGACCGCTCAAAGGTATCTAAGAGAAAGTCCTCTTCTGCCTCATCTGAGTGCATTGTGACACCATGATAGATGGCAGCCCTATTAATTACCTGTCCAAAACCAATATTGTAGTCTGGAGAAGATGGTTTTGAGGGGTATGTGTGTGGACGTCTGGTATGTCATGTTGGATAGGGTACTCTCAATCAGGTGGGTCAGTTGGGTACATAAAAGGGTCATTCCCCTACCCCCATGTCGTCATCATGATGATGTGGAGGTGTGCGAGGTGGAGAAAAAGGAGGTGGGAAAGTGTGAATTGGAGGTGTACTAGGTTTAGGTAGAGGAAGTGGGTTAGAAGGAAGTATAGGAGATGAAGGGTGCATAGGCGATGTAGCAGAGGCCTTCTTCTTTACAGGTACTGGAGGAACAGGTGCTGTGTCTAACTTCTTCTCCCTATATGGTCCAGTAGTGACATATCCTGTCTCTGGATCAATATAAATCTTTTTCTGTTTTGGATCAACTGGATCCGGATGAAAAAGTTCCTCTTCTTCAGAAACTGCTCTTGGCGCGGGTTTTTTTCGGTTCCAAGTGGGGTTGGTGTTTGTCTTTGTCTTTAGCCTTAGGAGGCATGATAGAGTCCTTTGGCGTAGCTTTTGGCTCAGAAAATTTTGGTTTCGGAGCCAAAGTTGGTTTCTTCGGTACAGAAACGTTTGACGCTGGTTTGTCTACGGACTTTGGATTGTTCGGGCCCGGTTTGTCTTTCGAAGTGGATGGCTTCGGAACAGATTTCGGAGCCGGGACTTCTTTCGGTTTCAGTGCCGAAGGTGCTGGTGGGATCAGTACACGTGGTCTGCTTGGTCCCGAGCTACCGGAAGACTTTTCGATCTGCTTCGGAGACGGGCTCGAAGGCGGGGCTTCTGAAGTATCTTTTCGGTCGCGACTGGGCCCAGCAGGCAGAGTCGTGACCTTTGCCTTTGATTTTGGTGGTTGGGGTTGGGGCAGTAGTAATCACTCTTTGACCCAGAGTGATGGAGTCATTGGAGTCCTCTGCCTCTGACACGATTTCGAGATCTTCGGAATCTTCTTCTGGGACATCTGGGCCTTCGTCTAAGATGTCCACTGGTTTCGGAGCTGATTTCTGCATGATGTGTCTTCATGCCCTTCGATCTCGAATGGTCTTCGATCGAAAAGATGTGCAGTAAGGACAGCTGGACTCGTCGTGTTCAGGTGATAAGCACAAGTTACAGACCTTGTGATGATGACTGTGCAGAAATGTTGCTCCACACTGGGGGTATTTTAGATATGGCGTAATTTCCATGAGTTGTAGGCCTCACGGCGTGGATAGGTCCAATGGCCCGCGTCGACGACTGAAATCGAGCTGATAAAGTCGCGTAAAAGGTCAAGATGTTTGGAAGTTTTTCTGAAAAGTTCAAGGACGTTTTTTTGCGTCGTAATACTTAGAAAGTAGATTTCGAACCAGAGCTGAAAAGTTACATCCGAACCCAATGGCGGAAAAAAACTATCTAAGGATGGAGTTGATGCCCATGCGCACTATTGTCCAAGGGAGGTATCACCTATCTCGTGACTACAAAGACTTTTTCCAAGACAACAACAACAACCTGCAAGCATCCTAGCCCGACACCAGATGGCGATTTAATGCGAAGTGTGAGATATGCAGCTCATACGCCTCGAATACATAGATTAAGACGAAATAAATAAACAAAAATTCATCCTAAATAGTCATGCGGTTGACGCAGATCCAAACATGAAAACAGAAACCTGACACTCTAGGGACCTTACAAAATAAAATAGGACTCAATGAATCAACTTGAAAATATGAAGAAAACGTGTTTACAACATGCATAGGGTGATGAACCACTCATTCCCAACGTGAGGTCCATAAGGCAGCAAAAACAGGTCGTTTTTTTTTATTAAGATGAAGAAACTCCAGCCACAGCTCCGTAGTGCACAGTCCTGGTCAACTGCGTTCATAGTTTCCTCACTTTAAGCCTATGATTACAAATGGGAACATACAATGCAAGAGACAATAAGGTGAGCAATAGTAGCAAACCATACATTAGATACAAAGATGGAACCACCAGAGGATACAATACCACAAGTTAATAAGAATGCCTGCTTGAAGAACCTGAAGTTTGTGTCACTGTATTTCATGTACAATCTATGACACTGTATCGGGAAGAGGAAAAATATGATGGCTGATTACCAGATATGTATTAATCAGTTCTCGTTACACTGAAAGGATAATACTAAAAATATTGCAGCACTTTCAAAATATTTAAAATGCAATTTCATAACATAACAATGGTTAAAGCATTAAAAAAACTTACATTAGTAATTATTCTGTGTAATGAATTTACGAGCACATAATGGAATGTTGGTGGAGAGTTCTGCGCCAAACAGATCTACAAGAAAGAAAAAAGATATAAAGAAAACAGAGTAAATGCAGGATTCAGAAATTTAACATGATGAGAACAAATGAACGGATGTGCCAAAGGCGCAACAGAAGAACTGTAAAATATTCCAGCAAATGCGGGGTAATTGAATAAGATACAATGAACATAGCAAAACAATATAACGTATAAACATTCGGTAATAGATGCCCTTTTGACCCTAAATAAACTCCTCATGAGCTGTGATTCTTTCATTCATGTATCACCATTGGGAGGGGGTGGGGGTTTCATCCACCTCAGCTCCTTCCTGAAAAGTTTCGAGGTGATACGCTAAGTGGGGGGCCGAGAAAAGGGGAGTCGCCAGGAGGGTCCCGGGGAGGGTCCCAAAACGCATTTCCCCATAAATTATTGCATAGGAAATTTGAACATCAATACTGCAAAAAATGATGAACAGAATTATACAAATTTGGTAGAAAGTACAATCTTGGTCCAGAAAGTGAGCTTTTTGTGATTTGGTGTAAATCCTTTCAGTAGTTTTTGAGAAATTAAGGACCAAAACAGATATTTCATGCCGTGGAGACTCCACAGAGTCAACAGATCAAGATCAGCAGCAGCTCCTCCGCTAAGGCAGAGGAGCGTCGCCCCACTGCTTTTCAGCAGTGGGGATCGTGGGCTCTGCTCTTGAGTGGTTTGTTTCCTTTTTAGCCGACAGGACCTTTCAGGTTGCAGTTCCCCCTTTTGTTTCCAAGACACACACCCTCAAACACAGGGTACCGCAGGGCTCAGCTTTGAGCCCAACGCTGTTTAATGTATATGTGCAACCTGTGGTAGCAGTGGCAAAAAGTAGAGGGGTCACAGCAGTGTCTTACACGGACGACACACAGTTGGTAGTTGCTCTCTCCGAGGACTCAGGACAGGGCTGATGCAAGTTCAAGAGGGATCTGTTTATAGAAGAGTGGATGACTGCCAACTGTCTTCAGTTAAAATGCCAACAAGTCCGAGGTCCTGCTGGTCGGGAGAAACACTGAGTTGTGGAGTGAGCATTGGTGGCCTGCCAAACTGGGTGATGCACCCGCTCTCAAACCGGTGGTAAAAAATCTGGGTGTTTGGGTAGATGCCAACCCTAGCTTTCAGACTCAAACAAAGAAAGGAGCAAGAACCTGTTTTGGCATTTTACGGGGGCTCAAACGAGTGCTGAGGTTTTTCGACCCGGCCACGAGGCAGGTAAATGTCCAAGCATCTATTCTGTCTAGACTGGACTACGCCAATTCACTCAACTTGGGAGTCAATAAAGTGGAGATCACAAGACTGCAAAGGGTTCAGAACGCTGCCACCTTGTTAGGTCTTCCCAGGACATGCCCTACTTCCAATGCTATCCGTCGGCTACATTGGTTGCCTGTAGCAAAGCGCATCAAGTTCAAGACTCTGTGCATGTCTTTTAAAATCTTGAATTCTTCCTCCCCAGACATCTTGGCCAATCTGCTTACACCTTACATCCGCTACGGCCAACTTCAGTCTGGCGGCCCCACGGGAGAGGAGGGTGCGTGCTGGTGCACGTTCTTTTGGTGTGTTGGCGGCTGGACTCTGGAACGCGCTCCCCACCGTCATTCACAGCATGGAAAACTATATGGCATTCGGCAGGGCCATCAAAACGCATCTTTTTCCATCATAGACTGTTGTGTGTTGTTTTTCTGGTTTGCGTTTTTTTGTTTAGCGTTGGGGCGCCCCTTTGCTGGGGCAGCTGTGCGCTATATAAAATCGCATAACATAGTGTAAAAAAATACAAATAAAATGATAACTCGCTGTTATTATTTTATTTTGCTTTGCCAAAAACAGTTTTGGGGCTTGGCTGGCATCACAGCAAGCTGGGGGAGGACTGATACGTGCACTTAATTGCGCATGAGACGGCATGCAGTGATAAGGGATTTTTTCTTTCTTTTTTTTCACCCTCCACCCCTGTTTCGTACCAGCCTCTACTGATCAAGATAAAACCGGATTGGCTGCTACCACATTAGGAAAGATGTGGTGGCAGCCATTTTATAACTCAGGGACTCATTACCCTGTCCTTGAAAATAGTTAAATTAAATGTAGTTTACAGAATTAAATGTCCATGTGGAAAGCTATACATGAGCAAAACTGACAGGAAAATCAAAATCCGGATCTCGGAACATAAAAGTTGAATCCGAAACAAATCAACCACATCAAGTCTACCCACTCATTGGGTTGAAATGGACCACACTATACCGCAATTAAGATTCCAAGTACTAGAAGTCATCAATCAGATACCAGATCGAGACAACAGCAAATGGTTGTCACAAAGAGAAATCTGGTGGATCAAATTCATGGACACAATGCTACCAAAAGGCCTCAACGACAAACTGGATATGATTTGCTTTTTATAAATAGCACACACTTTCAGGAAATTGCAAACAACAATAAGCAGAACTTATCTGAGAACACACAGATATGCAAAGAATACATCCATAGCCGCATCGATGAACTATAAACTTTGAATTTCAATTTCAACTCCAACTAATCCAATTATTCCTAATTAACGATCTATATATTGTGTCAACATTTGATGTTAAACTCAAACACATGGTTTATTAACAGTTTTGTAACCAAATTTAATACCATGAGACCTTTTCCGTCAATATGTCAACTGATTTAAAACAATGCCAACAAACAGGGAATTATTTAGTAGATCTGGATGGCAACCATGAAACGTTTTGGGCTTATAGCCAACATTATTGTTGATATAGTACATTATTTTCAGCTACAAGTTTTATTGTCAACTATTTTTGGGTTCACATCGGGTGTATTCAATCTTCAGACTCATCTTTTCCCTAATTTTGGTATCACGGACCAGATATTTGTGTTACATTCACATTCAGATTGATCCAGAGTGCTTTCACTGGTTTATCTATTCCCAGGCTTAAGATGTCTGCCGCCTTTAGCCTCATTACTCATACTCAAAATAGGAGATTTGCGGCTCTCGCAGGTTTCTAGCAATCAGTTTCACTGTTTGCCTATTTTCGTTTATGCACAAACTTCAGGTAACGAGTTTACCAACGGGAAAGTATTGGAACTTCAACGCCATAGAGGTCTCGAGATCTTGCAACCTTAATAATTTTTATATTTTGTTTACTACAGATATTCAGGTAACGGCAACGCCAATAACGCAACCTTTAAATAATTTTATTTGAGAGTACCGGTATTTTTCTATAATAAGCATTATCAGTTCCGCAACATAGAAGCATTTGACAATTATAAGATGGCCGCTGTTGTCTTTTCGTGTGTAAACAGAGTCCGTTGTTGATGTTTTTTCAACAACACGGAAGTATAAACACACCACCGCAAGCTTATCTTTTGGCGTCCGAGGGCGTGTGGAGACATTAGATAGGAGCTCATCTACTTTCGTCAAGGTAAATACTTTTGGCTTTAGCACTTCAGTTGACTTAGCCTCATGATTTATCAACATAGGTATTCAAGAGTTTTACTTTTCTAACAGGAGTTTTACGTGTTGGAATTTGGAGAGCGTTTAAGGACGGCGCATCCAGCATCTTTCACACAGGTACTTCTTTGTATTGCCCGAGATGCACTAGGAAAACCAGCGTTTGAGCATTCACTTTCATTAGCATATTTATTTCGAATCTCTTTTTAGATCGTTGTTTGATTGGCATTACATCTTAATTGGAGTATCTAGCAAATCGAATTTGAGGTATGTTTCATCATACGCTATCATTGGTGCGACAGTGTGTGTGTTCGTTAATCTATTATTCAGCATATAACGGTCATTTCAGTTACTATGTTCATGGTCATTATCCTATATAGATAGGCTTCTGTATTTTTCCTAATAATAGTGCGGCTCATAATGTATTTATTTCAGTTCAGCATTAGAATTACCTTAATTTTACAGAGATTGCTTCGCATATTTATTTACAGCTTCCCTTTTACCCACCATTGGGTGCACTTCACGGACGTAGTTCAAACCAACACTAGGATACTATACATTTTGTTGGTAAGCTTATTTTCTCAGCATCTTATCAATTGGATTTTTTCAGGCAGGCTTTATTTCTCTGGTTAAAGGGCCTTTTGACTGTTCACTCTCATATTTTATATTCAAATTGATATGTCACACACTGATATTGTCTGATTGACGTGTAACAAGCTATTCTTTTTACTACTGTTATGTTAGATATATTCAGACAATTAACTGAACCACTTTGTTTGATAATGGAATATGGATATACTGTTTTATATTGTTACAGTTCCCCTGAAGAAGAGATCCGTTGATCTCTAAATGCATTGGGATTCTCAACAAAATATTGTAAATCAGAAATTTTTGTAATTACATTTTGTCATCTTTATGTTATGAATGTGTTATTATATCATGTTTTGAGAATGAATAAGCATGAGGTATATATGCAAAGATAAACATGCAAATAAATACAGAGACAAAGAACTTGGATAAAAACAAAACATCGTGGTGTAAATAATTACCAAATAATTTCAAAATAGCTAGATAAGAATCTTAAAAAGAGAGCAAACCTTACGGTTAGCGACAGCTGTGCAGGTTGGGTTAAGGGTTCTAATTGACTTGTATATACATTCTTTATTCTACAGGAGAATAGCTCACTCCTCCCCACCTTGCACGCCCCGTTTTAAACTAGATTTAAATAGGGAATACTGCAAACTAAGTCTAATAAACTTTGAGTGCGCAGTGCATCCCCCCACATTTATCGTTCCTGACCAAATGTCACTCTTCCTGTGGCCTTTCTGTTGAAACCACCTCTTTTAAAGGAAACTCTCTGCTGTAGGGCTCCCATCGCCCTCGCAGTCTCGTTGTCCTTTTTAATCTGTTGAAGGGATACATCCAAATCTTTTCCAAAAAGTGCTTCCCAAGTGAATGGTCTATGATGATGGATGTTTGAACCTCCTGGTTGAAACCAGATATTCTGAGCCAGGCATGTCTTCTGAGGATGGTGCCTGTGCACAGTTGCCTACTGGCAGTGTCTACTACACGAAGAGCTGACTTAAGGCATGTATTTGACATGTTTTTGCCTTCCTGGACAATAGACTTTGCTCTTTTCTTGTCCTCTTCAGGGAGTTTGTTAAGAAGCTCCTTTATGTCGTCCCACTGTTGGTGGCCGTGCCTGTTTAGTAGGGCATTGGAATTTGCGATGTGCCACTGTGTTGCAGCTTCCTTTTCCATTCTTCTCCCCACCATGTCAGTTCTCTTACTCTCCTCTGTTGGAGGGCCGGTATTGGAGACAGCACTAGCTCTCCTTTTAGCGGTGATGACAATAATTGAATCAGGCACTGTGTTTCCCTGAATATATTTAGGGTCTTTTTAGGTGGCCTTGTATTTCTTCTTTTCTCTGGGTGTTACACCCTTGCTTGAAGCTGGTTCCTTGAAGGCTTATTTGCCTTGAATGTTAGGAAGCATTGGTAGGTACTGAGTCCCCTTGATGGCAGGGGCTAGCGTTTTCAGGAGGAAACAGCGTCTCCTTTTTCTTCCTCGAGGGCGACTCTAAAATGGTCTGCTGCCCTTTTGATTAAGCCATTGTAGAAAGCTATGTCGTCTTGTTGTGATGCTTTTGAAGGATAACTGCATACCTCCTCCTCTGGGATTTAGTTGTTGAGATCGTTGCAGGAATCCCCGACATTTTCAGAGATTTCCTCCTCATCAGGTAAGTCCCTGTATTCCTCAGGATCGTCGTCATGTGGTTCTGGGGTTGGGGGTGATTCGAAGATACCTTCTCCCTTGGCATCTTCCGCGTCAACGTTTTCTGTTTCAGAGACCGTGGTTTTGGGGAGTCGAAAATCCTTCAGGGACGCGTCAAACTCCTTTTTCTTTTGGAGGAGCATTGCCATATCGTCCCCTCTTTTCGACTTGGCGAGCCCTCTTGGCGACGCAGGCCAGAGATGTTCTACTCTTTCTAGCGCCTACATCCGATTTTTATGGCGTAGTGCTTTTCTTTGCGGGTTCGTGTTAGACCCGTGGCTTCTGCAATTTTTCTCCTCGGTAACCTTTGGTTGGGTTCTTTTAATCGCGGCAGAACCCAGATCACCTTTTTGCTCGGCATCGGAACTGCCTTAGATTGTGCCATATGTTCGTGGCCCTTTGTTTCCGACAGCTGTATATGGTGTTTTATGTTATCTGTCTTTTTCATTGGTTCGCTCGCCTTCTTCTGGCAGCGGATTTTTTCAGGGTCCCCTTCTAGAATGTCAACGTCCGATCCGTAGTGCATCGATTGTGCTAGTACTCTACGTTCTTCCTCGTCTGTGGAAAAACTCAGGTCTCTGAGGGATGTTTTCTTTGCGGTCTGCGACATCGTGGCGTAGTGGGACTCTCTTAGTTTTCGGCAGGTTCTGAGTGTTTTCGACAGGAACCCCACGCAGGCCTCACAGCCCTTGTCCTGATGGTCTTTGGGCAGGCAGAGGTTGCAGACGTCGTGTGGGTCGCTTTGAGCGTACTTGTGGGGCACTTGGGACAAAACTTGAAGGGGGAATCAATCAATCATTTGTAGAGCACAATTCTGACCCGCAAGGGTCTCAAGGCGCTAAGTGGGGGGGAAGAGAACTGCTACTGCTCGAACAGTCAGGTTTTGAGAAGTCTCTTGAAGTTCAGCAGGTCCTGGATCTGTCTCAGATGGGTAGGGAGGGTGTTCCATGTCTTGGCGGCGAGGTGGGAGAAATAAATGCCGCTGGTGGTAGTTCAGTTGATGTGTGGGACGGTGGCGAGGGAGAGGTCAGCACCCGAAGCTGGCAGTTGGGGGGAGTAGAAGGGGAGTCCTTTGTTGAGGTATGTTAGTCCGGAGGGGTAGAGTGCTTTGTGAGCGTGGGTAAGGAATTTGAAGGTGATCCTCTTGTTGACTGGGAGTTAGTGCAGGTCTCTCAGGTGGGCAGTGATGTGGCTGTGGCGGGGGATGTTGAGGACGAGGAGTGCGGAGGCGTTCTGGATACGTTGAAGTCTTTTGTGGAGTTTGGCTGCGGTTCCCGCGTAGAGGGCTTTACCCTAGTATAGCCTGCTGGTGACTAGGTTCTGGGTGACCATCTTTCTGGTTTCGGTGGGGATCCATCTGTAGATCTTGCGAAGCATGCGGAGGGTGTTGAAGCAGGAGGGGGATACGGTGTATAATGCTGGGACATTGACAGTGATGCGTCCAGGATGAACCCCAAGTTGCGTGCGTGGTCAGTGGGTGTTGGTGCAGCTCTTAGCGATGTCGGCCACCCGGAGTTGTCCCAGGCAGAAGGAGTGGAGCAGAGGATGAGGACCTCCGTCTTGTCCGAGGTCAGCTTCAGGCGGCTGTTCTTCAATTCGGAGACGGCCTTCATTCCTTTGTGGAAGTTAGTCTTGGTGGTGGTGAGGGAGGGGATCAGCTGGGTGTCGTCGGCGTACGAGACGATGTTGAGGGCGTGCAATCGGACGATGTTGGCGAGCGGTGTCATGTAGACAATGAATTGATCCTTGTGTTACGCCGTAGGTGATCTTGATGACTTTGGATCGGAATGAAGGGAGGCGGACTCTCTGGGTTCTGTCGGTGAGGAAGGAGGTGATCCAGTCAAGGGCATTGTCGCGGATCCCTGCAGTGTGTAGGCGTGTGCATAGGGTGTGGTGGCACACTGTGTCGAAGGCGGCCAAGAGGTCTAAGAGAATGAGGGCCGCAGTTTCGCCGTTGTCCAGCAGGGTCCCGATGTCAGTGGCGGCAATGAGAGCTGTTTCTGTGCTGCGTTTGCTGTGGAATCCGGACTGGGAATGAGTCCAGGGTGTTGTTCCCTTCGAGGAAGTGGGTCAGTTGTCTGTTGACAATCTTCTCTATGACTTTTGCCAGGAACTGGAGCAGGGAGATCGGCCGGATGTTTTTGAGGTCCGTTGGGTCAGCCTTCGGTTTCTTTTGTAGGGCGTTGATCTCGGCGAGTTTCCAGCTCTCCGGGAAAGTGGCGGCCTCGAAGGAGCAGTTGATGATCTTCCGGAGTTGGGGTGTGATGATGGAGCTCGCATTGTTGAAGATGTGGTTGGGGCAGGGGTAAGCCGGAGTGGATGGTGTTCATGGTTTTGATGGTCTTGTCGCCATTGACATGGTTCCAGGAGATCAGGAGGTCGGTGTGGCTGGGCGGCGGCAAGTCTGAGGTGTTGGCAGCTGTCGGAGGAGTGGGGGGGTCAGTGTTGAAGCTGTCGTGGATGTCTATGATCTTGCAGTGGAATAATGTAGCTAGCGAGTCGCAGAGGTCTGTGGCGGCGGGACGTGAGCTGGAGCTGGGGTTGGCGAGTTCCTTCACGATGGTGAAGAGCTCTTTGCTGTTGTGTGAGTTGTCGATGCGTTCCTTGAAGGAGGTCCTTTTGGCGGTTTGACTAAGTTGGTGGTGTCTGAAGCTGGCGTTCTTGAGGGCTGTGTGGCTGTCCAGTGTCTGTTTGTGGCGCCACTTTTTCTTAAGACTCCGGCAGGTCTGCTTGGATGTCGGTGGTGAACCAGATAGCCCTTCTGTCGGTGTGTCTGTTGGAGGGTTTCTTGGGGCGGGGGTGTTGGCGCAGTCGTCGATCCATTGCCTGAGGTTTCATGCGGCTGTGTCGGTGTGGTCGGATGGGGGTTCGAGGCCGAGGGTGGTCAGTAGCTGGTCTTCGGTGACCTTGTTCCAGCTGCGGTGGGGGATTTGTTGCAGGTGATTGTGTGCAGTGTTTTTCTTGAAGGAGAAGTGAACGCAGCGGTGGTCGGTCCAGTGGAATTCGGTGGTGTGGCTAAAGGTGACGTGATTGCTGGAAGTAAAGATGGGGTCGAGCGTGTGTCCGACTGAGTGGGTGAGTATTGTGACTAGTTGTTTGAGTCCGAGGTTGTCGAGCAGGGTGGTGGAGTTGCTGCTGCTTACGTTCTTGAGGTGGAAGTTCAGGTCTCTAAGGAGGATGTAGTCTGTGTAGGCAAATGTGTGCATGCTGACGACATCTGTGATTGAGTTGTTGAACTGTGGTCGGAATCCGGGGGCCTAGTAGACGAGGGTTCCTCTAAGGGTGGCATTGGGACCGAAGTGGATTTGGAAGTGCAGGTGTTAAATGGTTGCCTGGAAGCAGGTGGTTGATCGGCCAGTGTTGAGTGCTTGGAGGAGGTTGGCGTCGTAGCGGCGTCTGGTGTCGAGGTGCTCGCGGGGGCAGGGGGTCTGGTGTTGGGCACAGTCGTGGACTGGCGCAGACGGCTTGCCTTGGGCGCGCCTTTGGCATGGCCGCGCAGTGGCAGTCATTAAGAACGGGAGGTGGGAGGGAGGAGCAGCTGGGAGGAGGGTGGGAGGGCGAATGGGCAAGTGAGGAGGGCGGGCCGCAGGGGGTGCAGCGGCGGGAAAAAACAACCCGAGAGCTATGGGGGAAGGAACCAGAGAGCTACGGGGGAGGTGGGTAGGACGCCAAGAAAATACAGGAAAAGTCCCACAGGAGGCAGACAATAGCCCAGAAGTGTGGGTAAAACAGCGATTACCGAAAAGAGCGGGCACAGGAGGCTCAAACTTGCACTCATGGCAGCAGCAGCGGGAGGAAGAACACGGGCACAAGAGGTGGTGCTAGCTGTGCGGCGTGGGGAGCAACCTGCCAGAAACACAGGGTCAAAGGGGTATTTTCCATGTACCCTACCCTGGCATTTGTGGACCGACGAGGTCCTTTGTGGTGTCGTAGTCGGAGCTCTAATCTTGTCCCCGGTTACGTCGCCTATGAACAATGAGATGTGCTGTAATCATTTTTCGATTTTCTTGATGTTTTGGGGGGAAAATCTGAAAAATCTTTGGAGCTTCCGGTCTTTCTTCCAGACCCAACAGTGGAAAAAAGAATCTGAAGATGACCACCACGCACTTCGACCTCCAGGATCGCAAAGGGGATGTACCCGGCACCAAATGGTGGGCGAGGGCAACCAAAACAAACAAAACAAAAAAACAGACAATTCCGGAACCAACCACTAGATGGCGGAATAATGCACAGCAAGCGAATCCAGAAAAGGATGCATGCTGCCAAACTATAACTTGTGCTCTAAAACTCTAAGTCGAGCACTTGCCAGATATCGCTGATAGCATCACTGCAACATCGGAGAAGACACCATTGATGACAACACTGTGCATGGCAGGTGCGCGAGTTATAGTTACTTGATATAACTATAACTAGTGAATCTCAGGGTTAGTTTAAAATAATACACGTTTTAACTGCAACGTCCATTTAACTGTTTTTTATAAAAAAAAATAAAAATTTATATATAAATACATACATATATCACATACACATAGGTTTATTTCGGGGTAGTATCTCAAAGCATAATAAAAATTCATAAATCAATTATACAAAATATCCAACATACCAGCCAGTTTACATGGAGTGCAAATTGTCAGTTTAAAAAGTAGTCCCAATCGTTTCAAATAAATACATAAGGAGAATAAATATTTACCTAGGCCAGACACAATTGTTGTCCTTGTGTCAGACCAGGGCATTTGTAAAGCTAGCTCATAGTGTCTAAACCCCAGATTATGACATAGGGGACATACCCTTTGCATTCTTACTGTTGAGAAAATAGAACAAAAGAATTAGACCCGTTCAATGTTTTCCTTTACTTTACCGCATGCCACGTAATATCTGTTGCTAGCCATTCCATTCTTCCAGCAGCAGGCACAGCCATTAAGGAGTAGTGATCCAAATCTAAACTTAACGTCTAACGTTTTAGCCGTGGAGAGCTATTCTGTCTAAGTAAGTTTCAAAGGATTGGGCTGCTTTGAGATCTAAAAATGTATCCGAAAGATAACCAACGTTTGTGTTAATTTGCCATTTTTCCACAACAGACAGTAAGCACCTAGATTAACATTTGCATCCGGGTTAGTATAACTGGAGTCAGACCACACTTTTCAGTTCTAAAACACAAACTTGATATGGCGTAGCCAATGCAGTTTACAACCCCTATCTAGACTTAAGATATCCTCAGACTGTCCCTTTAAGATTCTAACTCTGCTGTTGTCCACTACCTGTCCCAGTAAAGTATTGGTTTAAGAGCTGCCACAATGCTTGTTCTTTAGAGTGAGGCTTTAAAATAAAGTGGAAGGACAAGAGTGCTATGTGGTTAATTAAGTAGGGATCTGACAAAATTATTTCATTAATACTGGCCCATAGAGGGTTGCTGGTTAAGCTGTTGCTCTATAAACCTTGAAAGCTGGAGACAGTGAACTAAATGTTGTATATCTATTACATTTCATGATGGCAGAGGCTCTATTAAGCATTGTTGCCCTGATTTTCTCAATATGGGGAGACACTGTCGACCCCAATACCCAAATACTTAAAATGGAAGACTTCAAGTTATTACAAAATGACTTATGGGGTCTAAATCCCATTAACCTTCTTTGTTGGATGTTGATCTACAAGCCCCTTAAATCAGAGAAGACTTTTAACCTACTGAACAGATTTTGCAGCCTCACTGGGGTTCGTCAAATAAGCAACGCGATGTCCGTCAAAAGTAGGCCTGCAATAAGTATTGCCGTTGAGTTTGGGGGTTTGTGAATGTAGTCGGATAGATGATTAAACTTGGTCAAAGACCAGAACAGAAATCCATTGCAAACCTGTAAGACTGCAATAGGTTCCAGTCTTTCTTCTTTCACACAGTCAGGGATATCTTAACTGACATACACAACACACCTACCAACCAGAACCCCCCGGTGGAAGAACCAGCGCCTTGTGCCCACAGCCAGTCCATCTCCGAGGTTAGACCGAGACTTTGTCCCACTTGACGGATCGTATCAAGTCAGGATCGCCAGCAGACCCCTGCCCACCAAGGGTGTTCAGAATTGTCCTAACCTGGGGTAGAGAGGGAGGTCCATGACCTGATCTATCAATCATTGGAGACAGGTAGGGTTCCCACTAACTTCAAGGAAGCCAGGGTCACCCCCCTGCTGAAAAAGCAAGGGGCAGATCCAGCCAGTCTTAAGATCTATAGGCCCATTTCCCAGCTTCCACTTTTGGCAAAAGTAGTGGAACAGCATGTCCTCAAAACCATATCACTTTCCATTGAGGAACAAATGCTACTCCTGGTGCGGCACAGAACCGGTGATGCGGTCGGTGCTGGACGAGCTCAGACTCACGGCCGACAGCAGAAAGCTGTGTGCCCTATTTTTATTTTATTTATTTTATGCATTTGTATGGCGCTCAGCTACCCAACAAGGGTTTCCCGGCGCCTTTGACATTAAGTTGGTCAAAGGAAAATGCTGAGTAGGTAATTTAGCACAGTTGTTTCTGAAACAGCCAGGTTTTTACATATTTTCGGAATTTGGTGTAGCTGTCCTCCTTCCGGATACGAAGGGGAAGTGAATTCCATAAAATTGGTCCTCTGACAGAAAAGGAGTTCCCTCTAGTTCTTTGTAATTTGAATATGGGGACAGCGAAGTTCGAGGCCGTTTGGGAGCGAAGGCTTCTTGTTGGCAGGTAGGGGAAGGCTAAGGTTTGTAGATAGGAGGGAGCCGTTTTGTTTTTAATCTTGAACATGTAGCTCAGGGTTTTGAAGCGGATCAGATGTTCAAACCTGAGCCATTGTAATTCGTTCAGGTGTTTTGATACTCTTTCGGACTTTTGAATCCTACACAAGAGTCTTGCAGCAGAGTTTTTAATCATTTGGAGTCGCTTGATAACTGCTAAGTTGGAGCCAAGATGGAGAACATTTCCGTAGTCAATACGCAATGTTACTAGTGCGTTGACTACTGTTTTTTGCGTGTCAGGGGGCAGCATCCAAATGATTTATTTCAACCATTTTATTATGGTGAAACAAAGTCCAGCAACTTTATTTGCCTGCTGTTTCATAGATAGGGTATTATCTAAAATAACCCCTAGGTTTCTCACCTGAGTAGCTGGTGGGGGAAAAGTTACCCAGCTCAGGCAGCCAGTGGGAGGGGTTCCAGAGTTCCTTGTTTCTTCCCAGTAGGAGAACCTCAGTTTTATCCCCATTTAGCTTCAACTGGTTGGTGGTCATCCAGTTGAAAATCTCTTGGAGTCCGTTTTTAAGTAGGGAGGGGGCTAGCGGGTTTGACTCGGAGAGGGAGAAAATAATTTGGGAGTCGTCAGCGTAGGTCATTAAGGTCAGGCCTGCGCTGTCGGCCAGGTCTTCCAATGGTCCGAGGTACAAGTTGAAAAACAGCAGGCTCAGAATGGAACCTTGTGGTACTCCATGTGGAGCGGGGAAGATGTCTGAGCTTGCGATACTGGATTTAATCTGGAAGGTTCTTTCGGAAAGAAAGGACTTGATCCACTGTAAGGCGTCGTTGCGAATGCCATTTTTCTCTAGGGTAGCCACAAGAGTTTTGTGTGATATGGTGTCAACCGCCGCACTCAGATCTAAAAGAATGAGTGCGACCGTTTGACCCTTGTCCAGGAGTTGTCGAATTTTTTCTGTCACACCCAATAGGGCAGTTTCCGTGGAATAACCTGCTCTAAAGCCTGACTGAGGGGTGAAGGAGATTGTTGTCCTCTGAGAAAGAGGTAAGGGCGGAGTGTATATGCCTTTCCATGAGTTTGGAAAAGGCAGGCAGCAGAGATATAGGTCGGTAATTAGAGAGAACTGTGGGGTCGGATGACGGTTTCTTCAGTAGTGGAGTCACCACTGCATGCTTCCAGCTTGATGGGACGGTGGAGGCTTGGAGGGAAGCATTGAGCATGTCTGTTATGACAGTCAGGGGGGTAGGGTCGAGCTGTTTTAGAATACTCACAGGGAGAGGGTCGCAGGGGGAACCTGATGAGATGGACTTTAGGGAGATTTGTAGGGAGTCCATAGTTACCAGGGGCCAGTTTTCCAGGGTGTTTACTTTGTCTGAAGACATGGGAAAGTCATGGTGTAAGCAGTTGCTAAGGGGCCTGGTCGTGATGTTGATTATATTCTCAATTTTATGATTAAAAAATGTCGCAAGGTCCTGACATTGTTTTTTGGTTAGGGGGTGGGCGGCAGCAGTTGTTTGGGCCCCAGCTAGATCCTTTACTGTATTGAATAGAGTCTTTGCTTTGTTTGTGGCATTGTTGATGGAATTTGCTACGTATAGGGCCCGTGCTTTGATGCAAGAGGAATGATATGCGTTTCTCGCCTTATTGTACGAGATCTTTTTTTCAGGGTTGTAATCTTTGCACCAGTTTCTTTCTAGTGCTTTACACTTAGATTTTTCTACTTTGAGAAGTTCATTAAACCAGGGAGCTGGAGGGTGGTGGAAATTTTTATTTGCCTTTGGTAAGGGGGGGCATTGATTGACTGCGGATACCAGCCACTGGTTTGTGGCTACAGCGAGACTTTCCATGTTTTGATCCTGGGGGGGAGTACTAATTGTTAGCACTTGGTTCAGTTTCTTGATGTCGAGTAGTTTCCAGTTTCTCATGGGGTTTGAAGACCGTGTAGTATTATTAGGGGAGGGAGTACTGGCTAGGCTAAAGCTGATAAGGTGATGATTTGACCAGCATATAGGACTGGTTAGAGTCCATTTTAATTCTGGGAGATTTGAGATTATGGGGTCAAGTAAATGTCCTGCCTTGTGCGTGGGACCGGAGTTGAGAAGTGATAGATTTAAGGTCATTAGATCATCTATTAAACTGCAACAGGCCAGGTTGGTAGGGTCCTCAAGATGCAAATTTAGGTCCCCTAGGAGTGTAAAATTTTTGTAGTCTAATAGAAATGGCGAGATATAGTTTGCTAGGCTGGCTGTCCAGGTAGTAGCGTTCCCACGGGGTCTATATATTAAGAGGCCGGAGAGCGTAAAATTTGGGTTCAGAGTAATTTGAAAAGAGGCAGCTTCACAGTCTGGTATGTTCACGGAGAGCATGTTGCAAATAAAATCTTTGCAATATATGATCGCAATACCCCCGCCCACTTGGCCTTGTCGGTCTTTTCTTGCTATGGCATAGTTGGCTGGGAGAGCTGTTGCTACATCCGGACCGGAGATGTCATGTAGCCAAGTTTCTGTGAGGAAAAGGGCACTAGGTGCTTCTTCTACTAGAAGGGTGAAGATATCTAGTTCTTCTAAACCTTACAGCGGCCATCGACGCGGGCAATCAGGACCAACTACTGTCCCGGATCTCCGAGTTGGGTGAATGGATTGCTTCCTTCCTGACAGATCAGACACACAGGATACAACTGGAACAACGTGTGGCCAGTATCTAGGCACTAACCTGCGGAGTCCCCAAGGGTTCGGCGCTGTCCCGCTTACTCTTTGACATCTATCTTTAGTCACTTGTGGCCACTCTGGCTCGTATGGACTGCTAGGTGTTCAACTACGCAGACGACACACAACTAATACTCCAGAATGACAACTCCTCCCATGTCCACGCGCGTCTGCAAAATATACACACCTTGGACTGACCTCTTTTGGCAACAGGAGCTGGGTACCAACGCTACGCCAGTCCCTGTCGTAAAGAGCCTAGGCATCAAAATAGATGCCAAGCTCACCATGTCGAACCAAGTGCCCACCGCAGTCGGGGCCTGAGTGGGCTTATTGAAACAACTGCGGAAACTGGCACCCCTCATTTGCCACGCTGCATATGGTCAGTGTCAGCAATGGTTCTGTTGCGCCTGGACTATGCAATGCCCTGTGTCTTGGACTTCCTGAGAAGCTGCTAAGTAAACTACAAGTGGCCATGAACGATGCAGCTAGACTGATCTTCAAACTCCCAAGACGTGCATATGCAACACCTTTACTTCAGCAGTTGCACTGGCTCGCCATTAAACTGAGAGCCAGGCTCAAGGGCGTCTGCATCGCCCACAAAGCCCTCCACGGTCTGGCCCCAGCATACATTAAGGAGCTCCTAGGGAGCTGTATGCCGGGACGTACACTCCAATCGTCCGAGGCAGGCCTACTGGCCTGTCCACGGTTCAAAACAACCTCAAAAGGTCGCAGAACCTGCTCTGGACTGACCCCTCAACTTTTGGAGTAAGCAACCTGAGAGCCTACGTAAGGAACCCGCCTTCTCCCTTCTGCTTCAGGAAATAACTCAAGACTTGGGTGGCTTGGGTACATCATAGGCTCTGACCTAGAGTATGTACAATCTACTGTTGGCGGTGTTTAGCTACTCTCTCGCAGCACTAAGAGACCAGTCAGTGACTATGCGCACTATAAACCCCAGTTAAAAATAACAATAAATGAGTCCTTAATATATAATGAAAAGAATATAGGGCCGAGAAAGCATCCTTGACGTATGCATTTTATGATGGAAATGGGTTAACTAGTCCTGCTTGACCTCGCACTTGGGCACATTTATACTTGTAAAGCCTTACTGTAATGTGCAGCAACCTATTAAGAACACCCCTTGACTTGAGGGAGTCCTAAAGATTTTCTACACAGGCAAGATCAAAAGCAGCCCTCAAGTCTATGAAAGCCACGTAAAGATGTTAATTTTTTAACATATCTTTCCACAAGATATAGGCTAGTCTGGAGACTTGATCTGTTGTACTAGCAATAGCTCTAATGCCAGCCTGGAAAGGCAATAAGGGCTTAGACTTACTCATGCATAGCTGGTGCTTCCCCAAAACCTGCTTGCAAAGCACCTTATGCCGGTTAGCCAGCAAACTGATAGGCCTATTATTACTGGCGTTGCTTCTGTCACCTTTGTTTTTGTTATTTTTATAAATGTGAATAATTCTGACTCTCTCCAGAAGTCTGGTATGGGTGCACCCGCCTTTATAGCATTTGATGGTAAAATAAAGTACAGTGCCAATTCTCCTACCTCCAAGAAAAAGATCCCTGGGAACTTTATCAGAGGTAGGGGGCCTTGGCCGCTTAAAGTGACTCTATAGCTTTAAAGTGTCAGAAATGGAAAATATTTAGTTTTTCCCCACGTGTAGGAAAAGGCGCTCAGTTGAGTTTGGTTATAACAAGGGGCCACATCTTTCCCTAGACTGTGCACGGAGTACAAATTAGCAAAAGTGAGGAACCTAAACTTGAGGGTAAAAGAAATAATGTCCCTTCTATGAGAGGCCTCTAAGAGATCATGCCAATTAGTGCAACTCCTTTTGATTGAACTAGGAAGCAAGGTATGTTTATATAGACCTCTTGCATGAGAGGCCTCTAAGAAATCATGCCAATTAGAGTAACGCAATTTGATTTTACGAGAAACGAAGGTATGCTTCTATTCACCTGTTGAAGCACGAATAGCTAATGGAGCATGAGTTCTTTATGGTTGAAACCAGCTGCGATTTGGCCTTCAGACAGTCCCTTGTATACAAGGGTTTTGTCCTGGTTTTTACTGATTGACAAGCTCTGGGCACCTCTACAAAAAGTTCCTTCAATGACAAAGTGATGACTAAGAATGTTTTTAAAAGGGACATTATTAAGGGGACTAGACTCATAGGGAGACAGGGTGGTACTGAAAAGGTTGTAAAATGTTTTTGAGAGTGATGAGATTGGCTTTTACTTTGGGCCTCTTAATAGACCTCTTGGTGTTCCCAATTATCGGCTCTATAAAGGATAGCTCAAGCTGTATCTACAAGTGTTTTTGCATATTCATGCTACATTCCACGATAAGAGTTGTATTGGTATTTTGTTTGGGACAATCAGGGGCATAACATTTCCTGGAGCGTTAGCCACCTCTCTCCGCAGCAACAATGCTAGCTTAAGTTGTGTGGATCCCAATGTTTAGATCTTAACAGACAACAATAAAACATGGTGATTGATTTTGCGAAGCCATATCTTCTGGAACGCTTTTGGGCACCTCCTTCAGCAAAACTGGAATCTTATCAAGTAAATTACCATTAATTAAAGCTTCAGCAGTTGGACTAAATCTCCCACAAGTGTTCCAATGTGGGCCTTCAAGGGTATCTGGAAGATGAGTGGGAATCAGTGCAGGGAAGCGGGGGTATCATTTGAACTGATTGTTGGAGGAATAGTACAGGCATACAGGGACAATAGGCCCTCAATGTATTAAGAGTTGGAATAAAAACAGCTTAATTTTATCAAAAGGAGACAAATGATGGAAAAACAATATCACTGATTCCTAAACCAATATATTAACTTATTAATAAAATAGTCCAACTACTCCTGGCTTTCCACCCTTAATTTCAATAGGTTTATCATGATATCTGATCTCCGAGCACTCTCTCATTTCAAAATTCTCCATTATATAAGCAATATTTATAATAATCTTGTGAATTCCTTGTGTATGCTGTATTGTTTTACCCAGATTCCTCCACCAATATGCCCTACACAGCATATGCTGAGTACAAATATGTGATCCATATTTAGAGTACCCCTCTCAGATAGCACGTATGTTACTCATGTTGATACAGGAATCACTGAATGATCCATCCGCCCTCCTAGTGCACGTTACACTGTCCTGCCTTTCTCCCCAGAAATTCTGGGAGACACCGTTTTGCTACTATAGGACATCTGGAGGCGCCTTCGCCTAGATACCAGGGTATATTACTTCTACTTCTAGTTCCGAGGGCACAAATGTTGAAAAAAATATATATATATCCATATTGTAGGAAGCTGGCTCTGTATAAACAATACCACAGTAAGGTACAGTGTACACAGAGACCAGTGGAACCCCAAAGGTAGGCAGAGGTAAAAGTAGATCGCACCTTACTCTCGAATTGTGGTTGTTTGGGCGAGCAGTAAGGCTTTTCATAGGGTAGTGTTACGCATTTGTTTTACAAACTCAGGCAGGAAATGAGGTCACACACTCAAATACTGAACTCAGACCAATTTGTTTGTAACACAAACATTATTTAGTTATTTTATTTCTAGAACCAAGCCAGGCCTGGTGCAGGTAAGTGAAATAATACTTTGCAAGCTTTATGCAGTGATGTACAGTTGAATATAGGTTCAAATGCATTAAGTTGATTTGCAGGTAAGTAAACAGTTCAAAATTACTTTTGAGTTACAGATTACTGTTCATGTTACTTCTTGGATTACTTTTTAAGTTTCTTTTACTAAGTATTCAGTTTTTCTACATATGGAGTTTTCAATGTTTCATGCTAACCAAATCCACACAAAGAATTTTCAAGGAAAAGCAGTCAATGCAATCCTAGGGAGGAAATGAATTTGGCACGGAAGTACTCTCAAAGCACCCTCAGTGGCACTAGGACGGCAAGGTGCACAGTACTGAGGTCCACCGTTATCCAATGGGGGATAGAGGGCCTCCGGTTGGTGTCTGCTCACGAGCAGACCACAAGGTTGTACGAGCAAAGCTCCTGGGGCAAAGGGGGATCCGAGTTAGCACACAAAGTGCACCTGCAGTGGCACAGGGGCGGCTGGGTGTAGGATGCTGTTTTGACACTGGGTGGCATTTTGATTTCTATGGGGATTTTCTGGTTGCAACAAACGCCTGGGGATGCTGAGACACCGTCAGTTGGGCTACCCAAGGCTCTAGTACGTTGGGTGCAGGTATGTGTTTAAGTGTCAGGTTTTTCTTACTAGCTCCGTTCGCGGTCAGGGAGATCCTCCAGAAAGGGGCTGCAGGTGTTGATTGGAGATTCGAGGCAGGTCAGAGATCACCAGATACCAGTTCAGGATCGCCATGGAGACCTCACTGTGGTGTTTGGTAACTCGGGCCGTGGGCGTCTGGCGCAGAGTGGTGCAGACTTGCGAATTTGGCTGGAGCCAGAGTCTGTGGCTGAGCAAATCCTGTGCTCACAGGAGACAAAGTCTTGGTTTGGGAAGGCAGGGCAGGTCCTCCGGGTTCTTGGGGACTGTTGGCTGCAAGACACACCAGGATTTGGCTGGAGCAGGTTTGAGGTGGGGACATGCCGGTAGAGCTGGGGTAAGTCAGTGGGTGTCGTCCTCCTCTTCTTAGTTCAGCATGACTTCTTCAATCCTTCTTGGTTTTCTCTTCTAGTCTGTTCTTGACTGAGGAGGGAAGGTTCAGGGTTGCCCCTAAAAACTAAATTTAGGGACATTCCAGGTAGGTTCAGGTCGGGACTAATGGGTTCCTTCCATGGGGTGGGTACACCCCCTGTTATTCTACCCTCCAGTTGGGGGAGCATATGCCTCTGGTTGGCTGGGTCCCTCCATCTGCAAGATAGCCGGGACTGAGAGTTGTGCTTCATCTTGCATCTCCCACCTGAGAAGTGGGGTTGGTAAAGGTGGGCACACCTCCCTTCCGCACTTGGTTTTCCCCCAGATTCTCCCTTTGCAAAGTGGGGGTCAGAACCAGTGGGGGCCAGTTGCTGGAAGCCGCAAATGGCTGGGGTTGCTCACAAAAGCGGCAAGCCTTTGAAGCTTCCCCTTCGTGGATCCTGCCAATCCAGGATGAAAAGGCTTGGCCCCTTGTACCAGGGTGTGCATTGTTTGTGAACCCCGAGAGCAGCTGTCTCTCGACCTAGGGCCCATAAACATGTCTGGTGGTGGGATCACTGACAGAATATCAAGGAGCAAAATATCGACCTGCCAAAATATCATGGAGAAAATATAGAATGCCAGAATATCGAATTCCTATCTCGAAACAGGTAAGTACAAAAATATCGACTCCAAAATATCGTTGTAAAAAATATACAGTCAAAATATTGAATTTTTTAAATGTCTTAAAAGTAAATTAAAATATATATAATAAATATAATTAATATAATTAATTTAAACACTTGAAATACTAAAATAAACGTAAAATAATAAATAATTAATGTAACTTTAAAAATGTTTTATTAATATATATATATATATATATATATATATATATATATATATATATATATATATATATATATATATTCCAACAACCTCTCCCGGCTGTTCCTCGTCTCGTATCACGGCGAGCCTGTGTGGACACCCTTAATTTCAAAAACAAAGATTCTCCCACTCAGAAGAACGGCACAGGCTACCTCTGGATGCTTCAAAGTGTATTTATTAGAGGCACGAAATCAGCAGCTCCCTACCGACGCGTTTCGCCACTAAGGTGACCAAGCCTTAGTGGCGAAACGCGTCGGTAGGGAGCTGCTGATTTCGTGCCTCTAATAAATACACTTTGAAGCATCCAGAGGTAGCCTGTGCCGTTCTTCTGAGTGGGAGAATCTTTGTTCTTGATATATATATATATATATATATATATATATATATATATATATATATATATATATATATTCACTGAAAAAAACATAGGTTTCACACCAGTTATAGTTAGGAATTAGAATTTAAAAACCTATTAAATTCACTGAAAAAAACATAGGTTTCACACCAGTTATAGTTACCTGGAAATTTTACTGACAAAAAACCATTGAAATTCCCACGTTATAGTTAGTTGGACTCACTATAACTTGCGCGCCTGCAATGCACTGCTGATGATGTCACATATTACATCACTCATGACATGGTCAGTGACATCACTCATGACATCACTGATGACACCATCCAGTGAATGTGTGTCTTTCTGAAAAATAAATTTGTTTTATATATGTATTGTAAAGGTCGATGGAAGAATAAATGGTTAAATAAGTGTGTAAATGGATGTTTTAAAAAAAAAAAATGATTTGTTAACTGCCTTATTAAGTGTATCTTAGTGAATACATATATTAGCGAGTAACTTTTAAATATTGAAATATAAGTATCAGTGTTTCACTTTGTGTATAAGTGGCTGCATGGGTTGGTGACTGACTCACTGTTTGTATGTGTTTTGAAGACAGCATATGTGCAGGACTGTATGGGTGGATGAGTGTGTATATGTGTGTGTTAGTGAGTGAATGACTGTCTCACTAGTGTCTTTATCAGTAACTACATATGTTTTAATCTATTATATGTGAGTATTGATGTATATAAGTGAGTATATGTGAGAGCGAGAGATTGTAAGAGTTCCTGTTTAAATAAGTATGTGTTTCTATAAGTGATTGTTTAAGAGAGTAAGTATGTGTAAATTTCCATAGAAGTAAAGTGGTAGTGTGTGTATAGTTCTATATGCAAATAAATGGATGTTCAATAGTTTATTTGCATGTGTGAGTATGTGTGTGAGTAACTTTTGGATGACTGTCGGTGTGTAACAGGATGTATAGGTGTATCACTACATATGATGAGTGAGTATATGTATGAGTGACTATATAGAACTGTTGGTGGATGTGTATATAGATGGTGGGTTGCACTGCGTTAAATTTAACCTTTTTATTGATAAGGAAGGAGACAATATGATGATCTGACCAGTCACAAGGTTGGATTGACTCAAGTTGAATAGCGTCCTCTTTAGAGATGATGAGGTCGAGGATAGAGCCTTTCTCATGGGTCGGGCTATTGCATATTTGGGTGAGATCAAGGGCGTTGTGGAAGTTTTTGAGGCTCTTTACCACTGTGTCATTGCAGTCATTCCAATGGAGATTGTAGTCGCCAAGGAAAATTTGGGTGTTTTGCCGTCCTGAGTTGGTTGAGATTGTGTCCATGAGTTGTTGGGAGAAGGAGAGCTTGTCCCCAGGTGGGTGGTACATGATATGTAGTGAGCATACCGGTTTGCTTCCGCTGATGACATCCAGACAGAGGTATTCACAGGAAGTAAGGGAGGGGGCGGACGCTCTAGTAACTGAAAGGTTGTTTCTGTAAATACAGGCAATTCCGCCGCCTGTCTTTTTGGGCCTGTCAAGTCTAATGATACAGTAGTTGGGGGGGGATTAGGATATCCATGATAGGTGTAGAAGAATCAGACAACCATGTTTCAGTCAGAATGGCTAGGTCCGGTTCCAGAGAAATGATGAGATCAGCGGCCTCCGCAGAATGTCTTTGGGCCGATCTGCAATTGAGAAGTATGCATTTGAGTCTAGGGGTGTAGAGGGTGGAGGAAGGTTCTATTGTGAGGTTGTTGGGGATGGAGCCTCTGTTGTTATGTGTGTGGTGCCTGAGGGGGTTAGGGATATTCGTTGGGATGGACAGATGGTTGGTGGCTAGGCGATTTTGGGGAGCCGGGACGTACGAGTGGAAAAGGGTGTGTAAGTCATGGTCTGAGACTGTGTTGGTAGTGCGTCTGGGGCGATTGGTGGTATTGCGAGAGGGGATAGAGGTCCAGTGTGGGGGGTGTTGTGTGATGAGGCGTGTAGGAGGTGAGGAGGAAGTGTTAGGTGTAAAGGTGATATTTCGATTTCGATTGGTGGTATTGTGATTGCGATTGGTATTGCGATTGGTGGTATTGCGAGAGGGGATAGAGGTCCAGTGTGGGGAGTGTTGTGTGGTAAGGCGAGTAGTAGGTGAGGAGGGCGTGTTAGGTGTACAGGTGGTGGTGGGAGGGTGTCTGGGGTGTGTGAAGAGCAACTCTTTGATGGCGTGTAGTTCTTCTTTCATTTGTAAGAGAGTGGACATAATCATGTCCAGAGTGGTGTTGGGTGCGGAGTTGGGGAAGGGTACTGACGGTGAACAGGCGTGTAGGTTACTGGGGAAGGGGGGGGAGCCGGGGTGGAGAGGTGGAGCTGGTGAGGGGGTTGGAAGTGTTAGAGCGAGGAATGATGTTAGGGTTGGTGTTGGCCATCACTTGATAATGAGAACATGGCTAGCAGGCCTCGAAAAAACTACTTGCCCACTCGCTATGGTGAGTCAGCTACTTGCCCACTCGCTATGGAGAGTCAGATTTTATCAGGTGTAGCAATTTTTAGGTTTAAAGCATTTTATTAAAACATAAAAAAAAAACATGGGGAAGGGAAGTAGGAGGTCAAGTTTACATACAGTGCAAAAAGAGACATGTTGCAGCAATTCTGGTGGAAAGTGGGGAGGTCGGTAGTCCCGGAGGGGAAAAAAGGCATATGCTATAAGGCAATAAGGCAGTGCGAAAAATCCTCCAATAGTCCCCAACCTCCCAATCAAAGCTAAGCACGAGTAGCGTCCCGCAACACAGCGAAAACAACACAGTCCCTCTAAGCCCCCCGTCCCCAGAAAAGGAAAAAGAAGAAAACAATACCCCAACATCCCCGTCCAATAGCCCGTTGTAGAAACATTCACCCCAAGCCGCCTACCCCCAACCTCCAGTCCCCCTGATCCCATCCCTCTTAATCCGCTGGAGCCTCCGGCGGCGTCAGCCTAAGAAGGCGTAGGTACCTCGGACATGTGAGCTCGCGAAATTCCGTGGACAGCAGTGCCAAGAAAGGGTGCCAGAGCTCCTCGAACTGGTCTACATTTCCAGCCACAGTGAGCGACATCTTCTCCATACCCAGTACGTGCCAGAGTCTATGTAACCAGCCAGTTATAGAGGGGGCAGTGGGGGTGCGCCAGTGTACAAGGATATTTTGAACCGCTGAGCCTAGCGCAATAGCAATCTGCCTACCCCTGCGGGACTTCAGCGGGTACATCAAGTCGTTGGGAAGGCCTAGCAGGACGTATGCTGGGAAGCGCGGGAGTTCAACCTCAAAGTGCCTGTCCACCTCATCTAAGACCTCCTTCCAATAAGCAGACAGCACCGGGCACCCCCAGAGAATGTGCGATAGAGTACCCTCCTGTCCGCAGCCTCGCCAGCAACCCTTGTCGGTGAGTTTGTGCATCTCGTAGAGCCTCTCCGGGGTGTAATACCAGTAGGTGGACACCTTGGTAAAGGTCTCCGTCAGCCCAGTGTGATACGCAGAGTGCCTCGCCCGATATGCGATCTTGTCCCACTCCTTGTGGCTCAGGGTTCTGCCCAGCTCCCTGTGCCAGCGCTCTCTCCCCGGGTTGTGGTAATGAAACGGCGGGGGTTGGAGAAATTTATACAGATCGGTGATAAGCTTGGCATCCGAGGTCCGGGTCACCAGCCACCGCTCGTAAGGTGTGATTTGACGGGCTGCGACGTCGCGCACTTGGGGCTGGAGAGCCCAGTGACGGACCTGCATATAACGCAGTCTGTCCGCCTCCGTCAGACCAAATTCCTGTCGGAGTTGTTGGAAAGGGAGCACGCCCTCTGGCCCGTAAATCTGCAAGAGCGCCCTGCAACCCGCACTCACCCAGTGAGAAAAAGCTCCCGGTTCCAGGCCCGGAGTAAAGTCTGGGTTACCAACTATGGGTGTAAACGGTGATGGGAAAGTAGTTAGCTCGCGAAGCTCACAAACCGCATCCCACACTCGCAGTGGAACATGGGTGACAAAGGAGGCGTAGAGATTAGCCGGGCGATGTGCGCGCCGCAGGAATGGAACCTCTTGAAGGGTGCGACCTGCAACCGCCTGATCTTGAAAGAGCCAGTGCTTGTCCGACTCCCACCTGCTCCATTCCACCAAATACCGGAGTTGCGCCGCTTGAAAATACTTCCGGAGGTCCGGAACACCGAGACCCCCCGCCTCCGGGGCAAGCGTGGAAAGAACCCGCTTCATCCGAGGCTTGCGGCCCTGCCACACGAAACGGGAGATGTCAGTCTGCGCTTGCTGTATCCAACCCACAGGGGGCTGGAGAGGTAGAGCACGAAAAAGATACAAGATCTGAGGCAGTACCGTCATCTTCACCGCTGCGATACGGCCCAGCCACGAGAGCAGGCCCTTGCCCCATCGGCCGAGTTCCTCCTTAATCTTCTTACTAAGGGAAGAATAGTTGGCTTTGACCATTTCAGGCAGCGAAGGTGCAAGCAGGATCCCCAGGTACGGCACCGTGGAAGAGGACCACTGCATAGGGAAAAGACGCTGGAGGTCTCGCCTGGTGTCCGCGGAGAGCGACACATCCAGGGCAGCCGATTTGGACATGTTCATTTTAAAGCCGGCCACGCGTGCAAAGGCGTTCAGTTCCTGGACACAAGCAGGGAGTGACCGCCTGGGGTCATCCAGGGTCAGCAGGACATCGTCCGCATATAGGCTAACAGTATGGGTATACTGACCCATCTTAACCCCAATAGCGTCCGGATTGTCGCGAATCCTCTGGGCGAACGGCTCCATATAGAGGGCGAACAAGAGCGGTGAGAGGGGGCAGCCCTGTCTCGTACCACGCTCAATGGCAAAACTACTAGAGCTGTGTCCGTTGACTCGCACCGATGCGGACGGTCTCTTATAACAATTGAAGACCATGGTGCGGAACTTCTCGCCGATCCCCAGTTTCCCGAGAACCAGCTCAAGGTACGGCCAATGAACCCTATCAAAGGCCTTCTCCGCATCGACCGACAGTAACATCCGTTCCCCCGGGACGCGTGAGGCCTTTTCTAACACGTGCGTCACCCTCTTGGTGTTGTCGACTGTCTGCCTACCGGGCACAAAACCAGCCTGGTCCGCCTCCACCAGGCCCGGTAGGTGCAGTCCAAGTCTGGCCGCCAGGATCCCCGTGTAGAGCTTAAGGTCCACATTCAGAAGCGAAATAGGCCGATATGAACCGCACAGGGTCCGATCCTTCCCGGGCTTCGGAATAACCGACACCGTCGCGGAAAGAAGGTCCGGCGGGATAGCCCCCGGCTCAGAGAAGGAGTTGAACAGGCGAGCCAGGATAGGCGCCACAGTGGAGCAGAAGGTCTTGTAGAACAAGGCCGTGTAGCCATCCGGGCCCGGGGCCTTACCGTGCTTCAATCGTGCGATAGCGGAGATGACTTCCTCCACATGGATGTCCCTCTCCAGGTGGTCCGCCTGGGCGGGCTCCAGAGCCGGGAGGGTCATAGACTCCAGATAGGCCTCAGCTTCTCCCGGTGGGGAGGGTTCCGCGGCGTATAGCGCCTCGTAAAAGCTACGGAAGGAATCCGCCACGTCCGCGTCACCGGAAACCGGAACCCCATCTGCACCCACTAGCTCCTTCACCACATTGCGTTGCTGCGCAGCCCTGAGCCGATGGGCCAGGAGCTTACCGCATCTGTCCCCGCCTGTATAAAAGGCATGCTTCAGACGCAACGCTGCGTATTCCGCCCGATCTAGATCTAGCGCAGAGAGGAGTTTCCTCGCCGCTTTCAGCTGCCCCCAAACTCGAGGAGCCCCCGTTCGGCGGTGAACCTGCTCAAGTTCCCTGACTTGCGCCGTCAGTTCGTCCCTCTTACATTGCCGCTCTCTGTTCTCCGCCGAGGAAATGGAGATAAATTCCCCCCTGAGGACCGCCTTCAAGGCTGCCCACTGCGTCGCTAGAGACGTGTCGGAGTTGCTATTGTGGACCAGATACTCCTGAATGACCTCCCCCACTCGCTTCACCACCGACTTCTTATGTAGAAGAGTATCCCGAAGCCGCCACATCCCTCTGGAGGGGGGGGCTGCCGGCCAAGCAAAGACTCCGGACACCGGTGCATGATCGGACAGGGACAAAACCCCGATGTCTGCTGCCGTGGCGGCCGAGCGAAGCGGTCCGCTCACCAAGAGGTAGTCCAACCGCGAATAAGTGCGGTGCGCGTGGGACAAGTATGAATAGTCCCGATCGGTGGGGTGCATAGTGCGCCAGAGGTCATGCAGATCCATCTCTGCAATCCGGTCTTGCACCGCTCGGGAGAGCTCCCCCGTCTGCGGGAAGCGTTGGACAGACCTATCTATAGCTGAGTCGAAAACCATATTTAGGTCTCCCCCCAAGACTACATGGCGATCGGGCGAGGCAGTGACGTCCACCAACACTGATTCCAGGAAACGATCCTGGTGGTCATTCGGGCTGTAAACGGAGCCAACCGTGAAGGAGATACCCCCAAGCCGCATGCGATACACTAGGAGCCTCCCCTTCTGCTCGGCATATTTGTACAATACCTCGCCCCTGAAGGAGCTGGCTAAAAGAATGGCTACACCCGCAGTCTTGGTCGCCGCCGAAGAGAAGAATTGGGTGGGGAACTTGGCGGAGCGCAGCCTGTGACAATCTTTGGAAAGTAAATGAGTTTCCTGCAAAAGGCAAATGTCCGCTTGCGTCCCCTCTAGCAGGGAAAGGATCGCCCTACGCTTCACAGGGTTGTTCAGACCCTTAACATTAAGGGTCACCACCTTCAAGGACGGCATCGCTCCCAGGGGATCGAAGCGCTATGCAGCAAGCGAGGGATCAGTGGAGGGGGCGCGCGGGGCAGGAGCGCAGGGAAGGCCAGGACCGGCCTCACGTGTGCTTGGGCATTATCAGACGGGACCCCACCAACAACAAAACAACACTTACGCCCTCCCAAAACCAACCCATGGCAACTAGCCAAAACCACAAACAAATAAAAACACCCCATTGTCTCAGTCCAGCCCGGACGGGCAAGTCTGTAGAAAACAATCAAGTGGACGTTCAGCCACTCACCTCCAACCGTTCCCTCCCAACCCTCAGCCCCAACCCAGCATCGTAGAAGCTAAGCATCTCTCCCGCCGGAGTGAAATCAGGCCGTCAAGGCCACGCCGATGGTGTCAGGCAAGTTCCTGGCCGCCGTTCTCAGGGCTTCCTCCATATCTGCCCTGATGGTAGGGGAATCAGGGCGACTCACAGTCGCTGACGATCTTCTCCTCGTCGATCTCCGCCGATTCCGTCTCTCCGAGCGCCTCCACGTGGGCGTCGCTCCGTCTTCCTCCGTGGCCGTGAGTCCCAACACCCCACAGATGTCCTGGAGAGAGCGCAGCTGGTGTAGCACTCCGTTCCATCGAAAGATGAGGCGGAAGGGGTGACCCCAGGAGTAGGGCGTCTCGTGCTCCCGCAGAAAGTCTGTAGCAATCCGGAAGGACCTGCGCTTCTGCAGCGTGATGGCGGACAGGTCCTGATAGAGCGCCACAGGCCGCTCTCTGAAAGTGAAAGGCTGCTTCCTGCGGGCCTCCGCCATGATGCGCTCCTTCAAGGGGAAATCAGGCAAGAACGCCAGAATGTCCGGTGGGGGTGCTGAAGACTGGCGCTGTCGGCCCACTCGGTGCGCTCTGTCTATGCGGATCGGGAATTCTGCGTCCTCTCCCAGAATCTCCCGGAACAAGTCCTGTAGATAGGCCACCAGATCCGTCCCCTCGTCCGCTGACGGGACACCCCGCACCCGGATGTTGTTCCGTCTGGACCTGTTCTCGAGGTCCTCAGAGTGGGCCTGGAGCTCGACACACTGCTCTCGGAGACGGAGAACGTCCTGCTGGAGATGGACTATCTCCTCGTCACGGCGCTGGGCCGCCGTTTCCACCGTGTCAACACGCTCACCGAGGCCCTCCACCTCCTTGCGCACTTCTCGCACCTCGCTGGCCACCTCCTTCTTTAGCGTTTGGAAGTCGTCCTTGAGGGAGCTAAATAAGTCCTCCATAAAGGACCTCGTGACCGGTGGTTCGCCTCCAGTTGCGTCTGCCGAGGCCCGGGAGGACCCCGGCGACGGCTGCGTCCTGTCCCTTAGCTGCTGGGCCCTGCTGAGCATGTCCGGCAGAGTGCGATCGCCCCTTCTCGAGCCTCCTCTCCCAGTCATCGTGGCCACTGCAATGGGCAAGGTTCAGGGCCGGCCGCTGTAGATGCGTTCAGTCGCCTGCGGGCACCAGATGTGAGACCCCGCCGAGGACAAGGGTGCTGCGTCACAAGCGACAAAATGGCGGCTCAGGCCGGGGCGAGACAATCGTTGTACCGACCAAGGTGGCAATCAGGGGGGCCAAAGTCAGGGCCTTTCAGAAGCGCACCCCTTGGGCGATCGGGACATGAGCCAATGCGAAAGTGGGCACCTGCCCGCCAAAGGCACGGGTGGAGGTCGCCAGCTCCAGCTCCTCAGGGAGAAGATGGCGGCAGGGCGGGCCCAATAGAGCGGCCTGTGCTGGCGAGACGGTCGGCGACCCCCGGGGCACAATAAGCAAGGAAAGTCCACAGCTAGTGTCTCACAGTTCCGCCAGTGGGTTCGCCCAGGTCGGCTGCCGTTTAGATGCCTCCGTCCCTCTCCGCCAGGTCCAGGGCCCACGCCGCGCCATGCACCGTTGTCGGTAGCGAGGGGCCAAAGTGCCAGCGAAGGTCCAGGGTCTGCTGCGCGTCGGTGGTACCGGTCACGTAGGCTTCGGCCGGGGAGTGCCGTTATTCTCCGGAGCACGTCGGGACCGAACACTCGGGATCACCAGCTTTCAGCACCAGGCCCAGCCGAGGCGCCTGGACAGCACTGCAATACGCTCCGCCTCCCAGGCTCTCCTCCGTGCTCCGAACTTTAAGCAAACTTTCGGGGTACTTCCCCCGGGGCGATAGGAGTCAAAGTAGTATCAATAGGTGCACCAGGAACTCCGACACATTCCTCTCACCCGCAAAGCAGCCGCGGGGGGAGAGAAGCGCTGAAATCGGGGCTCGAGCTGAGCCGGGCCGGAGGAGCTACGGGAGGAAGCGTCCGCTCACCCCGCCATCTTGGCCACGCCCCAGGTGTAGCAATTTTTAAGACCTACTGGTCCGTTCTGGCAAGTGAACTTAAGCTGGAAAGTAATAGGTGTTTTCTTCATTCAGAAAGAGAATGAGCAATAAAGGTGCCTTTAAATTTTTTTTTCATCTTGACACATTTGCTGTCTGTACAAGGACTGACGTTCAAATGTCAGTTTGTCTTTTTACTAACTGTTGCCTATATTATCCCAGTAAATGGTGTTTACTTTTCTTTCTCTTACCACAGTTGGAGGTCTTTGTCAAGTGAGCTGTCATTATGAAACAATGGGCTGTAAATGTCGGTTTTTTTGTGACACCAAAAATGTAAATAGCTTGTAAATGAATAGTACAAACATATTTCAAAATATATCGGAAATTACGAAAACATTTTTATGTTGTAATTCAGACGTGTGATGCAAACAAAGATTTAAATAGGAGCAAAACAATCAGAACATCTTAGTTAGTAATGAGCAAACGACAAATATTTGCAGAAACTCAAATTCCAAACATTGTACACAATATCGTTTTATCAGCAAAACCGCATGTCAGCGGGAACGTTTGTGGCCATTTCAATGGAAAATATGCTGATTGAAAATGAGTGTGCTACCACTTCATGCTTTAGTTATGTATTTATTAAAAGTGATCATTTTTAAACATGATTTAAGAAATAATCCTGCCCCCGCCTTGATGACAATGCTGATAATGAAGCAAGTCAAGGGTCTTGTGCATCCTATATGTGGCTAGAATTGTATTATATATGGCACAAAAAATGTAGTCTAATTAAATAAACAAGAGTTTTTTTTACAGCAGACATGAGAAACTCATGTATTTGAAGGTGCTCTCAGATGTGATAATGAAGAAAATATCGGCTCTGTGAATTAATTATTTGCCCAGGATCACATAATTTGAAACAGGTTTATGGGTGAAGAGCATTACAATTAGGTTGCGTATTTAAGTCACTAAACTTGCATGTCTAATAACATTTTTGTGATTTTTCGAGGCCTGGAAAGTGAATGGGACAAGCATGCAAAAAGCATAAGGAGAAACCCCTGCTTCACATTCACTCAACGTAACCATTTACGCCAAATATATTGGACACCAAAGCAGGTGGCTAAGATGTATTCTGACACTTCAGACACCTGCCCACACTGCCTAGTGCCCTACACAGACTTCATACCTGATCACACCTAACAACCACACTACAGACACTCATGGGGAGACATATCACACCAGAAAGCAAAACTCACCTCCTACCATGCCCACCGAAACATAGACCCACACCGAAATGTATTGACCTAGTCCGGGCTGAACGCACAATAGCTATGATGTGGAATTTGGTACCCTAACACCCCCGCCCCTCCTCCCTCACCCCCCTGTCCCCTCTGCCACCGGTATTCAGCAATAGATAAGGGACACGGAAAAATGGACCAGAAGAGAGACAGGCGCTCTGTCAAACGGGGGGCAAATCAGCGCCACAGGACTGGACCGCTGGGAAATGCTCCTGGCCGCGGTACAAGCTAAGACCGAGAAGAAACCACCTTAGGGGACGCAAGCACAATGTGTACTCGTAACAAATTACGCATATCTGGAATAGTACGTTTGGTGTACTTAGTGCCACTCTGGCTATATTGTCAGTTCCTCAAATTTTGTCAAAGGAGAGCCAAGAGGCTCCGTCTCCCCATCCTCACACCTCTTAAAGAGGGAGGGCTATAAAGTAATCATTTCTAACAAGGACCAGAGACTACCCTCATCCAAAAAGGAAGATAAAGTTAGCTTATTTATGAAAGGATATGTGGGAAGATCAATATACTCTTCGTTATCTTGTCTTCAAATTGATAACTAAGCTGCATACCATACCCTGGTGTCTGCTTCATAGGCACCCGTGAATGTATTTAAGATCTCAAATGTAAATTACAAGCTAAAAGTTCATGCTCTCATTGCTCAACCTTCATCTATTTTGTATAGTGCCGTTTCTGCTTGGATCTCATGAATTTATCCTTCTTGAAAGAGAAAAACCTAAAGCAAGTTTGCAGTCTTTAATGCTAGCCCAGTCTCAAAAGCTGACTTACAGCCCAATTCATATAGCTATATTGCGCTCGCAAAGGGCCAGATTCTGAGAATCTGGCCCTTTGCGAGTGCGATTTTTGCATTTGGGATTCATCATCCCAAATGCAAAAATCGCTATTAGCGAAATCGCATATTTGCGAGGAATTGGATTTAAGGAATCTCTATTAGAGATTCCTTAAATGCATTCATCGACCAATTGGAAATTGCGATTTCGCAATATTTGGTCGCTATTTACCACGAAGTCTGACTTCTTGGTAAATAGCGAAAAAATAGTAAAAAGCACTTTAGTGCATTTTTTTCTGTTGCATGTTACACACACACATGTCCTTTGGACGTGTGTGCGCAACACCTGTTTAAATTTGCATTTCAGGGGTGCTACAGGGTGTACTTTGGACACCCCTGGCACCCTTGAAATCGCTATCTTATTTGCGATTAGCTAATTGCTGAATGAATGGGGAGTTATTCCTTATTTGCAATTAGCAATTTGCTAATCGCAAATAAGGAATGTGTAGGAATCGCAATTTATTTTGCTATTCCTACATGAATCCCGTTTTCCGAGTCTGTAATAGCGATTCCTTATGAATCGCTATTAAAGACTCGCAAAACGGGTCTTTGATGAATCTAACTGTAAGTCAGAAAGGCTTCTAAGCCAGGTAGGCACCACTAAGATCAAGGTGAGCAAATTAATGGCAACAATTTGGCAAAGATGACTGCAAAGGTAGAGTATCCATGGGATAAAATGGCAAGAGTTCTGAAATCATATATTTATTTTATTTATTTGCAAACTTATACCGCGCTAGGAATCGACTCCCGAAGGAGTATCTCCGCGCCTCTGGCATCATCTGTGAGCAAAGAAGACCTAATCATATAACATTCCTCCCTAGATAGATGGCCTAGTACTGAAAGAGAAACGTTTTAAATTTTTTCCTGAAAGGAAGGTGTTCTCTGCATAGTCTGATTTCCATGGGGAGACCATTCCACAACTTCGGGCCCGCCACCGACAAGGCCCTTCCCCCTTGTCTTGTCTTCTTAAACCTGGGGACACATAGCAATTCTTGATCTCCTAATCTAAGAGATCTGGAGGGGACATATATATTAAACTTTTTAGCCAAGTAGTCGGGGCCTTTCCCTGTGAGACACTTGTGAATGACACAGCATGTTTTAAACATCACCCTCTGTTTCACTGAGAGCCTGTGAAGTTTGGTTAACAGGGGTTTGGATGGAGTACGAGCAGGGACATTAAGAACAAGGCGTGCAGCGGTGTTTTGCACAACCTGTAATCTTGCAATAATCCCCTCGTTGGCGGCTAGCAGCAATCCATTGCAATAATCTAGTCTACTCAACACGAGCGACTGTACCAAAGTTCTTCTGGTGGTATCAGGGAGCAGGGGGAACACTTTCCTGAGAAGCCCAATAACATGGAAACAGGAGCCAACCACTTGGTTTCCATGTTGTTTCAAGGCGAGCTCCTGATCCAATATACCTTAGGGAATTGTGCATCACTGCAGAGTTAAATAGGTAATAATTTTTTTATATGGTGGCTTTGGAATACCCCCACAAGAGAAGACTCCTTACACTCCAAATTGACAAAACCCCATTAGCTGTCAAATATGAAAAGATAGCACTCATTAGATTTTGTCCCCAAATACTTCAGTGTATTCATGTGATGCATCTAGTAATTCACCTGGCTTGCACAGGGAGAACGCCTAGGAGTATCAACAGAAGACTCCAGCTTTGGATGAATGAGCCAACATTCTTAAGAAAAGAACCATAATAGAGCCATAATTCAAACAAACAATTATGGCACAATGGATGCAGAATTTTCCACGTGAATTCAGCCATAGACTGTATTAAATAACTGAATTGAAAAATTATGTCCAGGCATATAGAGGCTTCCCACATATTCAAATTTGGCTCCGCTGATAAAATATGTGGCATGTGATAGAAAAGGGGGATATACATTTCTTCAACTAAAATGACTAATAACACATTAATAATGTTAGAGAAGGATACTGAGCCTCACTTGGGAACGTTAAGGACCCATCCAGTGTTCATTCATTCTAATAGTGCAGCCAGTTCGCTTTGCTTCTGTCAGTTTATATCTAGACTCCAAAAGCTAAGTGAACAGTACAGGTCAACTTTACTTACCTATAATCAAAGGTTTGCAGCTTGACACTTTGCATATTCACATTCTTTGCACTGTACTGCAGACAAGGTCTAGGTCTGAAATTCTTCGTGTTTTTAAGGTTTTGCTTGGCTTCAAGAATGATTATAAATAACTCATTATTACATCACACTGAAGCTGACAATACACTGTTACACATATTCCAACTTCGATTATAGAGCTTCAATGGAACTTTAGCGACTGAGAAGTGCGTTTCAACAACACAATCTGAGCCGGTTCAAAGGCAAACAGATGAAACATTTGGTGTTACCATTTCATGGTGGAGTTCTACAGCTAAGTAGTTATCATTGTGGTCTTTTTCTGTAAATACCTATTAAGATCTCAGTGAACCGCTAGATCAAGAGGACACGGTCTCATGCTTGTGTAAGGTAGTACATGATGCACAAGGCTATGAGCCCAGAAGTGCATGGAAGCACCATACGGATGTTTCAGTAGCTAAAAACAAGAGAACCTATGCCCAGAATAACAGATTATGTCCTGAAAGAGAAATGGGGGAGGGTGGAAGTAGACCATGTAAAGAGCTCTTGTAAAGAACTTGCTCATTAACATGAACAACCCACCTGGAAAATTAAGTGTATTGGTATAGGAATCAATAACTGCAGATGGTAAAATAAAAGGGTTCTCGCAGCATGTTCTTGAAACAGTTGACTACATGTGTAGAATGCTGCTTGAGCCAAACTCTTGAAGCGAGAGGTCCTGTATTAATCAAGAGATTTCTCCACCATGAACTTGAGGACACGTTGGTAGGGTTAGCTTATAGGCATTCACAATTACACAAAGCACAAGTCCAAAAAACAGAGCCAGTTAACTTCTTGTTTAGACTAACTCCTCCTATGTTTCAAAAGAGAACGATTTTAGTCTCTTTCAGACCGAGTGCAGCACAGAAAACTAGAAAATGTTCACAATGCAAACAAGACCACGAAGGACATCTGCAGTCTTTGCCACGAAGAAGGGATGAAAGAAATGTGCTTATTGTTTCACTGCAGTGGTATCACAACTTTTGGAACAGCGATATGAATGCAGCAAGCACCGGAACGTTGTCAGCTACAACACTTTTTCAACCACAAAACATTTTTAGTACAGATGAAGGTGTACGGGGCTACGTCATTGTGAAACAATCTGTGCTGGTGTATTGAAGGTCCAGGGGTCAAGTTTTCTATGTCTGCCCATTGATCAATGCTTTCAAAAGAAAATGTGAATAGTGGCAAAAGAAGACATCCTAAACCAGAAAGCAAGGCTGTAAAGAAAACTTATGTTGGGTACATTGGAAGACCTAGCAGTACCAGAGAATACAGGCTACGGGATGTATGACGGTACCACGCGTACTTTTACAACGCGTACCGTTACAACGCTACTTTTTACAAGCAAGACGTTACGACTTGCGTGGAGGGGCGCTGGATAGTAAATTTTTTTATTTACTATTCCAACTCCAGTCCCCGTGGACTCTAGGGAAGGAGTTGGATAGTAAATTAAACTATTTACTATCCTGGAGCGCCCCCCAGCGCAAGTCGTTCTAACGGCTTGCGTGGTAAAAGTAGCGTGGTAACAGCACCGCGTTGTAAAAAATGCGTGCTAACCGGTGTATACCCAGGCTACGTAACTAGTAGGAAAACTCAATAGCTACTAAGTGGCCAACACAAACGGCCATTTAGGAGACATTCCTGAAACTATGGAATTTGTTCTGCAAGAAGCAATATTCTTCAGCCAGTAGATGGGTATATCAAAAGGTTTTTCAATGCAGATTTTAGGTGAATAGAGCTGGGATATTGTGCTACTAACACTGTGCTCTCCAATTTAAAAGCATTCACCACCAAGGGGGTGTACCAAGAAATTAAGTGCAGTGAATGCAATGAAGGCAAATAGCCTGTGCCAATCAATCTAGTTCAGAGTAGGTCTGCTGCTCAAAAAAGCTTCTGCAGTATTGTGCCAATTTTCACTGGCACTTTAGTTACTAAAGGAAAAAATACATGCACAAAATGATTAAGAGCCCACTAGATTAATGACTGAAGAACAAATTGGCAGCCCCATACTGCTCAGTAGGTACAAACTGGACAGAAAAGTTCAATTTTAAATGATATAAATTATGACATTTCATGTCTGGATGTTTTTGAATGGCCAATATTGAAAACAAAATTAATAACAGTTCACTTGATAGTAAATTGCATTGATTTCTAACAATATTTTAGATTTAACATTCTGGCATTTTACCTTAAAGTGCTGATTGTTGTGAGGGTTTATTCTGAAGCAGGAAACCAAGCAATCAATCATCAAATCTACATCGGCATTCTGATTGCCTGCACCTCTGGAAAACGGCTTGGTGGGATTAAAGAGTAGGGTCTAATTCAAAATATTAAATAAAGACATACATTTAATCAATGTGGCTGAAGAAAGAACAGCTTTCTTAAACGTTAGACTATCTTAATGAGAGAATATCACTGAATGTATGCATTCATGGAATACAAAACTTACAACGAATGGGATATCGTATAGCTTTCATTCCAGTTTTTAGACCTACTACAAAACAAGCCCTTCCTTCTCTAAGCTTTTAACTAAGCAGATTAACAATTCCATCAACGTTGTTTTTTATCATGCAACCACAAGACTAGAAAGAAATGAACCAGACAAGCAGGAATCATGCCTACCTGTGATGTGGATAGATATAACATATGCTTGATCTAATGTTGCTGGCATATGCAAGCTTACACCACAGGCACCCAGTTCTCAAACAAAACTGGCAGAGAGCTAATACTTTGCTTCACAATAATAATTGGGAATTTCCCTCAGCTTTGACAGTTAATAGAGAGTAAATAGAATACTCAAGAATGTGTTTGGGCCAGTGCATCCATTTGCTAAAATATTTGACGCGATTGATATACAACTCCTACCTTCACAACCAAAGGCGGTAATTTTCTGTTGACACATGCGACAGCAATGATAAAACGTCAAGCTCAAAATCAGATTCAGCCATACAGAAACAAAAATAGTTATGTGGATAGTGCTACATTTGAAGGCCAATATAAACAATGCATTCATTTTTTGGTATGACCTAAAGACAGCTTTAGCTGAAGAAATCCCAACCAGCATAGGCAAATCGAACAGTTTTCGCCTTTGGCTGCTATTGGTTTTGTCAATAGTTTTCTCCCATGCTGTACAGCTTCCCTGATGTTGTGTTGCATGGCTAAAGAAAATAGACTTTAAAAAAAGGCACTAGAACATTGCAGCACATTATTTTGCATTAGCAACATGGTAGGGGTGGAGAGTGGTAGCAGGGTAGGGGTAGAAATGCAGGGTGACCAATGAGGGTGAAGACATTCGGGGTGTGGGGGAAGTAAGCATGGGGCGGAGGAAGCAAATGGCGGGTGGGGAGGGGAATCAGCAGGAGAGAGAGCATAGTGGAGCAGGTAAAGTAGAATCAAGCTGGTGAGCAAGCAATGGGAAAAGTAATCAGTGAGAGAGCGAGAACGTAGATGGGGAAAGCAATAGTGAGGGCAGGGGCGAGGAAGCATGTGTGAGAGGGTAATATGAAACAGGCAGAGGAAAGTACATGGGCAAGAGAGTGCAGCAAGGAGTGGAGGAAGAAGGGCACAATAGGGAGAGAGGTGGAAACGCATGTATTCTTGTGGAGTGGTTCAAGTAAAAGCAACAAGTATGTCCCTTAAAGAGCAGTGGAAGTACACTGGCAATGCTCCAGGTGACAGAGACACAAGCTGGCCACATCAAGCAATCAAATAAGAAGCAAGAAAATTTGTGAAAGGAAAGTCAACCAATAGAAAGCAATGGGCGTACTCCAAAGCCCTGTATTTCCTTGGTAAGCCCACAATATGTCTTGTAACAGACAGCGAATGCGTGGTCTGGTGGGTTCAACCTAAAAATACATACACATATTGTAGGAAACTAGCTCTGTATATACTATACCAAAGTAAGGTATAGTGTGCACAGAGTGCAGTGGAGTCCCAAAGGAAGGCAGAGATAAAAGTAGATATTAGCTTACTCTCTATTTGTGGTAGTGTGGGCGAGCAGTCATGCTTTATCAGAGGGTAGTGTTAAGTGTTTATTGTACACACTCAGGCAAAACATGATGTCACGCACTCAAAGACTGAACTTAGACCAATTTGTTTAGTAGGGTTTTTTTTTATAGAACCAAGCCAGGACTGGTATAGGTAAGCATAATAATACTTTCAAGAATAAGTGAAGTGAAGTGAAGGGGTTTTATAGAGCGCGTCTGCTGTCCGAGGGCGTCCAAGCGCTGGTAGTGGAAAAAGACTCTGAGGAGGGGAAGAGGAAGGAACAGGAGGGGATTGGTAAGAGGGAGCAGGGGGGGATTAGTTTCTGAATAAGAGTGTTTTAAGTTCTTTGCGGAAGTGCAGGAGGGTAGGGTTGGATCTAAGTGAGAAGGGGAGAGAGTTCCAGAGTTTGGCAGCGTTCAGAGAAAAGGACCTACCTCCTGCTCTAGCTTTTTTGATTCTTGGGACTACGGCGAGAAATGCATTCGTGGAGCGAAGGGTTTTACCGGGACAGTAGGGGGAGAGAAGTGAATGATTAATTTCCGGGCTCGCTCTGTGAAATGCTTGATGCGATATGCAGAGAGCTTTGAACTTTATTCTTTCTCTGACGGGGTGCCAGTGGAGAGATCTGATCCCTGCCTTGACTGACTGTCTGCGAGGGATCTGGAGGAGAGTGCGGGCAGCACAGTTGTGTGTTCTTTGCAGTTTTTCCAACACGTACTCTGGGGCTCCTAAGTATAGAGCATTGTTGAAGTCCAGCCTAGATTGCACGAGGCCCTGGATGACCACCTGCTTGGCTTCAAAGGGTAGTATTGGCAGGATTTTTTTCAACATTCGGATAATCCCGAAGCAGGTTGCAGCTGTTTTTGTTGCCTGAGTATTTAATGTGAGTTTCTTATCTAGCCATACTCCTAGGCTTTTTATATTTTCCTTCGAGTTGGCATTGGTCCCAAACTTGCGGGCCACAGCTGGTCATGGGTGGTGGGAGGAGAAGGGCCGAGGATCATAATCTCGGTCTTATCACCGTTGAGTTTTAAGGATAACTTTGTCATCCATCTTTTGACATCCTCCATGCATGCTGCCAGATTGGATTGGGGGAGCACGCTGCTTTTCTGTGTCAGGGAGACCACCAGCTGGGTGTCGTCCGTATACGATATGATTTTGATACCGTATTTTTGGACGACCCCCGCCAGTGGCCTCATGTACACGTTAAACAGCGTGGGACTCAGTGAGGAGCCCTAGGGCACACTGCAGTTTAGGGGTCGGCTTTTAGAGTAAGAATCGCCATCAAAGACCTGGAAGGTTCGGTTGCTGAGAAATGAACTCAGCCAGTCTAGGGCGTTTCCTGAGATGCCAAGATCGAAGAGTCGGAATAGCAGGGTTTTGTGGCATACTGTGTCGAATGCTGCGCTTAGATCGAGGAGGACCACTGCCACTGTCCCCCCTCGATCCAAGATCTTCCTAGTTTCTTCCGTAACGGCTAACAGTGCTGTTTCTGTGCCGTGTCTAGGGCGAAACCCTGTTTGGGAGGCGTCCAGTAGGAGGTTCTCCTCAAGGTAGTTGGTAAGATGGAGGTTGACGTACTTCTCTAAGATTTTGCTTGCCCATGGTAGCAGGGAAATTGGGCGGTAGTTATTAGGGTCTGATGGGTTGAGATTCTGTTTTTTTAACAATGCTTTCACCATTGCTTGTTTCCAGGCGGGGGGGACCACCCCTGATGAAATGGAACTGTTGAGTAAGTCCAGGAGAGTAGGAAGAATGATCAGGTTGACCATATTCATCATCTTAGGGGGTGCAGGGTCGAGGGGGGAGCCAGATGTTACCTGGAGTGCAAGAGATTTGAGTGATTCCAGGTCTAATAATGGAAATTCATTCAGGTGAACTTGCGCAGGGTGTTCAGTGGCGCATGCGGGTTGAGGTGAGACGGCTTCTGAGTTGGGGGTTGCAAATGAAGAGTGTATTTTATTTATTTTTTGGAAGAAGAACTCAGCTAATTCGTTGCAACGGGAGATGGAGTCGTGGGTTGTGATTGAAGGTGGGGGGATTTTGGAAAGGGTTTTAACTACCTGATAAATTTCTTTGGGTTTGGACCTAGCTGCCATGATTTTCTCATTATAGTAGATGGATTGAGCGGCGTTTATTTCTGTTTTATAGGCTCTGATATTTTCTCTGTATCTTTCTTTGTCAGTGAAGGCGTATCCCAGGCGCCACTTTCTCTCCATTTTTCTGCACTGTCGTTTTAATTCCCTGAGTTTGTCCGAGTACCAAGGGGCGGTTTCTCAGGCTCTTTTTAGTTTGGTTTTTCTTACGGGGAGGATGGTGTCAATGGAGTCCTCCAACCATTTGTTGAAGGTTATGCTATTTTGTTCAGAGTTTTTGGAGAGGATAGGTTTGGAATTCGAGAGAAGGTGTTGGACAGGCCACATGAAGGGCCCGCTCCCCCTCTACCCGACCAGGCCCGAGCCCGGTCCCTCAAGTGTTACACACCACCTCTCCACGTTTTCCGTCCCCTCCGGGACCCCTGCCTCTGAACATCTCGACCTCTTGGGCCCGATCCCCTACTGACCCGCGCAACCGACCTGGGCGCCATCTTGGACACTGCACCACGAGGCCGCGTGGCCTCCGATCGACCCTAACCCTGGGCCTGGCCAGGCCTCAGACATCCCGGCACCACCATCCACCCAGGAGGTGAGCGGACTACTTGGCAGGTCAATGGGAGAAAGAGGTGTCGATGGCTCTCCCCCGCCAGGTACCGCTCGCCCCCAGCCTCCCCGGGCGCTGGCTCCACCCCCCTGCTGGGTGTCTGGACTCCCTCATCCTGGACCCCCCGACCTCCAAGTGCGAGGGTCCGGACATCAAAGGGCACCAGCCCTATAACTGAGGCAGCTCCAGAGCAGGAAGGCAGTTGTATCCTGGAGTCGAGAGACGCAGAGAAGAACTCATCCTTGACGGACTACTGGCGCTGCCGTAGCCCTACCTTGTGAACTATCGTCCTGCCTGCTGGCGCTGCCGCAACCTTCGTAAACCTTCATCGTCGTCGGGACCTGCTGGCGTGGCCGCGGACCGTTTGTACCACCATCTTCATCGGGACCTGCTGGCTCCGCCGCGGACCGTCGCTACCTTCAACCACCTCGGGACCTGCTGGCTCCGCCGCGGCCCGATCATCTAGAACGCCGAGCTCGAGGATTGAGAGCTATCCATCCACCCAATTGGTAACAAGACTGTCCCGCTACCCCTTTTTCCCACCAGAGACCCGAACCGAGGGGACCCCTGAGTCCAGACCTCCTTGTATCATTTGACCGTACTCGAAGAATTGCTGATAAAGTATCGTTTAACCTTATCCTTGTGTGGTGTCCGTCTGTGGGGGGGAAGTTACTTGTCTGTACGATCGCTGGAGACGGCTCTCCCTGGAGACCTCTCCCCTTATACTCGGCCGACCCTCCCGGTCCGTCTAACATTGGTGGCCAGCGGCGCGATCCGAATCACCGCATAATCGTACAGAGAGTAGCTCACCCCACGACGAAATCACGATGACAACCAAAGAAAGCGGATCCACCGAGAAATTTCAGATGGAGAAATTGGAAGAATACAGCCATCGTGAATTAAAACAATTCTGCATCGAACTAGGTATCGCTACCACCGGTCTAAGTACCAAAGACGATTTCAAGCATGCCCTGGAGTCCTGGGCAGAAACCGGGGCCGTCAGACCCCCGGACCAAAATATCGCAGCAGTAGAAAAAGACACCGCGGCTCCCGAGGAGCGAAGAACGGGCCTCTCGCAAGACGAGATCCAGGAACGAGAAAGAACAAGACTACATGAACTAGAAATGGCCCGGCTCAAAATGGATGGTGAACTCAAGTTGGCCGAACAGAAACTGAACTTAGAACATCTGAGGCTCCGAGAAGAAAGAGAGGAAAAACAGAGACAAAGAGAGCTCGAGGAAAAAAGACTGGCATATGAGCATGAGCGCAAATTAGCCGAGATAGACTTACGCAAGCAAAACAAGGAATCAGGGGCGACCGAGCAACCCCGCACCCCGGGAGCAACAGATAAGAAGGTACACATCCCCAAGGATGTCGTCCGAGAATACTTCCGAGAGGACGACATCCAACAATGGTTCAAGGCCTACGAAATAGCTATGACCTCCCACCGGATCGATCGAAGCGACTGGGGAGCCGGTCTATGGGGGAGATTCCTCAATGAGGGCCGCGATGCCCTGCTACAGCTCCCGGACCATCTGATGACCTCCTATGACTACATGAAAGCGGCCCTCCTCACCCGCTATGGGCTCACACCCGAGATGTACCGCCAGAGGTTCAGAGACTGCACCCGCATCCCGGGTACAACTTGGGTGGAGTACGTGAACTATTTCAGCAGAGCCTTCGAGGGTTGGATCAAAGGAAGCAATGTCACAACTTACGAACAGCTCTTCAACCTCATGGTGTGGGAGCATCTGTCAAACAATTGCTTCATCGAGCTCCGGCAGCACCTCCTCGACAGCAAATTGACTGATCCACGGCAGCTCGCAGCCGAAGCTGACCGGTGGGAAATCACCAGAGTGGGCCGAAATGGGTCCTATGAACAGAACCGAAACCACCACGGTCAGCACCGTCCCCGAGGAGGAGGAGGAGGGGGCCAAGGACGAGGAAGAGACAGCGCTCCGGCCGCCCCCGCTGCCAGCACCACCCCCCCGGCCAACCGGGGCAGCACCCCGGCACGACCAGGATATAGGGCCAATGTCACGTGTCACCGATGCCAGCGAGTCGGCCACTACGCAAACGACCCAAATTGCCCACAGAACCAGAGCCCGAGACCCCGCCAGGTGGCTGCTGCTGCCCTGGGGGAAGAACAGATCTCCGAGGAACAAGAAGAATATGAGCAAGAACATCAAGAATGGGAGCCAGCCGCCATGGCTCTAGCCTGCTTAGGGGGGAAAGACATGGTCCCGCGGGTCCCCCTACCCGCTAACACCCGGAAGTACAGTCAATGGGTGAGCATCAATGGACGACGGGCCGAAGCCCTCCGTGACACCGGGGCCAGTGTAACAGCCGTCCGCTGTCACCTGGTGACCCCAGAACAGTTCCTACCAAATATTCTCTGCCCTGTCCGTTCAGCCGATAACTCGGAGAGTCTGTGTCGGATGGCCTGCGTCCCTTTCGAATGGGGAGGAGTCTCCGGCATGTTGAAGGTGACGGTCCGAGATGATGCTCCCGTAGACTGCCTCCTGGGGAATGACCTTGAAAGCTCTCCGTGGGCAGCCGTAGAACGAAGAGAACACCTGGGGATGTTAGGCATCCCGGACTGGGCGTGCGTCACCACCCGGTCCATGGCCGCCCGTGCCAATCCCCAACCCGAGGAACCTGAATGGCCGGCGCCTCCTCCCCCGGTCGCTCCAGTAGAAGATGCCGACCGTGCCGTCCCCCCAGAACCAGCTCAACCCCCGGACCTCTCTGGCCTCGACCAGTGGCCTCAAGAGGGGGGGCCCACACAGGAGCAGTTTCGCCAAGAGCAGAAGACCTGTCCCTCCCTCGAGGGACTCCGCCAACAAGCCCTCGCCCAGAGCGCAGGGGATACCTCCGGAACACATTGGGTCTATTGGGACAATGATCTGCTATACAGTGAACAAAGGATCGCGGAGTTGGGGGCCAGTCGAGTGCTAGTGGTGCCCCTCCGTTTTAGAGACTTCTTGCTAAATCTGGCCCACGATGTCCCCCTGGCTGGGCACCTGGGTCAGGATAAAACTTACAGCCGCCTAGTGACCCACTTCTTCTGGCCTAAAATGAGGAATGATGTACTCCAGCATTGCCGATCTTGCCCCACGTGCCAAGCCAGTGGGAAGAGCGGCCGCAAACTAAAAGCCCCCCTGCAACCATTTCCAGTGGTCACCACCCCGTTCGAGAGGGTCGGGATAGACATTGTGGGGCCCCTGGACCCCCGTACAGCACAAGGACATCGGTTCATCCTGGTACTGGTGGACCACGCCACCCGCTACCCCGAGGCTGTTCCCCTGCGAACTGTGACAGCCCCGGTAGTCGGCCGGGCCCTAATGGGGATCTTCTCCCGTGTGGGCTTCCCCCGAGAAGTCGTCAGCGACAGAGGCACGAACTTTATTTCAAAATATATGAAGTCCCTCTGGCAACAGTGTGGGGTCACCTACCGATTCACGACCCCCTATCACCCTCAAGGAAACGGACTCGTTGAGCGGTTCAACCGCACGCTAAAAGGGATGATTGGGGGGTTGGAAGAGCCCCTCCGTCGCCAGTGGGATGTGCTACTGCCGTGCCTCCTCTTCGCATATCGAGAAGTCCCCCAGAAGTCCCTCGGCTTCAGCCCGTTTGAACTGTTGTATGGACACCCCGTACGGGGGCCGCTCAGCCTAGTCAAGGAAGGCTGGGAAATGCCCCCTCTAAAGAACCCTCCAGATGTCTTCAAATACCTCCTAACCCTCCGCAACCAGACCCGACGATTCAGGGAGATAGCGAAAGCAAACTTGGAGGCCAGTCAAGAGGACATGAAAAAGTGGTATGACCAAAATGCCTCCTCCATCGAATTTGAACCCGGCCAACAAGTATGGGTAATGTCCCCCACCGAACCATGCGCCCTACAAGACAAGTGGACGGGGCCCTTCAAAGTAGTCGAGCGCAAGGGCCCTGTCACCTATCTCATCGACATGGGATCTTCACGGAACCCCCTCCGGGTCCTCCACGCTAATAGACTGAAACCCCATTTCGTGCGTTCAGAACTCAGCCTCCTGATGGCCACAGACAATGGAGCCGAAGAAGACTCCGAACCCCTCCCTGACCTCCTACGGACTCGGGAGAAAGACGGCTCCGTGGACGGGGTCCGACTCTCGGAGGCCCTCACCCTGGAACAACGCCAAGAATGTCGAGACCTTCTGCTGCAGTTCGCCAGCCTGTTCTCCCTCACCCCAGGTGTCACCTCCTGGTGTGTGCACGACGTGGACACGGGGGACAGCCCCCCTATCCGCGACCGGGCCTACCGCGTACCAGATCGGGTACGGGCCTGCATCCAAGAAGAAGTAACCAAGATGCTCACGCTCGGGGTCATTGAGCCCTCAGACAGCCCCTGGGCCAGCCCAGTAGTACTGGTCCCCAAAGCAGCCACCCCCGGCACCACACCGGAACTCCGGTTCTGCGTCGAATACCGGGGCTTGAATGCGGTCACCAGAACAGACGCACATCCCATCCCCCGGGCAGATGAACTAATCGACCGCATGGGAGCTGCCCGCTACTTCAGCATTTTCGACCTGACGGCGGGCTACTGGCAGATCGGCCTCACACCCCGGGCCCAAGAACGATCTGCGTTTTCCACTCCTGACGGCCATTATCATTTCAAGGTCATGCCCTTCGGCATGAAGAATGCCCCAGCAACATTTCAGCGACTCGTTAATCAGGTCTTGGCCGGACTCGAAGGATTCAGTGCCGCCTACCTAGACGACATCGCTGTATACAGCCACCACTGGTCCGACCACCTCCGCCACCTCCGAGAGGTGCTACAGGCCCTTCAGCGAGCTGGCCTCACGATCAAGGCCAGCAAATGCCAGATTGGTCAGGGGTCCGTGACCTACCTCGGACACCAGGTGGGAAGCGGCCTGGTGGCCCCTCTGCAGCTCAAGATCGCCACCATCCAGTCCTGGCAGCCCCCCATCACCCAGACCGAGGTACGCGCCTTTCTGGGACTCACGGGCTATTACCGACGGTTCGTGAAGGACTATGGTAGCATAGTGGGGCCCCTCACAGAACTCACATCCAAAAATCAACCAAAGAAGGTCAACTGGACCCCAGATTGTCAAACAGCCTTCGAACAACTAAAGGCCGCCATGTGCTCCGCCCCTGTGCTCCAGGCCCCCGACTACAGCCGGGAATTCGTCGTCCAGACGGATGCCTCCGACCACGGCATTGGGGCGGTCCTGTCTCAATTGAACCCCGAAGGCCTTGATCAACCAGTGGCCTTCATCAGCAGGCGACTCCTGCCTCGAGAGCAACGCTGGAGCACCATCGAGAGGGAGGCCTTCGCCGTGGTATGGGCCCTCAAAAAGCTCCGGCCCTATCTCTTTGGCACACACTTTCGGGTACAGACCGATCATCGACCCCTGCAGTGGCTGATGCAGATGCGGGGGGAGAACCCAAAACTACTACGTTGGTCCATCTCCCTACAGGGGATGGACTTCACTGTGGAACATCGACCTGGACAAGACCACGCCAACGCGGATGGCCTGTCACGCTTTTTCCGCCTCGACGAGGAGAGTCCCCAAGAGGATGGGTGACTCTCCCCGCCTTCAGCTGGGGGGGACGCATGTTGGACAGGCCACATGAAGGGCCCGCTCCCCCTCTACCCGACCAGGCCCGAGCCCGGTCCCTCAAGTGTTACACACCACCTCTCCACGTTTTCCGTCCCCTCCGGGACCCCTGCCTCTGAACATCTCGACCTCTTGGGCCCGATCCCCTACTGACCCGCGCAACCGACCTGGGCGCCATCTTGGACACTGCACCACGAGGCCGCGTGGCCTCCGATCGACCCTAACCCTGGGCCTGGCCAGGCCTCAGACATCCCGGCACCACCATCCACCCAGGAGGTGAGTGGACTACTTGGCAGGTCAATGGGAGAAAGAGGTGTCGATGGCTCTCCCCCGCCAGGTACCGCTCGCCCCCAGCCTCCCCGGGCGCTGGCTCCACCCCCCTGCTGGGTGTCTGGACTCCCTCATCCTGGACCCCCCGACCTCCAAGTGCGAGGGTCCGGACATCAAAGGGCACCAGCCCTATAACTGAGGCAGCTCCAGAGCAGGAAGGCAGTTGTATCCTGGAGTCGAGAGACGCAGAGAAGAACTCATCCTTGACGGACTACTGGCGCTGCCGTAGCCCTACCTTGTGAACTATCGTCCTGCCTGCTGGCGCTGCCGCAACCTTCGTAAACCTTCATCGTCGTCGGGACCTGCTGGCGTGGCCGCGGACCGTTTGTACCACCATCTTCATCGGGACCTGCTGGCTCCGCCGCGGACCGTCGCTACCTTCAACCACCTCGGGACCTGCTGGCTCCGCCGCGGCCCGATCATCTAGAACGCCGAGCTCGAGGATTGAGAGCTATCCATCCACCCAATTGGTAACAAGACTGTCCCGCTACCCCTTTTTCCCACCAGAGACCCGAACCGAGGGGACCCCTGAGTCCAGACCTCCTTGTATCATTTGACCGTACTCGAAGAATTGCTGATAAAGTATCGTTTAACCTTATCCTTGTGTGGTGTCCGTCTGTGGGGGGGAAGTTACTTGTCTGTACGATCGCTGGAGACGGCTCTCCCTGGAGACCTCTCCCCTTATACTCGGCCGACCCTCCCGGTCCGTCTAACAGAAGGCCAGACCACGACTCTAGCGGAAGTTTCGACCAATTTCTCATCTTCCGTGTTGTGGGAGTCAAGTCAAGTCAAGTCAAGTCAAGTCAAGTCAAAAAGATTTCTATAGCGCACTACATACCCAGAGGGTTTCAAGGCGCTTAGGAAGGGGAGGGGGATTATTTGTCAAATATCCACGTTTTAAGCTGCTTTCTGAACTCTAGGTGGTTCTGGGTGAGGCGAAGGTAAGCGGGGAGTGAGTTCCATGTTTTAGCAGCCAGGTATGAAAAGGATCTGCCTCCCATGGTGGTCTTGTTGATACGAGGTATAGTGGCGAGGGCTTGGCTGGAAGAGCGTAGTTGGCGGGAGGGGGTGTAGAAGGACAGTCGAGAGTTGAGGCAATCTGGTCCGATGTCGTAGAGTGATTTGTGTGCGTGGGTGAGCAGTCGGAAAGTGATTCTTTTGTTGACGGGTAGCCAGTGGAGGTCTTTAAGGTGACCAGTGATGTGTTCGTTGCGTGGGATGTCTAATATGAGTCTGGCTGAGGCGTTTTGGATTCGTTGGAGTTTCTTCTGGAGTTTAGCGGTGGTTCCTGCGTAGAGGGTGTTTCCGTAGTCCAGTCGGCTCGTGACCAGAGCATGGGTGACTGTTTTCCTTGTTTCGGAGGGGATCCAGCGAAATGTTTTTCTGAGCATGCGAAGAATGTTGAAGCAGGAAGAGGATACGGCGCTGGCTTGTCTGTTCATTGAGAGTGAGGAATCCAGGATGACACCTAGGTTCCGTGCGTGGTCTGTCGGGATGGGTGCTTTTCCGAGGGCTTCCGGCCACCAGGAGTCGTCCCAAGCAGAGGGGGATGTGCCTAAGATGAGGGTGCGGGGGGGGCTTTCTCTGTAGACCAGTTAAGGAGGATTAGATGGTGATCCGTCCAGGGTAGGGGAGTAATGGAGCCGACTGTTAGAGTGGGGCAGTTATTAAAGACTGGGTCAAGCAAGTGACCTTTGTCGTGAGTAGGTGCCTTTAATAGTTGTTGTAATTGGATCGCGGCTAGACTAGAAGCGAGCTCGCTGGCGGTGCAGTCGGTGCCGACATCAAAATGAATATTGAAGTCACCCAACAGCGTGGAGGTCGAGGAGGACATGGCAGTTTCTGCAGCGAACGAAGGTAAAGAGGAGGGAAAGTTGTTCAACGGGCATGGCGGGCGGTATATAAGAGCCCCTGTTAAGCTGTCATTAGGAGTGAGCTTGAGGCAGAAGGACAAACTTTCACAGTCCGGGATTGGGTCAGAGGTGCAGTGGCATTGATAGATAGACTTATAGATAATGGCGATGCCTCCTTTCCAGCATGGGCGGTCCCGGTGTTCGATTCGATAGTCCGATGGCAAGGCTTGAATTATATCTGGGTCGCAGTCTAGGGTTAACCAGGTTTCGGTTAAAAAGAGGACATCAGGGGATAATTCGTCTAGAAGAAGTGAGATTTCTATTTTGTGTTTTGGCATAGACCTGCAATTTAGAAGCAATAGGGTAAAGTTTTGCTGTGGCTGCTTAGATTGAGTCGTTTTTAAGTTCGCATTACAGTGTTGGCAATAGGTGGGAAGGTTAAGGGGATGATATCGGTGGAGGCAGCTATCCTTCAAGGGGGGTTTTAATGTGAAAAGGGTGGCAGAGTTATATTGCATTCTGTGAGAAGGATCAGGGGGGGTGGCCCCTGTCCCCGGCCGGACGCGAACGGGCGCAGACGGGCTTGCCTAAGGCGCTCCCGCTGCGCTCGTCCGCTGCGCTTCCGGTAGATGCACATTTTATGGTAGAGGGGAGGACGCTGGGGGGGCGTGGCCTCGAAGGGGCGTGGCCAGGGTGCACGCCGGCGATGGCGGCAGCTAAGGTTTGTTTTGACTAAAGTCCGCAACAGCGTTTAAATCGGCTGTGCGGGTTAGCAAAGTGAGGGCTTCTGCCCCAAGAGTAGGCTTGAGTAGGGTGAAGTTAAAAAACACAAAAGTAATCAAGTGACTTTCAATTTTAAAATACAACACACCTCGCGCTCCCGGCTTCCGCCTCAGGAGTGAGTTTCCAATTAGACGCTAGTTTTCAGCGTCCTTTTAAGCTGGGCGGGGGGGGGCGGGGCCTCGAAGGGGCGTGGCCAGGGTGCACGCCGGCGATGGCGGCAGCTAAGGTTTGTTTTGACTAAAGTCCGCAACAGCGCTTAAATCGGCTGTGCGGGTTAGCAAAGTGAGGGCTTCTGCCCCAAGAGTAGGCTTGAGTAGGGTGAAGTTAAAAAGTACAAAAGTAATCAAGTGACTTTCAATTTTAAAATACAACACACCTCGCGCTCCCGGCTTCCGCCTCAGGAGTGAGTTTCCAATTAGACTCTAGTTTTCAGCGTCCTTTTAAGCTGGGCGGGCAGGGGGGGTGGCGTGGCCTCAAAGGGGCGTGGCCAGGGTGCACGCCGGCGATGGCGGCAGCTAAGGTTTGTTTTGTTGTTTTGACTTAAGTCCGCAACAGCGTTTAAATCGGCTGTGCGGGTTAGTAAAGTGAGGGCTTCTGCCCCAAGAGTAGGCTTGAGTAGGGTGAAGTTAAAAACCACAAAAGTAATCAAGTGACTTTCAATTCTAAAATACAACACACCTCGCGCTCCCGGCTTCCACCTCAGGAGTGCAGTTGAATACGTTTTGAATGCAGTAGAATCAATTGGATTGGTTACAGGCAAGTAATTTGTTCCTAAAACAGTGAGAACTGCTTTTCAGTTACTTTTCAGATTACTGTGCGTGTTACTTTTCAGATTACTTGTTAAGTTACTTTTTCTACTCCGTGTGATATGTCAAGATATCACACTGGGACATTTCCAAGATAAAAGAGAAGTAAATCAGTTGTTGTACATATGTAGTTTCTTAAGGTTTCATACAAACCAACTCTACACTTAAAACAATTATCACAAGAAAGCAGTCAATGCAGTCCTATGGGAAAAAAACAATGTTTTGTTTTAACTGTAAGTACTTCGTTTTGGGAGTTGGTTTTCTGGAGTTAGAACCAGGGTTCCCCCGGGGTTAAGGATGCCCTCTCTAAGCACCCACAGCGGCACTAGGGTGGCTGAATGCAGTATGCTGAGGCCCAATGATATCTAGTGGCCGATAGGGGGCCTCCGGTTGGTGGCTGCACATTAAAAGGCCGCATGGTTGAGGGAGCAAAGCTCATGAACTTAAGCTCAGGGCAAGCGGGACCCGATTTAGCATACAAGGTGCACCCAAAGCAGCACAGGGGTGGCAGGGTGCTGTTTTGGCATCTGGTGCCCGGTTGTTTTCAATGGGGATTCTCCAGTTGCAACAAACACTGCAGGCTCGGAAACGAAGTTCTTCTGGAGGCGGTTGGGATGTCTTGGGATGCCGGGACACTGTTGGTTAGGCCACCCAAGCCCGTGGGAAGTCAGGTGCAGGAGACTCTTGACGCTGGGTTTCTCTTACCGGGTCCGGTCGCGTTCAGGGAAATCCTCCAGAAAGGGGCTGCAGGCGTCGGTTGGAGACTTGAGGTAGATCAGGGATCACCAGATCCCAGGTCAGGATTGCCAGGAGACCTCCTCGTTATGTTGGGCAACTCGAAATCTGGCCGTGGGAGTCCGGTGCAGAGTGGTGCAGACTCGCAGATTTGGCCGGAACCAGAGTCTGTTGGCGAGCAAATCCTGTGCTCACGGGAGACAGAGTCTGGTTGGGGACGGTAGGGCAGGTCCTCCGGGTACTGGGGGGCTGCTGGCCGCAGGACACACCTTGATGTAGCTGGAGCAGGTCGAGGTCGGACAGGCAGGTAGGGCTGGGGCCAAGTCAGTTGGTGTCCTCCTCCTTTTTCTTAATCAGCTTCTTCTTCAGCACGTCCCTTCAGTCCTTCTTGTTTCTTCTTGTCTGAGGAGGCAAGGTTCAGGGTTGCCGCTAAATACTAAATTTAGGGGTGTTACAGTAGGTACAGGTTGGGACCAATGGGTCCCTTCCTTAGGGTGGGTACACCCCCTATTATGCCACCCTCCAGTGAGAGTGGGGCATAAGCCTCACTCTGGTTGGCTGGGTCTCCCCATCTTAAGATGGCAGTTGTGCTTCACCTCACCTCTCCCACCTGAGGGGTGGGGCTGGCAAAAGGAGGCACAACTCTCCTCCTAAATTGGTTTTCCCACTGATTCTCCCGCCCAAAGTGGGGGTCAAAACCGGTGGGGGCCAGCTGCTGGGAGCAGCAAATAGGTAGGGTAGCTAACAAAGGTGGCAAGCCTTTGAAGCTTATCCTTCGTGGACCCTGCACACCCTGGGAGAGAAGGATTTGCACCTCGACCTGGGATGTGTTTTGTTTCAGGACCCCAAGAGCGGCAGGCTCTTTACCCAGGGGTCCAGAAACATGTATTGTGGTGGCAGCTGGTGAACACGTTTTTCAGGGGGTATCTCTAAGATGCCTTCTGAGTGCATTTTTCATGAAATCCCACACTGGCACCAGTGTGGGTTTACTGAGCTGAGAAGTGTGATGCCAAACTTCCCAGTTTTTAGTAAAGCCTTTATGGTGCTGTGGAGTTCGTAATGACAAACTCCCATTACACATACTCTTTGGCTTTACTGACTTACAATGTCAAAAAATGGACTTAGACTCTGCAGGCGCACAGGGCTCATGCACCTGTACCCTCTCCACTGGTATATCTCACCCAGCTAGAGGGGTGGCTGACCTGTGCCAGTGGACTGTAGGCATGGCAACAGGGAAGTTTCCAATGTCGACTCTTACCTTTGCTCAGCACCATAACACACAGCCTGCAATGGCAGTGTGTGTGTGTTAAGGTACAGGACCACTAAGGGTGGCACAATAAGTGTTGCAGCCCTTAGACGCCTTTCCTGGTCACAGTGCCCTAGGTACTTAGGGTACCTCTTACAAGGGAATTACATGTGGCCAGAGATTTGCCAATTGGGTTCTGTAACAGTACAGTTTAGAGAGGAACCCAGGGCACATTCACAGTACATCAACATTTGGCAAAAAGTAGGGGGCAACCATGCAAAAAGGGGCATTTTTCTACACATATGAAATGGTTACTTAAGTAAATAGTCCTGGTTCCTCATCGTAGAAATGTTCACTGATGTCATGAACAAAAATTCCCTGTTTGTGTATATATATATATATATATATATATATATATATTCAATGAAAAAACCATAGGTTATAGGCCATATATAGTTAGGAATTAGCATTTACAAAACCTTATTTTACTCGCATAAAACCATTGAAATTCCATATATAGTTAGCTAACTATAAGCGCTAACTATATATCGCGCACCCGCAATCCACTGCTGATGATGTCACATATTACATCATTCATGACATGGTCAGTGACATCACTGATGACATCACTGATGACATCTCAAATGACATCACTGATGACATCACTGATCACAACATCCAGTGATTGTATGTGTCTGTAAAGTTTAAATATGTTTTACATATTGAAGAATGAGTGGATGTATAAGTGTCTAGATGAAGAATTTAGTAGGTGCATGACTGACTGTATGAAAGAGTGATTAAATGTGTCTCACTGAGTGCATGGGTTAGTGACTAAACTGTCTTAATTTGTGCATCAGTATGTTTGTTGTTGTGTAAGCTGCTGCATGTGTTGATCAGTAGCTATAAGAGTGGCCATATGGGTTATTGATTGGTTGCCCAAGTATTTGAATGGGAGGCTGAGTGTGTGTGTGGGTGGCTGGGAGGTGCGTGACTCTGTGCATAGATGTGTAAGCAGTTGATTCACTAGGAGTATGAGTTCAAGAGTGCATGTGGAAACAGCTATATGGGCGGTTGACTGTGCATGGGTGTGTTGGTGAGTGAATGGATTTCTCATTGCTACATGTGCAAGTAAGTACGTATGTAAAACACAATACATGTGAGAGTTGACATATATAAATAACTGAACATAAGAGCCAGTGAATGTGTGAGTGGCTGTATCGATCACTGTGAGCTTGTATCAGGGATTATATAAGAGAGTAAATATGTGTTATTATATGTTTGAATAAGTAAGATGTGTATAACTGTATAGTTGAGGAAATGGAGGTGTGATTGATTCTTTGCATGACTGACTAGGTGTGTGAGTAACTCCATGGATGAGTGACAGTCTGTGAGTGTCTGTTTATACTGAGTGTATGTAAGGTTATATTAGAGTCTGAAGAGGTTCATTGTATTATCACATGAGTGATGTGATCAGTGATGACAAATGAGATGTCATCAGTGATGTCATTTGAGTTGTCATCAGTGATGTCATTTGAGATGTCATCATTGATATCATTTGAGTTGTCATCAGTGATGTCATTTGAGATGTCATCAGTGATGTCATCAGTGATGTCACTGACCATGTCATGAATGATGTAATATGTGACATCATCAGCAGTGGATTGCGGGTGCGCGATATATAGTTAGCGCTTATAGTTAGCTAACTATATATGGAATTTCAATGGTTTTATGCGAGTAAAATAAGGTTTTGTAAATGCTAATTCCTAACTATATATGGCCTATAACCTATGGTTTTTTCATTGAATTTTCAAGGTTTTGTAAATGCAAATTCCTAACTATATATCCACTATAACCTATGGTTTTTTCTGTGAATTTCATTGGTTTTTTAATAGCAAATATGAAAAGCTTTAAAATGTCAAGTACGTGATAGATAAAAACATTTTCGTATTTATGCACGCTGATGTGCTTTGAACGCTGCCCCCCCCCCCCCTCCCCTCTTTTGCCTTTGTTAGTACTCTCTCTTTGCAGATACAGAAGGGTAGTTAACGCAGGCCTTTACCCCCGTTGTAATCCGTCGTACCTCCTTGTCTCTCCATTTGATTGATTGTTGTCCAAGCATTTACTGTTTTAGAATTGGTTCTCTTTGGATCATTCTCTATTTACAAACAAGCACAAAGTCGCAATACTCTGTTTAGTCTTTGCAGATAGTGAAAAATCGTGTAAAAAAATAAAAGTAATCGAGCAAAATCAGTAGGCCACTAATTGGATCTCTTTTTGACCTCGCTAAAATAGAAATATTAGGAACAACCCTTCTTGAGAAATACGAAAATAGTGAGATGAACTGAGCTCCACACCATGAGGGCTGCAAGACAGCTCGGCTCTATCACCCATCCCGCACAAAATAATGACAAACCCTATGCAAATATTAAAAATATAGACAACACACCAGCAAAGAAACAGGGTAAAACATTTTATTAAAAAACTATTTACATAACGTTGGTTTATAAGATGATGTCAGTAGTGGACCGATGTGTGAATAGATCGAAAACAGCACAAGGCTCCAAGATCCGGAGAGCAAGCTCCTGGATGTTGGGTGCCATAGTTTAGAGTTCTGAATTTCAGCCTTTTTCAATGCCTGTGCTTTGTTGAATCAAAATGGCGGCTTGACACAAAGCTGACTCAAGCGTTGCTACTGATGCAGACCAAAACTGGTTTTCAGTTTGTACATTTTTCTAGATTTTTCAATCCAAGTTTGGTTGACTTTGTAGAACGATGGCTTCAGATTTTCAACATACGATGTGGTGGCGCTGACTGGGAGGGGGCGCTTCGCTCCTGCCCCCTCCCCAAGTAAGATTTTCATACGTGAAAGTACGTTAATGGTTTTGGTCCCCGAGATGCTTCGATGTCACTACCATTCTCAAATAGCATAAGTTCTAGATGTTGGGTGCCATAGTTAAGAGTTCTGAGCAGCGCTTGTAACACTGTCTGAAGCTTATTTCCACCTACTGCAGCTTCACTATTCTCAAAGTAAGTGAGTGTCGTTTGTGGACCTGACTGCATTAGAAAACAATGTCATATGTTACCTTCCTAAACAGCTTGACGGAGGCCCCTGAGGGGCGCTGTGATGGCCATGGACTCGGAGAAGACGCTTGGCTCCGACACCCTCCCCAAGTCTTATAGCACTGGTGTAGCCTGAGATCGCCCCGGACATAGGCGGCCGGCTCCCGGGGTCCGGCGGTACTTTTTGCCTTTTGATGACTCTTCAATTCTGGACCTTGTCCCACAATCCGTTTGACCTGAAGACAAGCTGTAGTGGGGCGCCCCTTTATCGTTTTAGTTGCCATTCCGCCCGCTTTTGCTACACTGTGCCTCTTCCGCCATTCAGCTGTTTTCCGCCCGCTCTTGCGACTACAGCGTCTCGCTCACCATGTAGTTGAGATGCGCCCGCTCTTGCGGTGCAGCGATAGGCGGCTGCCACAGGACTCTCAAAATGGCGGCCGTCTCTTCGGTTTTGGGCCTGGTCCACTAAAATGGCCCTGGGACACCTTGGAACTCGGACGCTTGTCTGCTAGGGCTTGGGTCCCATTCTCGAAAAGCGTCCCCTCAGCCGTGAAGATTCTACAAAAGTCTTGGGGGCCTCCGACTCCCGCAGGCTTCTGGTGGGGAGCGGCTGCCATGATTGCTCGTGGAATGGCCACGACGGAGCTACGAAATGGTAGTGGTCTCATGCTGACGCCAGCTTTAGTCTGAAACATCCAGAAACACTGTAGACTACCAATTCGATCAGTTCCGGTAGCGCCCCAACATGACCCGGAAGAGAAGAACTTGCCCTCCCCTCTTTGACTGATGGTTCTTGTTGCCTGTCCCCTCTGTTGTCATTTAACAGAACTTTTTGGACTGCTGAAAGGGGTTGTGTTCTGAACGCTGGTTGGTGGAGACATTTAGACTATATTCTTGACCTACGTTGTCGCGTAATGCGTTTTATGACACGCCGCGTTAGCGCACCCGGAAGTGATCCGAGGCGCGGCGCGCAGCGCGTAACGTAAGCATAACAGGTCATGTGACTTGTTAATAAAACTTTTCATTGGTTCATTTTACTTTTGTTAATTTAATGATGAAAAGCTTGGTCATATGACCTAAAAATTACGCTTTTTATTATTTTCGAACAATATTTTTTTTTCAAACATATGTTATAATATTCCAAGCTAATGTACTTTCCCGGAAAATTTACAACTGTCTGGCAAGTAAAATATATTCCTTTTTCGAGAAAAAGGGCGTTTCTTCCTTCCATGACGGAGCCGTTGAGTAAAAGAGATTCGGCCTGCTGTCTTAGTCGCCGATACGCCTGATTATCAGATTCTTATCGATCACTTTATGTTGCAGACATGAAAAACACAACTGCCCTTGACCATTTATCTTTACTGCGTTCCTACATATTATACCTTTTATCCGTCATGTAATTGGACTGCTTTATTTCACTTGCCTTTTACTGATTCGAAAACAGTCACTAAAAGTAAAAACTTTACAAATGAAAATACTACTACCGTGTTTTGTTTTAAAAACCTTTATTGTGAAAATGTCAGTATACAAATACGGGCCTATAACCACGTGGGCCGGCCACGGAGCAAACTCAAATCGTATATGATGAGGAGACATTTACACTGTAGAAGAACGTAACGAGCGGGCCATTAGGTGACAAGAACAAAGGTGTCTAACAGTTGCGGAATCGGTGGACGTACATTTTGTAATTAAAATACGACAGGGCCACTTACAATAACATTTTCTAGATATACATTTGCGGGCAAAGAGTTACGAGTCCCATTTATACCGGCGCCATTTTGGGCGAGGCCGGGCAGGTCCAAGATATAGTCAAAATGTCTCCACCAACCATCGGCCAGACCAGAACCCCTTTCGGCCCTTTATGCTACAAGATGGTGTCTTCCATTCAGAAAATATTGGTGGCAGCATTTTGAAAGGAAACAGAAACAGCCGTTCTCCTAGTGAATTTCACATTGTTACATTTAGGAAGAATGTTGAAGAGTAGTATGTGGAAAATCTGAAGCCATTTTTCTACAAACTCTCAATCAGACTTGGATGGAAAAAAAAACCTGAAGAATGTACAAACTGAAAACCAATTTTTGTCTGTATAGCACCAACAGTAACGCTTGAGTCAGCTTTGTGTCAAGCCGCCATTTTCATTCAATCAATAGCGTCCCCCTGCACACATTCAGGGACCTGGTCGTGTCTTTAGATGAAACGCATTGTAGGAAAAGAAGCAGAAAGGAAAAGGAAAAAAGTTCCGCCGGACCTAGTGAAGCTGCAGCAGGTGCAAATAAGCTTCAGACAGTCTTACAAGCACTGCTCAGAACTCTCAACTGAGGCACTCAACATCCAGGACTTGCCATTCGGATCTTAGCGCCTTGTATTTTTGTTTTGTTTTTGATGGAGGGGAAAGAACAAAAAACAGACATTGAAAACGGCTCAACTGGAGAAAAAAAAAAATTACTTCTTGGGTGCATTAGGGCATTTATGATTTTCGAATGCCGTATTCATCAGGTTGATGCTCATGTTGCCATAGGACAGCATAGCACCACAGTGTATACAAGTTAACTTCATATGTTCAGATGAGGCAGGTGGCATATTTAGCATTCACCTTCTTTGATCCAGGAGGGATGGAGAAAAACTGCCAGATGAAACTTGACCATCCAGATCTCGGCGCGTTCATTCATTCAATAGCGTCCCCCTGCACACATTCAGGGACCTGGTCGTGTCTTCAGAAGAAACGCATTGTAGGAAAAGAAGCACAAAGGAAAAGGCAACAAGTTCCGCCGGACCTAGTGAAGCTGCAGCAGGTGCAAATAAGCTTCAGACAGTTCTACAAGCACTGCTCAGAAATCTCAACTGAGGCACTCAACATCCAGGACTTGCCATTCGGATCTTGGCGCCTTGTGCTGGTTCCGACCTATTCACACATCAGTCCACTACTGACATCACCTCATAAGCCAACGGGGCACCCCACGCCATCTTTCGGCGCAGCATTGTAGGATGGCCACACCAGTGCAGCCACTTGCTGGACACCACCTCGGTGCCATCCGGATCTCAGCGCGTTCGAGTCACTGTGCCGGAAGACTAACCGGAACTCAGCTGAACACGCCGTCTTTCGGCGCAGCATTGTAGGATGGCCACACCAGTACGGCAATTTGCTGGACACCACCTCGGCGCCATCCGGATCTCGGCGCGTTCGAGTCACTGTACCGCAACAGTGACCGCAATTCTGCTGGACACGCCGTCTTTCGGCGCAGCATTGTAGGATGGCCACACCAGTGCGGCAATTTGCTGGACACCACCTCGGTGCCATCCGGATCTCGACGCGTTGTGCTGCCTTCGGCCTATTCGCACATCGGTCCGCTACTGACGCCGCCTCACGTGCCAACGGATTTTCTACGCTTTTTGTAGCCCTATGCCGCAGAACAGGTCATGTGACTTGTTTATAAAACTTTTCATTGGTTCATTTTACTTTTGGTTTCCTAAAGATGGAAGGCTTGGTCATATGACCTAAAAATAACACTTTTCATTGGTTTAGAACATTTTTTTTCCCAACCGATGAAAGCCCCACCTTGTTTCTGGATCATTCAGACTGAAGCTGGCGTCAGCATGAGAGCACCACCATCTCGTGGCTCCGTCGTGGTCATTCCGCGAGCAATCATGGCAGCCGCTCCCCACCGGAAGCCTGCGGGAGTCGGGGGCCCCCAAGACTTTTATACAATCTTCACGGCTGAGGGGACGCTTTTCGAGAATGGAGCCCAAGCCCTAGCAGGCAAGCGTCCGACTTCCAAGGTGTCCCAGGGCCATTTCAGTGGACCAGGCCCAAAACCGAAGAGCCGTCCGCCATTTTGACAGCCATGTGGCAGCCGCCTATCGCTGCACTGCAAGAGTGGGAGCAACTCCACAACATGGTGAGCGAGACGCAACTCAGCTAGATGGCCGCCACCTGGGGAGGCCCGTTCACGCCGCCTCCCCCCCCCCCCCCGGGCCGCCGCACGCCAATTTTCGGAGCAGCATTGTAGGATACCAAAACCAGTGCGGCAGTTTACTGGACATCACCTGGGTGCCTGTCGTACATGTTGTGTCAGCCATGTGACACTGGACACAGACCGCTACTGACGAGGCCTCCCCCCGCACCACCCGGGATGCCCCACGCTGTTTTTCTGTGCTGCATTGTAGGATCCCTAAACCAGTGCGGCACCCAGGCGACATCACCTGGGTGCCGTCCAGAACTCTGCACGTTGTGCTGCCTTGGGACTATTCGCACAGCAGACCGCTACTGACGAGGCCTCCCCCCGCCCCACCCGGGACGCCCCACGCCAATTTTCGGAGCAGCATTGTAGGATCCCTAAACCAGTGCGGCACCCAGGCGACATCACCTGGGTGCCGTCCAGAACTCTGCACGTTGTGCTGCCTTGGGACTATTCGCACAAAAGACAGCTTCTAACCATTGTTGCTTTTTGTGTTAATAAATGTTTAAATGTTTTTAGTTTTTGTTCTGTTCATTATCGTTAAAAGTTAATAAAGTTTTATAACCTTACTTTGTTGGACTGTTATCTATTTTTTGAAAAACGGGTGAATGGGGCCTTGAATCGGGTTATTGTCATGTGTGGGCTTTGGAAGTGTGCTGCTGCAGGATCGGACATTTCAAACTCAAATGCACGTTCTTTTTCTTACCTTTCCGAAGCATGGAGCGCAATAGCAAGCAGAGAAAGGGTGATGCACGTGTTGAACACTACCTGACCTGGCAAGTTGCTGGCAGTGCCCCCCCGCCCGCTCCTGAAAGAGGGCACACACACACCGCCGCCCCGAGTACTTCAGAAATCTTTAAAAGACCATGCGCTTGTTCATGAGGCTTAAATGGTTTATCACCTCTTCTAGAACCCCTACATCGACCCTCTGACGTTTCATGGAAAAATTACCATGTAACACAATACCAAGCCCTATCAGCTGAAACCCCCAAGGAATCGTGGGGCATATTAGCAAGGGGGTTTATCTCCGCTTTTTTGGCTTTAAAAACCATGAAAGCGGAGATAAAATTATTTCCCTATTATCAAGCTGTCGCTAACACCAGTTAGTGACACCTAAAAGGAGATAGCGACCATCTTGGGCCCGGCTTTGCATGTCAGTGATACTTATCACTAATGACATGCAAAGTGGCGTGCCAAGATGTTAGCGACTGGAAACAGTCCCTAACATCGCTACCTTCTATTACCAACTTTTGGAGATATTCGCACTAAGCGCGAATATCTCCAAAAGCTAACACCTGCCCTGAGCAGGTCTTAGCCATGTTATCCAATGGGAGGTGGATAACATGGCTAAGAGCATTAGGTCGATAATACATGAATATCGCTGACTTTTCTGCGATAATAGCAAGGTTTATCTGCGATAAAAATCGCCGATGTGCGGCGATAATTTTTGTCTCTAAACAAGTTATAGACAAAAATTATCGCTAGTTGTTAGTAATATGCCCCCGGGTTTTTGCTGGCAGAAATCGGGAGGCGGGAGACTAGCACTGAAATCAGTACTTACACGCCTGAATCAGGAGAATTGGCATGTCTGAATTCTCTACAGCTGGGGCCATAAACTACATCCGCAGGGGTAGGTGATAGCCTGGGACCAGCCTGGCATCTAAAATGGCTGCCGTGCACGACAAAATTGTGGCATTCGAAAAAAGGCAAGATGGCGCAGCCGCTGGAAGAGATATATCAACATATATCAGCCTCCTCAGCCACCCTCAGGAAACATAGGGGATTAGGATATGTCTCCCGCACCCCCTTATACCTAGTACTTTAATTAACGAAGCACAAAATGGCGAATTCCCGTTTCGCTACCAGTTTGCGGCCCAGTTCGCGGCCCGTGAAGCGCTTCTACCGTGAAAAATCATTTTTTTTTTATTTTCCCCACGGGACCCTTTAATAACCCCAACAACATTCCTAGGGGGTCAAGAGGGGGATACCTTGCCCCCTTTCATTAAATTCCCCCTTAGTTTTTCACCTTTTCTTCTCTCTCGATCCTACCGAGAGACAAGATGGCGGCCGCTCCGGACTGTCACGCAGCAAAAAAAAAAAAAAAGCTCACGCACAGCCGCTGGAAGAGATGTATCAACATATATCAGCCTCCTCACCCACCCTCAGGAAACATAGGGGATTAGGATACGTCTCCCGTACCCACTTATAACTAGTAATTTAATTTACGAAGCACAAAATGGCGAATTCCCGTTTCGCTACCAGTTCGCGGCCGCGCTTCTACCGTGAAAAATCATTTTTTTTTTATTTTCCCCACGGGACCCTTTAATAACCCCAACAACATTCCTAGGAGGTCAAGAGGGGGATACCTTGCCCCCTTTCATTAAATTCCCCCTTCGTTTTCCACCTCTTCTTCTCTCTCGATCCTACCGAGAGACAAGATGGCGTCCGCTCCGGACTGTTTAGAATGTTGACAGACACCGGAGAGCCAATCAGCTTTCTGCGCGCAAAGTTCCGATAAGCGAAAAGTAAGCGGACCGGATCGCTGCCCAGAGCGCTGTTACAGATATATATCTTGGTTTGAACGTTAATTTCTCAAAAACTACTGGAGCACATATATTGAGACCTAGCAAAGGCACATCGGGCTAACAGTCCCTACAATTTTGCCAAGTTTCGTGCAAATCCATTCAGCCGTTCGAGCTAAAAGTGAGTCCAACCGCCCTATGGAAAACTCAATGCAAAAAACGCGTTTTGGGACCCCCCTTTTTTCTCAGCCCCCCCTTGACGAAACCCCACCAAATTTTCAGGAGCTGCTCAGAAACAAAATGTGCCATTTTCCTGAAAATTTCAGCCGATTCCATCCACAAACGCCAAAGTTATTAGACATAGAATTTTCAAAAGTCCCATAGGGAATTTATCCTAACTATATATACCTACTGGCGAACGCCAGTAGGTAATATATATATATATATATATATATATATATATATATATATATATATATATATATATATATATATATATATATATATATATATATATATATATATATATATATATATATATATATATATATATATATATATATATATATATATATATATATATATATATATAATCACGCTCACTGGGGTAACCACAAGTTCAAGTCAAGTCAAGTCACAAGATTTGTATAGCGCACTACATACCCAGAGGGTTTCAAGGCGCTTAGGAAGGGGGGGAGGATTATTTGTCAAATATCCACGTTTTAAGCTGCTTTCTGAACGCTAGGTGGTTCTGGGTGAGGCGAAGGTAAGCGGGGAGTGAATTCCATGTTTTGGCAGCCAGGTAAGAAAAGGATCTGCCTCCCATGGTGGTCTTGTTGATGCGAGGTACCGTGGCGAGGGCTTGGTTGGAAGAACGTAATTGGCGGGAGGGGGTGTAGAAGGACAGTCGAGAGTTGAGGCAATCTGGTCCGATGTCGTAGAGTGATTTGTGTGCGTGGGTAAGCAGTCGGAAAGTGATCCTCTTATTGACGGGTAGCCAGTGGGGTCTTTAAGGTGACCGGAGATGTGTTCGTTGCGTGGGATGTCTAATATGAGCCTGGCTGAGGCGTTTTGGATTCGTTGGAGTTTCTTCTGGAGTTTAGCGGTGGTACCTGCGTAGAGGGTGTTTCCGTAGTCCAGTCGGCTCGTGACCAGAGCGTGGGTGACTGTTTTCCTTGTTTCGGAGGGGATCCAGCGAAATGTTTTTCTGAGCATGCGAAGAATGTTGAAGCAGGATGAGGATACGGCGTTGACTTGTCTGTTCATTGAGAGTGAAGAATCCAGGATGACGCCAAGGTTCCGTGCGTGGTCTGTCGGGATGGGTGCTTTTTCAAGGGCTTCCGGCCACCAAGAGTCGTCCCAAGCAGAGGGGGAAGTGCCTAAGATGAGGACTTCTGTTTTATCTGAGTTCAGTTTCAGGCGACTTTGTTTCATCCATTCGGCGACTTCTTTCATTCCTTCGTGTAGGTTAGTTTTGGCGGTGCTGGGGTCCTTGGTGAGAGAAAGGATCAGTTGAGTGTCGTCCGCGTAGGAGATGATGTTGAGGTTGTGTTGGTGGGCGATGTCCGCGAGGGGGCTCATGTATACGTTGAAGAGGGTGGGGCTGAGTGATGATCCTTGAGGCACACAAGCACAAACCAGCCTTTCCCCATTAAAAGCTTTATTCAAGACACACAGCTTTGCATCTCAGTCCGTGCTGCCACAGCATTCCGCCTGACGCGTTTCGTGATGAAATCACTTCCTCAGAGGCTCACGGAGCAGTGCTGGCCACACCCATTTTATCCCTTATACGCATGTTTCCGCATTTCTGGGAGATGTAGTCCACCTTTACAGCCTTTGGATTGTTGCTCCTGCCGTGGCACAATCGAAGCCCTGGATGGGCACCAGGATGTTCAGCTGCGTGCAATTCCAGGTAAGTGCTCCAGTCAGAGCTCCTCAGATGAAGCCCCTCGGCCTCCTTCCCTTTACAAGGAGTAGTGCTCTCTCGGCGGCTGGTCTGCCGCTTTAAACATCACGCTCACTGGGGTAACCACAAATTTAGAGGCACACAAGCACAAACCAGCCGTTCCCCTTTAAAAGCTTTATTCGGGACACACAGCTTTGCATCTCAGTCCGTGCTGCCACAGCATTCCGCCTGACGCGTTTCGTGATGAAATCACTTCCTCAGAGGCTCACGGAGCAGTGCTGGCCACACCCATTTTATCCCTTATACGCATGTTTCCGCATTTCTGGGAGATGTAGTCCACCTTTACAGCCTTTGGATTGTTGCTCCTGCCGTGGCACAATCGAAGCCCTGGATGGGCACCAGGATGTTCAGCTGCGTGCAATTCCAGGTAAGTGCTCCAGTCAGAGCTCCTCAGATGAAGCCCCTCGGCCTCCTTCCCTTTACAAGGAGTAGTGCTCTCTCGGCGGCTGGTCTGCCGCTTTAAACATCACGCTCACTGGGGTAACCACAAGTTGAGAGGCACACAAGCACAAACCAGCCTTTCCCCATTAAAAGCTTTATTCGGGACACACAGGGAATAAAGCAAGTAGAAAAACAACGCGTTTCGCCATTACGGCTTGTTCACGCTCACCAGATTAGTCTAAACGCCATCTTAAATACGTGATCTAAAAAAACACCAATGTGCGTTGTGAGAATAGCGGGGGACATTTTGACATGGAACATAGACAGTTGTTGCGTACATCAAATGCGCATTTAGGTCACATTGTTATACCAGATCGTTTTTCTACTTGTCAAATAAATTTCACTTGCAAGACAACCTGGGTGTCCGAGCATCATCCTTACTAGGAAGTGTTTTGGAGCGAATATATACATGTATATATATATATATATATATATATCTATACTACTATTATAAAGAGAGAACTGTGTCCTTTGAGCCAGGTAAACTCGAAAAGTACACCACCAATCGCAACACCCAATACAGCGTTGGAAAGGGGGGGTCCTGTAGATGGACATAAGCTATAAAAAAATAAAAATAAACGTTATTTAAAAAATAAACAATAAAAAAAAGTAGTCCCGAAGAAGTAGCGCCGGCCGTGTGCGCTAAGAACGTGGACGTGCGTGCTGACATCATCTAGCGCGGGGAGGAGCGGTGTAGTCGGGCTGAGATACATGAAGCGCGGGGAGGAGCGGAATGTGTGCGGCTCAGAGAAGCGATGGGAGGAGGCGGAACGAGGAGCGGTGAAGTCGGGCTGATGGGAGGAGGCGGAACGAGGAGCGGGGAAGTCGGGTTGATGGGAGGAAGCGGAACAAGGATCGGTGAAGTCGGGCTGATGTGAGGAGGCGGAACGAGGAGCGGTGAAGTCGGGCTGAGGTAGGTGAAGCGCGGGAGCGCTGGGAGGAGGCGGAACGTGTGCGGCTGAGTGAAGTGCTGGGAGGAGTGGAAATGTCGTGGCGGGCGGGGGCCGGGGCGGGAGTGTACGCAAGCCTGAAATGCTGCCCCCAGCCCCCTTCTGCCCCGGGCAACGCTGGGGCGGGCTGCTAGTGTATGTATATATATATATATATATATATATATATATATATATATATATATATATATATATATATATATATATATATATATATATATATATATATATATATATATATATATATATATAGATATGTATATCTATGTATATTTTACGCGTACGTTTTAAGTTTCAAAAACCTTTATTATAGAAATTAAAGCATGGTACATCAATGCAATGCAATCGGGCAACTGAGTGTCACGTAATTTACAAAGTGTGGGCATCTTCCCATGCTAGACGTCATCCATGAAATAGCATATTCTTACGAAAGGAACTAGATGGTTAAACCACGCCCTCCCACCAACAGTACCCCCAGTAAATTAATATAATGAGCATTTCTGAAGCAAATAGCACATTCAGGTCCGAGACAAGGTAGCGAATTGGGAACGACTTCAATTACTTTCAGATGTTCAGTTCAGTGGTAAAAACAGCAAGGCTCAACATGACCCAAGTCAATGACAATGTATGGGTGTTCAGCATTATACAGACATTCAAGCATTTAACATTAAGGGGTGGTCACCCAACAAGTGTGTCGTCGGGAGGCTACAGGTGTGCATTTCTCTATTGGCATTATCATGAGGCTGAAGCCTGCGATGTACAGACGTCCCCAGTGGGTTGTTTTTCCCGCCCATCCTCCTCCTGCTGTCGTAGAATATAGGACATGAGAAGACCCCAGATGTCTTTAGGCCTGTATCTTAAAGGCAGTAGTTCTGCGAAGTCGTGTAGATGTTCTTGCCATGTGGACATGGAACCGATCCAGCATTTAAACTTTGGGGCCCGTCCTCTCCCCCTTCTACACGCCACTAAGCGTTAGGCTAGTAAGAGGCTAAGTGCCAGGAATTTCTTATGTGGAGTTCCCACGTCTTGTGTCAGGCCTAGCAGCGCCTTTAACGGGCAGGGGGTCACTGTGACACCCAGCATAGTGGAGAGACCCTCAACTCAAGAACAACATGAAAAAGGGAGTTCCCAATCTTTAGGAGGACCCAAAGGGGTTCCGACAATAAAGGGGCACCCACAGAACCGCTCAAAATTCTCAAGTATTAAATCATTTATTTATATTCATAGAAAAATACACATTTTAATTAATTCAATAGGACATACATTGTTTCATAAATAGGGATCAAAGAAGAAGGGGTATAACATCGGCCCAGGTGACACAAAAAACACTAAAAATTGGCACACAAATCACATACTCATTCTATCAAATACTGACTCGTTCTCAAACCAAAAAACATTCATACTCTACTCAATCAGCAATCACATATAATCCAACAACCACTGAAAAGCGCTGACGCGCTTTTCGGAGCTGTGCCAATATGGGGAATTCCTTCATCAGGGCGCATAACATAAAAGACAAAAGTTGTTGAGGTCTCAATAGAGATTGTAAACGGGACACGCCCCCTACCTCGCCTAGTCCGCCATTTCCCTCAAGGTCCCAGACATCACCAACCGATCCTCCGGCCTCCCAAGCAACCCGGACTCCACCCTTCTCTCCTTCTTTGCAGGACCCAATCACGACAAGCGGAAAACCTGAAGGACTCCCGAGTAACCCGGAAGTCCCTCCCCCTACTCGGAGCCGGAACACGGAAAAGCCGGAAGCGAGGACGGCAGTTTGTTCAAGGAATTGGACTCATGGCAGGAGACGGCTTGCGGTGAACCTGAGAAGAGAGTCGGTGAAGACGAGGAAGTCTGGACCAAGGACTGGTGAAGTCCGGCGGAGGACGCTGGAGAGCGGCCGCAACTCACGGGAGAGTTGCGGCGGGCCACGTGAGTAATGAAAACTTTGTATATTTAAGAGTGTAAATGCCGTAGCTTGAACAGTCACGATCGCACGTTTTGCACTTACCACTGTATATTTTGTATAGTACCTGTTCCATCACGGACGCCACTGTACAGACTCCCCGCACTTGTTCATGCCAGCATCAACCCCTCTTTTGCCCCGATACTCTTCTTCCTTTCCCTCTTGACCCGTTCCCTACCCTCCTCACGGTCCGTTCATATCCCACACACCTGGTGACGGTATTCGGTACCAAGAAAACTTACAGCAGTCGAACTAACGGCCCTTTCTCTTTCTCTCCTTCCCATAACTCCGAGGAACCATCATCCCGGTGACCGGCCAACTGGACCTGCTGGACGAACCCCAACCAACGTCCGCCCAAGAACCAGCCCTTCCGAGGAACCACTGTGACGACTTACGACCAAGCATAGTCCCGGAGCTACCCCTGTCCCTTTCTCTCTCACGAACTGTTGAAACCTCTGTACACTAAGAATAAAAACTGGCTCAGAAATAGCCCACTATATACGGCCTCCACGTCTGTTATTCCGGTCCGCACACAGCACACGATCACAGGTGGTGTTAGAAGTGGGATCGTCTGGAAGTATGGAGGCCGCTGTAAAGAAACTGGCGGAGACCCAGGAGCAGCTGGGAAAGATGATTGAGCAGTTTCTCAAGACCGCCGAGGACGACCGAGGACAGTTACACGATGTATTGAAAGGCCAAGGGGCAGTTACACAATGTATTGAAAGGCCAAGGGGCAGCCCAGGATCAAGCTATGGGCAGACTCACAGACTTACTAGGCCAACAAAGACCTGTCGCATCACTTTCCTCGGTGGTTCTCCAAAAGTATGTACCCGGAGAAGACCCGGACTTCTTCTTTACTAATTTCGAGCGTCTGGCCCAAGCTGCTGCCTGGCCCCCTGATCGTTGGGGTCACTATCTGGGTCCACTGCTAACCGGCGAGTTACAAGCAGCGTACCAACAGGCCAACATCCAGGGACAAACCACTTACGCTGACATCAAAACTTGCATTTTGGAACGTCTAGGCATAGACGACGAAACCTACAGGTTGAGGCTACGCCAGGCCAGAGAAGGGCCTCAAGAAACCCCTAGGGCTTTATCTTTCCGGATCAAGGACTTGGCCGATCGTTGGCTACGACCCGCCACTGCCACGAAGGAGGAAATCCTCTCTAAAATCTACCTGGAGCAGTTTCTGGCATCCCTGCATCTTTCCACACAAACGTGGGTTCGCCAACACGCCAGTCTTACCCTGGAGAACGCAATAGAGATCGCCAGCGCCTACAGCCGAGCACAGGAATTTCAGAAAACGAAAAACGAACAGTCACACCGTCCACAGCCCCATAACCCGAACCGAGCCCCGAGACATCCCCTACCCAAGAAACCGGATCCAGTGCCGATACTCCCTTACCCCGTTATTCCCAGAGCACCTCCACCCGGACCTCAATGCTACCACTGTGGGGGATATGGGCACATCGCCCGAGTGTGCCCTCAGAAAGAAGAACCAATGGAGGTGGGTCTCGCTCGGAACTTTCTGTGCCTCACTGCGGACTCTAGCCCTCCCAGATTTCACTGCCTGGTGAAGATCGATGGACACACGGTCCTAGCCCTTGCTGACACGGGCTGTAGACAAAGCGTACTCCGACCCCAGGAGTTCCCAAAACCTGTGGGACCGGTGACCGGTACAGTAGCCATTCAGTGTGTACATGGTGACACAAAACTGTATCCTACCGCCCGGGTTAGGGTTCAACACCCTACAGATCAAGGAAGCACACTAACCGTTGGCCTCATACCCAACCTACCAGAACAGGCAATACTGGGCAGTGACTACTCAGGACTTCCCCCTCTTCTCCATGATACCACCGAGTCCTTAGAAAAATGGTGGTCGGAAGCCCCATTTCCACACGGCCAACCATGCGCAGAAACATCAGTCAGACCTCATAAATCAAAAAGTCAAAAGAAGAAAGAGAAGAGAAGCTACGCAACAGTTTGTCCTGTTCGAGTAGAACACCACCCCTGGGAAACAGACAGGGAATTTCGTGCTGCACAACAGGAAGATCCCATCCTACAGGATGCGTGGGGGCGGGCCCTCGACAATGAAGACCCGCTACAAGTAGGTCCCTATTTCTTCAAAAAGAACGGCCTTTTGTACAGAAAAGGGGGGGCACAACAAACACCACAGTTGATAATCCCAGGGCCCCTCCGCGATAAGGTGTTGTTTGTTGCCCACAGTCATTTGCTGGGGGGTCACTTTAGCTACGAGAAGACAGGGCAGGCAATTCTGGAAATTTTTTATTGGCCAGGCGTCTACCAGCAAATAAAACAGTATTGTCGTGCATGCCCGATATGCCAAAAGAATAGCAGATACCGACCCCCCAGAGTACCTCTGCAACCCCTACCCGTTATTGATATACCCTTCAGCAGGGTAAGGATGGACATTATAGGCCCCCCTCTTGCCATCCAGAAGCGGGTGTCGATATGCTTTGGTCTTGGTCGACTACGCCACTCGTTTTCCTGAAGCCGTCCCTTTACGACAACCCACAGCTCAGAACATAGCCAAAGCCCTGATATCGATCTTCTCTAGTGTAAGTTTCCCTAGAGCAATCCTAACAGACCAGGGGATCCCCTTTGTGTCCGCCCTCATGAGGCAGGTGTGTTCCCAACTAGGTGTTAAACAGATAAGGACCACCGCTTACCACCCCCAAACGGATGGGCTTGTTGAGCGCTACAACGCCACCCTAAAAACCATCTTGAAAAAATTGCTAGCCCTTGAGATTAGGAGGTGGGAAGAAATGTTAACCCTAGCCCTGTTTGCGATCCGGTGCAAGGTGCAGAGCAGCACAGGATATTCGCCTTATGAGCTCTTATACGGGCGACCCCCACGAACCCTGCTAGATATGGCCAAAGAAGCTTGGGAGGCTGAACCAGACAGAACCAGACCCCTCCCCGAGTATATGGAGAACCTCAAGACCCATGTGGTACAAATACAGGATATCGTGAGGCAGAATTTGATAACCGCACAAGCAAACCAGAAATAGCAGTATGATAAGGGTACAAAACCACGGTCTTTTCTCCCAGGAGACCTGGTTCTTCTCCTAATGCCATCCTCAGACCATAAATTACTATGTCAATGGCAGGGTCCTTTCTCTGTCCTACAATAAGTAACGCCGGTTACCTATGAGGTAGAAACAGACCCTAACCGGCATACCTCCCAGATTTACCATGTAAATCTACTTAAAAAATGGGTAGGTCCTCGTCCCGTACTGTCCAGCACAGAACCCGAGATGGTTCCGTCTGTATGGATCAGGATTTGACAGAAAAGCAGAGACAGGAGCTCCGTAAATCCCTGAGCCCGCTGCAACAGATTTTCTCCTCATACCCTGGCCGTACCTCTGTTATTTACCATGCCATCATAACAGAACCCGGGAAAACTGTACGACAACGACCCTATCGGGTTCCCGAGGCCCGCAGAGCTGTCATCAAGAAAGAGATCGACCAGATGTTGCGTCTGGGGGTCATAGAACCGTCTATCAGTAGCTGGAACTCACCCATAGTGTTAGTCCCAAAACCTGACGGGTCGATCAGGTTTTGTATCGACTTTCGAGAGGTGAATAAGATCTCATACTTTGATACATACCCCCTGCCTCGTGTTGACGAAATGATCGAACGCATGGGGAAGGCCAAATATATCAGTACGCTTGACCTCTCTAAGGGTTATTGGCAGATCCCATTAAGTGATGAGGACAAAAAGAAAACCGTGTTTTCCACCCCCGATGGTCTATATCAATTCACCATGATGCCTTTCGGCCTTCACGGTGCTCCCGCTACTTTCCAGAGGGCCATGAATCATGTGTTACGGCCACATTCCCAATATGCAGGCGCTTATTTGGATGACAATCATCTACAGTGACGATTGGGGTCAACACCTACATCATCTACAAGAGGTCGTCTCCTCCCTGGGTTCTTATGGGTTCACCATTAACCCCGCAAAAACCACTCTAGCTGCCCAAACAGTCAAGTACCTGGGTTATCTTTTAGGCGAGGGTGTTATCCGACCTCAGAACAAGAAAATCACCGCCATACAGGCAATCCCCTTTCCACAAACAAGAAAAGAACTCAGAGCATTTCTAGGACTCCTGGGGTATTATAGGAGATTCATCCCTAACTTTTCGTAGACTTCAGTACCCCTAACTAATCTTTTGAAAAAGTCTATGAAGACTGAAGACGCTCTGAAACACCCTGACTCCTGTAAGCTACAAGCATTTCCCCAACTGAAGCAGTCCCTGATGTCTGGTCCTGTGCTCATCAGTCCAGACTATTCCCTACCCTTTATCCTTCAGACTGATGCGTAGGAACAGGGTTTGGGAGCTGTTCTGTCACAGAAGGACCGCAATGGTGAGGAACGGCCCATACTTTTCTTGAGCAGGAAGCTATTCCCTAGGGAGATGAACTACGCCGTAGTAGAAAAAGAGGCCTTGGCCATCAAATGGTCGGTTGAAAGTCTCAGATACTACCTGGAGGGGCGAGAATTTGTCTTGTATACCGGCCACGCCCCGCTGGAATGGATGGCCCGCAACAAAGCACACAACGATCGCATCCTTCGTTGGTTTTTGTCCCTACAACCCTAAAGGTTCAAGACTTTGCATAGAAAAGGTGTTGATCAGGGAAATGCCGACTATCTCTCCCGATATCCTCCCCCTCCAACCAGATCAAGACGGACAGCTAGGGGAAGGAGATGTGAACGGGACACGCCCCCCTACCTCGCCTAGTCCGCCATTTCCCTCAAGGTCCTGGACATCACCAACCGATCCTCCGGCATCCCAAGCAACCCGGACTCCACCCTTCTCTCCTTCTTTGCAGGACCCAATCACGACAAGCGGAAAACCTGAAGGACTCCCGAGTAACCCGGAAGTTCCTCCCCCTACTCGGAGCCGGAACACGGAAAAGCCGGAAGCGAGGACGGCAGTTTGTTCAAAGAATTGGACTCATGGCAGGAGACGGCTTGCGGTGAACCTGAGAATAGAGTCGGTGAAGACGAGGAAGTCTGGACCGAGGACTGGTGAAGTCCGGCGGAGGACGCTGGAGAGCGGCCGCAACTCACGGGAGAGTTGCGGCGGGCCACGTGAGTAATGAACCCTTTGTATATTTAAGGGTGTAAATGCCGTAGCTTGAACAGTCACAATCGCACGTTTTGCACTTACCACTATTGTATAGTACCAGTTCCGTCACGGGCGCCACTGTACAGACTCCCCGCACTTGTTCACGCCAGCATCAACCCCTCTTTTGCCCCGATACTCTTCTTCCTTTCCCTCTAGACCCGTTCCCTACCCTCCTCACGGTCCGTTCATATCCACACACCTGGTGACGGTATTCGGTACCAAGACAACTTACAGCAGTCAAACTAACGGCCCTTTCTCTTTCTCTCCTTCCCATACCTCCGAGGAACCATCATCCCGGTGACCGGCAACTAGACCTGCTGGGCGAACCCCAACCGACGTCCGCCCAAGAACCAGCCCTTCCGAGGAACCACTGTGACGACTTACGACCAAGCCTCGTCCCGGAGCTACACCTGTCCCTTCTCTCTCACGAACTGTTGAAACCTCTGTACACTAAGAATAAAAACTGGCTCAGAAATAGCCCACTATATACGGCCTCCACGCCTGTTATTCCAGTCCGCACACAGCCCACGATCACAGAGATCCTATGACAGCATGATGTGGAACAGGTCCCAAGTAGTACATGAGGGCAAGGAGAGCATATCTGTGGGCGAAAAGGACAATTTTAGTAAACGCATTACATGAGAAAGCCAGCAGTGTCAAAAAATTGGTCGCAAAAGAAGGGAGGAGCAAGACAAAGTACACACATGCACAGTTATTTCAACTATCCAGTTAAATAATCTAAAAAATAATAATAAGAAGGACAGATTAAAAGGACCAGGACCTCATAATTCGCAACAATAAATACAACAGGAAACCAAGGGTGAAACAAAAGGAAATTAATGACACCTCAGAGTCTGTGATAACATACAGATTCCATCCTAAGGCAAATAAGAGCTACAGCCAAGCATACCCAATATTGTTAGAAGTGGACTGCTCACAATCAGAAACCAGCTTGTAGACAATATGAGGACCGGGGTATAAACGGTCTCCAAAGACAGGCGGCAGAACAGATATAGAAGAGGCTGCACCGAAGAATTAATCTAAGAAAGGTAAAACAATTTTTGTATTTTGGGGAAAAAAAAATACGTATCTCAAGTAGAGCAGCAGGGAAGATATTATAATGGCTAAACTATAGAGGCGATCCAAAACCCCCATTGAAAAATAGCGTACTTAGAACTAAATTGGATAAGAATGCCGTCATATTGGTGGCCTAAACGAGCCACTGAAGAGGAATGTCTCCTGCTCATAGTCACAAGTGAGTAAAGAGCAAAGTAACACTCACCTGAGCGATAATAGCAGGCTGAGAAAACAGGGAGTGTCTGGGTCAGACAGCCTTCCAGATGCACAGCGTCCAAAAGATGAGCAGGGCGCAAGGTAAAGAGCAGAGGCACCAGTACTCCACAATATTATTTTAAGGGACGCATACAAGGGCATACATTAGGCCAAGAAAAACTCATAACATTGGCACCAAGCCTACTAATAGGAGAGGCAAAAGGAAATCTACACTAATCTAGAGCACAGTATGTACGCGGAACAGAGGTATTAAAACATCCGCGAAAGACAGCAACCTAAATCATGCCAATAGATTGGAGCAGATTAGGCATGTCTATTAAGAGCCTAGCACCGAAAATGCGCGAAATACAGGTACTGAAAAATCTGCGAATAGCGTCTACAAGGATAATAAACACAGAGTTAAATACACAGATCATACCTATAATGGAGACGTGGGTCAGGCCAACAGCTACCCAGTCAGTGAGGAATGGATTCCAAAAAAAACTTCACTGCACAAAAATAAAAAAGGAAGAGTTAGCTCAGGGATTAAGTGAAAGGCAGCTCAATAGTACAGTCCGGTTCCAAAGGAGTCGTATCCGCCTACCTTGTCAAGGATTCTTCCTGCGATTCACGAAGGGGGACTGCCACCCAGCCCGCCGGGTACACGCCAAGACGACCACGGTACGTATTGTCTGATTTAAATATAATCTGCTAAGCACCAAAAAATATAGGACACCTGTGTGGAGAATGACTAATACTGAACCGAATGTTCCTGCCGAAAGACTAGACCGTAGGGACTAATACTGCACCGGGCAGAAAGTAGGCGCCATCTTGGAAAGGCGGAAGTGATCCTAAAACGTAGAAACACTGCTCTAACTCCCTCCTAAGATATTCGTTCAATGTTCCTTGTGCGGATTTCCTCACTTTGTCCCATACACAAATATAGGCACCGTGTCGTGCCAGGAACTGTTGTTGAATACCAAACTCCAGCCTAATCTGTGGTGGGGAAGTTTGCTTAGGAAGGCTAAAGATGATTCTATATGCGGCTATAATTGTGCTGTCAAGTATTGTTGCGTCTCTGCCTCGTAGCACCTCGCTTCCGTAATTATTGTAGGCAGCAGTTTGGCACGGATAACTTGTACCAAAGGTGTCAGAGATGGGCCAGAAAGCTTGTTATTCAGTGTTTTAAGGCAATTGCCAATGCAAGTCCTTTGCCTCTGATGCTCGACCTTTGCACACTGAATTGACCGCCGTTATCAATATTCACGCCTAGATATTTATATTTCGATGTGTCTTTGATACGAGATTTGTTCCAAAACCACGAAAAGGATTTTCCTTTTTCTTTTGCCAATGGTCATAGTTTGAGTTTTCTCGAGGTTTACTATTAAGTCATTTGTCTTGGAATAGCTCTGCGTGGTGTTAAAGAGTGTTTGGAGCCCTACTTTGGTGTGGCTTATTAGGACAATATTGTCCGCATATAAGAGGCATGGTAGATTAAGCCCTCCTAGTTTAGGAGCATGCGAGTTGCAGTTGTTCAAAGTTGGAGCCAGATCGCCCAAGTACAGATTAAACAGGGTGGGGGCCAAGACGCAGCCCTGCTTGAGGCCATTGTTGGTCTGTATGCGCCTCGACAGCAGTGAGCCGTCCCCCACCTTTATCTGTATCCAAGTCTCCGTGTGCAGATTTATTAGCAAGTCCAACAGAGGTTTTGAGATCCCCCAGCCGTTTAATTTTGACCATAGGAGATTCCGGTTGATGTTGTCAAAAGCCGCTTTATTATCTATATAGCAGAGGTGAAGGGGCAATTTTTTTGTCTCTGCCTTATCTATTAGTATGCCCATAGTTAGTATATTGGTCGTCGTGCCCACTGATTTAACAAAGCCTGTCTGGTAAACCGGTATCAGAGCTTTTTTTGTGGCCCATGCCTGTAGTTCCTCCAGCAGTAGGCCTGTGAAGTACTTCGCCTCATTGTCAATTAGGGCCACTAGTCGATAATTTTGAGGGAGAGCCCTCTCCCCTGCTTTATATATTGGGGTAATGATAGAGCCCTTCCAGGAGCCTGGCAAGATGTTCGAGCTCCTGATTTCCAGAAAAAGGGGTTAGAGAGCTGCTGCCCAATAACCCACATCTTTTTTGAAGAGGATTGGGGGGATCCAGTTTGGTCCCGGAGCTCCTTCCCTTCTGCCTTTTTTGATTTGGCATTTGATGTTATGTTGCAGTTTTGGGGATTTAATTAATTCATAACTGTCTTTAATGTTTGTATACAATTGTGCATTGTCAGCTTTATAGTCTATTGTGATGTTAGAGTTCCTAAAAGTACACATGATGCAGGTCACCTCGAAGAATTACGAAGTTCATTTTCAGCCGCGATCAGATCAGCAGGGCTTTGTTGTCCAGGATACAACTGCCCGCTAGTTCTTGGGCGAGCCTTGATATAGTCCAGGGGCTCTTTGAAGTCCGGACCCTCGCAGGAGGAGGTCTCAGGCCTTGGGGGCTGGTCGTTGGTCTGGTCCGGCGGTTAGCCCCTTGATCTCTTTGAGGATGCGCCCGGGAATTCCCAGACGCCCAGCAGGGTCTGAAGCCAGCCCTCGGGGAGGCCAGAGGTGCGATCAAAACCGGCTCCCAGGGAATGGCCAGAGGTGTGACAGAAACCAGTCTCTCAGGGGAGGCCGGAGGTGCCATCGAAACTCCCTGTCTTCTCTCACTCGTGAAGCCCTCACTCTCCCAGCGGGGGCTGGCGTGTCTGGAGTCTGAGTGTCGCTGGGACTGGGGGTCATGCTAGGCCCAGGGAGAAGGGATCTCGGGAAGGGAAAATGGCTGCCGGTGGTCCTATGGGGCCATTCAGGGTCTGGCGCGCAGGGCCAGGGAAGGTACGGGGGTATGCCGGGGCTGGTCGTTGGCGTTCGGGGCGGACAGGGACGGGACGATCAGGGGTTTCTGGGTGCGGGGCTGAGCTAGGGGGATGCGGAGGATCGGGGGGGAACCACGCCACGAGGCCAGGTCCAACATTAGCCATCACTGCAAATCTGCCGCAGTTCCCTCTGAGATCTGGACCATATCAGAGAGATTCCCTTGATGCTGTACCCACTGCAACTTCAGGGCTCAGTGCACAGCTCCCATATGCCAACAGGCACGCGTCACCTGGAGCCTCAGTCAGTCTCACCCAAATCTAGGATAGAGACTGAAACATATGTATCATAGCCCAAATATCCTGGACTCGCAGTTCGGAAGGATAAGCCCGAAACTTCACCGTGTCCAGAACAGCTCCAAAGAAAGGGAGCATCTGAGACGGAGTCAAGTGTTACTTCGGCACGATGATAGTGAACTACAGTGAATGCAGGAGGTCTGCCACAGTCTGGAGGGATCTCAGCCTGTCGTTGAGATAGGGGAAGACTGGCAACGCTGTTCTCCACAGATTAGCTGCCACCGCTGCCATCACCTTGGTGAACACCCGAGGGGCACTGGTAAAGTTATAGGGGAGCACGACGAACTGAAAATACTCATGACCTACTATGACCCAAAGGTATCGTCTGTGTGTGGGCAGAACAGAGATGTGAAAATATGCATCCTGCAAGTCGAACGCTATTATCCAGTCTCCTGGGTCCAGAACAGACAGGACCCGACCAAGAGTGAGCATTTTCAACGTCTCCTTATTGAGAGAGCGCAGGTCAAGGATAGGACGAAGGCCTCCAACCATTTGGACACCAGAAAGTAGCAAGAAAAGCATTCACGCCCCACTTCTAGCGTTGGCTCTCCCGCTTTGGCTCTTTTGGCAAAAAGAGCAGTCACATCCTAGCAAAGAAGGGATAGGTTGTCCTCAGTCAACCGGTCGTAGGTAGGTGGTATAAAGGATGGGGTAATTTTGAAGGGGGTGAAGCAGCCCCTTCAGACAGACAATCAGAAGCAGCCCCTTCAGACAATCTGCAAAACCTTCTGTTCCGATGTTCTAGACCATCAATGAGGCAGGTGATAGTAGATCCTGCCTCCCAATGGGTGCCCATGATGAAGAGTTCAGACTATAAGGGTTTGGAGGCTGCATCTGCCAGGGGAGTGGTGGTCTGGCCAAACCTCTGTCTCCCTGACCCATGGGATCTGTGGGTACCATGTTCTCGGCCACATAGAGGCTGAGATGATTGCGCCCCGTGGTGGCTGGGCAGGTAAATACGCGGCTGGAAGCTCCTTCCATGGCCACAACAGGAGCAAAAGGCAGATTTGGGGGTGATGAGGGGCCATGGACAGGCCCAAGGTCATAGCCGTAGCCCTGCTGTCCTTAAAGCGCTCGAGCACTTAATCCACATTGTCTCCCAAGAGTCAGGCACCATCAAAGGGCATGTACATAAGTGATGCTTGGACATCCCCAGAAAAGACAGTAGCCCTCAATCAAGCATGGCGCTGTAGGGTCCACTATCAACAAAACTGCTCTGCCCAATAAGTCAACTTTAGGAGGAACAGATAACTTATGTTTAGCTTTGTGGTAACAAATCTGTATGCATTTGCCAATCCATCTAACTATCCCAAATTTTGAAATGGGATTACCCTTGTGCGGTGGTGAGAAAGACACAAAAAGTTGTTTTGTCTAACGAAAGAGTTGTGTTCTCTCGATGTAGTATAGAAATGTTCTTTTGATATCTAGTATATGAAGAGCTCTTTCTGCTACTGTCTGTGGCTCCGAGAAGCAAAAAGGCAGTTCCACAGATTGATTGAGGTGAAAGGGAGAAATGACTTTGGGCAGGAATTTTGGATTAGTACGTAGAACAACCTTATTATGATGCATTTGCAAAAAGGGTTCTTGAACGGTTAGTGCTTGTAGTTCACTAACTCTTCGCAGAGAAGTAATAGCTACTAGGAACGCAACCTTTCATGTTAAAAATTGTAGTTCACATTTGTGTAATGGTTCGAAGGGAGGTCCCATTATCCATGTGAGAACAATGTTTAAATTCCACACAGGTGAAGGTGGCACTCTGTAAGTAATTATTCTCTTAAGACCTTCCATAAAGGCTTTAATAGCAGGCACTCTGAACAGAGATAGATGCTGTCTGTTTTGTAGATATGCTGCTATTGCAGCAAGATGCAGTCTAATAGAAGTGTAGGCTAAGTTACATATTTGGAGGTGCAGTAAGTATCCTATGATGTGCTGAATAGACACGTCTAAGGGATTAATATTATTGTTGTGACAATATATTACAAAGCGTTTCCACTTGGCTGCATAACATGCTCTAGTGGTTGGGCGTCTAGCCTCTTTTATGGCATTCATGCAGTCTGAAGGAAGGTTCAGATATCCAAATTCTAAGACCTCAAGAGCCAAATCGCTAAGTTGAGCTGAGCTGAGTCCAGATGCCTGATCTCTCCATGGTTCTGTGTTAAAAGGTGTGGAGACAGGTATAATTTTCGGTGCAGTACCACAGACAGTTGTAGCAGTGTTGTATACCACGGTTGTCTGCCCCACGTTGGAGCAACTAGGATGAGGGTTAGAGAATGCTGCTGTAGTTTGCGTACTACTAGTGGAATGAGTGGTAGAGGTGGAAAAGCGTACGCAAATCTGTTTGACCAGTTCATCCATATCACATTGCCTTTGGACAGTGGGCGGAGCTCGGGCATTTGGCGTTTTCGTGAGAGGCAAAGAGGTCTATCTGAGGTTGTCCCCACATCTGAAAGAATGCTTGAAGAACTTTCATATGAAGTTCCCACTTGTGGGTCTGTTGTGCCTGACGACTTAACAGACCTGCTATGGTGTTTTGTACTCCTGGAACATGTTGGGCTAGAAGGAATATGTTTTGAGGTATAGCCCTGCGCCATATGTCCTGAGCTAGTCGAGAAAGTTGCAGGGAGTGTGTTCCGCCCTGTTTCTGAATGTAGTACATGGATGTCATGTTGTCGGTGCTGACTAACACAGCTTTGTTTGATACTTGTTTTTGGAAAGCTTTCAGCGCTAGGAATATTGTTAATAAATCCAGGTGATTGATTTGAAGTAACTTTTGTTGTGGTGTCCACCTGCCTTGCATGGTGTGTTGCAGCAGGTGGGCTCCCCAGCCGGAGAGTGATGAGTCTGCTGTCAAGACTATTTGGGGAACTGGCTCTAGAAACAGTCGCCCCTTGGAAACTTTTTTGGTGTTCCACCACTGCAGAGAGCGATGAGTACGACTGTCTACCAACACTAGATCTGTTAATTGACCGTGAGCCTGGTTCCATTGACGTGATAGGCACTCTTGTAGGGGATGCATTTGAAGTCTTGCATGGGGCACTATGAAAATGCAAGAGGCCATCATCCCTATGAGTTGCATGAACACTCATGCTGGAAGGGAGGGTTGTGGCTGAAACTTTGTGAGAAGAGTTTGCATGCTGGCTATCCTTACTGGAGTGGGATAAGCTAGCGCTGTTGAGGTGTTTATTGTGGCACCGAGGTACTGTTGTACTTTAAATGGATGCAGATGAGAATTGGTGTGGTTTGTTGTGAACCCCAAGTTGTGAAGCAGTTGGATCATGGCGTTAGTGTGTTCCACACACTGGTTTTATGAGCTGGCTTTTATGAGCCAGTCGTCGAGGTACGGGAAGACTTGGATGTGCTGTCTTCGTAAATGTGCTGCCACTACTGCTAGGCACTTGGTGAATACTCTTAGTGCTGTTCTGACTCCGAATGGGAGTACATTGAATTGATAGTGCTGCCCGTCTATAACAAATCTGAGATACTTCCTGTGAGCTTTGTGAATGGGAATGTGGAAGTATGCGTCCTTGAGATCTATTGTAGCAAGGAGGTCGTTTTGTAACAGGAGAGGAAGGACTTGTTGGAGTATGACCATGTGAAAATGGTCTGACTGTATGTATATGTTTAGCGGTCTGAGGTCCAGAATAGGCCTTAGAGAGCTGTTCTTTTTTGGAATAAGAGAATATAGGGAGTAAACCCCCTTGTTTTGTTGGTGCAGAGGAACTGGTTCTATTGCACTTTTTTCTAGCAGAGATATTACTTCTTGCTTTAACAGTGACAGATGTTCTTGTGACATTGGATGCTGTTTGGGTGGTATGTTTTGGGGGGTAGAGGTTAGTTCTAGACAGTAACTTGACTGAATAATTTGTCGCAGCCACCTGTCTGATGTGATGTTAATCCAGGCAGGAAGGAATTGCTGCAGTCTTCCCCCCACAGGAGTGGAATGTTGGGGGGGGGGAGGGTAGGAAAGTCATTGGGTAGTGGCGGAGGCTGAGCGGGAGTTGTTGGTTTTGCCTCTGCCTTTGTTGTTGTTACCCCTGTAACCCCCTCTCTGGTAGCCCTTAGTGTATGTGGATTGACTAGGGGTTTTGTAGGAAGTGGAGACCTTTCGGAGTAGCCGCCTCTTGTGTTGCCGCTGTATGATGAGCGATGAAAAGAACGTCTGGGAGCTTGCAGCTGCAATGCTCCCATAGATTTTGCTGTGTTGGTGTCTTTTTTCATCTTTTCTAAAGACACATCAACATTAGGGCCAAATAAATGTGTCTCATCAAATGGCTGATTGAGGATGGAATTTTATACCTCAGGTTTAAAACCTGAAATACGTAGCCAGGCATGTCTCCGCAAAAGGGTACTGGTATTGATTGCCCTTGAGGCAGAATCTGCAGCATCTAGGGCACAACGAATGGAAGTATTAGTAATATTTTTACCTTCCTGTATGAGTTCATTGGCCCTATTTTTATATTTGTCTGGTAGATGCTGCATTATGGACTCCAGATCATCATAATGTGCCCCGTCATTTCTTGCCAAAAATGCTTGGGTATTGGAAATGCGCCAAATGTTAGCTGCCTGTGACGCTGTTCGTGTACCAGAGGCGTCAAGGAGCTTAGATTCTTAATCTGGTGGTGAGGCCTCGCCTGATGTTTCTGAATTAGCATGTTTACGTGCATCAGACACTGCTAAAGAATCTAGTGGTGCTGGACCTTTGATGTAAACAGGGTCTGTAGGGGCAGCTTTATATTTCTTCTCAATGCGAGGGTTGAAGACCCGAGCCCTGACAGGATCTTTAAAAACCTCTGTTGCTTGCTTAATGATGCCTTTAAGCATTGGCAAAATGGCAGTAGACCTTTTTGTGTTATCAAAAGTGTCTAAAAGGAAATCTTCCTCCACCGCATCAGTGTGCATGTCAACCCCATTGTACGGGGTTGCTCTTTGGACTAGTAGGTTAAAACCTATAGTGTCCTCTGGTGGGGAAGGTCTAGAAGGATATGCAAACACAAAAAAACAACAAGAGAGAGAGGGCATGAGCAGACACTCCTATACCCCTATCAATATATCTTAAACAACTGAGGAGTGACTAAGTGAAGTAGAAAACAAAAAAATATAAAGGATAAAGCACATTTATTGTTGTATTTATAGTTTTGTAACACTACCTAATCAGTGAACCAGAAAAGAGCAGATCTTTCTCTTTTCAAGAAGGACCCTCACTCACCACTAGTTGGTGACATGCTTCATCATTGGGCCCCCGCTGGGGTGGCCGAATGCCTCCCCAGTGTGCTACAACGCCTGAATTACAGCGGAGCTGGATGGTGGTGTGTGCAACAGTGTACAAACAAAATATGTGAGATTAACTGTGAGTGCAAGATTAAAAATACAAGTTAGAACCTCAACATAAATTCTTTCGGGCGGACAACGATCCAGAGTGTAGGTACCAGGCGGGGAGTCGCGGTTACTTAAATCGGTACGGCGTGAAGATATCCCGCATTGTCCCGACCCAAGGGGAGAGTAGTGTTCTCCCGAAATGTTTTTTTGCTCCTGTGATTTTCAGTGAGCGTCCACGGGTACTAACCGTGAGTAACATACAATAATTGAATTTTTCACACTAAGAGCCTCACGGGAGGGTGCGCCTTAGCGCGCACACACCACCGGAGAACCATCTTCTGTTTTACTTAGGTCCTGACGAATGCTGAGTGAAAAATTGCAAATTGAACAGCAGAAACATGTTGACCACTTGTTTTATTTACAGGACACAGGTTTCCTAATATAGAACCTAGTCTGTCCACCCACATTGTTTTTAACCTATTACAGGTTGGCCTTTATTAAAGAATTTTTGTTGAGGGTCAAACTTGTATTTTTAATCTTGCACTCACAGTTAATCTCACATATTTAGTTTGTACACTGTTGCACACACCACCATCCAGCGCCGCTGCAATTCAGGCGTTGTAGCACACTGGGGAGGCATTCGGCCACCCCAGCGGGGACCCAATGATGAAGCATGTCACCAACTAGTGGTGAGTGAGGGTCCTTCTTGAAAAGAGAAAGATCTGCTCTTTTCTGGTTCACTCATTAGGTAGGGTTACATAACTATAAATACAACAAAAATTTGCTTTATCCTTTATATTTTTTTTTCCATAACTAGAATGGTATACATCATCTTGTGGGACGTAAGGTACATCAGGGGTGTTATTATCATCCAAAGAAATAGGTGACTGAGGGGGACTAATGGTCCCTGCTGGGTCGTGAGCACGCCACCTGTGTCATCAGAGTCTGTATCCACATCATCATCTGGATTAGTGGATGGTGTAGGAGAATGATGTGATGGAGGAGGTGTAGGAGGAGGAACAGTATGGGGAGGTGGGGGAGAAGGGACCCTAAATGGAGAGGTTGCGATGTCTCTCTTCTTTGGAGGAGGAGGAGGTGCTGGCACTTCTAGTGGTCTCTTCTTGGAGCTAAGAGCTAGTTGGCCAGTCTTAGGATCTTTAACAAGAGGTTTAAGGTGAGGATCTGGTGTAAAAAGTTCTTCTGTATGGGGCAGATCCTTCGGCGTAGAAGTTTTCGGCACCGAGTCGGTAGATGGTCTAGGGTCTTTTGGTTTAGAAGTGTGACCTTTTGAAATATCTTTCACCGGAACATGTTTTTTCGGTTCCGGGTGTTTCTTCGGCTCCGGAGCATGTGAATCGGGGCCTTTATGTGTTTTTTTTACTTGACTCAGAGTGCGGTTTCGGCATCGATGAGCCGCTGCCAGTCTTTGGCGCAGAGAGCTTGGGTGTTGGAGCAGCAGTTGGCGTGGATGAGGAAGATGGCTTCTTCTTTGGTGTCGGTATCAGATCGGCACCGGGAATAGACTGGCTCGAGCTGCCTGAAAGCTTAGTAGGCTTCTTTAACGGGGCCCGAAGGCGGGACGTGGGAAGCAGTCTCTCGGTGTGCACCCGGGCCCGAAGGTGAGGGTGTGACCGAAGCCTTTTTTGAGGGTGTCGAGGAAGGGTTGGGGTTGACGGTCTTACTTACGAGCCGTTGAGCTGGAGTGATGTCCTCGACGTCCGAGTCTTCGCATCAGAAGAGCTGGAACTTTCTCCGGCGTGCTGATTTTCTGGCACGTCGACCCCCTGTGCAAAGATGTCGTCAGGGATCGAAGCTGACGAGCGAGCCATTGTTCTTCGAGCTAGTCAGTTCCGAATCGTCTTCTTGGAGCGGAAAGAGGCACAAGCGGAACAGTCGTTGGCCTCGTGCTCCAGTGGGAGTCAAAGGTTGCACACCTCATGTAGATCGATGTGGGGAAACTTCGACCCAAATTGAGAACACTTCTTGAATGGCATCCTTTCCATGAGCCAGAAGATGAGGCCTAGGTTGGCCCGAAGGCCTACGTCGACGACCGGAATCGAAGACTTCGAAGTTTGTGAAGAATAGCGTTGATGTGGGTCGCGATCAAAACAATACCATTGAACTGGGTGAGGATTGCGCGTCGAAGGAAATTCGGTTCCAAACCGGAGCGCAGGAAACACATCTGAGCCCGGTGGCAGAAAAACAATCTGAGGATGGAGCCGATGCCCATGCGCAATGTGGTCCAAAGGAGGAGTCCTCTATCTTGTTACTTCCAAAGACATTTTCAGGACAACATCAAACTGCAAACATCCGGGCCCAGCACTAGGTGGCGATCTATGCACAGTGTGTAATCTGCAGCTCATAGGCCTCGAACAAACATTTTCTTGTCCGAGTTGTTAAGCCTCTTTCGATTCCTGATCTGGTGGTGTGGGTAGGAATGTGGCAGGTTTTACAGATGAAGTGGAGGCTTGGACCACCAACCTAACCGATGAAGGGTGTTAGGTGAGGAATTTGGGGTCACCCTGGAGCGGGGTGGTGGTGGCAGGCTGTGGCCCTATTTACTTGTGTTGGGCTTGTACCAGATCTCAAGCAGGATATCAGTAAGTTCTTTGTTAAATAGGAGAAGTGGTTCTGAAAGGGTCACTCCCGGCTGAAGCACTTCTATCAAGACAGGAGTCTTGACTGCCACCAAGTCTGCTAACCTCCACAAATTGCCTGGCTTTAAACTTAAAAACAGGGGAGGGAAGACTGCTACAGTATTAGGTGCAAAAGCATGGGATCTTATGCCTAACAAATTGAGAACAATGGTATCAGAAAAACAGTTCAGGAAAGCTCGAAAGTCCTGGATCTATGGAATAAGTGATGAATCTGGTCTTGCCCTTATTTAGGCCCTAACTCCTCACTAGTTCTTTATCTGTATAGCACCAGGAGTCTCCTTTGGGAGTGACAGTTTGCGCTCTATAAATGCCACATTTCATTTCAATTGCAAGCTAAGGTCCAGGACTTTGGTTGCCCTCATTACCACCACTGTGAATGAAGCTCCCTCTTCCATAGCCAAAGAATGCCAGTATCTGCAGAAGTATCCAGTCAGCGGGTGTCCACCAAATACTCACATCAGTCCATACTGGCATCATATGGCTGGTATTTTTCAGGGTCCAGTGACCCCACTCCTACCTCCACAAGTCCTGGACAACTTTCAGTTATTTTATCTGCTGCTTTGACTGTTTGTGCGCGTTTTCCCTAGCGCTCCGCTGTGCTCCCCCCTCCGCCTCCATTTTGTTGTTGTTGTGATCCCTGGAGCCCGCCCCGCCTCCCAGCTGAGCCGCCCTCCCACTGACCAGATCAGCGCTCCAGTACCTCATAGCGCCGTGGCTCGCTCCTGTCCCTCGGGCTGAGTGGTCGCTCCCCAGTGTCCCCTCGTGACACTCGGTATCGTTGTGCTGCTTTTCCTCATAAGAACTGCCTAATTATAATTGCCTGCTGTGTGCCTGCTTGCCGATTTGATTTATTTGCACTTTCAGTTATTTTATCTGCTGCTTTGACTGTTTGTGCGCGTTTTCCCTAGCGCTCCGCTGTGCTCCCCCCTCCGCCTCCATTTTGTTGTTGTTGTGATCCCTGGAGCCCGCCCCGCCTCCCAGCTGAGCCGCCCTCGCCCCTCCCCCTCCACTATCCATATATGACAGTTCTTCCCGTGCGCAGCGTTCACGCGCAGCGATCGCGCCCCATTCGTGCCGAAGGTGCGCCAAAGGTAAGCCCGTCTACGCCCGTCCGCGCCTGGACCGCGCCCAGCGCCAGACCCCCTGCCCCTCGCGCTGCCCAGTCCTCCCGCATGACCTACGATGCCGCCACCCTCCTAGCCCTTAACCCCGGTCGCGCCCCCAACTGCGTCTAAGCCGCTCCTGGACACACCCATGGACCTTTCTCTTGCTACTCCTGCAAATTCAGCGGCACCAACAACATCTCTGCTACGACCACACCACAGACTCCCGACCCCAACCACCTACAATGCATCCTTCTCAACACCCGATGGGTCCACAGACACGCCATTGACCTATGGAATCTTCTAGACACCATCTCTCCAGACGTTGCCTTCCTAACAGAAACATGGATGAACGCTTCCTCCGCCCCAGACATCACCATTGCCATCCCTGAAGATTATAAGATCACACGCAAGGACCGCACCGGCCACACAGGAGGAGGAATCGCTATCGTCCATAAAAAATCAATCCACACCTCAACCAGCTCTGACGTCAACCTCGCCAACTCTGAACACCTTCACTTCCAGATCCACATCGACCCCAAGACCACACTCAGAGGCACCCTCCTCTACAGACCACCAGGACCCCGCGCAAAATTCAGTGAAGACATCACGGACTTCATCACTCCACACGCGCTCCCCTCCAAAGATTACATCCTTCTGGGAGACCTCAACTTTCACCTTGAAAAGAACAACGACCGCAACACCACCACCCTCTTGGACAACCTCGCCATCCTCGGACTTAAACAACTGGTCACTTCTCCCACCCACCTCGCAGGTCACACACTCGACCCCATCTTCACCTCCAGCAATCATGTCGCCTTCAACCACACTACTAATCTCCTCTGGACTGACCACAGCTGCGTTCACTTCACCTACAACAAGCCGAAACCCACCAACCACCTCCAACCAACTCTGCAAAGAAACTGGAACAAAATCACCATCGACCAGATCTCCTCATCGCTCCTTCTAAACACCCCAGCCCACTCTTCTAACCCAGAACAAGCCGCCGCCAACTTCACCCTATGGTTATCCAACACCGCCGACATCCTAGCACCACTGAAAAAACGTCAAAGCAAACCTGGCAGCAAGAAGGCCTCATGGTTCAACGATGATCTTAAGAAGTCCAAGAAACTCTGCCGCTCCCTTGAGAAGGCCTGGAAAAAAGACCCAACCACTAGCACCAAGGACGCCTTCAAAAACGCCACCCGCACACACCACCAACTAATCCGAAAGGCCAAGAAAACAACATTCAAGGATCGACTAGACAACAACGCCCACAACAGCAAGGAACTTTTCAACATCGTTAAGGAATTTACCAACCCCTCGGCCAACTCCAACAACATCACCCCCTCTCAAACCCTCTGCGACTCCCTGGCTCTATTCTTCCACAACAAAATTGCAGACATCCACAACAGCTTCGACAACAAACCCGGAGATCAACCCATCCAACCATATGCTGAACACTCTCCCCCCTTGAACACCCTCAACGACTGGAACCCAATCTCCACTGAGGACACCATCCGCCTGATAAACTCTATCCACTCAGGACCCCCCACAGACCCATGTCCTCACCACATCTTCAGCAAAGCAGACTCCGTCATAGCACCGCACCTCCGAGACGTCATCAACTGCTCCTTCAACTCCGCCACCTTCCCGGAAAGCTGGAAACACGCTGAACTCACCGCCCTTCTGAAAAAACCCACAGCGGACCCCACCGAACTCAAAAATTACCGCCCCATATCGCTCCTTCCTTTCCCGGCCAAAGTCATCGAGAAAGCGGTCAACAACCAACTCGCCGCTTTCCTCGAAGCCAACAAATCCCTCGACTCCTCACAATCTGGCTTCCGAGCAAAACACAGCACTGAGACCGCCCTCATCGCAGCAACAGACGACATTCGAACTCTACTGGACAATGGAGACACAGTCGCCCTCATCCTCCTCGACCTCTCTGCAGCCTTCGACACAGTCTGCCACAGCACCCTTTTACAACGCCTCAGAAACATCGGAATACAAGGAAAAGCACTTGAATGGATCACCTCGTTCCTCACCGGAAGAACCCAGAGAGTCCGCCTTCCACCATTCAAGTCCGAGGCCACTGAAGTCATCTGTGGCGTACCACAAGGATCCTCACTCAGTCCCACCCTCTTCAACGTATACATGAGCCCCCTTGCGGCCATCGCTCACCAACACAATCTCAACATCATCTCCTACGCGGATGACACTCAACTGATCCTTTCTCTCACCAATGACCCCAGCACCGCCAAAACCAACCTACACGAAGGAATGAAAGAAGTTGCCGAATGGATGAAACACAGCCGTCTGAAACTGAACTCAGATAAAACAGAAGTCCTCATCTTAGGTACATCCCCCTCTGCATGGGACGACTCGTGGTGGCCGGAAGCCCTTGGAAAAGCACCCATCCCGACAGACCACGCACGGAACCAAGGCGTTATCCTGGATTCTTCACTTTCAATGAACAGACAAGTCAGCGCCGTATCCTCATCCTGCTTCAACATTCTTCGCATGCTTAAAAAAACATTTCGCTGGATCCCCACCGAAACAAGAAAAACAGTCACCCATGCTCTGGTCACGAGCCGACTGGACTACGGAAACACCCTCTACGCAGGTACTACCGCTAAAATCCAGAAGAAACTCCAACGAATCCAAAACGCCTCAGCCAGGATCATATTAGACATCCCACGTAACGAACACATCTCTGGCCACCTGAAAGACCTCCACTGGCTACCCGTCAATAAGAGGATCACTTTCCGACTGCTAACCCACGCACACAAATCACTCTACGACATCGGACCAGAATGCCTTAACTCACGACTGTCCTTCTACACCCCCTCCTGCCAACTACGTTCTTCCAGCCAAGCCCTCGCCACTGTACCCCGCATCAACAAGACCACCATGGGAGGAAGATCCTTCTCATCCCTGGCAGCTAAAACATGGAACTCACTCCCCACTTACCTTCGCCTTACCCAGAACCACCTAGCATTCAGAAAGCAACTTAAAACGTGGATATTTGACAAGTAATCCTCCTCCCCTCCCTAAGCGCCTTGAGACCCTCTGGGTATGTAGTGCGCTATATAAATTCTTTGACTTGACTTGACGAATAGGGCTCAGGCTTCGGTCTGGAAGGCATGGTTCTAGCCAGTGTTGACTCCAGCCGGTGTTGACTCCGTGAGGAGTCAGGGATGTAAATGTGGAAGGCCTCACCAGTAAGCAGCTGTATCGGGACCGGCGCCGGGAAGGTTGATATGGCATGATCGGCGCAGATCCAGATCCATTTGAGAATCCCTGGGGCCTGACTGGCACCAGAGCTCCCAAACCCACAGAGCCTGAAGGTGCCCCAGAGGGAATGGGAAGCCCAAATTAGAGATGCATAGCCTCATAAAATTCTTTTAATTGGGTGGGAGTTGCTCCGGCTCCCGGAAACTCGGAGAGGGGCAGAGACGGTTCAGGTGGTGACTCAGCAGCAGAGCCAGGCTTTAAGTGATGCTCCCTAGTCTCGTTGGCTGACGGACAAGGTAAAGTCAAAGCATGCTACAACAACTTCTTCTTGTGGCAGGACTTAACCAGATTGTAGGAAGGTGAATATCTGACTATGGTTGCCCCCAACTTTTTGCCTAGTGTTTTGCTGGTTTTTGACATAGTTGGCCACGGGTTCCTGCTATCCAGGACCCCAGGCTTCCTGCTTTCTCTGTTAAAATGGACTCCATGTACCTTAGGTACATATCTAATTGGTATTGGGTCACTCTTCTAAGTCCTTGTACAGTGTACCATAGGTACCCAGGGCATAAGTGCACCCAAGGCCTACCAGGGGCTGCAGCATGTATTATGCCACCCCTGGCTGGCCATCTAAACAGACACAACTGGCTTGTAACACAGCTTTGCTTTAGATATAGTATACCTATATCTAACCCTAAAATGGACCCATATACTCCTGTAAGTCACTCCTATAGCAGGCCTTATCAACCCTGGAGGCAGAGTGCTTGGAATTATGTGAGAAGGTGCTCTAGCATGAGCTGAGCCTGTCTGCAGCTTTCGGAACCATTTCCTTTAGCTGTTTCCATGATAACGCATACCATATACTCTTAAGTGCATTATAATCCTCGCGGTTATTGCTAACTTAGGCATAGCATTATCAAAACATGTCGAGTAAGGTGTCATACGAATTGGAATACTACCCCCTCGCCAGTTCTGGCGACGGGGGTAGCATTCCACCCTTTTAGAGGGACACGACGTGTATGTAACTGAGAACCCCGGTTAAAGTTAACGCGAGCCTCAGCATCACAAAATGGATGCGCCACCAAAGACACGAGTCTGACCTCCTGCTGCTGGGAGTCCTTCCAGCGAGGGAGGCCTGGACAAAGGGTTTCCTGCCTTGGGAGGTGCTAGCACCACCCCAGACAGGATTTTGTGTATTGAGGTAGGACAGGCTGAAAGGAATGAGACATGCCTGGGGCACACAAGGTGTCCCTGTGCATACCTCGGTTCAAACCAGTTGCTGGGGCACTCCAGCCCCAGCTCTGGCGTGAACCCGGACAAAGGATAGGGGGTGTAACCACCCCCCTTCCTGGTCCCACCGATAGGACGGACCTGGTCACAGTACAGCCCCCTTTAGGAGAATAAAGGTGGAGCTGGTCCCATTCCAAATTAGATAAATCCTGATTTGAAACTCTACAAGAATAAACTCTGGACTTCGACGTTCTGCTCCACAGAAGACTGAAGAAATCTCCCTTGTGGCCAAGGAGTGACCACCCTGCAGCAGCAGGCACCATCAAGCGTCCTAGCGGTTCACTTTGTCGTCCTTCCTGCCGGAACAAGACTTCAGAGCCAGACGAGATCCGGACTTCCATACCTCTCCGACCTCTACCTACATCTGCAGCACAGCTGAGATCCGTGGGTGCGACGAGACACGTGGGACCGGCCATCTTGGAGAAACTGCACTTCGCTTCCAGCACGACTTCAGAGGCATCCTCGAGAAAGTGCTTTGGGGATTGAGAAGCCCCAGCCCCGAGCAGCTCCTGCACAGAAGATCAGCCCTCCAGCATCCACGAGATCTGCGTGGGGCCCTTTTGCTTGATTGCTGCTCGATGCGTTGTCTAGTCACTTGCCGGCTGGCTAGTGGCCTCCTAGACGACGATTCCCCACATCAACACCGCTGGTCTGGTTGCTCCAGACTGGCCCTTGCTTCCCTGCAAAGGAGAAGCACCCCGGACCCTCCTGGTCCGCACCAGACGCCTTTTCCACTCACCGTGTGGGTTGCCTTTGCCAAGGCCTGTTGACGCTGAATCCGGAACCAACACCGCCGACAGCGAGAGCCTGCGTGGGACAGCTTGTGCCTCCATCCTGGTCGTCGAAGACACCTCCTGGTCCACGTGGCTGCAGAGTCAAGCGTCCACTCTTCACCTGATGGCGACGACAGCATCTGGTTCCTTCCTGTTTCCACTCCAGTCACTGGCTAGTGACTGGGAACATTGCCCCCTCTGCTTTCAGGTCTCCATCTTCCTTGATCCACCCTTGGATCACTCCGGACATCTTCCTCCTGGTCGCCTGCAGCATCTTTTCTTCAAGGCTCCATTGACTTCTACGCGGAAACCCGACGCACTTTCACACCTACGCTCCCGCAGCCCTTGGGTGAGGTAACGAGAGCATTTCGGTGCTCAAGAGTAGATTGAGTCTCCTGGTGTCCAGGTATCCAGTCGTTTTAGTCCTAACTAGTCAGAACTGTCTATTATTTACCTTTTCGTAATTTGTACTGTCCATTGACTTTGTTACGCATCTCGCGTGTGAGTTCACACTCTGCACATGTGTCCCGTGGGCCTCCTGCTCCTTACCCAAGGTTAGGGTAGTGTAGTCCCAGCGATCCTACAGGCTCTGGACAGCTCCATTCCTTCCATCGATTTCCTTATACCATTTACTTAGTATATAGTTTGACGTGCCCCTAGGGCACCATTGTGATTTGTGCAACTTAACGTATTTTTCTTAAGAGTCTTGTCATGTGCTTAGCCCTCTGATCTCATAAAGAGTTCAGAGGTGTTTTGTTAGTAATAAATATCTTATTTATTTTCATAACAACCTGTGTGGTGTCCTTTCATTTGGTATTCAAGGGGTTATATGTGGTAAAACAGCTGGCTTCACATGCCAAAAGAGTTTAGCCTAAGACTGCTTTGTCAATGCTACCATTAGGATAGCTGGTCTATAAGGTTGACTTACAACCAATCACCATAAGGGTTGTTTGGACTGATACAAAGTGATCACTAGAACTAGTGAGCATCATGTATCAGGCCAACTTCTCACACAGATGATCAGACGACTGAGTGCAACAAGGATCCTGGACTCTGCGATCACTCCAGGGACCTTCTCTTGACCAGGATCTGGATTGTCACGTCACACATTGAGTCGCCAGGAGCTTGAGGGAGTTCTCCCTCAAGGCACGTGGCACGGTAATCAGAGCAGGTCTCTGGTTGTAGTCACGATCAAGGCACCAAAGCCACACAAGATGCGGGTCCATTACCAACATCGAGCAATGACAGGCGCCGCTGGCCTTCTTAGATGGCATTACTGCCACACCAAGAGGGGAAAAAATTGAAAAACACTTTGACTAAACATTGAAAAAAGCTATTAAAAAAACTGACCAAGGGATAGTTCATCTCAGATCTGCGCTGACTAGCGCGGAAAGAAAAGAACCGATACCAGCGCGCTTGGTGATACCTAAATAGGCACTGCGCAATTCACTTCCAGCACAGATGACCCCACGCAGAGCCATATGATGCCACCTACCGGCACATAGGGGTACTACACAAGAATGTCCCGTCCCAGCCTGACACCTGGGGATAATTCTAAGGTAAGGAATCTGTGGCTAGAAGTCTATCAGATATCAATGTTAAATGGCCTACAACTGACTGGGGCTTAGTTACCTACCCTTTTAGGTCGAGCCAGGGCAACGCATTCACTGCAGTATAACGTTGTAATATTTGTGTACTGTGTCTTGTGTGCGTAAACCCCTTACTCTCCCCAAACACAGAAGTCACATTATATGACAATTCAAATTAAGTTTGTGACTCTGCTGTTTCTATCAACAAGCTTGCATATTTCTGCTTGTCACCAGATGTAACTTTAACATGATTTGCAGTGCAGCTCCCTGCTACACTGCACATCCAAGTTATTTAAGGCATGCTGGGTATGTCTTAAAAAATATAGTCCGCAGTACAAAACACTTATGATTGTTTTCTTCATGATTTTTTTTAATCATCTATTGGGTATAGTCGCCTGGATTGAGAACTACGGTAAAATATAAACACACATTTTTCAATTTACCTTATTACTGCATTTACAATCTAAGAAAGGACTTTACTTTACCTTGAGATCATTCACCATGGACTTCAGAAGGTGAAAAATGACAGAATGATCCTCCCAATTGATGTAGGTAGATGCTTTGCACAATTTTACACAAGCAATAGCAGCACTTTCCGTCAGTTGCCTGCTGACACCGTGACCAGCTAATGCCTTTTTAAGGTTATCTAGAAAAAGTTTCTGTAAATATGAAAAAAATACAAACATAATTAAAAGGTTGCAGAGAAATATTTTAGACTATACTTTGTTTGCATCAGCACATTAATAAAAGCAAGATTCGAGTAACATGTGATCCAAAGATGTAACATAGCAGTGTTAAATACTAAAATAATCACTTTATAAAGTGTCCATTTGGCTAAGCAGATGCTAAGAAAAAGTTCATTCGTCCCACTTTCTTCTTTAGCTAGTGAGAAGCTGGGCTGGTATATGATGTCCACTAATGTCAGTGGGCACCTTGCACAAGTCCGGTCAACCCTTATGGTCATTTAAGAGGTCTTAGAAAACCTAGAAAGCTCTCTAAGTGGTAGCTAGGGAGAGCAGCCTTCAGGCTTTGTCCAGAAGGAGTGTAAAGTGGATTGTTTTACCAGAATGCAATCTTATAGTATAGATTAAGAGAAAAAGAACACCACTAGGTATTTATAAAAATATGCATTTATGATATAATACTCTAACACGTTTAGATATCTCCTACCTTGGGATAAACACAACGCACACAATACTTTGCACATATATACAGTAAATAGCACAGAATACACAGTGGACCCCGGGGGGTCCAAACCATATACTAAGAAAGTGGTATAAGAACCACGACTCGGGTCAAGATAACGTAGAAGTGCTGGGGACCCAAGGAGCCATCCAAGGTAAGTAGATAGGGACCCCAAGGAGAGCGTGTGCAGTGTGGGAACACGATTGTGTGCTTCGTACAACTCTACATGTAAGTCAGGGTTGGAATTTTGAAGATTAAGGACCCTTCCCAGTGGACCCTGAAGCACCCCCATGGAAAACAGAAGGTTAAAGACCCACCCCACCCATGGATACCCTAGTACCCACGTTACCTACACCAGAGAAGCCAGGTACATAGGTGTGAATTGGTGTTGGAAACCACCGTCGAACCCAATGGAAGACTTCAGGAAAGTGCTGCTGCTGAAGGAGATGGTGTCCGGTGGAATCCGAAGGTGGATTCTAGATGAGAGGTACTTGTAAGAAGAGGGGACAGAGACTATGTCACTCAGGAGTGACCAGGAGACTTGAAAGACTAATGCCCTCCGATGTCGGGTGTGGCAGGAGAGAGGAAGATGACCTTGACTCTGCAGCTGTGAGGACCAGGTGGCACTGAGGAAGACTAGGAGCCGTGCACGAGCTGTCCCACGTCGATGTCGATTGCTGCGGGGTAGGTGTCCGGCGGGAGCACCAACAAGCCTCGGCCAAGGCAACCAACGCAGAAGTCGAAGAAGGTGAAATGTCGGGACCAGCAAGGGCCAGGGGACTCACCAGTGGCAGGGGAGTTGGGGCAGGCCCAGAGCAATCAGGGGAGCCTAAAAGAAACAAAGGGGACCTTCAAATGGACCTGCAGGCAGCATTGGAGTCGCAAGAGGATCTCAAGCAGCTCACCAAAAGATGCAGGCCACGATGCACACAGTGGGGCGTGGCTGAAGATTCTGGTCACTGAAAGTGCTCGAGGTTGGGGCTACTTGGAGCCTAAAGATCTTCTTAGAAGGAAGCCAATATGCCTTTGCAACTGCAAGCTGACGCGGTGCATAGGGGTTTGGTTATTGCAACCCCCTAGGAGGGATTCTGGCCTCAAACCTGGTGAGAGGACAGGGCAGGCCTCGGGAGCTGTGGAAAACCACCACCTGTGTTGCAGAACGTTTCGGAGTACGGAGGAGCCTACGATCAGCAGACCGGTAGACTTAGTTGCGGTGCCTGCAAATGCATGGAAGTGACTCCTTCACTTCAAGGGAGATTCCTTCAGGTGTCTTTGATGCCCACAGGCCTTGGAGGGTTCTTTTATGGTGCACAGACGATGCAGCAGACTGGAAGAGAGACGAAGTCCAACCTAAACGAAGTACAGCGAAGTTCAGAGTGCCCTGACAGTAGAAGAAGTGGTGTCTTATCTGAATCTTGTCCCATGCCAAATCTAGGGACCCACCCACTTAAGGTCCTAAGGAAAGGGTTGGGACGATTCAGGGGACCCTCCTAGGGGAGGGTCTGGACAGTGGGGAGGTTACACCCATGTCCTTTGTCCAGTTTTACAGCAGAGCAGGAGCCAAGGGCTCCTAGAGCTGGTTTGAACTGGACTATGCATGGGGAGACCAAATGTGCCCCTCATGCAAACTGAGTGGCGCTGGTAAGCGCACCCACCCTGCCCCAATACACTAAATTCTGTCTGGGAGGTGGTCACACCTCCCTGTGACAGGATGCCTATTGTTCTGCCTTTCCCTGCTCGACCTTGGCTCAGCAGCGGGAGGGCAGTATTGTGTCTTTTGTCGGCAGCAATCATTTTGTGATGTCTGGGTCAAGAAGGCTGGTACTGGGAGCACTGAGAGCCTAACAGGGAGCTCTTCCAGTTCTACGAATTAGCGCCTCCAAGTCCTGCATACCGCTGGAGTGGTTCTCTGTTTGCAGTTTGTGGCTCTGAGCCCTGCATCATCTCTCCAGACAAAAAAGACAATTGGATTACATCTCTTGCCAGAATAAGTCTCCAAGAGTTGACAAATTCGTGCAGCCGTTCTGGGACTTACCCTAGCTACACCCAGAGCACACAGCAAGACTCCCCCGGTCTCCCTTCCCACATTCTGGAAGCCCAATAAGCTCATCTAGCTTTGCTACAAGGATTTAGGGCACAGACAACAGCTTTACTTAAATCACAAATCTCAAGGAGCAAGCTTAGGCTCAATAGATCGGCAAAACCCCAGATCCACTGATAAACTGAGCATCTTCACTGAAGAATGACTAAAACAAAACGAAAAAATCCCTCAGCAACAAGAAAGCGGTGTGTGTGGGAGCGGTGTGTGTGTGTGGGAGCGGTGTGTGTGTGTGTGGGAGCAGTGTGTGTGTGGGGGTGCAGTGTGTGTGTGGGGGTGCAGTGTGTGTGTGGGGGTGCAGTGTGTGTGTGGGGGTGCAGTGTGTGTGTGGGGGTGCAGTGTGTGTGTGGGGGTGCAGTGTGTGTGTGGGGGTGCAGTGTGTGTGTGGGGGTGCAGTGTGTGTGGGGGGGTGCAGTGTGTGTGGGGGGGTGCAGTGTGTGTGGGGGTGCAGTGTGTGGGGGGTGCAGTGTGTGGGGGGTGCAGTGTGTGGGGGGTGCAGTGTGTGGGGGGTGCAGTGTGTGTGTGAGGGTGCAGTGTGTGTGTGAGGGTGCAGTGTGTGTGTGAGGGTGCAGTGTGTGTGTGAGGGTGCAGTGTGTGTGTGAGGGTGCAGTGTGTGTGTGAGGGTGCAGTGTGTGTGTGAGGGTGCAGTGTGTGTGTGAGGGTGCAGTCTGTGTGTGAGGGTGCAGTGTGGGTGAGGGTGCAGTGTGTGTGTGAGGGTGCAGTGTGTGTGTGTGAGGGTGCAGTGTGTGTGTGTGAGGGTGCAGTGTGTGTGTGAGGGTGCAGTGTGTGTGTGAGGGTGCAGTGTGTGTGTGAGGGTGCAGTGTGTGTGTGAGGGTGCAGTGTGTGTGTGAGGGTGCAGTGTGTGTGTGAGGGTGCAGTGTGTGTGTGTGTGAGGGTGCAGTGTGTGTGTGTGTGTGTGTGTGAGGGTGCAGTGTGTGTGTGTGAGGGTGCAGTGTGTGTGTGTGAGGGTGAGGGTGCAGTGTGTGAGGGTGCAGTGTGTAGTGTGTGAGGGTGCAGTGTGTGTGTGAGGGTGGTGTGTGTGAGTGAGGGTGGTGTGTGTGAGTGAGGGTGGTGTGTGTGAGTGAGGGTGGTGTGTGTGAGTGAGGGTGGTGTGTGTGAGTGAGGGTGGTGTGTGTGAGTGAGGGTGGTGTGTGTGAGTGAGGGTGGTGTGTGTGAGTGAGGGTGCGGTGTGTGTGAGTGAGGGTGCGGTGTGTGTGAGTGAGGGTGCGGTGTGTGTAAGTGAGGGTGTGTGTGAGGGTGGTGTGTGTGTGAGGGTGGTGTGTGTGTGAGGGTGGTGTGTGTGAGTGAGGGTGGTGTGTGTGAGTGAGGGTGGTGTGTGTGAGTGAGGGTGGTGTGTGTGAGTGAGGGTGGTGTGTGTGAGTGAGGGTGGTGTGTGTGAGTGAGGGTGGTGTGTGTGAGTGAGGGTGGTGTGTGTGAGTGAGGGTGGTGTGTGTGTGAGGGTGCGGTGTGTGTGAGGGTGCGGTGTGTGAGGGTGCGGTGTGTGAGGGTGTGGTGTGTAAGGGTGCAGTGTGTGTGAGGGTGCAGTGTGTGTGAGGGTGCAGTGTGTGTGAGGGTGCAGTGTGTGTGAGGGTGCAGTGTGTGTGAGGGTGCAGTGTGGCTACAGACATGATCTATCAGCCATAAACAGGACCAGGCCGCTGTGTTCAGATCTTAAAGGGATCAAAATTTCCAATGAATGAAGAAAATAACAGATAAGCTGTGTGTGAGGGTGCAGAGTGTGTGAGGGTGCAGAGTGTGTGAGTATTCAGTGTGCGAGGGTGCAGAGTGTGTGAGGGTGGGTGAGGTGTGTGAGGGTGGGTGAGGTGTGTGAGGGTGGGTGAGGTGTGTTTGAGGGTGGGTGCGGTGTGTGTGTGGGTGGGTGCGGTGTGTGGGTGTGTGTGGTGTGTGGGTGGGTGCGGTGTGTGGGTGAGTGCGGTGAGTGCAGGTGTGAGTGCGATGAGTGTGGGTGTGAGTGCGGTGTGTAGGTGTGGGTGCGGTGTATGAGGGTGCAGTGGGTGCCGTGTATGAGGGTGCAGTGGGTGCCGTGTGTGAGAGTGCAGTGGGTGCCGTGTGTGAGAGTGCAGTGGGTGCCGTGTGTGAGAGTGCAGTGGGTGTGGTGTGTGAGAGTGCAGTGGGTGCGGTGTGTGAGGGTGCGGTGTGTGTATGAGGGTGCGGTGTGTGTGTGAGGGTGCGGTGTGTGTGTGAGGGTGCGGTGTGTGTGTGAGGGTGCGGTGTGTGTGTGAGGGTGCGGTGTGTGTGTGTGAGGGCGCAGTGTGTGTGTGAGGGCGCAGTGTGTGTGTGAGGGCGCAGTGTGTGTGTGAGGGCGCAGTGTGTGTGTGAGGGCGCAGTGTGTGTGTGAGGGCGCAGTGTGTGTGTGAGGGCGCAGTGTGTGTGTGAGGGCGCAGTGTGTGTGTGAGGGCGCAGTGTGTGTGTGAGGGCGCAGTGTGTGTGTGAGGGCGCAGTGTGTGTGTGAGGGCGCAGTGTGTGTGTGAGGGCGCAGTGTGTGTGTGAGGGCGCAGTGTGTGTGTGAGGGCGCAGTGTGTGTGTGAGGGTGCAGTGTGTGTGTGAGGGTGCAGTGTGTGTGTGAGGGTGCAGTGTGTGTGTGTGAGGGTGCAGTGTGTGTGTGTGAGGGTGCAGTGTGTGTGTGAGGGTGCAGTGTGTGTGTGTGAGGGTGCAGTGTGTGTGTGTGAGGGTGCAGTGTGTGTGTGTGAGGGTGCAGTGTGTGTGTGAGGGTGCAGTGTGTGTGTGTGAGGGTGCAGTGTGTGTGTGAGGGTGCAGTGTGTGTGTGAGGGTGCAGTGTGTGTGTGAGGGTGCAGTGTGTGTGTGAGGGTGCAGTGTGTGTGTGAGGGTGCAGTGTGTGTGTGTGTGTGAGGGTGCAGTGTGTGTGTTGGACCCGGCCTCGTGGCGTGGTCCCCCCCCCCCGCAACTCAGCTCCCCGTTAGCCCAGCTCTGTACCTAGAAACCCCTAGCTGCCCTTCCCATGTCCGACCAAACGCCCATTGCCCGCATCGGCCTGTCCCCGGCCACCCTTCCAGCCCACACGCCCCGAACCCACAAGGCTCCATAGGCCCATCGGCAGCCATTTTCCCTTCCCGAGATTCCTGATGCCGTGGGCCTAGCGTGACCCCAGCCCCAGCGCAGCGTAGGCTCCAGACGCGCCAGCCCCCATTGGGAGGGTAAGGGCTACCCTAGTGAGAGAAGGCGAGGAGTTTCGATGGCACCTCCGGCCTCCCCCGAGAGACTGGTTTCCATCACACCTCTGGTCTCCCCCCTGAGGGCCAGTTTCGATTGCACCTCTGGCCTCCCCGAGTGCTGGCTCCAGACCTGCTGGGCGTCTGGGAATCCCCGGACGCATCCTCCAAAGGATCAAGAATAAACCGCCGGACCTCGCCCACGGACCGCCCCTCACAGCCTCGGACCCCCGCTTGCAAGGGTCCGGACATCAAAGGGTCACTAAACTATATCAAGGGTCGCCCCTGAACTAGCGGGCAGTTGTATCTTGCACAAGGAAGCCCTGCTGATCTGATCGCGGCTGACTGAATCTTGTGAACTCTTGAGCCCTGCTGACGCTGTTGCGGCTCGTTCTTGGAACTGAACCATCGGAGCCCTGCTGACCTTGTCGCGGCTCGAGCTGGAACCTTGAAGACATCTACGGAACTCTCTGAGCCCTGCTGACGGCTCCCCCCGAACTTCCTCCAGAGCGAGCCCTGCTGACGCCGTCGCGGCTCGAGGAACATTCTACTCCGGCTGGACTATCGTGACCAACCCGAGAAAATCATCCTCAATTGAGTAGGATCACCAGTGCGACTACCACCTTCCGTATCCCCGTGGCTCGAGGATTGAGAGCTGTGCGCAGCGTACGCTACGTTCTGGCCTACGAAACTCAGACTGTCCCGCTACCCTCTCCCTAAAGACTTGAGACTCTTTGCGATCCCTCGATCGTTGTATATAAGTGTGATATTACTTTTCTTCGTGATTATAAAGAATTTGATAACTTATCCTTCGGTGTTGTGTCTGTTCATAAGTGTGGTGTGGTCCTTGTGTGTACGATTCGTTACTTGAGGTCTTTCCCGGTGGAGATCCCTCACAAGGCTCGGCATTATTGGTGGGAGAGGTGGGTCACGGAGGAGTTGGGTAGACATAACCCGACCTCTGGGATCGCCCCTTCGAACAATGTGTGTGTGTGAGGGTGCAGTGTGTGTGTGTGTGTGAGGGTGCAGTGTGTGAGGGTGCAGTGTGTGTGTGTGAGGGTGCAGTGTGTGTGTGAGGGTGAAGTGTGTGAGGGTGCAGTGTGTGTGTGTGAGGGTGCGGTGTGTGTGAGGGTGCGGTGTGTGTGAGGGTGCGGTGTGTGTGAGGTTGCGGTGTGTATGAGGTTGCGGTGTGTGTGAGGGTGGACAGCATCAGGGGAGGTTCCCATCCGTTGTGTCTCAGACGTGAACAACCACCTGGATAATTCAAGCAATTTCTGGTGCAACCCTGGCGTAGCACAGGTACATTCATTCCCAAATGGCAGAGTGGGTTTAATGAAGGTTCTTAATATCAAGGCACTATGGGTCCCTTCTGCGGTTACAGTGGACAATACACTCATGTCATTAGGATGTCCCCATTATGAAAGTAATATTCAGGACAATATTCCACCAGAACTGAGCTGCCTGAAATGATTCTCAAACATATAAGGATGCCTGACCAGCTGAAGTCCAGTTCTGTGGTTTCCCTACATTTCGACTAAAAGTGTGACTTGTCACAGCAAGTTAGAAATGGGTCTGGGAACCTATTATGATCCTGTTCTGCCAGCACATTGCCGCTTAAACGGTAGCTTCCGCAGACTATCTCGTTCACAGATCAAATGATAAACGTACAAATGTGATTGCGAGTGAATGGGGGTTGAATCGTGCACTCTAAATGGGAACAAACGTGTGAAGGGATGATTTGAACACTGGGTTGTGAAATAACAAATAAAATACACGTGCAACCAAGCGTACACATACAGACAGATGCGCGTGTGCGCACGCTGAAACAGACACGAGAACAACAGAGGATGCAGAAGAATAGTTTGTGGCAGGAGTGGACAACGCACTCAAAGAATAAAAAAAAAACAAGCAGACTTAACTCCTTTCGCCTGCATAGGGCATCATATTCAACAAAGGCCACGGACTTAAAGGCCTTGCACACTGTATGCAGAGGCTAGTAACTGATTGTGCATGGAGCAAGGATGGCCTCATCTTTCCAACAGAGAAGCCACACACTGAATGGACACGACCCCATCCTTCCAGCTATAGAGACTAAGGGCTGAATGTACACTGGATTCCTTGCCGTGGAAGTAATCCCTTCAGAGATTTATACGCAGCCTGCCACTCGCCAGTGTTGAATAATGTTAGAAGGGGCAGTCCCAGGGGCCAGGTTATGTCTACCCGACTCCTCTGAGACCCACCTCTCCCACCAATAATGCCGAGCCTTAGCGAGAGATCCCCACCGGGGGAGACCTCCAGTATTGAATCGTACACACGAAGACCACACCACACTTATGAACAGACACCACACCGTGGGATTTCGATAGTAACTTCTTTGTATAAGAAAAAGAATCAGCACTCTTATATACAACGATCGAGGGATTGTGAAAGTCTCAAGGTTTCAGGAAGGGGGGGTAGCGGGACAGTCTTAGTCTCATAGGCCAGTACGTAGCGTACCCCGCACACAGCTCTCAATCTTTGAGCCTGGGAGATACGGAAGATGGTAGCCGCACTGGAGATCCTACTCACTTGCGGATAGTTCACTCGTGTTGGTAGCGTCGATAGTCCAGCCGGACTAGGATGTTCCTCGAGCCGCGACGTCGTCAGCAGGGCTCGCACAGGAGGAAGTTCTGGAGGAGCCGCGACCGCGTCAGCAGGGCTCAGAAGGTTCAGTAGAGGTCTTCAAGATTCAAGCTCGAGCCGCGACGAGGTCAGCAGGGCTCCGATGTTTCAGTTCCAAGAACGAGCTGCAACAGCGTCAGCAGGGCTCGGAGAGTTACGAGGTTCAGTTCAGCCGCGATCAGATCAGCAGGGCTTCCTTGTCCAAGATACAACTGCCCGCTAGTTCAGGGGAGGGCCTTGATATAGTCCAATGACCCTTTGATGTCCAGACCCTCACAGGCGGAGGTCCGAGGCTGTGGGGGCGGCCCGTGGGTGAGGTCCGGCGGTTGGTTCTTTGATCCCTTTGAGGATGCGTCCGGGAATTCCCAGACGCCCAGCAGGTCTGGAGCCAGCACTCGGGGAAGCCAGAGGTGCAATCTAAACTGGCCCCCAGGGGAAGACCAGAGGTGTGATCGAAAACTGCCTCTCAGGGGAGGCCGGAGGTGCAGTCGAAACTCCTTGTCTTCCCTCACTAGGGTAGCCCTCACCCTCCCAACGGGGGCTGGCGCGTCTGGAGCCTACGCTGCGCTGGGGCTGGGGTCATGCTAGGCCCACGGAGTCAGGGGTCTCAGGAAGGGAAAATGGCTGCCGGTGGGCCTATGGGGCCTTGCGGGTTTGGGGCGCGCGGGCTAGGAAGGTGGCCGGGAATAGGCCGATGCGGGCCGAGGTCACTTGGTCGGACATGGGCAGGGCAGCCAGGGGTTTCTAGGTACGGAGCTGGGCTAATGGGGAGCTGCGTAGCGGGGGGGGGGAACCACGCCATGAGGCCAGGTCCAACAAATAAAATGTCATCATATTTTTATGAGAATATTCGCCCAGGAAATCGGTGCCTACCTCGCGGGCGGGCTCAGGCGCAGTCCCGGCCTCTGTTTGTGCTCGGAGCTCCGACAGGCCTCTCTCTGCACGGGATCAGGTGTGACTGCAGCTAATAAGCTTTGGTCGCGCCGACCTCAGTCCATCCCCCCCGGCAGCCCGTCTGTGTACCGCATACGAGGACGGCGCATGGACAAGGATCCCTGGCCAATCGAGGCAGAATTCCCCGGGAGTTGGCAGAGGCTGCGTTCGTTTCAGTAGCAGATTGGGAGCACCGTTTCCTTCCGTCAGAGTCAGGCCATCTGCTCACCAATGTAACATGCTCTTTTCATATAGCGCTTACTGCAATTGCTGTCTTACTTTGTAGCGCTGTGCATATTTTATTGGCTGTCGGCTGTCTGCGTGTAATCTCCCTTTTCCTCTGCCCCCGGACCACCCACCGAGGCCCCCAGCAATCCAGACACACTGCTGGCAATACAACTGACCTGCTTCTGGGAGCGCGCTTGTGCCAAGCATTGGCCGCGCGGCAGTAAAGGTGCGCGGCCATGAAAGGATCATCTGCATTTAAAAACAAAGTAAGTGCGCCACTATGGGATACCAAACAACGGGGTAATCTTAGAGCATATAGAGGGTTTACGCAATGGGATCAAATAGGGATCTCCACGGTGGGGGACCTATGGGACAAGGGCACAGGGATTCCTTTACCACAGCTTCAACAGCAGTATGGTCTGGGCCACACCGAGACATTGATACATACAGATCAGCCACGCATTACTCAAGGCGATTCCACAGGGCACTGATCTTCCTGAGTCATCCCCATTAGAGGACAGACTCCTGACGGAATTTATGCCACAAAGCGCCACTTCCCTTACATATAAGAAATTAGTCAACAATCTGGTAGACCCCACCCTGCAGCTCCAGGAGAAGTGGGTAAGGGAGATAGGGGAGGTTGATGAAATGGAGTGGAATGAAGCACTCGCTTCACCGAAGGAAGTGGGCATATCAGCGAAATTCAGGCTTGTCCAACTTAAAATCCTGCATCGAGTCTATTACACAAGGACACTGCTACACAAGATTCACCGGGCGCCTCACCCGTTTTGCCTCAGGGGATGTGGGGAGGAAGGGACTCTATTCCACACCCTATGGGAATGTTCACTGATACAGGAGTTTTGGAAACAGGTTCTACGTACAGTTTCTCAGGCACTTAACATATCAGTCCTACCTGAACCTCGTAAATGCCTCTTGAACATTTGGGACCCCAATGACTTGGACCGGTATGGGCAATTGTGGGTCACCCTGGCCATTACAGTAGCGAAGAGAGACATTGCACAGAGGTGGGGTGCACAGGAAATGCCTACGGCGGCAAAGTGGGCCAAGAACATGGACATGTTGATGATAATGGAACGAGGCGTGTATGTACTTAGGGCGAGCACTAGGAAATGGAATAAAATCTGGGCGCCCTGGAACAGCTACAGAGGGGACATCTGTGAACCTCTTCCGGAGGACGAGGATCTGGACTCTGAGGAGGAGGAGGACTGAGGAGGGGACTGTTTTGTTTTTGTTTGTGCATTGGGCTGTCGAGCACTCACTTCTGTTTGGGTACCGAACTGTGCAGATCCTTTCAAATACTGCTTTAAGTGAAGGTGTACAACTGATTCAAACTAGCTGATGACAACAATGTTAACTTTTGTTTCCTAGTTCTTCTATTGATCACTTTTCCTGCTTTAATATTATCCATCTACATGTAACCATAGCTCATTTTCACGATTAGCTTTAGGGGTAACGCAATAAGCGACACTGACAAGACTTACTGTAGCCAAATGCGCTGCATGGAAACTGCTTACTGAGATGGCATTTACATACATGCGTGAAACCCAGATAATGCAGCTTTTATCCAGCAAACATCAATCGATATTGTCAATACGACATGTACTATGATTAACTGCATCCTTCTACAGTATTATGTGTATTACTGATGGCTTTATATCAATAAAGATTTTCAAAAAACAAAAAAACAAAGTAAGTGTGTGTATATGCCGACAGCAATAGGTCTCGCTGCGACAGGGCTTTCGCCCTGTATCGCAGGCGAGATACCTAAAAATGGTTGATTGGGGCATGGACATAGCTTTCCCCATACCCGAGAAATACCCACACGTATTAGCAGTAACATCGCCAACAAAGGAGGTTTACTCAGTGTTAAAGGGGACAGCGAGCAACTAACCAGGGAAAAGCTCAGCCATGGAACCAAGACCTTATAACGCTTACAAGATAATACGTTCACCCTATCAAAGGTTAATCCACTACAGTGGGACAACGCACAGTGCAACACAAGGCACGGGGAACGGACCTGGAGGCCAGTCCCCACGACGGCATTTCTAACAGAACAAAGGTGGCTTGTCACCTGAACAAGAATAGAACAGCGGGTAACAACACACACCTGATCATATCGTGCAACGTTGCAGAGCTAAAAAGATTGCTGTACCTCCAAGCAAATGACATCCTGTGCCTACAAGAGACGTGGGCCACCGAACCCCTAATTCTCCCAGGCTTTTATGAGTTTCACACTGCAGCGATACAACGCAACATCTTTGGGAGAGCTGCTGGTGGGCTCTCACTTTTTATCAATCACACCCGTAAAATAGAGGTAACATCACTAACATACACTCCTAACTTGCAAGCAGTACTGATCTGCAGATTTAAAAGTAACAACATCTCTACCCGCCTTTTGATAATTAATTATGTTAAACCTGCCACACAGCAAAAAAAGCAAGCACTAAAAACATTAACAAAAATGGACAATCTCATAAATAAATATGCTTCACCTCTTTCAATCATCGTTGGGGATATGAACACCAGGGAGTTGGGATACGTAAAAAGGGATCTTTCAAACAAAACAGAAGCGGCTCCTCTACAATGGATATTCTTCTCGCAAAATATGGCTAATGCGCACTCCATCAAAAAAGCGGTGGACCCTCTCAGGCATCCTTATCCCACCTTCAGGGATAAGTCAACAATCGATTACATCTTTATCTCTGAGAACCTGCTAACATACTTTAACGACTTAGAAGTAGGATACAGGGATGAGAGTGATCACAGACCACTGAGGGTATCCCTCGATCTAAATGGGAAAATCCCTCGATCTAAATGGAAAATCTGCAAAACAACCAGGAACATTGGGCACCTCAACTGGAGAAGAGCACCATGAAGTTTTGAACAGAATAAAAAGGACCACAAATCTAGGTCCAAAACTCTTGGAGTGGATCACACACAGATTTGAGCCAAACAGTTAGAAGTTTGGCATCCCCTTGGAGCTCTGGAAAGCACTACTAGAGGAACTAAAAACCGTTTTCGGACGGGTCACTGGTAGCCCTAAAGCACAGGACTCCCATCCAGAAAGCCTTTCATTACAACTAAAACCAAGGGCCCTAGCGCAAACCAAGCGGAGTCTTTCAAAGGCCTTGAAGGCGAGAAGAAAAGGAGCTACAAATCCTCACACATTTTAAATAAAAGTGCTTCGCAGGGAACACGAAGAAAACATGGGAAATCCAATCAAAGAAAATCGAGGCTGAGTGGCTGAAAATATTTAACCTTTTCATAGAAAATGGTCACTTCCAACTTTTGAGATATATCAGATAACAGAGCCACACCTGTCAGAGCAAGAAAAATGGGGTGGCAGCCTCCGAGTGGGTCAAATATGCAAAGCTACTGTATACAACACAGCAGAACACGACCAACACCCAAATACAACAAATCCATCTAGTAACCCATAAAGATGGCAAAACTCCAGCTATCACCAAGGTTGAGATAACCAACCGGATTAAAAAACATGAGGTCAGACGGCGCGCCGGGTCCTAATGGAGTACCAGCTGCAGTGTTTAAAGTCACATATGGTTTTTGGGCGGATCAGCTAATATCACTTTGTAAGTATGCATTTGAAACTCCCACCGTTCTATCATCGTGGAAAGGCTCAATATTCTACCCGATCCAGAAAAAAGGGGAGCGCACAAAACCTGACAATTATCGGCATGTCGCTCTTTTAGACATAGAAGTAAAAGCATATTCCGGAGTTTTGTGAAGGAACTAGAAACCTGGGTAAAAGAACATAATATTCTTCCATTCTTTCAAACTGGTTTCAGGCCCCAAAGCTCCACCATAGACAACATCCTAGCACTTGTACACTTGTCTCAACGCGCAATCCAGTCATCAAAACCACCTTTGTTTTGCTGTTTCATGGATTACAGTGTAGCTGTAAAGGCAATAATTGCTTTCTACGAAGGGACCTGGGTGCGCATTAAAACCAGCCAAACGTCAGTAACAACTAAGGTCCCAACCAACACTGGCCTCAAACAAGGGTGTGTTCTTGCCCCTTTACTTTTCAATATCTACATAGCCGACTTTGGATAAGCCCAGGAGGGGGCAACCCTACTCATTCCAAAGCTTGGGAACGTGCAACTCCAAATTCTCCAATATGCCAATGGCCTTGTTATCATGGATCACACTAGGACAGGCCTACAGAAAGCCTTAAAAGCTCTGCACAGATTTAATCGAAAAAATAACCTGCTGGTAAATCAGGAGAAGACCAGGATGATAATCTTTGGGAAGTACTATCAAAAGAAGACAATGCAATGGTGCCTAGGTGACCTGCAAATCACAACCTGCAAAAGTTATAATTATTTATGTCTCAGGCTTTCGGAAGGGGCTAAACCGTCAGCACATTTGAAACATTTAAGAAGCGAGGGGGCCGGTATCATCTGCAGCCTGAGAAGTATCAATCGAAGACTACACAGCCCGACTGCTGCACCCATCTTGGGTCTTAAAAGCAAAAGTAGTGCCCTCCATCAACTACGGGAAACTGGGAAAGGCTTGGGTCCTGTCACTATCCGGCCTGGACCACTCTTCATAAAGTAAACAAACAAAGTTGCCGGACAGCTTGAATTTCAATGATCATTCACCACCTAGTTCTATTAGTCACTAGGTTGGACAAACATGTGTCTTGAATCACTTTTTTATTTTATAAAAAGATTTAGAAAAAGTTTTTAGCGTCAAAAGACACAACGAAACATTAACAGACTTTACAAACAATACATTCAATAAATTGAAAACAAAAATACGAAAGATGAAAACTTAGACCAAGGAAATTCAAACAACATAATTTTCATAGACAACTGTACTATGCCTCGAGTTAAATAATCTATGAGGCACCAATCCTGGATATGGACTAAACAAGTGGACTAACAGAATGGAATACTAGCCTACTTGTTATCATCTGCAAAGAATACACAGTGCATTTATCACCAAGTGCTACAAAATAGGAATTACAAAGAGACTGCTCTACACTTTGCACATGTATTAGTTACATTCCTATTGAGCCTTAGAACATTGGTATCTTGCAGGTAAAGACGTTGACGCGTTTCGAACCCAACTGTGTTTAACGGGTTCTCCTCAGGACATGGACTGGGGGGGTCATAGATTATTTAACTCGAGGCATAGTACAGTTGTCTATGAAAATTATGTTGTTTGAATTGTTTACTCCATCAACTACGGCCACCTAATCTTCCCTGGTGCCCTTACTAACTTCCTCATGAACCATCAAATCTCGGTATACAAGAAAGTATTAGGCATCCCACGACAGGCCAGGAGAGCAAGAGTAAGACTGCAGCTGGGTCTTACTCGTACGGACATTACCTGCTTAGGGGAACCTTTAAAATACTATATTAGGGGGTGTGGCCAAGATGGCAGAGTGAACGGACGCTTTGTTCCGAGCTCCCGCCGACGGCCGAGAATAGCACAGGCCCAACGGCCGTATCAGCAACAGTCGGCCTTATCAAGGAGTGGGCTCTCTTGCCGTGCACTTGGGGAGCAGCTTTGGCCTGACAGCTGGTGACCGGAGGAGCTCCTGACGCCCTGCAGAGCTTAGCGGGCAGACAAAGAAATCTAGGCTGGCAGAGTGAGGTGCCTGAGCGGGTGCCGCGCATCAGAGTTTCAGCGCGCTGGCCTGCGCACCGCCGAAGGAGTGCAGCGAAGAGTGGCCGCATCACCGGAGGGGGGGCTGTAGCCTCACGCCCCTTCCTAGAGAAAGGCGCCCACGAATCGGTGGAGTCCCCAGCCCGCCCGACATTTTCTGTAACACCAGCAGCCCCAGCAGAAGACCCCGTGAGGTGCTGCTCCCCTGATCTCCTCCTGCGGCTCGTGAGCGGAATTGCGGGACACCCAGGGAGAAGAGCTGGCCGGATGTGGGACGCTTGGCCACGAGCAGCCCCGGATGCGACATCGGCGCCCTATGAGAGCCGCCATTTTGGAGCGGGCTGCGCGAGCCAGAAGGTACAGGCCCGGTGATTGCGGGCGCAGATAAGCCGTTGCAACGAGTGTGGGACTCTATGGAGGCCTGAGAGGGAGCTCTGGGCTGGGAAGCGGGCCGCAAAGGAACTCGGCAGCCTCTTGAGCAGACTGGCAGTGAGACCTCGTGGTGCCTGCGGTGGGAAGGCCGAACAGGGCTGCGTGGACAAACAGGAGGGGAAGCTGAGCCTGGCGGAGCGGCCTCGACTTGAAGGTTTGGTATCGGAGCTGGTCGCTAGTGTGTGACATAGGGGTAACGCTGCGCCACAGCTGGGGCCCGGGAAGCTGCTGCGGAGGACCGGGAGCTGGGGCTGCTCTATCTTGGGGAGTGTGCGTGCCGGTGGTCCCAAACGAGATTCCACGGGCCTCGTCGTGACAGAGCTGGGGAGCGGGAGCGGCGCGCCAGGCCAAAAGGGAATTGGGGTGAGCCAGAGAACACGAACACCGAAGGCGGTGGGCACTGGGCCTGACGAGAGTATACAGATTATTTCATCGAACGGCAAGAGGGGCTCTTTGCGCTTATAGTGTTATTATTCAATGGATAGTTAATCAGGCTTAGTATTGCTCAAAGGTTGAGATACAGTGCCTGCTACAACTGTAAAAATAGACAAATAAATCTGTCTATATAATGAACCTTATACAATTCTCTTCCTGAGCAGTTACCAAAGCATTATCTTAGAATTAATCCACAAAAAAAACATCCAAATTATATCTGAACAAATCAGAAGAAATGAATCCAGTATATTTCAAAAAAACTTCTTCTTTATTTTCTTCTTTCCAGTCACTCAGTATTTTTTCTTTCTTTTTTCTTTGCCAACACGTGTTTCGTCCTAACTATATACAGTTTATGGACTTCGTCAGGGCTAAGGAAAAATTAAACAATTATAAAATTACTAAAATTCATAAAAGTTTACATAATACAGTGTCATAAATACAATACTAAAAAAATCTAAAGGATAATGATTTTTGCGTTGTGATTAGAAGTCTTTCTTGGTGGAACGTGCTCCTATCAGCCGCAACACAAACAATTGATAGTTCATACATATGTAATGCTCACATTTGGAGCCATTACTATTGAAACAAATATCTATACAGAAGATTTATTTACAAAAGGACCTTATTATTGATTTTTATCATCATAAATCCTTTTCTCATATTTACAGACTAAAAGATCATGGTTTCATGATTTCATAGGAAGATCTGACGAGAGTATACGCCTTGGTGCGGGCCCACGGGACCTGCCTGAAGTGCAGGTACCATTGTGGTCAACCCTGGAGTAGTACTGAGCTGAGGCGCTTTGGAGGGGGCTCGAGGTCGGTGACGCGGACCCGGCTGTCGTGTGATCCTGGAGCATAGGAGGGACGCGGTGGTGGTGCGAAGGGACCCTGTGCATCGATCAGCTCATACTGCGAGGGGCCTGCTGGAGGAGAAGTAGGCCAGTTGAACTGAGAACAGGCCGAGAGTAGTAGTTAGAGCTCGCCACTCTTGTGATGCGTGGTGCCTGCTTAGTGAGCGGATCTGGTGAGAAGATGGTATGACCCAGCGTGGGGCTGCCGTACCTGGAGCGGAGTGTGGGTTTTTTTTTTCATTGCCGGACACGCAGCCAGCGATACTACAGCACCAATTGGGCGTTATCACACTGTAGTGGAGCCGACCGGGTGGGCATTTAGGGGCTGGTAAAGACTCAGGAGGTAGGACTTCCGCACGCCAAACATATCATGTCCGGAACAAGGGTGCGTAAGGACTAAACAGTAAAGGACCTATTTGCTAAGGTGCTGGTGACAAATTCCCCTAAAGACATGGCGACAGCGGCCCCACGCCCAGCTGCAGGTCCTGCGGATGGTACTGAACAAATCACGAAAGCCTTCTTGGAATCGCTATTCACGGCACTGCGAGATGACATTCACACCTTTAAAAAGGAATTCTCAGAGGAACTCAAGGAAGTTCGCCCAGCTGCAGGTCCTGCGGATGGTACTGAACCAATCACGAAAGCCTTCTTGGAATCCCTATTCACGGCACTGCGAGATGACATTCACACCTTTAAAAAGGAATTCTCAGAGGAACTCAAGGAAGTGCGCAGGGGCGTTGATGGAATAGGGGAGCGTGTGCTGGCGCTAGAGACTGCGAAAGACGCGCACAACTCGGACACGACTCCGGCGACTGTTTGGGGGGGTGGGGGGAGTTTATAGCCCTCTCAACAGCGGATAATAGGGAGCGCCAGCAGAAACGAGATGTGCTAACGCAACGCGTCCGCGAAGTAGAACAAATGCACCAGAGAACGGGAGCCCCGAGAGTATGGAGGCAACTTAAGGCCGTACTACATCAACTGACGGCACTGGATCAGGACCGCGCGGAATTTGCGGCCCTAAGACTGCAACATGCCTACTATACTGGAGGAGACAGATGTGGTCTCTTGGCCAATAGGTTACGGGAGGCGCGTCAGCAACAAAGGGTTAAGGAGATTGTGCAGCCGGATAGGACTTGTGTCTCGGAGGACGCTGAGATCGCAGAGGCATTCTGTGCCTTTTACGCCACCCTGTACACTGGCGACCAGTTGAATGGCTTTGAGGCCTCCTCGTTTTTGGACTCGGTCATGCTACCCTCTTTGACCGCTCCTCAAACAGCCTGTCTCGAGAGGGATATCCAAACAGAAGAGGTAATTGCTGCTATTTCCCGACTTAAATTGGGGAAAGCACCAGGGCCGGATGGCTTCCCCGCTATCTTCTACAAGAAATTGTGCGCTTTGCTTGCCCCGATCCTTACCCGACTGTTTAATACATTTGGGAAACGTGGAGCTATACTGCCGGACCTTCTACGGGCTTCGATTGCGGTCATCCCGAAACCAAGGATAGACAAGACTTAGTGCGGGGCTTACCGACCGACCTCTCTATTGAATGTGGACTGGCCCCTTACCTGCCCGGCCTCATGGTTCCGGACCAGGCGGGGTTTATCCCCGAACGCCAGACAGTGGATAATACCAAACGAATTATTCACTTAATTGAGAAAGCTACCCGAGCGCCGGGAGAGTGTATGATGCTGGTGATAGATGCCGAAAACGCTTTTGACCGCGTTCATTGGCCCTACCTGGAGCAGGTCAGGATCGGGGAGAAATTCTGTACCCTTATTTTTAATTGTTAAAAATCTCCCACAGCGGTAGTCTGGGTGAATGGCTATAGCTCTGCCAGTTTTACCATCGAGAGAGGCACGAGCCAAGGGAGCCCACTTTTATCCCTTTTATTCACCTTATATATGGAACCGCTCGCACAGAACCTGCGGGAAAATCCGGCGGTCACAGGGATTAAATTTGGCGGATCTATCCACACAATCAGTCTCTATGCAGACGATATATTGATCTCACTAGATACTCCGAGGACGGCCTTGCCGGTGTGTATGGCCGATCTGGATGACTTCGCCAAGGTTGCCGGGTTAAAAATGAACGCGGACAAATAGATAGCCTAGGATCTCTCGCTGTCTCCATCCACGAGATCCTATTTGCAAGAACGCTTTCCCATCCAATTGGCAACGGACACCATTCCATATCTAGGAATCCAATTGGCCTCTTCACTCCCCACTATGGTCGCGGCCAATTACAACACACTCCGGGGGAAAATTCGGGGAGAGATAAACTGGAGGAGACATTACCCAATATCTTGGTTAGGCAGGATTGCAGCGGTCAAAATGACTATCTTACCTCAGATTCTCTACCTTTTCCGTGCTCTGCCGCTTCGGCCGCCCGCCGGGTGGATCCGGCAGACACAGTCCGAACTAGCCCAATTCATATGGCAGGGCAGGAAGCACAGAATGCGAAGAGCGCTGATCACGCTTGCCCCGGAGATGGGAGGTTTGGAGATTCTCGATCTATCCAAATACTACCAAGCGTGGCAATTGCGATACTTGGTCGACTGGAGCAACTGGGAGTCAGAGAAACACTGGCTCTTTCAAGGCAAGGCGGTGGCTGGTCGCCCGCTACAAAAAATCCCTTTCCTCCGCAAACCCCACAGACCTCCTAACCTGTACGCTTTGTAGATAACGCAGGTCGCCTGGAACTGTGGGACTCCACTAACTTTGCACACGACCTTATGACATTTCCTTCCCCGCTCACCCCGTTGGTTGATAATCCTGACTTTGCCTCAGGCGCAGCGGGGACGACTTTTGCCCATTTGAGGCCCGCGGGATGCCGATTTCTATACCAGGTTTATGGAGCAGAATTCAATAAAAACAGTTAAACCATAAAATACTATATTAGTATCCTGCGAGCTCCAGCAACATCTTTGAAAGCGCAAATTAAAACAATCTTCGAAGAAAGTGGATACCCATGGCAGGTGCAGTTGACAGCAGCCACAAAATTGCTAGAAATGTATCTGCAAAACTTGCACAACTTAAACATTCCAGTAGCTGCATGGAAAAGATCGGTGAACAGACAGGCCAAGAAATTATCGCATGACAGATCTGGAAAGCTTACACCATCATTCCAATTTCTCATCACTGGATGCCTCCTACATAGAGGAAAAACCACAGCACTGACAGTCCCAGCCCGAAAAAAAATCACTTACATGAGACTTCTTGCATTGCTCATTGTGGATTTTAATCAAGGTTGGGCCCGGCAGGACAATTTAGCGGCATGTCGACTCTGTAATTACCATTAGGAATCCTGGCTCCATCTGCTGTGCTGTTGTCTCAAGTTAGCCAGTGAGAGGCACCAACGAGTTCTTCCTATCTGCAGAGCCCAGGGCTTAGTACGATGCGGAGAAGTCTCAGACTTGTGTTTCTCTCCTAATACAGCTCCAACAGTAGCACGGCTGGGAAAATGTATAGAATCAATTCTAGCCGCTATGTCGCTGAAAATAGAGCTACAAAAAGGAATCAGTCGGCTCACAAGCAAGAGAGTCTCAGACAAACCTCCCTTTTAAGTCTAAAGCATTTGCACTTGTGTTTTATAATCAGATTTTGATATTAGTTTTAGTTAAAGTACCAGGTTGTAGTAACATGCAGAGGATTTTAACTTTCTTTCTTTTAATAGTGATAGTATAGTGTAATGATTTTAAGTAATTGAACAATAAAAGCTTACTTCACTTCACAGTGCTTAGAATCATACCTTCCACACTGTTTAAGAGTTCGGAGTATAATTCCAACATGTTTGATACCAAACATGATAGGGTTGTTGCAGCCAGGATTGAGATGGTCATTGCGTAATTACGCTGTGCGCCTCTATATACTATATGGCTGCTTCACTTACAACCCAGGAGAATGGACTCCATAGGCTGTAGGGGTGTCCTGCTCATGCATGGGCACCCTCACACTTAGGACCAAGCACCCTGCCTTCAGTATTGATAAGGCCTGCTACATGGATGACTTATATGTTTGAAGTGCAGTGACCCTAGATATAGGAAACCTATATCTTTAATAAGTGGTGTTCGCACCAGCTTACACAGGCTGCAATGGCAGGCCTGTAGTTCCATTTTAAATGGTCCCCCATGGGTGGCATAATGCATGCTTTAGCCCATAGGGGACCTGGGTACCTTAGTACCATATACTAGGGACTGATAAGGGTACCACAGTATCCTATCTGGGATGTACCTAAGTACTGAACATATCAATTTAAGGGAGAATGCAGATAGACTGGGATCCTGATTAACAGGATCCCAGTCAGATTAGTCAGTAACAGCTTAGCACCAGGCAAAAAGTGGGAGTAACCATGCGCTTCCTGTTCTAGAGAATCATATAATCTCCCTCTTAAACAACTCGTTAGACATTGGGCTTTTACCAGCTAGTTTTAAAGAGGCACGTGTCAAGCCCCTGATAAAAAAGCCGGGGCGGACCCGGCTATTCTGAAAAACTATAGGCCAATATCCCAGCTGCCTTTTCTGTCCAAGATCTTGGAACAACATGTGCTAAAGTCCCTGTCTTCGTTCCTGGAGTCACACCATCTACTCAAGGAGCGTCAAGCGAGGTTCCGCGCACATCACAGCACCGAGTTAGTAATGCTCTCTGTGCTGGATGAGCTTAGAGGCATGGCTGACAGTAAAAAGCCAAGTGCCCTGATACTTTTAGATCTTTCAGCGGCGTTTGATACTGTCAGCCATGCCCTGCTTCTGGACAGACTGGCCGCCTTTGGGATAAAGGATCTAGCACTTCAATGGCTAAAATCCTTTCTGTCGGGGAGGACCCAGAGAATTCAATTAGGGGATTGTATATCTGAGGTGGGTGTTCTTGAGTGCGGAGTCCCACAGGGCTCTGCATTGTCACCACTTTTTTTCAATCTTTATTTACAACCATTGATAGACTCCCTGGCAAGCATGGGCAGCAGAATTTTTAACTATGCCGATGATACTCAGCTGTTACTGAGTATTGACAACACGGCATCTGTACAGACCCAGGCCCAGAATATACTTAGATATACGGTTAGCTGGATGACGGCAAATTTGCTGAAAATAAATCCCGAAAAAACGGAGAGTCAGGTGGTTTCAACCGCTGCTTCGCCCTGGGCTGATTTGTTTTGGCCCCACCCAGAAACCATGCCCCAATGTAAAAAGCCTAGGTATTAAGATCGACCATGAGCTGACAATGGCTAGCCAGATATCTTCTGTTGTCGGGACCTGCACTAACTTATTCAGGCAGCTACGCAAGCTAGTTCCCCTACTCTCCCTAAATAAGCTCCAGACCATTGTCTCTGCGACAATAATTTCAAGGATTGATTATGGGAACGCGCTCTACCTAGGTTTGCCAAAAATTTTGATCAACCGCCTGCAGGTTATTTTGAATGATGCAGCGCGACTTATCTTAAGATTACCTAGACAGGCCCATGCCTCCCCACTACTGCACAGGCTACATTGGCTCCCCATAAAGCAAAGGGTGGAATTTAAAAGTTTATGCATCGCCCATAAGGCAATCTATGGGCATGCGCCTGCCTATATAAAAGAACGGCTTGAGGTCTATAACCCCAAACGAGCGCTGAGGTCTTCCAACTCCCAATTGCTGTCTTGTCCGCGTTTCAAAATGGCAACCAAGGGAGGGAGATCTTTTTCTGTTCAAGTCCCACAGATGTGGAACAAACTACCGGAGCCTCTCCCCAAAGAAATAAATCTTCTCCACTTTAGGAAGACACTGAAAACGCTTTTGTTTAGGGAAGCTTTCTGTTCCATTTGAGTAATCTTGCTATATCTGTACCTTTTGTTCACTCGCTCAGCTGTTGTTACTGCTTCTGTCATGAGCGCCTAGAGACCTGACGGTGATTTGGCGCTATACAAACCTCAGATAACAATAACAATAACAAGGATCCTACTACCTTCGTACACTACTTCTCTACAGAAAATCTGTAGTTCTATCATTCTGCATTATATCTGGTTAGGTTTCAGTAAATTTAGGCTACAGAAAACAACAAACAAATTCAGTTGCTTATACCAGCTTGTCAAGCTGCATCAAAGGAAATCTGATCTCTTATTTGTGACTCTAGGTTTTAAATTGTTTATATGCAACTTCAGAATTGGGAAATTAGTCCAGCATCCAAATCATTCGCTGTGTTGCCTGTTTTCCGTCACTCCTACTTCCCCTGTGTGATCACTTCAAGCTCCTCACCTGGCTGTCGAGACCCTGCTACTCCCGCCTGCCTCCCGCCACCCTGCTGTTCCTTGACAACCAATAGCGGGGCCGCCGAGTGGAGCGTGGCGAGGGGCTGCCTACAACTCCCGGCAGCCCTCTAGGTCTCCAGCGTCACAATTGAGCGCCAGGAGGCGCATAAAGGTCCCTCCAGTTTCAGCGAGCGGGGCTTCGCTGTTTTGCCTGTTTTCCGTCACTCCTACTTCCCCTGTGTGATCACTTCAAGCTCCTCACCTGGCTGTCGAGACCCTGCTACTCCCGCCTGCCTCCCGCCGCCCTGCTGCTCCTTAACAACCAACAGCGGCGCCGCTGAGTGGAGCGTGGCGAGGGGCTGCCTACAACTCCCGGCAGCCCTCAAGGTCTCCAGCGTCACAACTGAGCGCCAGGAGGCGCATAAAGGTCCCTCCAGTTTCAGCGAGCGGGGCTTCGCTGTTTTGCCTGTTTTCCGTCACTCCTACTTCCCCTGTGTGATCACTTCAAGCTCCTCGCCTGGCTGTCGAGACCCTGCTACTCCCGCCTGCCTCCTGCCGCCCTGCTGCTCCTTGACAACCAACAGCGGGGCCGCCGAGCGGAGCGTGGCGAGGGGCTGCCTACAACTCCCGGCAGCCCTCGAGGTCTCCAGCGTCACAACTGTGCGCCAGGAGGCGCATAAAGGTCCCTCCAGTTTCAGCGAGCGGGGCTTCGCTGTTTTGCCTGTTTTCCGTCACTCCTACTTCCCCTGTGTGATCACTTCAAGCTCCTCACCTGGCTGTCGAGACCCTGCTACTCCCGCCTGCCTCCCGCCGCCCTGCTGCTCCTTGACAACCAACAGCGGGACGGCCGAGTGGAGCGTGGCGAGGGGCTGCCTACAACTCCCGGCAGCCCTCGAGGTCTCCAGCGTCACAACTGTGCGCCAGGAGGCGCATAAAGGTCCCTCCAGCTCTGTCTCGCGGGACGCCGGGCGAAGCCCGGGCCAAGGGCAGGCCCGTTTTAGCCCGATCTAGACTGTTCCAGGCTGGGCTGGGCCATTCCCCGTGGTTCTTCTACCAGGCTTCACATTTCTCAATGAACCAGGTACTCTCATTTAGTCAACCGTTGCTACAGCCAGTAGATCTAACGTAACCTATTAGGAAGAGTCCCAGATCTATACATCATGACCCGGGGGACCAGAAGGAAGACGGCTATGACCAACGTTTTGCCCACTGGCCCTATTGACCGTTTAATTTCGAGAACTAACGAAGTCATCAATCAAAGCATATTCCTTCTAGAGCGAAGGGTGTCACAAGACCTCGCAATCGCCAGAAGGTTGTCACTGGGCCCCTTAGCCTTAGCCCAATCTCCACCCAAATCGCCTTCAGATATACCAGTACTAATACAATCATCGCAACTACAGTCAAATGTTCTAGCAGAAATCCACTCAATCCCGAAATCTATCGATCTTTCTGTGTCGAATCTCTCACTAGACTCAGACTCCTTAGGTAACCTAGAAAACACACCAGACCTCCAGCTACTACAGTCTCAAGACCTAGGCACAGGCTCACAGCATACGGGGGTGAAGGAGGGAGCTGTCCCTAAGCAGAAAAAAGATAAGCAGAAAAAAGATAAGAAAAAAGATAATTCAAGAAACAAAGCTGTCACAACTAACAAAGAAAGACCTAATTCCCAAAAACCCCGCAGGGTGTTTTAAACGACCCGTCCATTCAATCTATCAATCTAACAGATTTTCCTGTTAATTTAATTATTTCACCTACAGCTAACGCGGGGGAGTCCTGCAGCCTATGTAGTACAAATACCCAGCTTTTGGCAAGTTTCAGGGAAATCCTAAAGCACCATCTTCAACCCCTAGAACGCAGTATAATGACTATCGAAAAACAACTCGCAAAATTGACCCAAAAACCATCTAGTCATCACAGTGTGGGCCAATTGAATATAGGGGCTAGAAAGGGAACTTCCACAAGCTCTAGCGCTCAAGGCGGCCAAAAAGTCTGTGAACCCAAACCTTCAAAGACGACATTACCTCAAACCATTCAATCAAATGCCAAGAGGCCACTCCCCCCTGTTCCCCCAACTCCTGGAAGTGGGACTACAGATAAGACCCCGACTACCATTCCTACCCAGTTAGCACCCCTGCAATCCGTTCCAACTCAGCCTACTTCTGATAAGGGTCCCGCTCAGCCACAAACCCAGAGACCAATTCCACCTTTAACACCCCGGCACCCCACGTTAAACGTACTAGGTGACGGGAAAAAGGGGATTAAGTCTAGACGCCCGATTCATCTTCCACGAGAAGCGTCCCCCTATACCGTCATTCTCACGGGGGTCCCGGAGCTTCCAGAAACTACAAAGGAACCATCCTGGTCCCTTCAAAATAAGGTTCTACAGTGGCTTAACATTACCAGGCCAACACAATCTGCATATACCAGCAGAATCTCCACTATACGTAGAGTTTCGTGGATAGGCCCAGAACCCAAAAGCATACAGGGAGATTGTATTATAGTCAACTGCGAAGATCATGCTACTGTCGACCATATCTGCTCATGGCCAGTTCTAGCCAAGAGCGGGGGGATTGACGCTTATCGTCTTTCCTTCTTTTACTCCCCGAAATATAACAACCAATACTCAATGGCTCCAAATTGGGAGCATCCCCTAGAGAGGCCCTGGGACTACGAGGGTTCTTGGCTTACCCAGAGAAATAGCAGTAGAGAATGGCAACCCCGGCCTTGGTTTCCCAGTAGAGAACAGGCTCCTTTGGTGGGATGGCAAGGATTTCCAACTAGAAACAGATACGACTGCCTGAAAATGGTCGACTGACCGCTAGCCATTCCACATTGCAGTAACCAGCTCCAGAGGACACTTAGCCCTCCACCGATTTCAATGAGAGCTTCGGTGATTTCACCGATAAACACCAACCTGTCACTCTCGTCACTTACCTGTGTCCAATCTCCCTTATCCTTTCCACCTCCCTCTGTCCCCACAGGTCACGTTGTGGAGGATTCTGAAATTTCGCCTGGCCAAATGCCCCCTTTGGCCGAGGGATCCAAACCTCCCTCCCCAACTGAGATCCGGATTAGCCCTCTCCAACTAATTATGATTGATAACACAATTACAGTTATCCCACATAGTCAACCACGTGACTCCCTCCCATCCAACGTGACGACCCTATCCGTCCTATTTTGTAACATTGCTGGTCTTCGTTCCAAGATCAACCTACAATCGTGGGCGGATATGATCAATGAGAACCACATTCTTTGCCTCCAGGAGACTTGGCCAACTGTCCCCGTCCATCTGGTGGGTTATAAAACGTTCTTTATTCCAGCAACACAGGGTTCGTTCGGAAGACCTAAGGGTGGTCTAACTGTCTACGTAACAAACACCCTTCCCCTTACAATAATTACAAGCTTAAAAGAAGAGGTTTGTTACCAAATTTTAAGTATCCATGTCAACAATAGATTCGTCTACCTTTTGGTAAACCTATATAACAACCTTTCACCTTCTGATTGTGCCCAGATAATACATGAAATCACCACTTGTTTAATGTCACAGCTGAACAAGCCATCGTCTCTCCCTGTTGATATCATCTGGGGAGGCGATTTTAATATCCCATTATGCTCCAACTACAGAAATGGGAACTGTGGACTGTCTGACGAGACCGACTGTCCTCAGGCCCACTTTGTACATAGCACCAACGGGAACTCTTTGAACAAAGCCTTTTTACGCTAGAGCTGGACTACGCAAACCAGTTAGTCCACCCTCAAGTTGACTTCTCCCCAACATTTCACGGTAGGGGTCTGTCAAGCACAATCGACTTTATTCTTTGTTCACAGAACTTAAGGGGCCAATTGGCAACATTTTCCACAGGAACAGATAGTTGCAGCGATCATTTCCCTAATAGAATCTTAATACAATTAAAATCTGTATCACTTCACACAAATGTCAGAAGCCTGCTAACGCAAGAATCGTTAAAAATGGACAAATTGAATGGGTTCTCAGTGAAATGTGCCAAAATAGATCCTGACGCAGTAACAGAGAAAGTCCTTAAAAAAGCCATCCTTTCTGTTAATGATTGCTTAGACCCCAGTTCATCGCCCCAAACAGTGCTGGCCAGTTTTGGCAGGATTTTGGGAATAATAAAAGAGGAACTAACTCGCACTACTGCTCGGAAACCATCGGCCGAGGGCTGGTTTAACTCTGGGTGTCGGAAAGCACTTTCAAATCTCAAGGCAGCTCTCCAGATTACCCCGAGGAACCCCCAAGAGATAGCAAAATTAAGAAAACTTTATAAGGCCGAAAGGGTAAAACGTACTAAAGATATTAAAGCTAATCTGTGGTTACAACTTCATGACAGCTGTCGAACAAGGGATAGTGGACATTTCTGGCGTGTTAAATCTCCCTTCTTGTCAAACTCGTCGTCACCTCAACATCTTGATGTCGCAGTAACCGCAGAAGAATGGGTCGCTCACTTTTCAAGAATCTTTGGTGGATCCCAAACAAAACCATTAGAGGGAAGCTCTATCACTGTTCCCGCAGTGGACCCAAAGATCTTTCCATTAAACATCCGTTTTGAGCACGGAGAGGTGGTCAGGGCCCTAAAAATGTCAAAACCAGGCAAGGCCCCCGGTCCAGATGGGGTGCCGGTGGATATTTTCACACATAACATCGAGCTCTGGTCTCCACTTCTCACCCAGGTTCTGACCGCGGTAACAACTTCGGGTCTTATTGACTCTTGGTCTTCATCCATCCTCCTTACCATCTTCAAAAAGGGCGACCGGAATGATCCGGTTTGTTATAGACCCATCTCCCTCCTGGACTCCCTGGGTAAGGTAGCGGGACGTCTGCTGCTGGAACGTCTCCAGGAGTGGGCAGCAACTAACAACATCTTAACCGACCTCCAATATGGGTTCCAGGCGGGTCTTGGGACTGTAGAGCAGGCCCTGAATCTCGCTCTTCTGATCGGGAAGTACGTGAACGCAAAAAAGGGTCACTTATTTCTTGTATACGTCGACCTCAGTGCAGCGTTCGATTGTGCACAGCATTCGAAACTCTGGGCTTTGCTCGAGGAAATGGGCGTCGATCCTGCTCTTATAGCATTCTTGCGCAAACTTTAGTCAGACGCAACAGCAAGAGTCAGGTACGGGATCAGCGGAGAACTCACCCCCCCTTTTCAAATTACAAAAGGAGTTAGACAGGGCTGTGTACTAGCTCCCTTCCTGTTCAACTTGTACACCAATGGCCTGGAGGACGCCATGCTAGAAGGGAGCCAGGACCTTCCACAAATTAAACACCGCCCCATACCAACGCTGTTATATGCGGACGACTCAGTCATCTTCGCTAGGACGCTGATCCAACTTAAAGTACAGCTTAACAAGTACTGTTCTTAAATGGACTCTCTCGGCCTTAAGGTTAAAATAAAAAGCCCTAAACCCATCTTTGTTGATAAGACCAAGCTTGAAAGAACCCGCGTCTATCCCTATCTGGGCATTCTGGTGGACGATTCTTTGAGCTGGCGACAGGCCGTGGCAAGCAAAAAATTGCTCTTCTTGAGAGCCACGGCAGCCCTAGTTTCTTTTTCAAGGAAACTGGGGAAACCGGCTCCACCTGAACTACTCACAATATACTACGCAAAGTGCCACAGTGTGGCAACGTATGGTGCAGGGGTCTGGGGCTACGGACCGATAAGCCCACTCCAAACGATTGAGAATGAGTTTGCTAAATATCTGTTGGCCTTACCACACAGTGCCCCAACCTATGCCTCGTTAGCTGAACTAGGTATGGATTTTATCACGGACATCATTCGTTGCCAACCTATGCTTTTGTGGCACCGTATATGGACCAAAGAGGAGTGCCACTTAACGCGTTCCTTAATTTTGGATTGTATAGCCCTTGACAACTGGGAAAAAATACCCTGGCTAGTATACATTAGGAACTTCAGCCGGGACATGGACCGCACCAACTTCTTTAACGACCCTCCGAGCATGAGTGACATATCGAGGAAAGAACTCAAAAAGCTATGTTTGTCCCACTTAAGAGCTCTCCGATGCTCGGTAGAACTGGTGAAACCCACAAATTCACAAATCATTGCTGTACAGACCCATTTGGGCATTCAACCATACCTGACCTTCCTTTTGAACAACTACGAAAAGTATCTTCTTACAAGGTTTCGTTTCAATTCTTTTTTCCGGCTTGTAACCTTTCCAAATGTCCAAGACTGGTCCCCTATTATTATTTCCTGTCCCTGTGACGATGTTTCCCCCCAATCAACAATACATATTCTTTTCTTCTGTAAATTTTATTCTTTTCCTAGGAAGGTTTGGATTCTGCCTTTATTAAGATTAATCGGCCTAAGAGCCTGTCGCCCAGCATATTTATCTTTGCAATGTCTGTAGTCTACTTTTATAGCGAAGTATGTAGCTAATTTTTTAAAAGCCTGTATCAAATACCGACGTAATTATGAGTAATTCACATTTTAGTTTACGTTCTTCGAGCTTTTGTGTTTGTCTTTTATATTCTGTTTATAATATGATTGATTTGCTCCTAAAACGTCTTTTAACAATGTATAATTTTAATGCTTTTCTTTGTACTTTTTATGGTTGCAATAACAAGTGGCAATCAAATAAAAGTTTATGAAATGAAATGAAAAAAAAAATGAAAATGAATGGCATTGGGAGGGATCATGGTTCATGGAGCTTAACTAAACCTAAATCAGATGGTAAGTAATCATGCTATTACCCAATAGTCTGAACAAAATGTTATAGGTCAGGCCTGTCAAAGAGTCCAATTCCTTGACTTCCACCCCAGCTAACTCCTTAGCAATCCTCGTCTTATAAAACATGTCCCAACGGCCCAGAGGTTACGACAATCATATGTTTTACCACTCCTGAATCTTGATGTGGCCATGGTACGGCTAACAGTATCAATGAACAGGACAGTGATCTTCCAAAGAATCCTATGAATGAGAGAAAATTGTGGGAAGGAGTAGGAGAAGACCTTCAACAATGTCCTGTGATGGCATTGCTCCTAGAGCTCGGTTAGCAGACTCTACTTGCTTGGGGCAGGCAATTTTGGTTCTGCACGATAACGTTCAGGTCAAGTGTGGGGTAACCCCACTTCTTTAAGGCTTGCTGTAATTGTTGATCAGTTCCCACTGGTGGAAAACAAGGAGAGACTTAGCGTGTCTGTTCATTTGCTCTGAATTACTAGTAGATCCTACACAGAGATAGCTACCCTGCTCGCCATCAACGAGTACCAGAGTAACTGTCCCTTTGCTGACACGATGCAGATCGTGTACCTCATTGTTTCCTGATGTACTAGATGAAGGACTGGTGCTAGTTCTGATTACAATGTCTTAGTTTGATAGTCAAGGCAGAAACGCACAGAAACCTAAGTGGATGGCCTGCTGCTTAAAGACTGATGTGGAAGGATTTCTTCTCCTCCGACCACTTGCTTCTCATAATAGTTTCTGCATATGAGCCTGCCAACCTTCCAAAGGATTGTTTCTGGTCTTGATGATCCTTGCCAACATGGTCCCAGAAGCCTTGCCGCTTGTCGCCATGGTAGTGCCTGCTCCTGTTGGAATAGTCTCATCCATCGGAAGCAGATTTGAATTCGCTCTATGCAGGACAACAACAACTTATATGTTCTGACAAAGACTGTATGGCATCTGCAAAGGTTAACAGCTATTGTCTAAATTGTGTTAAAGCACTCTGCAGACAGAAATGCTTTGGTGAAAAATGTCCAGTCACTCCCAGAAACTGAAGCCTTGTAGTGGGCCAGGTAGAAGATTTTTCTATGTTGAATGTCAAGCATAGCTGATGGAATAGGTTGATGAAAGCCTTTGTGGAGGTGCAGGCCAGGCTTCTTCAGGGTGTCTTACACCAGTCAATCATCCAGGTATAGGAATACCAAGTGGCCTTCCTTCTGAAACAGGGTACTAGACACTTAGTGAATATCTCGGGTGGTACACTTTGTGAAGATCTGGCACATTTAAGGTTGAAGCAAGTCTTCCAGTTGACAGAGCTCCTCTGCCACTGAAGATCCTAAATATTGCCTGTGGTTTGGGTGTATGGCAATATGGAGGTAGGCATCCTGTATATCCAAGGAGGTGAGTAACCCTCCTTCATGCAGCAAAAGGACTTCTAGAATGGTTCTCTTGTGACAGGACTGTCTTTTGAAAAACCTGTGGAGTTTCTGGAGGTCAAGATTCTATCACCACCATTTTCTTTTTTCGCAGAAAGATCTGGACGTGAACCCCAAGTTTACCTGGCCGCTTGGGAACTCCTTTGAAGAGGAGGATCACATTCTCCTCCAGCTGTAGTTCTTAAAGACATAAGTGATGTTTCTTTACAACTTGATAGGGTGTTTTTTGGAAGAATTCCAAAGTGTGCCTTGATTCAACAATTTGCAACACCCAGCGGTCAGTTATATGATCTTCCCCCACTTGAATGGATGCAAAATGTATTATATACCCACCCCACCTAACTGATTGAGAGATGGTGATAAAGGCAGAAGTATTAAGTCAAAGTCAAAAAGTAACTTTATTTCGATTGAATTTACAATCATAAAAAGTACATTTAAAAACAAATATTTACAACAATTTATAAAAAAATTTCATTTGCTCATTAATTACTGAAGGAAGCGTAGCACTATGACTCGAAACATTGAGAGATCATTCAAATTCAACTAAACATTGACACTATACAGAAATATATTAACATAGTAGTCATTTGCACAGAAATGGAATCTTAAGGGGCAGTAGCCAGTATTTGGGAATGGATTTTCAAACAGGCTTTGAGGTAGCAGGCTACGGTTTTGGCAGTAAACGGAGTATCTAAGTGCTGAAGTGCCAAAAGAGCCGGTCTACATCTTCTCAGTCCTAACTGTCGGAGAAGTGGGACCAGCCAGCGTTTACGCGGGGTCTCATAAAAACTGCAGAAGAAGGTTACATGCAGGGTTGACTGGCGAGTGTGTCCATCACATGGACAGCTAGCTAGTTCACGTGACCAATCAGAGGGCACAGGCAGTGAGACAAGACGATAAAATAAATCAAACCGAAATCTGGTTAAAACATATCTCTCATAATTAGACAGAAAAAAAGACAAATAAGGTTGAATGCCACAGGAGGATTGAATCATTGTTAAATGAACATTTGACTTTTTACCAAGTTCTGAGCACAAACGTAAATCGCTTAAATGGGCGACACATAGTTTTTTCAAAGTTTTTCTTGGTATAGCCAATAGTGATACAGGGTCAGTGAAATATGCAGGGCAATTCAAATCATTCAAAAATTTAAAAACATATAACAGCCAGGGAATCTTTTTCCAATAGGTCAGTGTAAGACAATCAGATATTAGTGACCTAGTAAGATGACATTGCTCCTGGGTCCATATGCGATGCCAAAGGAGAATCGGCTGGTATCTAATGATGTCAGTTAGATACTCCCAGCCGAGCTCCATATGGGTGCCGTAAGTAGAAGCACTTCGGGGAAGGGCTAATATGTATTTCAGGAAATCATTTTCAGTAGTTTGAAGCTCATTTGCGGGCGTATAGCCCCATACACCAGCCCCGTAAGTGGCCACGCTCATACATTTAGCTTGGTAAATCTTCAAAATTACAGCAGGGGCGGGCTTGCCCAGTTTCCTTGAAAATGAAGTCAACGCCGATGTTGTGCGTTGAAACTGCAGTTTCTTGCTGGAAGTGGCAGGTTTCCAGGACAGATGTTTATCAATGAGAATCCCTAGATATGGATAGGTGTTAGCAGTTTCTAGCCTGGTCTTCCCAATAAAAGGAGATTTACATTTTTGGGCTTTCTTGCCAATATTCATAACAAAAGTCTTGGACTTATTAACTTTAAGTCCAAGAGAAAGCATGAATTGGCAGTATTTATCTAGTTGAATCTGGAGTTGGTTGGGTGTCCTTGCTAAAATGACAGAATCGTCTGCATATAGTAATGCAGGGATTGGGCGGGTGTTTATGCAGGGGAGATCTTTGCTGTCAACTAGCATCGCTTGCTCCAGCCCGTTTGTGTAGATGTTAAATAGGAATGGAGCAAGGACGCACCCCTGCCTAACGCCTTTTACAATGTCAAATGATTCAGAGAGCTCCCCTTTAATGCCATATCTCACACAAGCTTTTGCATCCGAGTATAACTCTCGGAGGAAATTCAGCAGTGCAGGATCTATGCCCAGATTACTCAAGATCGCCCACAGCTTGGAATGAATTACACAGTCAAATGCGGAACTCAAGTCCACATAGACTAGGTAAAGATTACCGCCTTTGGCCCAGGCGTATTTACCCATGAGCAGAGTCAGGTTTAAGGCCTGTTCAACAGTGCCCAATCCCTCCTGGAAACCAAACTAAGTCGGTTAAGATCTTATTCTCTGAGGCCCAGTCCCGGAGACGCTCCAAAATTAGTCTACCGGCGACCTTGCCCAGAGAATCCAAGAGGGAAATGGGCCTGTAGCAGGCTGGATTGTCACGTTCTCCCTTTTTAAATATGGGTAGAAGCACAGAAGTGGACCAAGAATCAATAAGGCCGATCTGAGTCACTGCGGACATGACCTGCGTAACAATTGGGGACCATAGGTCTATATTGCTCACAAAGATGTCTAATGGGACCCCATCAGGACCGGGCGCTTTACCAGTCTTTGAGGAGGTCAGCGCAGCGGTCACCTCCGCTAGATCGAAGTGGAGGTCAATAGGATAGATATTGTTGATTGTGACAGCTGCCACCTCTAGTCTAGGGGCCTCGGTTGTCAAGGTGGGGTCCCCAAAGATCTGTGAGTAGTGTGCTACCCATTTTTCAGCAGGTACTGCCACATCTAGATGCCGTGCAGCAGTCGCATCAGCTAAAAAAAGGGGCCTTAACTGTTCTCCAGAACAGGGTACAGTCCTTGCTTAATGTGCTCTGATGTAGTTGGGCCCAGAGATTATTTTCTATTTCCCGTTTACGCGATTTTTGTGCCATCTTATAGTTTTTTCTTAGGGAGGCAATTAGGGGCAGGTCCCTGACTTGATTGTGTAGAGCATTTTTTAGTGCGCGCAGGGCTTTACGGCAGTGGGAATCAAACCACCCTCTGGAATCCTTATCATGAATCTTATGTTGGCGTGTAAGCTCTTGTCGGATAGCTTCTAGGATTTTAACAAAACTAGAGAGGATCAACTGAGGGGATGATGACTTCTCCAAGCAGCGATAGATTAAGGGAAGGGTTTTTTGGATAATCTTGCTAGTGGCCTCTGAGGGATTGATCTTTGACCATTTGACAGTATAGCCATTGATTTTACTCATCTCCAGGGAATGCTGCGTTAGAAGGCATGTTTTCGAACAGGCTGAGGATGGGGTATTTAGTACTATAGTAATGCTGTTGGAGTAGTGATCGCTTGAAGGATCAGTACCAGTTATAAAATGTTTCAATCGATTGTTTAGAGATTGAGAACATAAGATAAAATCAATAATTGTGGAAAAACCTCTACCGTGAAAAGTCGGCTTAAACTCAACAGCAGGACTCACTAGTTCATTCGCGAATTCAAGTTCTAAAGCAAAAAAACAGTTGTTTAAAGCGTCACCAATACTACTATGGGCAAAGTGAGCCAGGGGGACATCGTGCTCGTCTTGGAGCCCACAAATACCTTTGTTATAGTTGTTACACAAATAGACATTGAAATCCCCACCCCACACAACATGGCATTGTAGCTGCTGGTTCTTGGCTTTCTGGTCCTGCAAATATAAAGCGGTTTCCAACAAAGATTTTACACAGTCACCAGGCGTGGAATTATTGGAGAAGTGTAGCTCAGCGTGGAGAAGTGTAGCTCAGGGGTTAGAGGCGGCAGACCCGGAAGCTGAGATCGGCCCTGGACCAGGGTTCAATTCCCCGCCCCGACGGGGGTTGGGCTCAATAATTCCACGGACTCTATAATTCTCACTCCGGTGCCTTCTCGACTCACGGGTTCACACTCTGCGACTCTGGGCAATAGCTTGCTTAATCTCCACAACGGCCCCTCGCGGCGGGATGCCTGGCTTTCACCTTGTGGATACCCTGCCGGGGTATCTCACAGGGGAATACCAGGACGGGTTCCCTAAGCAAGCGCATAGATGCCTGCGATGTGGGCGATTTGCGCTATATAAATACATGTACATTTACATTTACATTTATACATATTAATGAAATAATAACAAGAACTATTGTCTGGAACTAATTTGAGGATTTGAAAGATTGGAGATACTAGCGGGACTTCCGTAGTCGTAAATGGAATTAAGTTGGAAATGTAAATAGCTAAGCCACCCTTGGGTCTTCCATGAGCGGACGGTGTGGCCGGAAGATGAAATGTTTTGAAGCCCTGGATGTGGATAGGGTCAATTGCCCAGGTTTCCTGAAGGCAGATTAGCTTATAATTATTGGTCACATCTAGCCAGGACTGGAGGTGGATTTTGGATCTAAGGCCAGCTACGTTCCAGTATATGACTGGAAGATCCTGGGTTGATGGCAAAATGGGGTTTGAAATCTGTGGTTCGTCAAAGGAATGTGGGGGTTGGGACAGGGACTGGGTGGTTGGGACGGAAAGGGAGGAGGTACGTTTTGGATCACTGAGTTGAGGGGTGATAAGTTGTTGGCTCAGAAGTGAGTCAACTGGGGTAGTTGACAAGGTGTGCCACGGATCCTGATAGATAGAAAGTGACGGCTGTTGAGTCAAGGTTTGCTGGGGAGGACAAGACTCGGGATGGATACCAGACAGGGATGGCAGAATAAAGCCAACCGTCCGAGTGCTCTTACAGATATGTTTGGGGTTAGGCGGAACATTGTTGGGGCCATTGTCTAAGGTAGGTAGAGTTGGTGGTCAGTCTACCAAATCCAAACAATCATATATGATAAAGGCAGAAGTATTAAGTCAGGCTTGCTTGTTTTTGTTCTGAGTGCATGGCAGTACAAATCTCTTTTTTGGGCTGAAGGCCAGCTCCTCCAGCTTTAAGCGACTTTGCAAATCACTATTTTCTTGCTATATTATTTATGGAGCGGGATTCCCGCCATTCTTATTACATTAAAATCTTCTAACAAAAGAATTCTTTACAACGGATTTGGGGTTTTTGTGCTAAAGTTGTTTCTATTTTCAATTGATGAATGCACGCAACATGTCCATGTATGCCTCACTGAAGCCGGCCGAAGAGTTTAGCGGTTTGCAGGAGAAGGATGTCACAAGCGTCATCCACGCTTTCGCTCATTTCTGATAGAGAGACGTCAACTCCTTCCCTCCTCCTACCTGCTAAATGTTGTCATTAGGACTTGGGTCCATCTCCTCTTATCTGCACAGCATATCTTAGTGAGTCACTGGGATATGCTGCACAGATAAAATAAATAAGTTTATAACGTATAATGAACACACCTTAAATGCAAAAAAAACAACTTCTGTGGGAAATGTTTTGCTTAGTCAGTTAATACAATCACTTCTGACTTTTGTGTATAGAAAGAGGGTTTTGCTTAGTCGGTCAATACAATCACTTCTGACTTTTGTGTACAGAATGAGGGTCAGTCATTTGAACTGCACTGGGGAATAATGACGTCAGTTTACAGTGTTATGAGGCCCCAGGCTACACAGGTTACCAGATATCAAATAAAGGAAGTGTCTCTTTACAACTAATACCATTTCCACGCATGCCTTTATCTCCCAAATTTTACCATGTATATATACCAACACACACACATTTATTGGGGAGGGGGCACCCAAATCTACATTTTTTATTTACTTATACCCTCCCTTTACCACTTTCCACTCCTGAACCTTAAATGTAATCTTACCTTCCTTTAGCACTACCCACCCAAATAACCCGAATATTACCCTTACCTTTCTTTACCACAAGTCTCCACTCAACCCTAAAAGTACTTTCATCTCCTTTTACCTGCACTCACCTTAAAAGCTCAAATTACCCTTTCTACCTTTTCCTACTTCCTACATTCAAAACCCTAAAAGTTCTTACCTTGAAAAATTATTTTAAAAATATACATACACACACAAATAGATATAATTACTTACACTTACTATACATGGTAAAGGAATGTGTCCTAATGGGTGCATGGTAAAGGCTGTTTACTTACAGCTACCATTGCTTAATTTGAGCCAGTGGTTGCAGGAGTAGTCAACCAGCACTCATTTTTATGTTTCGCCTACACAGGGCATGTGCTGTGAGGCGTATTGTTTACAATTCAGTGGCCTTACAAACCTCCCACAGCATACCATTAGTCGTTTTCATTGTCGCTCTCATTTGGAATCTTTAGATTGTTTAGCTACTGTAGGCTTCTATTCCTTTCTTATGGTAGCTCCTCCATGGAGCATGGACCAAGTACATGGTTTCTTCCTCATCTTTGTTCTTCCTCGTCTTTTTACAACTAAATCTTTTTATTATCCGTATGTCCCCTCCCGCCAACTAAGATCTAGTGGGATTGGACAGGTTACTGTCCCTAGAGTCAGGGCGGTAAGGATAGGCGGGCGCTCCTTTAGCTTTGTGGCAGCTCAGCAGTGGAATAGACTCCCGTGGGGGCTTCGGATGGAGATATCGGAGGTGACCTTCCGTAAATAGCTGAAAACTTTCCTTTTTTCAAATGAGTAGCTTCTGATGTTGCTCTCTGTTCGGGAGGTGACCTAAGAATGTTGGTTTTTTATATGTGCTTTGTGCCGCTAGTAAAGTGTAACCAAGCGCTTTATAAATGTCATTATCATCATCATCATTATGTAAGCGTTTTGGTATTATTAATGGATGTGTAATATGCTTTCCAACTTTTAACACAGGCATACGACTTCGCATTTATTTTGCAGTCACCTTACGTGTCGTCTCTATTGATGCTGTAGTTACTTACACCCAAAACACTACTACTCTACGCCACTCTATTGACGCTGTAGTCACTTACACCCAAAACACTACTACTCCACGCCACTCTACACCAATCTGCTCTACGCCACGCTATGCCACTTCAGTATACCCCCAATCTATGCCAATCAACTCTCCGCCACTCCACTCTACTGCATGCCACTCTACTGCATGCCACTCTTCTCTATGCCACTCTTCTCTATGCCACTCTTCTCTATGCCACTCTTCTCTATGCCACTCTTCTCTATGCCACTCTTCTCTATGCCACTCTTCTCTATGCCACTCTTCTCTATGCCACTCTTCTCTATGCCACTCTCCTCTACATCATGCCACTCACTTTTAGCCATGAAGAATAACAGCCTCGCTGTTGTACAACATGGCTAAAAGACATTGGCAAAGCAAATAGTTCTCACATAGACAGACACATTTTCTTTGTCAATGCTTGCTGGGGCCAGCACTTCTCATCGGAGTAGAACCCATAGCAGGCTAGAGAAAACGTTATGGTAATTGTAGAGGATGGCAATTGTAGAGAAGTGCCATGGGAGATGAGGGTGAGGTTAATGGCAGAGGGAGGTTAGGACAGAGTGGTTTACTGGAATGAGAGTGACTGGAATGAGGTAATGGCAGACGAGCATGAGGGTGATGGCAGAAAAGCTGGAGGATGATGGAAAAGGAATGGGAGGGGAGGTTCACGCAGACATAACAGTCATGGCAAAGGAAGGCATGAGGGGGTGGAAGAAATAGAGAACATCAGAGTAGGGTAATGGCTGGCCAGGTTAATGGCAGGAGATGGTGAGGCTTTAAACTACAATAAACCAAGAAATATAGGTCAAATAATGCACCTTTGTACAGCAGAATTACAATGTTGGTGCTGCAGAATCCTGTGGGTCCGGAACGCCTTTGGTAGTGTTGGTGCAGTTGGCCTCTGCCTTATGTAACCTTGATCATATCCTGACTGCCTGTAAGGGTGATATGGTACTAGCCAGAAGCACCTCTATAGCCCTGTGATCTTCTGGAAACACAAAAGGAAGGTTGATTGTACAGGAGAGCCTGGGGTGGCAAGTGGTTGGCGGGGGTAGAACAGTGGTGTCTAGGCTTTCATCTATTGCAAATATCAATATCTTTCCCCCGCGACAGTCTCATTCAAAAGGCATGTCAAGAATCTTGGCGTGCACGTCAAGACAGAAAGGAGTAGATATTTCCGACAACTGTCTCCTTAGTAGTAGAATGCTGGCTAACTTGCAGAAGCCTGCATTTGTGACATCCATGACCGCACCTATTACAGCTGCAACAGCATTTGTTTCTGCTTTAACAGTGACTTTTACTTGGTTCTTTCGATCTTCTGGAACTTTTCCTTCTTGAGGAAGTAGTTGAGGGCTCGCAGATCTAGGTTAGGAAAAAGGACCCTTGTCCTTTTACGGGATCAAAAAGTAGGAGCAATAACAACCCCAGCCTACTTCTGGCACCAGAACCCTCTCTATGGCTCCCTCGGCCAAAGGTGTGACTTCCTCTTAAAGCATAGTCAAGTGATCCTCCATCAACCGGTCGTAAGTTAGATGCATTGTGGGAAGGGGTCGTCACGAAGGGGAGGGAGTTGCTACTTCAGAGTAACTGGAGAACCTACCTGTCCAAAGTAATGTTCTGCCAGTGGTGGAGGGGGTGGCTGATCCTACCACAACCCCATGGGCTGGACTAGGAAGGTTTTTTTTTGTTTTGTTTTGTTTTTTAATTGTTTATGTTATTTCATACATGCAACATTACATGTAAATGGCACAGGTAACATGACAACTTGTGCAGTGCATTGCAGTGCATACCCAACCCTATGCTGCAGTTACTTGACACAACTCTGCCTCCACCATCCACACCACACAATCCCATTCAGAAACCCAATACAATTTATGGCAACTCTTCCACCCCTGAGTGCTGTAGTAGATGTATCATAACTGGGCCCCAGAAATCTTTAGGCTTAGATGAGTCAGGTAGTTCATCCGTATAAATGTTCAACTGTTCCCTGCAGTATACAATATCTTTTGCAAGCCATGTAGAGTGGTACATTTTGCAAGGGGGAGCACTGTGGATTTATCCCAATTGAGGTTTAGGTTTAAATAGCATTCAAATCTCACATACTCCCGTATTAGCTGTGCCAAATGTCTTTACAGCTCTTTTATATACAGCAGCATGTCATCCGCATACAGGGAGATAGCTAGCGGACACTGTCGAAACCGCAACGCTGCCGGAGAATACCTCTGCCTTACTATGCATGCCAGAGGCTCCATGACCAGGGAGAACAGCATCGGGGATAGTGGACAGCTCTTTCTGGTTCCTCTGCAAATTGAGATTAGATCCGACATGGACTGATTTATTCTAATTCTAGCTACTAGGTCTGTATACAACAAACTTATCCAACTTACAAATGCCAGTAGCATCCCCATCCAGTGTAATGTAGTAAACATAGATCTCCACTGTATGGAGTCGAATGCCTAGAGGCGTCTAGCAACACCTCCGCAGCCTTCATCCCCAGGTCTAGTTGATGGAGCACCGCAAACAGTGTTTTTAAATTATGCGATGTGGACCTATCGGCAAAAAAGCCTGATTGTTTGGGCAAGACCAAATTGGGCACCAAGGGTTGAGGTCTGCTGGCAATTACTTTAGCCAGAATTTTTGTATCAATAAGTGAAAACGGCCTATATGCTTCACATCTACACAGGACTTTGTCCGGTTTCAATAATGTAACCAAAAAGCTTCCCTTTATGGGGGAGGTAGCACTCCCCTCCCATACGCTTCTGCGTATACCTCTAGCTGGTGTGGGCTAAGTAACCACATACATTTTATAGAATTCAATCCATAGCCCGTCCGCCCCGGCTGCCTTCCCACTCTGTAATGTAAGGATGGCCTCTAACATCCTCCACCATCACTGCCTACGTTAGGTACTCCCTCTGGCCTAGTGACAACCAGCCTGTAACCATATTATCTAGGTAGCTAGCCATCTCAATTTCAGAGGCTGGCTTTCACACCCCATATAGCTCGGCGTAGAAGTTCTCAAATACTTTGAGGATTTCAGGTAACGCGTGACGTTTATCTGAGTGCTCACCAACAATCTCAGCCATAAGTACCTGCGACTTTGGTTCTGTTAATTTAGAGGCCAGTGTACACCCCGGTCTGCACCCCTCACCGAATGCCCTCGCTGCCCACCTCCTTGATTTATGTTTCACCTCTTGTTCAGCTGTTTACTTGTGTTCTGTGACCGACACTTGTATCAGAGCCAATATATCATGGCTATGGCTATGACGCCTTTCATAGCTTCTCTCAAGAGCATGGAGCTTTCTCTCTAATTTCTACAGCGTTTGTTGAATCGCTTTCAGTATCCCCGCCTGCTCCCCCATACACTCCCCCTGATGGTAACTGTGAATGCTTCCCATAACGTTCCGGCACTGTCCACTTATCCCTTATTTTCTACGAAGAAGCTAGTAATGGCTGTGCCTATGCTACTCTTACATACTGGATCTATTAATTACAAGGGCTGCAGCCTCCTTTGTAAGGGGGTTCTAGTGTATGTAGGTATGCTCAGTTCCAGAAGAACAGGTGCATGGTCAGACAATGTCCTGGCTTAGTGTGTTACCCCTACTACCCAGTTACAGACCTCTTTTGATAAGCCAGTAATCAAGGCGAGACCAGGTGCTATGTACTGAGAATTGGGGTTCCTGGAGCTCCATTTATCCACCAGCCCTTCCGCCTCCATTATTTCATAAATTAATTTAGTAGCATGCTTCCCATGAATTTCCGTAGTGGCTAAACGATCACGCAGCGGGTCAAAATATACATTTAGTTACCCACCCTCCCTCCATATTACTACCATAGGGGGCAGGGATAGCAAACGTCTCCATATCATAATATAAAACTCTAGATTATCAATGTTTGGTCCATATGTATTGACCTGCTCCAACCTCGTGCCTCCCAAGGAACCCTGAACCATCAGGAATCTACCCTGCTCATCGGTCTCTGGATGGAGTAGGGAGAATTGTGTCTCCTTCTTTACCAGCAATAACACTCATCTAGAGTATGAAGAATATGATGAACCCACTCTCACCACAGCCCATCTATTCCAAACAGTGCCTCCAGTGACCTTTGTGTGGTGCGTTTCTTGTAGCAATGCTACATGTGTCCCATGACATTCCAATTCTTTCTGGCAACATTGATGAAGATGTAAATCGGATAGCTGGATTGAGTCAACCATTCTAGCTCTTGCCCCAGTAAGGAGGACCCAGCAACGGCGCCTTAAATTGCCTAGTCCTTGGTACTCTCTGGCACTGAAAAACTTAAAGATAGTGTAAACGCATAGAGGGGCAATGGAAAGTAAAATATTGTATGAAGGCAAAATCAGACTACAAAGAAGCTCTCAAGAAGTATCATAGAGAGCTTAACTTAGCGAAAAACATATTTTGAGGCTAAAATCTTCACTGCTGTTAACAGCTCTAAGGACATTTTTAAATTGTTAAGTCTTTTACCTCGCCGGAGGCTGAGAATAACTACAAACCGGCATCCCAAAACCGGTGTGAACAACTTGCCTGTACCTTCCATGACAAAATAACTTCAATTCAAGCTGGCCTCCTGCCACCTTGTGATAACGGCTGCTGGGTGGGCCATAACACAGAGGAATTAATAGGCAAAGATAGGGGGAAAGTGGGTGACTCATTCCCATCAGTGTCCATCTCCAGGAGAATAGATGGCTTCCTGGACTCTTTTTCTCTCATCTTGGTAGAAGCCTCCCTTCTAGCCGTAAGTTACCTTAAATAAGGCTTGCCATCTGATCCTGGTACTTCCTTCGTTTTTAGCACTGAGCAGAGGTTTTAAATCCACTGATGCACCAAGTACTTAAGTCACATTCAGCAGTTAAGATGCCCTGCATTTGGAAACAGGCAAACATTCTACTGCCTTAAAAACAATCCCAGGTAGATAAAAATGACCTAACCAATTACAGGCCGGTCTCTTTCTCTTTCCAGCTCTATCGAAGGTACTTGAGAAACATGTCAACAAACAGACCTGAGTACTTAGAAAGCAACAACTTGCTTCATGCTAGTCAATTTGGCTTCCAGGCCCAACTATAGCACTGAATCGGCTTTGCTGGAAGTATCTGATGCCATCCGCCTCAGTCTGGACAGAGGTGATAGAACGCTGTTAGTGTTACTCGACCATCGTCAGCGTTCAACACCATCTCTCACTCCATCCTTCTAGATAGCCTACATTCAGTGGTAATTATTGGCAGTGGCTTACTTCATTTTTAGAGGAACGGGGTCACGAAGTCAGGTGTAACCCTTTCTTTGGCGTTCCCCGTAGGTGACAGGTAGGAGTGCCGCAGGGCTCAGCCTTGTGTCCGACGCTATTCAATATCTATTTCACTCCCTTGGCCTGTCTGGTAGAAAACTTGGGGGCAAAAATTGTGTGTTATGCAGATGACACGCAGATCCTCTTTCCCTGAAGGATGGGCCAGGCTTTCCCAGGGGAAAAGATTTGTAAATGTCTGAATGCAACGTTGGCTAGCCAACAACCAACTAAAATGCAATGCAGGGAAGACAGAGCTCCTTTTTTGTCTCATAGACCGAGACACCATGGAAGTCTTTCTGTCCGAAGGATGGCCCCCCCCCCTTTCAAAATCAGGTGGTAAAAAACCTAGGTTTAAAATTTGATGAACTACTCACATTTAAATCCAAAATTAACTCAGTGGTGGGCATGGGATTTGCACTCCTTCGTGAATGTTTTTATCTCTTATCCTTTCAGGCCAGACAACAAGTGACACAAGGCTTGATAATCTCACAGCTGGACTATCGGAATAGTCTGTATATTGGACTGCCCAACTACCTAATCGATAGGCTGCAGTTAGCCCAGAATGCAGCAGCATGTACCATCTTTGGGCACCCACGCAATTCTCACGTCATGGGCCTTCTTCATAACCTTCATTGACTTCCGGTCAGGAAGCGGATAAATTAAAATACTGCTACTTACCCAAAAAGCACTTTACGAAACTGGCCCAAACTATCTACAAACCAGGAGTTAAGCTTTACACTCCACAGAAAAAACCTCTGATCTGAAAATCTTGTTTAGCCAAAGTTCCTCTTATTAGAAAGTCATGGGTAGGGGGCAGATCTTTCTCCTTCCTGGGCCCCTCTCTTTGGAACAAGCTTCTCAGGTGGATTAAGGCAACCCCATTGTTCTGAAAAAAAACTTGAGACCTAGCTTTTTGCCTGCCCGTAGCTTCTCTCTTTTTTCCCCGTCTGGCTGATGTCCTTTCTTCAGTAGCGCCAGGAAACTCCTCGGAGTAAAAGTTGTGCTTTAGAAATCGCATACACATTCCAAGTTAGAGATTCAGTCAGGCCCCTACATTATGACATTTCCTGTGTGTCCTGTACTTCCATTGGGGTGTATCCCTCTTCCGGTTAGGCAACCAGGTCCTTCGAGTTTTGTATGGCATGAAATGCTCTTGCGTCCAAGAACAAACAGTAACAATACCCAATTTGCCAAAGCCATCCCCATACAACAAAAATATATGCAAAATGAAAACTATTACGAACAACTGCCACTGGGGTATACCCTTAAAGGGACGCCAGAGCCCATAACCCCACCTGGTGGTCGGGGTGTAGCCAGGTGACATTTCGAGGAAGGAAGTATTTGATATCAGTCTATGAGTGGTCTCAGTAACATCTGTAAGCTGCCCACTTGGCTGAAGATGTGCAACAATAACTTGGGATGCCCCCTCCAGAGTTCTTCATACCAGGCGGCTTCCAGCAACTCAAGCCTCCGCAGGTCCTCATTCAGTACAAAGAGCAGTCAAGCAACATTGTGCCTGTGTGGGAGGCTCACTTTTCACAGTCTTACCATACACAAGGGGTATCTCGTACAAGGAACATCCCACAACACATATCTCGGTCGCAGCATGCGGGCCGGCCTAGTCTCTGGCGACTGCATTTTCCTCTGACTGTTCAATTTGCTCTTTCCCAAATTTCAATATAGTCTTCGCATATTCCATTACTGGTTTAGGTGCGTTAAAGATCGTGGCCTTCCCCTTCACTTCTATGCGCAGTCGGGCCAGATACAGCATGGTGTACTTTATCTGTTCTGCCTGGAGCATCTTCTTAACTGAAAAATTCTTTCAGTGCCACCTGGACGGAGGCTGTGAATTCCGGATAGAAGGCAATATCATTATATTGATAACGGATTGATCTTTTCTCCCCTGCAAGGCTGAACACCACATCCTGGTCCAGATGATTTAGTAGCCTGGCAATGATTGACCAACGCGGTGCGCTCGGGCCAACAGCAAACTTTGAGCTCTTTCCACTGGATCTGTGCCCTCTTTCCACAACCAGAACGTCAGACAGGTTGTCGGGTCCAAAGATCTCTTTCAGCATCTTCTCAACATAAAGATCAAGCCGGCCTGTATTTGTAGACTCCTGCATCCCAGTAATTTGCAACTTATTGCATATGGACTGCACCTCCAAGTCCTCATTTTTAGCCTGTATCACCGCCAGTACCTTCTCTATATTTAAGCATTTATTAGAGACAGCTTGCAATCCATCTCCCACAGTGGTTATGCGCTACTCCGCCCTACAAGCTTCGCTGCCATGTGGTCCATCTACAAGTTTAGTGTGTCAACTTTAACTTTGATGTATTGCAGACTGCACTGCATTGCCAACAGCGTCGCCTCCAGCCTCAGAGCACCCTTCTCTGGGTGCCCATGCTCCAAATCAGATACAGCATGTTGTTGATTTTTTGAAGGCCTGCGTGTTTCAAAGGTTAGACTCACTTGCTTGCTGATCTGTTTTCCCCATAGCAGTGGCTCAACCGAGATCCTCACACTTCCAGAGCTTACTGTAATATATTGCGCAGGCTGACGGGCCTACTTTCACGATTTGCTCATCTGCTGCACACTCTGCCGCAGAAACTTCTTACAGGGACCCAACCTGCACGATGCACCCAGGAGACAGCTCACCGTTACTTTTTATATAGCTGCTTATAATAATGACAGAAGGATTTTAGTCTCCAGACAATAGCCTCAAGCCAACTTCTGCTGTCGGTCACTTGCCTCAGACATTGGGGAAACATCCTTAACAACGCGGCCAGTACACCGCAATGCTGTTACATCGCTGTTGTTACAATAACCGCGATGTAACCACGCTATGCCATTACAACGCAAGTCTTTACATCGACTTGCGCTAGATGGCGTGCTAACATTAAAAATAGTGTAGTTTACTATCCCAACACCTTCCCTACTGATACGTGGACTGGAGTTGGAATAGTAAATGACACTTTTCTAATGTTAGCACGCCACCTAGCGCAAGTCGATGTAAAGACTTGCGTTGTAAAGGCATTGCGTGGTAACATCGCAGTCGTGTAACGAATGAGATGAAACAGCACGCGTTGTAATAACATGCGGTGTAACTTCATACAACCCAGACCTTGATTTACGGCACCACGGGCTCGGCCCTTTTCAGCGAGCGCACCAGGTCAGGCACCCCCTCGCAGCTCATTCCCTGCAGCGCAGCCCATTCACGCAACTCCAACCGAGTAGTCCACAGCCATTCCTTCCCGGTCTCATTTTTCTGGACATGTGCAGTGTCCGCCGCCTCACACTGTAGTTCTCTCGCAGCGGAACGCTGAGGCTCCTTCAGGATACCGCCGTTTTCCAAGCCGCTCACAAACAGCGGATCTCACAGCGCCGTCAAGCCCGGGCTGCCGCCATTTTCTCTTACTGCATAGAGTCTGAGTCGCGGCTCTGTACTTTGCCCTATCCGCTGTTTACTCAGCTATTCTTAGTCCTGCCGTGTTCCTGGGACCAGACGCTCACTTATATGCCCGGATGACCCTCTGGTTACAGGATATTTGTCAGATCCTTGGACTTGGCTGGTAGAGCAGCACTAGAGCACGGCCATCTTGCTGTGGGCTCCCTAGTGCCCCCTACTAGGAAGGTTTTGAGCCTGAGACTGCAAAGGGGTGGTGGACTGACCCTGACCTTTGGCCGCCGATCCCATTGGGTTGGAACAGGCTGCACCCACAGCCACCCAGAGGTTGCTGAACTTGTGTGGTCTTGTGGCTGAGATATGGTTGGCGTGTCAGAAAGCTCCTTCCATAGCCACGAAAGGGGTGGAAAGCAGACCGAGGATGTGTGGCCACGGAGAGGCACAAGGACTTGGCCGTAGCCTGTGACTCTATCGCCGTGTTTGCCTCGTCTCCGAAGAGACTGTTGCCATCAAAGGGCATATCCATTAGTGAGGCCTGGAGTTCCCCTGAAAAGCCAGAAGTCCTCAACCAGACGTGGCATCGAACAGCCACCATCCAAGAAATCACTCTTCCAAGAAAGTCGGTTTTGTTGAGACCACAACAAATGGCGATTTTTGCTGCATCTCTCCCGTCTGATACTGATTGGGAGAGGAAGGCTCAGGCCGCCTCGTAACCTGTGGCAGCACCTGCGAAACAGTTTCCCAGAGGGAGTGGTAGTAACAGCCCATTAGGCATACGGTGTTCACAGATCGCCATCCAAGGCTGGTGGAAGAAAACATTCTTACCCCATTTGTCCAGCCTCTTGGACTCCCTGTCCAAGGATGCCTAAGGGAACGAACCATGGGAGGCAGAGGCTTGGACTACCAAGCTCTCGGGGGTAGGATGGTTAGTGAGGAAATTTAGGTCGCCCGGAGGGCAATTGTCCTATTCACAGGAGTCCCTGTGCTGGGTTTGGAGTAGGTTCCAGGAGGACATTCGTAAGGTCTCGTTGAAGGACAGCCAGGAGGAGACACCTGGCTGCAGGGCCTCCATCAAAGGTTTCGTCTTGACGGCATGGAAGGGAGCTGAAGGTCCAGGACCTCAGCTGCCCTTCGCACCACCATGGTGTATGGTGCTTCTTCCTCCGTAGTCATGGTCGGGGGAGAAAGGTGGCCAGAATCTGGAGAAGCTTCGAGTCCGCTGGCTCACTCAATTTTTCATACCAGTCCACGTCTTGATAAGGCTGGTCTTGTAAAGAGTCCAGTGACTCCTACCAATCTTCCTCCATTCCAAGCCTTTCAGAAAAGGGCTGAGGAACTGACAAAGGACCTAAGTGTTCTGTAGACACCGATCCGAGCCGTCTGGGTTTAAAATGGGACTGAGAGTCTGTGTTGGGGCCAGTGCTGGGTAAGGTCAAAATGGCACGACCAGCGTCAGCCCAGATCCATTGTTGGATCCATGGTGGGCAGGGGATCATCAGGGCCAGAGCTGCCGGCGCGGAACTTGATGGAGCCCCCTCTAAGCCTGCAGGCCCTGAAGGCGTACCGGTAGGGTCAGGCTGTCAAAATATAAGGCACATGGCCTCAAAATTCTTTGACTGGGTGGCGATCCCTCTAGTAATCGGGAAGGTAGGGGAGCGCGGAGCCAACCCAGGCGTGGGTTCAGAGAAACAAGGCCTAGAACATTGAGACTCCTCCTTTGCAACGGCAGACAGGTGAGGAAAAGTTGAAGTATTCTTTGACTTTTTGCATTTTTTGTGCTTCTTACCCGACTGACTTGAAGACTTCGAGTGGCAGGTCGAAGACTAAGGACTCCTGCAGCAGTGCCCGGACCTTCCTCTTGATTAGGACCGTGAATGAGACCTCTGTGGAGAAAGAAGGGGGTGCAGAGCACTGGCCCGCAATCAGCTTTAGGGACCACTTCGTCAAAGCTTTCAGAGACAAGGCCGGGCAGTCGGAGCTCGACTTCGAGTCGTAGTCACACTCCAGGCACCAGAGACAAACGAGGTGCGGATCAGTCACCAACATGGTACGGTGACAGAAGCCACACAGCTTGAACCCAGAAGTCTTCTTGTTTAATTTAGGAAAAACCTATGCACCAAAATAAGGCTCTGCAAAATGTTCGAAAAAGCCTTTTAAACAGTGATAGAGGGTAGCTCTCGACAGGTATCTGCACTGGCTGGTGTGGAAAGCAAAGCAAAGACGTCAGCGCACAGAGCTGGGGCCTATATTAAGGAAACGGACATAACGATGCCGACGCCACAGGGAGCCGACCAATGCCACCTACCGGCGCACAGGGGTACTGCTCGACGAAAAATCTTCAGGATCCTTTCTGACGCCTGGAAAATTCAAAGGTTAGGAATCTGCGGCTAGATGTCTCTATCCGATATACTCGTCAGCTCTGGTGTAGGAGCAGAACTTGAGATGGGTTGAGGAGGCACAGATGGTGTTAAGGGCAAACCTGCCTGCAGTATCCCAACAGGAGGCTACAGTGGATCCTTGGGACCCGAAGTTGCGCTACAGTGGGCTGGAATGGTGCTGAAAATGCACAATGTGGTCTCTCTGAAGGCCTCAATCTAGTCAAGTCAACTTTTATTGTATGGTTAATTAAAACCTTAAGAAACAACCATCTCATTGGTAAATAATCAAACAGCAGTTATAATAAGGAAACACATTATAAAAGCAGGCAATTCAAGATAAAATGCCAAGTAGCATTTATGATAAGTGACAAGTGTGTTATGACAATATTAGCTCCAGAAAGAAGTGCAATGTGCAAAAGACAATTGAGCATCTCAAGGTTGCTTCAGATGCCCTCTACTGGCATTTCACCAAGTGCATTTATACAGTGACAATGCAAGATAAGGCTTTAGATTGCTTCAGAATCTGTCACAGAGTGCTCCCAAAAGTAAGTTTTTAGAGTCTACAAGCAAGCAATAACAGTTCAATTATTTTTTTGTGTAAACAAATTTACTGGCTTTTACACATCCATCAACACAGTCAATATAGCATTTTTGGACAGTTTGGATCCAGAAATACTCCCTGACACATTCATATAACCAAATTGTGGCAAACCCAGAACCGTAACAGTTAAGTTGTCCCTCCCACCCCATGAAGGGGACTCTTATTGCAGGATTAAATGGCAGAGGCAAAGAATATCTCAAGGTTGCTTCAAGTATTGCCTCCAATCATACGGCTGCAGTTCATTAAGAGAGACCAAGAAAATTCAAAGGTACTAGCGTTAGCAGCTAATTACCCCAAGATTAAAATTTCAGCTACGCATAAATACATCATTCAGAGATCTGCATGGGGTCTAACAAGTAAGCAGAGGTGTCCCAAATTACGCAGACATTGCCTTAGGTGTTGTATTGGTGCTGTGCCTTGTAGTGATCAGATTTTGGGGATCAGGTTTTTACAGTTCAAATAGGATTAGTGGGACTTAGTTTTGCAATGACCATTAGGAGAAATTTGACTGTTTTGATGTTCAGGGAAGTTTACAATGTGTTCAGACTAGCAATTAGCGTCTGATGGCAGGTTCGAACTTCTAGACGAACAAAATCACTATGGAGGAGAATTTTTCTTTGCTTCAGTAAGAGGCAAATGCATAAAATATGAATGATGGTTTCCTTTTCCAATTCGCAGAGTCTACACATTACATTGTCAGTTTCTGTGTGGCACATGCTGGGAGGTGGGCCTGCATGCATGTGCCACTCCCCCAATCTAAGTGGCCTTTATCCAGAATGGGTATGTGCAGCTTACTTTCACTGCAATGTGCCATTATACTCCTATAGATCAGGCCAAGAGTAATAAAGTCCTATTCAAAATCCTCATCCAGGTTGAACTGAGCTAATGGAAGGCTCTGCTCATGCAATGGTCCTTCGCACACCTCCACCACCTTTCTCACTGTTTCATGGGGCAGGGATTGTTCAAACTCCTCGCCTTTCTCATCGTCCGGCAGGTCCCCCCAATTGCCTGGGTTACTGGAGTTATCCTCATCATGCTCCTTGTCTGACGCAGTTGTAAAATCTGACATGGAGTAGAATTTACCATCCGATCCAGCTACTCTGATTCACTGCCCTTCTCCGTCACTGAAGTAGTAACATCAGTGCTAGACCCTGGCAATGAGCTGCTATCTTCGAAGTTGTTACGGTTACTGTTACTGCATTACCTCCATTCGCTGGCAAGGCTTCCATTGACATGACGTTAATTCCATTGTCTTGATCAGCTGGAGCCAAGACCGGCGAGGCTCCAGTAAGGACACTCACAACTTCCAGAGAGAACTCATGCTGGGCACCAGGAGCTGCACAAGTGGTACCACCATCGACCTCAGGCTCGACAACCAGTTTTGCTTTTACTCGTTTTTTATTAAAAATTGCCAGGACAGTCCGTTGCTTTACAGGGGTATCCTGATTCTGGTACGCTATCTGGCTCTGGCAAGCTACCTGTGTCTTTGAGGTCGCCGCGTGCTCCTGCTGAGTGTTACTGCCTTCAGAGCTCAGAGTGGTGCTGTCAGTGCTGCCACTATTATTATCCCTGACATGAGTGCCTTTACTCGCAACCACGCCACGACTTCCTGATGTAGCATTGTCGTTAACATTAACGTTAGCAGCGTTAGCAGCAATAGCTCTATACCCCGTGATCATCGCAGCAGATTCATTCACCTCACCCGTGGGTGTATTTGCAGGAGCTCCACCTCGGTTCCTTGCGCCGCCTCTGCCCTTAGGCGCCATTGCCTGCCGGCACTGTTCGTCCCGTCCGAGGAGTGGCAGAGCTATCAATCAACGTGAAATCTCACAATCTCCACACCACACGGGAATGCCTCGGGCTCTCTACGGTTCCTTTCACACCAAAGTCTGGGTCGTTATACTACAGGAGCCGGAGCCGTAGAAGCAGCAGAGAAATAGCAGCAGCAGCTCACCGCGCTGAGCCCAGCACGGTCAGAGCAATAAGTTTGGCGCCTCTCCCGTCGTACCGCATTCAGCTGGAGTCCATCAAGTCGGCGTCGGGCTATGCCGGATGCTGGAGCCGACCAGGCAGGGCAGTAATGGATATGCCAGACGCCAAATCTCACCAGAGCGGTAAGCCCCCACTCGGCACAGCACTGCAGGAGCTGCTCTCACCGGTAACACAGTAGCGTCGGGAGAAATCACCAGCAATAGGGGGTAGAGGGGAATCACACGGGGCTATGGACGGAGCACCTCACACGGCCACAGTTGCGGCCGCCATCTTGCCTCCCCTAGTGGTCAACCCATGGGTATGTGCAGCTAATGTAATTTTGTTGATAACTGGGGATGTAAGAGTCGATTACTGAAAAGACATGTGAGCGCTTACTAAGTATTGCCGTATCCTCTAACTGTGACAACTTTTTTTGAGGTGGCTGCTGTAAACACTTTGAAATCTGATGTGAAAAGTGCTTTCTCCATGCCTCAATCAGTGAGAGTTCCATTAGTTTATTGTTGAGGTAGCGCTTATAGGTGAAGATAGTACCCGCGCCTATTATTTTGAACCGGATTAAGCAATGCATAGAGTCTTGCAAAGCAGGTCTAAGACATATGTATAAAAACAAGCTACTTCTGGCCCAGTGCTGTTATACAATATTAAACTCGAGCCTTATTTGTTGCCAGGGACACTCTCTTTGGCAAACGAAGGGCAGCTTTGTCAATTTGAGTGATGCAATTATCTAGTGTAGTAGCCCCTGACAGGCGTGAATTTGTTCCCATAAGAGAATGCGAATATTCAAATATTTCAAATCAATTTAGCAGGTTTCTCTCATTTAAAAAAACATTAATAAAAATAAACTTTAAAATAAGACTGATTACAAGAGCTCAAACTTCCGGAATCACAAGGTATTTTCAGGGAAGCCTTAAAAAACGAATCCATAAGGCATATGGCTGGAGGCCATATGCCTCAATAAATTTTGATGCTCCCAAATACAATGAGTTACAGTAGTCCAGGTGCAAAAGAATCAGGGCCAAGAGCACGACTCTCCTTGCCTCTATGATCAATAGCGGGAGGACTTTCCACAGCATTCAGAGGATGGGAACTCATGAGACCTTCCTTACTTGGGATAACTATTTACGACACATTAGTCTTGAATCATACATTTGAACATACCAGGAGTGCTTTTATGCCTCTCAATTTTCTTCCTTTTCCCCATATCCTATCAAATTCTCCTTTGATTTCACTCTTTTGCTACTTATGTTCCTTGAACATTTCTAGCCTTCTCCACCACTCCCTTTTTCTTACAAAACCTATACGGAGTTCACCGTCACTCAATTTAATGAGTAAATGGAATAAAAGAAAATAAAACAGTAATGTACCCAGGGTCAATCTATGAATACAATATACTGAGGATACAAGGACTTATATGCTTTTACTACATCCCTTAACCCCTTCGAGGCTAATGACGAGCTGGGCTCGTCATGGCGCTTACCTGCCGTGCGCGGATGACAAGGCCAGCTCGTCATAAAACAATGAAAAATAATAAAACCCAGCGCAGGACGGGAAAACGCCTAGCAGCCATGGGGTTAAATTTATGAACAAACTATCACAAATTACTCATCGGCAATGTACTTTTAACCAGTTATCGTAATATGTATTTAAGCAAATGGTTAGGCTGCAATACATAATTCTCAGCAGACTATGCAAGATTCACCATTAGGTAGTGCTCGTATCTGCTTTATGTTTATAAAATACTTAGAAATTGAGTCAAGTTCAATTTGTTTTCCTCCCAACAAGTCTGTTCAGAGGATGGCAGTCATTTATTGTGCACATGTTAAAGTTTTTGAGTTAATTACTTCTGTGCTGTAACTAACCTGAAAGGAGTAGGTCTCCATTCTGGCAAAGTCTGCCCATTGGGCCAACAGACTTACTCTTATGAAGTCATGCAAAGCCACCTCCAACCTCATAAGTATGCAAATGAGCTGGATTGCAGCCAGGCTAAGCTTACTTTCATTATCTTTGACCTTTTTTTTGCAGTTTCTCTTGTCTGATCTTGGACAGGTTATCTATCTAGAGATCAGTTCAATACCAAACTAAATCTACCCTAAGACTACTAGAAAATAATCATGAATTAACTGAAAAACTCATCCAGCTGACGTTCTTTATGTACTGCATGTAGTAAGATTTACTAAGGCATTTTGACGAAAATCCATATGATAAATGTATTTTAATAAACTCTTTTGAAAAGTCAAGCAGAGAGCTTTTTTTCTCAAAAGATCATATTAAAAGTGAGCTGCTCACTAGCATGCACAGAGGAAACTTCGCATAGGTGAGTATTACTAAAATGAGGATACGTAATCACAGCTCTCAAAAAGACCTCAATTCTTCTCTTGTGAAGGTCTTTGCAATTAAGCGGTTTCACAAACTGAGCATCATACCTTGTTCACTTTACTGTCTTCCACAACTTCTTTTGAGATTTCTTGAATTATTTCTGGACATAGCACCAGAAGAATTATTTGCAATGGCCAAACTGCTGCTTTTCGTTTTGTGCTCTCAGCAAAGACGTCCACGGCATCAAATAACTTTTCTGCACAATCTTGATGAAAGAAAAAGAAAAGGAACCAATGCAAATAACTGCAACTCAACTTGATAACAGCAGGTAAGTTCAGTTTTCACTCAATCGCATGCATACTCTTGACAAACAAGACACATCAGCGTTGCCCTTGCTTTCTTACCCAGCCCCATTACAGCCTGTCACATATCATATGTCAATTTTGTCGTTCAGCATTCCCACTTCTGATTATTATATGTTGCTTGTATGGCCACAAGTTTTATAAATAAATTATTTCCAAATGATACTTCCGCAACCTCACATGTTAACATCAATTACATACAAAAGCATAACTTCTTTCAAAGGTACCTCGTCCTGGTAACCTTTCCAGAACAGCTACACTTTATTTAGATGTGAAATAAATGTGATGGCCTTCAATCTTGGCACTACTCATATGGCATGCTCATTCAGTTAAGACATTCAGTGTAGAACTGTAGGGGGTGTACAAATTGTCAAGTTTCCCTAATATGGCTTTTGACATAAGACTCCCACTATTTCACTAGCCAAAATATAAAAGCAGTAAATACTACAAGTAGTTAAATACGTTTAATGAAAGAGGCATCTAAAATAATTAAGGTCAATTTCCAGTTCATACTCCACCATCCATTTTACATCAATGAGGGTATTCTTTGTACTGCATTGTCTAAATCTGGTTATCACTTTTGGAATTAGCATGACAGAAGGAAAAGCATAATCCCTAGTTTAACCGATCAAAAGAGCCTCTTTTTTGGACAGAGGCTTTTAGCACCATGTTCTGAGGACATGAGATTTTGTCTTAGTTTCTTTCGCAAACAAGAGGGCATCGTGTGAGTACCAAGCAACAGGGAGATTTCAAAGCAACTGATTGTTCCAAACCAGCTAGTGTTCTTGTACTAAGTGCTTATGGTATACATTTTTTTGAAAAACGTAAGTGCTGCTAGGTGGACTGATGTGATGTGGGCATCTCCCAGCAGCACCCAATGCCAGGTTGTCTATGCAGCACTCAATAAAAATCCTGGAATTCTCTCTCCCACTTTTTTTAATCAATACATCTTGCTGGTTTTGTGGGTCCAAAACAGCTATCTGGTAAGTTATTTGGATAAAGGATTTGCAGGATAGATCAAGCAATCTCAGTTTTAACAATCTTGAGGCCCTTCTGTTTGAGATTATTTCTCTTCGATCAAACGAACGCTTAGGTACACTTGCTCATGCATTGGTTACATTTTTCAGCCTCAGTGGACCTTTCTGGTATAAAACAACCATAAGCATGTTTATGTTCTGACACTATTTCAAAGATTGTTCAGCTGACACAGTTATCTGAATCTGGTTCTGACATTTAAGGCCACCAAACCTTTAAACACTCAACACAAAAATAGGAAAGGGTAATTAGGCAATCGTGCACAAAATCATTAACCAGGGAAGAGGAGATTTTTTAGTTGTAAAAGTTATCGTCAGACATTGCAGACTGTTATGAACATAAGACAGTCTGTCCTCAAACAAATATTATTAAAATCATCATGTTTATGACAGCTCGGATTTAGTTAATGAGCAGGAACACAGAGTACTTTTCCACACTAGTGTCAAAGACCTTAAACTCCTGGAAGGTCTATTTTGATTAAAAGGAACTCCTAACAGCTGTTTCTAGATCTGCTGCTCCCTTTTCTGTTAGAGCACTTGTCTTCTGATGGCCACAATGTTACCATTTTTTCTAGATGCCCAGTTTTTGGTTTCTATTTCATTCTCTAGACTTTATAAATGAAATGGGAAAGAAGGGTCCGTTATAGGGTAAAGCCAAGACGTTTGGCTGAGCCTAAGGAGTGGATGATGTGTAAGAGGAGCTCAAATACATGATGTGTAAAAGGTGCTATGAAGACTTCCCCACTAAAAGCTCAATGCAGTAAAGGCCAAAAGGCCAGATTTGTCCTTTAAAGCGGTGAAGGTCTGACCAGAGCTCCATTTAGTTTATGCATAGGCTCCCCAGAGAGCAGGGTTGTAGTGGCCCAAGATAATGGCTGACCTAATTGCTCTCAGAATGGTGTCCAATTCCTGGCACACTTCTAATTAGTCTAGTTTCGTTGTTCCAAACGTCCCGTTACTGTTGATCTAGATGCATTCTACTAAACCTTTGCTACAGATAGAAGCTAAGAGTATTGTGGAGGAGAGTCATTTAGACAAATGGGATCAGAATCCGGTACCCTGTACCTTTTCTCATCCTTTACTAACTCCAATAAGAAAGGTGTCAGGAGCATGTGCAAATCTCAAGAGTTTCTCATCAGCTCTGTTTGCTACAATATGAAAAGCAATTTTGTCGTGCAATTGATCAAGAAAGTGGAAAAAGGAACTGAAGCTCAGGCACAGCAAGAGGTGGTTTTGCTGCTTGTAAAGGGCTTTGGTATAAAGCGAGGTGCTGAGGTGGAGCAACAGCATTCTCTGTAGCAGGATCAGAAGAGATACCTCAGCTGCAGCCTCTGTCAAATTTGTAGATGATAATAGAGTGATTATATTTTTTAGGAGATCTGGGTCGATGCTGCGGACTGGGCCCTTGATAGTGAAACTGATCAGCCTGCAGAAAGAAGGAAAACATCTATCGCAAGTAGTGACTTGAAACATGAAGGCTCAATTACTTGATGTAGACCATACGTCAACCATGCAAAAGAGCCATGCAGTGGATCAGATAAGTGAAAACACCTCAACCCAAAATAAGAAAAAAAGGACTTCACAGTTCCACACCTGAAAAATTATTAAATTATCCCACGACGCTCAGTAAAACACATCAAACAGATTAAAATATTGCTTAGCCAAAAATAAGCCTCTTGGTTTCGTACTCAGAGCAAAATAAACAAAGTGCCTGATTGACTACATAGAGCATGTTGGGACAGGGTGGCATCTGGAATTAATGAAGCAGCAGTGGAAATTCTCACAGGTAGCAGATTTAGTACAGGAGCTAAATTTCCCTTTTATATTTTAAGCCGTAAATTGCTTTTCTACAGAGTTGTTTTCTGTTAAATGAATTCTACAGCAACTTATATGGTTTGAAATGAATTCATGAAATAGGCCATAAATGTTGCCTCTTATAGGTTTGCTTTCTTTATTCAAATGTCGTTCAATTTTGAAAATAAATATTTAAACGTATCTCTGAGGTTTCAGCACAAACAATATTGTACAGTTTATGAATATCTGAAAGAATCCCATAATGGCGAAATTATCTGCTGCGCAACACAGATGTAGACTACATCAGTCTTTGGCTATCATAAATCCTGTTATTATTGCCTGTCAAATACTTACAGACCAAGCCATTTTGGGTCCAATAAATTTGGAGTAAACAAAAATAAGAAAAGAAATGATCAATATATTTTCCTCAAAACTTTTTAACAGAGCATTAAATAATGGTGAAAGAATTTTCAAGTGCAAGAGCCATTCAAGGGCGGCAGGGAGTAAAAGTCTAAATATATTTGAACTGATCAAGAAACCATCAGATTATTTTTGAACTTCAAACAGCTACTTTAACAAACACTTGTTAAGGCTCCGACGTTGAACTAAACACGCTTAGTTTTCTAATCACAGATTATGAAATCATAAGCATTTACAAATGTTCAGGGATTTGGATCATACTTGGATCAGGGGTTTTAAGCTCAATAGAAACTAAGTTCTAGAATTATAACTTTTGTTAGAACTAACATGGTATTTAGGAATTCACAGACACTTGAATTTAAATTTCTCTACTGAAGCAAACGTTTTTTTACACAATGGCTGTTGTAGGCTCAGAAAAGAAATCAGGGAGAAACAAATCTGAAAACTGAAAATGTCACTTGGTTCATGAAACCCTGCTTCGGGGAATGGCCAGAGCAGATCCTAGCCCCCGAACGACCATACCCTGCCCCATATCTAACATTTATATTAGCAGATGGTTACGTCTTATTTAACACAAGCATGTTTCCCCTCTTTACATCATCAAGATGTTTTAGAGGGTTCAAGTACTAAATTAAATGAAGATGTTTTAGGAGGGAAGGCCTTCACTTGTTGTAAATATGAGAACATAAGCTAAATTGTTATACTTTGAATGAGAAAAGAAGTAAGTCTAAGACAAAACGCTTTCAGTCACGGATTACCAGCCATGTCACTCTGCGGTCTTTGATACAGCTTTGTGAATTCATCCGGATAATTTTCAACCCAATTCCAAAATGCCTGTTAAGAATACAAAAAAAGGACTTTATTTTATTTCAGTATCTGGATACAAAATGTAATTGGGAAGTTAAATATTCATTACAATTAAGGTTGTTCGAAAGTACTACCAAAATAGAAAAATAGACATAACTTAATCAGCGTCATCAATAATAAAAATTTCAATGTATATGAAATAATTATAAAAAAGTTCACAAATAGCATTTTGAAATCGAAACAAAGCATTAATTACAGAAACGTTTATATATTTATTTTACACCTTGGGACTCATTCAGGAAAGCCAGATTGGATTCAAATGAAAAGGGATTTCATTACAATGGTAGTTTTAAACTCTTGTAATCTAGAGTAGGGGTCAGTCCTACTAAACCCTGCACCAAAGAATAAGCAGAGATTCGAATTACAGAACTCCTGGGGGCTTCCCAAAGCCGCATTGGCGATGGTGGAGGAGATTAGGAAAGCCGCAACAGAGAGCAGTGTGCCACAAGGCCCCAGTGGCAGCTGGACAACATGGGTACCTCGCTTGTAAGCTGCTGGCAGCCACGGGGCACACGGGATGGCCAGAATGAAGTCCTGTGTCAATGGAGCCCGAGGTGTGCAGGGCTGTGGCAAGGATTGCACGTGTTGCTGGTGCCAAATAAGCCTAGTGTTTGCTTCTTGGTGCCCCCCCCCCCCACCTCCACTTATTTGTGTGAGCACCTGGGACCATATCTCCCTGCCCGTTTTCGACCCTGTTTTACTGGGGAAATGTTCTGCAGCAGCCGCCGTGTGGGGTCTGGATCGTGCTGTTGCCCAGTTCTAGAGGTACTTTTCTGACTGCCCGCCTGGGGCTGGAGTGCCGGCCTCCTCGTGGGGGGGTGAGTCCAGAAAACATGGAGTTTGTCTGCTCGTGCCTCCCTGGTCCCGCTGTGCCTGGAGTTCAGTGCCAAAAGGCAGAAGGCCTGTGTTGTGTCCATCCCCACCCCCTTTGACTAACTGCTGACCTTGCTTTCTGCGGACAGATCATGTGCGGCTGCCATAAGGAGGAGACAATGGTGTGGCTGAAATTTGGAAGCCCCTCCAGGGGGAAGTTGTCATTGGTGACTTGGTGATGGGGCCCACTGTGCCTCCCGCTGCTCTGAAAGATCAGTGCCCACCGAATGTAGACACCATGAACCTGAAGTTGAAAACCATCCTGAATACCATCATGGCGACCTGACTGGACAAAAGGAAGATATCCGACAGGGTAAGAGGTACAGAATCTACCATCTGAGTTACATCCGCAGATTCACTCAACAGATCAGTGACCTTACCAGTCGAGTCAGACATTTGGAAGGGAATCTTAATGACCTGGAGGCCGTTCCAGTTGTAATAATGTCTGAATGTTTAGTCTTTCGGACACAGCAGAGGACAGAGGCCCCCCTTCATATTTTGAAAATTGGATATCCACTGCGGTTGAACCAGTGGAGCGGTCCCCTAACTTCATGGTTGAGCAGGCACACCGGGTCTCAAGACCTGTGGTGGTCAGGTTACTAAATTTTAGAGACTGAGACACAGAGCTACAGGTTAACTGGAGGATGGGCCACATCACGTTTGACAAAGCACAGATCTTTCTTATTCCTAATTTTACTATCGCAGTTCAGCACCAAAGAGTATCCTTTATGAGGGCGAATAGAAAGGGGAGTCGGGAGGGGGTGGTATGACTCTCTTGTTTCCTGCCGGGCTGCATCGGGAGGCTTGCTAGTGAGGTGCTGCAAGATCCCTGGGACCGGTGGGGGCGGAATGCGCTCTGTGCTGGAGGACGCCTGCCCCCTCTGAACGACGTATGTCCCTACGAGAGCTTTCTATACAGTGAGAAAGTGCTCCAAATGTGGTTATGGTAAGACAAGTAAATCATAATATCATGGTAGATTTGTAATATAATCCAGGTCCTACTAGGTGAGGGTAGGGTAATCCACAGATTCACACAGTGCCTGACCTGACGGCAGGGACTAAGAATCCACTCTCCCTGGACAGTGACTACCTTCCAAGGGCAAGTTTACCACAATGAGTAACGCACATGAAGTTACAGCTAGTCAAACTAAATATCACTAGCTCTGCGCCCCACACAGAAAGCCATCCCCCACCTACCCTACCCTCACCTAGTAGGGCCGCGATAATGTTACAAATCTACCATGAGATTACGATTTACTTGTCTTACCATAACCACATTGGGAGCACTTTCTCACTGTATAGCAAGCTCTCGTAGGGACATACTGTTGATGGAGCAAGGATTCGCACGTAAAGCGACTTGCTCACACTCATGAACCTCGTTTAATGTATAATCATATTAATCCAACTGTTCGTCATTTATTTTTGCATTTTCCCCAACACGTGGGTGTCCCCAAGAGGCTTGCCTGTGTGTCTTTTCATACTAACAAAGCTTGCACTAGAAGAAATGGCTGCTTCGCTGAAATTCAGTCTGCGCATGCGTCGGTCATACCCATGTGATGTGACGCACTCGCATTCTGGAGGGAATCTGTGCTCATGCGCACTGTTGCAAACATGGCCGCTTGTCTCTCATCACGCTCTACGCTTGCCACTGCTGCTTTAGCCTATCTGTCTTTTCGCACTAAACTTTAATACTATAGAAGTTATAAAGTAAGGGGTGTGTTTAATTTTAGCATGGTATACAGTGTGATCATTTTATATGTGATTCTAATTTGTTCTTGCTTACTTTTCATGTATCGCGTCTCTGGGGCTGGGAAAATCGGGAGTGGAGCCATACTTGAGGCTCTGCTGGGCACCGTCATGTGACCAGGGAGAAACCCTACTGCGCAGAAGCTGAAAAGAGCCAGCTGGCTCCTGAAGCCCAATGCGCCTGGGAAGCATCTCCAGGAGAAGGGATCCTACCTTGGAGCGAAGCAACACTGTTGCTACCTACTATGAACTGCATTGTCTTACTGTATTCCTATGGATGGGAACGTGAAACCCAAGGGGCGGATGAGCAAAATTAAATAGTAATGATGTGAACTCTGAATTCTAGGAGGCGACAATGTCCAAGTCACCTCTTCTGACCAATCATAACGTGCGAAACTGTCACTTGCAACATTGGTGGGTGGTCTAAGGGTCCCCAAACAGTATAACTGCCCTAGTTTAGCTTAGGAAAATTGTCCGACTTGTCCGAGTAGCAGACCTGTCACTGACCCTACGAACTCTATAGGTGATCCAATCTTGAGTGCTGCGGAGCACTCTGTCCATACTTTCCACAAACTCCTAGGGGTGGAAATAGCCTTAAGTGCTGGCGGAGCACTTTGCTGGGAAATTCGAAAACCCAATCGGGGTTACTGGCGGATTACTTGCAGAAAGGGGTAACGCAGGCGTTGCTTCCGAAGCTGTGGGTGTTGGTCGTGCCTTGGTGAGCCCAGTCCTGAACCTAATCCTGAGGGGTATCCTGCCCTGACTGTCCGTGAGCTGTACCTGCTCGCATTCTGGCATTCCTTTTCTGAGGGTCCTTGTCCCCGTCCTTCCCAACTGACCCGTGGCCAGGGTTAGTCTTCACTCTAAATTAGGTAATTATCAACCTGTGGGTTTGCGTCTTCCAATCTTTCTCTCACTTTCTCTCCTTTCTTAAATAAAGCACTTTTGCCTATGATATTGCCCTATCTCCTTGAAATACAAATTATATGCAATTGTTTATTAGAATTGTTCCACTTGTCTCCCCACCTTTAGGAAAGTAACGAACTGTTGTATTTTATTAGTGTGTCCCCGTCTTTTCCCCCCCCTTTAGCATGGTTGCAGTGGATGTAGTAAGAATAGTATAAGTAGTTTAGTTCAAGTATACACTTCAGGTCCCTTGTTCTGTTCATGCATATGGTGAATTGCACGTTTCCTAAATACTCATATCTTTCGATGTCCCCTTAGTCTCAATGGTCCTTGCTTTAATTCATAGTTATATTTTGGTTGTGATCCTAATGCTTGATGTACTATTTTGTATCTTGCTTATCCTGACATATATTTTTTGAATCATTAGATAAACTTTCTTAACCCCATCAGGTGTCTGTGGTCATTTACGGATTATAATGTGGACAATGTACTTTGGGTTATAAAGTGTATTTCTTTCAGGACCCCTGTCGCCTGTTCCCTGCTAGCTCCTGATCTATCTGGAGTAATGTGCCCGTGGTAAGTCGGGTACATGATTAGCAGTAGTGAGAAGTCAACCCCGAATTACTCATAGTAGCGTGTATAATCTCACCCGGTTCACGCCAAACGCGAGTCATTGGTTTGAATGTGCACGCCAGGGCCCAGTGCGTGTGCGAATCAGGAAATCCAGTGACCAGGGTGAACTGTGCGCTCTATCATTGTAACCATACTTTTGTTCAATTTAGTTTCAGACTGCTCACTATATGTCCTAAAGATGATCTTAAATAATTAAAGATCAAAACGCCGTCGGCCCTCACAACATCAACCCCCTTCATTGTACATATTCATGTGGAGTTCCATTTTTGTTGTCACTGTGACGTTATGTTTTTAGTTCACCCTCACTCTGTCACATTACGCACTATATCACTTTATGTGAGCACCTGACTATAATTTAAAGTACCATTTCAGACCAGTGTATAAATTAAAGAAATGTGAATATATACACTATATATGGTTCCCTACACAATTGCTCCCTTGTTGATTTATTGCTTAGATTAAAATTGAATTTGCATGGACCCCTCTAGGTCTCTCATTCTGGACCCACCGAGGCCAACCCTGAACCATTGTTCCTTTTTAACATATTTTAACCCCATGTTCGTATTTTGGGGTACCCTTGTTCTCTCTTGCCACTAATGTGCAAGACCTCCATTGTGATTTCACCAGCTCTGGCACAGTTAGACATAAGAGACCCTGTATGATTGAGTATACCTGTTCTCTCTCTTACAGCACCTCTTTGCTCCCCCTTCGCTGGGAATACATCTGTCTCCCCTTTCTTCTTGTGGAGCCTTGACCCACTTGTTGAGGTAGGCTGAGTTTAGCGGTGCATTGGTTGAGACGTTGATCTCTCAGGTTTCGGTTTAGTGACTATTGCTCTCCTCTTCCTTTATAGTAAAACTGTGGTCCTGAAGAGAACCCTTGGAACGATAGGGTTCGAAACGCGTCGACCTGACCCGGTCCCGTGTCATTCTTGTCTATGTGGATATGTCATTCAATTGAAAGATCATTTTTTCCAAAGAACTGTGAAAAAGTTTGATTGACGTTTTAAATCAGCAAATTAATTTTGTCTTTGCATCTTTTCACAACTGTGTTATGACAATGGGACCAGTATGAATGTGTTTTTGTATGACTGGATGGCCAAGAATGTGTTGAGTGCGAGTTTGGTTGAATTATGTACATACTAAAGTTTGTTTTTGTTTTGTTTGTATATTAATGTTTAACACTTCTTTTCACAATTTTTGTATTCTCATGCCCCAAAAAAACAAAGAAAGACTAAAAAGCAAAATAGTCTTTAAAGAATTAAAACAAATGTTGCAATTCCTAAAGCAAGTGTTCATGCTTATTTTTCATGCACATTTCAACAATTGTTGATTAGAAAATAGCTGCTCAGCATAGGCAGGTGTGTTGTTTTTCTACTAATGTGCCTGCAGCACTGATTGTGTCACTCACCTAAGTAGCACTTTAAACATGCCTCAGACCAGCCATTGCAGCCTATGAGCAGTTAAACTGCAATTTCAATCTGGCAAAATACATTTTTTGCCAGTTCCAAAATTTCCTTTTTGATAGATATGTCACCTCTAGGGTAGGTCTTGGACATCTTAAATTAGTTTTTCAATACTGCAATGCCTACCTCTCCAATAGAATAGCACTGGAGTTCCTTAATTCAGTTTAATAAGCTGTAATCTCCAAATAGGAGCAAATAACCAGTTCATGTTTGGTGTCTTTGGAATTGTAATGAAAATCCTAACTGACGGTGAAGGCCAATTTTAAATTACCATTTTGAAAATATCATTTGTAGAAAGTACATTTTGGGTCTTGTGGATACTCTGCCAGGAGGAGGACTGATGTGCTGCTAAAGGATGGACTGCTACCGTGCTGTACTGATCTGCTGCCCTCTAGTCAGGGTTAGAAGGCATAGACCCGCATTAGGTGAACTCTGGACACCTGAGTGACTCCAAGGACTAGTTGGCTGGCCTCCTGACTTCAGCTCCAGGGACAGAAGGCTCAAACAACCGTGACTCCAGCACCTGGACTCTACCATCCAAGAGTCTCCCTAGCCAAGTGGTGCCACCCCAGTATGGTACTCTAGGAAATGGGCCTACGGTGCTCTGCGAAGCCCTGTGGGCCCAGTGGAACCAGCGCATCTGCTCTGATGCACAGTGCAAACCTGAGCAGAACCAGTGCATCGAGAATGCAGCGTTGAAGGGACCTGTCACAAAACCTCTCTCTGAAACCACCGCAGCACGGCATAACCTCAGTGCAGGCCCTTGCATCCATCGTCGATGATACCCTCAAAGATGAGCTGGACTCCGCATCACAGCCCTTCAGCTCCTCAGAACCAATGCATTGCCCGACAGATGCATCCCTGATGCCGGCCTTTGCATCGCAAGCCGTTGTCAGCGGAATCCTAGACATCGACGTAGGGTCTCGCATCGCTGCCTCGCCGCACCTCAGTACTGGTAATTCACCTCGACTGCACAACGCATCTTCGACACGGATCCCCACAATGCTCCACCTGCCAGGGATTAAGGTACTCTGCTCAGCAGGCATAACTGGGTCCGTGTAGCCAGCCAGCGCTCCATCGCAGTCAGCCTGAACTTGTGATTGTGTTCTGGTCCGGTACGACCGGATATCCTCAAATTGCATTTTGTGCTTTTGGCACAATTTTCACGGAAATATTTTAAATGACATATTTCTGGTTCTACGGTTGGATATTTACCATTTTGGTCTTGTTGCATTTAATAAAAAATCACTATTTTTCTAACCTGGTGTGGAATCCTTTTTGTGAGTTGTTTTTCACTTTATCACTGTTGGAAGTGCTGCTAAAATACTTTACGCATTGCCTCAAAGTTAAGCCAGACTTCTCTGTGCCAAGCTACCAGAGGGTTGACCAAGGGTTAATTTAGAGTCAGCTTGTGCCTCACCCTGACCAGGATTGTGGTTGCTGCTTCACCAGGGTTAACACCCCATTTAACCAAAAATTCAAGATCTTACATCAACTCATAAAAAATGATACTTTTAGGAAGTGTTCAAATTCTGCGCACCAACATTTTATCTTCTTGATATGCAAGGTACATTACATTTTTACATGTGAATCCAAATTAACTAAAATACAAAAGAACAATGCAAAAGACATACCTTTTCAAGACTGTTTATTACTCCAAGTTGAGCAACTTTCTTCAAAGACTTAAATTTGAGTACTGTCTCTGTAAAAAAAAAAAAAACTATAACAAATATATTTAAATTTTAAAAAAAGTAAATCAGTGATTACACGGATTCGAGAACACACATATTAGCGCTTCAAACCCTTTTTAACCAAACATGGCCGAATGACATCTGGACGGAACAGAAGGAATATGATACTTACCAGTATGCATCTGTTCTTGGCATGTAGGGCTGCTGACATTCATATCTGTGCATAGATCGCCGCCTAGTGTTGGGTCCGGATGATTGCACCTTGTTGTCCTGGAAGAGTCTACGAAGTGTCACAAGATCGGTGGCTCCTCCCTTGGACTAAAGTGTGCATGGGCATCCTCTCCTCCATCTTCAGATTGTTTTTCGCCATTCAGGCAGAGATGGAGTATAGTCCAGTAAGAAATGTCCATGCAAAAGAGAGACTGCTACCGCTGTAACAGGCACCGGGGAGGAGGGTGGGCGATATGAATGTCAGCAGCCCTACATGCCAAGAACATATGCATACTGGTAAGTAGCATATTCCATTCGAGGAATGTGGGCTGCTGAATTCATATCTGTACATAGACTGTATAGCAGTATCTCCTCTAGCAGTGGTCACCTGTGCCAGCTGCAGCAGTTTGAAAAAGAGTTTTAAGAACAGCCTGTCCTACAGCAGCTTGATGTTTGGAATGTACGTCTACACAATAATGTTTTGTGAAAGTGTGTATGGTAGACCATGTGGCTGCTCTACAGATATCCTCAAGAGGAATATTCCCTAGGAAAGCCATGGATGCCCCCATTTTGCGCGGGGAGTGTGCTCTTGGGGGGACTGTTTAAGTGCGTTTAGCTTTTTGATAACATATTTGAATGCATTTAACTATCCATCTGGCTATTCCTGACTTTGATATGGGATTTCCTTTATGTAGTGGCGCGAAAGCAACAAACAACTGTTTTGTCTTTCTGAATGCCTTTGTCCTGTCAATATAATATAGCAGAGCTCTTTTGACATCTAGGGTGTGTAGGGCTCTTTCAGCTACTGACTGTGGATTTTGGAAGAACACTGGCAGTTCTATAGATTGGTTGATGTGGAAATTGGATATGACTTTTGGCATAAACTTAGGGTTTGTTCTAAGTACTACCCTGTTTGCGTGTATTTGCAAAAAGGGTTCTTGACTAGTTAGTGCTTGTAGCTCGCTAACTCTTCTAAGTGAGGTAATAGCAATAAGGAAAGCCACCTATGTGAGAAATTTTAGTTCACATGAATGTAGAGGTTCAAAAGGAGGCCCCATAAGTCTGGTGAGCACAACGTTTAGATTCCAGACTGGTGAAGGTGTTTTTTTTTAGAAATTACTCTTTTAAGGCCCTCCATGAACACTTTTATTGCTGGTACTCTAAACAGTGAAAGGTGTTGTCTGTTTTAGAGGTATGCTGCTATAGCAGCTAAGTGTAGTCTTATAGAAGAATAAGATAGGTTGCACCTTTGAAGGTGCAATAGGTAGCATATGATGTTTTGTATAGAAGCATCTAATGGATTGATTTGGTTATTGTTACAGTAAATAACAAATCTTTTCCATTTTGCTGCTTAACATGCCTTAGTAGTTGGCCTTCTTGCCTGCTTAATGATGTTCATGCAGTCTGGAGGCAAGTTGAGGTATCCGAACTATAAGACTTCAGGAGCCAGATCGCTAGGTTCAACTAATTGGGATCTGGGTGTTTGATTTCTTCATGGCTCTGAGTCAGAAGACTGGATATGAGATGAAGTCTTTGATGAGGCACTACTGAGAGTTCTAGGAACGTTGTGTACCATGGCTGCCTTGCCCAAGTTGGAGCAACTAGGATCATTGTGACTGACTGTTGCCGTAGTTTGCGTGCCACTAGCGGAATTAGTGGAGCTGGGGGAAAAGCGTACGCAAATCTGCCTGACCAGTTCATCCATATCGCATTGCCCTGTTGAGGTAATAGAAATTTTTGGTAGCCAATGTGTCCCCCACTCATACCCTATCCATGCACCCATGCTCCTTGTATGTCGTGTAAATTCTGTTCTGTTCATGCTAGAAAGACGCATATGGATTTGCGTCGATCCTTAACATGTTAGCTATCCAGTCATGCATGAATATCCAGTTAATTGGGTTTCTAAACCTATGGTGCCAACGTCTTTACATGGTGCACTTTTGAATCTCGCACACGTTTTCTCCATGTTTTCTGGCCCAGTCGAGCTAGGCCCTCAAACGAGGCCCCGAGCCTCATCTCTCCTGTCTCCGAAAACTGTATGCATCCCTGACCTCTACCTTACATCCTGCACAGACGAGCGGTGCCCGGCTCGGCCTGCTTGCCTGCCAGAAACGTTATTTTACCTACAGTTATCTGTTCAGCGTCCGCGAAAACACATTCCAGTCTAGTGAAATAGGTAAACATGTTCCCGGCTGCAGAGCAAAGGGCCTTGCCTTCCTGTCTCCATGCAAGTAATTTACTGCTCCTGTTACCATGGTAGGTCCATGGCCCCCGCACTCTACATGAAGATCCCTTTGCACGCACTAGCATTCAGTGATGAACGGCCTCTGCCCGAGAGACCTTTTACTTCAGACACCACATCCTACAAACATGAGATACCAGATATGCTATAGGTGCAGGTCGTTCTGACACTCCAGACATCAGTCTCCTCTACTCGTGCAAAAGTCAAAGCCCCCAGTTCTCCCCAGTTACACGTCATGCTCAGCTGCGCGCGCATATAGGCCAAAAGTTTCTGCCGACTCTGCAAACTTTCTCTAAGCATCCACCCACTTGTGACGTTTCATGTTACGCTTCTCTGACATATCAAGTGCACGCCCATGTGTACGCCTTCTTACACGCCTCCTGTTACGCACATGTGTTCTTATCTCTCTCTTTTCACCTGTTACGCCTACTGTATTGAATTCAATTGCAACGTTTTACTATATATAATGTGTACTGTTAATAAAAAGTGGAATGTTCCCTTCCTGAGCCTTAGTGGTGATGGAACATAACGTCCCCATCCTCGAGGATTATCCATTAAAGCCCGTATGACTCAGATCCCACGGACTCTGCCTCTCATTTGAATGAGCTGTCTTGTATTGATAATTATATGGAAAAATGCATCGGTAAAGTAATTTACCACATAATTTGGCGCCCGAACAGGGACCCCCCCTTCCCCACTCGCCGGCGATGACCCGCAGGCCTTGACCCCTTCTGCGGTTGCGACGGAACCAGTGCATTTCCGCGGGTTTTCCTGCTATTCTCCCTCGGGCTTACGGAGGAGATGGTGACTGCGGCCCAGCATCCAGACGAGGCGGTGAGGAATGCGGAGGATCCCGACCAGAGCCCCTAGTCGAGAGAGCAAAGTCCGAGGTGTCCAGAGGCCCACCTGTTCCGATGCGCATGTGTAGGATAATCGTCACCTGACGCAGTCCAGTCCAGTCCAGTTTCCGAGGCCTTCAGTTTCTGCTTCCCGGTGAGTACCGTTATTGGGAACGCATCTAGACGGGTTCATTGATTTGTGCCCGGTCAAGACAGGTTTGGGTACACAGATCTGGTCCTGACGTGTTCGCTTAGGTGAATACGGTCCGACGTGTCTCTTTATGGGACCGGTATTGTCTGTACTGTTTTAGCAGTGCATCTAGTTATTCAGTATTATTCCAAGACTTTTCAGATATGTGTTTTCTATGTTCCAGGTAATTTCAGTTCGACATGTTTTAATGTATTTTAATGTTGTGGTATGAATGATTGTTTACTGTTTATTACTGTGTTTATTGTGTTCACGTCCGAATCACTCCAGCCATGCCGTTGTTCTCAAAGTTACGTCAGATAGGAACTAGGAAAGGGATACTCGAAGAAGCAGTTCCTGTCCCGCCTAGGGACACTCCTGGACATTTTATGTACAATAAGCATGGCTTAGATGCCATACTGTACCTAGATTTGTGGGTGGACTACACCAAGGGTCTGGAAGAGAAGTATAGATGGCCTGTCTCAGGGACATGGGATGCTGATTGCATCATGAGAGTAGAAGAAGCATTATGGAAGAAGAAAGCCAGACAATCCCAGAAAGATGCCATAGAATTATGGCGGAAAGAAGCGCATAGACGAAATGAAAAGGAAATCAGGAAAGCAGAAAGAAGTAGAGAAGAATCCGAAAAAGCTAGGGAAGAAGTTACTAGAAGAAGGAGAACGAGTCAGAATAGAACAACAGGACAGACAGAGAAATGCCCTTATTACAGGACTGTATCCAGTTCTTGCAGAGGGCCTGCCCAAGGCGACCCCGGAAGTACCATGTAACTTGCCACCACCATTGGTCCCAACTAAGCTTCGTCATAAACAAACCGCAGCAGACATTTTCCTTTCTAGCTATCTAAATGATGTTGCTCCAGCATATACTAATGTACCCGTACCACCCGTTAACAATGCACAGCAGCCTGCTCCGACTGGTCAAGCCACGACCCCTCCACGTTCCCAAGTCACGCTTCCCGAATCTGTTACCTCCCCTATTGCTACTGCTTCTGTTACTGTCCCACCTACTACTGGTCCCCTTAATCCTTTCGCAACAGATGTGACACAGAGTGCACATCCGTTACCATTGCTACCTTTACCTGCTACGTCATCTGCAGCCATTGCCCAGTCAGGTCATGCCCACGCTTCCGCTTCAGGCTTTCGCACCCCGCCTCAACTTAAACGAATGACAGCCAGAGATTTTGCAATGCAACGTACGCCGAAAGCGGCTGCCCTCGAAACCCTTAGACAATACCTGACAGATTGTAGATATGATCCAGTACCCGGCCAGGAAGGAGACATGATGTTAGTCTCTTTACGTCTTCGACGTGCTACAGGATATTTGATGCTTTTACCAGACATGACTAACCACCTAGATAGAATATTTCATTTTATTAGAACAGGAGAGGGACCAGAAAGTATTCGCGAGGCCATGGCATACCAGAAGGTTGAGACACAAAGTATAATATTACGGTTTTTGATTAATTGTTTGATAAGGGAACGAGATGGATTAGTTACTTACCTGTAATCCTAGTTCTCTTCCAGGGGTATCCTCATCAAAGTCATAAGCATTAGAATATTCCCGCCTATGTGCGGGACCCCGGAAACACTATATTATATGTGCCCCACATATAAATACACATATATATATATATATATAAATAATATATATATATAAAAAACAAGCAATAGCAGCCAAATCACATTAGAGCTGAAATATGCTGTGAAGAATTTCCACCATACATGAATAATAAGCATTAGAAACAGGAGAAAACAACACCAAAGTTTGTTTAGGAATTGTTTTAATGCTCAGAAAGCAGTAGAAATTCTCAGAACTCACTGGAAGCATAGGAAGCTCCCAGGCTGCATTGCAAACACACAGTCTAACCAGACTGAAAAGCTAACCTGTAGCTAAATAACAAAAAACTGACACTGTGCCTTTAAGGCACTCATGACCCCCTGAATCCCATCATGCCTCAGGAGTGGCAGTTAGGTCAGATGTTCTTTTCGGAGACTGAAAACCAAAACCCAATAACACTTAGGTCAACAATATCTCCTTATGAACGAGTATCCTTTGCCCGGGGAGGCGGGAGGGTTGCTTATGACTTTGATGAGGATACCCCTGGAAGAGAACTAGGATTACAGGTAAGTAACTAATCCTTCTCTTCCAGGGGATCCTCATCAATAGTCATGAGCATTAGAATAGAATAGCGAGCCTCTCCTCATCTCTGCGGGCAAAGGAAAGATAAGACAGAAATCTCATCAATAAGCTCGAGTAAACAAAAATGACTACCCAAACAGATTCCTCAAGGAGGCTTGCCCTACTTGAGTGTCAGTCCTGGAATCAGAGTCGAGGCAGTAATGCCTCGTAAAAGTATGCACTGATTTCCAGGTCGCGGCCTTGCATATTTCTGACAAGGGAACGTCATGCAAGAAAGCCACTGTAGCCGCCTTCCCTCTAGTGGAATGCGCTTTCGGAGACATCAACAAAGGTTTCCCTGCTAGTTGATAGGCCAACTTAATGCAAGAGACAATCCACCTGGAAATGGACCTCTTTGCCGCTGGAAAGCCAGCTCTCATTGCACCATAGTTCACAAACAGTTGGTCCGTTTTCCTAATCCCTTTAGTCTTTTCCAAATAAAACTTCAGCACTCTTTTAAGATCTAAGGAGTGAAGTGACCGCTCAGCCGGGGTCGCCGGATTTGGAAAAGAGGAAGGGAGGGAAATAGACTGATTTATATGAAAATCAGAGATGACCTTAGGCGAGAAAGAAGGGTGAGCCCTCAGAACTACCCTGTTATGGTGGAATACCGTATAAGGTTCCTTTGCACAGAGCGCCTGTATCTCACTGACCCTGCGTGCAGAGGTAATCGCCACCAAAAAGGCTGCCTTCCAAGAGAGATGTTGTAAGGAAGCCTTGTGAATGGGCTCGAAAGGGGGAGACATTAACCGAGATAGAACAAGGTTTAATTCCCACGGAGGAGAAGGATTGCGCACAGGGGGATACACTTTCTTCAAACCCTGAAGGAAATCCTTGACCACCGGAACTTGGAAGAAAGACACCTAGTCAGGGGACTTCCTATAGGCCACAATAGCTGACAAATGTACTCTGATGGAAGCGTACTTCAAACCAGCCGTTGCGAGGGAAAGGAGGTATGGTAATATGACGTCCTCCTGCCCTTTAATAGGATCCAAATTATGATCCCTACACCACAAGTAAAACCTTTTCCACTTGAAGGCATAGGATGCCCTCGTGGACGGCCTCTTAGCCTCCCTCAAAATGCTCATGCAGTCTGGAGGCAGGTTCAAATGTCCGTATTGCAGGACCTCAGGAGCCATGCTGTTAGGTTCAATGATGGGAGGTTGGGATGCATTATCCTCCCGTTCATTTTGCTCAACAGGTCTGGTCTGCAAGGGAGTCGTTTGTGTGGACACACAGACAGATGTAGAAGGTCCGGATACCACCACTGCCGAGGCCAGTCTGGAGCAATCAGGATCATCTCCATGTTCGTCCTGAGGAGCTTGGACACCACTCTCGGGATCAGAGCCAGGGGAGGAAACGCGTACGCGAACATCCCTGCCCAATCCAACAGAAGAGCGTTCCCCAGCGTCCCTGGTCTGTGGAACCTGGACGCGAAGGCGTGGCACTTGGTGGTTTCGTCGTCTGCAAACAAGTCTATGGACGGACGTCCCCAGCAACGAAAAAGCTCTTCTACTACTTCGTCGTTTAGCACCCAGTCTGGCTGATCTTCGAAGTGCCTGCTGAGTGCGTCTGCTTTGACGTTCAACTCGCCCGGAAGATGCACCGCCACCACTGTGAGACCGAGCGACGAGCCAATGCCATATTGTCTGAGCCTCTCGAGACAGTGGGCGAGATTTTGTGCCTCCTTGTTTGTTCAGATAGAACATGGTTGTCGTATTGTCCGTCTGAACCAGGACTGAGTTGGATGTGATCGCTGGCAGGAAAGCTTTGAGAGCCAGGAATACCGCTCTGAGTTCCAGCATGTTGATGTGGTATGTCTGCTCCTGCGCAGACGACCGGCCTTGAATCTGAAGCGGACCCATGTGTGCTCCCCAGCCGTGCAGGGAGGCATCTGTCACTATAGATAGGGACGGAATGGGTTGATGAAACGGCACTCCCACCATCACATTGTGTCTCCGAGTCCACCATCTGACGGACTCGTTTGTCGCCTGGGAAAGATGGATATGGTCCTCCCAACGACCTGTTGCCTGGTCCCATTGATCCTCCAGGGCCTGTTGCAGAGGAAGCATTCTCAGCCTGGCGTGTGGGATGAGAAAAATGCAGGACGCCATGGAACCCAGCAGAGACGCCACCTGTCGTGCTGTTGGAGGACGAGACTCCAGCAGAATCCCGCACTTCAGGTTCATGGAAGAAAGTCTCTCCACCGAAGGAAACGCTCTTCCCACGCTTGTGTCCAGAACGGAGCCTAGGTAGTGGATGGATTGCGTAGGCCGCAGGACCGACTTCTCCAGGTTCACATGGAGGCCGAGCCTGTGAAGCTGTTGCAGGCACAGATGCAGATCTTGTGTTACCCGTGCCGGGGATGGACCCTTCAGGAGCCAGTCGTCCAGATATGGGTAAACGAAGAGACCCTTCTTGTGAAGAAAAGCCCCCACCACCGCCATGCATTTGGTGAAGACTCGTGGTGCGGACTGGAGACCGAAGGGTAACACCCTGTACTGGTAGTGTTTGTGCCCCACGACAAACCTCAGGTACTTTCGATGTTGCTGCGCAATCGGGATGTGAAAGTACGCATCTTGTAGATCCACCGAACACATCCAATCTCCGGCTTGTAGATGAGGACATATTTGGTGAAGCGCCAACATGCGGAACTTTTCCTTGACGATAACCTTGTTTAGGAGTCGAGTATGGGTCTGAACTTGTCCTCCTGATCTTTCTTGGGGACAAGGAAATATCTGGAGTAAACTCCTTTGCCTCTTAGAGCGCGAGGAACTTCTTCTATCGCTCTTTTCTGCAGCAGGATCGTCACCTCTCTTCGGAGCAAGCTCAGTTGGTGAGGGCAAGAGCTCTTCGGAGGGATGCTCTTTGGAAGAGCACGGAAACGTATCCTGTAACCATTTCGCAGTATATTCAGCACCCACTGATCTCTTGTGATGCTGACCCACTCTTCCAGGTGTTGAGATGCACTTCCTCCCATTGGAGTGGGTAACGGTGTCAGAGGAAGCCACTGTTCAGGCCTTTCCTCCTCTCGGGGTGTTGGACGACTGCTGGTGGCCCCCTCTGCCCCTGCTGGGCTTACCACGAAACTGGGGTTTTCCCTGAGCTTTGTTCTGCGACCACTGAGGGGTTTGAACCCTCTGTTGGGCCCCTCTCCCCTTGTTGGACTTGAAGCGGCGCTTGAACTCCTTCTTCTTCTCCAAGCCCACCGCTTTCACCGTGTCCAGCTCAGTCTTCATTCGGGTCATTTCTTCGTCCGTGTGTTCCCCGAAGAGGGCGGAACCCGAAAAGGGGAGATTCAGAATCCGATGCTGGGCATCCGGCTTCAGCCCTGTAAGGCGCAACCAGGCCGATCTTCTGGCACAAACTCCATGGGAATAGGAATGAGCCGAAAGCACCGCCCCATCCGCGGCCGTGCTGATCATCTGGTTAGCCACCAGACACCCCTCCGTAACAGTTTCCTCAAAGTCCTGCTGGTCTTCTTTCGGCAGCTTGGCTTTGAATCTCTCCATCGAGTCCCATAAGGCTCTGTCATACCGACCCAGGAGTGCAGCTGCACTGGCGACTTTAAGAGTGGAGGCAGCAGAGTTGCAAACCTTCCGACCCCAGGAGTCTTGGGTCTTGCTGTCCTTATCTGGTGGGACCGACGATGAACCAGCAACCGCATGTGTCTTTCTCGCCGCTGCCACGATGACAGAGTCCGCCGGAGGGTCCGACTTCACAAACACCGGGTCAGAAGCCGCCGGTTTGTACTTCTTTGTAATGCGTGCTGGCACTGCTCTGATCGTCGCTGGGGTCAGGAAAACTTCCTTGACAGGGTCCATAATCCCCGGAACCAAGGGCAGCAGAGGTCTGGAGATGGCCTTTTTGTGCAAGGTTTCGAAAATGACCGTCGTCGTCACTTGAGGGACAGACATTTCGATGTTCAGTTTAAGCGCACCTCTCTGCAGAACGTCCAGGTACGTGCCAATATCATCCACAGGGGAGGACCTGGACGTTGGACTGTCCGTCAAAGTCGGAGAGTAGTCCCTCTTTGACGATCTGGTAGATGAAGTGGAAGAGGTAGACGGGGTACGTCTACGTCGATGGTGACAACTGCGTCCCCGCTCCCTCGACTTCCTGGAACGTTCCTCCCGTCTAGGAGAGCGAGACCTGACCCGGCCCCCTGGACGATGGCCTCTTCTAGGGGATCGGGACGCCCTGGGGGATCTGGTCGGCGACCGCACAGGAGATCTGCCCCGGGGAGGGACAGAGGTCTTCCGACCATCCAGTCTAGGGTCCTTTGCAGGCGATCTAGATCTTCCCCGACCATCCCGTCTAGCTTCCCTTGTAGGCGAGCGGGACCTCCTTGGCGCTTTGGTGGGTAGATTCACAGGCGTTGAGCGCCTGGGAGGGCTACGCTTGTCCATCTCCTCCACCAGGTCCTGGAGAGCTGACCTGTGGCGTGGGCTGGCATATTCCTGCATACGCCTGGTAGCCCCATCGTCTCTCCAATGGTCCAGGGACCTGTACCATCTCGGCGACAGCCTTATGCGCCCCGCAGAAGGGTCTGGACGACGTTCAGGAGTCCTGTGCACAGGGCTTCTGGATCTTGAATGCGCAGTAGAGGAGCCCGAGAACATAAGATGAATGGTGAGAAGCAGATTCTGTCACCATGATCGTGTCCGAGTGCCTCGACATCGAGCGCTCACTTCTCGCAGCCGACCGCTTCCGAGGAGTTGGGGGATCAAACAATCTCGACCCCGAATGTCCTTGAGAATGTTCGTAGTCTCTCGACGTCGAGCGGCGATGAGCAACCGCCGACGGAGCCTTCTGCCTCGACGTCGAACGGTGGTGTCCGGTCGTCGACGGGGACCTCAGCCTCGACGTCGAACGACGATGTCCTGTCGCCGACAGAGGCTTCTCTCGACGCCGAACGGTCTCGCCCTGTTGTCGACGGAGCTTTTTGCCTCAACGTCGAACGGCGATGGTCAGTCGCCGACGTAGAGCCATGTCTCGACGTCGGATGCCTGTGCGACGACGGCGGAGGGGTATTGGGCACCCTCGACGCCGAGCGCTGCTGCTGCACCGACGGAGACCGCGTCCTCGACGCCGATCGACGAGCACCCGTCGACGGCGGAGTCACCCTTCTCGACGCCGATCGTCGCCTGGTTGACGACGGCGAGGTGACGTCCCTCGACGCCGGTCGTCGCCTGGTTGACGACGGCGGAGGGGTAATGGATCTCGACGCCGACCGACGTCCGGTAGACGGCGGCGGAGTAGCCTTCCTCGACGCCGATCGCCGCCTGGTTGACGGCGGCGGAGGCGATTTCGAAGATGCCGCCGGTGCCTTCGATGTCGTCGACGTACCTGGCCTTCCTCTCGACGGCGAGCCCGCCGTCGACGGCAGCTTCCCAGAGGAAAGTCAAGTCAAGTCAAGTCATAAAGTCAAGTCAAGTCATAAAATTTGTATAGCGCACTACATACCCAGAGGGTTTCAAGGCGCTTAGGAAGAGGAGGAGGATTATTTGTCAAATATCCACGTTTTAAGCTGCTTTCTGAACGCTAGGTGGTTCTGGGTGAGGCGGAGGTAAGCGGGGAGTGAGTTCCATGTTTTAGCAGCCAGGTATGAAAAGGATCTGCCTCCCATGGTGGTCTTGTTGATGCGAGGTACAGTGGCGAGGGCTTGGTCGGAAGAGCGTAGTTGGCGGGAGGGGGTGTAGAAGGACAGTCGAGAGTTGAGGCAGTCTGGTCCGATGTCGTAAAGTGATTTGTGTGCGTGGGTGAGCAGTCGGAAAGTGATCCTCTTATTGACGGGTAGCCAGTGGAGGTCTTTAAGGTGACCAGAGATGTGTTCGTTGCGTGGGATGTCTAGTATGAGCCTGGCTGAGGCGTTTTGGATTCGTTGGAGTTTCTTCTGGAGTTTAGCGGTGGTACCTGCGTAGAGGGTGTTTCCGTAGTCCAGTCGGCTCGTGACCAGGGCGTGGGTGACTGTTTTCCTAGTTTCGGAGGGGATCCAGCGAAATGTTTTTCTGAGCATGCGAAGAATGTTGAAGCAGGAAGAGGATACTGCGCTGACTTGTTTGTTCATTGAGAGTGAAGAGTCCAGAATGACGCCAAGGTTCCGTGCGTGGTCTGTCGGGATGGGTGCTTTTCCGAGGGCTTCCGGCCACCAGGAGTCGTCCCAAGCAGAGGGGGATGTGCCTAGGATGAGGACTTCTGTTTTGTCTGAGTTCAGTTTCAGACGGCTTTGTTTCATCCATTCGGCGACTTCTTTCATTCCTTCGTGCAGGTTAGCTTTGGCGGCGCCGGGGTCATTGGTGAGAGAAAGGATCAGTTGAGTGTCGTCCGCGTAAGAGATGATGTTGAGGTTGTGTTGGCGTGCGATGGCCGCGAGGGGGCTCATGTATACGTTGAAAAGGGTGGGACTGAGTGAGGATCCTTGAGGTACGCCGCAGATGACTTCAGAGGCCTCGGACTTGAATGGAGGAAGGCGGACTCTCTGGGTTCTACCGGTGAGGAACGAGGTGATCCATTCCAGTGCTTTTCCTTGGATTCCGATGTTATTGAGGCGTTGTAGAAGGGTGCTGTGGCAGACTGTATCGAATGCTGCAGAGAGGTCGAGGAGGATGAGGGCGACTGTGTCTCCATTGCTCCAGTAGAGTTCGAATGTCATCTGTTGTCCTTCTTGTGGATCTTTTCTCAGCGCCGAGCCCGACGCTGAGGTAGAAGGATGTGAAGACTTCTTCTTTGAAGACGAATAGGCCTTCTTGGAGCCCTTCTTCACTGGAGATCTCCCTCTCGAAGCTCTGTGGGCCAGGCCATAAATCCGAATTCTCTCCCTGTCCTTGAGAGTCCTTCCTGACAGGTTCTCACAATGTGGACAGGTGTCTGGATCATGGTCATCAGGCAGGCAAACAATACAGACCTCGTGGCTGTCTGTCTTGGCCTTCTTGCTGTTACAAGAAGGACATTTATCAAAAAGAGAAGGCATTTTCGAAGTAAAATGCCCTCCAAACTGCTCAAAAAAGGCAGTATCTTACTTGACCAGGTGGTAGACGTCGAAGTAAGAGTAAAAGTTTCAAAAAGAAGCAATTTTTCTGCAAAAAATCAGAAAATTAGTGGAGCTGTGAAACCAGGGTCCTTCACTGAAGGAGCCGGAAAGAACAACTGACCTAACTGCCACTCCTGAGGCATGATGGGATTCAGGAGGTCATGAGTGCCTTAAAGGCACAGTGTCAGTTTTTTGTTATTTAGCTACAGGTTAGCTTTTCAGTCTGGTTAGACTGTGTGTTTGCAATGCAGCCTGGGAGATTCCTATGCTTCCAGTGAGTTCTGAGAATTTCTACTGCTTTCTGAGCATTAAAACAATTCCTAAACAAACTTTGGTGTTGTTTTCACCTGTTTCTAATGCTTATTATTCATGTATGGTGGAAATTCTTCACAGCATATTTCAGCTCTAATGTGATTTGGCTGCTATTGCTTGTTTTTTATATATATATATTATTTATATATATGTGTATTTATATGTGGGGCACATATAATATAGTGTTTCCGGGGTCCCGCACATAGGCGGGAATATTCTAATGCTTATGACTATTGATGAGGATCCCCTGGAAGAGAACGGCCAGGTGCTGTCAGAGAAGAGATGGACATGTTGATGAAATGGAGTAATAACATTGCAGATTGTAAACATGACAAACAAAATTGCATAGATGCCATGTATAGAAAGATTCGCAAAGACATAGTATTAATGCACGAAAGAGAGAAAGAAGCCAGGGGAGCTGAGAAAGAGAGTGGAACCGAAGATGAAGATGAGTTAGAAGAGTCAGATCCCCCCGAGACGATGGCATATGTTGGTAGAGTGAAACTCCCTAAACAGTATTCTTTTGATAGGCCTTTCGATAGACCCATACGCCCAGAAAACAAAAGACGTTTTCTTACTCCCATACCAGAAAAATGTTCTCTTGAACAATTATTCCAAGCCACTGATAAAATCCTGAAAGATAGAATAGGTTACAACGAACTTAGTACAATGCGTGAACAAGAACTAGCACGGTCCGCAGTACAGTGGGCTGATAATAACAGCTTATATAAAGATGATTCAGTAGCGCAAACATTTTTGAGTCTTACTCCAACTGAACAACGTTTAGTTGGTATGTACATGATCCAGCATATCATTATGCTTTATGAGAGTCAGCATTCTGATCCAGGTCCCCTATACAATATATTGGATGAATTACTCCTGAATAGATGGAGAGGCCTAGGTACCGATTTGATTAATGTGATTCTTGAACAACGCCATAAATACAGAACATTTTTGACTCCACATTTTGTTCCCGTTCCACCCCCAGTAAGCCATCCTTTTCACCTAGACAGACAGAATCCCCTACGAGAAGTTCATCCCGTCCAGATTCCAGGGGGTGCACTTCAACGCGTATTTGTATACACGCCCTTAAGTAAAATGGAATTATTGGAAATGAAGAAAATAGTGCCTTGTCATGATAAAGATCCAGCAGGGTTTCACCGTGAATTAAAAGACATGTTACTCATGGGAGATTACACATATCCCGATATTATGAAAATGTTAAAAGTACTGTTGCCTGCAGGTATTTACAAGAAACTCAAAGAAAAAGAATGGGAGGTGGGAGATAAAAAGATTAACTGGACTGAATTAGAAGATGAAGAAAAAGGACGTACCCCAGGGTTAGGTCTTGGGGAGAAAACTAAAGCATTACCAGGATTATTAGTACAGGTTTTGCCAAGGTTATTGACAACTAAAAAGGAAGACTGGGATGCAATCTCAGCCTGCAAACAGAAACAGGACGAAGACACTAGTGATTTTTATTCCAGATTTGAGAAATGTTTTGTTATTAATAGTGGCCTGAAAACAAGTAGTGAATCTTATCCACATCTTTTTGTGACCAAATTAGTTGAGAATTCCTTACCCCAAGTCAAGAATAGAGTCCTGAAAGTCGAGAGCACATGGCAAGCAAATACACCTTCCCAAATGTTGCAAATGTTACAGTACCACCAGAACCGAATTAGAGAGGAACATGATCATGAACAGAGACGTATGAAAGACACGAAAATGAAAGTACTAGTAGCCCAGACTGTTCCATCAGATGGTCAAAGAAAGGGTACAGCTACTCCAGGTCAGTCTGTAGTTCCCGTTAAAGGGAATTGCAATTACTGTAAACAGCCAGGTCACTATATTAATGAATGTGCCGTTTTGAAACACAATATTGCTACCGGTAGGACGAAAGAAAGGCCGCGTCCTCCTAGACAGGAACACGTTCCACAGCACGCTCCACAGAATACACAACAGCCACAGCAAGCACAACAGACAGTAGCCGTACCCCAACCCCAACCTCAACCGCAGCCTATTGCTGCCACTCAACATGTTACGCAACAAATGTAAAAGTATGCACAGTCAGATTACCCCGATTACCAACAGTACACGTGAAACAGCCTAGAGAGGGAGGTTGGCTTGCCTCTTATTGAGGTTCCTGTAGATCAAGATGGTCCCTATGTACATAGTCAGGTATTAGGGAAAGACAGAACATTTTTGATTGACACAGGGGCAAGTAGAACGACCATCAGTCATGACGAAGTTCCAGGGGCACCCCTCTCAGGCTCACAGAATGTTTCCCTGGGTTTTTCAGGAAAGCCTATTGTTAATGAAGTATCGAAGCCAGTTTCCCTAGAAGTTGGTCCATTACCACGCACTACTGACCTGTTACTTACGAAAGCATGTCCTGAAAATCTGCTTGGTATTAAAACGTTGAAAGCTTTAGGAGCAGTGATATGTTGTTCTCCGGAAGGAGTGCGATTGTTCTTACGTGACTTCAAGGGTCACTATGTGTTGAGAGATTTTGATGCAAGATTGAAGGATGTTCCACAGCATTTCTGGGCGCAAGGTCCAACTGATGTAGGTTGTATGCACATTACTCCTTATCGTGTCACTCTCAAGCACGGTGTTGTACTGCCCCGAATCCGTCAATACAGATTGCCCCCCGAGGCTGTAGCAGCCTTACTGAAAATTATTGACAAGCTCATTGCCCAAGGAGTTGTCGTAGAAACTGACTCCAATGTATGTAATTCCCCAATCATTCCGATTCTTAAACGAACTGACCCAAATGCACCTCCAGTCTATCGACTGGTGATCGATCTTCGAGAACTCAACAAGTGTATAGTACCACAGTACCCAGTGGTCCCAGATATTTCGTCACTATTGACTGCCATGGATTCCGAAGCTGCGTTCTTTACTGTAATTGATCTTAAGAATGCCTTCTTTAGTGTCCCCATTCATCCGGAAAGCCAATATTTATTCGGATTCTCATTAAATGGCCGAAGCTTCAAATTTGCACGTGCACCACAAGGGTTCACGGAAAGTCCTAGTATTTACAGTCAAGCTCTGAAACGACAACTAGACAGTATTCACATGCCTACTGACACTGCTCTGCTCCAGTATGTAGATGACTGCACGGACCGAACGTGACTGCGAGCACGCGTCACTGACTGTCCTATGTTTCCTGGCCGAAAAGGGGCATAAAGTGTCCCCTTCGAAGCTATAATTCTGTGCCCAGCAAGTGGTATACCTTGGGCACTTGCTGTCCAAATGGGGGAGACAACTGACACCAGAACGTATCCAGTTAATTGCACATCTGCCACAACCCAAGACACAAAAGGAGGTACAGGCCTTTATTGGCCTCACCTCGTACTGCAGACAATGGATCCCTCAGTATGCATATCTAGCCAAACCACTCATACAGTTGACAACACAGGAGGCAGCGACTTCGACTGTCCTCCCTTGGACTCAGGAACACACACAAGCCTTTGACGAATTAAAGAAAGCCTTATGTCAAGCACCTGTTTTAGCGACACCATGTTACAGCAAGCCTTTTACACTTTTTGTTACAGAACGTGACGGCACAGCATTGTCTGTGCTCACACAAGATCAAGCAGGACACCATAAGCCTTGTGCTTATTTTTCGAGTACATTAGATCCAGTGGCCCAGGCTCTGCCTGCGTGCCTCAAATCAGTTGCAGCAACAGCTCTAGCGATCAGACAAAGTGATTCGATAGTGTTAGGACATCCCCTGACAGTACAAGTTCCACACTCCGTGGAAGTTCTTTTGAACCGAACCCAGACTCAACACCTGACCATAGCAAGACTGACTGGATACGAATTGACATTGTTTCAGCCACACATAGAAATCAGACGCTGCAACATACTGAATCCTGCCACATTGTTACCCTCGAGCACCATTGACCCGACACCACATGACTGTGTAGAAGTCATCAATACTGTAACGAAACCCAGACAAGACTTGACAGACATTGCATTACCCGATCCAGACCTGACACTTTATGTGGATGGTTCATGTATGAGAACAAGCACAGGAGAATTAGTGGCCGCTTATGCAGTGACCACTGAAACTGAAGTCTTAGAAACACATCGTATTGACACACTGTCTGCCCAAGCAGCGGAGCTCATCGCTCTGACCCAAGCCTGTATACTAGCCAAAAACAAGAAAGTAAACATATACACAGATTCACAGTATGCATTCGGAGTCGTTCACGACTTCGGTGTTCTTTGGGAAGAAAGAGGTTTTTTAACTTCTCATGGTACCAAGATCCAGCATGGTCCCCTTATTCAAGCTCTGTTAGAAGCAATACACTTACCTGCATCCATTGCTATCATGAAGTGCAAAGCACATACGAAAGTTACTGATACTATTTCCCAGGGTAACGACCTGGCAGATCAAACAGCTAAACTTACAGCTCAGACTCAGACAAACCTGACAAAGACCGTAATACCAACACAGACACATTGTATGAGAGTGAAGGATCCCACACTAGAAGTACTCGACATACAGACACATGCCACCCCAGACGAAATCAAGAAATGGACTGAACAAGGAGGGATCCAAACAGATCAGGGATGGATGACGAAGGGAAGAGCTACATGGTTCCTCCCCGACTCTATGGTTCAAGTTATCATTAACACAGCACATAGTCCTGCACACTTAGGAGAAAAAGCTATGTTAGACAGTATCCAGAATCTATGGTTCAACAAGCATTTACGAGCAGCAGCAAAACAGAAAGTGCGTACCTGCATGATCTGTTGTCAGTTCAATCCAGGCAAAGGTGTTCCCGTGGAACAAGGTGGTTTCCACCCTCCCGATCATCCTTTTGAAGTCCTACAGATGGATTATATCCAGATGGACCGATGTAGAGGATTTAAATATGTCCTTGTAGTTGTATGTGCCCTTTCCAGATGGACAGAAGCATATCCAGTCCCAGATTACACTGCCGCGACCACTGCTAAGCAGCTGGTTCGTGAATTTTTCCCGCGATACGGCTTGCCCCGTGTCGTGTACTCAGATAATGGACAGCCATTCTCGTCCGAGCTCATGAAACAGGTTTCGCTCCTGTTAGGTTACCAGTGGAAGTTCCACTGTGTACGACATCCCGAAGCAGCTGGTTTGGTCGAAAGACACAACCAGACCCTGAAAACCCGTTTAGCTAAAATATGTGCAGAAAAGGGTGTAGATTGGATCGTAGCACTGCCAGTTGCACTCTTCTATATGCGTATGGTAGCTCACTCCAGAACAGGGTTGTCTCCATATGAAGTCGTTTTTGGGCGGCCTCCCAATATGTGGGGTACGCCAATGCCAAAAAGAATAACTGATGTTGACAGTAATATGCTGACAGATTACCTGGCCTCCTTGATGTCTGCACTACAATCTTGTCGTTCACAGGTTGCAGCTGCCTTTCCAGACAAAACCCAAGTGAAACCGCATGATGTTGTCCCCGGTGAGCTTGTCCTCGTGAGAAATTGCGACAGGAAAAGTCCGCTCGAGCCCAGATGGAGACAGCCTAAATTGGTGTTGATGACGACGAGGACCGCCGTAAAGCTGGAAGGAAGAAAAGGGTGGCTTCATTCCAGCCACATTAAGAAGATTCATGGACTATGCCCAGACATTCTGAATAGAGACTGCCCCCTCCCGGACATTGACTCTAAACTTCCCCTGATCGAGAAAACTCCCCAAGAGGAGTACCGTTTAAAGCTAAGGTCTAGTAAGTCAGACAGCGTTTAATTGTTTAAGTCCCCCTCGGGTGAAGCGGTTAGACAGGTTTCTGACATGAATAAGATAGACCCCCCCAATAGTCAGAGAGATAGGCGTATCAAAAAGAGAGATCAGTATTGTAAAGACTTGCACAGTCGCTGTGTGATAACGTTAATTCTCATGTTTCTTCTGAGCATTTTGATAATTTGTGCAAGTTTCTGGCTACATGATTTTCTTCCTTTCAATTCACATGTACATGCTTCCTCTAATGATTCCGTAGAGCACACTTTCAGCGACCTACCCCACATGAGTTATCCTATCGATTAGCAATGCGCAATAATACATTCATTCGTATGTTACACCATACTCACCAGACCAGCAATGCCACTAATTGTTGGGTATGTGGCCGACTTCCACCTTACCAGAAATACAAGGGAGCTCTGCCTCTCTTTCCTTACCCGTTCACACATAATGGTTCATGTGGTGCATGGTTTGCTTTAATGTCCTCCCTAGATAGTAAGTCCAAAGTTTCCCAAGACAATTGGATATGGGGGAACCTGAATACAGTCATGAATAAAGCATGTTTCCCAGATGCCGACGGTCTCCCACAGAGGGTAGGGACCGATCTAGAAAATGAAGTGTATGCATTAGGTAACTTTTCCCTCAATCTCATGATCTTGAACGTCCAGTCCGAGACTAATTCGAACTTGCCGTCTATTACAGTTTTACCAGTGAAAGGTAAACTATGTGTTAGAAAGAATGGTTCAGTACATCTAGGACACAGTGATTGTGATACTGTGGTCGAATTCAGTGACAAAGGAAAGTCTACTTTCAAAGCCTCACGCCATTCTTATTTTATTTGTGGACATATAGCTTATGTTCATCTGCCCCCTGATTGGGATGGGACGTGTTATATTGCGTTCCTATTGCCACCTGTTTTTCTAGCTCCACCTGATTATCACCGAAATTCACGGCTTGTGAATACCAGACACAGAAGAGACCTTCCTCCTGTTATTGATTATTCCGAATCAGCATGGGATCAGTATAAGGATTATGTTAAAGGATACTTCTGGTTTATAGGTCCAGTCCAGAACAGTAAAATAATACGCAGGTTAACGAGAACACTTGAAGTGGTAGTGAACAAAACTACTTTTGCTTTAGGTAACCTGACCGAAGAACAATCTGCTATGAGAATTGTTGTTCTTCAAAATCGCCTTGTCCTTGACGTCATACTGGCCGATAGGGGCGGGGCTTGTAGAGTCATCGGATCCAGTTGTTGCGTTTTTATTCCTAATAACGCGCCATCTGTATATAAGGCTATTACTAGGCTCCACGAAATAGCTTATCTGATTCACCAGAATCTAGGCACCTGGACTTGGTCCGGTTGGCTCTGGAGTGTATTGTCCGCCTGGGGATGGAGATTGCTGTCCTTCCTAGGAATGATACTGCTTGTTGTATTCAGTTTTTGCCTCTGTCTGCAATGTGGGCCAGCGATTTGCGGCTTGTGCGCCACAACTTGTATTCCCCATTCACGTTCCCGTTCCCGAATAAAGAAAGAAGAGCAAATGATGTTATATGAACAGATAGATGGTCTCATGAATATAGATATATCCTAAAGGGTAGAGTAGGGGCCAAGGAGGGAATGAGGTAATAGAAATTTTAGGTAGCCAATGTGTCCCCCACTCATACCCTATCCATGCACCCATGCTCCTTGTATGTCGTGTAAATTCTGTTCTGTTCATGCTAGAAAGACGCATATGGATTTGCGTCGATCCTTAACATGTTAGCTATCCAGTCATGCATGAATATCCAGTTAATTGGGTTTCTAAACCTATGGTGCCAACGTCTTTACATGGTGCACTTTTGAATCTCGCACACGTTTTCTCCATGTTTTCTGGCCCAGTCGAGCTAGGCCCTCAAACGAGGCCCCGAGCCTCATCTCTCCTGTCTCCGAAAAATGTATGCATCCCTGACCTCTACCTTACATCCTGCACAGATGAGCGGTGCCCGGCTCGGCCTGCTTGCCTGCCAGAAACGTTATTTTACCTACAGTTATCTGTTCAGCCTCCGCGAAAACACATTCCAGTCTAGTGAAATAGGTAAACATGTTCCCGGCTGCAGAGCAAAGGGCCTTGCCTTCCTGTCTCCATGCAAGTAATTTACTGCTCCTGTTACCATGGTAGGTCCATGGCCCCCGCACTCTACATGAAGATCCCTTTGCACGCACTAGCATTCAGTGATGAACGGCCTCTGCAAACATGAGATACCAGATATGCTATAGGTGCAGGTCGTTCTGACACTCCAGACATCAGTCTCCTCTACTCGTGCAAAAGTCAAAGCCCCCAGTTCTCCCCAGTTACACGTCATGCTCAGCTGCGCGCGCATATAGGCTAAAAGTTTCTGCCGACTCTGCAAACTTTCTCTAAGCATCCACCCACTTGTGACGTTTCATGTTACGCTTCTCTGACATATCAAGTGCACGCCCATGTGTACGCCTTCTTACACGCCTCCTGTTACGCACATGTGTTCTTATCTCTCTCTTTTCACCTGTTACGCCTACTGTATTGAATTCAATTGCAACGTTTTACTATATATAATGTGTACTGTTAATAAAAAGTTGAATGTTCCCTTCCTGAGCCTTAGTGGTGATGGAACATAACGTCCCCATCCTCGAGGATTGTCCATTAAAGCCCGTATGACTCAGATCCCACGGACTCTGCCTCTCATTTGAATGAGCTGTCTTGTATTGATAATTATATGGAAAAATGCATCGGTAAAGTAATTTACCACACTGTGACAATGGATGTGGGAACCTGGTGACAAAGTACTGGCATTTAGAGTTTTCTTTTGTGGCAAACAGGTCTATTTCTGGGTGCCCCCATTTTTAAAAGAATGGTTGGAGGACTTGAGGGTGAATCTCCCATTCGTGTAGTTGCTGGCTGTGTCTGCTGAGTAGATCCGCTATCTGATTGTCCTTCCCTGGGAGGTGTTCTGCCAGGAGAAAGATGTTTTTGGAATTGCCCACTTCCATATGCTTTGCGCTAAGTGAGACAGTTGTAGAGAGTGCGTTCCTCCCGGTTTCTGAATGTAGTACATGGCTGTCATGTTGTCCGTCCGGATCAACACAGTCTTGTTGTACAGGTGTTTCTGGAATGCTTTTAGAGCTAAAAATATTGCTAGCAACTCCAAATGGTTGAGATGCAATTTTTTCTGCTAGGTTGTCTATAGCTCTTGCACTGTGTATTGGAGTACGTGGGCTCCCCAACCTAACAGTGATGCATACGCTGTTATCACTATTTGTGGAACCTGCTCTTGGAACAGTCGTCCTTTGGAAAGGTTTTGTGGGTTCCACCACTGCAGAGACTTGTATGCACGACTGTTTACCAACACTAGGTCCTTTAATAGTCCTTGAGCTTGGTTCCACTGTTTTGCTAGGCATTCCTGCAGTGGACGCATGTGAAGTCGGGCATGAGGGACAATGAAAATGCAGGAGGCCATCATGCCTATGAGCTCATTGAACACTTGAGCTGACAAGGAGTGTTGTGGTTGGAATTTGCGAATGAGCATTTGCATACTGGCTATCCTTGCTGCGTTTGGATATGCCTTTGCCAGAGAAGTATTTGTAGCAGCTCCCAGATATTGCTGTATGTGGGATGGCTGTAGGTTGGATTTTGGGCAGTTTATTAAAAGCCTAAGCTGTGTAGCAGCTGAAGTGTTTGAGACATATGGCTTTTGCACTATTCGTACGATTTTGCTTGTATCAGCCAATCGTCTAGGTATGGATAAACGTGAATGTGTTGTCTCCTTAGATGTGCAGCTACCGTCGCTAGACATTTTGTGAACACTCTCGGAGCTGTGGTCACCCCAAAGGGGAGAACTTTGAATTGATAGTGCTGGTTTTAGATTGTGAACTGGAGATAGTTCCTGTGAGAAGGATGTATAGGTATGTGGAAGTATGCAATCTTGAGGTCTACGGTTGCTAGGAAGTCTCCTTGCCTTAGCAACGGGAGGACTTGCTGTAGAGTGATCATGTGGAAGTGCTCCGAAAGTATATACTGGTTTAGGGGTCTGAGGTCCAGTATTGGTCTGAGGGACCCGTCCTTCTTGGGAATGAGGAAGTATAGTGAGTATACTCCTGTTCCTTGGTGCTGGAAAGGGACTGGCTCTATGGCCCCCTTTTCCAGCATGCTTTTCACCTCTTGTTGTAACAGGACGATGTGTTCTGTGGACATTGGACGGTGTCTGGGTGGTATGTTGGGTGGAGTAGAAGTCAGTTCTAGACAGTAGCCATACTGGATAATTTGTCTTACCCACCTGTCTGTGGTAATGTTGTTCCAGACTGGTAGGAACTGTTGTATTCTTCCTCCGAATGGTGTTATGTGGTCTGGAGGTAGTGTATCGAAGTCACTGTTTTGTGGCAGTGGAGGCTCTGTTATTGCCTCCACGTCCTCTACCCTTATTGCTATTTCCTCTGTATCCACCTCGATTGGGACCTTTATTGAAGGTGGACTGGGTATTGGCTTAATATGCTGGGGCACCTTGTGACGTGTTGCCTCGTGCAGCTCCTCTGTATGATGAGCGCCGAATGGAGCTTTTATGCTGTTGGAACTGCAGCGCACCCATTGATTTTGCAGTTTGTGTCTTTTTTCATCTTATCCAGAATATTATCTACTGCTGGTCCAAAGAGGAAGTCTGGATTGACCGGCTGGTTTAGAATAGTAGATTGCACCTCGCTTTTAAAGCCTGAGATGCGTAGCCATGCGTGTCGTCTTAGCAAGACACTAGTAGTAACGGATCTTGCTGCGGTAAATGCTGCGTCTCATGCACATTTAATGGAAGCATTTGTGATGAGCTTCCCCTCCTGAATAAGAGCATCAGCTTGTTCTTTGAATGGCTCAGGTAAATGTTGCAGTATGCTCTCTAGTCTATCGTAGTGTGCCCTATCGTAGCGAGCTAGTAGAGCCTGTGTGTTAGCTATTCTCCATGAATTGGCTGCCTGTGCAGCTACTCTTTTTCCTGAGGCTTCAAGAATTTTTGATTCTTTATCAGGAGGTGGTGGTGCTTCTCCAGTTGTTTGAGAGTTAGCCCTCTTTCGTGCATTAGCTACAACTAGTGAATCAAGTGGTAGTTGACCTCTAATGTATGTAGGGTTTGTAGGGGCAGGCCTATATTTTTTCTCAACCCTAGGGTTGATAACACGTGCTCTAGCTGAATCCTTAAAGATATCAGTGGCGTCTTTTAGTACACCCTTTAACATAGGGAGTGTTCTAACTGTTCTCCCAGAAGAGGCAATTGTATCAAAAAGGAAATCCTCCTCTATTGGGTCACTATGCATATCAACATTGTGGTATAGTGCGGCCCTATCCACTAGTAGGTTAAATGCCACTGTGTCATCTGTAAGTGATGGTTTAACTGGGTAGGAGGAGGTGTCAGGGATGGGATGTGTATCATATGGGTCTTGTTGATTGTCCCATGTGTTATCTTGTGTCTCTGGGTCCTGTGGACAGTTATAATCCTGCTCAGGATCCTCTTCAGCATAATCTACATTATACTCGGACTGTGTAGGAGAGTAAGGGGCATAAGGCGTGATAGGAATAGTAGGAGAGACAGGTTCGAAAGGTCTAAGTGGAGAAGTGGCAGAGTCTTTCTTTTTCTTTAGAGGAATTGGTGAAGAAGGTTCAGTGTCCACTGGTCTCTTCTTTTTGCGGTAAACTGTTACTTTGCCAGTCTCGGGGTCTATGTACAGTTTTGTTTGTTCCTCTTCAATAGGTTCAGGGTAAAAGAGTTCTTCTTCAACTGTCCTTAGTTTTGGAGTCAAATCCTTGGGTTTTGTCTTTTTTGGATCGACGCTTGTTTTTGGATCGACCGGACTTTTAGGTCGGACCGTTTTTTTTGGAGGTTCCACCTTTCTTGGTTGCTTGTCCTTTGTCGAATCGATTGGTTTCTTTGGTTCGACTGGGTTCTTCGGAGCAGTTGTGCCCGGGTCGATTGCCTTTGGCGCAACCATTTTCGGTTGGACTGCTTTCGGTTCGTCGCATTTCGGTTTCGGTTCGACCGCCTTTTTAGGTGCGACGTTCGAGTCGACGGCCTTTGGTTGTAAAGGTTTATGCGGTACGTTGAGCTTGGGCTCGGCGGCCTTTGGGTCTGCGACTTTCGGTACGATGACCTTCGGTTCGACAGCCTTCGGATCGACAACCTTTGGTTTTTTGAGAACATGACTTGGGCCTAGTGTGTCAAAAGGCTTTTTATTGGTATTCGTAGCCGAACTTGAATGCGGGGCTATTGAATCAGTGTCTTGATCTTGGCTAAGGCCTGTTGGCGATGCCTCGACCGAAGCCTTTGTTCTCGGTAGAGTGTGTTTCAGGGGCAGTGTACTCACAGTTCGCCCCTGCGGGATCTGTTAGTCTTCTGAATCGTCCTCGACGGCCACGATCTCTAGATCCGATTTTTCTACGTCGACGAGCTCTTGGTCGTTGTCGAAAATGTTTTCCGGTTCTTGTCTCTGCATCTCTTGCCTAGCAGCCCGCCGATTCCGGATCGTCTTTTTGGAACGGAATTGGGCACAAGCCAGGCAATCGTCTCCTTTATGGTCCAGTGACAAGCACTTATTGCATACTGGATGTCTGTCAGTATGCGGGTACTTGGAATGGCATTGTGGGCAGAATTTAAATGGACTTCGTTCCATCGACGATAGGCCCACGTGGAGTCGAAAGGCCCAACCGCCCACGTCGACGACCGGAGAGAAGTAGGAAGTTTAACCGAGGTAATAGGCACCGAGCGAAAACAACAACATCGAGGCCGAAGGCCTTTTGGCCTTTAAAATAGTTTTGTTTCGATTTTGAACTTGGAGTGTAGGAAAAACATCCTAACACAGTGGCGGAAAAAAACAATCTGAAGATGGAGAGGATGCCCATGCGCACTGTAGTCCAAGGGAGGAGCCACGGTGCAATCATCCGGACCCAACACTAGGCGGCGATCTATGCACAGATATGAATTCAGCAGCCCACATTCCTCAAACCTATATAAATGAGTGTTTAGCAGCCACTTAGCTGAAATGCTTTTCCTACTCAAGCAAAGGGCCTTCAATCAGAAATAACCCTTTCCTCTACTCATTGAATAGTCCTCACATTTAACTGCTTGGCACTGAGTGACAAGAAGAGAATCAGATTTAGAGACAGGCTCCTTTCCTAAAAAGCACCTTCTCAGTGTGTCACTTGGAGAAGGCAAGATGCAGCAGTCACACAGCACCAGAGGAGGAAACTGCCTCACAATATGTAGCCAGGTATGTGAGGGAAAACAATATTTGCAATTCAAAACTTAACAAATGCAAACAACTCCTCAATTTTCTACCAGCCTCAACGTAACCACAGAGTAAATCCTAGCACTGGTTCCATGGCAGCAGTTAAAGCACAGTCAATGCTATCTCTGGATCGCTGCATTTCACTGAATTCTGTGGTGTACAGATAGGGAACAGAATCCTGTTAGGAAGGGCCACAGGTAGGATAGACTATCAAAGTTAAAAGAACATGTGTTAGAGGCTAACTTAAGACTTAACACAACAAATCCATGGTCAACCATTTCCACTGGCTAACTATTCTGCTGACTGCATTATTCAACAGTGCAATGCTAGTAAGACCATGTATTACAAATTCTGTTGTACCCATCTCACAAGAGGAGCAAAGTGCACTGAAATCAACTTTTGCCCTCTCAGAAGCAAAATAAAAAATAATAAACACAGAATAAAGGAAAGTTTACTTACCCTGATACTAGCAGCTTCATAAATACTACCACCCAATGGCCAGAACCAAAATTTGCGCCCGTCTTGAAAGCTAGAGAAACTCTAAAAATTCAACCGTCCCACGCCATAATTTATTAACCTTAAATCCAATAAGTAACTGGTCCTTAGGTTGGAATCAAACTGCTTCCTAATAGCTCATTGATCTGGCATAATGGTGTAGGATTTTACTTCTAACAATTTTGCAGCTTGGGATTACGCAAGCCACATTCTGTTAATTTATTAGTTGCTCTGGAAAAACATTAAAAAATATAAATCTTAATGTTGGATGCCAACAGCTGACAACCCAATGTGCTCTGAATGTCAGCAATGCGCCATTATGTGACCATCTTCAGACTTCTTCCTTTATGATGCCAGTAATGTGTGAGGATACCTTACTGTTAATGATTTTGAACCACTCATTTACCAGGGTTCGGGGGGGAAGTAGGGTCCATTGTGTAGCTTGAACAGTCTGAACAGGCAAAACTATTGCTGTATGTAAGAAACTTGTTTATTTTGCAGGATGAACCTAACCTAGATTTACATGATGTGTGTTGACTGTAAAGCAGCAAATCTCCTAGAGAAGAGTATATGAAGAGCAAGTACTAGCAAAAACACCATTTGTTCTATTGCTGTTTCCCAACGTCACTTAACATATACAGAGTAGTGTTTAGTAGGTGTGTTTTTATGACGCTATTGCTGCTGAGCAAGGGACTGCCAGCTAGACATGCCTTATGACTGCTTACAAAAACCATCCTTTTTATTGATCTTTGTGTAATAATTAACTTTGTAAATCGCATCTACAAGCAATCTAGCAATTTTGCCTTGGTCTCTACCTTATCAACAGCCTGACCGGCATGAAATGCAAAACACTGCTGTAGTCGTTTAGCCATGTCTTGTCCAAACAGTATATAACTCCCCTTCTTATATCTAAAATATGCAGGGCCCTTCTTGGCTGAAATGTTAAATTAGACTTTCAGATGAAAGTAGGAACCAGCTGCAAGCTAAAGGGCCATCCTACTGTTCCTCAGCAAAGCTGGGTAAGGATTGGTATAAGATCTCTCGAGACCAATCTAAAGTATTGAAGTGCCCAACACCTACTCCACCCCAATCCTGTACAATTGGTTAACAATAAAAACAGTAGAAGCCTTAAACCTGGGATCCAAAAACATACATCCACACCAAAGGTTCGCTGCCCATAGGTCACCGCAGATGTCTGGTGTATTTACACCCTGAAAAGACTGAATTAGGGTATGGGACCAGACAGAAAATGACTGAACAGATATAAAGAGACTGCAAAGATTAATTACAGAATTTGGCGCTTATGGATCAAAAAACTTGATAGTGATTAAGTACCCAGAACAACTATGTTTGAAATAGTGCTTGACATTTTATTAAGAGTGACAAATTAGGAAAAGTGAAGTCTATTTACTTTAAAATATACATTTACACCTTATTGACACTGAAATCAGCAAGGCTTGAAACTGACAGGAGAATCAACCTTGGGTATGTAAGAGCTAAACAAATTCAATACACATTACTGTGAAGGACTTCTGTTGAAACCACTTTCTAATGAATTTGATGCGGAGATTGCACAATCTTTATTATACAGAGACAAGTTTAAAGATTGTTTTACAGTTCTTTAAAACAACATTCGCCAGAAATAAAAACTGTACAGAATTTTATGTTCCATGTGTATTGTTCATTAAGCAGCTGCGGACATATTGCCTGGTCAGTGTATGGGTATTTCCCTAAGAACATTACCACAATGTTCATGATTTTCTTTGAACCATATTGATGCCTGTCTGCTCCGGCCTCCATATTGTTGCAACATGTGAACTGTTCAGTTTATGTGCTGGGTAATAATGGAGGACATTAGTAGCAAAACGTGGCTTTTGATGTGGAAGCCTCATCTAGTGATTATTGCTGGGGCCTGCTTCTCAATTGTCACACTCACTTGATTGCATTGTTTTATTTAAGTTGTTTACATTTCAAATGTTTGGCAAATAGCTAAACGCTCCACTTAGAAGTAGGATGTTAGAGGATGGTGAATACTTGTATAGGCCAGGCTTTGTTTACCAATATTTATGCCTAACCATGGTTAAAGGGTGTTTACTGACTGGGTGAGGAGGTTAGTAAATACTGGTTATTTTGACTTGATCAGAATCGGAGTTAATTTTGTTTGTACTCATCGTGGCCCTTTTATCCAGCCTGAAGCGGATCCGACCTAATAGAAGTACAATACTTTATCACTGATGACTGGTCTTCAATTGGGGCAATACATTATGTGCAGAATGTGTGTACTCTTTAGAACACACTGCTTTTGATGTAGGTCTATGAAACCTGAAAAGAATAGTTCTTGGAAAATGACTCTGCGAATCGTAGATTACAATTTCTTGTAGGACCAAAAGGTAAGGTTAACAAATTACCTGTAGGATAGAATACTCTCTAGGATCCTTCTGTCCCCATAAATATGGGATCTTGATAAATGAACAAGTATAGAATATTCTATATGATCCTTCTGTCCCCATAAATATTAGATCTTGATAAATGAACAAGGACACAATGTTTGTACAACAGTTTTCACTAATGTTATAGCTTATTTTTCACTTTGTATACATTGAACTGTGCACCTGAGGTGTGCAAAACATACATTTATCAACTGATGATATTGGTACTCAGTGGAATGACTACTATAATTAACATAAGTGAAAGAAAACATGATAGAAATGTACTACCAATGGAAGGCCAAATTGAGAGCCAGGAACCCCCCTCTATTTTTGAGCTACTACTGGGGAGAAAGGCCTTTGGATTACTACAGTGTGAGGCGGAACAAAGGTATTATAGGAAGGCAAGATATAGGATCATTGAAGGGGTTTGGGGAACCTGGAAGGCTATTAGCAAAATTTTGAAGATCCCTAAAATAAACGCCAACACTAACCTGTGGAAATCTAGCTCATTCCCGCATCTGGGTCAGAACGCAAATTCCATTGTATGGAGGGAGCATGTGGTAAGGTGCTTGGGTGATGTCATGACAGGTGACGCCATTCTTAGCTTTGGTGAAATACAGCAGAAATATGGAATTCCTGATAGCCATTGGTTTTTATTTGGGCAAATTGTTCGAACATTATCAGCACATAGACCAAAGATTGTGTTATTTCCAGATAGTCAGTTGGTTGATTATTTAAAAAGAGGGGGAAAGAAGAAAGGTATAGCCTATAATTTCTTGTTGTCGGGCATCTCAGATGATCTGGAGAAAATTGAGACCACCTGGGCACAGAAGCTGGGGGACCCGGACGTTGACCTAGACCTTGCTCTACACCTAAGCAAGAAAGTATTTTGAGCGTCAAATTTGAGAGCCCAACAATTATAAGTCTCTGTTTAACCTCTATTACACCCCGGCGAAACTGTATTGGTGGGGGCTTAGAGAAGATGACAAGTGCCCTAAATGCAATACAGGTCCGGCAGACCTATTGCACATGTTCTATCACTGCCCCAATCTGGCCTTAATCCGCAGTGAGATAACTCTGTTCTTGGGGGGGCTGCTAGGTCATAACATCGATCTATCCCCCACCTTGATTCTCACAGGGACGGATGCCAAATTTAAGGTTGGGAGGGACACCCAAGCGCTGTTCATGGCAGTTGCAGTATTACGAATTCTTATCTCTGCTGGGTGGAAAGATACCAATGCCCCCACGTTTCAGATGTGGATATTTAGGCTGTTGGGCATACATAATTTAGAGGCTTGTTTATATGAATTTAAGGGAAGGAAGGCACAGGAGTTTGGTAGAAATATATGGGCGCCACTGAAAAAAATGGAGGAATACAAAAAGCTAAGCTTTATGACTACAGCATTCAGAAGAGCCAAATGTTGATGTATACTTTTAAACTGATCATATGAAAGATCCACGAGCTTTGATTGTATGTATATTATTTTTTTTCCGAGTAATGGTGACTAATTTATTGCATATTATGAATTTTATATCTTTTTATGATATGTATTGGATTTTAATGGAAACCTTTTTTCTCTAAATAAAAAAAAAATGAAGGTAAAAAAAAGAAAAAAAAAAAAGAAATGTACTGCCAGCAGCAGTGTGCTGAAGATCTCCTGTCAACAAAAGGTAGGCTGTCTGTTTATTTATGATATTGAACATGGAGAAATAAACCTGAAGAGTTACAGTGTACTTATAGAACATATCACTGTTACTTTGAGGAAGATCTCAGACTTTGTATTCTGTTTTTTTCTGTGCACTTCTTTGGGAAACTAAATAAATAAGTGCAGCAGCTGAATCACTAAAGATTATAATATTCAATACTGTAATGCAGAGGACTGAATTCAGAATTCTTGCCACTGCTTTTAAAAAATCATCACTAGATTGAGGCTCATATTAAGCAGATATTTTTTGCTAGCATGATAGTAAGGATGTTGGTAGTCTGGGACCCTTTTACGCCATCAACAAGAAGAATATTCATGAAGCAAGGAGAGGCATTTAAGAGTATCCAAAAAGAAAACATAACAAAACTATTTGAGTCTACAGCAAAACAAATTTGAAGTGCCTTTAAGAATACATTTATACATGTACATTTAAAAGTAAGTTAACAGGACTTAGGAACGGACATCAGAAATAACCTGGGTGAGTATGTCATGCTAGCCCCTACCTACATATTGGCCAACATGCATGAATTTCTATTTATATTCTTTCTTGCCTTTCAATTACATCTTCCAATCTTCTAACCATAGCTCCTTTTGCCCTCTGCTATGATGCTATTGTTTCTATTTTCAGTGCATCCAACTTTAAAATTAAAATAAAAAACTTATGAAAGAGAGAACAAAAACTGACCATCTTACGACATACAAAGTGAGGATCAGGTAACAACAATCATACGTTCTGGAGGCAATACAGACTGGAAGATAAAAGGACAAGTCAAAAAACGTATTGTTTTTGATTATTTAAAATCATTACAAATCGCAATAAAAAAATAATCTATAAAATTTCAAACAATTTATAATACACATTTCATAAAATTATCATCTGATTGCCTTGTCCATTACCGTGTACTATCATCATGGAAATCATTGGGGGGTTTATTTTATACAGCGTTCAATAAGTGGGTGAATGGTCCTTAAAAGTTTTGAGCTGGCCATCTCAATTGAGTGTTTCATTTTAGCTCATTATTAACATATTTTACAATCTTGCTCAAATTATCTGTCAAGCATTGAGGTTACGGTTTCCTTCTTTACTTGCATCCCCAAGTTCAGCTTGTCGTAGGAGAGATTGTACTTTCCTCATATATTTGACCCCCCTACAAGCCAACATAGGTGACGGTCCCTCCAGCCATCGAATTACAGCTTGCCTGCATGTGCGAATGTTCAATTCATTAAAAATGTCCTTTAAAAGCCATCTCCTTAGGTCCATAAGAGCCGGGCACCCGCATAACAGATGGGGCAGTGATTCTTTTTGGTAACCACATAGGAGCCAGTGAAGATCCGTACAAACGCCTTTCCAAGATGGTTGTAAATCTTTCGAAAGGTGTAAGCCAAGCCGATATTCTATATATCTCTTCTTTAGCATTATGCTAAAGTGACTTTCTAAGTATGCCTGGGGTTTTGTCGAGGAATATGAATTAATCACTGTCCACCCATGTCGGCGCTTGGAGATTGCAGATTTGTCTTCCAGAAAGGACTTCCATTTGGCGGCGTAATTTGTTATTTTGTCAAAGCTAACTATCTGGAATGGTGACCCTTGTCGATTGGATTTCCAACTCTTTAAGGATTTGCTCAGGTAAGTTCCCCAGCCACTTAAGGTGGTTTGCTTCAACTGATTTTCAATTTCTTTCCAACACAGGCTGTCTAGTGAACCTTGTGCTGACAGGCGCAATTTGTGGCACAGTTTCACAAAACTATTCATGCCCTGAAACTTCTGGTTCCGCAACCCAAATTCCAATCGAACCTGTGCCGGCGAGGCTGATTTTAGAAGGTTGAAAACTGCTTTGTCTACCTTTGTTTGAAGGTTGTTTAACAACCCAGCCTCTTTTCCACACCAGGTAACCAGAGCATATGACAGATTGGGCAAAGTTTGTGATGCCATCACCTTTAGAAGATGCATGTAATTTGGACAATCCAATTTTTTATATAATGACCTGTACGCATAGATCAAGGAATGTGTTTTCGCCTTTAGGTCCAATTTATGTTCTTTGTGGGTCAATCCTCGCCCCAACTTTAGACCTAATTTTTGTAAGACACTTCCTTTTTTATTGGTGATCCTTTTGCGTACCATTTAAAATTCGATTTTTGGGGTCTACTAAGCGTACCACCTTAGTTTTCTCCTTGTTCAATTCCAAAGTTGCGTGCTCTAGATAGGTAACAAAGTTGTTAATCATTCTTTGAAGACCTATAGGTGTTTGGCTCAGTACCACAATATCGTCGGCATATTGTAAAAAAAGAATTGGACTATTTGCCAGGTTCGTTGGATGACCTTCCCCTACCTGCATGTGTTTAACTATCTGCCATGAAAAGGGTGAATAAACTAGGGGCCAGGACGCAGCCTTGTTTAAACCCTGTTGCGTACTAATTTCGGCAGTGATGCTGCGGCTTTCGCCCAGTTTTACTCTTGCCCATGTTTCACTGTACAAGCCTATTATTGCCGCCATTTTTTCTTCGGCAGCCCCCATGATCTAAATTTTTGCCATAGACCGTTTCGATTCACCCTGTCGAAAGCTGCTTTCAGATCTATAAAGCATGCAAACAAAAGGACTCAATAAGCTGCAGGCATTTATGGAGTTTTATCAAAAATCAAATCCTATAAAAACTAGTGATTTTCAAAAATTAGAGACTCGTGGAATAAGGCAGGCCTCTCTAAAATCACACCAACACCAAAATAATGAGAGGAGGTCAATATGGCAATCTCAAACTGGAGCCTCGGAAAGGCTTTGATAATTTTATCTACCCATCATATCAGCCCCAGTCATACAAAACATATGGCGAGGGTCAATGCGTATTACATACTACATAGTGGAGGATGCAATTGGGTTAATACCAATCCCAGCCAAGGATGTATATTTATGTAGTTATCTTAGAGTTACTGCACTAATTAACTTGGAAAATAATCTGACAATCCTAGACTCAAATTTGGACAGACTCTCACTTATCCACATAAAAGTGACTTTTTCAAGACAATCAAAAGATGGATCGTTTTTGGAAAGATTGATATCTTTCTAGAAAGGCAAGGATGACTAAGAGGCTTGCTTTCAGTTTTCACTTTATTCATCCTGGTTGTCAGGTGTTTGTGGTCGTGGTGAATTTGTGGGTGTTATCAACAAACTTGGGTTAGGTGGGATAGGAGGTGTTAGAGGAGGAGGAGAGGGGTTAGTACCAACATGTTTTCTCTCAAGAGGAATGTGGCAAGTGTCCCCCCTTTTCTGGTTTGCGTTTTAGTGGCAATTTTGCTTGAATATGTCCAATATTGGGATTGATGACCAGTTCCCTTTGTTTCTGGTCTGTGTTTGAAGGCAGGACATCGAAACGCGGCTCTTTGGGGGACTAGGAGCAGTTTTATTCTTCAGTGCCAATATTTTTGTAGCCGAGAATTTTGGCGCCGAAGTATTCGGATCCAAAGATGGTTTCAGTTTCTGTACCAAAGGAGTTGACTCTGAAACGTGTTTCGGTCTCAATGCAGATAATTTCGGCTTGGTGCCCGAACGTGGCCCACTCGATCCCAAGCCAAAAGGCTTTAATATTTGTTTTGGTGCCGAGCCTGAAGGCAAGGCATTGGAAACGTGATGTCGGTGCCGACCTTGGCCCGAATATACCAAACAAAAAAGGAGGCCAATCAGGTTTTGCTTATTTCAAATTTGATCACATTCAGCCTACGAGTACTGAGTGGTCAGAATTTCATTTTTGTTTTTTCTGTTCTTAAATTTTTTATATTTTCTTTTTGTGTATCATAGAAAAAGACAGTTTATCAAACAATAAAGAATGCATTCAGAAAACAATGTGCGCAATATATACACGTGTTCAATATGTACGTCATCAATACTAAATTTCAAACATACCAAAAATACATCACAAGAAATAAATGAATTACATTGATACAATGCCTACCATCAATTTTCAAAGTAGGCACCAGTTCTTCAGATTATAGAACAGAAGACGGGCGGACAACAGTAGGCACCAGTCCTTCAGATTATAGAACAGAAGACGGGCGGACAACAAAGTTCATAAAAACTGCCTGCCAGTCTTACTGAGCCAGAGATTAGATATTTGTATGGTCGCACTGCTAGGGACAGAGAGCGTGGTATTGTTTATATCCCTAGTGGCACCCTTCCTCTTTATCCCCGACTCGGGGGGGACCTTGGCCCGAAGGCAGAGGAGCGACCGGGGCTTTTTTCTTGGACAGAAGGTGGAGTTTGGGGCAGGGGAGGATCGGTATGAACGGCACGCTGACCCTGCGGAATCTCTTCGTCCATGTCAGAGCCGGCTTCTGACACGGAAATGAGCTCCTCTTCTTCCTCGGCACCTTGCGCGTCATCGGAGTCTTGTTCAGAATCTTTTCCAAAGAGATCCGGAATGGAACCAACAACTTGCAAACATCCAGACCCAACACTAGATGGCAAGAGTATACAAAGCATGTGATCTACAGCTCACATGCCTCGAACATACTGTTATGATCTAACAGGTAGGTGAAAAATCTGAGGAGCATACTTATGATTTTTGAGCTGTGACCTTCCCCAATTATTTCAGCCACGTTAGACATCTTCTGACTACTACTATGCAGGAAAAGTCAACATTAAGGACCCTAACTTGACCAAACTCAGATAGGAAGCCCATCTTTTGGACTACTTGCATCATTGGAGCATCAAAATGCAAAACAAACTGTAAGATGTCAGATAGAGAGCGGCTTAGAATAGTTGAATGCACAAGTTTGCTAACCCACACTGCATAAAAAATATGGATAGTTAGAGAAGAAAGACACGAATCTCAAGTCAACTTTGGAGGGCCATATGGTGCTCACCGACTGCATAGTATGCACTATGGAACATCAAGTGGAGTGCTTAGAAAATACAGCAAAGGCTAAAACATTCAGAGTGCTTGTGTTGGACCAATCATGGATATGGAACATTTGATACTCTACTTCCTCATCCGTGTAGTCCTGGATGATAATAATCATGCTGGAGACACACATAGCCACATGATGTTCTGAAGAGGAACTGTACTGATTAACTTAGGCACCACTGCATACAGTGCAGCAAATTCTCAGGCAGCTATTGAAAAGGTTTTATCGTTCAGAGGTAACAAGACTGATTTTTCCATATCTAAGCCATGCAACCCAGTAACTAAGGAAGGTGCTCCAACACGCCAAAACAGGAACTGTTGGCCACACGCTATAACAGTTCAATTTGGTTTCTTACCCACATGCCAGTGTCCTGTGTACTATTGACAATTTCACAAAACCAGAGGTATCTGGAAAGGTTGTTGAATCCCAGTATGCATATATTGTTCTCATTCTCTCCTTTCCTCTGATTACGTCCACTCCACTCATGTTGGTGGGGGAGGAGGACTTTTGTTTCTATTATACATTGTGTAATTTTCTGTTAAGATGCTAGATTTCATTTTAATTTGTCATTATCTATGTGAACACATATGAATTGTCCAGTAATTTGTGAAAGGTATCAACCTCGCAAGTTGACAGTTCAGTTTTTAATTGTATGAATTTTCTCCTCCAAACTCACATTTGATAGCCTCTCTGAATCATAATTGAAAAGCCTGCATTATTATAAATGCCCAGGAAGCAGCATTCAGAGCACCTCTGCAGGTTGCCCAATATCACCAATATTATTCAACCTTATCACTGAACCTTTCGTCATTTTAACCTGTAAATCTTTAGTGTTATCCACTCAAAAGCCAATGCTGTTATTGAACATTCTGCATATACCATTACCTTAGTCTTTCGGGCTAGTTCAATCAATATTTATGCACATATTTTGGCTATACATACCTTCACTGAATTAGACGGGGTTGTAGTTAATCAATTATAAAGTGAGCTGTAGTTGTTCAATGCATTACCTCAAACTCCCAGAGCAAATTACTTTAAGCCTTTACAAGATACTTATGGATTTATCAGTTTGCTAAATTATCTAGTTTTATTACCTATGGTTAACCATCAGCTTTAGTGTTAGACAATACAGTCTCTATTGCTCAATGGACTTACTAAGCTAATCAAAATTTCAATCCTGCTTCTTTTTATTCGCATTTTGCTCCTAACCTAGATTTTCTTTTTTATGGGTGAAAGCCAGTTTTACAGTTTTAATTGGGAAAGTGTCAAGCAAGCCTGAACCTATGGGGGTTGGAACTATCATTATCACAATCTTTACTTCGGCTAAGACCCATAAAAGAACAAATACATGTACATACAAGAGTAAAACACATAAAACTGAACCAAGCAATTGGCTTGGAAGCAGTCAATTATCAGTAGTAACAAATTGATATAATTCAATGCAAACAATACAATCATAAAACAATTTGTTACCATCAATAAAAGTTTAGCTGAACATCAGTGCCACAAGTGCCAATATTATAACCTAATGAAGCAGCAGAAAATATTTCTAAATTAGCTATCTTGCCCAGGGCAGTAAATTGTAGGAGCTACAAACTATAGCTCATTGGACATACTAAGCTAATTAAAATTTCAATCCTGCTTTTTACTCTGCATCTTGCTACTAACCTACATATTCTTTTTTTACAGGTGATATCCAGTTTCATATGGGAAGGTGTCAAGCAAGCACGAACTTTCGGTGGCTGGAACGATCAATTGAAGACTGGTAACCCTTTCTGCATTGCAGATTTAACATGCTTTGCTAGCCCTACACTTTAGGACTTTTTACTAAGTAATGTTGTCAGTGGTTACAATAATCCTTTGGTCCAAGTCATAGCAAAACATGATCAGATCGTCAACTTCCCTTGAGCTTTTTAATTAAAAAAATCTTTTTTGTTTAAAGATCAACTACTCAGGTGAAGCAGAACACTTTTCTTTTTCACTATTATAAAAATATAGCCTTTCATGCATAATCTATGCTAACAGATATTGCCCATCTTTACTTTTTTTGACTCCAAGAATAAATAACAAACACAAGACCAATCAAATTTGGATGGTGGGCAATATCTACAAACTTGGCAAGCTAAAAGATCAGAAACAGGTACTTCTCAGGATAGGCAAGGTATGCACTGGTTTGCATTTGATTCTCTTTAATTGAAAAGCATCTTCCGTACCTTGTCAGAAAATGGCATTTCAAGAAGAATATACTTACCTTTGGTAATGTTTTCGGATGGCTGCTCCAACCTCAGATTCCTCAACTTTAGAATATTTTGGATCTGCAAATTCGTTTTAGCAATGCTCTCAGCCTGCTGGTAAATGGTGCCATGTAGCTCAATATGCACTAGAAGTGAAGGAGCAGAGACGCATGTAAGCATCACCCCTGTGCAATGATGTCAGAGTCTTAATCTTTCTCCTTCTGCACCCTCAAGAGACAGAGCGAATTCAACAAATTACAGGTGACAATGTGCCAAAACCTAAAATGGAACCTTATTAGGTTGTCAAGAGTCCTCTCCACAGGAGGGAAGACAGCACTGAGGAATCTGTGGTTAGAAAGTCGCCACAAGAAAACGCATTACTGTGTTAAGTAACTTTTTCTTCCAATGGATACTTTTAACTGCAGGTGCTTCATGTTTTACAGATTGCTTCACGTAGAATTATCTCCAGGCGTGAGACTGGATCGGGAAAACTTGCCACAGCATCCCTGTGCGCTGGGGGCGGGGCGACACCACGCGACTCTGCCCAGGCGTCTTCCGCATACGTGACGTCAGCGAGGTCACATGAGACCCACCCCGGTGTGCCTACGTCAGTTTTTTTCAGAGAACTTTTCTGCACCACAACGAGGAGCCACCAGACAAAAAAACTGTGGGGGCTTGGCAACAGTGTGCGAAATAGTAGAAAAAGGAGATTCAAATGACACCAGAAGAAAGAACAGAGCAGAGCCCCGAGTAGCCACCCTGCCAGCAGCCTTTCCCCTGAAACAAGGAACATGCATAAAAAGCCATGATGCATGTAACAGGACAACCACCCCCATCCAGAAATAAGGAAGAGGAGACGGTCCCGAGACAGACAGAACACAAACCTCCAAGCCACCCCAGCGTAGAGGGCAACCACCACCCGAGGAATAAGGGCACGGCCTAGCCAGATGACCCCCTATTCGGAGGTAAGCAGAGGGGCCAGAACTCTCAGCAGCAACAAAAAGGGAAGCGAGGGAAGGGAGGGAAGGACAGAGATGGAAGGTAAACCCCCTCAAACCTGGAGTAATCAGAGCAGCGGGGCACGGAAGCACCATAACCCCATCCTCCAAGGACCCAAGAGGAGGAATGAACCGAAACCAGATGGAGTCACCCGTAAGGAGCAAAATAAGGTACTCACAGGAGACACAGCCCCTCCACCCACCAGGAGGCGAGTACCGAATACCAACCCAAGGGTCATCGCTGAACGGGGAGGAAGGGCAGGCCGTGAAGAAATCTGCGGCTAGAATCATCTCTACCAGATACATTGTTACCAAAGGGAAGTATCTCGTACATCCAATAGAGACTACTAGCTGTAGATTCCTTCAGGTAGAATAGATACCCTAGCAATACTCACAGGGAAGGAGGGTCTGCGAAAGGACCCCAGCAGCCTGGACAGAAGGTCCCACAGGGAACCAGATCTGCGCCCAGAAGAGAAACTTCATCCCCTCCAGGCAAGAGTAACCCCCACAAGGGGAACACCACCAACCCCAGAGGGTGTATGAGGAAAGGGAGACTGAAGAGGCATGTACCTTCACAGCAGAAGAACCAAAGGCAAGGCAAGAGAGGCCGAAGCACCTCACTCCCTCACAAGGCAACAAAGCTTCCATCCAATGCCAGGACAGGAAAAGGAGGAAGAAGAAGAAGCCCAGAGAGCCCAAGGAAAAGGGGGAAAGGAAGGCAAGCTCCCTCCAAATGGAAGGCAACAGGACAAGGCCAACAGTCATAAGCTGCCAAAAGCAAGAAGAACAGCCCGGGGCCCAGAATACCAGGCAGTCTACGCCTGACAAGGGAGCACTCCGAATCACTCCAGCCCTCGGGAAAGGGGCAGGAAGGCGAAAAAATGTCCAACCACAACACTACGAGGGCCCGCACCCGACCTCAAAAAGCAACATACAGAAACGCCATGGAGAACCATCACCCGAAGGCGACCAGAACTCCCTAGCAGAGCACAAGCTATATAACAGCTACCACTACCCCACATAGGGTACGTTAAGTTCCAAGATATGGGAACCCTCTTTGGAAGAACTTCCGCAGCAGAGGAAAAAACAAAAAGGGCCACGGGAAAAGACACCCCTGCAGAAGACTTGACAAGCAGTCTAAGCAAAGCAGAAGGCCTAATCTTTGGGCCGAGTCTGCGCAACAACTCCAGCAAAACACACACATAGGCAACAAAGAGCCGTCCAGCAACCAACAATGCCAAAATCCCAAGGAAGACTCAATGGCCAGAAAGCACACTCCACATACAGAACAAGCGGCCTAAGAATGCCCAGAACCAGCCCAACTCAGCAGTCACTGAGGAGGGGAAGGAGGAGGAGGAGGAGGTAGGAGCCCTGACAGGAACCTTTGGATGGCGGAGTCAGCCGTTGCATTAAACACAGACTGCCGTCAAGTGAAAGATCAATGAGCCGCTCCCGAATATTTTCAGGGAGTACGCGTCCCAAAGCCAAGCATGGCGACAGAGGGCGACTGAGGAAGCCATGGCCCGGCCTAGTACCTCCGAGATGTTGAGAGCGGAGCAGAGAATAAACACTGCTAGCTCCCAGCCATCCACCAGGACAGTCTCTTGGGAGGCTGCGGATCCCAGAGACTGAGCAGAGACCCAGAAACAAGAGGAGGTCCTAGCCAAAACACACAAGGTGTTAAGAGCCAGCAGGGCAGCGCTGGTCGAGGCGAACGTGTTGCGCCCCCAAGAATACAGCCAGCGAGCATCCCGGGACGGTGGAGTCAACAGTGGCGGCAGGGAGGGAAAGGCGGTCCGCAAACGTGGACTGGCAGCAGAGGAGTGGAGGTAAAGGCACCCCGGGTCACGCGGCGCCGGAAGACGCCGGTGCAGAAGGTGCTGAGGCACCAGATCACCAGAGGCGGGACGCCTCCAAGCCCCAGTCAGGGAAGAAAGGAGCGACCCCTCAAAGGGAAGTAAGATTTCCCGCCCACCAGAGCCCTGGTGGCGAACCTCCAAGAGATGGTCCGCCGGAAAGTGAGCAACTGGGTCACCCATGCGCAGAATGCCCACGCCCGTGGACACTGTGTGAGCAAAGGCCACACAAGCTCCCGTAGGTCCCCGCGGTGGAGAAAGCAGCTCCTCCATGGGCGACGACTGCAAACTAAGGTGGCCGTCCCCAAAGCAAAGCAGGACGGGAAAGGGCCAGACCTGGAAGTCAGAAGGAGCCAAAGAATGAGGGACCTGCCGCTCTTCCAACGAACACCTCTGCCTCAGGAAAGGTGGGGAGCCGCCCTTCGACGACACCGGTGAAAAGGATACCATGCGGCGACCAGTCTCCGGGGAGGACGATACCAAAATACAGCCCGGGCCAGACTGGGAATCAAAACGGCCCTGGCAAAGTGCTCAGCCGCACCGACCCCGCCCCCCACCTGCCCGGGGGGTGCCGCCGCGCTCTTTGCCAGGGCTGGTTTTCAGCCGATTTTGTTACAGGGCCGATTTTGCAGCTTCTTCCCAGTCACACAGCATCCAGGACCAAAGTGGAGCCGGAGCCTCTGGCCAGCGCGACTCCGACTCGACCCCCGCCGAGGCAGCCGCCTGCGCGGAGGAACGAGAAGGGCCTGGGGAGTGACACGAAGTCCTCTGACAGCCCCGATGACCTCTCGCGACACCACAGGGACTCCCGCAGTAGTTTGCGGCGAGGCAGAGACACCGTGGTCTGAAGGAGGTGCCCCAGAGGAGCCGCACCCCAACAGCACCACATCCTCCAAGCCAGGATCCGAACCAATAGGCGCAGGAGCCGCCAGCGGAGCCACGGATGGCCCCGTGCACGGTAAGGGATCCGCTGACGCCCCAAGAAGGGAAGGAGGAGGAGGAGACGCAAGCGAGGCCTGCAAAACCGCTGCGCATGTCTCCATCTGGACTCTTGATGCCCCAACACCAGGAAAAAGTGGATAGGACCACACCACCTGCAGAGAGCCCATGCCCCCAGGGACAAACTGCAACACTTACCCACCGGGAGCCATGCTCATGCGACATCAGAGAAGGGGGAGGACGACTACCACTGCCGTATCTGAAGCCGTCCGCCGAAGCAGACCGAGGGGAGGACGTAGACCTGGAGAGCCACAGCGAGAGAAGTTTCATCTAGCGTTGCCGCCTCGACTTTGGCTTCAAATGTTGGCACGCTGCACAATCAATCCGCACAATCAGTGGTGCTGTGATCCTCCCCCAAACACCACATACAAATGAGGTGAGGGTACGTCGCCGACATAAGACACCCACACAACATGCAAGTCTTGAAGCTCAAAGGCATTCGCACACTGTTCCACAAAAAAAGGGACAATGGAAGGAAAAAGAAGGCACAATGGAAGAATAAGCATTTGCAATGCAATACGTCTCACATTAGGAAAGTTTGAGCTATTGGTATTGTATATGACATTTTTTATTTATGTTTTTTTTTTAAATAGCGAAATTATTAGCTTTGTCATTTACAATGCCAATAGTTATAACTTTCGCAAATGTGACATCTATAGCATTTGTAATGCAATATGTGTTTTATTTACCTGAATTACATGCATTGATATTACAAATAACAATGGCTTTTAATTGTTTTTTAATAATGAATACTTAAATAAAAGTCATTGTAATTTATAATGGCAATAGCTTAAACTTTTGTAAATAACTTTTGTGAAGATTATGTTCATCGTATTTTATTGTGACGAAAATCCAAGAACAGAAATGAAATATTAACATCTTTTTGTTACATTTGTAATAAAGCTTGAAACATTAAGAGAATATATTTGAACCAGTTGTTGTTGAATGGTTGCACAGATTGATGGCGAACGAGTGATGCTGTGGCGTTCAGTGATGCTGTGGTAGAGCATAGTGATGTTGTGGTGCCTCTGAGTGATGTTGTGGTGCCTCTGAGTGATGCTGTGGTGGTGCTGAGTGATGTGGTATGCTATGCTATGTTTTGCTATCCATGGGGAAGTGTCATTTGATTTTAGAAAACAATACGGCAAGGTCACAAAGTGCAGAACTGAGAACTGTGATCTTGTTTTAGAGACTTTGAGGCTTCTGTTTTGAGCTCCACAAATTACTTTGGTTTTCATGACCTCAGGTGTACAGTTGTTTGATACAGCCATTTTTAGTCCTATGGCATTTTTGTCAGTAAACGCTTTCGGAAACTGATATTATATATTGTAAAATTGGGCAGTGTGAGGTTTCTGCATGCATATTGGTGTATGGATGTATTGAACTGCACATGTAATTAACATTTCAGCGCATTGACGCCTCATCTGGGGGTAGTAAGAGCTATATAAATACAATTACAATTTTGTAAGAATCTATCTCAAATCAGAAAAGCAGACAATTAAAAACATCATAATAATTTAGGTGCATGTCATATGGCTCCATTAAAATAAACTTAATAAACAGTTGGTCATTTAATGTCCACATAAAGTACAGCTCCACAGGGTGTGAAATCTCTACCTGTTAGTTCCATAGTGGGATTGTTGTACTATTTGGTAAATACTAGTTGTCTTACCTTTTGTAGGCTCTGCTTTTAATCGTGGGGTTCTCAAAGTGCACATTCTGTTAAGGTGGGAAGGAAGCGACAAGACAACTTAGGGGGTTGTGTGCCTGCTGCTGAGCTCAATGGGTAACATACAAGTTACTGGTTCAGACCCTGGAAAAGACAGCTAGCCTTTCATCCTACTGTTGTCCCTAGAATGAGTAGCATTGAGATGGGTAAGAGGCAAGAACAGTTTCACATCAGCATCTATATGTGCAAGGTGGCAAGTCAAGTAATTTATAAAGCACAAGGCACGAACATGTGCCAACTGTGCACAAAGCTATTAGTAGCGGTGGTGGCAAGTGGGCCTATGCACAAAGTGGCATGGTGTTTAGATGACTACTCCATTTCCTTGGCGGCAGAACCCTACCGTTCTGCCCTTTCTTTTCACAGCGCTTGGTTCAGGGGCACAGAATTATAGGGCATCTTTTAAGAACCTCTTTTGCTAAGGGAAAAGTAATTAAGCGGCAGGGGGAGGTGTATGCGGAAGGATTATTCGTTTAACATCTAGATTCAGCAATTTGTACCTGAAAGATGGCCTGCGTCTGTGCAACAACGAGCTTGCCATCCGCAGCAACATGCATGGTAGCAGTTTTAGTAACTTTGGATCCTTTTGAGGTAGAAGCGATTTTTTGTGATCTCAAGTGAAAAATATACAGAGATGGATTATGTGGCAAGAGCAACAAATCCATACTCAAGAGGAAACCACTGTGGCCGCAGAATTGTATCTTTCCAGAGGCCCTGCCCGGAGCATACCTATCACAGGCACTCCTGCTCGGCCATCCCCGCGACTAGGCCCAGAAGTTGGTGACTAATGATTAAAAACCTATGAGAGCCGAGGACGACATGGGTGCAGAGGCATGGGCGGCGTCAGTTGGAGCCTGTGGAGGCTGTCGCGGAAGGAGCCTTGCAGAAGCACTAATGAGCCGGGAGCTGTGTGTAACCATAGGGCGAGTCACCGTGGGCACTGTCCCCGTGTGGGAAAGGAGAAGTGCGCCAGGCTCCTGCAGTTTCGCTGATGAGTGGTCATTGAAACAAACGACGGCTGCAGAGGCCCGTGGCGACCAGACAAAGGGCTGCAGAGGGTCACGACAGGCGCAGGGCTGCAGAGGGCCACGGCAACCAGGCACAGGGCAACGGCACAGCACTGGACGTGTGCGCGGCCTGCCCAAAGGTATCTGCCTCTGGCAAACCACAGGGGCTGGGGTAGTCACTCCAGAAGACACGTATTGAGGGCAATGCTCTGCCATCAATTGCCGTGTGTCTACATCGGTTTATAAGCCTACCTATGCCCACGTTTCTGTTTCATACCTGATAGGGACCGCTGAAGGGGCTGGTATCACTGAACAGAGTCAGTCACATACAGGCAGACCAGCTGCTGCGCACACCCATAACAGGATGTGGCCACTGCTACATCATATCATTCACACCAGACATGAAGCTTAGCCCATAGGGCAGAGAAATTACAGGGGCCTGGGATACTGTGTTGGCCTTACCAGCAAAACAATTGAGGTGGTCAGCTAGATGCAGAGCGGAGTGAAGAGCAATGTGCCCTGGTACACACTGCCCCGGGTGCCGTAGGTGCTGCTGTGGAGGTTCCCAGCTGCTGGCACCGGTGTAGGGTGTCGCGGTCACTGTGGTCAGTGCTGCGGAGCCGACTGCAACGGAGGAGTGGCACACAACCCCTGCGCGCACTACCGGAGGTGGGCACAGGGCCGTGGCAGTGTGTGTCCGCCTGGACTCATGGCGGGCTGCGCTGGTGGTGAGGCAAAGACGCTGTGGGTTTCTGCGGACAATCGGCTGTGAAATGCGGGCAGCCCTTCCCCTTGCAGAACTGAATGGGTGAGCTGCAGCGGTCGGATCAGAGAAGGGCCCCTGGTGCCATAGGCTGAACAACTTTACAAACATGGTGCCTGGCCGCAACTGCCCTTGTCACTTGCTGATAGAGAGGCGGTCATGAAAATTATAGTGCTGCCCAAGTTTTTAGACATGTTTAATAATATTCCCCTCGCACTAACGAATGCCTTCTTTAAAACCATCAGATCCTATATGATCACCTGATCAAGCAAGATGCCTAGAATTAGCTGGTGCACACTCACCCATCCATATGAGCAGGGTTGGTTCGGTGCCCAAGACCTGCACCTCTATTACATATGCGTGAAGGCACAGTTTGTCCACTACTGGTATTACCTCCCCAAAATACACATTGTATCTGGCTATAGAAAGATGATCCCCCCATACCTCGCAGGGCTATTCATCCACATGCACGCATAGATGTAACACAGGCAGAAATCAAATAGTCTATACATAAATATCTCACCACAGCGGCCTGGCGTGCACTTAGTTTTCGGGCATACAAGTCCCCTCTGTACGCACCAGCATTGCTTCACCACCCAGCCGTCTCAGTTACACAGGATCAGTGACATCACCAACACAAGAGCAGCAGCCAATGGTGCGCTAGCAGGGCGAAGCCCTGGCGGCGGCCGAAGGGCAGGGGCTACGAATCCTGCGCAGCCGCCGTCCTGCCCCGCCCGTGCACCATAGCCACCGTTCCCACACCACACCGCAGGTCCCGCCGGAGCAGCAGAAAGTTAGCAGGCTGGAAGTTGTCAGCCTGTCCCTGCTCAGGAGCCCCTGGCCACGCCGCCCCCCCCCTCCATCGGGAGCCGAGGACCCGGCAAGTGTGCCAAACAGCAAGGTGCGTGTCTGGGTGCGTGTCTGGGTGCGTGTCTGGGTGCGTGTCTGCATGTGTGTGCCTGGGTGTGTGTGCCTGGATGTGCCTGCGCGTGCCTGGGTGTGCCTGCGCGTGCCTGTGTGTGTGTGTGTGTGTACCTGTGTGTGTGTGTTCGTGCACTTCAGGGAATGTGAGGTAGGACATGTGCACGGCGCCAGCCTGGACGTATGAGTCCACAGACCCCAATCGCCACGCGGGCCCGACCCCTGTCTCAGATTCCCAGAAAGTGGGCAACAATAGATACTTCGCTGGACGCAATGCTTTGCATTGCTTTTACCAGCTCGACCTAAAAAAGGAGGGTCCAAACAGGCCCGTAGCAAGGACCAGATCAGAGTTGCCCCCGGAAATGGAAAAAACTGACATAGGCGCACCAGGGTGGATCTTATGGGACCTCGCTGATGTCACGTACGCGGACGACGCCAGGGCGGAATCGCGTGGTATCGCCTCGCCCCCGGTGCGCAGGGATGCTATGGGAAAAGTTTTCCGGATGCTTTTGTAGTTGGTTTCTGGAGTTTCAAACCAGTAGGGTCAGATATAGTGCACATCTTGTTCGAATTATCAGAGAAAAGACTTTCATGCGAAATAAGCAATTCTTTCTGGTCTGAGATTTTAGCTGTGCTCTTAAAAATGGCATGCCAGGGGGAGGAGCCAAGATGGCGGCGGAGACGGACGTGTAATCGCCCGGCTCCCCGAGCCTGTTCTGCTATTAATCTATCCTGACTACTATCCTGCGGCAAAGTAGCCGCGAAAGGACGAGTGCGCCGCGCTGTTGCTGGTGGCGTTTCTCCGGTGCTCCTACCTGCCCGATTGCTGGTGGTAACGGCGGGCTTTCTCAACGACCGGTGCCGAGCCCTGGACCAGTGCCCCGGGTCGATGCGCCCAGCTGGAGACGGCCGGAGCTCCTTGGATCCCACCGACGGATGGTGTGCCTGCGCCCCCCGCTACGACTGCCTGTCAGGTGCCCGCACCGATCCCTCCTCTGGAAGTGCTACTCGACCGGCTGTGGGTTCTCCTCGCTTTCTCCCCTCATAGCGGTGTTAAGGTGAGCCGCGCTGCTTTGTAACCGATGAGGTGGAAATGGCCGCTGCGACTCGCCATTGCTTCACGCCGGGACGGGTTTCCATGACGGGACCTACAGGACTCATTACACGCTACTGAGGGGAGCTCAGGCATTTATAAGAGATCGTACTCCAGCTGCCTATCGTGGGATCCACCCGAATGAGTGGAGACCCTTTGTTGGTGCACAATATGGCGGTCGTCTCCTCCGCGGCACGAATGGACTCCGTCTCTGCCCCTGAAGGTGTCGCCCTCCATGGCCTCAAGTGGCGGTCGGAACACTTTGTTGATCTTCGCACTGCCGATTCACTAGATCGGCCGCCTACCATCACCCATGCCTCCATCCTTGCAGCGCTGACCGAGCTAAGGGCGGACTGGCATGATCGCTACTGTGCGCTCGGAGATAAGTTGGATGCAGCCACTCTCGGGCCGGAGAATGCCTCGCCAGCTGGCCCCCCTTGTGTGATCGACCGAGCCTCTCCTGAAATCGACACGGGGACATTGTTGCAGCGAACCTATCAACTGGAGCAACATTTTGAGACTGTAGTCTCTGCAGGACTGCCGCCAGCCCATGTCGTGGAGACTACTTTGTTTCCTTGCCTGCCTCAGCCTTCACTGTCGAACAATGGACCCCTGCCCTCGTTTGTGGCTCAGCTGGGGATGCAACTATCTTTCCAAGCTGCCCAGGCCGGAGCTGCTGTGGGTTTACGCTGCTGTGTTATGCTGCATTGGGTGGACTTGGGTGCGACACTATTCTGGATCACTGCCATGGTTTGTGACTGGGTGTGTACAATCTGTGCAGGGGGACCTTATCCATATGGGGGGCGGCCATCTTGTCCCTTTGTTCTATCTGGGGCGGAGTGTAATCCGGGGTCATATTTGGATGGACGCTTGAAATCTGGCCAGGGTTAGGTGTAACCTTCGTTGTGTTGACTGTGCTTGAGGGACGGGTGGGGGCCCGGGACGGGACGCTTCCTCGACACGTGCTGAAGCGATTTCTGATGTCTCTCCCTGTTTTCTAAATGTATGGACGCTCTGACTTGTTATTGTGGGAAGTGAAGAGACTTGATGGCCGGGGAGTTCGGGTGATTTAGAATTGGCCCTCCTCCAGTATTAGGGTATTCTTTTTCTATTTCTTCCTTTTCTTTTCCTATATTTCGGGTTCTTAGTGGGCGACAGGCACATTGTCGGGGGGGGTAGGCCGTAACCTCCGCATTGATATAGGGTGGGGGGGGTTTAATTTCATATAGTTCATTTCTATGGGCCTTTCTATTTTCTGCGCTTTTCTTTATCTGTTTCTGTCCTGGGTCCGAGGGAAGGGTTAGTGGGAGTGGGTGGCGCTAAGCATGGCGTGTGCTTGCCAGTCTGCGCTCCTGTTGTTTTTCCTTAAACCGCCATGTTGTCTCAGATGCTAGCTTATACGGGTGATTCCATACTATGCTGTTACCTACTCCTGATGTGAAGTAATGACACGGACTCAGTACTCCTTGATCTCTATTCTTCACTGTTTATTGTTTTACACCTTTAAAATTTTTAAAAACTAACCTTCACTGATCCTGTTTTCCTGGTGGCACGTAATCGTTTGCAGAATTATTTCATGACTATTACTATTCATCCTGGTGCCGCTGGGAATCTGTATTGTTCGCTCTTGTGCTGAAAGTATCGTGGCCGGCCTGACGGTTGTGGGCCCGTATTTTTTTTTTTTTTTTTAAAGACCTTTATTTTTGATATCGCCAACCGTCAGCATAAAGTGGCATTGCATTTCAACAGCACAGTTCACAACACTTCGTGAAGGCCCGGTGGGCAATTCTGTAGAGCATTATACACAGCCTGAGTGCCGGCATCCCGGAGGCCCGGCGGCACAAGGTGATGGAACAAATCAATATACGCCAGTCTTATCGTACCCTGAAAGGCTGCAGCTGAGCAATGTGACAGTCGGCAATCCTACAATTCAAGTGTAGTAGTGCGGTCTTGCAACAACAAGAAAAGGGAAGTAAAGAAAGGGAAAAACCAGAAAGAAACTACCCCTAAACAACCCCAAGGCCCTCCCCGTTTGCTATCGAGTACATTGCTGGAGTCTCTGTTATTCATCCTATGTGAATGATGTCGTGTGTGTCCTAAGTGTGTGTTGCACCCACCCCCCACCCGAGCTGTCCTCTAGTTCTTATCGCACCCAACCCACCTTCCCCGTGTGCCGCCTGCGCCCTCCCGTGTCCCACTTCCTACAAGAAAAGCTTCAGTGCTCCCCCTGCGGCGGTTGTCCCAGGTCTAAATCATTCTCCAACTCCTCAGCCTGAAGTTCGTCTACCTCCGACGAGTCAGTGTCGTCCCCCTCCCCCTTTAGTAGGTGTTCCTTGTAGAGGTCCCAGAAGGATTTCGGCCTGCTCTTGGGCGGCAGCAGCTCGCTGTACAATTCCGTTTGGGTGCAGCAGTATTGGAGGTCCCTAAGCCATCTCGTTTTGGTGGGGAGTGGCCCGCGCATCCAGCACGTTGCCACGACCCTTCTGGCCAGCAGCAACGCTACATCCACTATCCTGCGCAACGAAGGGGCCAGCGGTTTGGAGAAGCCCAGCAGTGCGAGCGCTGGGGATCTCTGCAGTGGCTCCCCCAAAATCCCGCCCAGCTCCGCAAAGACCTCCTCCCAGAAGGAGCTCACCCCCGGGCATAGCCAGGCCAAATGAAAGAAATCAGCGATCTGGGCCCGACAGCGCTCACACTCCGAGGAGCCACGTAAGCCATAGCGGTGTAGCCGCTCAGGGGTATAATATACCCTCTGCAGAAATTTAAAGTGCACTAGACGGTGCCTGCCATTAAGAGAAACTTTACGGGTATTGACGCAGCAGTAGCGCCACATAGCGTCATCGATGGGGGCTTGAAGATCCGTTTCCCACGCCGCTCTAGGAGCAGAGTCAGGTAACGTTTGGTGCGAGGTTCCTAGCTTGTTGACCATAGAGACCAGTTTCGTGGGAGTTTTAGTCTCAATAATATACGTCAATTCAGGGACCTCCTCAGGTTCCTGTAGCGAGGGGCCCAGTATTTCTCAGCAGGCTGATCGGATCCTATGATACTGGAACCTTTGTAGCAGCGAGGGAGCCGGGGTGATAGGGGGGAGTTGTTCCCAGGTTTTCAGGGTACCGTCCAAGAACAAGTCCTCCATATTCTGTACGCCAAGGGGTTTTAGGGCCTCTGTTACCCCTTTCTCATTGAGCGGGTCAAGCCATAGGGCCCAGGCCACCGGCATCTGTGGGGAGTACATCAAGTCACATCCCCGCTCTCTCATCAGTGCGTGCCATGCATGGTTGGTCGCCTTGAGCGAGTCCATCTGTCCGACCGCTCGGTCCGATGGGAGACAGATCGTGGCCGGCAGGGGGAGTGGGTCAGCGAACAGCCGCTCTAGGATGAGATGTGGTGTACGTGCATCTCCATGGATCCATGAGTGTAAGTGTATCGCCTGTGCCACTCGATAGTAGCGCTCCAAGTCTGGCGCCCCCAGTCCCCCCATTTCGCATGGGAGTGTCAGTGTCGCCCATTTGACTCGAGGCTGTTTCCCGCCCCAGGCGAGCCTGACTAAGACCTGTGTTATTCGCTTAAAGAAGACCCTCGACAGTACGACCGGAATGTTAACAAAGAGGAAGAGGAACCGGGGAAGCACTATCATCTTCATGAGGGCAATCCTGCCCAACAAGGAGAGGGGGAGTCTGATCCAGACATCCACATCATCCACCAGTTTGTTGAACGCGACCCCGTAGTTGTCTCGGATCAGGATCTCCGGATCCGTGTGTAGGCGGATGCCTAGGTATCGTACCGAGTCGTCAGTCCACTGTAGGGGATATTCCATCTCGAAAGGTCTCGTGACTGGGGTCAGGGGGAAAGCAATGGACTTGTCCCAGTTCACCTTGAGTCCAGAAAGCGCTCCGAATCGGACCACTTCCCTAAGAATCGAGGTCAAATTGGTTTCTGGGTCCCGGACATACAGTAAGGTGTCATCTGCATATGTCGAGATGCCGATCTTGTAGGTGGGGAAACTGACACCTTCCAGGCTATGGTATTCCCGCATGGCACATGCCAGCGGTTCCGCCACCAGCGCATACAGCAGTGGTGACAAGGGGCATCCCTGTCGGGTTCCCCTACTGATGTGTATCGGGTCTGAAACCCTGTCACCCAGGCGCAGACGGGCCGAGGGGTGGTGATAAAGTGCCCCTATCCTCTGCAAGAACGGTTCTCCCAGTCCCAATTTGCGCAACACTCTGATCATGAATGACCATTCGACGGAGTCGAACGCCTTTTCCATATCTAGGAAAATCGCCAACGCGGGATTCTCCTGCTTAACATGCTGTATCGTACCCAGTACCGTGCGGATGTTATAAGTCAGGTTCCGGCTAGGCACGAAACCAGATTGCTCCGGTGCCACCAGGTCCGGGACCAGCAGAGCCAGTCTGTTGGCTAGCACCTTTGCATACAATTTCGCGTCTACGTTCAGCAAGCTGAGCGGCCTGTACGATCCACAGAGGTCCGGAGATTTCCCCGGTTTCGGGATCGTAACCAGCAAGGCTTCCCGCATAGAGGGTGGCATCTCTCCATCTTCGCAGATGGTGTCAAAGAGGGCGATCAGGTGCGGGAGCAGGAGGTCTTTAAATGCTTTGTAAAAGCCTACCGTGAGACCGTCAGCCTGGGGCGCTCCCCGACCGCATGCATCCCAGTGCATCTAAAATCTTGTCTTCGTGGAAGGGGGCCATAAGAAATTCCCTGTCTGAGTTCTTGAGGAACGGCATTGAGATATAGTCCAGGTAATCGTCAATTTCCGTTTCCGCACCCCCCGCCTTGGAACGATAAAGTTCCGTGTAGTGGCGCCGGAATGTCTCCAGTATCTGGTCTTCCTCAACTACCCTGTCGCCCTCCGGGGTCTGCAGTTCTTCTATCACTAAGGGTCTCCGGGAGCCCTTGACCATGCGGGCCAGCAATGCCCCTGGCCTCTCTCCCTCCCCGTAAGCTCGGGCAGTGGCGTACTTGCCCATGTAAAGGACTTCTCTGTCCGCAAGCGCGTTGTATTCCGCCAGCAGGGGCGGGAGCGCCTGTCCTGCGTCGCCTCCAGAATCAGCCAGCTGGCGTTTCTCTAAGGCCGCCAGCTTGTTTTCTAAGTCGGAGAGATCCCTCCTAATGGAGCGCAGGACGCTGGAGTGTTTGGACATGGCCATTCCTCTTATATACACTTTGAAGGCTTCCCATATAGTGAAGAAGCTATCAACCGAATTAATATTGGTGGCGAAGTAGCGTTCTATGTCTTCCGCCATCTCCCCGCGAAAGGCGTCATCTAGTAGAGCATAGCGCGGGAAACGCCAAGTGTAAGGCGGGATCCCCTTCCTGGCGGTGGAAAGACTGATCAGGACTGGGGAGTGGTCCGATAGTGTGCGCGGGAGAACTGTACACGAGCTGATGCCGCCAAGCACTGAAGAGGAGGCTAGCCAGTAGTCTATTCTAGTATGTATGTTGTGATAGGCCGAGTAATGCGTGAATCCGCCCTGCATAGGGTGTTTGTCCCGCCACACATCCACTAGGTCCAGCTTTGTCATCTCCGCTCTCATGTAGACAGCAGATGCCACTGGCCTTCGAGCAGGGCCTGCGGAACGATCCCTGTCAGGGTCAAATACAAAGTTGAAGTCCCCCCCCCCATAGCATTTTGGAGTGTGTGTGTGCCCTACATGTGGCCGACAGGGTTGCATAAAACTCCGGATTATCATGATTGGGACCATAAACGTTCACTAATAGCAGATCTAGCCCCCTCCCCGCACACCTAGCAACCACATATCTACCCTCTGTGTCCACATGTATCGGGGTCAGTTTCAATCTCGAGGAGGGGTTAGCCCAGGTAATCACGCCACGCGCGTGAGTGGTGAAGCCCGCTGCCACTATATTTCCCGCCAACCCTCTAGTCCGCAACATCTTACTATGAACAGGTAGGTGTGTTTCTTGCAGCAGGGCTACATCCACATGATGCCTGTGAAGAAAGCTCATAACCTTCCTCAGCTTGCGGTGGTCGTTTAGCCCTCGCACATTCCAGGTCAGCAGGGTTAGTGCGCGTCGGGCCTGTGGGCGCTCAGACACTACAGCAGCCAACATCGCAGATCACAACGTATCATAGTGACGCCATAGGCAGGTGGCGTGCCACAGCCCAGGGCACCAGTACCCAAGGCGGCCAGACAGTCACTCCATTCACATGCACTCACTCCAAGCCAGATGCTCATAGCAAACCACGGACCCTTCAACTTTCGAACAATAACGAACCCCCCAAACCCGGTTCCAGAACCCGCCCCCCTGTCCCCTCCCCACCCACAGCTGACCTCCCCCAACCCGGCCAGACAGAGCCCCCCACAAATCCCCATCAACTCAAGAACCTCAAAGTGTTAGGCAATACCAGTCCCAACTCCCTGGGGAGTGTCTCGACCAAAAGCACAGGGGCAAAGCGTGCCAAGACTGCATGGAACCACCAACGGTTTCAAAGTTTATCTCCAGTTCTGCACCTCTGCCTAGCCCCAAAGCGTTCCAATGCCTTACACTGAGTTCACCCATTTCCCCCGTTTCCCCCAAACCCGTCCTCAATGTCAATACTTTGAACGCCTCTGCGGCACTTGTAGTCTGTCCCTGCGAAACAGCGTGCTTCGCGGTGTGGATACTCCTCCCATCTCACATCTAGTGTCCCAAAATGAATCCGATGTATAGCTCACCTTATGGGTACGCACAGTATCCTTGTGGCAGCATGTCCGACGGAACTACCCGCAGTGGGGAGCAATACATACTGGGTGCACCGCCTCAGTCCTGTTCCTCCAAGTTTGATGCTGCCCCCGAGTCCTCTCCGTGCTGCTGTCGATGTTCCTTACGTTCCCTGGCCCACGTTTTCAGCGACTTCTGCAGCTCCTTAGGGTCTGTGAAGAGGTACGATTTCCCGCCAGTATTAATCCTCAGCTTGGCCGGGTAAAGCATTGCGTAGTCAAGTCCCAACTCGCGGAGTTGTTTCTTATGCGGTATGAACTGACGGCGCTCCTCTTGCACTTTGGCCGTGAAGTCGGGGTACAGCGATATGTTCATGCCTTCCATCTGGAGCTGCCCTTTTTCCCTAGCCAGCCGCAAGGCCGTGTCCCTGTCCCTGTAGTTCAGGAGCTTTGCTATGATGGGTCGGGGAGGCGCGCCAGGTTGAGGTTGAGGGCCCAAAGTGCGATGCGCCCTCTCCACGATGAACATTGGGGAGAAAGCCTCCTCCCCGAGCAGCACTTTCAGCATGTTCTCTACGTAGAGCTCCATCTTACCAGTCCGAGTCGATTCCGCTACTCCAGTTATACGAATGTTCGATCTGCGGGAGCGCGCTTCTAAGTCCTCGGCCTTGTCACGGATCACTTGGAGCAGCCTGCCGAATTGCCGGCGGTCCTTGTCCCACTCAGTCTGCGCCTCCTCGGCCTCCGTGAGGCGTCGTTCCGCCATATCTAGGCGCTCCGCATGTTTGTCTACACGCTCCGCCATGCGGTCCATGCGATACGACAAAGCGTCTATCTTGGAGCCCACCGCCTCGATGCTGTTCTGGATGCCCTTCTCCATCGCCGCCAGCAGGTCCCGAAGTTCTGCAGGTGCCGTTGTCGCCGCTGCCCCTTTCGGGGAGGCCTCCGGTGCTGGTGGCTCAGTCCCCTTCGGCCTCCGGCGTTCGAACGAGAGTTTGGCCTGCGCCGCATCGTTTTTCCCCATGACGTCCTCCCAGTGGAAGGGGGGGCTCTGTCACTGAGAAACCTCCTCGTCGAAGTCTAGGCAGGGCCGCGAGAGTAGTGCTCCGCTCACTCCTTCACCACTCCCGGCCGCCGCACCAGCGTTGGTGGAGCGGGTGGGCCAAAATGGCGGCTATGTCGAGAGCGTCCCCTCCGGTGAGCTTCCTGCGTAGGCCCCCGCAGTCCGTGGATTTTATGCTAACCCCTCCGGGTTTGCTAACGACAGTGTCCTTCCAGCTGTAACGTCGCGGTGCGTGGGCTCCCAGGTGAACCAAGGCGTACACGCGGCCGGCTTGTCTCCCCAGCCCCCGCAGCTCGTGTTCATTCGGCACCGTGCTCGCCCGCTCCGTTGAGGTGTGGCGGAGAGGGGGTGTCGTGGCGTTAGCTCTAGGGTGGTGCGGTGTGGCTGGGGGGGGGCCTCCCGTGTGTCCTGGCGTCAGCGCGCCGATTCCAGCACCGCTCGTCCCGTCTCCTCCAGTGTTCGGGGCCGCACGTCGTGTGACGTCGTGCGGCCTGCTCCGCAGGGCAGGTCGCGGCTTCAGGCCTGGTCCGCCACCTCTCTCCTTCGCGGAACGTCCCGGGTTTTCTCCGTTACCAACGGCCGCTCCGGATCACTCAATCGGGTCTGGGGGTACCAGGGGTCACCAGGTACCGAACACAGCTACGCTGGCATGCGATAGGATAGTTTATCAGGATATTTTAGGGGCTTAGGCGAGGAGCCGAAAGCTCACACGTCCGCCATCGACGCTGGCTAGCTCCGCCCCCCGTGGGCCCGTATTTGTTAATTTTTTATGCACAATAAAGGTTTACAAAAATTAAAAAAAAATAAAAAAAAATGGCATGCCAAAGGGGAAACAACCACCGAGATGCAATATGGTTAACCGTGGGAAACATATGTGCCCCGAAAACAAAGGTATTCTCAATTGTGAGATATCCTCAGGGTTCTCTGCTTGCTCTTGAATTGGGCCCCGAACCAGGGTCTCTGATTAAAGATATGTTGGCAAAGATAGTGATTTTTTGGACGGACCTGGTATTCTGCAAGCGGAAGTCTGGTGTAAGGGTGTTTAGTTCAGCAGGATGTTTACAACGTTCACCACCGCCCAAAGCACACAATCCAATAGAAGCTCCTATCCCATTCTTTTCAGAAAATCCAAGAGTGCATGTTGTAAGGTGCTTAAAGACCTACATAGGGATGACCAGGCAGGGAAGGCTTGGGTACCAGTCATCCTCTGATTTCAATCAGGAAATATTTTACTTGAATTTTCATCCCTGAAAATAGCTAGGTGGGCTTGGCAGGTAATGCAGGAAACTGGCACAGTTGTCTTCAGTTACAGGGCACACTCAGTTAGGGAGGATACAGCATACATTACTTTTCTAATGGAAGGTAGGATGGATCACCTACTAGCTTGCCAGACTGATCAATTGAGTCTACCTTTAACGATTTTAGTTTTACGCATATGGTGGACATACCTCACTAGTAGTAAGCTTCGACTACGCATGATTCTCACTTCTAGTCCTGAAAACACAGTAAGAAATATTATAGTGATCTTTGGCGTGAATCATTCCACCAACAAGCAAGTATAGGTTACCCTCAACTGTTACGAGTCTCTCAATCCAGTAAAGGAGAAATGTTACACTGCGTGTTGCTTATATTGTAGAATGGTAGTCATTGTTATTTATCATCATTACACTTACTGAATGGAATATCTTCCTGATCAAGCAAGATTTTGTTGTGTGCATCTGAATAGGGCTTGAAGATATAGGAAATGACTGATGGGTTGCTCTACTTTTCTGATATCAAGACAGAACAAATCTGTCAGGTTGGTAGCATTTTGGAGCTTGTCAGCTTTAACGCAAAGAAAGAGGATGTATGTAGAGAATACTGGGTCGTGAGCACAGATAAAATACTTTGTTTGGGTGTCTGAGCTCAGTGAGATCTATTCCAAATTCCAGAGAAATGTAGATTTGTGTTGTGACTTTTAGCGGTTGTGTAAATAAACAGATGCAAATGCCACCTTGTCCTTTATAGTGTACACACTTCTCTTCTCAAAAGAAATCAGTTGCTCTTTCATAGTTGTGTGGCATATATTATTGAATGCTGTTTTGTGGATGGTGTGGATATAAATCTTTAATGGGATACTTTGGAAATAATTACATTCCAAGTAGCTAGCATTACACATAAATATACAATCCTCGAATAAATAAATAAGGAGGGGCATGATTTATCTAATAGAATGATCATAACAACCCAACAGTCTGTGTCATAGAGGAGGGCAGGGGCTCTCCAAGAAAACGATTGAGAATTTACTACTTAAACTATTATAAAAGGATTCATTATTATGTTTAAGTAATTAGACAGATTGGAAATTCATGACAAAATATTCACAATTGTACTTTTTCTAATGAAGTAATAAATACTTTTAACTGTGACAATTTTAATTTAGGATCGGAGTGATGCTTTTTAAGGTTTTCAAAATAAGTTGAGCATTTTTTTTGTCATCCATGTTGTTATTCTTTCACTCAAATTGTGGGAAATGCTCGAAGTAAACATCTTGACTGACTTGATTTTGTCATCTGTACTAGATTTACATTGCTTTTTTATATTATGCTGGTGCTTCTTTCCAGATAATAAACTTTTTGTAAATTGCAATGATTTGCACAGTACTTCCATAGGTATTCTGGCAAGATCCACGTTCTTAAAATAAATACAATGGGTCCTTGTTCCATAAGCAATGTGGTAGCTAAGTGTGGTTACATGCAGAGAAATTCAAGCAGCATTGCATAGAATCAAAATTCTAAATAAAAGAACTATTGCGTGCAACAATAGAGAAGACTGTCAAGTGCTAATGTGGCATGTGTGCGACTACTGAGACCTGTAGGCTAAGAGTTTTTCAACAAATAAAACAGTTTTCTCTTTCTCCTCACCCAAGGTTAGCAACTGTAAAGCATTGGTACATTAAAGACCTGGGTGCCATAGTGGCATGTTTTATGGTGGAACATTGTCACCATATTTGTTCCTAGGTTCATAGAAGATGTTCCAAAAAATTGGAAAATTAAAACAAGATTTAGTAAACAAATGATTTTTCCTTATACGTTATTTTTCGACAGGGCCAACAACCCATCTTAATTCATACCATTCAGAATGGTGCTGCAGTGTTTAAAATATACACTGATACTTTTTTTTAAAGTAAAGTCCACTCACCGTGCAGAAGTCTTTTCAGTTTCGAACAATCCACACTGATGTATTGAATTAATTCAATATCATGAATGTCAATGTTTTCTTCTGAACACTGAGTCAGTTCTTGTAATCTAAACAGTATAAAGGACAAATGCATTGAGTTACATGTAGTTATTTCACCATCTACCTGCATGCAGTAAGTAGTATAGTTAGAGACATGCTTTGTCTGTGTATTAAAGGAGTACTGCACCAGACAAATGTTACCAGCTATTTAAATTGGAGTCTCTACTGACACTATCGAGCACTACCATACTGCTGATCAACATGGCACACACTCACAAGAACTACTCAAGCATAGCACTACCTAGAAACCACAGTCGTTTCCATGCAGACTATAGCCTTCTAGATAAAGAGGAAGTGAATGGAAGAAAATCAGCAACGATCGTAGTTTATAATGTAAAAGTAGGAATACAACCGGGATACAAGCAGAATTTGGCTGTAAGAGACATACAATTTTTAGAGTCAATTACCCAATGTACGAGTATGTGGAAATACTAATAATGTCAGATAATTGTATCCATTAGACAGTTGAACTCTGATTTAACATTTTGCAACCACTCACTGCTCAATTTAGCAACGGTTACTGCACGACCTAGTAGGCTGCCTTCCCCGGCGATAGAATAATGAAATATAACCCATGTGCCGGCAGATTAATAACTTTTTTAATGGAGAGATTGGCTAATACTTAAAGGGAACTTTTAATGCTGAGGCTCCTATTCTTATCACCAAGATCAAATCATGGCACTTCCAAATCATGGCCCCAACAGGGATCAGAGGTGCTACTTAAACGCTGCAATACAATACTTCTGGATACAGGAACTGCGCTACTTCACTCAAGTCCCTGAGTATACAAAGCAGCACATCTAGAAGAAAACAAGGATTGGGATCGATAGTGATAAAGATGGACTCATAGAAAGGGGGAGAAAGCTTTAAAATGGAAGGCAGAAAGAGACATGGTGATAGTGAAGCGAGAGAAGGTGAAGAGAGGAAGAGGGCCCAATATAACGAAGTACAGCGAGGGAGGTGGACTAGGCAATTAACAAAAGAGTGAAAAGAGAAAGGAAAAGGGAGTTTGTGAAAGAATGGTTAATGCAGCAAAGGCATAGGGAGGTCGGGAGGAGTAACGCGGAGGAGGAGATACAGGGAAGGGGAAGAATGATGGAGGGGTAAAGAATGCAAAGAATGTGGAGGCTTAGTAAATAAAGTTAAAAGTTTACAACTCTGCTGTAAATTCCACCAGCTACCAGTAGTATCACTGAAAAGATTGTGCTCAGCATAATAGCAGAACAAGCAGAGGGGATGCGAACGCAAACAAATACAATTAAAAATAAATACAACAGTGTATGCATGCACGGTACTGAAAGTGACGGAATGTGCACTGTGCCTTTGACTAAATCCGGGCCTACCTTGATGTTATCACTCACTGTATTTGTGTGTGTGCAGAGGGAGGTGTGGGGGGGGGGGGGGGGGGGGGGGGGTAGCAGAAGCGCCAACAGGCGCACCCTTTGTTTAAAGGAAATGCTGCATTTAAGTTAAAGGACAGAAACAACGTCGGGAGGAAAGCCATTTAAAACAAAACCGGGAGTTGGGTATGTGTGCAGGCGCTAAAATGAAATTAAAAAAAAAAAAAAAAGCGAGTGGAAAGTGAAAGCAGCAGCTTCAGCGTCACGTCTGGCGAGTGGTGTGCGATGTGCGCGCACCATGACGAGAGAGGAAAGCCAGAATGCGCCTCTACTCGTCATTGTGCACGTAGCCGCACGCTCTATGCCACCCAAAAAGCTGTGTCACCTTATTAAATCCCACTTACTAAATGTCTCGCCACAGCAGCGCATGCGCTGGCGAGACCTAATAAAAAAATCCCACTGAGACAGTCATACCAAGTCTTTCATTTGCTTACCTGGTGGATATTCGGCTGAAGACTGCACCAAAGTTATTGCAACTGAGAGAGAAGAGGACCAGAGCTGCAGAGTTGCGCAGTTCCAGTGCGTGTGGTGTTCCATCCCGGTAAGTGTGTATAAAATGGCAGATCTCTGGCAACAGCTGTTTCACTAACATCGTCTCATCAAGGCGCATGCTGTCTTTCTGTTGCTAGAGATGAAAACATTTTCCTATTAACAGACATTTAGATTACAAACAGTTGCAAATCAACCTTTCAATTAGGAGAGGCAGGCAAAATACATCAGGAGGAGACTATAAATTTGCAGGTATCTTAGAACGAGCTGTAAGAAAAATGTACACTTGCAAATGTAACATACGTCATATTAAAGGTGTTTATGTCCTACAAAATGCAGTGCAACAAAACATTTCAAGAGAAGTACAATACAAAGCCTGTGACAAACCTCAAATGGGGTGAGGCACTCACATTTTGTATTTCAAATTTTGATCACCAATATTACTGTAGGAAATTTCATATGTGGGAAGGGAAGATAGTGTACTGTTTGATGGCTGGAACAGCTTCCTAAGGGGCAGACTGGAAGGTAACATGGATATTCCTACCGAGAGAGCGAATTTACAGGTCTCTTAGGTTTTAGGACTCAACAATTAAAACTTCCTGGAATAATCTGTGTGGTCACAAAAATGTTTCTCTTTGGAAAAATGCATCAACCCTAAATACTCTCTTCCCTCAGAAGCACAGCGACTACCACAGCCACTCAATTGACCTCAGGTAAACAACTCATTTATAGTCTGCTTCACTAAAATAGAAATCTGTTTTTTGATTAATGGTGGACTCAGCAAAAAAAAAAAAAAACTATTTGCTGTAAAAGGCTGCCATTAATTGTAGAACACTGAACAATTTAGCCTGGGCGGTATTTGGGGGCACAATCCTAACAAATGCTTGACTATTCAAGCCTTTTTTCACAATCACACTACCATCAAGTCTGTAGCCTCATTCTGCATTTGCAAGATGCCAACTGAGCAAGAGACCAGAAAAATAAAGTGAACAATGGATGAGTGATTTCGGAGATAGTAGTGAGACAATGATGTAATGTAATGTATAGGCATTTATATAGCGCACTACTTACCCGGAGGGTCCCAAGGCGCTTCGACCGCTGCGAAACCCTTCCTGGCTTCCCTGAGAGATGGTCCCTTAATGGGTATCTCCAGGGTGAGACCAGGCATCCCCAGCGGTCTGGTGGGGCCGTTAGTGAAGATGAGGCAAGCTAATGCCCAGAGTTGCCGAGTGTGATCGCTGATCAGAGTGGGCACCGAGGCGAGAGAATTATCGAGTCCGCTGACCCTGGTCCAGAAACCTGCCGCGCCGGGAATCGAACCCTGGTCCCAGGCCGTCCTCTGCTCTCGGGTCTGCCGCCTCTAACCAGTGAGCCACACTACTTCACTATGATAGCGAGATGGGGAAGGGAAAATGAGAACGGTGTTAGGGCAGAGGAATTGTGAGGGGATGGTAGAGTGGAGGGACTTCAGCTGCGATGGTGTCACTTTTTTATGGGGCAACTGGAGAAATAATGGACTTTATCACAACTCCATTTGATATATCAACTTGTGTAGAGCAATGGTTCCCAACCTGTGGTCCGGGGACCCTTGGGGGTCCATAGAGTCTCATCTGGAGGTCCGCGACTACTTCAAAATTAAATAGTAACAGAATAGTAATGTGTGTGTAATGTGTGTGTATAAATATATATTTTACAACAGACAAATTTCATACACAGATCTAAGCAAGCACAATCTGAGCCGACGCGCTTTAGGAAAGGGAAGCGGTGGTGGCAGATATGTTTAATGATGACAAAGCATTAAGTCAGGACTCAGTCTCCCAGAATGCATCAGTGGGGCTGCGCAACACCAAACTCGGAGAAAAAAAATCAAGCAACTGGAGAAATTAATTAAGTCAGAAAAAAATAAATGGTGGGAGGAAAAGATCCCTTTAACGCTACTTAGAAGTAGGCAAAGTACCACCGGGGTTACAAATTTTAACAGCCCCGAGCTATGAAAATCCATACCATGAAATGAAGGAGTGGGCAGAAACCAACCTTGAGTCATCCAGGCGACTAATCATTATTTTAGTTAAATATGCGGAAAAAGACAGCACCAAGCTATAGGATCAAATTGATATACTAAATGCGTAAGAGTAATGGGATGAAATTATGAAATATCAAAACTTAAAGATGAAATGATCAAAAGACTTAAAAAAGAAGAGGAGGCCAAAATCCGAGAAAGCAAGGCTTACACGTTTCACCGAGATCGTACAGATTACGAAACAGGACCCATATTCTCCTTTGCTATAAAGAACGATGCTCTCAAAGTCTCAAAATATGGTGAAGTGCGAGCTGACAGACAATATGGCGGCCAAGTGGGTACAAGTAAAATTCCAACTCGGAGCTCAGCACCAGAAAGTTAAACTGAAGCAAATGACCGCACTCAGGTTAATAAACAAATACAGGCGAAGATTTCATTAGTAGAGGAGGTGGATTTTTTAGTCTACGAACGGCGTAATACACTACGCCCAAGAATACAAATGAACAGACAACCAAGAGACGATCTGTTAATCGCAGCGAAAGACGAAAAGCCAAACTACGAAGAACCAAAGAAGCAACAAACACTACAAACCAGGTGCAATTGGAGACAGCAACAGAGAATACACAAAGCAACAGTCAAACGATTACAAACCTTACAGATATCGATCTCAACAAGGGAGAGGAACAATTGCTAGCACTGGGGCTTTCCTATTGCCCTGTAAGCTCATTTGACTACGCAACTACTAGACAAAAAAACTTTCTCCCAAACAAAAATGCAACAAGCATTTACAATGCAATAGGTCTCGCAGCATTAAAGTTTGAGTTATTGGCATTGTATATGACAATGCGTTGCATAACTTTTTTTAGCAAACTTTGAATTGGTGAGCAGTGAGAGTGTATGCAAGAGTATGCTGTTGCTCACAGCTGTTATTATTCACACAACTCTGATGATGCACCTCACGCACGGGGCTGACGCAGTTATTATTCACACAGCTCTGACACGGGTATTATTCACACAGCTCTGATGATGCACCTTAGGCACCGGGCTGACGCAGTTATTATTCACACAGCTCTGATGATGCACCTCACGCACGGGCTCACAGCTGTTATTATTTACACAGCTCTGATGATGCACCTTACGCACCGGGCTGACGCAGTTATTATTCACACAGCTCTGATGATGCACCTCACGCACGGGCTCACAGCTGTTATTCACACAGCTCTGATGATGCACCTCACGCACGGGGCATGCAGAAAATAAATCCACCCCCAACCCCAATATTTGTGTTTAAATATCCCTCTTTATACTTTCCCAATGTTTACATGCATGTAGCAATGACTATGATTGAGTACGAAATTGACAAAGGGTAATGGAGATTACCAGTAAGTAACCAGGGCATCACTGGACACAGACACCTAAATTGTAGCCCCCCCTGGAAAAATACTATAGATAGTGGCAGCATTGCCAGTTGTTCTCCATCTCATTTGGGCGGGTGCCTGGCAGAGGACTGTTGGCCAAGTCAAAACTCTTGAATACATGTCCAGCACTGCTCAAACAATGATTAACGTTATCATAAGATAATGTTAACAGTCTTCGAAAAACACAAAAAAGAGGCCCAACACAAACAACAACAACAAAAGAGGTCAGATCAGTCACAATACTGTGGGATGGCTCATCAAACACCGGGTTGCTTAGTCCCATGGAGTCCAAAACACCACATGGAAGCCAGGTAACCACAGATAATCACAGATAATCTTTATTGCTTGATTAATTAAAATCTTAGCAGTCTATACAATAAACAGATAATTAGCGCTGCTTCATATTCCCTTAAAAGCTAAGACACTGTATTCTAAAAACTAGAAGTTTACTAGTTAAAATTACATATACTAAAATTATGTTACACTTCGTTAGTTCAGATAGAAGCCAGGTAAGTGTGAGTTTCAATAGTGAGCTAGAGTTTGGCAGAGCCACGCTCCAATTGCCTCGTTACCTTGTCTGACGCCTCCTCAGTGGCAAATTTAGCATTGACAGCAGTGCTGCCGTGTGAGCAAGAGCTAGAACGGGATACCTGTTTCAGCAGGCATACACAGCAACTATTTTACCCCTAAACCCACCTGTCAGGGAGGAGACAGACTTCACAGGGAGTCAATAAAAGGGCAGGAATATCAAAGGGGAAGGACACAACCAGCCAATGAGCGATCGAGGAAGTGGGCGGCCTTAAAGTACTCAACAAATCAGACAAGGGCACCAGTGATGACGAGGAGCTCGCGCTCTGTAGCCAATTGGAGAGGAAAGAGGCGGTGTTACAGAGTCAACACGTTGTACACAGGAAGGAAAGTGAAGTGAAAGTATCCGACAGCATGTTGAGGTAGTAGAGACCTTGGGTAGATGAGTTGAGAATAAAAGGAAGGGTCGTACATTCCTCTTAAGCGTCGGTTGTGACCACAGCAAGGGAAGCCTTGACAGGGTGAACGAGAAGCGGCGGGGGCGCCCTGGCGGCTCCCGGGCCCCGGCAAAGAGAGGGCGCCTGCAGGGAGGGCTGGAGATGGTGTGCGGGACTGAACTTAACCCCTTATTGCAGGAGGTGGTCGTCACAGAGGAAGAAAAGACAGCCTGGGCCGGGGGCTGTAGCCTCAGAACTGGTACAGGTATTTAGTTGTAGGAGGGAGGGGGTGGTGCGTGTGTGTGTGTGTGTGTGTGTGTGTGTGTGTGCGCATGCGTAAGCAGGGGAAGGTGTGGCTGTGTGGTACAGCTTTCCAGGAGAGGAGACAGGAGCTGGCCACAGCGAGCGCGTTCACGTGCGCGTGGCCCGCTCAATTCCGAGCGCGCGACCAGCTCCTGTCCCCTCTCCTGGAAAGAAGAATCCCTAACAATAGGTCTCTGGCAAGACCGCGGTTCAACGCCACGAGACCTAAAAACTGATGAGACAACAAAACAGCCTGAACTTTCAACAAGTCCTCCCTTTTTTAAATCTGACCACATCGGGCATGTCACTCCTGACAGATCTGCAGGAACTAGCAAATTAAAATAGTATCACATGCAGTACCAAAAACACTGAAAATGTAGAAAGCAATATTGCAACGAAAAAAGACTAACAACCAGTCCATTCAAACCACGATCCAAACTTAATCCCATCACATCTAGGGACTCCATTTATATCTTTTAGGAGCAGGTAGTGATGGGGATTAAGAGACTTAACCACAAAGTACAAAGGTTTACCAGGCACAAAAGGAATAAACAATAACTCCAATACAATCTGTTGATGGACAAACTTAAATCTAACTAGAACATAGCTATCCGCAATGCAGACAAAGGCAGTAACCTAGTTCTATGGAGAAAAGATGAATCTGTAAAGGAAGCCATGAACCAACTTGTTAGACAGAAATTGTTACCGCCAAAGTGACCAACTGGCATTAACATCTACGTACAATGAATACAATATGAAATTGGTAGCATGGAAAAATGCAGAACTTTCAACTCCTGTTGAGTACAAATATCTACGAAAAAATGAAACTCCGGTTACTCCAATTTTGTACTTTATCCCTGAGATACTCAGAAATGCGCTCAAACACCCAGGAAGGCCAATTATTTCTGCACGCAATAGTCTCCTAGAAAAAAACCTCAATTTGTAGACTTTTATTTACAGGAATATATGTAACAGCTGCCATCCTACATTAGGGATACAGGGCACGTTTTATCAAAAATACAGAACATATACTGGCATTGCGACTTTCTACTCATTGCTTTGGATGCGACATCACTCTACACGTCCATCAACCACCATGACGGACTGAGGGCGCTCATACATTATCTAGCCAGAAGAACTCCTGAATATACACAGCACAACAAGATGCTTTTAAATATGGTTGAGTTCTGTTTAAACAACATTATCTTTTTATTCCAAAATGTTCTATACCAACAACAACGAGGTGTAGCTATGGGGGCCAGCTTCACCCCCAGCTATGCCTGCCTACATATGGGGTGGTGGGAAGAGCTGATACTTTTGAAAGAACACAGCCACGGTCACCAACAAGATCAAAATCTGGTTAAAATTTATAGATGATCTTTTCATTATATGGCATGGTACTAAATGTGAAGCAGAGCGCAATGTATTAGTGAGCTTAATGTCAACAGTCTCAATCTACACTTCACAGCCTCTATTAGCGCAACATCTGTTAATTTTTTAGATGTAGAGATCCATATCAAAAATGGTTGATTTGAGGACAAGTTGCACCGGAAGCCAACCGCTGGCAACTCTGTATTACATGCAGGAGGTTTTCACCCAAAGCACTTGATACGTAGCATCCCTATGGATGGCTATCAGGCGAATTAGTAGCTGTAAGGAAGACCTGAAAATAGCCCCACAGGCTAGTACCAATAGATTTTTAGCAAGGGGCTAGTCTATTAAATGCATTAACATTGCCATTAAGAAAAGCAATGCAGTTACAAGAGAGAGTCTCATTAATAAAACTACCTAGATAGAAGTAATCCAGACAAAGGAGTCTCCAATCTTTAGGTTTATTCTAGAATATAACGGGCAAGATAAGGCCATCCGAAACATTATCAAAGAGAATTGGCCCCTAATCCTGTGTGAGTGGCGTTGCGTGTGAGTGGCGTTGCGTGTGAGTGGCGTTGCGTGTGAGTGGCGTTGCGTGTGAGTGGCGTTGCGTGTGAGTGGCGTTGCGTGTGAGTGGCGTTGCGTGTGGGTGAGTTGAGTTGCGTGTGTGAGTGGTGTCGCTTGGGTGAGTGGTGTTGCATGGGTGATAGTGGGCTTGCGTGGGTGTGAGTGGCGTTGCGTGTCTGAAAGACTATTACTGGGTCACTTGCTTCACCACTCGTCGTGATCCCTGCATGTCCGCTTCCCACACTTGCTTAATTTTTATTATTATTGCTGCAAAGGCCCAGGGATAGCACACTGCTACCGGAGTGCTTGCTTCTTTTGCTTTGCATAACATCATGCATACTTGTTTTTAAATTTACTATTCTAAAATGGCTGCCTGCCATCTTGGATGGTACATGATTTTTTTTTAGAACGGCCAAAATGGCGCACACACAGCTTTGTGATGCAGTGACAGCCATTTTGTAATTATTATTTCTCATAATGTCAAGGGAAACAATCATTGGCAAAGTCGACGACCGGGGTCTTTTAAAGGTGAGACCTTTTGGCTTTGCCAATGCTTGTTGTTCCTGAGTTTGCTCTTAAATGGACTCGCACTTTGGAAACTCGGAAGTCCTATGTTTTGAAAGGATTGAGTCTGGCCAGAAGGTGCCTTGCTTAAGAGTTTGATCATATGAAGGGAACTCATATGTAGGGCCCAGGTCACACTGCAAGCATGCTTACTGTCTGTGTATTCCGCTGCCTTCACCCAGGAAGTGATGTAAGCAGTGCGGTGTTTACAGTCTCTTTGTGTGTTAGCACAAAACACACGCTACGCATAGTACATGCCAGTTATACACATAGTACAATCCATGTTATACATATAGCACATAAACTTAGCACAGTGGCGATGCACGTTACATACATAGCTCAATGCACATTATACACAGAGCACAATGACTATTCATGGTATACATGTAGCACAATGCACAATATACATATACAATGAAGCAGGTTATACACATGACACTGCACATTCTTCACATAACACGATTCACACTGTACACCCAGCACAGTGATGTTACACGTGCTGCTCAATGCACGTTCATCACATATCTCAATGCACACCATGCACACAGCACAGTGAGGATGCACGTTCTTCACATAACACACTGCACATTATACACAGAGCACAATGACCATGCACGGTACACATGTAGCAAGCACACTGCACATTATACTAAAAGCACAATGCTTACCTTTTGTGTCTGACTGCTCTAATCACATGCTAGCAGTTGTGCTGATAAAAACAATATGCAGCAATGACGCTTTACCTGTTGGCTTTGTCAGTGATGCTGTGCGAGTTCTGTCGTCCGCGCAGGGGCCCTGAGTTCCAGAAGAGTTACAGAGAATCTAGAGAGTGAGTCGAGGGATGCTTACTGACCACGAAGGAAAAGCTGATTATCTCCAAATGTTACTGGATATCAAATGGTCTATCTACCGATGTAATATAGATGGGAAAATCCAAAATAAGCATAAGCTATGCGGTGTCTTTCCTTTTCCTCTTTGATTAAGGTTACCTTCATGGGGTAAAAGTGTTCCTACATAAACTAAGCCAGTTGTTTCTTTCAACCTGGAAAGAAGACGGAGGGAAGGCAGAGAAGGGGAGGGGGAGGAGAAATGGGACAGCAGGGGCCTTTGAAGTGAAGCTAAGCTTCACTTCAAAGGTGTGGGAGGAGTGCTGATACGGCCTGGGGGAAGCTGGCTGGGGAGGTTCGGCCGGCCTGCGGCCGGCCCTGAATAATCGGCAAGGCTGTGTTTGCGGGGAGGGAGAGGGGAGGTGCTGGTGTGGGAGGAGTGCTGCTAGGGCTAGGCTGTACCACTGGTCGATTTAATGTGTTCACTAGTTACATTATTTACAATGACAGTTTTTCTCTTATCATTGGCTTCCTGTAACACACCAACCACCAAGTTCTGCAGCAATACCTCATTTTGTTTTTGATTTGCTAGCTGTAAAAATGTTTTTTGTAGCAAAATCAAGTTAAAACTGTAAGCACAGTTCTAAGAATCAATTCCACACACCAGCAACACCCCTCACACAACCCCCTCCCAGTACCCTCATATCTGTTTATAGTCTCACACACACACAAATGCACGCAGCCTCACACACCGGCGACGCTGATCTCATGTGACCAGCTCTTCTCACGCCAGCACAGCATAATTCCATGATCATAAATTAACCGCGCTATCTCTCAGGCTGCAGCATGGCGGCGGTCCTTGCCAGCTCAGCCGGCGAGGCCCGCCGCCATTCATTATCATGCGAATTTTGACAGGATATTAAATTTACTAATCCTGAAATTTCCGAACTGACCCCTAAACTCGCAAGCAGACAATACCGCGCGTGGGTGACTGCCTGCGAAGCCACCAGTGTTTCAGCCTGCCGACTGCAGCCTCGCAGCAAGTTTGTTTAGAAAGCACGTATTTTCAACTCACTGGACAGTACGAGAGTGATCGACCACAGAACTGCTTGTACGTGAATGAGCGTGTGCTGTACTGCTGCAAAGACTGAGTCAGCAGGCTTGGAACATTCTAGCACACCCTACACAAAGGTCAATTATGGAAAGTAAATATAAAACACATACATAAATAAGTACGCACGGAAATAAAATGGTCTTTACGTCAACCCATTGCAGGCTTGTTAGAAACAAACAAGAATCATAAACCTGAGCATTGCTTTTAAAGCCATTCGCATAGCATCACGCCCACCTCTCGCCACATATTATGTGCAAATATTTTGTGGTGGAACACTGGAAGTCAGTGAGAGAAGATGACCGGATGGTACAAGTGTGAGTAGTAACGTGTTTTCCCCCTCTGTGGAGCTGTAGGTGGCATATTTGCAAAGAAACATGGGCTGTTAGATTTAACAAGGCTGTGTTTGCGGGGAGATGCTGGTGTGGGAGGGGGGAGGTGCTGGTGTGGGAGGAGTGCAGGGCAAGGCTGTGTTTGCGGGGAGAGAGGGGAGGTGCTGGTGTGGGAGGGGGGAGGTGCTGGTGTGGGAGGAGTGCTGCTACGGCAAGGCTGTGTTTGCGGGGGGAGAGAGGGGAGGTGCTGGTGTGGGAAGGGGGAGTTGCTGGTGTGGGAGGAGTGCTGCTAGGGGAGGAGAAGCCCTGGCCGTGAATGCGCGTGCATGTTTGCTCACGTGATTCACGTGAACTGCAAGAAAACCGCGGGGCTGAAAGCCCTTGGTTTGAAGAGGATTTTGCCGACTTGAATTCTCCCCATTTCCCATTCCTGCGGAATGGTAAAGGCGAGACCTAAAAACAAGCTTTAAATACCAGTCTTATAGGCAGTTACTTTTAATAACAGTGATAGCAGTTATGTGCCTAGAAATAATTTTATTCATATTTAAAGTAATACAAACCATAACTCTGACATAGCGGATTTGTTTTATTTTTGAGACAATCATCACATAATGGACAGCATTATATTACAACTAATTAAGAGTTGAAAACCATACAATATGGGGTGAAAAGATGTGGTCTTCAAAGGGAATGAGGAGAGCAATAATAGATTTATTGTATGCTATGCCCTACAACTGGACGCATTTTTGCATCAAACATAGGGGAAAAAGAAATGCTGAGTTGCCAAGAAAAAGTAAACTAACCAAAGCGTAACCCTGCTCAAATACTTCAATACTTTCCTGTAGCGATGCTAAAGCCATAGGGAATGGATACATTATAGAAATCAAGGTCAAATATGTACAGGATGAAATCTGGAAAAGTCATAAAAACTTGTGGGAAGGATGGACCAGGAGTGATCTGTCATATTTTATGTTGCTGAGAGTTTCATTCAGGAAAAAACAAGGCTGGGATTTTTGAACTTGTCCTTGATCTATGTTTGACTAGAAAACGTGAGCTAAAAAAAGGGTTTCACTTATACAATGACAGCTTGAAGGCGAGAAAATCACTCTGCCATTAACACAGCTCAGGGAGTTAAATGTTTGCTATTGGTATTAGCTATCAGTGTGTTCAGATCCTGGTAAGAGCACCACCATTTAAGGTCAGTAAATAAGGCACTATTAAATTGGGTAACATTAACGCCTGTTATTTGCTTCTCTTAGAAACATATGAAAAATGAACATTTGCAAAATAAAAAATAAAAATGTCTGTTCCTTACCAGTGCCTTCCTTCTTTCTGCAGTGATTACTGTATATATTTATAGTAATGAAAGTGGGGGGCAAGGGACTAAATGGGGGTTGGGTGCTAAAGGGAGCTTCACTATTGGTAAATTAGAACAAGCTACTACATATCGGATGATGGAGTGGCTCAAGGCAGGAAAGGTATGTGGGGTGATGACTTCCAACTCAAGTCAAGAAGGCACAGGAAATCTGTGGAATGATTAAGAGTGATCAATCTAGTTTTACGCTCGACCCCATCTTCTCCACCAACGACAACATCACCTTCAGTAACACCTCCGAGCTCCTTTGGACCGACCACCACTGCGTCCACTTCACCATCACAAAACCCAACATACAACATCACACCCACCGCTACCCTCAACAAAGCTAGAACAAGGTCACGAAGAACAGACCACCACCTCCCTCAGCAAAACTCCACTACTGACATCCACGGACGCCAATACCTCAGCACGCCACCTCCACTGATGGATCTTTCACTGCGCCGACACTATCGCCCCTCAAGAAAGCCCCAGGAAAGCGACACTAAGAAAGTCAGCTAGTTCAATCCCACCCTTCATGAGTCTAGACGCACCTGTAGACGACTCAAGAAGAGTTGGAGGAGCAGCAAGACCCCGAAAGACCACTGAGTCTTCAGAACTGCTGTCATCGAACACCACCACCTCATTAGAACAACAAAGAAAGCAGCCCTACAAGAAAGTACCAACTTACTCAATAGAAAATAACTCTTTGCAGTGGTCAAAAAATTCGCCAAACCCAGCACAGAAACAGCAGACATCCCACCCTCCCAAGACCTCTGCAACAAACTCTGCACCTTCTTCCACCACAAGATTAAGGAGATCTAGGGCAGCTTCCACAGCCTCGATACCCCAAACCCTCTCTCTCCACCAGCAACCACTGCACCAAACGACACCGGACTCCAGCAGACCCTGCTCAGCTGGACTCGCCTCATTGTTGACGACACCCGTAAGATAATGAAGAGCATCGACTCCAGAGTATCATCGTACCCACAATTTTCAACAGAGCCGGCACTTCCATCGCCCCAGAACTCTGCCACACCATCCACTCCACCACCTTCCCGGAATACTGTAAACAGGCAGAGGTCAATCCCATGCTGAAGAAACCCACTGCCGACTCAATAGACCTCAAGAACTTCAGGCACATCTCTCTGATCCCCTTCCCAGCCAAGGTCACTGAGCAGGCCATCAACGCCCAACCTTCGAAGTTCATGGAAGGAAACCACATCCTGGACCTCTTCAATCTGGCTTCCAAAGCAACCATAGAACAGAGACCGCCATCCTCGCTGCCACATAGTAGGTCCGCACCTGCCTCAACCGATGCAAAATTGCAGCCCTCATCCTCTTGGACTTCTTGGCCGTCTTCGATACAGTGTCCCTATGCACAAGACTCCACATCGCCAGCATCCGCGACTAAGCCCTGGAATGGATCCGCTCCTTCCTCACCGGCTGAACACAGAGTCAGACTTCCATGTTCTACTCTGAACCCACAAAAATCAGCTGCGAGGGCGCCTACGTGTTCCTCCCTGAGCCCCACTCTCTTCAACATCTACATGGCCCCACTGGCATCCATTGTCAGGAACCACAGACTCAACATAGTCTCCTATACAGGTTACACCCAGCTGATTCTCTCCCTCACCAAAGAACCCTCAGTCGCCAAGAACAACTTCCACGGCGAGATGAAGGCTGTCGCACCGGGATGAAGGACAGCTCCCTCAAGCTCAACTCAGAAGTGGAAGTCCTGATCCAGGGCTCTACCCAGTCTGCCTGGGACGACTCTTGGAGGCCCGCAGCCCTTGGAACCCCCCTACCCCCTAGACCACAGACAAAACCTCAGCATCATCCTGGACTGCTCGCTCACCATGAACCACCAGATCAATCTCGTCTCATCATCCTGCTTCCACACACTACGACTGCTCCAAAAGATCTTCAAGTGGATCCTCCACGGAGTTCAGAAAGACGGTCACCCAGACACTCATCTGCAGCAAACTCTACTATGGCAACGCACTCTACGCCAGCATCACCCAGAAACTCCTCAAGAAACTGAAAAACATTCGGAACACCTCACCCAGACTCATCCTCAACATCAACATCCTCTGTCGCAGCCACATCACTAGCCACACAAGAGACCTCCACCGGCTCCCAGTCAACAAATGAATCACCTTCAAGCTCCTCACACATGCCTACAACGCCCTGCTCGACGCTGGACCTGTATACCTCAACCGCCGTCTCATGCTCCACGCACCCACCAGAGACCTCAGCTCCACCAAACTCGCCCTGGCCATCATCCAACAAATCCGCAAGACCACAGGAGGAGGAAGATCCTTCTCCTATCTTCCAGCAAAGACCTGGAACACCCTGCCTCTCCACCTCAGGCACTCACAGTCACTGCAATTGATCAGCAGTCCCCCTACGCTCCCAGTACCTGGAGACCATTATGTGTGAGTACTCACACTTTTCAAGACTCCTGATTGAGTTTCTGGCTAAGGCAGAGAACAAGAGGCAGGCCAAGTGTTAGACTAAGCAGCACTGTTAAAGAGTTTGTATTACCCTGTAATATGATAGCAGTTCATCCGATCTAAGTGTGAACCCCAGTCACCAGAACCTGGAGAGGTACCAGAACATGTGAATTACGCCAGAAGCAAATAATGCAGCTCTGGGATTATTCTCCCGTAGGTTAACAGTGAGGAGAGAGGGCCATTCCTGGGTTCTGTACAGTATTCATTATTCAAGGGAAAAATGACATTATCTTTATGGTCCTAATCAGAATGACTGCAAATAAATGCAGGGTGGGATTGGAAATGAATTGTTTGAGGGATTCTTGTGCGCTTAACAGAATCATTAGTACGAAAAGGACAACAAGCTAAGCAGCTCGGGCACATCAGCCAAATATGGCGAAGTTAACTGAAAGAAGAGACACAGGGAGAATACTAGTACAAAAAAGGGAAGGAATAGTACAAGATGTCAAACTACAAGGCATCAGTCTTAGGTGTGTATAGCTACAGGAGTAGCCAAGTAACATAAGAGACTAAGAAGGGCACAATGTTACGAAAGGACAAGAAAATTACAAACAAAAAGAGATTTTAACCCAGAATAACAAATGAGACAAGATGTTGAGGATTTTTTTTGGGTTGCCCTTCTTTTCTCTATATTCTGTCTCTTGACCCCCCTGTTCTCCTCCTCTCAGATAGGGAACTAATACTGAAGGGCTATTGTTTTCATATTGAGAAAATTAACTTTACAAAAAAATGTGTCATTTTTGAAAATATAAAACACATGAAATATAAACAGAGCATCGAGGTTCAGGGTCCCACTCTCCCACCACTCCACCCAAACCTGCCCGGTCCAACACAATCCGACCATGAAAGTCGGCTATCAATACCAATCCATTTTGCTTAAAATGATCCATCATGTTAAAACCATCAAATTCATATAGAGCAGTAATAGAGCTGGTTTCCTAATGCATTTCATCAAGCCCCGAAAGGCCTAAAATAGTGCAAAGTGTGAATAATTGGATACATAAATACATTCATAGATATAAAGTGACCCATGCAAAAGTGCCAAGTGCAAAAAAAGTGCAAAAGGTGCGAGGAAGCATCTTAACAAAACAAGACAGTCTACAGATCTTGAGCGGGTAGGCCGGCCATGATACACAGATAAATAAATTCAATTACACTTTTATAAATTTCTCGTGGATTTGCCAGCCAGAGCTTGAAGATGAATAGCATTGCCCACCCCCCTACTTGTTTATTGTAAATGTTTCTGGCAAAGCCAACAGGAAAAACGGTTCCCATATTACCAAACCCTTCTTTAAGCGTGGATGCCTTTCTTGGCATATGTAGCTTTTCCAAGATTGTGCGTTGAAAATAGTTGCGCTATCCACTGCTGAAATGAAGGGAGATTTCGGATCCAACCAAGCCGAAGAGATACATAGCCTGAATATAGCCATGGCGATAAAGATAAGGCCTGACTTGTCCCCAGAGTTATTACGAATTGCTCCGACAATATCCCATTGATCATAAGCCTAGCCGTAGGATTTATATACAGGGTTTCAATAGCCTGAATAAACCTGGGCCCCAGTGCCATTCTCTGCATAATGCTCCACAAAAACAGCCAGGAGACCCGATCAATGGCTTTTTCAGCGTCAAGAGGTATTAGAGCCATCGGGTCTCCTGTGGACTTTGTGGCATCAAACAGAGTGATGGATCTCCTTATATGATCGGTGGTACTTTTTTTGTGAATAAATCTGTATTACCATCTTGCGACAAATTTTTCAATGACAGCCGATAAAATCGAGAAGCAAGGATCTTAGAATACATTTTGGAGTCCCCATTGATTAGCATTTTTGGGCGATAGGAGCCCATTTACAGCCGAAAGTTTGTCTTTTTTAGGAACAATTATCATTTTAGCGGACGACCAGGAAGGAGTCGTCGTGACATTAAAGATTTGTTCCAGAAGGGATTTAAAAATATCTTTAATCTGGTCAGAAAAAACATTATAAAATTTAACCGGGATAATATCAATGCCGCTGCTTTTCTGTCTGACAAGCTAGATATTCCCATGGCAATCTCCTCCCAAGATGGGGAGTGTTCTAGATATTCACGCTCCTCCGAACAAAGACTAGATATCAAAATCATATCTAAAACATTATGTATGGCTTATTGTCTAGCAGCTAGAGAACCAAACCTTCCTCAGTATACAGGTCTTAGTAGAACTGGCGGAAGGATGTTCAAATTTTTTCCGGCTCAGTGGTTATCCTGGCAGACGGATGAAGTATATGCCGTTTCTCGTGAGATGTTATCTAGTTCTCAGGGCTAGTTGGTGGCCAATTTGTTCAGTAAATTTGTAAACTTTTTCCCGGGCAGAGGCCCACTTGGCGGCAGCTTTTTCAGCAAACATTGCGCAGATTTTTGCTCTTGCCGCTGCAACCTCTAGTTGTACCAGCTGGATTTTCTCCACCTTCTGGACAGCCCTTGCTGTGGAACGACACAGATGACGTTGCTGAGGGAGCGTATACGTCCTTAGGAGGTCCTAGCCCATGGGGCTCACCAATAAATTATTATAAGGATCCCACATTCCCTCTCCGAGGGGGTTCCTTTATTTACAAGTGTAATTTTTTTGGGAGCTCCATAGTCTGCTGTTTTTCCTTTTTATTCTTTCTCAGTGAAAATGTTACGGTCTCTTCCCGTATACAAGCCTTTAGAGTGTCCCTGACCACCCCGATTGGAGCAGAACCAATGTTTCTTCCAAGAATTTCCTGAATCCAGCATTTCATGTGGTCTTGATATTACTTATTAAACAACAGGGACATTAATAGAAGCAATTTTGAAATGCATTACATTCAACATACTAATTCAGCATCATTTTCATTCCACTCTAGCAATAAGAGTATCAATAGGAAAGCATAAACAATGGATATATGCCGAAATGAAAGCAATAGAAAAACTGGGAAGCAACAAGAGGCCATAGGTCTAAGGAACAACAGCAGCAAATTCCTACACATGTTAAGCCGACAAGACAGTAGCACATTCTCACAATAAGATCCCAAAAAAAGTATGTAGGACCCAGCGTGACCCTCCCACACCCCAAACCCCCCTCGACCCTGCAACGTCAACCCCTCCCTACCCCCGAAGAATAGAGCAATCAGGACTAGCCTGAATGATGACCGCCAGAAATAGGTCCATGCCACCTGATCCCACATTATAATGGCTCAGGGTGCAGGCCACTCATGGGCAGCGTGAACAAGAACAAACAACACAGCACATATCTATCAAATCTTTTATATCGGTATTGAGGACGCAATACATCTAATAAATTATTTAGTGGCACCTTCCACCCGTCAATAGTAAAGGACAGCAAGCCAGATGCGGCATAGATTCTGTTGTCCATTCCGCCCTTATAGCGACTACACAGCATAAGGAGTATTAGATACAATTTGAACTAATACCCCCACTTTGAATTGTTCTGGCGACACCTTATGCTATTTGGGCGAGGTCCTGATGAATCTGGTTCATGGTTTTGCTACCCCACTGACACGCGCGTAGACCACGTGCGCCCAGACCTTTGGTTTCGGTCATCGAATCTATTTATTGGAAATGTGTTACATCTTGGAGTTCCTTATACCCAAATGTGCATAGGTGTCTTGTATGATTATGAGTGTGTGTGAGGATTGTATGTGTCTGACCTCAGGTTGATTTTTCTGTTGGGGTTTGACATAGTTATCTACCATTGTATATAATTAGGTGTATTTAATTGTGTACTACAAAATGCTTACAAAAAAGGGGTTTTTGTAGAGAATAAAACAATATAAAATAAGATGTATTGATAAATAATAGATTAAAACTAATAAAATCTAAAAATAAAATGAATTTTTATAAAAAACAGAACATGTATATGTGTATTTAAATGTCAAAATGATGTAAAGTTAAATTTGTCTTTTAACCCATACGAAATGTAATCTCTGGTACAGAAATATAGGTCTTAGGGGAGCTGCTTATGCTTCAGTTGTTTTGCTTTCCCCTCTTTCTCCTTAACCTCACTTGCCTCTCCGAGGGGGTTCCTTTATTTACAAGTGTAATTTTTTTGGGAGCTCCATAGTCTGCTGTTTTTCCTTTTTATTCTTTCTCAGTGAAAATGTTACGGTCTCTTCCCGTATACAAGCCTTTAGAGTGTCCCTGACCACCCCGATTGGAGCAGAACCAATGTTTCTTCCAAGAATTTCCTGAATCCAGCATTTCATGTGGTCTTGATATTACTTATTAAACAACAGGGACCTCTCGAAGCTTCGGGTCGAGACTTCTTTGCTAAAGGATATTCCCTTGACCCCTAATGTTAGGGGGTTATGATCTGGCATAAATGGAGGGATAATATCAATGCTAACATCCTGGATCAAAGAGGAAGAAACAAAGAAATAATCTAGTTGGGCTTGTGATGTGGGGTGCAGAATAATAGGTATACCCCCAAATGATCCTGTCTTAGACGGGACCAAACTTGGATCCGCCCATGTACGTGGAATAGATTCCTCAAGGTCTGTAGGACTTTGGGTTTTCGACACCTATAATACATTTGGATGTTCCAGTCACAAGGTAAGTTAATGTTCAGGTTCCCCGCATATTATAACGGGGAGAGGCCAATGAGCCAACTCCCCGGAGAGCCAATTAATTACCTCAGTGTTGTCTGCTGTGCTCCCATATATCGAGTATAAGTTGAAGGAGGGCTTAGATGATGGCCTACATTCTGCTAGAACCCATCTCCCATGGGGATCAACTTTAGTTCGAATTGTTTGAAAAAGGCTGCTGAGCTGGGTCAAAATAGCTAATCCGCTAACACGTGCATCCTGTGATGTCCCTCCAATCAGGGTATATCCCAATCAACTTTAGTTCAAATTGTTTGAAAAAGGCTCCTGAGCTGGGTCAAAATAGCTAATCCGCTAACACGTGCATCCTGTGATGTCCCTCCAATCAGGGTATATCCCAATGTGTTTAGGAGACTAGGCTGTGAGCCTTCATTGCGTGTTACCTGGAGGCAGACAAGATCTGCACCCAACAAGTGTAAGCCCTGCAAGACCTTCTGCCTCTTCCGGCCATCATTTAGCCCGCCAACATTAATAGAAGCAATTTTGAAATGCATTACATTCAACATACTAATTCAGCATCATTTTCATTCCACTCTAGCAATAAGAGTATCAATAGGAAAGCATAAACAATGGATATATGCCGAAATGAAAGCAATAGAAAAACTGGGAAGCAACAAGAGGCCATAGGTCTAAGGAACAACAGCAGCAAATTCCTACACATGTTAAGCCGACAAGACAGTAGCACATTCTCACAATAAGATCCCAAAAAAAGTATGTAGGACCCAGCGTGACCCTCCCACACCCCAAACCCCCCTCGACCCTGCAACGTCAACCCCTCCCTACCCCCGAAGAATATAGCAATCAGGACTAGCCTGAATGATGACCGCCAGAAATAGGTCCATGCCACCCGACCCCACTGTGTGATCTAGCAAACATTAATACACAATCGGCCAAGGAAAAAGAAGATTTAAACAAAACTCAACCTGCATTGTTACCAGCTAGAGCTATGACCCCCGACCAACCCACTCCACTCCACTCCACTCCACTCCACTCCACTCCACTCCACTCCACTCCACTCCACTCCACTCCACTCCTTCCCCCTCTCTGCCCTCTTGGAGAACACGGTTTAATAACTTCTGAACAAAAGAAAAGATTTAGAGAAGCCCAATTCTGGCCTAGGTTTATTTGAGGCATTCTTTAGCTGTGCCCCTTATTAGTCTTGATTTCCTTAAGATACTCCTGGGCCTTAATGTCAGATTGATTTTATGTTTAGCAGGATTCATAAGAAAAATGTGTTCTCCCAACTGCTGAAAAGGGGCAAACAGTTGGCGAAGACGCCATCTTCGTTCAACCGTTGCATGACAGACAAATAGGCTTAGCGAAAAAAGAAAACCCCTCAAACATTTTCCGTGAGTTCGACCGAGCAAGTTCATAGACCAATTGTCTAAGCAAAACATTGCTGAAGAACACCAAAAAGGCTCTGGGTTTCTCTCCGCCTTTAGAATTCTGTTTCTTTAGCGTGGAGCGTCACGATGTATCAATAGCGATCCTCTCGTTCTACTCCTTCGGTGATCCCCAGCAGGCAGAGATTGTTTTGGCGCTGCCTGTTCTGCTATGTTCTTTCAGGGAGGCAACTTCAGTTTCCAGGCATTCGGTGTGGCTTTCGATCATCGTGACGCGTTCCCCAATGTCTGATCAAGTCTTGTTCAGCTACCTTAGACCATCTTGAAGCTATTTGGCCGCCCCTTTTGCTTGCCCGTTATCTGTCCGTACTTCCTCTTGAAATTGCTTAATGGATAGCCGAATCACCGCCAAGCAGGGTTCTTCAGCTGACTCTGTTGTTGCCCTGGTTCTTTCCGATCCAGAAGTCCTGCGAGATTCTTTGCTGGAGGGAGAGGTAAGCTGTGAGCCAGATTAATCCCATTTCAGCTGGCTATGGCTTCCGTATTATTTCCCTTTCCATTTGTTAGGTGTAGTATTCTGGCGCTGCAAGGTGCCTGCTTCATTTGTAAAGCGGCCGCAGTCAGACTGGTCCTCATCGCTAAAGATGGGGAAGCTCCCCACAACAGAGGAATCCGAGCAGTCAATGACAGAGAAGAAGTCCTACCCTGCAAGCTCGGGGCACAGAATCCGATGAGAAAGCTGTCCAACAGCGGCCATGCACTTTTTGGTGATGGTGACATTAGGGGTATGTTCTCCCTGCTCTATCAAATCCAGGGGCATCCCATCCTGAACCTTAGAGTCAGTTGCAGTGACATTAAACAAAGTCATAGAGTTGAGGGTTACCTCCAGGTTACCGGACGCCTACAAAATAGCAATTTGTCACCAGGAGGAGCCCCATGCCTTTCTTGCTCCATGGTTGGGGGCAGACTTTGACGGTCCTCCATGTCGAAGTGGGAGTGGAGGGACCAAGGTCGGACTGTTGCTCTGAGCCAGCAAACTCTGGATTGTCTCCAGTGGTTTCAGGGGGTCAGTAGCTAACCCCGCTCCGTCAAAGTTAGTCATTCTCCTCCCCTTAGGGCCCAGGGAGCTAGAGGCGAGAAACATGTTTGCTACAGAGGGTTGAGAGCCCCTACCCTCTTTTGGTGCAACCCCCCTGCAGCCTTCGGTATCACTTTCTTGCTGTCCCCACCAGCATCCCGTTTCCCTCTTGCGCTAAGATCCGTTTCAGGAGCTGATGCAGTTGTGCCTGTTGCTCCAGAGTTCGTGGGAGCAATTCTTGCCTTAGACTCCCTTACACCACCGCTGCCATTTTAAGCCCTTGTGCTTAGCCTTTCCCCCTTGAATAAGCAAGCTGGGGGTGAAAGACAGCTACAAACAGCAAAAGGGAAAATGCGGCGGCGAACAAGAGGCAGTCCAGTGAAAGCGTGCAGTAAATGCTCCAGGCGATTCTGTAACCGTGGGGACAGCAACGGCACCTTCCTAACGTGAGGATCATCAATTTGTTGAGCAGTGGCCGGAATCCAGTATGCATAGCTGATAGCCAAGAAATCAACACACAGTGCGAGTAGCGGAGAACTACTCAGGCGCCATCTGGAATGCTCAAGAAAACTAACTTGTAGGTTAATAAAAACTCTTCAAAGTATACATATATCACAATCTAGGAAACTACTATCTAGTCAATAAAGAATACATCTGTGGGAATGGCCTACTTTTCATTTGCAACAAAACCTTAGCAATAAAGAGTCGGAATATTCACAATAAATAACTATTGTGTGTACATAAGCTACAATCATCAAGACCTTATATTATCTTTATTAAATAATTTTCTTAACTCTAGTGTTCTATACCGCTTTCAAAATTGTATTATAAATGTATGGCGTTTAAACAGATTAATTTGAAGCAATAGATAATAAAAACATGAGTTTATCACGATAATCATAACCACCTATTGAATATTTAAGCTTCTTTAGTGATTTCTCTTTGAGGCCTCCAAACATCTATCACAACAGGGTATTAAGAGATGGCGCTCCCAGGACATCATGTTTATTGACATAAAGCCTTTAACAATGAGGCAAGTTCTTGTATACACCTTGTAGGTAAGGAGTGGTCCTAATTACAGACTGATTTTCCAAAATTGCATGTTGGGCACTACCAATAAATACAAAGGAATCCCTTCCTTCCAGTTTATTGTTAAATATTGAATCATAAGTTAAACTAATTAGGTAACTTAATATTAAGTTACTGGTATACTCCCCAGTCAAAGTGTGCTTTCTTAAACAGTAATTCTGAAATTTCTAACGAACATAACTTTTTAAGAACGCCATATTCTAGAACATGGCAGCCGCGTAGTGTGCAGGTCGTAAGCTCTGCTGTTCCCTGTTTGTAATGCGAGGTGGTGTGTCTGGTAATCCATGGAGAAAGGCTCAGACTTCTGTATTCTCTGTAAGAGGTAAGGGGAAAACGGCAACTAATGTGCCCTGGAACCTCCGCTTTCACCCCTAGTTTCGGGCGCCGGACCACGCTGTTTTTCGGCCGCCCTGGAGCTCAGAAAGAGCCACAGGGCTGCAGCACGAGGGTTCCTTAGATCAGGCAGTGGCAGTGTCAGCACAAGCGCTGCACCACCAGCCCAGCCTGCAACACAAAGATCTGGCAGAGAGGAGCTGCCTACCGACGCCATTGACAGGAGTGAGGTCCAAGATACAAGAGGTAAGGGGTCAGTGCAGGGCTTTTTTTGGGGTGTTTTCAGGTGGGCAGATAGTTGCAGAGGCTGCTGGAGGGGTTTCAGATAGTCACAGCTTGCCACAGAGGCAGGATCTAGTGCTTTCAGAGGCTCCTGCGTCTCCCTCTCCCTCTTCCACTTCCACTTCCACCCCACAACAAGCACTCAAACAGACCAAAAAAGTCTCCCTTTACCAAAATCTAAGAAGTAGCCTAAGAGGGAAGTAAAAAAACAGGCAAAAAACAGAAACACATAGAACCACTACCGGGCCCCAAAACGAAAACTACTCTTTCTTTAAAGTGCAACCGGCAGTTTTAGCACTAAAGAGACCATCGCATATAGTGGCCCTGAGCCCTAGATTTGAACCAGCGAATATGGATATAGGAGCTACCAGTGGAGATACTTGTGAAGGTGTTGAATCAGAGATGGATAATAGAGAGCAGCATGGTCAGGACAGTACCCAAGGGAGTAGTATGTCTACAAAGACGGACAGAACTATGAGTAAGAATCAATCAATCAGAGTACTTGTAAAGCGTGCTACTAACCCGTGAGGGTCCCGAGGCTCTTAGGAGAGAGGGGGGTGCTGCTACTGCTCGAAGAGCCAGGTCTTGATGAGTCTTCTGAAGGCGAGTAGGTCTTGGGTCTGCCGTATGTGGGTAGGGAGGGTGTTCCAGGTCTTGGCGGCAAGGTAGGAGAAGGATCTGCCGCGGGAGGTCGTTCGTTGGATGCGGGGGACAGCGGCGAGGCTGGCGGAGCGGAGCTGGCGGGTGGGGGTGTGGAAGCGGAGTCTGCTGTTCAGGTAGGCTGGTCCGGCGTTGTGGAGTGCTTTGTGCGCGTGGTTGAGGTGCTTGAAGGTGATCCTCTTGTCGACGGGGAGCCAGTATAGGTCTCAGGTGGGGGTGATGTTGCTGCGGCGGGAGACGTTGACGATCAGTCGGACGGAGGCGTTTTGGATGCGTTGTAGTCGTCGTAGGTGTTTGGCTGGGATTCCTGCGTAGAGTGCGTTGCCATAGTCCAGTCTGCTGCTGACGAGGGCCTGTGTCACCGTTCTTCTTGTTTCGGTCGGGATCCACTTGTAGATCCTGCGGAGCATGCGGAGGGTGTTGTAGCAGGAGGAGGAGACATGCTTAGACATGGAGAGGGAAGAGTCGAGGATGAATCCTAGATTGCGTACATGGTCGGTGGGTGTTGGTGCTGTTCCCAAGAACAGAGTTGAGTCTCAGGAAGACTCCCTCACTAATGACCCCATCGGTGATGGAGGCCTCACAGCTGCCAAAAATACAAATTTGGATAGTAGAATCCAGAGTGAGGCACAGCATAGCGCATTGGAAGCATTGTTAGGATCATTAACGCTAGATATCAAAAAGGGGTTCGCTGTTTCAGAAGCTAATCAGCATGAAATACGGGGGTTTTGTGAGACAATGGCTAAAAAGTTGGATTTCTTAACGGAGAGAACTGAAGTATTCGAGAACACTGTGGAGGAATTAAAAAAAGATCTTGCAACTAATAAAATGGAGCTCCAAACTCTGCGTAGAGAGGAGCAGGGTCTCCAGGAAAAAATGTAACAATTGGAGAATAACTCAAGATGGAACAACTTGGGGATTCTAAATATTCCTGAAGGAAGTGAGAGGGATGATCTAAAACTATATGTGGCGTCACTTATCACTGCTCAGTTCAGCTAGATGAGTGAGGCCGAAATCCTAAAAAACATACAAAGAATACACAGAGACTCATTTCGTAAAGCACCGGGTAGAGTGAGGCCAAGAAAGATCTTTGTCAACTTTCAGACATATGTGGTGAAAGAAAAAATTCTTACATCTGCGTTAAAGTTAAAATCATTTAAAGGCCCAGATTATACATTTGAAATAAGATCAGACCTATCACGAGCGACCTTAGACAGGCAGTGGGAGCCGAGTAAACGTATGGATGATTTTAGAAAATTAGGGTCAACCGTACAACTTAAATTCCCGGCCTCACTTCGAATAATGTATAACAATAAAATGCACATGATAAGGAGCATAAGGGAGGCAGATGAGATGTTGGAAAACATTAAGGGTGCTGGTGCGAGTGGGAGTGGTTAAGGAGGAAGTTAGTGTTAGAAACACATTGGCATGGAGTCCATTGGGAACAGCAGAGCAGAGAAAAGAATTTGGACTAAGATCAGGTCCAAGAAGAAGCAGGGGTGGGTTCTCCAGGGCACAGGGTGGGAAGTTTGGGAAGCAGGTCAGCACGGGGTGGGGAGCATATGGGGGAGGGGGGGGGGGGGGGAATAAAGTCCTCAAACACAACGGATAGAGAAAAGAGTTCAAATACAGTAAAGGCATATCCATTCAAATTTTGACCTGGAAACTCAATGGGCTGCGCGTAAGGGGTCGTAGGGATAGGATACTACAGTATCTTCGAGATTTCCCTGCTCAAATCCTCATCTTACAGGAGACACTTAATAATGAACGAATGTGTTGATCTTTTTAAAAAACTAATGTAATGTTAGAGGTGTTGCTATAGTTGTGACAAAACAAGCGAACTTATGCGTGACAAAATCAAGGGTGGATAAAGTAGGGAGGTGGGTCATAGCAGAAGTAAAAATCAAAGATAACCCATTAATGCTTGTAGGCTACTATGGTCCAAACCAGGATGACTTGAACCTTTAAAAAAATCTCGGTACTAATTTGTTAGAAGTTCCCCGCCCCAATTATACTGGGAGGAGATTTTAATGTGGTTTTAGACTTAAAATTAGATAAGTCAAGTAGGACAAGAACAACACGGACACCTTATTCGCGTGCATTTTTAAAAACCATGATGGCGCATCACAACCTCTGTGATCAAATGTGGATTATATCTTTGGAGAGAAAGGGTAGGCAAAGTATCTTTTCATAATAAAAAATATCATAGTATGTACAGAATAGACTACTTTTTAGTAGACTGGAGCCTTAGGGAAGATATTCCACATATCGAGATAATGGGTAAATTGAAAGAGGAGGTTCGGGACTATCGCAATTAATAGTGGTTCAGCTGCAAATGCATTAGTCTGGGACACCTTAAAAGCATTCATTAGAGGACAGATCACCAGTGCAACTTACTATAGAAACAAACAGTACAAAAGGGAAATCACAGGGCTAGAGGAAAAAATGGAGCTATTGAATATAGATTAACAGCCATAGTCTCAGAAGAGCAAAAGGCAGATCTAGAGAACAAGCAGGTAGCACTGAAAAACTATCAGAGGTTCTCCAAACAAGGGTTCAAAATAGGTGGGAAGCTCGTAAACTAGCTCACTTTGAATATGGAGAGGAAGCAAGCAAACTTCTGCCTTGAAGGTCAAGACAGATCTGAATAAGAATAGGATTGGGGAGATCAAAGAAGACCAATCCAATATTGTCCTAAACCGAGATACGGACATTAGGAAAGCCTTTAAAGAGTTTGATCGTACCCTATACACAGAAGAGAAAGAAGTATCATTGGATGCAGAGATAGAGGGCTGGCTAGCGAACTCAATTCACGCAATAGATCTGAACCAACAAGATCTTTTAAACCAACCGATTACTCAGGAGGAAGAAATCAGGGCTATTCATTCAAGTAAAGGGGGTAAATGAGCCGGGCCCAAAGGCATTCCCATGGAGCTCTACAAAAAGCTAGCAGAAGTATTATCGCCTATACTGACAACAGTTATGGGTTAAGTGCTAGAACAGGGCATACTGTTACCAAAATCTTGGAATGAGGCTACAGTTACTCTGATCCTGAAACCAGATGAAGTTCTGACGGTTTTTGAGTCGTACAGACCGATATTGCTTTTGAATTCAGACTACAAAATCTTCTAAAAAATATTGACTAGTAGAGTAGCCAAATTGTCTGGCGGCACAGTACATGAAGATCAGAGAGGGTTTGTGAAGGGGAGGTACTTGCACGAACTTACTTACAAATTAATCAGAGTTATTGATATAGCGACATCTTTCAATACTCTCTTAGCAATAACAACATTGGATGCCTCAAAAGCTTTCGACAAGGTGAGATGGTCTTAATTATTAACTATAATGAAAAGATATAACCTTGGCGATAAATTCTGTATAGCTATACAGTTAATATTTCAGGAGCCTGTAGCAAGGGTGTTAGTAAATGGGAAGTTATCCTCACCTTTTAAGATACTCAGGGGCACAAGCCAGGAGTGCCCCCTCTCCCGCTACTTTTTAATTATTATATGGAACCTTTGCATTCAGACTGAGAAGTCCATCTGATATCCCTCCATTCCAACAGGGAGATTGGGCTAGAAAGGTTGCGCTTTACGCCGATGAGTTAATTGTGTACTCATCAGATCTGAGCACTGCCTACCCACTATTCTAACAATAGCGCAAGATTTTGGGAGAAGTGTCTGGGTACTCAGTCAATGAGCATATAACAGTAATCATGGTATGGAATCAAGTAATCACCAACCCCCAGGTTAAAAGGGAAATGCAATATCTTGGGCTAAGGATAGTTCAGGATATTAATTAAATCGCGGAAACTAATTTGAGGAGGGTCTTTAAAGAGAACTTTCAATTAATGAAGAGCTGGGTGCATCTTCCTTTAACGATCTTAGGAAGAGTCAGTCTGCTTAAAATGACCATTCTGCCAAAGATAACTTTTTTGTTTAATTCCACACCATTACACTTCAACAAAGTTACTATACATAAAATTCAGCAGGCGATAAATTCATTTATCTGGGCGAACAAAGGGATAAGGATTTCCTGGAAAAAGTTGCAGAGGAGGAGGGAGAAGGGCGGCTTAACATTGCCAGACATACAATACTATGCATGGGCCTTCCAGCTAAAATTCTAGAATACTTGCAAAGACACAAGATGGCTTTATAATAGGTTCAATGTTTTTAGTAATGTTAAAACTATCTAGAGTAAATACAGTAGGATTCCTTTTTAATTTTGGCGACCGCAAATTCTTTAAATAAATCAAACTAAAGTTGCTTAAATCGATGGCGAAAATGTGGTATCACATTAGACGCCTTTCAAAACTAAATTACTACTCTTACTTTGCTCCAGTTTAGGAATCACCAGGGACACCTGAGTGCCTAGACGATATACTGGTGGCACCCATCAAAAACGCCAACCTTAATTTTTGGGGGGGGGCCTGACCAGGGAAGGGGACTTGCTGCCCTGGCAAGATCTTAATCGGCTGACGAAAAACACTCTCTCAAAGTTTAAATATTTTCAATTAAGAAGCTGGCAGCAAAGCAGAAAACAGGCACTTGGCGTCTGCAAGATATTAAAGGAGCAACTGGTAACAAAACCCATTGGAATTGAGGAAGTAGCATTTTAGTATTGGCACCTTATGGAGACCATTGACGGAGAGTTCACGCTGGCTGAGGAATTATGGGGAACATACTTGCCGAAGGAGCAACTGCAGAATATTTGGCAAGTATCTATGTGCACACTTTAAAAAAAACTGCTTTTTTAAGAAGGAACCACCTTTTTTTGCTCCACAGGGCTTACATATCCACTTAAAAACCATCAAAGATGGGGAACAGGAGTCGAATATGTTGTGGTAAATGTGGTTTGGAAAAAGCATCGGACGTGCACATGTTCTATCAATGTCCTGAGATCAGAGGTTTTTGGGACAAAGTGATGTCATCATTGTCAGGTATTTTGAAGCAGCAAATAAAGGTAAGCCTGTCTTTGGTCATATTTGGAGTAGGGGGATGTATTTACGGGCCACTCAAGAAATCTGCTGTTTTATGCTATGCTACTTGCAAGAAGAAAGCTCTGTCGTAAATGGGTGATCAATATATTCGCGCAGTACTCTGAATGGTTGGAATCCCTTGTATATATGTCCAGAATGGATGTATTAGGAAAAAAAACTAAGAAGAAAGATTTCTGGAAATTGTTGATGGCATGGATGGAGTCCCCAGGTAGGACGGTGTAGAATTTGAAGGGTATGGTAGATTAAGAACAAGAATCACAGAATGTTGGGCGTCCCTGCCGAGACTCTAATACAGTTCCGCAGCTTCGAGGTCGACCGCTCTTGCCTTTAGGCCCCATCCTCTCCCCTAGGCCTAGTCTTGAGGCCTAATCCTCTCCCTTCAGTTTGATCAATAATGTGTCTGCACTTCCATTTACATATTTACGCCCACATTTTACCTGAGGTAGGCCCTGTCCATAGTAGAACTGGAGTCACTGAATATATATATATATATATATATATATATATATATATATATATATATATATATATTTTCACTGAAAAAACCATAGGTTTCAGGCCTGATATAGTTGGGAATTAGCATTTAAAAAACCATTGAAATTGCTCCTATACAGTTAGTTGTACTAACTATATTTTGCGCACCCGTAATCCACTGCTGATGATGTCACATATTACATCATTCATGACGGTCAGTGACATCACTGATGACATCTCAAATGACATCACTGATGACATCATCCAGTGAATGTGGTTTGCTTCGTTATTTAAATATGCATTATATATATAGCAATTTGCATTGAAGAATGAGTGGATATATAGAAATAAATATTTGGATGGAGGATTTAATAGCAGTACAATTGACTGTTTACTTTAACCCCTTCGACGCTAATGACAAGCTTAGCTCGTCATGAGGCAAAGTGGTGCCTCACTCATGACTAGCTGAGCTCGTTATGATCGCATTCGTTTTCGTGCTGCTTCAGCGCACCAGGGGAAAACCATCCGGATCGATGCGGTTAACATTTTATAGTGTCTCACTAAATATAGTGCACAGTGATGAAACTGCGTGAATATCTGTATCACTTTGTCAGTTGTTGTGTAAACTGGTTCTGCTGTTGGTTACTAGCTATGTGAAAGTCTATATAAGTTATTGATTGGTTAACTGAGTACTGTATGGGAGAGTGATTGTGTGTGTGTGGTTCGGTGGGGGGTGTTTGACTTCCCAAACATGTACGAATAGTTGATTAGTGTTCTATTTGTTATAGACAGCATGTATGAATGAATCTACAGCTAAGTGATCAGATGTGTGTATACATCTAGGAATCACTGAGTGGGTTTTTAGATACTTGTATTGCTGTGTCAATGGATTCAAATATGATACTCTGTATTTTACAAAGAGTGATGAAAGATTTTACTTGTGTATGAAAAGGTGTATGTGATTGTCACGTAGATGATGTCATCAGTGATGTCATTTGAGATGTGGTCAGTGACATCACTGACCATGTCATGAATGATGTAATATGTGACATCATCAGCAGTGGATTGCGAGTGTGCAAAATATAGTTAGTACAACTAACTAAATAGGAGCAATTTCAATGGATTTTTAAATGCTAATTCCCAACTATAGAAGGCCTGAAACCTATGGTTTTTCAGTGAATTTGCAAGGTTTTTTAAATGCTAATTCCTAACTATATAAGGCCTGAAACCTATGTTTCTTTCAGTGAATTTGCAAGGTTTTTTAAAGGCTAATTCCTAACTATATCAGGCGTGAAACCTATGTTTTTTTTCAAAGAATTTCAAAGGTTTTCTAAATGCTAATTCTATTAGCGGATAACGTTTAAATATGTTAATATCCTCGTGGGACCACCTGAGCAGCCCTAGGGGGTCAGGGTGTTTCTACTCAGCCCCCTTTTTGCATTCTACAAGTTTGTTTTTCTGCTTCTTTTGTGCCTCGGTCTACCGAGCACAAGATGGCTGACCAATCTTCCTGGTTTGGAGTGTTCACAGCCAATCGATGCAGCCGATGCTCGGAAAGGTCTGTGCGCGCTCCTGATTGGCTGGCAGTCGTCTGAAGTATTGAGACCACGCCCCTTTTAAACCATGCTTGTCTCAGGTGAACTGAGGCACAAGAGAGCCCAAAACAAGAGTGGAAAATGTGAAAAGGGGGCAGGGTAGAGACCCCCTGACCCTTCCCTTTTTTTTTTTTTGCCCTTGGGGGTCCTTCTGGACATATATATATATATACACACATACATATATATATATATATATATATACACACAAATTACCTACTGGCGGTCGCCAGAAGGTATATATAGTTAGGACCTAGTTACCATAGGGACTCCCCAACATTCTATTGGGAATAACTTTGGCGCCGATTGAGGAATCTGCATGCAATTTCCTTAAAATTGCTTCGCGCCAAAGGAACGATTAATGGACTTTAATTCGTAATGAACATATTATTTTAGCGGAATTCACATGCTTTTTTTTAATGTATTTTACATCCATTTTGAAGAATTATGTGACTTTGTTGGGTGCTACGCCAAGTGTTTCTTCTATGTTTACACGCGTTTTTGCACAGGTGGTTTTAATTTTATCACGTACTAGCACTTTAAAAGGTGTACCTTGAAGTTTAATCGCGGTCATGTGAACAAGGCTCCGTTGAGCCGAAACGTCCGTGACACTTTCTGCCTAATAAAAAGTTTGAAACACCTCGAGGTCCGTGTCCGGTGTCCTGTTTGCTGGCTGAGGAAGCAGCGTGTGCTGGAGCGATACGGAGTTCACGATATATAGCCAGTGGGATTCGTCCTGGCTTTAACACGGGACCCTCCTTGGCAATTGGTCGACGCCATCAAACGGATCTTTTTCCTGGACGGCGTTCAGGAAGGTGCAGGCTCCGGAAGGAGTACGGCGTTTGACCCCCAGCTTCCGGTATTCTATCGGAGTATTGAGCGAAGGATAATCAGGCACCTACGGCTGTGTGCGACTCGGGCTCGAGTTGCAACCGGGATTGTGGTCTGCGGTGAAACAGAACCGAAGAAACAGGCGCCTGACAAAGTAAGCTCTTGAACATTGTTTAAAGCTGGGAAAGGAGAGAGGTTAATCTGGGAGCAAGTTTGGATTACCGACAATCGAGTTCGGATTGCTGAACGGCACCAGTCTAATTCAAAACAAATATTGCAGAAAGATGTCGGGTGACAGCGTAAGGGAACGGGAAACATTAGCTGCAACTTTGTTTTCCGATGACACCCCCATCCCAGTAGATACACATGGGAAAAAGAACACTGACGCTAGTGGCAGCAGCACGACAAAAATTAAAGACCTATTCAAAATACTTGAAAAAAAGTCATTTCAAGAGCAAGCTAAGTGGTGGGAATCAAAGTCACTGCAGCGCTACATTGAAGTGAACCGCATTCCACGCGGTCTAAGAATATTGACAGCCCCCACCTATGAGAATCCAAACGCCGACCTGATGAAAGAGTGGGCAGAAATTAATTTGGAGGCATCGCGTCGACAGGTACAGGTTCTCATCAAATATGCGGACGTAGATAGAGCCAAACTACTCACAAAAATTGCGGATATACAAGAGGAAATTGATGGACTGGGGGAAGAAGACGAAAAGACCAGACTTTCCAAAATTATGCAAGAACGTTTAAAGAAGGAAGAGGCAAAAATTGTGGCAAGAAAATCATATAAATTCCAGAGAGACAGGAATGATTATGAACTTGGCCAAATTTTCACTTTTGCACGTAAATTTGATACTCTACGCAAGGGCGGCCCCAAACTGCCGCCCAAAGTGAAAAATCCCCCATGCCATACAAGCCCCGCTGCAACTGAAACTAACAGGATGAGTGACTCCTCTAATGCAACAATCAGTTCAGACCCTGATACAGACTCTGAAGCAGACCGCCGCAGACAGACACAGGCGGCAGGCCAGCCCAAGCTCACGCCAGGCCAAGAAATTGTTTTTTTAGGCCAGGACAGACGGAACACACTAAGATCTCATACAAGGGGCAATCAAGAAAACACAGGGCAAATTACAGGCGCCGCCAGAGGTCGCGGGTGGCAAAAAAGAGGGTCTCAGAAGAAGAGAGGAGTTGGAAGAGGGCGAAGCAATGCCTCCCAACAGGAGTAAAAGAAACCACCAACCGCACTGTTGTGAATCTAACTGGGCTAATACTTACAAAGGAAGAGGAAAATATTCTCAAGCTTGGCCTATCTTATGCGTCCCCATGTAATTTTGACTATGCCAGCACGCGATGCAACATTTACAAAGCAGTCAGAAAACTTAAGTTACGCAAGTTTTATGCCATGAAAAACAAAGATGGAATATCACCTGATGTGGACTCAACACTTGGAATGGAGGAACCTGAAGCGTCACAAGGAACTCAGGTCCTAAGGGAATTGTGGGATACTGAAGGAGCAGGCTATGGGGAGATCTCGAATGGCATCAAATCCAATGAGGGGATTGATGAGAGTGGCAACAGAATTTCGACAGCCACCCAATTCAGAGCACCTTCCACATTTTATCCCATTATGTTGAGAGACAATGTTGATATTTTCCACGAAAATGTTGTCGCTGATCTAAAAAAGCTGCAAATTCAAACAGGTGGCACGAAGCGTAGGTACTCTGCTCAACTACAACAATACAAGGCACTGACTGACAAGTTAAATAAAGAAAAAAATCTGGTAATAAGAAACAGTGACAAAGGGGGAAATGTTGTCCTCATGACGAAATCTAATTATGACAAGGAGGCATACAGTCAACTGAATGAACATTTGTGCTATGAGAAGATCAACAATCGGGAATTGTTGACCATAAAAGATGAATATCACCGCAAACTCTGTAAATGGCAATCAGCAAAACTCATCACTGAAACTGAATACAAGTATTTAAAGACTGAACATCCTGTTACTCCCATCCTGTATTTCATCCCGAAAATACACAAGAACCCCGAACATCCGCCTGGAAGGCCAATTATTTCGGCACGGGGAGGCCTCTTGGAGCATACCTCGATTTATATTGACTATTTTTTGCAAGGTTATGTTCAACAATTGGGGTCATATATACGTGACACAGGGGATTTTTTGGTCAAAATCAAAGAAGTGCAAATTCAGGAGGGGGATTGGTTAATAGCATTGGACGTGACAGCATTGTATACCAGTATTGTGGCTCACTGGTTAGAGGCGGCAGACCAGAGAGCAGAGGACGGCCCGGGACCAGGGTTCGATTCCCGACGCGGCAGGTTTCTGGACCAGGGTCAGCGGACTCGATAATTCTCTCGCCTCGGTGCCCACTCTGATCAGCGATCACACTCGGCAACTCTGGGCATAAGCTTGCCTCATCTGCACTAACGGCCCCACCAGACCGCCGGGGATGCCTGGTCTCACCCTGGAGATACCCATTAAGGGACCATCTCGCAGGGAAGCCAGGAAGGGTTTCGCAGCGGTCGAAGCGCGGAGATACTCCTCCGGGAGTCGATCCTAGCGCTATATAAACTTGCAATTAAATTAAATTAAATTAAATTATTTCACATAGCTGTCTTACAAATAATGTTTTTTTATTTAACCAACAACTGTACCGCCAAAAGCAGGGGGTAGCGATGGGGGCCAGCTTCTCTCCAAGCTACGCATGTTTGCACATGGGAGCTAGGGAGGAGCTGGTCCTCGGCTACGGATATCAACATATCATCAGAAACAATCTAGTGGCATGGTTCCGCTTCATAGACGATTTGTTCGTCGTATGGAGGGGAAGTCATGAAGAAGCACTCAAATTTGTTCAGGATATCAATGACAATTCCCTTAATCTCAGATTCACGGCGACTTTGAGTCAAGAAAGTGTCACATTTCTTGATGCCGAACTCTACATCAAGGGGGGCCGTTTGGAGTCCAAGGTATTTAGAAAAAAGACAGCTGGCAACAGCATTCTCCATGCTGCGAGTGCCCACCCAGTGCACCTTATTTCCAGCATCCCGTATGGGGAGATGCTACGTCTAAGACGCATATGTAGCAACCCCATAGATCTGGAGCAGGCACAAAATGAAAGCAGGAACAGATTCCTTGTGAGAGGCTACTCCATAAAATTGATTGACCGAGCGAAACAGAAATCCATGAGTCTAACTAGAGAGGAACTCCTTATCAGGAAAGCTGACAGGGAGCTCAACACTATACAAGATACTTCTAAACCTGGGAAGACGGAGCCTGAGTGTTTTAGAATAATAACGGGGTTCACCAAGCAACATCAACAAATAAGAAAAATAGTGAACAAACACTGGCCTATAGTGCTAAAAGACAACGTGATAGGCAGTGGCCTGCCTAAGCAAGTTTCGTTAACCTTTAGCAGGGCCCCCTCCCTAAGGGATCATATTGTTAAAACCAATCCGGATCCCTTCACTAAAACAGAATGGTGGCAGAAGAACAAAGGCTTTTATAACTGCAAGGTTTGCAAAGCATGCACACATGGTGAAAACACTAAGACATTTAAGGATGGATTTACTGGGATAAACCATGCGATAACCCAAGTTTTAACATGCAAGACAGAATATGCCATTTATGTTTTGCGTTGCCCTTGTGGATTACAGTATGTGGGCAGCACGAGGAATGCTGTCCACAAACGCATTTTACAGCACCTGCGCGCAATAACCAATGTGGACAGTACTTACCCAGTGGCGCGCCACTTCAGAGACTTCCACCAAAGCAATAATAGCAGTCTCAGGTATTGGGTTATTGATGCGGTCATTAACAACAGAAGGGGTGGGGACAGGGATGCCAGGCTCAGGAAACTTGAAACAAAGTATATTCTTCTGCTAAATACGAAGGTGCCTAATGGACTTAACGTGACAGAGGACCTCCACACTTGCTTGCTCTAATTATGCATGATTGGGGTGTGTGGGCTCCCCCCCGTGAGTGATGTCCTCGTCAATCGCCCGGCTGGGCGATGACTTGGGTGGACCTCGAGGGGGCTGCGAGCGCACACCCATTATTATTAATTGGTATAAAAACATAATGCTGCTTAGATTGGATCATCAATTTTGATTATAATTTTCACTGTGCACTGGTTTAATCTTGTTAGGAATTTACATGAAGATGCAGATAACAGAGTTCCTAACATTTGTGGTTTTGTTTATTATTTAGGGTAGGGTTATGGGTCATTTAGACCAACCTCACATTTATTTACTTTCTGCACTAGATACTAAGACATGGCAATTATGGCACCCAAATGTTTGAATCGCTATAAAATATATGTTAATTGTTTGTGTTTTAAATGAACATGGAGTCCGTCCCAAATATGGGGAGAGAACAGTAGTTTAGGTCGAATTTGGATGCAATATTGTTAAGGACCGCTCTGGACCATCTATCCTAAATCTGCCAGGTTGGGAAATATTGATTGTGGACCCAGGGACTGATAAGTATGCACAATTGCACAGTAATGCTAGATTTGCACATATATTGATGATGCACTTTAAGCACGGTATGCACTTTATAGTTACTTATTCGTTGTCCCTTGGTCTGAGTCTCAACTCGGAAGCATACAGAGAAAGCTGGTAGGAAGGCCAGGAATATAATAATGAGGTTTTTATAGAACTGATTTAATATTTATAACTGTTTCAGGAATCGTATTTATTATTCAAATAGCGGTCCCATTTATTTTATCCTGACCAATCATGCACTAGGACTCTTCACTTAAATCATGAATTTTAAAATTATGTATTTTACAATGATCTCCAAAGGAACGATTAATGGACTTTAATTCGTAATGAACATATTATTTTAGCGGAATTCACATGCTTTTTTTATGTATTTTACATCCATTTTGAAGAATTATGTGACTTTGTTGGGTGCTACGCCAAGTGTTTCTTCTATGTTTACACACGTTTTTGCACAGGTGGTTTTAATTTTATCACGTACTAGCACTTTAAAAGGTGTACCTTGAAGTTTAATCGCTGTCATGTGAACAAGGCTCTGTTGAGCCGAAACGTCTGTGACACTTTCTGCCTAATAAAAAGTTTGAAACACCTCGAGGTCCGTGTCCGGTGTCCTGTTTGCTGGCTGAGGAAGCAGCGTGTGCTGGAGCGATACGGAGTTCACGATATATATATATATATATATATATATATACACACACACACAAATTACCTACTGGCGGTCGCCAGAAGGTATATATAGTTAGGACCTAGTTACCATAGGAACTCCCCAACATTCTATTGGGAATAACTTTGGCGCCGATTGAGGAATCTGCATGCAATTTCCTTAAAATTGCTTCGCTCCGCTCCGCTCCTTCCCTGAAAGTTTCGGGGGTATTCGTCAAGCGAGTGCCGAGAAAAATGGGGGGGTCCCAAAACGTGTTTTCCCCATGTTAATTTCCATAGGGACCTTTAGACACGGCTACAGCCCGAACGGCTGAATGGAATTACACCAAACTTGGCAAAATGATAGAGCATGTGCCTTTGCTATGTTTGGTGAAAATCCCTCCAGTAGTTGTTGAGAAAATTGAATTTGAGCAAATTATATATCTATATGCGCTCAACATTCTATTGGGAATAACTTTGGCGCCGATTGAGGAATCTGTGCGTAATTTTCCAGAATTTTGGCCAACTCCGCTCCGCTCCTTCCCTGAAAGTTTCAGGGGGATTCGTCAAGTGGGGGCCGAAAGGGGGGTCCCATAACATGTTTTCCCCATGTTAATTTCCATAGGGACCTTTAGACATGGCTACAGCCCAAACAGCTGAATGGAATTACACCAAACTTGGCAAAATGGTAGGGCCTGGTATGCTGATGTGCCTTTGCAACGTTTGGTGAAAATCCCTCCAGTCGTTCTTGAGAAAATTGAATTTGAAAACTGTTTCTCTCCGAAAAGAAAGGGGGAGGAGTCAAGATGGCGGGTTGAACGCCGCCGAGTGAAGACGCTGCATGTGCTGGTCTGCTCCGGCAATTTTACTACGCTGCCTTAATGTTCAAACGCCTTAGTACTTACACGAAGGAATGGATGAGGACAAAGAGGATGTTTATTGATTAAAAACTTTCATTTTTCAATCGGAGGAAAGGAGAGAAAGAAAGCTTACTGCATTCTCTGCACTTACCGAGAGGAATGGTTGGAGACCGGAGCTTGGCGGGATCGATGTTCTGGCTGTTGCTGCAGCAGTGCGGCAGGAGCTTGCTTCGCTCTTGGAGCCGTGCAGCGAGCTTCGCTCGCTCATCACCGCCCTCTACCTTCACAGCCGGCTGGGCGTTCCCAGCCTTGATTCAACAGGGCGCACACCTGAGGACTTTCCCGGCTACACGGCTAAAGCTGCAGAAGCTGACGGAGACGGAGACTGAAACGGCGGAAACGGCGGCGGTGTATGAATCAATGTCCTCACGCCAGACTAGATCCAGGAAGACCGCTCTGACATTAAAAAAAACACCTTCAGGTACTATGACTGCAGCGGCTGTAGGGGTAACGGTGGTAGGGTCCCTAGGTGATAAAATCGAGACCCAACAAACATTTACAAATGTGGTAAATAACTCTGCTAAACTTAAACATAACCCTGACTATTTAAAGACTTCAAATATTCATGGTATTTGCAATGTTGATGTCGATGTTGATAAGAGTCTGAGCCAGGGGGTGCAACTTGATTCTGCTACAATTACAAAAGGAGGTGTTAGTGTTAGTGGCGAATTAAATGTTGATTCAAGGATAACAGAGATACTGCCAACCGGCAAACAAAAGAGGAATGAGAATGTCAAAAGCGATAAAACCGGGGATAAAACCGATGAGATACATGTCAATAAAGAGCTTGTTGCGCCCATAGTGCCCATAGTGTCATGCAACAAATCTGTGGAGACTTTGGCAGAGAAGATTACTCAGGAAGTAATTCAAGATAATGGGCTTGCTACTGAGACAAGCTGTGGTAAGAAAGGATCGGATAAATTACCCATGGATAAGGGGCCGACAAGCTCTGTAACTAAAGAAACCAATGAGATAAAGCTGGCCAAGACAAGCGAAATTGCAAATAGTATGGAGGCTCCAACAGAGAGAGACCTAACAAATAGACTACTGCATATGGTACAAGATCAACCGGGAGGCTCTGTACACCTTAATGCTAACACCAAGGCATTTGCACAGACTGATAAGCTTAAATCAAAGGAGAAAGAGAAAGAGGGTGTGATTGATTTATCACAACAATCTGGGGCTAAATCAGATGAAGACTCAAATGTCGACTATGAGGAACTTTCGGAACCAGAAGAGGAAGGGCTTAATGAGGTTCCCAAAGCGACAACTAACAAAAAAACGGTGTCAAGGAAAGCCAAGAGGAAGGTCAAGACCAAACAAAAAATTCTTTTACTAAAAACAACAGGTAAAGAAATGGTAGGAAGTAAAAAAAGTCGATGAATAGATGACAGCCCTTTGAGAAGGTGGATAGAGGCTAAAGGTGGAGTTAAAAATATGGCCCTAAGACTTTCGGGGGCCAGTCCCGATGAGCTGAATGGTCAGTTTAGTAAAATTCAAGAGGACAATCTAAGTAATGCTATAAGCTTAAATTTGTACAAGCCCATGGACCCACTAACTGACTCTAGCTCAAGCGCACTTTCCTTGAACCAAGAGGTATCTAGTAATACGGTTACAGTTTCTGAGGAAGGGAATGGTGACTTAAGTACTGGGATTTACCCAGGGGCTTCTAGAGTTTCTTCTACCGGCATTTCAGATATCTTTTTGTCTCATACCACACAAAATGACGTTGTGAAATCCAGTGAGGAACAAGATCTCGAACTTTCAACTCTTAATATTGATACGATAAATGAAGCTAATGAAACCATTGTATCCAGCTTGAGGAAAATTCAAACACAACTAGATCATAACTCTGATGCTAATCCAGGAGAAACTGTGGAACACGATTCTTTGGTTGATGTGTCGGACGATACAAATCTCAATTTCCAAAAAACAGTACCGGATTTGTCTACCGCACAAGCTAGTAAATCCTCTCAGCCGAGTGCTTCTGACACTTCAAATCCTACATCTGCGAAAGATATATCAATGGAGGCAATTATGCAGACTCTGATAGAACAGAGAGTGGAGATACAACAACAATACCTTCAATTAAGAGAGGATAATACTAAGATACAAGGAACTATGAGGGATATCTGCCAAAACTTAGGAGGAGTAACAAAAGAGATAGAAGATATTAAATCACGAATAGTGGAGGTGGAGGAAGATGTAAGCCAAACCACATCAACTGTCAAACAAAATACTTCAAGAGTGTCCCTTCTGGAAGCTAAAGTGGAAGACTTGGAAAACCGGGCCCGAAGACAAAACCTGAGACTATTCGGTATACCTGAAGGTATTGAGGGGTCAGACCCGAGAGCCTTTATGGTTAAACTTTTCCAAAGGGCCTTCTTGGACCTCGCGGATTGGGATTGGGACTCTCAGCTCCAGAGAGTACATAGACTTCCTTTAGTCCAAAGAAACACTAATAGCAAATTTCCGAGACCTTTTTTGATTTATTTTGGCAACTTTCTTTTGCGACAAGCAGTAGCACTAAAAGCAAAACCTAATAATCCTGTCACCGTTGATAATTTTACTTTTTTTTGTGAAGTCAGACTTAACTAAGGCTACAATGGATAAACGGTGGGAACTTCGGAAGCTGATTGATGCCTTTAAAAATTTAGGATGTCTGGCCTATCTTCAAGAGCCTGCTCGCCTTAAGGTCATTCGTGATGGGCAAGTGGCCTTCTTCAATGATCCCCTATCTGCGGAACAATGTCTGGAAAAATGTTCCCGTGATAATGAAAAAAGAAACCAAAAAGAAAAAGAAAATTAGTGTTACACTCTTTTGTTAAAGTATAAAGGGGCAGGTTTATATACATTTATATGTTTACACTCTTTCTTTTTTTCTTCTTTTCTTTCTTTCCTTTGCTTTGTGTGTCTTTTTGAGTCTGAGCTAAATATAGATATAATAAGGCATGAATTAAAACATGGTTTGAGCAGCCACTCATGCATGCTTCTTCACTGTGCTGCCACTTCAGCGGCAGCAAATGCTAGAGGGGAGCTCCCCCCCCCAAGGAACGGGTCGCAGCAAGGGAGGGGGTGGGGTTGCCACAAGGGCAAGGGTGACAACTGGTGTCGAGGGTGGGGGGTGGTGATAAAAGTGAAAAATGTGATTGCAAGATTTGACGCTTTATCTTTTTCTAAGAGAAGTAGGAATGAAAATTTAACGAAGGTAAAACACATGGAGGAAAAGGGGAACAATATGTATAAGATCAAATAAATGCTTAAGTTAAGAATTTTATGTTGGAATGTAGATGGCCTAAACAGTAAAAGTAAAAGAAATTTTGTACAAGGAGAGATTAAAATGTATAACCCTAATATAGTGCTGCTGTCAGAAACTCATATAAAATATCAAGACAGAAAGTTGTTAACCCAACTAGGCTACGAATTGGTTACTTGTACCTCTTTAAATGAGACTATAAGGGGGGTTGCTATTTTAAAACAAAGAACACTCCCATTAGAGATAATTAAAACTGCCTCAGATAATAGAGGTAGATGGGCAATAGCACAGATGCAAGGTGCTAAGGTTAAACTGGTACTCTGTGTGGTATATGGTCCAAATATTGAGAAGCCCAAAATTTATGAAGATCTAAGTTTAGAACTACTTGAATGGGAAGGGGAAACTATCATTGCTGGAGACTTCAATTGTGTTATGAACTATAAAATAGACTCTACGGGGCCAATGAACTTCAAAAGAATGTACAAAGTAAGAGCTGCAATTTTAGAACTTGCAAGATTAAACAATATTAGAGATTTATGGCGGTCTAAGCATCCTAGGGTGGCAGGCTTTACTTATTACTCTGCCCCACATAGATCATGTTCTAGAATTGATATGGTATGGGCTTCTGAACAAATTTTAGAGAATTGTGTGATTGAAATCTGCCCCAAAGTTACATCGGATCATAACCCTCTTCTTTTGGAAGTTAATATTGAAAATCAAAATGTAAAACCACGAAAGTTCACTTTTCCCAGACACTTATTAGTTGATCTAACATTTATTTCACTAATTAAAAAACATATACAGGAATTTATTGTACTAAATGTTAACTCAGCTAGTATTAATACGGTATGGGACACTTGTAAGTGTAGTATTAGAGGGTTTGTCCAGCAGTATGTATATAGGCTCAATGCAGAAAACCGCAATAAGAATAAAAATATGACATCTAAATTATCGGACCTGGAAGCACAATTGGCTGAAGCAACATTGCATTCAAAAAATAATATTGAGTTGCTTAGAGCACAATTGGCGGAACTACAAGCCGGACTTAGAAAAATGTTAAGAGAAAGATATGCAGTAAAATTACATAAATACAAATTAGATCAATACGAAGGCGGCGACTGTATTGGAAAAATATTGGCCTTTAAAACTGCGGATAGAAAAGCGAAAACTAGAATAAAGGAAATAATTGGATCAGATTCAGTGATATATGGGCAAGAGGATCAAATATTAAATCAATTTGTCAAATTTTACCAACATTTATACACCCCAGAGGAGTCACCGAATAAAACAGAGATTGTAAAATATCTTGATCAATATCTAGGACCACCGCGAGCGTTAAACCTTGAAGTAATCCAACAATTAAACTCTAATATTACTACTGAGGAGATTAAACTTGCTATCGACCATTTACCAGTAGGTAAGGCGGTCGGTGAAGATTGTATACCAGGTGAATTTTATAAACTTTGCTATCAAGAGTTGGCACCATTACTACAAAAAGTTATTAGCTCAATTATTGTTTCTAAACAAGCACCTTCTTCATGGAAACTTGCTAAAATTATATTTTTTCTGAAAAAGGGAAAACCGGAAAAAGAGTGTGGCTCGTATCGGCCCATATCTCTACTTAACTCTGACGTGAAAATTTTTGCTAAAATCCTAGCTAATCGGTTAGCTCCCCATATGCCGGGCATTGTCAATCCCCAACAGCATGGCTTTGTGGTTGGTAGAGATACTACTTTGCATGTCAATACCTCAATAACAGCTTTGGATGTAGCAGAAACTACCAACACCCCACTCGGTATGATAATGTTAGATGCTGAAAAAGCATTTGACCGAGTGGGGTGGGAATATCTGTGGACAGTATTAAGTAAAATGGGTATAAATGGCTCTTACCTAGATTGGGTTAAGTCAATTTATGATGAACCACGGGCCGTGATCAGTTATGGAGGTATAGATTCTGATAATTTCAAGATTGCAAGAGGTACAAGACAGGGATGCCCCCTCTCCCCATTATTATTTGCCTTATCTTTAGAACCTTTTTTAAATGCTTTAAACGACCAAATCAGTATAATACCAGCTCAACATGGGGATATAACTCAAATTAACCGCCTTCGCGGATGATATCGCAATATATACATCGGATGTCTGTAAAGCTATGCCCGCAATTATAGAAGAAGCACATAATTATGGGAAAATCTCTGGGTATAAATTAAATGTCAACAAAACCCAAATTATACTCAATTACACTCCGGCTACACGTACTTACAAAACCTGCAAAGAAGCAGTATACTTAGGTATCAAGCTTACTGCTAAAGTGGGGAAAATTGTGGAAATAAACTATGGGGCATTCCTTAAAGAAACTGCTGCGAGTTTTAAAAAATGGCATAAAATACCCCTGAGTTTGCTAGGGAGATTAAATCTGATTAAGATGAAAATCTTACCCAAGCTGCTTTATTTGTGTAGAGCTATACCGTTACAACCAAATAAGCTTTTTTTTAGAAAGTTGGATGGCATCTGTAGTAGCTTTATCTGGGGGTATAAAAAGGCACGAAGGACGGTAAAATTTTTGACATTACCAATCTCTAAAGGGGGACTTACCTTTCCGGATTTTAATTTTTACTTTTTAGCTACTTTTCTTTTACGCATTAGGAGCTTATTAAAAAATACTCCCTCTTTATTTTTTCATCAATACATGCTGGGGGCTGATGCCAATCAATTTCTATTACGGGTCCACGATCCAAACTACTTTAAAAGAGTAAAATTCAAGACTGCTAAACATGCTATAAGAATCTGGGACAAAATTCTGCACATTAGTAATAGCTCATTTTACAACGCTGAACTTAGATTATGGAACAATCCTGGCCTTCCGGGTATATTTTCGGACGGTTTGGGTAATCGGTGGATAAGACAGGATATAAACACACTAGGAGACCTTTATGGTACTAATGGTTTGATTGATTTTGAGAATTTAAAAATTACAAACGGGCTTACGGATGATATGCATTTTAAATATAGACAACTGAGAGATTTTCTCTGTAATAAATTGAAAATAACGGAAGTCAAACAATCTGATATTCTTGAGGGTATTTACTCCGAAAAAACTAAATCATTAATCAAATTGGGATATCAATGGCTCATCAAGGATAAGGGAGAAAATACAACTCAAATCGCAGCCAAATGGTCCCGTAGATTAAATCAAAACATAAATTCAGTACAGATCGGAAGTGCCCTAACCCATCTAAGTGATATAGTTCATTCTTCTAATCTGAAAATGCAACTATATAGGACAATCACGGAACTGTATTATACGCCACAAAGAATATCCAGCTGGGCACAAGGTAACTCTTTGTTAGATAAATCTAGGTGTGTTAAATGTAATACTGCTGCGGCTGGAATTGAACATATGTTATTCTCTTGTCCTGCACTTTCCAATTTCTGGAATCGCATATCTTACTATCTTCAATTTAATCAAATAAATTCACCGGATCTTACAGTACAAATGGTCTTATTAGATATCCAAGATAGGAACTGTCCCAATAAGGATCTTTTAACGATTTTGCTAGCATGTGCTAGATTAATAGTAGCTAGGGTCTGGATATCTAAAGAACCCCCTAAGGTTGCGGATTGGCTATCATTGGTTTACGAAATTAGAACTATGGAGTTTTCTTTAGCTAAACTTAGAGGTCCAAAAGCTCTTCTGAGAAAAGAAAAGATATGGAAGCACTTCTTTGAAGGCCAAGAAATGTGATTAGGCCTAGTCTGGTCTTTCTGTTTTAGTAGTTTATTACTTTAACAGTAGAGCTAATATGAAGTTTGGTTTATAGCTTATTTTATATTGTTTCCATTCCTCAATTTTATTTGTTGTTCATATCAATTGTATTTGTATGTTAAATATGGAATTGAACTGTAATGAATTTTGTCACTTCTTGCAAACAATAAAAATGTTTAAAAAAAAAAAAAAGAATTTGAAAATTTTCAACTGGCATTTTCTATGGGACCTTTAGACACGGCTACAGCCCGAACGGCTGAACGGAATTACACCAAACTTGGCAAAATGGTAGGAACAGGTATGCAGTAGTGCCTTTTCTATATTTGGTGAAAATCCCTACAGTAGTTCTTGAGAAAATTGAATTTGAGCAAATTATATATCTATATGCACTCCACATTCAATTGGGAATAACTTTGGTGCCGATTGAGGAATCTGTGTGTAATTTTCCAGAATTATGGCCAGCTTTACACCACACTATAAATAGAAATGAAACAGATTAAAATGGTTTTGCTAACCTGTTAGAGCATTATGTAGAAACAATAGAAGTTAGTGATTGCTATGTTTCTATGAAACTACCGACATCTGTAGCAGAAAGAGTAACATATACTTTACCATTGACATATGGTATTTCATGTAGTATTTTAGCTAGTTTGTTTTATAGAACTGGAAAATTACAATATTGTTATTCTAACTTAGATGTGATTTTCTCTGAAATTCCTTTACGCAGAAATATGAACCCTGTTCTTAGCAGTAGAGATTCAGTTTGTGGGTGAATATTTTCTAACAATGAAAACAATAGATATAGCTGAAGCACATAACGACAACTTAAAATGTAGGTTACATGAAGAGGAAAAGATATTTTTGAATTTAGTAGAGAAAAGGAAACAGGATTTCCATAGAAGGGCTACTAAACCGAAACCTCAAATTCCTAAGTGGGCTGAGGGGGAAGAATGTATTGCAACTGGCAAGACTCATGCTGCTATGTCCCTGGATCTTGAAAAGAAGGGGAAAATCTGACTCCATAGGTTAAAAACAGAGTATAACAATGTATTCATTGGTTCCTGTGAATGTGAACACAACTTCTTGATATTTGGGGGTTGGGGACTAAAAGGGGGAACTGATCCAGTATTTCCTGGAGTCTATTATATTTGTGGGAACAAAGCTTATTTTAAGCTGCCTGATCATTGGTATGGGAGTTGCTATTTCGGAATAGTATTCCCAAAGGTGTACCATGTGAAAAGAATCACTGGAAGCAGTGAAGACAATAATGGACTAACACAACAGAAAACAGCTAGTTTTTCAGAAATTGTAGGAGATATATTTAGTGCATTGATACCTTCAACGTCTTTTGGGTATACTGGCTCCTGTATGAAATGATCCGCTTACATTTCCATGTTGATCTAACATGACATTTCGATCATACTTAAAAAATAGTGAAGTGCTGCCCCATGATTTACAATAGATACCAACAAAGGAGACCTTTCTGCATGCAAGACCGTATAGTATGTAAGGACCATGCGCTGATCTGTGAGGCCCTATTGCATGTAAAAACCATGCGCTGATCTGTGAGGCCCTATTGCATGTAAGGACCATGCGCTGATCTGTGAGGCCCTATTGCATGTTAGGACCATGCGCTGATCTGGTGAGACCCTTTTCCATGTAAGGACCATGCGCTGATCTGTTGAGGACCTTTTCCATGTAAGGACCATGCGCTGATCTGTTAAGGCCCTACTGCATGTAAAGACCATGCACTGATCTATTAAGGCCCTACAGCAGATAACTACCATGCCCCGAACTGTTAAGGCCCTACTGTAATTTAATTTAAAACAGCATTTATTGACTGCATAGCTACCTTGAGGCATCCCAGCACTAGCAGCTAGACAGGGAAGAACTAGACGGTTTATAGAGAGGCATTTTGGAACAAGCATGTTTTGAGGAGCTTTCGAAAAGGGAGATGTCCAGACTCTGAATGAAGATGTAAAGGAAGAGTGTTCCAGAGTCTAGCTACATTGTACGTAAAGGACTTTCCTCCACATCTCACCCTTTTAATTTGAGGGACTGCGGCTAAACTTAAATTAGCCGAGAAAAGGCATTACGTGGGGTGATAAAAAGTGACAAGCGAATCATTGATTAATGGGCCCTTACCCCATAAGGTCTTGTGAGCTATACACAGAGATTTAAACTTAAGTATATCCAAGATTGGAAGAAAACGTAAAATCTTCAAAGCTGGCTTAACCGACCAAATATTAGGTGTGCCAAGCAGCAACAGAGCAGCACAATTCTGAACGACCAGACGAGAGAGGACCAAGGCCTGGACCAAGATTCTTCTTGCCCTCATGGGAAGGAGGGGTAGGACTTTCCGCAGAAGTCTGACAATGCCACAGCAGGCTCCTGCCAGCGTCAGTGCTTGGTGGTCAAATTTAAAGGACTTAAGAGGACAAACAATCTACCAGTTCTGCACGAGCATCGTCAGTCAGCTTGCTAAAATTGTGATTTGCTTTGCTAGAAGTAGCCTATGTTGGAGCGGTTATGAAAACTGCTTGGCACATTTCATTAGACTGGCCATACAGGAATGCCTTTTGCTGGTACACTACACACCAAAGAAATCCAAGTAATGTGTCCCTACCACAAGTACCAGATCTCACACACCGCACAGGAGGAAGTGTTATTTGATAAATGACCACTTCATGAGGTCCTCTAGTTTCTCGTATATATTTTACACAACAGACTAAACAAATCACTGGTGCCTGCAGCTAACTAGGGGGCACCGTGTGGTATTTAGGGTGATAAACACTACACACGTTGTTTGGTTTTAAATGCTGCTCTACTTTCTACTTTTTAGACCACATTGATTTTTTATGGTTGCTGACATCTCACGAACTGAAGTGACCATGACAGCAAATCCCGAATAATTGCCCTCAACTCTATAAATTACCTGCAACTTTTTATAAAGAAATCTTTCAGTGTACAGTTACACAAACAAACACAAAACTGGTCCAGGACATCTAATCAATTGGATATCCACCCTCTGCTCGGGTGTTGGGGTGGGCTTGCCCTCATTTTCACTGGGCTCAGTTGACACGCAGGAGTAAACAATGGCCAGCAAGATACGCCATACATTTCTAATGACAGTCACACTACAGAGGTTTACGGGGCACACTTTCACATCTTTAAAATGCATTGATACTGCTAGGGCATTAGCAGAGGCCCAGCGTTTTTCAAGTTCTGCTGAGAACTTTCAAAGGGCGGCCTCAGCCAGCACGCTTCCACCCAGTGAGCTCACAGCCCCAGAACCGCTCACTGAGGCCTCAGGGACTTGAGTGCAGAAGACATTACCAGCGCTAGCTACCGCTGCTCGTGAACCCTCTAGTCTTGGGTGAAGGGAATAGAACCGGCACGTGTGCATTACATGTCTCCCATGGACGCCTCTGCAGGGCCAGGAAACCCCTGCAAATGTAATCACGTTTACGGAAGCGGAGACTTATTTATTTTTTGTTGCAGTGTCCGAGTAAGGAAACTGCTTATTTCTCCGTTGTTGTCACCTCTCTTTAGCCTGTAGAAAGACTAGCCCAATTATCTACATTTAAAGAAATCTTATTTTTAACAGCCCTGGTATACCTTTTGCCCTTCATTGAAATTCTAGAGCAAGTTGAATGTTGTCGGTATCTCGCGGTTGTCAAGCTCCTAAAACGTCCGAATATTCAAGTGGTCGTGCACTCGCTGGTCTGTTAATCACAACAAGGCCCTCCCCGTTAGATTTTGTCTAACAAGGAAGCTGCCCCTCCGAGGCTGGAATCCTTGGAGTAGGTGGCATCAGAACGAAACACTAACATTTCCTTGTCATGATTTACACTGGAAAGGCAGTTTATACACAGAAGCCACAAGTCTGCGAAGGAAACATCCAACTTCCTGAAAGAATAAACAGTACAAGAGGCGAGCGTGTTTTTGGCAGAACTAGAGGCCATCATAGGAGAATGAAAGCGGATGGGGCTGAGGGAGAAAAAAAAGTTTATGAATTCGATTAGACGACATTTTTTAAAGGTTGCGGATTTCACAAAAGCAATGGAATCGAGGGCAATCGATTAAGACAGTAATTTCCTTTCTGAGTGCAGCCTTTTGTCCGCTAGGTTAAAGCACTATACATCGAGAAGTTAATATCCTAAATTATTCTAATAAACCTTCATACTTTTCCAAATACTTCTCTTTATCTATAGGTTATAGAAGGCTTGCTATGCCAATTTAAGGGTACCTGAAAGCAGTGTGTGGGGCAGAATAAGGCACCGGGTGGGCAGGGCGGGCAGCCAGGATAAACCACGTAGTGAGCGGGCCACCTCGGCGGAGCCAGGGGGCTTCATTATAGCCTGCTTAAAGCCCGCCTGTGTCGGCCACCTCGCTGACTACTTTCAGGGGGGGACAGTCGCGGGGGAGGGAGGGCTTTTAGTACCTGCAGAAGAATGTCTGCTTAATGGCAGAGGAGGCTGCTCGGTCATGGGCTCATAGGGGGTGGGGACGAGGAATGCAATCCAGAGCGGGATCACAGCAGGGTTGGATTGGGATTAAAAATCGGCTTGGGCAGGCTAAAAAAAAAAAGCGGCCCACATTTGCATACTGCCTTTCCTCAAAACACTGATTTGTCAAATGTTTCTTTTATAAAATGGACAGTAAAAAGAAAATGCAAGGATTCGTTTACACTTGTAAAACACGCCTGAAAAAAAGTGAGGCATTAATGGGCCGGCCCCTGCGAGAGAAAGAAAGTGACACCTCTGCCTGTTGATAAACGAGAGGAAATGAGCGCTCATCTGCCTCCAGAAAGGCCACTCAAACACTCACTGCCACGGCCGTTGGTGGTATCCGAACAGAGGCAGCGCCCAAATCGGCCCCCCAGACTGCTCAAAAAGCAGCCCACAGCTGGAATTCGGGCACCGGCCCCTCGGGCATTGCCCGAGTGCCCGCGTTACCAATCCGACGCTGGATCACAGGAAGTCTTTCTTCCCTGGAGCATCCTGGGTGGTAGGAGAAGACTGCAAGGCTCTAATCCTATGCATTAAATTAAATGGCGCGGATGTGTCGCTGGAGAGGAGGTTGAATGGTTATGAAGTGCCACGTTTATTCTATTCAAGAAGTCTAGGTACGATTTCCATGATGTAGCCAGGTTGGGAGACGTTATCTATGTGGGGAGTGTTGAACTGATTTGAAAATATCCTTGTACATAAGCCTGCTATAAAGGCCATTACCAAAGTTCGATCTGAAGAAATCCACTGCAAAGGTCAAGGTCATTTGAGGCTTTCTGAAGAGCAGAACCATTCCCTCAACAAGCAGAATATGATAATGTAAGCCATTGTGAAATCTTTCTTGAGCAGGAAAAAAAGGAGGTTATCAGTGAAAAGCACCACCAGATTTCGGTCCTTTGTATCACGTGCGCGAGGCACTGTCTCTCTACGGTGACCAACCGTCCGTAAATTTCACGGACAGTCCGTAATTTGGGCCTCACGTCCGTTGTCCGTGAGGAAACCTTTTACGGACGCCTTTTGTCGGTAATTTTGGTCATCACAGGGAGCAGCACTGCTCCCCTGTGAGAGGCCTCACCTTCCTGATGGGGCGCTTCGCGCTCCTCCTTGAGCACAAGAGCAGCCCCATGTCCCATTGTCATTCTGTATGGGGCTGATTGCCACATACAGAATGACAATGGGGAAGTCTGGGCTGGTAAAGCATGTGGCGGCCTCCTCCTGCCTCAGTGTACAGCATGGCGTTCTGTAAAATAAAAGGCAAAACTCTAATGCTGCAACTTTAGCAACGTGAGAAAACAGTGTATATAAAGAAGCCTGTAAAATATGTTAAAAAGAACGGGTTATCGTTCTTTCACTGTCTCATCATTTTTTAACTGAAGTATTTTCAATATTATATCCAACAAAGCCATGGTTGCTACTTTTTTTATTTTAAGCAACTCACAACCATTGACAAAGCCAATAGTCCTGGTTTTTGTTGGTGTAATGATACCTGCTTTATTATATATATATATATATATTCTATATATATATATATATATATATATATATATATATATATATATATATATATATATATATATATATATATATCTGGATGCAAAGACAAACAATTTAATACCAGTCGGGAGGAACACTACGCTAGCACTGATTTTTAGCCTAGGTGTTTTAAACTACACCCTTAATTACATCGGACACCCTCTTTGAAGAGACCCCCCCAGTTTTTTTACACCACTTAAAGCCCTGGAAACAACACCATGTCACAGTCACCTCACCTCCTGGCACTGTGCATCATGCATGACTCATGACTTCTACGTTTTCAGACTGCCTATGTGCAGGGGCATAGTGAACTTTCCCCCACCCCTTGCTTTAGGAACTACAGCAAGGTGAAGTTGTTGATGGGCCTCTTCTGCCTGCAACTCTGTAGACAAAGGCTCAGCTCATAATGTGAAAAGGTGGGTAGGTGAATAAGTGAAGGAATGTGTGAATGGCTGGATGGATGACTGAAAGAATGAATGGATGAATGAAAGGGTGAATGGATAGATAAAAGAAAGGCTGGATGGATGAGTGGAAGTATGGATGAGGGAAAAGGTAAATAGATGGATGTATGGGTGGAAGGGTAGATGGATGGGTAAAAGGGTGGATGGGTGTATGAAAGGATGGATGGATGAGTGAAAGCTTAGATGAGGGGCGAGTGAATTTATTTATTTATTTTTTAAATTTCTAAAGCGCGCAAATACCTTTCGGTGTCTCGGCGCTGGAGTTTGCAGATTGCAGGGGTTCCACTGACGTCTTACTGGTTAAAAAGCCAAGTCTTGAGATGTTTGCGAAATGAGAGTAGTGAGGATTGATCTTTGACAGAGGAAGGGATCTGATTCCATAGTTTTGATGCTGCCACTACAAAACGTCTATCTCCCCATGATACTTTTTTTGTGCATGGGATTTGGAGCTGTTGGGCCGAAGAAGAACGTAGTGTTCGGCTGGGTTTGTACAGTTTGAATGCTCTTTTGAAAAAATCAGGTCCATTGTTGTTCAAGGCCTTGTGAATAATACACATGGCCTTAAACTTTATCCGGCTTCTTATTGGTAGCCAGTGGAGCTCACGAATTGTGGAAGAAATAGACGCTTGCTTGGGTATACCCATGAGAATCCTTGCAGCAGCGTTCTGGACAAGCTGCAATTTGCTCAGAACTTGCTCTTGTGCGTTAAGCAATAGACCATTGCAGTAATCCACCCTAGATAACACCAGGGAGGACATTAAAGTTTTACCTGCAGTTGGGGGAAGAAATGGGAGCAGTTTCTTCACCATTCTCAGGGTAAAGAAGGAGGCTGACACCACCGCGTTGGCATGGCTTAGAAACGTAAGCTTATTATCGAAAAGCACGCCCAAGTTTTTCACCTTAGTTACAGGAAGGGTAAGGGGGAGAGGCGATAGGACGGTAGTTTTTTGGTTCTAAAGGGTTTAGAGCGGGTTTTTTAAAAAGAGTTGTTACAATTGCTTTTTTCCAGACAGGGGGAAAGACACCTGTCTGAAATATGGAGGAACAGATGTTGCTGAGTACTGGGGCTATTAGGTTGGGTACTAATTTAAGGATTCGTGGAGCACATGGGTCCTGTGGTGAACCTGATTTAACATTATTTATAAGCTCCACCATGGACAGGGGTGGAGAGAAGACCTCAAAATTAGGATTTGAAGACAAAAGGGGGGATTCCGGGATGGTAGGGTCAGTGATCGTTATTTTAGTAAAGTTATCGAAAATATCCAGAACCTTGGCCTGAAAAAAATCTGCCACCTTGTTACAGAATATTTGGGATGGCTCAATTGGGAGGGGGGCTGGAGGATTGGCTAAATCTTTTACCACCTGGTACAATTGTTTATTCAAATTAAGAGCACGTTCTATTTGTGTGCTGTAGAATGGGTGGATAGATGAGTGAAAGGATGGATGGATTGAATTGATAAGTGAAAGGGTGAATGAATGTATGGATGGATGAGTGAAAGGGGTAGATGGGCAAAAGGATGAATAGATGAGTGAAGAAGTGAAAGGGTGGATGGATGAGAGAATGGATGGATGAGTAATAGGATCAACGGATGGAATAAATAAATGGATGGGTGATGGATGGATGGATGGATGGATGGATGGATGGATGGATGGATGGATGGATGGATGGATGGATGGATGGATGGATGGATAAGTGAAAGGGGGATGGAGAGAGAAAGGGAGGATGAATGACTGAAAGGGTGAATGGGTGGAAGGATAAGTGACTGGGTGGATGGATGAGTAAGTGAATGAATGGCTGGATGGGTGAAAGGGAAAATGGCTGGATGGATGAGGGAATAGATGGATTGGTGAAAGAGTGGATGGATGACTGTACGGATGGATGGATGGGGTGAAAGGTTGGGTAGATGAATAATGGATGGATGACTGAAAGGGTGGATGGAGGGATGGACGAGTGTAATGATGGATGGAAGGATATATGGTGGATAGGTTTGCAAATGGTTGAATAGGTTTGGATATAAATGGGCACATAGATGAAAGGACAGGGGGGCGGTTTTGTTACAGGGGGCTGGCACTCCAAAGTTCCTTATATATCCAGTAGTTTTCAATCAACAATAAAAGCGGATTCACTTGTATTCAGGTGTGGTTCACCATTGTCTGGTGATTAATGTACCTGCTTGAGTGAGATGCAAATTTTGAATTGTCTAAGGCAGCAAGCTGCAACCATACTGAAAAACCGTGAAGTGCACGATTGTCTCAACCTAATATTAACCTATTTTGACTTGTACTTAGATGGTTGTCTATTTACTTACATATATACTATTGCGTGACCACCTCTGACGTATCTGTAAAAAACTTACCTTTTGTCCCGAAGTTTTGTCCTGAATTTTGACCTTTTGTCCTGAATTTTTACACTCGCTGTCCTGAATTTGCACCTATGCTAGTTGGTCACCCTACTGCAGACAAAGAGCCTGGCCGGCTGCTTCAGGTAGGAATGAGAGTGAATGGCTACAGCTGTAATGTAATGCGTCGGAGCAGGGCAGAGCCACCGTCTGTTCTGGAGTTCCTCGCCCAGGGTCTTAGCAGTTTTTACTCCTTACAGGACCCCCTGCGTGCAGTGTCACGGGAGTCCGCCCGAGCCCCCGCAATGCCTTCTTGGGGGCAAAGGGCAGCAAGGCCGGTAAATTTAAAAACATGCATTTTAGTAGCTGTGTAAGTCGCGCGCTGACAGCACTGTAAAGGCAGGTCGGCAGCACACAGAGTGGAGTGCACGGACACTGAGCCCCCCCCAGCACTGTGATAAGAAAAAGAGTCTTCAGAGTTGTAGTTGGCGTTTGGTTCCTGTTGTGAAGCGCGTTAAGTAAGTCAGATGTCCTTGCACAAACGTTAACATTTGCTGGTTAAAGACATACACTGAAATTATTAACAAAGCACATTAATATAAAGAAAATTGTCGCAGACTGGAAGACGCCTCATTGGAAGTGCTGCCGTATACGGCTTTTGAGAATAAGCGCAAATGTCTGTCAACAATTCCAATCAGAGAGCCTGAAAAGAAAGAAAGCTAAAACAAGCCGTAGCCACGAAATGATTATGGAATTGTTAAAATGTCAGTAAAAACCAATAACTCCGTGTACCAGGCTCGCGCCGCTTTGTTGGATACCTGGGTGCAGGCAGCTCCGATTCTAGCTGGTGCACCGAACATCGGCGGCGATGTGGGTCCCCTTTTTATTACCAGGCAAATACCTGACGGGTGTGTAGTGCTTGTTGGCTCGCTGTGGGGGCCTGTGTTACGTCCCTGATCCCCAGGTGCAGCGACAGTCAAGAATCCTCAATTTTCCTTCTTCCTCTGTGCCCCCCATCATTCCCTCGCGCCAATCTACTACGCTGTCTGCCCTCTGATGTTACATCGATAATCTGCACTGTTTGTAGGCCTATTTGTTTGCGGCTCACTTTGCCGCAAGATTGTCTACACTATTATTTGCAGACATGTTACTCTGTGCCCTGTATGCTTTCTGCTCACTTTACGGCATCACTCCTAACTTATGCATACACGGTTATCTTTTTCACCCTACCATAACTTCCTCAGTACCGTATCACCAGTGTTTCCCCTGTCCATCGTGTTCTTCCTGTATACACGGTTGCTTGGGTCTGTGCCTTTCCCATGTAATTGCAATTCCTCCATATGTAATCCGTGCAACTGCAACTGTCCATTGTATCCTGCATGTGTATATTGTTGTATACTGATACCTTAAGCTTACATACCCTTCCGTAACTACCCCAGAACTATGGTGTCCAAGCTTCCTGCTGCCCATCATGTATTTTTTCATATACTGTTGCCATGTATATATGCTTACCCCATGAACACATCTACTCCATAAGCAACTGCTTCCGTTTATCCTATATTTATTGGTATACTGTCAAGACAATTCGGACTACTCCATGTGATTGTATTTACACCATACGCTTCCTGCTGCCTATTGTTTATTCTTTATATACACTGTTGCCATGTTTCTGTGCTTTTTCCCCCATGTAAGGTATTTACTCCATATGTAACCTGTGCAACTGCTATTGTTTATAGAATACTTATCGGAATACTGTTGCATGTTTTTTCCCGCCCTACTCCATGTAAATGTATTCACAAATTGTTACCCTGTGCTCTATGTAAAGCGATCCGATACCGTGGGTCGAGTTTTGCGTTATATAAAACTTTATAAATAAATAAAATTAATAATTATTAAAGGGCTATGGGGGGTCTGAAAGTATTCTCTCAACTGAAGGGTGGAGATGTTTGGTCAACTGGTTGGTAAGGAAAATGCTACTTACCCAGTATGCATCTGTTCTTGGCATGTAGAGCTTTGGAGTCACATGCTGTGCATAGCTCGCCATCTGGTGTTGGGTCCGGATGTTTACACTTTATTTTTCTTCAAAGAAGTCTTTCCAGTCACGCAGTACGTGAATCCTCCTTTCGGTGATAGTGTGCATGGGCATCGACTCCATTGTTAGATTGTTTGCAGCAGAGGGTGATAATGGCGTTAGTAAAAGATGTCCATGTATATATGTATCTAAGTAAGATTTAACTGCAACAGGTATAGGTACCCGGAGAGGCAGGTGGGCGCATGTGACTCTACAGCTGTACATGCCAAGAACAGATGCATACTGGGTAAGTAGTATTTTCTGTTCGAGGCATGTGAGCTGTAGATCACATGCTGTGCATAGACTAAAAAGCTGTTATCTCCCAAAGCGGTGGCTAACCTGTAGCTGTTGCAGAGGTTTGAAATAGTGTACGTAAAACTGCTTGACCCACACTAGCTAGCTGTCTTGCTAACACAATAGTGTTTTGAGGTGTAGACCAATTTGCAGCTTTGCAGATATAATCTATGGGTATGTTTCCTAAAAATGCCATAGAAGCCCCTAGTTTACTAGCGGAGTGAGCTCTATGGGGAATTCTTAAAGTTCTTTTTGCTTTTGCATAGCATATTTGAGTGCACTTGACTATCCACCTTGTAATGCCTGATTTTGATATTGGATTGCTTTTATGTGGTGGAGAAAAAGCGACAAATTGCTGTTTTGTTTTGCAGAAAGGGTTTGTCCTTTCTATATAGTAAATAATTGGTCTTTTCAGATCTAAAGTGTGCAAAGCACGTTCTGCCACTGAATCTGGGTGAGGGAAGAACACGGGCAACTCAACAGATTGGTTGATATAAAAAGCAAAAATGACCTTTGGTAGAAATTTTGGGTTGGCCCGGAGAACCACTTAGTTGTGATGTATTTGTAAGAATGGTTCATCTATGGTTAGTACCTGAAGCTCTCCCACTCTCCTAAGAGACATGATAGCTATGAGGAAACTACCTTCCAAGCAAGAAATTGTATTTCACATCTAGGCAGTGGTTCAAAGGGTGAACCCATTAGCCTGATAAGGACAGTGTTGAGATTCCACACTGGAGCAGGTGGAAGCCTTGGAGGAAAGATTCTCTTAAGTTGTTCCGTAAATGCTTTAATGAGAGGCACTCTAAAAAGAGACATATGTTGTCTGTTCTGTAGGTATGAAGCTATTGAAGCAAGATGTAAGCATATGGAAGAGTACGCTAAATTAGAACGTTGCAGATGTCTTGAAGTGTAAAGTTCAGTGGATCGATTGGATTGTTATTACAGTATATCACAAATCACTTCCACTTTGCTGCATAGCATGCTCTTGTGGTAGGACGTCTAGCCTCTTTGATAATGTTCATGCAGTTTGGCGAAACATTAAGGTAGCCCAACTCTAAGATTTCAGGTGCCAGATCGCAAGGTTGAGATGGCTGGGATCTGTATGTTTTATCTCTCCATGGCTCGGAGTGAGCAGATTGGGAGTGAGGTGTAGTTTTTGGTGAGGAACTACTGAGAGCTCTAACAGGGTAGTCGGGCGCATGTGGGAGCAACTAGGATTAATGTCAGGGATGCCTGTATGAGCTTCCGAACCTCTAATGGAATGAGCGGGAGAGGCGGAAAAGTGTAGGAAAATATCCCTGACCAATTCATCTATAGTGCATTGCCCTTGGACAATGGGTATGGCTGTCTGGATGCGAAGTTTAGGCATTTTGCTTTTAGATTTGTGCCGAACAGATCTATGTCTGGAAATGGTCACATTTGGAAGAATGGAAGGAGAACTGGAGGGTGGAGTTCCCATTCGTGAATCTGTTGTCTTTGACGACAGAGCAGATCTGCAATCTGATTGTTTACTCCTGCAAGGAGAAACATTCTGTGATGTATGGCCCATTTTCAGATGGTCTGTGCTAACTGGAAAGAGTGTCTCTCCCCACCTCCCCCGTTTCTGTATGTAGTACATATCTGTCATGTTGTCTGTACGGATCAGGACAGCTTTGCATACTAGATGAACTTGAAATGCTTTTAGCGCTAGAAAAATCGCTAGCAGCTGTAGATGATTTATGTTAAATTGCTTTTGGTGCAGGCTCTACATGCCCTGAATTGTATGCGTCTGGAGATGAGCCCCCCAACCAGTGAGCGACAAGTCTGCTGTTAGCCCTATCTGTGAAACCGGGTCAATGAAGGGCCGCCCTTTTGAAAGGTTTTGTGTATTCCACCACTACGGAGAGCAATGGGCTCCGCCGTCCACCAACACCAGATCTGATAACCAACCCTGAGCCTTGTTCCATTGACGTGCTAAACCTTCTTGGAGAGGACGCATTTGAAGTCTTGTGTGAGGTATAATTAGGATGCAAGCCGCCATAATTCCCAGTAGTTGCATGAACACTCGAACTGGCAAGTGTTGGGGCTGAAACTGAGAGACTAGAGTCTGCATGTTGTGGAATCTGGCTGGGTTGGGACATGCTAGAGCTTTTTGAGTGTTTAGTGTGGCTCCTAGATACTCCTACATGTTGGATGGTTGTAGAGGAGTCTTGGTCAGGTTTACAATGAGCCCAAGTTGGTGAAGGAGTAGTACTGTTTTTTGAGTGTGGCATAGACAGCTTTGTTGTGAGCTGGCTTTTATGAGCCAGTCATCTAGGTATGGGAAAACACGATTTCTTTTCTTCTTAGATGAGCTGTGACTACTGCCAAGCACTTTGTGAAAACCCTGAGTGCGGTAGTTGCTCTGAATGGGAGGACCTTAAATTGATAATGCTGACCCTCTACCACAAACCTGAGGTATTTGTGGCGGGCAGGCTGTGTGGGAATATAGAAATATGCGTCCTTTAATTCCAGAGTGGATAGAAAGTCTCCTTGTTGAAGTAGTGGGAGCACTTGCTGAAGTGTGACCACGTGAAAATGATACGACTGAATGTATATAGGTCTGATTGAACCATCGTTTTCGAGAATGAAGAAGTACAGGGAGTATACCCCGGTTCCTTGGTATTGTAATGGGACTAGCTCTATAGCATGTTTTTCCAACAGTGAGAGAACCTCCTGTCTGAGGAGGGTGATATGTTCTTGTGATATTGTATGTGTTCTTGGAGGAATATTTGGGGGAGATGTCTGTAAGTTCCGGCAGTAACCATATTGGATAATTTGTAGTACCCACTTGTCTGAGGTTATTGAATTCCAGACAGGTAGGAATTGAGAGAGACGTCCCCCAAAAAGAGTGCAATGTTCGGGGGGGTGCCTGAACACAGTTCACTGTTTGTTTGCAGGTGAAATGCATGTGGAGTTGCCTCTACCCCTCCCCTTCCCGTTCTTTCCTAAAAAAAACCCTCAAAAGTAGCCTCTTGATGAGGGCGATTGGTTACTACCTTTGTAAGAGGTGGAGGGAGTTTCTATGGATACAGTCTTGTCACCACCCCTATAAAAGGAGCAACACAATGAACCCCTATTTGTAGATGACTGCTAAGCCCCCATGGACTTTGTGACCTCAGTCTTTTTTCATTTTCTCCAGCGAGGTATCAACTGCTTGGCCAAATATATGTTCTTTATCAAATGGTTGATTGAGAATGTATGTTGGCACCTCAGGTTTGAATCCTGAGATTCTCAACCACCAAGCATGCCTGCGTGGTAGTTAGCTAGTGTTTACTGCACAAGCTGCTGTGTCTGCTGCGTCTAGTGCACATCTGATGGAAGTATTGGTAATGAGTTTGCCTTCCTGGATAAGATCATTAGCCCTAGCCTTATGCTCGTCAGTGAGAAATTGCATCAGCTTTTCTAGCTCATCGTAATGAGCTCCATCATACCAGGCCAACAAAGCTTGTGTATTAGCAATGCGCCAATGATTGGCTGCTTGGGAAGCTACTCTTTTGCCAGATGCAATAACAACAGTTGATGGACAGAATGCAGAACAATGTCATACATTCACCCCTGTACAGAGATCTGGGCCTAAATCCATTGTTTCTTTGCTCACCATGCCATTCCAGTTTGAACCCAGCCATATGCAAATCAGTCTTTACCCTGTGCCCCGTGGGCACAGTTAAGCATGAACTGCCAAGCTAGGTCCTCCCTGGACTGGAAACCAGTATCCTAGGATCGGTTTTGGGCTTTCAGCCCTCATCAGCCAGGATAGCTTGATTCCAGTGGCATGGAGAGCACAAGTCTCACGTCTGAGCATACCTGTCCCACTCGGGGTGACAAATGCAAAAAGAACAGTTGATTGACAGAATGCAGAACAATGTCATACATTCCCCCTAGTACAGAGATCTGGGCCTAAATCCATCGTTTTTTGCTCACCATGCCATTCAAGTTTGAGCCCATCCATATGCAAATCAGTCTTGACCCTGTGCCCCATGGGAACAGTTAAGCATGAACTGCCAAGCCAGGTCCTCCCTGGACTGGAAACAAGTATCCTAAGACTGATTTGCATATGGCTGTGTCCAAACTGGAATGGCATGGTGAGCACAAATGATGGATTTAGGACCAGATGTCTGTACTGGGGTGAATGTACGACATTGTTCTGCATTCTGTCCATCAATAGTTCTTTTTGCATTTGTCACCCCGAGTGGTACGGGTATGCTCAGACGCGAGTCCCGTGCTCTCCATGCCACTGGAATCAAGCTATCCTGGCTGAAGACGGGTGAAACCCTGAAACCGGTCCTAGGATGCTTGTTTCCAGTCCAGGGAGGACCTGCCCTGGCAGTTCGGGCTGGACTGTTTCCATTGGGCGCAGTGTCAAGACTGATTTGCATATGGCTTGGTCCAAACTGGAATGGCATGGTGAGCAAAAAAACGATGGTTTTAGGCCCCGATCTCTGTACTGGGGTGAATGCATGACAATGTTCTATATTCTGTCCATTAATAATAGTTTTTTTCGCACTCTTTTGCCAGAGGCATCAATTAGCTTGGACTCCTTGTCAGGAGGAGGAGCCTCACCTGTGATCTGTGAGTTAGCTCTCTTGCGTGCGTTGGAAACCACAAGACAGTCTAAGGGCATCTGACCTTTGATGTAAGTGAGGTCAATAGGTGCAGGCTTAAATTTTTTCTCCACTCTAGGTAAGATTACTCTTGCCCTCACAGGATCTTTGAAAATGTCATCTGCGTGCTCTAAAATGCCTTTGAGCATTGGCAGTGCAGGAGTGATTCTTTGAGTGGAACTTAGGGTCTCACATAGGAAGTACTCTTCTAATGGCTCCTTATGTAGCTCTACAGTGTGATATTGAGCAGCTCTGTTAAGTAACTCAATATATCCAATGTTCTGTAGTAGGGGATTCTCTGTTATAGTCATAATCTAGTGAATAGTTCCGCCCATGTGCGTGGACCCCGGCAATCAAAAATAATCTCTTAAGTTGTCAAAATAATGCAGAAACTGCAAAGACAATTAAGAGAGAATTTAAAGACAAATAATGCAGCCTATATCCACAGGCTACACTGTCCAGTACTTCAACTAGAAATTCCACCAAAAAAAACACCACACACAGCACAGCCTGCTAGTTTCTACCATAGAGAAACCTGCCTCCCCCAGTCAAAGACTCAGGAATGATAGAGAGGAAGGTAGGGACAGACAAGCCCCATAGGCTGCCATTATGTGGCTTAAATAGGATACTGCGCCTTTAAGATAACTTTCCAGAACTTCTCCCAGTATCCCAGAATGCATAGCAGGTCCCTCTACTTTCAGTTCTTTTTTCCGGCTCCTGCTTACAGGACCCTGGCATTGAGCTCTCCCTTTTTCAAGGGTTTATTGGAATTTTTTGGCACTTTTGAATTCTAAAAGTGTTGCAGTTTACTTCTTGGTGTTCTCTTCTCCTTTTTTGTGCTGTTTTAGGAGTTTTAGGGCTCTAGAATGCCTGGCCTTTTTGTTAAGTGCCCAGCATGTGAGAGGAAGAAGGCCAAGACGGACCCCCATGATGTCTGCATCGTGTGCCTCCCAGAAGATCATGTCCCTGAGGATTGTGTCATCTGCCAGCAGCTTTCTGCTCGGACTCTGAGGGACAGATTGAAGATCAGGCTGGCTGGCCTGGAGGAGAGGCGTCTGCAGGCTGCAGGTGGGTCTGGGCAGGCTGGGAAGGTTCCCTCTGCCTCTGCTGAGGCCCCTGGGGGGCTCCCCAGGGGCAGGAAGTCCAGCAAACGGTCCCGGTCTCCGTCGACGTCGATTGCATCGACGACGTCGAGAGGGATGACGGCGGTGTGCTCCCCTTCTCCCCGGGGCTCCGGGTCGAGACGGCGTGACGGCTCGACGTCGAAGACGAAGCCGCCGTCGAAGCCGCCGTCGACGTCATCGTCTTCGTCGACGTCGAGGTCTTCCTACCGACGCCGAAGGCAAAGTGACAGGCACCGACGCTCGCTGTCGAGGCGACACCGTCGATCACCATCGAGGCGACACCGTCGATCCACGTCGAGGGGCTCCTAGACGTCGAGAGCATCAAGATGACGGCGACGTTCGTCGTCGAAGACGGAACGCTCGACGTCGAGAAGGCGGCGTGCGACGTCACGGAAGAGGAGATCGACGTCGAGGAGTCGACGGTCGACGCCGAGGAAAAGAGGATCGACGCCGAGGAGACGGCGATCGACGCCTGAGTCGAGGAAGCGTCGTTCGACGCCGGAGAAGCGTCGCTCTGCGTCCAGCAGACAGCGGTCAGCGTCTAGGAGTCGGTCAGCCTCTCCAAAACGGCGCAAGAGGGATTCTAGTCCCAGAAGTCACGCTGCTTCGGGTGGAGGACGCAAGAGGAAGCGGTCGCCTGCTGATGGGACTGGCTCTCCGCACCCTTCGCCGAAAGTGTCACCGGGCTCGGTGTACTCAGAGGTGTACACACCATCTCGGCCCAGGACTCCGACTCTTCCTCCTGTTCCTAGGGAGGATCCTCCACCCAAACCGCCACTGCCTTCAGGAGACCCTCCTCCACCTCCGGTCCCTCCGCATGGGCCCACCCCGCAGCCGAAGGTTCCTCCTCCGAGGTCCACTTCCCTGCCGTCCCTACCTGTTCCTCCTAAGGGGACCCCAAAACCGAAACCCCATGAGGAACCGACGAAACCCCGTGAGGAACCGAGGAAGACCCCTCCACGAAAACCGAAGGAGCGGCCACGTGCAGGCAGGTCTCGCTCTCGCTCTGGGAGGAAGGAGAGATCGCGACGCAGATCATCCACGAGGTCGAGACACCGCCATAGGAGGCGCGAGTCTCGCTCACAAACGAGGTCCTCTGGGACCAGGGACTATTCTCCCACCCTATCGGGGTCACCGGACACGAGAGTGTCCCCGATAGATGACCTGGTGGCGTTCCATGACGTCCTTTTACGGGGCGCGGCGAAGTTGGGCATATCCCTGACAGTGCCCACTCCGAAAACATCAGTCATTTTTGAGACTTTACATCAGAAACACCTGTCTCGTCCTCTCCTGCCTCTGGTGCCGGGCCTGGAAGAACCGGCTATGGCCCTGTTTCTCACCCCTGCGGTGACGAAGGCGGCCCCGTCAAGATTACTGAAGAAGTACCGGGCCCCCGACTCGGATCCGGCCTTTTTAAGAACGGAACCTCCTCCTGACTCGGTCATTGTGACGGCGGCCCGCAAGCAGCATGCCACCACTCCGTCCTCCACGGTTCCCCCGGATAAGGAGTCAAGGTGAATGGATTCGGCGGGGAGGAAAGTCTGTGGCACTTCCGCTACCTCCATGAAAGCGGCGAGTGCCACGGCACTGTTGGGCCGATACGACCGCGCCCTCTGGGACTCCCTCGAGCGCTTTGCGGAGCATTTACCTCGGGAGCAGCGGGAAGACTTCGTGGGAGTACTGAGTGAGGGGATGCTGGTGGCCAACCAGATTATCAGCGCGGCAGCGGACTCTTCCCTGTTGGCTGCTCACGGATTTTGCCACGGAGTCAACCAACGGCGCCACGCATGGCTCCGGCTTACGTCCCTGAAGCCGGACGCTCAGCAGAGAGTAGCAAATCTACCGTTCTCCGGTGGGACACTCTTCGGGAAGCATGCGGACGATGAGATGGCCCGCATGAAGGCGGAGGCCGAGACGCTGACGGCTGTCGGCCTGGAGAAGCCGAAAGAGACCAAGAAGCAGTACCGCCCTTTCCAACGGCGGTTCGGCGTACAAGGCCGAGGACGGGGACAGGCTTCGGGGCAATCGCAACAGCAACACCAGTTCCGTAAGCCGTTCCAGAAGCGCCAGAAGGGCAGGGGAGGCCAGCAGTCGGCCCCAGCGCCCAAGGGCCTGGCGGGGTCCAGGCCCTAGGAACCTACTTCCCCCGGATCTGTTACCCACTCCGGTAGGGGGAAGCATTCAATTTTTTCTGGCAGAGTGGAGAAAAATTACTCAGGACAAGTGGGTGCTGAATATTGTTTGCAATGGATACAGTCTTCGGTTCACCAGCCCTCCTCCAGCTATTACCCCGGTCAGCTCGCAGTTTCAGCTGCGCGAGCTTCAGGCGGAAGCGGATATCCTGTTGAGGAAAAGGGCGATAGAAGACGTACCTCGGTCTCAGAGAGGAAGAGGTCTGTACTCCCGGTTCTTTCTGGTTAGCAAGAAGGACAAGAACGAGTTCAGGCCCATTCTGGATTTGCGACAGGCAAACAAATGGATTCGCAGAGAAAAGTTTCGCATGCTGTCGTTGCATCAGATTTACCCTCAGTTGCAACAGGGGGACTGGCTATGCGCTATAGACCTACAGGATGCTTACTTCCATGTGCCCATTGCACACAAACACAGGAAGTTCCTGCGGTTCCAAGTCGGCACCAATCACTATCAATACACAGTACTCCCATTCGGACTGAAGTCTGCGCCGAGAACGTTCTCGAAGTGCATGGCGGTGGTAGCAGCGCACCTGAGGAAGCACAAGGTGTTCGTCTACCCGTACTTGGACGATTGGTTGATCAAGGCATCCTCCTTCTCGGAAGCGCGAGCACACTTCCAGAAGACGTGCGTTCTCTTGAACAAGCTGGGGCTGCACATCAACATGGCCAAGTCTGTCCCGACTCCGGTCCAATGCATACAGTACTTGGGAGCCTCCATCAATACGCTGTCAGCAAGCGTGTCTCCTTCGGAAGAGCGACGATTATCACTCCTTCGGAAGTCTCAGGCTCTTATGACGACTCCATCTACAACAGTGAGGACGGTGTCTTCTCTACTGGGATCGATGGCCTCTTGTATCTTCCTGACGCCACACGCACTGCTGCACATGAGACCGCTGCAGGAGTGCTTGGAGGACCAGTGGGATCAGAGGAAAGGATCTTGGGACGACAAGATTCGACTGTCGCTGCATGCTCTTCAGTCTCTGAAGTGGTGGTGTTCGGCGGAGAATCTCCTCAGAGGGGTTCCCTTTCACAAGGACATTCCCACGCAGACTGTCGTGACGGATGCGTCTCTTCTGGGATGGGGAGCGCACTCCGGGACTCTACAGATTCAAGGCACGTGGTCACCGATGGAGGCCACGTATCACATCAATTTCCTGGAACTCAGGGCTGTTCACTTGGCGCTGAAGGCCTTTCTTCCGTCCTTCCAGACCAACTCTCTGCTTGTACAGACGGACAATACCACCACGATGTATTACCTCAACAAGCAGGGGGGCTCGAGATCGCGCACTCTGTCACAGGAGGCGCAGACGATCTGGCACTGGCTCCTAGCCAGAGGACTGACGATAACGGCCACCCATCTACCAGGTGTGCAGAATGTTCAGGCAGACGCACTGAGCAGACTGCTCCAGGAAAACCACGAATGGGTCATAAACGACGAAGCACTAGGAGAAGTCTTCGCAAGGTGGGGAACTCCAGATGTAGATTTGTTCGCCACCGCCGAAAACAGCAAGTGCAGAGACTTCGCCTCCAGGTACTTCCAACAAGGGACGCTGGGGAATGCGTTATGGATCAACTGGATGAACAGCTTTCTGTACGCCTTTCCTCCCATTCCCCTGATACCGGCGGTGCTCATCAAGCTGGCCCGGTCCAGAGCTCGGATGATACTCATCGCCCCGGAGTGGCCCAGGCAGTGGTGGTTCACGGACCTACTTCACCGGTCTCTCCTTCCTCACATTCGGTTTCCGTGCAGGCCGGACCTTCTCACGAAGTTCGGGGGACGGATGTTACACCCCAACCTCTCGTCTTTGAGTTTGGCGGCATGGCTCCTGAGATAGTGCAATATGGCCATCTGAATCTGCCCGATGATTGCATGGACATACTGAAGGAGTCTAAGAGACCTTCCACTCGGACTTCATATGCTTACAAGTGGAAGAGGTTTTGTATCTGGTGCCAGTCTAAGAACCATGATCCTACCACCTGCAAGGAAGATGTCATCCTTCCTTACCTTTTACATTTGGCGCAGTCTGGCCTTAATGTCCATTCCATTAAGGTACATCTTGCTGCATTGACTGCCTACAGGAAATGCCCTTCACAGACTTCCTTTTTCCAGATCCCTGTGATCAAAGATTTTCTGGAAGGTTTGAAGAAAGTATTCCCTCCTGCCAGGCTTCCCTCGCCTTCATGGGAGTTGAATGTGGTGCTGTCCAGATTGATGAAGGAGCCTTTTGAACCTATTCATAAGGCTTCGTTGCAGCACCTGTCCTGGAAGGCGGCGTTCCTCGTGGCCATTACATCGGCCCGCAGGGTGAGTGAAATTCAGGCGTTGTGTTGTAATGAACCTTATACTGTATTTCATGCTGCTAAGGTTGTTATGCGTACTCACCCTAAATTTCTTCCCAAGGTTATTTCTGATTTTCATGTCAACCAGACTATAACTTTGCCTACGTTTTTTCAGAACCCTTCATCCCCAGCGGAGAGGTCTCTCCATTCCCTGGATGTTAGGAGGGTGTTGAAATTTTATCTGGATAAAACCAAGGATATTCGTAGGTCTGACCAGTTGTTCATCAATTATGGGTCGGTCAGGACGGGTCTTGCGACCTCGAAGCAGTCCATGTCTAGGTGGATTGTGTCCTGCATACAATTTTGTTATCAAAAGGCTAATAAGACCTTAGGAGGTAAGCCTAAGGCTCATTCCACCAGGGGCAAAGCTGCCACGACAGCTCTGCTCCGTAACGTGCCGATTGCTGAAATCTGCAAGGCAGCCACTTGGAAGTCGGTTCCTACCTTTGCTAAGCATTACTGCCTGGACACTGACGCCAGGGCAGACGCTCAGGTTGGGCAGGCTTCATTGCGGAATTTGTTCGCACAGTAGTGGCGTTATGTATTTATTCTCCACCGCCGCTTTGGTGTGGGGATGGGCTTGCCATTCTATTCACTAGATTATGACTATACACAGAGATCCCCTACTACAGAAGGAGTCGTTTCTGTCCTGTAACTCCAGTTCTGTAGTAGGGGTATCTCTGTTATAGTCATAAGCGCCCGCCCTCCTCCCCGGTGGAGATTTTTCATCATGTAAAGAATGCGACAGGTCTGGCGTGCTTCGCCTTCAAAAAGAACTGAAAGTAGAGGGACCTGCTATGCATTCTGGGATACTGGGAGAAGTTCTGGAAAGTTCTCTTAAAGGCACAGTATCCTATTTAAGCCACATAATGGCAGCCTATGGGGCTTGTCTGTCTCTACCTTCCTCTCTATCATTCCTGAGTCTTTGACTGGGGGAGGCAGGTTTCTCTATGGTAGAAACTAGCAGGCTGTGCTGTGTGTGGTGTTTTTTTGGTGGAATTTCTAGTTGAAGTACTGGACAGTGTAGCCTGTGGATATAGGCTGCATTATTTGTCTTTAAATTCTCTCTTAAGTGTCTTTGCAGTTTCTGCATTATTTTGACAACTTAAGAGATTATTTTTGATTGCCGGGGGTCCACGCACATGGGCGGGACTATTCACTAGATTATGACTATAACAGAGATACCCCTACTACAGAACTGGAGTTACAGGACAGAAACTACTCCTTATCAGGTGGCGAGGGTCTGGACGGACATAGATCAGAGTCATTACCTGTGTTTGGGTCAGTATGATAATCCTCCCAGGGGTCAGTGTCCTGTGGCCTATCTTGATCCTCATCCCCATCATCCTGTGGGTCAGGTGATAGTGGTGATGAATTTGTGGGTGTAATAAGTACGTTGGGATTAGTAGGGGAAGGAGGTGGAATGTAAGGTGAAGAAGGGTTAGTACCCACACTTTTCCTTTTGAGAGGAATGTGGTAGTACTCTAGCTTGTCTATTTTCCGCTTTTTTAAAAGGGTGGCATGAATATGTCCTATTTCTTGGTGTATCACCAGCCTTTTCTGCTTCGGATCCGATGGCGTTGCATTGGGCCGAGGTTCTTTAAATGGGAGTGTCTTTGTCCTTACTCGCCAGTGTTTGCGCCAAAGTTTTCGGTGCCGAAGGTGGAATTTTCGATACTGATGGGATTGGCAGCCAGAGATGTTTCGGTTTTGCTTTCAGTGCCAAAGGTGTTAGTAGGGCACCAATATGGGGCTGACTCGAGCCCGAGCCAGAAGGCTTTTCTTTGTGTTTCGGTGCTGAGCCTGGGGGCGGGGCGGGGCGGGCAAAACTTTGTCAGTGCCGTCCTGGAGGCATCGGAGCCTTTTTCTTTTTGTTGTTGAGGGGCCAAAGGGGTATCTTTACTCACTGTACGTTGAGCCAGAGTAACCTGCTCCTCTTCTTCCATGTCGGAGTCAGCTTCTGACAGGGAGATATGATGACCTTCGTCCTCTGCTCCTTGAGCATGATGTTCTGTGTTGGAACCCTCTCCGAGGATGTCCGATGTGGAGCCGCTTTGATGTTGCATCTCTTGAGATCGAGCCAGACGGTCACAAAGCGTCTTCTTTGATCAAAACGATCGGCGCGTGTTGCAGTCTTTCTCGCTGTGTTCTGGTGATAGGCAGAGGTTGCACACTTCGTGCAAGTCAGTATGTGGAAATTTAGCACGGCACCCGGGGCAGGGTTTGAAAGGTATCCTTCGATCAACTGCTAAAGCTGTCGGCGTGAGTAGGCCCTATGGCCCGCCACGAGTTTTCCTATCGGAGTGGTCTTGTGTTGAGACGAAAAGCGAAGAATGGGAAATTGCGATCGATAACAATACCATTGAGGGTAGTGGATTGCTTATCGAAGGGGTCTGAGAAACGGTGTCGAACCGGAGTACAGCAATACACATCCAAACCCGATGGCGGAAAAAAACGATCTGATAATGGAGTCAATGCCAATGTCCACTATCAACGAAAGGAGGAGTCACCTACCGCGTGAGTGGAAAGACTTCAAAGAAAAACAAAGTTACATTAAAGTTACAAAAAAACAAAAAAATGAGAATTTTATGCAAGCAGTTTCAGTGCATCCAGGTTTAGATGTGTTTTAGAAGGAGCGTTCTTTGGTTTTGGTCTCTGGGTTAACTTTATCCACCAAGGTGCAATGCATCAGCATCAGTACTTATGAAAATGTTCACTATTCAAAAATGTCAACAACAACAAAAAATATCCATTGATTAAGCTTTGTACTGCCCTGTTATGCATAATACGGGTTTAAATGCTGTCTGTATATTTAATCTCTCTTAAATGCTGTTTGCATGTTTTCTTAATCCAAAATGAACATATTTCAAATAAACATGTATAAAGTAATTGAAGCAGCGCTAATTAAAAATATAAATCTGCATTTAATCTGATAAAGGTATGACATTTTGCTAACAATCAACAAAAATGTAAACTTCTTAAACCCTTTCACGATATCTGGCGACGAGGCAGCTTGCAAACCTGGTTGCCTATAGCCACATCAGCACCGGCTTCTACGTATAAAGACTTCCAATGAGACTTCAACTGGAAAATACATACTGTGTGGAAGATATACAAACACTTGTCAAAATGAAGATTAAAAACATTAAATTAGGGAAATATAAATCACTAATATGTAATTCCAATGAAGTATCAATATTCGTATTGGTTCCAGAGTTGCAGATATTAGTATTTCATTATCTAGATACCAGAGGCAGCAGCAGTGTAATCACCTGATGCCAACTTCTAATGAAGTGGGATCTAAACAAACGTATGTTAAGGTCACAGTACATAACAAAATAAGGAATTTAAAGTTAAATAAAAAATTATTCGATTGATAAGCACATAAAAAGTTCATTTTTTAGTGCACTTTACAAAAAGGAAACCAGTCAGAAGAGCCCTTATTATGAGCTGGCATAGATTCCAGTGCTCTGAAAAGCCCACACCATACAAAGTAAAAGCACTTACCCCAGCAAGACACTTGTCGAGCGTATCCAGTATTATCAATTGTGACAAATACAAATTCTTCTCAGCGGCGTCCCCAAATATTCGCTACGGGGGAAAGACAACATGTTAAGACCACCATGCATTGTAATTACCGCGAACATTAACAATCGCCCAGGTCTAAGTATTTTCAATTTACATTAAAGTAACAAAAAAACAAAAAATATGAGAATCTTATGCAAGCAAGAACCACAGATTATCAACATTTAACTAACATTGACCAAGAGTGAGGCAAGTTCGAGCTAGCTTCTGAGCAGTAACAAAGTTAGAGGTTCGTATGAGGTGAGGCGCAAGACAGTTTCGAGGAAGTCCTCAGTTTCTACCACAATTCACTCGAGCCAATAATGAACCCTAAACACCATTACAGCAGCCCTGTCCTCGAAGAGGAAGATGGTTGGATTCAAAGCTTATTATGAGGAACGAGGTCAACTGGGCTTTGCATCCTTCAGAAATAGGCAAAAGCAGTAACATTTAATTCCCACAGCAGCAACTGCTATTTATAGCCAGCAAAGGTAAAAATTAAGATATTGAATTGTTCAAAACACAGATATTACTGCATTTCCAGCTTCTAAACCAGCCCATTACCTTTAAATGCCAGCGGTGTGGCCGAAAAGAGTCTGCTTCTACCCATATGAGAGAAATGGGGGTCTTACACATGGCCATGGTTGACTTCATGTTACTTTACATCAGGAAGTGTATTTATGACTCAATAAAAACATTTAAAAACAATATATGAATGCAAAGTAAAATAAAGAAAGGTTTCCCCTTTTGCAGCCAAATGCATATGAATCCTAAGGAGTACCTTGTAAAGGTGAGGGAAGAGCAAATCCATGTACAAAATGCTCCTCGTAGACCCTTTACAGGATCAACCTGCCCATTAACTGATTTACTGTTTGGATTACATACTGCTAATATTCATTTCTTCTGGGGATGCCTCCATCCTTGCACAAGAGAGAAGTGGCATGTTTTGGTGTGGTCATGCCTTGATTTGGAACCCCAAGTCGCTTTTAATTGTGTTTTTTTCAGTGAATTTCTTCGATTATTTTACGGTATATTCAATTTCTAATCCCCATTAAGCCTGGCCTTTGGCATGCACAGTAGTGGTTGGTCTCATGGTCCTCGCTTATGGTCACACCCTGCGCTCAACCCATCGAAGGCCACCAGTCTCTTCTGCACACAATTGGCCGCAGTGCCTGGACAGCACCCAGACCCTGTGTCCAACTCATTGCTAGCAACAAACGCCTGCTGCACATAGGGGTTGGCCCACAAAGTTTAATACCCAGAACTGATAAATGTTTGTGGTTTTAAGGGTCAGAGCCAGAACCATAATTCAAGTATGTTTTTAAAATTAAACTTATTAAAAAAAGCAGAGGGAACTGGCCAGTGGCCAGTCTTTATTTCTTTAATGAAGCTAATGTCATTTTATTTCTTTTACGATAATTGTATTTAATTACTGTAATAATATTTGCAATGGTTTTAATTAACTGAGCAATAAAGATACTTACTTACTTAAATATCTAACCCATCGCAAGCATGCATGTTCAAATGTGAATTATATTTGGAGGATGGCCTGATTGGCTACAGTAGATTAATGTAGTCTACACTGTTACAGCCTCTTACCATCTCGTTGCTCCCTTCCCTACTCAGAGGGGCATGTCCCTCCATGACCGGCGTTATAAGGCTGTTCACACTATCAACATAAACATTTACTCCCATAATGCATGCAATCAAATAATCCCAAGCTCTTCCAATCTGATAAAAAATGGCATCAACATTTTGGAGGAAGGGATCTTAAGGAATAGGAAAAGTTAGATTGCCCCACAAATAACTTAAGGTTACTATTAAGTTATTCAAACTTTACCTTATGTTGTCACCTCTTCATACACTTCTTTACTCTATGAGGATGTACCCAAACCAAAGATTGGTGTAAACCATAGCTACAGTAACAAAATTACATACTTGCACCAAAATACAAGAAGATATTCGTGCAACTGTAATCCACACACAATAGCTTAAAAACATGGATGAATGCCTCTTCAGCCCCAGACATCACCATTGCCATCCCGGAAGGATACAAGATCATCCGTAAGGACCGCATCAAGCAAACAGGAGGAGGCATCGCTATCGTCCATAAGAACTCCATCCGCATCTCAACCAGCTCAGACGTCAACCTTGCCAGCGCCGAACACCTCCACTTCCAGATCCACACCGACCCCAAGACCACACTCAGAGGCACCCTCCTCTACCGGCCTCCAGGACCCCGTGCACAATTCAGTGACGACATCACTGACTTCATCACCCCACACGCCCTCCCCTCCGAGGACTACATTCTATTGGGGGACCTCAATTTTCACCTGGAAAAGAGCAATGACAGCAGCGCCACCACCCTTCTGGACAATCTCGCCAACCTCGGACTCAAACAACTTGTCACTACCCCCACCCACATTGCAGGTCACACACTCGACCCCATCTTCAGCAAACATGTCTCATTCAGTCACACCACTGCTCTTCATTGGACGGACCACAGCTGCGTTCACTTTATCTACAATAAGACCACAATCCACAACCACCCTCAACCCACCCTGCGAAGAAACTGGAACAAAATCACCATCGACCAGATCTCCTCATCGCTTCTTCTAAACACCCCCGCCCACTCCTCAAACCCCGACCAAGCAGCCATTAACCTCACCCAATGGCTATCCAACAGCGCCGACATCCTAGCACCGTTGAAAAAACGTCAAATCAAACCTGGCAGCAAAAACGCCTCCTGGTTCAACGATGATCTTAAGAAATCGAAGAAACTCTGTCGCTCCCTCGAGAAGGCCTGGAAAAAAGATCCAAACACCAGCACCAGGGACGCCTTCAAAAACGCCACCCGCATACACCACCAACTAATCCGGTCTGCCAAGAAAGCCGCATTCAAAGACCGACTAGATAACAACGCCCACAACAGCAAGGAATTATTCAACATCGTCAAAGAATTTACCAACCCATCAGCCAACTCCAACGACATCACCCCCTCTCAAGCCCTCTGCGACTCCCTAGCTTCCTTCTTCCACAACAAAATCGCAGACATCCACAACAGCTTCGACAACCGACCCGGAGACCAACCCACCCAACCTTCTGCAGGACCTTCACCCCCCTGAACATCCTTAACGACTGGAACCCAATCTCCACTGAGGACACCATTGCCTGATTAACTCCATCAACTCAGGATCCCCAACTGACCCATGCCCTCACCACATCTTCAACAAAGCAGACTCCATCATAGCACCACACCTCCGAGATGTCATCAACTGCTCCCTCAACTCCGCCACCTTCCCGGAAAGCTGGAAACACGCAGAACTCAGCGCCCTTCTGAAAAAAACCCACAGCTAACCCCACCGAACTCAAAAACTACCGCCCCATCTCGCTTCTTCAATTCCCGGCCAAAGTCGTCGAGAAAGCTGTCAACAACCAGCTCGCCACCTTCCTCGAAACCAACAAATCCCTCGACTCCTCACAGTCCGGCTTCCGAGCCAAACACAGCACTGAGACCGCACTCATCGCAGCAACAGACGACATTCGAACTCTACTGGACAATGGAGACACAGTCGCCCTCATCCTCCTCGACCTCTCCGCTGCCTTCGACACAGTCTGTCATAGCACCCTTCTACAGCGCCTCAGAAACGTCGGAATCCAAGGAAAAGCACTGGAATGGATCACCTCGTTCCTCACCGGAAGAACCCAGAGAGTCCGCCTCCCACCATTCAAGTCAGAGGCCTCTGAAGTCATCTGCGGCGTGCCACAAGGATCGTCACTCAGCCCCACCCTCTTCAACGTATACATCAGCCCCCTTGCGGCCATCGCTCGCCAACACAATCTCAACATCATCTCCTACGCTGACGACACTCAACTGATCCTCTCACTCACCAAAGACCCTAACACCGCCAAAACCAACTTACACGAAGGAATGAAAGAAGTAGCCGAGTGGATGAAGCACAGCCGTCTGAAACTGAACTCAGACAAAACAGAAGTCCTCATCTTAGGCACCTCCCCCTCCGCCTGGGATGACTCTTGGTGGCCAGAGGCCCTTGGAAAAGCACCCATCCCGACGGACCACGCACGGAACCTGGGCGTCATCCTGGACTCCTCACTCTCGATGACCAGACAAGTCAACGCCGTTTCATCATCTTGCTTCAATATTCTTCGCAGGCTCAAAAAAACATTTCGCTGGATCCCCACAGAAACTAGAAAAACGGTCACCCACGCACTGGTCACGAGCCGCCTGGACTACGGAAACACCCTATACGCCGGTACCACCGCAAAACTCCAGAAAAAACTCCAACGCACCCAGAACGCTTCAGCCAGGCTCATACTAGACATCCCGTGTAAAGAACACATCTCTGGTCACCTGAAAAACCTCCACTGGCTCCCCGTAAATAAGAGGATTACTTTCCGCCTCCTAACCCACGCACACAAAGCACTTTACGAACTTGGACCTGAATGCCTAAACACACGACTGTCCTTCTACACCCCCTCCCGTCAGCTACGATCCTTCAACCAAGCCCTTGCCACTGTACCTCGCATCAAGAAAACCACCATGGGAGGTAGATCCTTCTCCTACCTGGCAGCTAAAACCTGGAACTCACTTCCCACTCACCTTCGCCTTACTCAGAACCACCTAGCATTCAGAAAGCAACTTAAAACTTGGATATTCGACAAGTAATTCCCCACCCTTCCTCAAGCGCCTTGAGACCCTATGGGTATGTAGCGCGCTATATAAATCTCTTGACTTGACTGACTTGACTAACATGATACAAGAGACTAAATGCAGATAATAAAGTTCCAAATCGTTTAGCGACTCACATGGAACTTTATAAGGCTTACTAGCCTCTCACTGAACCTTTAGGGTTGAGACTTCTGAGACAATTGACAAAACGCTGAAGAAGAACGTATTAAAAATATATTCACTGGGGAGGAGCTACGACAGCAAGCAAGATGGCCGCATAGTCTCCCGGCTCCGCTGACCTCCGTCTTTCGCTCGAAGATCCTGTCATCTATCCTGATTTCCCGTCCCATATCCGTGTATATGAACTAATCTGCAGTCCGATGGAGCGATCCCGAGACTTTTCCGACATTGTGGAGTGGAGTAATGTCGAGGTTTGATTTGAGGCCTAACCCAGTCTGGAAGCTGGGGTCTCGAGTGCTGGTCCAGCCGGGTCCTAGTTGAACAACAGCGGACTGGTGAGGGCGGCAGGGTCCGGTCCATGGAACTTTCGACATCTTTTGGATTCCTTTGCTGCCGATCTGCTGCCTGGTCCCGTATCGGAGGTGAGGAGACGAGTGACGCCCGAGGCGGTGTGGCGGGGGTCCCTGACCCGGAGGCCTAGCGTTTGCATCATCGGTGCCTTTGGGTTGGAGACTTGGCGCGCACTAACGCATGTTGACGATCTGTCCCTCACGGTTCATTCCTGCTCCGACTAATCTTCCCCCGGGGAGGGGACTCTCTGTGGGGATCACGATGCCTGATGTTATGCGGACCTGGCGGAGCGGGCTAAGTGCGGCCCGTCATTGCGGTCAGTGCTGGCAGCCCTCGAGGCACTTCAGGTGACTATGGAGGCCCAGGTCTGGAATCTGATGTCGGCAGCGGATGGAATTAGAAGGTCGGGACCGGACCCTGACTCATTGCCCGAGACCCAGCGGCCAGCTCAACTCTCGACAGACACCCCAGCGGTGCATTCAGACCCGGTGCTTGGAGCTGTGCCTGCCCCTACAGAAGTGGAACTGATCGAACATGCTGAGATCGGCGTTTCAACTATATGGTCGGAATCTTTAGTTTCGCAGCCGGCGGAACATTTAACTGCTGTTCCCATTCTGGAAACTTTTGGTCGGACCTGCGAACGGTGTTGGATTGTGTTGCACCCCCTTCCCAGCTGGTACATCAAGATGGCGGATGGGACAGTGTCTGGCCTTGGAGGGGCATTGTTGGAACCGGCCGTCTACTTTGGGATTTGCCATCTTTTCTCCATCTAACAGACCATATTTCGGCAACTTCTGTGTATATTTTGACAATTTGACGATGGGGCTCTACTTATCGGAGGGAATCAGCAAATTTGATCGACGGGGCCAAGGCTGAGACTGTTGTTTGGGGTTTCACACTATGGTTTCATCTGTAACGGGATTGCTTTACTAGGTCAACGGAGACCGGGCGGGGTTTATAGTTTCCTCCGGTGTACTTTTCTATTGTGTTCTGCTCGATTGTGTCAGCTTTGTGGGGGATTCTTTGTTAAGGCGGTGGGGAGAGACCGGGAATGCGTACGATAAAGCCCTCCTCCATTTCTACTTTTAGGGTAGGGGTTTAGTTCTTCTTTCTTTCTCTTTGTTCTTCCTATATTTCGGGTTTCAATTATTTGGGGCGACAGGCACGCTGCTAGGGGGGTAGGCCGTAGTCATCTGCAGGGGTGCAGGGTGGGGGTTTGGGGGAGGGGAATTTTGTTTTTCCTTATTGTTTCTATGGCCTTTTTTCTCTTTCGTATCCTTCCTTTTGCCTTTTCTTTCGCTTCTTCCTTTTTCGGGTCAGCGTAGTGGGTCCACTCTTCTGTCAATTATCGACTTTTTTATCTGTGCCTATACTTTTCACTGTATTTAAGTATCATTGGGCGGGCGCTTAACTGGTGCGAACTGTGATTGTATGCTTGTTTATCCTGAATTGTATGCCTTAGCGCCACGGTCTTAAATGAGATCGATCTAATTGTGGAAATCCTACTATTTTGCCCACCCTTTATGCGACTTTGTGACATTGTATGGCACCTGATCCTTCTATTTTTATATTGTAAAATGGAGCCTTTAGATTCCTGTCAATCGCCTGGTACGCTCCATAGCCAGTTTTAATTGAAGTTGTGGTACATTCTCTTCCCGGGCCGCCAAGTCTTGTCCTAACGGACTTGCTGTGATGAAACGGATTAGCGGCCGGCCCTGGTGGTTGTAGGCCCATATTTGTAACTGGTTGAAGTATCAATAAAGGTTTTCTCAAAAAAATCAAATATATATATATATATATTCACGGAAAAAACACCAAAGGTTACAGGGACATTATAGATGGGAAATAGAATTTAAAAACCTTTGAAATTCACTTTTATAGCCGCTAGCAATCATTCTATAGAGTAGACAACAAGACTACAAGAAGTAAATCTTCACCAAACAAGGGTCCTTCTTCTTAACTATATGAAGTAAGTGCTTCTTCATTTGGTGGAGATATCCTCCTGTTCCTCGTCATTAAGAATACATCACCAAAATCAGTGGGAAATGCAGGGATCAGCCTTTTAGTAAGATGCCCACTATCCTGGCAAGCAGGAAGACCATTGCATACTATTAACATGAATGAGTACAGGGCCTAGCAGGCAGAGCTTCACATGAGTTTGCACATTTGTATGATCATAGTCATTTAAAGGGAGAACGATTGGCTGCGCTCTCACTAGGTAAGGACAAGAAAGAACCCACATGTCACAGTCTCTACATATTGCGCTCCAATAGATCAACAATGTATTCACCTCTAAAAAGCATTTCAGATGTGGAATTGCTGAGAAAACACAATTGCTTTGCCTTTCTCATGCCCAGGCAGTCAGGATCACTTGTCCTTTACAGAAGCGGAGCTTCAATTTGTGCAGCTACTATGTTTATATATGTAAGAGCTTCTGTTTGAGGTTTAATTTATGTAAAAAGAGAATCAGGGCCGGAACAGCCCAGCCAAAATGCAATGGGGGCGAGGGGCGCATAGTTCTCTTCTCTGGGGAGATTATAGCCCTGGGACCCCATATACCTGGGCCCGGCCATGTCTACCTGGACCCACCTAGGACACTCAATGTACTTGATGGAGGCCGCAGAGGCATTAAGGCCTCCTGCATGAGCAAGCATTGCTCCGTACAAAGGGTGCTGCAAAATATGCAACTCCCTGCGTGCAGCGAGCAATCTTTCACCCTGTTCCCTTCCCTCATGAAAGTGGGCAGGGAAACCGATGGAAGAGCAGTTTGACAGCTTCACCTTGCTGGGAGCGAAGTTAATGAGGCTGATCACTTTGGGAGGTAGCGGGTGGGTGCTTGGAGGTTGAGTCCCCAGTGCCATTAATGACCCCCCCAAATGGTATGCACAGGTCGGCCCCCGGGGAGGTGGTGGTCCTGGGGCAAGGAGGGGAGCTGATCAGTCCCCCTCCCAGTTTTTAAAGTGTTATTTGGCTCAGGGAGGTGGTGGTCCCCGAGGCATATTAAAGCCCCTCCGTTTTTCAATAATAAAGCCCCGGCGAGGTGGTGGTCCCCAGGGCTTAAAAGAGCATTAGGAGGGCAGCCCAAGCACCCTCGCCTTTATTGAAATACCCTCATGCCCCAAGACCTGGCCCACCAGAGGGCTAAAGTGAAAACAAAAGCGCAGGAAACTGCACCTGTTTTACTCTTAAAAATTATTTTTGCCCCAAATCGGTTGCGATATTCACCACTAATTTTTAAAAAATAAATATTTTTGGGCACCAGCAGGGCCTTCTGGGACCCCAGTACCAGAGCTAGGGGTCAGGTTATTCCTTTTTTTTTTTTTTTTTTTTGGGGGGGGACTCGGCTGAAGCAGAGTCCCAAAATGGCTGCCAACACTTCGTGTTTGAAGTGTTGGCAGTCAATCAGATCTCTGCATGAGATAGTCATTATTTGCGAAGGCTTTGCGACCCTGGATATACAAATCTGGATTTTCTTGAATATCCCCAAAACTACTGAATGGATTTACAGCAACAAAAAGGGTGCTTTCTGTTCCGTTAATAAAAAATATTGATGCGTTTGTTGATAAACATTAACTATTGTACTGATTATTAAAATCACCCGTTCTAAACTTTACATCTACCTCAAAACACAATTATGTAGTCAGGTAGGCCTTGCACCCTAGACCAGGGATAAATGATTAATGGGCACAGGTGGGAAGGGTGCATAGGTGGCAGGCGAACACTTGGGCAGTAAACTTTTGATAATTTCCACAGATAGGCACAGCCTTACCACATTGGTCAGGGTAGGTTTCCCCGCAATACAGCACACATGGCCCTGGGGGTTATGCGCGCTTCTAAAAACACCATAAAGTCAGATGACATGTGTTAGGAACACATAGCCAATCAGTGCTTAGCACATGTAGTGATCACACACTCCCCACACCAGACATCTAGGCACATTCACCACTGGCCACACTGTGCCCACGCAAGGTCGAGACCCACCTGCAGTAACCATTTTACCACTAAATTTTATAAATCTAAGGCAGCAACCAACATTCCTCATCATATATGGTACATCAAATGTTTATTGCTTATTGTAGAACTATATATAAGATGTACACTAATCCAATGAAAATTGAGAAAGTCCTCAGATCTTGAGCCTTTAACTCTTCTCCCTGCTGCACTGTTTATTTAAATGAACTGTTCCTATTTTGCCAAACGCCTTTTGTCTTCTGTTTTTTTCAAGATAAATAGAACCCAAGCAACAGGACCAATAGCTACCTTTTTGCCAAATCTGGTGTAATTCCGTCCAGTGATTCGGAATGTAGTTGTGTCTAAAATCTATATGGGAATTAACATGGGAAATGCACTTTGTTTTGCCCCCCACCTTTACTCTTCCCGCCGGCAAAGATATAAGCAAGTCAGTTAGGACCTAGTTTCCTTTGGAAACTAGGTCCTAACTATAACTACCTACTGCCGGTAAGAGGATGGAAAAAAATAATACATGCATACATTCATACATGCATTCATTCATTCCTACATTCATACCTACATTCTAGCACAGTCACCTAGAGGATACCAATTCTGAAAAACAGATCATTGCTGATCATATGCTTTTAAATTGGATTTCCGATGGGATCTCTGAATTCCCACAGCAACATGAAATATTCTATATAGAATTAATGCTCATCCGTAAGCAGACTTTGGAAGAGCAACTAGAATATCTGGCACTTCCATTTAACCAACAAATTGACAGAACCGTTTAGCCTCTGGTTTGGACTTCTCTGTAGGTGGGAAATGCCTGAGGTCCTTAAAGGCCTTAGAGACCAAACAAAAACTGTTCTGAGAAAAGAGGCATGAAAGGGGAAGGTTTATGGACACCTTCTGCCTTCCAGCATCTAATCAACACATATCGTCATCCACTAATAATTGATCCCAAAGACAAGGAAAAACCTTTCAGGCAATTAAAAGATATCTGAAAGAAATGTAGTCTGCATTCCCATAGGTGTGCGAAGACCAGAAAAGTCTTTCCCATTCTGAATGGCTAAGCCAAGTTTCTGAAAAGCCTTGATCAGGTATTGGGAGATGTAAATCGAGTAGACAGCTACCCTCATCACCAGGTTAACCATTGCATAGTGAGCTAAAGACTGATGATGGATTCAACCCAGATCTGTGGCTGGGGGTGAGTGTCTGAAATATTTCCGTGTTCTGTCCATCTTCTCCTTGCGTTTGCTAACAATTGCATAGGCCATTTCTAGAAAGCCATCTATCTTTCGATCTACTGGTTCTGAAGGTATTGCATTTTCTCCAAGGCGTCATATTTTGTTAGCCAAAGCAGACATAGAATTCGCCACCTAGGAGAATCCAGTATCCAAACATTCCAGGTAATGCATATGAACCAAAATTTCTAAGAACTGAAATCTCCTACCATTCTGAAGGGACTAATCTTGCTGAAACTGACAAACCAACAGTAGTGCTGGCAACAGGCCCTAAGAAAGTCCCATGTTCTCTAGCAGATGGCTAAAACTATCTAGTAGGTTCTTCTTCCTGTAGAAATTACAATTTGTGCCATGCATATCTGGCTTCAATATAACAGAGGGAGATGTGGAGACCGAGGGAGAAACATTCCTATGGTTTTTGCACAAACTCGGGTCAACAGAGCAGCTTCATAATGTGTCCTTTATTAGCGTTTTTAAAACCAGTTCACACATTTCTTCTGCAATAATGAAAGCTACATATTCTCTTGAAGGCTCTGTATCAGCCTGTGAGCCAGAAGCACCCAGTTTCAGTTAAAAAAAATCTCAAAGGAGAATTCCTCCTATCTCGTAGTTTATTTATTTAGGAATGTGTGACCATGGTTTTTCTTTCAGAGCCTCTGAAAACACAATTATATCTTCCAGCAAGGTCTCTTTAAATTACCCACTGAAAGGAGCTCTCATGACCCTCATAAATAACTCCTTCAACTGAGCCTGAACAAAATATAAGTCTAAATAAAAAGAACTGCGTAATTTGCTCCATGTTTCTACTATTCCTGGACAGAACTGCAGTATAGAAAGAGAAACAATGGATTACAAAATAGACATAAAAGTCACATAACACTGATACTTTCAGAAGCATTATAAAAATCAAGTCTAGCTCCTAGTGTTCCATTTCTGCCAGAAATCGACTTGATACGTATAATGAGATAGAGGCAGCCTGGGTACAGATGAAGAGCACCCATACAATCACCTACTGCACATTTGTTTCATGCCTCATACAAATGTTTCACGGGATAGGCAAACTGCCTTGTAACCTGCAGCGGGAGATCCAGACCCAAATGGCATCCCCACAAGAATATTTAAAAATGCCACAGAAGAATGGGCATCCCTACTTTATCCCCTTTTTAAAAATAGTTTACTGAAGAACACAGTGCCAGACAGCTGGCAAGGCACTATTCTCGCTCCAATACACAACAAGCACTCACCTGGGGAACAACGGAGGCTCAGCACGGAGCGGGCATTTCGGCAACCCCGCCCACGGCCGCGGCAATGTGCGCTCGGAAAAACATGAAGCACACGGACAGGGAGGGGGGGGGGGGGGACGGGAACGGACAGCGGGAGGGGGGTCGGGAAGGCTTCCTCCGTTGGCGGTCGGCCGCGGAATGGCCAAAAAAACCTGGTCAACAAAAATAAACCCCGCCCACAGCCGCGATGACGACATCGCAGAGGCGGAGAGGGAAAAAGTCTCAGGAACGCCCAAGAATCTGGTCCGGCCATGACGGACAGATCTCTGTTCCAATGGCTAGCCTCCATTTATGGAGCTAGCCAATGGAAGATGAGGCGGGACTAAGCCCCACACTGTAGGGACATAAGATTTCTCCTGGGCGGAGCTAGGAGCTCCAGCCTCAGGCGAAACCTAAAAAGGACCAAGTGATAATCCTGCTACTTTCCGGTTTATTGTAGTACTGGATGTGGAAGTCACTAGGGTCTTTGAAGGAAATGATAAGGCGGGGCATAAACGATAAAGCATGAACATCGGAACCCTATTTGATGGAGGCAAATTAAGCCCTGGAGGATAACAACATCTCTGCTCATAATTTAACCCCGAAGCTTACTGCAAAACTGTTGGTAAAAACGTCAAGGATACGGTCCAGGATCAAGGACATACAAGATCTGCCTCAAAAAGCTCATGCCAGGGTATGTGATTAATTAGATCACGAGCTCGGGAGAGCTGTGTTCTTAGCCTCCCACATGATACTGACAGTTAAAAAAGAGATGTTGAGGAAGAGATGCAGTTTAATTCCTTTAAAAGCCTACAAATTTGGGAGGCTAACAGGGTCTAAGGACCAGCATGGCCGCTTATGCAACTATAAGAAGGAAAGTCTTGCCCACATAATTGGTTTGCCTAACTTTGAAAGATTTAAGATGTTTCTGGTTGAAACCTCTGTTCCGTAAATTTGGCACAAGACTATGCAATATGGCTACCTCTGCATGTCTGAGTGGTGTGAACGCGAAGCTATCGGCCAGATGCGTAAAATTCCTCAAAGGAGCTAACAAAATATTGATTAGTATCAGTGGGCTTAACTTTCCTTGCCATCAAAGAGTTATGTATTTCTCCGGACTACATTGGCTGCTTTAACTTCTGTGACGTCCTCTATATTTATTTTCTTAACAGTCGCCCAGATTTGAATAAGAGTGATATCTGTATGCAGTTGTTTTCCATCACAGGTCCTTACAGGACTACCACAGTGAATGTAGTATTACTTCTGTGAGCACATTACCTGGGTTTTGGAATATGGTGTAATGGGCTGGGGAGTACATGCCGTGTCCCGAATCTGATAAGTGGGCCCTAGCCAAAATGTATTGCTCTTCAGTAGGGCCTTGGTATTTTAGCCAAATAATCGTAGGAAGTATGCATGTTATTGGATAAAGTTTCACAGATGGTGTTGGAAGGTCTTGTCTGCCGTACAAAGCAAGTTTATTGGACATTCAAGTTTTTTGCAATGATCCACCAATTTTATGTCTATAGACAGGTTGTCACTTTTCACAAAATATTTTTGGGTGTATGGAGTTTGTTTATCTCAGTTTTGTGAGTTCGTCTTATTGATTTGATGTGATTTGCATTGCTCTTGCCACTTTAGTGAATTTGGCCCCTGACAGAGTTGAGTGCTGCTATATCTATTGAATGACTAAGCCATGAATGGTTTTATTTTGATTGTATTTGGTATATTGTGAGGGTTTTACATAACTTGAAACAATAAAAATCTTCTATATCTATCCATCTTGTAACCTGCACGGTGGTAATTCAAATGATGGTGAGACGGAAGGGCTGCACACAGCCAACAGAGACATCAACCTGTTAACTCCTGCAGCAGTGCAGTCGAGTTTGGTGCAATGCCTGGGCACCGGCCAAACACTATGGCCAATTGTGCAAGGAAGGACTGACTGCCTGCTCAGGACATGACATATAGAGCGAGATAACACATACTTGAAACCACACACTTGAAACCACACACAGGAAATCACACAAACTACGCCAAACTTGCATCGCCCAAAAAGCTAGGAACACAAAGTTCTCATTTCAAAATAGGACAGGAAAAAGATGAACTATGTAGTATCTAAGTCCCTACATACATATAATGAGGTAGCCGAGGCAGGTGTAGTTGAGTCAAGTAGTTGGTTTATTCAGCCATGGGTAGGATAACAGGAAGTATAACTCTGGAACAAGCAGCCCCACCAGGAGCAGCCTCTTAGCTACTCAGCCCATTCTCAACTGCCAAACCTCATACCACTCACCCAAGCATTCCATCCATGTCAATCAAACTCACATTCAAACCTGGAACACTCATGCTGGCTGAGCAGCTAGATGCAGAGAAGTACAGTAACATAAATACTAAACAGAGAATACTACACTATCCTCTCCCTCTCAAATTGGAAAACAAAAGAGAATCAGTAAGCGAAGAAGAAAACTATCCACAATCAAAATATACAATCGTAATAATAATCCGTAAACCCAGGGATGAGAAGGACATCACATCACGAGAGGGAAAACAGACAAAAGTCAAGAAAGAAGGAAGAAAGAGACAGTAAACACTAACACTGACACCATCCTCCTCCTTTAATACTGAACAAAAAAAAATGAAAAATGAGAGACGAACTCACAAACAACAAGTGAGCAAGACCTAACATGAAGAAAACGTCTTCACGAAGGTAGACTGCGGCAACCAAAGGCCACTCCTCAAGTGAGGAACTGAGAAGACATGGGGCTAACCCATAAACGAAGGTGTAACGAGAGACAAACCCAAAAACACACGCAGCACGGGAAGGTGCAGCACAATGTGGCAAACCAAAAGAATTCCACTCCTCATATGCGGAACTCTGAAAATATGGGCTAACCCATGAATGAAGGTGTAACAAAGGACAGACCTAAGAACACACGCAGCACAAGATGGTGCAGCACAATGTGGCAAACCAAAGGAATTCCACTCCTCATGAGAGGAACTGAGAAAATATGGGGTTACCCATAACCAAATAATAGAAGGTGTAACAATGGACAGAAAACCAAGCACACACGCAGCACAAGATGGTGCAGCACAATGTGGCCTACGCACACATAAAGTCAAGGTGAAGACAAGGTGACTTACACACAACAATGAAAAGTGAGGCGCAGGGCGGCTTACACACTGGACACAAGAGAAAATATCGCACAGGGCGACATGCACGCAATTGATGTACAACAAGGTGTCCAACACAGGTAGAGAAGGGATTAACACCCTATAACCCAAACATGAGGGTTAACAACAATGAGAAGGGATTATCACCCTATAACCCAAACATATGGATTAACCAAAGACCATGAGAAGGGATTATAACCCTATAACCCAAACATGAGGGTTAACCAAAACAGTAGAGCAGACATGAGGGTGAGAGAACCCACATAAGAAATGTGACATCAGCGTTAAAAACATGTCAGATAAAGCGCACACATTACTTATATATTTCTTATACACTTCTTGAATGAACAAACATGCTAGTTGGTTAATGTGTAAGTTAAAAACATGCTTGTTGATTAACCACATTCATATGTGTGCCTGTCACCGGGATGAAAAAACAGGCCCTTGAAAATGTTTTGATGACAATCCTGAAGAAAGAACTTAGCCAAGGTACATTCCCAAGTACTTTGCAGCAAGTCAGAATGCTGGGCAGCAGACATCATGCCCACCGAATTTGAAAACGTTTCGGGGCAACAAGACAACAAAAGTAACTCACCACGAAGAATTTCGGCACTGTTCAATAACAAGAAAAGAAAGGCATACTTCCCAGACGTTGAAGCTGAAGAGAGTCCGGTGTAGAATGTCCCTTTTCCTGAAAAGAATACTTTGCCTAAACGATGTATTTGAAAATACATGAAGAATACAAAAGCTCTTGTCCAGAGTCCAGCGACTTGGGTTGCATACCCGACGGATGAATTGAAGAAGCGGAGACTTGAGAAAACGTTCAGACGCTGGAGAGAAAACTTTATTGAGTGATCAGTGGTTGGCAGAACACCACGGAGCATAAGAGTCACACTGAATGCCTGCTCATGCAAATCCCAAGATGGCGGCACGCTCAGGAGACGCAAGCCGGGTGGCTCACGGTGCGCTCCTGCTCCTAAACGTCCTAAGACAGCATCAACGACCACGAAGCCAGAAGACGTCACAGGAGGTTGAAGAAAAACTCAGCGCGGCACTGCACTCAAAGTAAGTTACAAGAGCCATTTTTAAATTTAAACACAAAGCCTAACTGTCATATTTTACGTGCCTTACAATGTAATGGAAATGAAATAATAATAACTACTCTTTGGTCTCTGCGTCGGTCTACCCCAAATCTTGCAGAGACTCTTGAATCAGGACCAAGTTCATCCGTACAACCGTTAAAGTGCCCGTAGACAAAAATAAAATTCCGTGGCATAAGAATCACACAGGTGAAATGCTGGCACGAGTGAGCATATTTAAAGTCAAAATTTCAGCCTACAGGGACTCAGAAACAATTAACCGCACACCATGGTAAAAACAAATCCAGTCAACAAATACCTTAGTTCCGGATGTCCAATGTACGTTATCTTTAACGTCCTTAACGAAGATTGTGGCATAGCTGTCCTATGTTGAGACGTAAATTCCTGAGTGATGGAAAGCCAGCCTTGATGAAATTCATTTTGATGTAACTCAGAAATAACATGACAGCACGCCTGGATTAGGCTGTCAGGTGTAGTTGACAATGGTGGGGCTACTTTCCGTGCTTGTAGAGATTCCTTCTTCTTGAGATGATAGATGCTTGTTCCACTTTCGTTACAGGATAGTCCCAACTCTTTAATGGCATGTTATGCGCAGGAAAGTTTCCTCCAGATCGCCGCCATAAAATATGTAGTATCTAAGTCCAAACATACATATAATGAGGTAGCCGAGGCAGGTGTAGTTGAGTCAAGTAGTTGGTTTATTCAGCCATAGGTAGGATAACAGGAAGTATAACTCTGGAGCAAGCAGCCCTACCAGGAGCAGCCTCTTAGCTACTCAGCCCATTCTCAATTGCCAAACCTCATACCAGTCACCCAAGCATTCCATCCATGTCAATCACACTCACATTCTAACCTGGAACACTCACGCTGGCTGAGCAGCTAGATGCAGAGAAGTACAGTAACATAAATACTAAACAGAGAATACTACAAACTACCATAAGGAAAATATGTCTGGCAACGTGAGCCGAGTTGACAGCTTTGTGTACCAACACTGGTGAATTTCCGTGGTTTTGTGTGTCTGAGCCAGAATTATAACTTTGTGTTTAGGGATTGTACTCCTGGTGAGAAAGATTCTATTGAGCACCTTCTGCTATTCTGCTCAAAGTTTAATTGAGCTCGTAGATGCTAGCTAGCTCCACTATTTCGTCTTTATAGCAGTGGGTCTGCATTGAGGCTTTTACTCCATACTTCAGGTCGGAGGAACCGATAATATACGGTTCTGTATCATCCTATTTATGGGCAGCATGGCTGCAAGTTCAAATGTAGGGGTGCTAGGCTACATTTATTTAGCTCAGGCAATATATTGGTTGGAATACATTAATATACGAAAGGCACGTTCAGACTGGATGCTTACAATACATTATTGGCCAAAAGTAATTAAACGGGCACTGGTTGTTAATATAAACACAGTAGGCTATGGTTCACCTATCCAGATGATTTTATGTTTGTTATAATATAGGTGGGAGAAACATTTATATTTCAAATTGCGTGGCAATAGTGTTGTTAGGACTCTTAACTATACGTCATGTACTAATTAGATATCAATTTTGGATTATATTGATGTTATTATATTGTAAGGGAATCGCTAATGACAACAAATAAATTAAACTATTTTTTGTCAGGGTGTATAATGTGCACACACAAACACACTTTTTTCATCGAAGTCTTGATTGAAAAGCCTCGCTTCTTTAGTTAAACTATGTAAGTGCACAATACTGGGAATAAGAACCCAGACTATTAATTCAAGTCATTTTTTTAAACGAGAAAATATATTACGCACCTGTATGCTTCTAAACTCATTTTACAGGCCATCTTGCGCATGGTCACCGTGATCAAGGAATAGAGCATCAGTTTCTCTCTTTTTGGAGGACCTTGATCCAATGGAGTGATGTGAAATAAGGAGAAGGAGTTGTCAAAGTGGTCTTTCCAGTCCCAAATGGTCAGGGTGACATAGTGGTTTGTGAGAGAGGCAAAAAGGATGAGATAGCATATGCTGCCTTTGGCATGGGTTGGCTTAGTAAGGAGTAGTTTCTTTTCTGTAACTCCAGTTCTGTAGTAGGGGTATCTCTGTTATAGTCATAATCTAGTGAATAGTCCCGCCCACGTGCGTGGACCCCGGAGCAATCAAAAATAATCTCTAAAGTGTCGAAAAAATGCAGAACTGCACAGACACTTAAGAGAGAATTTAAAGACATATAATGCAGCCTATAAAAGGCTACACTGTCCAGTACTTCAACTAGAAATTCCACCAAAAATCCACAAAAACAGCAAAGCCTGTCCAGATTTCCCCTGCCTTCAGCAGAAATCCCTCTGGAAGATAGAGAGGAAGACATGGACAGACAAGCCCCATAGGCTGCCATTATGTGGCTCAGAATAGGATACTGTGCCTTTAAGAGAACTTTCCAGAACTTTCCAGAACTTCACAGTATCCCAGAATGCCTTGCAGGTCTCTCTTACTTTCAGTTCTTTTTGAAGGCGTAACACGCTAGACTTGTAGCATTCTTTACATGAACATCTCTCCACCGGGGAGGAGGGCGGGCGCTTATGACTATAACAGAGATACCCCTACTACAGAACTGGAGTTACAGAAAAGAAACTAGTCCTTCTGTAGTAGCGGATCTCTGTGTATAGTCATAATCTAGTGAATAGAATGGCAAGCCCATCCCCACACCAAAGCGGCGGTGGAGAAAAGAAACCAACACCACTATTGTGCGAACAAATTCCGCAGCGAAGCCTGTCCAACCTGAGCATCTGCCCTGGCATCAGCGTCCAGACAGTAATGCTTAGCAAAGGTATGAACCGACTTCCAAGTGGCGGCCTTGCAAATTTCTGCAATCGGCACATTACGGAGCAAGGCTGTCGTGGCAGCTTTGCCCCTGGTGGAATGAGCCTTAGGCTTACCCCCTAAGGTCTTATTAGCTTTCTGCTAACATAGTTGTATACAGGACACAATCCACCTAGAGATGGACTGCTTAGAGGTCGCAAGACCCGTCCTGACTGATCCGTAATTGATAAACAATTGGTCTGACCTACGAATATCTTTGGTCTTATCCAGATAAAATTTTAACACCCTCCTAACATCCAGGGAATGTAAGGACCTTTCCACTGGAGAAGAAGGATTCTGAAAAAACGTAGGCAAAGTTATAGTCTGGTTGACATGAAAGTCAGAAATAACCTTGGGAAGAAATTTAGGGTGAGTACGCATAACAACCTTAGCAGCATGAAATACAGTATAAGGTTCATTACAGCACAACGCCTGAATTTCACTCACCCTGCGGGCCGATGTAATGGCCACGAGGAACGCCGCCTTCCAGGATAGGTGCTGCAACGAAGCCTTATGAATGGGTTCAAAAGGCTCCTTCATCAAACTGGACAGCACCACATTCAATTCCCATGAAGGCGAAGGAAGCCTGACAAGAGGGAACACTTTCTTCAAGCCTTCCAAAAAGTCTTTGATCACAAGGATCTGAAAGAAGGAAGTCTGTGAAGGGCTTTTCCTGTAGGCAGTCAATGCAGCGAGATAAACCCTAATGGAATGAACATTAAGGCCAGACCGCGCCAAATGTAGAAGGTAGGGAAGGATGACATCTTCCTTGCACGCCGTAGGGTCAAAGTTCCTGGACACACACCAGATACAAAACCTCTTCCACTTGTAAGCGTAGGACGTCCGAGTGGAAGGCCTCTTAGACTCCTTCAGTATGTCCATGCAATCTTCTGGTAGATTCAAATGGCCATATTGCACTACCTCAGGAGCCATGCCGCCAAACTCAAGGACGAGAGGTTGGGGTGCACCATCTGCCACCCGAACTTCGTGAGAAGGTCCGGCCTGCACGGCAACCGTATGTGTGGAAGGAGGGACCGGTGTAGAAGGTCAGTGAACCACCACTGTCTGGGCCATTCCGGGGCAATCAGGATAATTCGTGCCCTGAACCGGGACAGCTTGATGAGCACCGCCGGAATCAGTGGGATGGGCGGAAAAGCGTAAACGAAGCTGTTCGACCAGTTGATCCAGAGTGCATTCCCCAGCGTCCCTTGCTGGTAGTACCTGGAGGCGAAGTCTCGGCATTTGCTGTTTTCGGCGGTGGCGAACAGATCTACGTCTGGAGTCCCCCACCTTGCGAAGACTTCTCCTAGTACGTCGTCGTTTATGACCCACTCGTGGTTTTCCTGAATCAGTCTGCTCAGTGCGTCCGCCTGAACATTCTGCACACCTGGCAGATGGGTAGCCATTATCGTCAATCCTCTTGCCAGAAGCTAGTGCCAGATCGTCTGCGCCTCCCGAGACAGGGTGCGCGATCTCGACACCCCCCCTGCTTGTTGAGGTAATACATCGTGGTCGTATTGTCCGTCTGTACAAGCAGAGAGTTGGTCCGGAAGGAAGGATGAAAAGCCTTCAGAGCCAAGTGAACAGCTCTGAGTTCCAGGAAATTGATGTGATACGTGGACTCCGTCTGAGACCAAGTGCCTTGGATCTGTCCCCCGAATGCGCTCCCCAGCCCTGGAGAGAAGCATCCGTCACGATCGTCTGAGTAGGAATGTCCTTGTGGAAGGGAACCCCTCTGAGGAGATTCTCCGCTGAACACCACCACTTCAGAGACTGAAGAGCATGCAGAGACAGTTGTATCTTGTCGTCCCAAGATCCTCTCCTCTGGTCCCATTGGTCCTCCAAGCACTCCTGCAGAGGCCTCATGTGTAGTCGTGCATGAGGAGTGAGGAAGATACAAGAGGCCATCGACCCCAGTAGAGAAGACACCGTCCTCACTGTTGTAGATGGAGCGGTCATAAGAGCCTGAGCCTTCCGAAGGATCGATCTCCGTCGCTCCTCCGAAGGAGACACGCTTGCTGACAGCGTATTGATGGTGGCTCCCAAGTATTGAATGCATTGGACCGGGATCGGGACAGACTTGGACATGTTGATGTGCAACCCCAACTTGTTCAAGAGAACGCACGTCTTCCTGAAGTCTGCTTGAGCTTCTGAGAAGGAGGAGGCCTTGATCAACCAATCGTCCAGGTACGGGTAGACAAACACCTTGTCTTTCCTTAGGTGTGCCGCTACCACTGCCATGCACTTCGAGAATGTCCTGGATGCAGATTTCAGCCCGAAAGGCAGCACCGTGTATTGGTAATGATTGGTGCCGACCTGAAATCGCAGAAACTTCCTGTGCTTGTGTGCGATGGGCACGTGGAAGTACGCATCCTGTAGGTCTATGGCACAAAGCCAGGCCCCCTGTTGCAACTGAGGATAAATCTGATGCAACAACAGCATGCAAAACTTTTCTCTGCGAACCCATTTGTTTGCCTGCCGCAAGTCCGGAATGGGCCTGAACTCGTTCTTGTCCTTCTTGCGAACCAGAAAGAACCGGGAGTACAGACCTCTTCCTCTTTGAGACAGAGGTACGTCTATCGCCCTTTTCCTTAACAGGATATCGGCCTCCGCCTGCAGCTCACGCAGTTGATACAGCAAGATGACCGGAGGGATCGCTGGAGGAGGACTGATGAATCGAAGACTGTATCCATTGCAAACAATATTCAGCACCCACATGTCCTGAGTAATTTTTCTCCACTCTGCCAGAAAAAATTGAACGCTTCCCCCCACCGGAGCGGGTAACGGATGACGGGGAAGTAACCGCTCAGGGTCGAGACCCGGCCGGGCCCTTGTTCGCGGTAGAGGACTGCTGGCCACCTCTACCCCTCTGGCGTTTCTGGAAGGGTCTCCGGAGCTGCTGCTGTTGTTGCTGCTGCTGTTGTCCCGAAGACTGTCCTCTTCCTTTCCCTTGCGAGCCGAACCGCCGCTGGAGCTGGCGGTAGGGTTTCTTGTCCTTTGGCTTTTCCAAGCCCACAGCCGTCAGGGTTTCCGCCTTGGCCTTCATCTGGGCCATTTCGTCATCCGCGTGTTTACCGAAGAGCGTGTCTCCGGAAAACGGAAGATTGGCCACTCGCTGTTGCGCCTCAGGCTTGAGTGACGTAAGCCTGAGCCACGCATGGCGGCGCTAGTTGATACCGTGGCAGTAGCCATGTGCGGCCAACAAGGAGATATCCGCCGCGGCACTGATGGCCTGGTTGGAAACCAGCATCCCCTCCTTCACGATCTCCATGAAGTCCTCCTTCCTGTCACGCGGCACAAGTTCCGCGAACTGCTCCATGGAATCCCACAGCGCACGGTCATAACATCCCAATAATGCAGAGTCGCTGGAAGCCTTCATCGTGGTGGAGGAAGTCCCACATGCCATCCTTCCCGCTGAATCAATCCAGCGGCTCTCCTTATCCGGAGGCACGGTGGAGGACAGGGGAGGTACTGGGTCCATCCTCAAGAAGGCAGGATCAGAGCCTGGAGCCCTGTATTTCTTCAACAGTCTGGACGGGGCAGCTTTCACCACCGCAGGCGTAAGAAACAGCTCTTGTGCCGGTTCAACCAGTCCTGGCACCAGAGGCAACAGAGGGCGAGACAGGTGCTTCTTGTGCAAAGTTTCGAATATCACGGACGTCGTAGGTGTAGGAGCCGTCACCGTGATACCCAACTTCGCAGCCCCCCTCAGGAGGACTTCCTGAAATGTACCGATGTCGTCGATCGGAGACACCCTAGTCTCTGGGGAATCGGACAGAGTAGGTGAATAGGAACGGGTCCTAGAAGTCGTACTGGACTTGGACCGATGCCTCCTATGGCGCCGTCTGGAACGGGTGGAGGACCTGTGTCTGCTCCTCGATCGTTCTCTCCGTCCGGAGCGCGACCTCGATCTTCTGGGCCTCAAACGGTCAGCCGGAATCTCCGGGGTGGCCGGCTTGGGCTTATGCTGTTCCTTAAACTTAGGGGTCTTCTTGGGAGGGGTCGGCAGCCTGGGCAACGAGACCGACCTCGGCGGAACCGGTGAAGGCATGTCCGGCGCAGGGGCCCCTGGCCCGATTGGAGGAGCCGGCAGCGGAGGCAACGGAGGAGGGGTAACAGCCCTCGGACGTGGACCTCTAGGAAGCGGAGGAGGAGGTGTAACAGACTTCTTCGGAGTATAGACCTCCGAGTGCACCGATCCCGGTGACCCACCATCCTTCCCGGACTGAGGGGAACCCCCCACAGCCCTAGGCCGCGCAGCACCATCCTTTGGCGCCGACGAACGGTGATCAGACCTCGAACGCCGGTCCCTCGACGTCGAACGTCCCTTCGGCGTCGACCGTCTCCTCTGTCTCGACGTCGACCCGGACCATCTCGATGACGATCCTCTGTGCCTCGACGGCGATCTCTTGCGCCTCGACGTCGATCTCCGCCGCCTCGGCGGCGACCTCTTCCTCCTCGACGGCGAACGCTTACGCCTCGACGGCGACCGCTTACGCTTCGACGTTGGTCTCGACGACGAGGATCCCCTCGACGACGAGGATGCCTTGTCCCTCGACGGCGATCGACGGTGTCGCCCTGACGGCGAGCGTCGACGCCGGACCCGTCGACGCCGAAAGCTCGACGTCGAAGACACCGATGAAGAGAATGTCCTTGAGGTCGACGGCGGCCTGTGCAGGTCCCTCGACGTCGACGGGCGGCGTTCTCTCGACCCAGAGCCCTGGGGAGACGGGGAGCCGGCCTTGGACCTCCCACTCGACGTCGTGGCGGGTGCCACCGACCCCGACGGAGAGTGGGTACGTGTGCTGGACTTCCTACCTCTGGGGAGCCCCCCAGAGGCCTCAGCATGGGCAGATGAAGCCCCTCCAGACCCACCTTGCGCCTTCAATCTTCTTTCTTCCAGACCCTGAAGCCTGATCTTCAGTCTGTCTTTCAGGGTCCTGCCAGAGAAGCCTTGGCAGATCTCACACTCTTCAGGGATGTGGGAAGAGGGAAGGCAGGGGATACAGACCTCATGGGGGTCTGACTTGGCCTTCTTCCTGGAGCACTCCGGGCATTTGTCAAATAATGCAGGCATTATAGACAACAAAAGGGTGCAAAACAGCCAAGAATTCTCTCTTAAGTGTCTGTGCAGTTCTGCATTTTTTCGACACTTTAGAGATTATTTTTGATTGCTCCGGGGTCCACGCACATGGGCGGGACTATTCACTAGATTATGACTATACACAGAGATCCCCTACTACAGAATGTGCTACTTACAGAGAGTTCAACAGCATGCACAGGTGTTCTGTTACTGTGTTTGTGCTGAGGTCACTGAACAGGTTGAAGTCTGACACAGATATGTTGTGTGTGGTGGATGGAGGCCGAATTTATTTGAGCTAAGTTTCCATAATATGCATTTGTAAACCACACCTTCACCCACAACCTGGTTTCCTGGAGCGGAATACCAGATGTTTACTGTTACCCAACTCAACAGTCCCACTGTTATTGGAACATGTGACAGTAAGATACAACACAGGTCCTGCAGTGGATGTATTAGCCTACTGAGCCACCAGACTTGGCATTTCATGTAAAGTATTTGTTTGGTCTGAGCGTCAACAGATCAGATTAAAGAAGCTGTATTTGGGCATTGTCAGGTTACTGGGAAATCTTGTGAGTAACTGCAACTGTGAATTCTGCCTTGTCTTGTCGTATGCACTCTGTGCTGGATGTTGTATTGTGTAGAAATAACAACATCAAATATGTGAATGAAGGTGTGCTATTTATAGGATGAAAAACGCAGCATGGTCATGTGTTATGATACGGTAAGGTACACCAGGACTGTGGATGATTTTTGTTTTAATGCACAAAAACTGGGCGGCTTGCGTTTGTGTTCTGATAAGTGGTCTATGAATGAAATTGTTCATGTTTAGCGTGTGGGAATGCAGTCTGGGTTTACCTGGTCTGGGTGTCCGTGTGGGTAATGTGGCATGATGGAATGTGTGCATGACACTTCGCGATGATGGCTAATCCGAGAGGCAGAGGTTGTAACATTAGCATTATGCAGTTCCTCAACTAAACAGGCGGCATTTTTTTCTTCATTTAAACTTTGCTGAAGAACTGCAAGGCATGCTGCCCCCAGTCAACATATGTGAAATAGCTGCCGATGGGAAAACAGATGGCAAGACCTCACTGGGGAAGACAGCAAGACAGTCCAAGCCATCGCTGGAGTTTGCATAGTGAAGTCTTGGGCACTTTCTTGGCCTTTGATGCTAGAATCGGCCTTTCCGTAGATGGAAAACAACCTCCACTCACCTCATAGGAGAGTTAGAACCAGTGAGTAGTTAGGCGGCAATTGTCCTTGCTTCTGAAGTACCTCTCAGAAGGATGGTGAGGAACTTTGACAAGGTAGGAGGAACTAAGGTTAGGACCTCTATAAATGAGGCCGGCAATTTTAAATTAGACAGACAGTAGCAAGTGAAATTATCATATAGGTTATGTAATAAGATTATTTTCAAATCAAGCCCAAAAAGGGGACACATGGAAATCAAGATCCAGATTCGGGTACATGGTTACATTTTATTTGGATCAGAGGAATCTGGGAAGCAGGTAAACCAATGTACACAATCGTAGACAACTTGACGCAGGCCTCCCCGCTAATGCTCTATGGTAAAAGGACAGGAGAGGCAAAATGAGTCTAATAGGGTATTTCAGTTGGCTGTAACCGCTGCTAACTATGAGGTTAATTAGTTCATTATGAGAAATTTCAGTGACACACCAGACCTAGTTTTTTAACCTTCATTTGATCGAAGGTCTTGCGGCCCCTCAGCTTTAGTAATGAGAACCATGCTTGGAGAGGACTCTGTTCTGTGCCAAATAAGTTCAGTTTTGGAGTTCCAAAGTGTTGACAAATTGCACATTGCAAAGCGGAAACTGTCAACTTGTCCAGTAAATCCTTAGTGTAGAATCGGGCTAGGTAGGTAAGATTGAACAAAAATGTGTTGCTAAGCAAAGATGGCAACCAGAGGACTTTTAAGTGTAAAACATGGAAGTTGGATAATGCTCCAAACTAAAGAGACTTCTCCAGAAAAGAATCCAGCAAGCCTTATACTTTGGGAGCAGTGATTACCGCAATTATACTAAACATTTTGGCATGAGCAATTTTAGCAAAACTGTTGCAAAAGGAGTCTGTGCCAGGTAGACAACGGCCACAGGAATACCATTAACCTGAGGAAATATAAATTTTATGGTCAAGAAATGTTCCCTAACGTGTACCCCACCGTCTCCATGTACCAGCTTGAAGTGCATGTAACTTCCCTCCTGTGCCAGCTATGAAGACGCAAATACATTTGCGTCCAACGTTAACATGTCCTCTTTCAGATCAGCCATGAACGGGTTGAATATTCCGTTCCTAAGTATGCCATGCCAACGTCTTTTTGTGGTGTACTTTACACGTTTTTCAGCTCTGGCGAAGTAGGCCCTGAATTCTGCCATCGAGCCTTTTCTTGCCTTCTGACTCTGAACGCCTCAGCCTGGGCTGCTTCTGTACCTGTGACCTCTGCCTTACTCCTTGCGCGGCTCACGGTGCTTGGCTCAGCCTGTTGCCTGCCAAGACTGTATTCAACCTTCGAATTATCTGCTCCGCTCCTCGAAAATACATTCCTGTCTCGTAGTTCAAGTAAACATCCTCCCAGCTGCAGAGCAAAGGGCCCGGCCTTACTGTCTCCGTGCAAGTAATTCATAGCTCCCGTTGCCATGGTAGGCCCATGCCCCCTCGCATCTCATGCAGACACGTAGACGCTTATACACGCACTCACAGTCAGTATAGAATAGCCTCTGTCCGAGAGACCTTTTCCTTCCAGATAATACAGTTCCTTAAACATGAGATATTAGATACGATTTGGGATTAGGTTGATCTGACATCCCAGACTTATGTCTCCACTTGTAGGGCTAAATGTCAAGTCCCCTTCACCCTCCAGTTACACGTCAATCACACGTCATGCTGCTGCGCGCGCGCATCTCTGCCATGTATTTCTGCTGACACTGCAGGATTCTCTTATGGATCCACCTACTTGTGACATCATGTTAAATGACGTTTCTAGTACACGCCTTCATGCACGCCTATTGCAACGCCTTTTCTGTTACGTATGAGCATTCTTATCTCTCTTCTCAGCTGTTACGCCTTCTGCATATGCCTTTAATGTAATGCATTGACTATATATATGAATGATTGTCAATAAAGTATTGTCTGTCAGTCCCTTCCCGAACCTATGTGGTGACGGAATGGTATGCCACCTTGGCTCGAGCCAAATACCCAATTCCTTTTTAAGGAATAAAACCCTTTTTGAGAAACCTCAAATATCACGGATTTTGCCTCTTATTATTCTGAGTTATTCTTATTGAACTTTACTGCATAAATTAAGCATGGGTAATTAGAATTTACCACATAATTGGCGCCCGAATAGGGACCCCTCCCCCATCTCACGCGCCGGAGGTGCGTTGCAGGCCTAGCCCCCTGCCACAGCCGGACGGACAACTACGCGTACCCGCAGGATTTCCTGTATCTCCCTCAGGCCAACGGAGGTGACTGAGGCTGCGATCAACACCCAGACGAGGCGGTGAGGAGTGCGGAGGATCCCGACCAGAGCCTAGCTGAGAGAGCAAGATCCGAGGTATACGGAGGCCCACCAGGTTCCGAAGTTCCGAAGTATCTGCGTCACGAGTCGAGTCCGAATCCAGTCCGGTCCAGTCCAGTCCAGAGTTTCCGAGGCCTTCTGTTTCCGTGCTTCCCGGTGAGTACAGTTGCTGGGGACGCATCTAGACGTGCGCATTAGTTTGTGCCGGTCAAGACGGGTTTGGGTACACAGACCTGGTCTGCACTGTTTAGCAGTGTATCTGTACTGTTTTAGCAGTATATCCTGTCTGCACTGTGTGCGGTGTATCTGTACTGTTTAGCAGTACATCTAGTATCACGCAGTTAGCAAGTTTTATTCTAATTATTGTTGTTCGTTTTAAAATGTTTTAATGTGTTATCTAAATGTCGTGGTATGAGTGATTGTTCGATCTTCATTATTGTGATTATTGTGTTCATTGTGTTCATATCTGAGTAAGAACCAAGTAGCCAGATTTTAAGATGCCGTTATTCTCCAAATTAAGACTAATAAAAACTAGAAAAGGGATACTAGAAGAAGCTGTTCCCATTCCACCTAGGGACACTCCAGGGTACTTTATGTACCACAAGCACGGCCTAGATGCCGTTTTATATCTCGACTTATGGGTGGACTACACCAAGGATCTAGCAGAGAATCAGAGATGGCCCGCTGCTGGGACGTGGGATGCAGATTGCATCATGAGAGTAGAAGAAGCATTATGGAAAAAGAAAGCCAGACAGTCACAGAAAGATGCCATTGAACTATGGCGTTAAGAATTGCATAGGCGTACAGAAAAAGCACACCAAAAAGAAGAGAAAAGTAGAGAGGAGTCTGAAAAGGCCCGAGAAAACGTATTAGTTGAGGAAGGTATCCGAGTAAAAATAGAACAAGTAGATAGACAACGAAACACCCTTATGAATGGTATGTATCCTCTCTTGGCCGAAGGTTTGCCTAAGGCCACCCCGGAAATACCGAAAGATCTGCCACCCCCATTGCTCCCGACTAAAATGCATCAGAAAACAGCAAAGGACATTTTCCTTTCTTCCTATCTAGATGATGTAGCCCCCGAATATGTTAATACCGCACCGCCACGCACACCTCCTCCCGGCGGCGCTCGACCCCAAGATGGTCAGCCCCCACCTCCGCGACAAGCTACTCCTCCTCCCGTTCCTCCTGGTCTTCCAGCCGTTCTTCCACCTCTTCCTGGACCTATTCCCCCTGCTTTACACCCAACGAATCCCTTCGGAGCCGGCGCCTCAGGAGGCGCGTCCGGAGGGGCGACAGGTTTCCAAACCCCGCCACCCACACATCGGTGGACTTATAGAGACCTAGCACAACAACGTACACCTCGAACAGCCGATTTTGCAATATACGGAGATCGTCTTGCAGACTGTAGATATGATCCAGTACCTGGTAAAAAGAATGACGAAAGAATGTTGCTCGCATCAGTACGATTGCGACGAGTCACAAACTTTTTATTGACACTACCCGGAATGGTAGATCATCTAGATAAAATATATTGTTTTGTCCAAACAGGGGTAGGGCCTGAAAGTATTAAGGAGGCATTGGCCTATCAGAAAGTGGATACTCAAGGCAAGATACTAAGGTTTCTTATAAACTGTCTAATAAGAGAAGTGGATAGGCCGGGTATGAACCCGGACGATGTAAAGGCACTCCATAGGTGGGGTCAGAATATAGCAGATGGGAATCATGATAAACAGGCCTGTATAGATAATATGTACCGAAGAATCAGAAATGCAATATCAAAGATGCATGAAAGAAGACAGCCACCACCAGAAATAGATTCAGACAAACTTGAATCCTCAGAGGAGGAGAACGAACAAGAAGAGACAGCAGAACAAACACAGTTACCAGTTAGAGAAATGATAGCTTATGTAGGTAAAGGAAGACCCCTATAATAATTCAATGCGTCCAGTACGTCCAGAAAGTAAAAGAATTTTTCAGGAAGCTATGTGTAACCCGAGAACTCCTGAACACTTATTCCAAGCCACTGACAACAGACTTCGAGAACGAATGGGGTACCATGTACTCGATTCTATGGACGAACAAGAATTAGCTAGGTCCGCAGTACAATGGGCTGACAATCCTGAGAAATATAGTGATGATGCGTTAGCACACACGTTTTTGAACATGACACCGGGTGAACAGCGTTTAGCTGGTACATACATGATACAACACCTACTCCTATTGTATAGAAGCCAACATTCCGATCCAGGTCCCCTGCCTGATATATTAGCAGAACTGCTCATGAATAAATGGAGAGGTCTAGGTACCGATCTAATTAAAGTGATTCTAGAACATCGACACAGATATAGTGCCTTCTTGTGTCCGCAGACCGATTCAGCACATGCTATGGAAAGAAAAATGTATTACATAGACAGACAGAATCCGTTGCGAGAAGTCCACCCAGTTAAGAATGATGATAATACGCTTAGACGCGCGTTTGTGTACACGCCCATAACTAAAATAGAATTATTGGAGATGAAAAAATTGGTACCTAGCCATGACAAAGATCCCGCAGGTTTTCACCGTGAAATAAAAGACATGTTACTAATGGGCGATTACACCTATCCAGACCTTATGAAAATATTGAAAGTATTACTGCCTCCTGGTATTTACGAGAAACTCAAAGAAAAAGAATGGGAGGTGGGAGATGCAAAGATTGATTGGGCTGCATTAGAAAACGAAGAAAATACTCGAGTTCCAGGCCTAGGGCTTGGAGACAAAGTTAAGGCGTTACCAGGATTGTTAGTACAAGTATTGCCACGTTTATTAAGTACGAAAAAGGAAGATTGGGGTGCAATCTCAGCCTGTAAACAGAAACCCGATGAAGACACTAGTGACTTTTATACCCGATTTGAGAAATGTTTTGGTATTAATAGCGGCCTGAAAGCGAGTAGCGAGTCATATCCACATCTTTTTGTAACGAAATTAGTCGAGAATTCCCTGCCCCAGGTTAAGAACAGGGTACTGAAAGTCGAAAGCACCTGGCAAGCTAATACTCCTTCACAAATGTTACAAATGCTACAGTACCACCAGAATAGAATTAGAGAAGAACAAGAACACGAACAAAGACGTATGAAAGACACAAAAATGAAAATGTTAGTTGCCCAGTCAGTTCCTGCTGACGGTCATAAAAAGGGTGCGACCCAGCCCAGTAATTCGACGGCTCCTGTTAAGGGAGTATGTAACTATTGTAAACAGCCAGGTCATTATATAAACGATTGTGCAGTCCTGAAACACAATATCTCCACGGGTAAAACCAAGGAGAGACCGCGTCCACCTAGACAAGATCAGGCCCAACAACAAGTACCCCAGAATATACAACATATTCCGCCTATGCCAGCTTCAACACAGACCGTAGCAGTACCCCAGCAACAGCCTATTACCGCAACACAAAACACGACACAACAGATGTACCAGTATGCACAAAATGATTACCCCGATTACCAGCGATATACATGAAACAGCCTAGAGAGGGAGTTTGGCTTGCCTCTTATTGAGGTTCCTGTAGATCAAGAGGGTCCTTATGTACACAGTCAAGTATTAGGGAAAGACAGAAAGTTTCTCATTGATACAGGGGCAAGCAGAACCACGATAAGCCACAATGAGGTTCCAGGGGCACCCCTCTCAGGCTCACAGAATGTTTCCCTTGGATTTTCAGGAAAGCCTATTATTAATGAAGTATCACAACCCCTTCCTCTTGCAGTCGGTCCTTTGACACGGACTACCGATTTATTGCTTACAAAATCATGCCCAGAAAACTTGCTAGGTATAAAGACATTGAAAGCTCTAGGAGCTATTATATGCTGTTCTCCGGAAGGAGTACGATTATTCTTGCGAGATTTTAAAGGCCACTTTGTATTGAGAGACATGGACCACCGGTTACAGAATGTACCTGCACATTTGTGGGCGCAAGGCCCCACTGATGTAGGTTGTATGCATATTACACCATATCGAGTCACACTCAAAGCAGGAGTGGTATTACCACGAATTCGACAATACAAGTTACCCCCAGATGCTGTAGTGGCTTTACTGAGAATCATTGACTAGCTCATTGCACAAGGAGTGGTTGTGGAAACCGACTCCAATGTATGTAATTCTCCTATCATTCCAGTTCTTAAACGTACTGATCCAAAGGCACCACCTGTTTATCGATTAGTTATTGATCTGCGCAAATTGAATAAATGCATTATACCACAGTATCCCGTGGTCCCAGATATCTCTTCATTACTGACAGCCATTGATTCAGAAGCGACGTTCTTTACTGTAATTGACCTCAAGAACGCCTTCTTTAGCGTCCCAATCGATCCGGAAAGCCAATACTTGTTCGGATTCAGTTTAAATGGACGAAGTTTCAAATTTGCACGCGCACCTCAAGGATTCACAGAAAGCCCCAGCATCTATAGCCAAGCACTGAAAAGACAACTCGACAGTATCCACATGCCAGTTAACACTGCCCTACTTCAGTATGTCGATGATCTGCTGATCACCGCCCGAAGTGAGCCCGAATGTGAAAAAGCATCACTAACAGTTTTGAATTTTCTGGCTGACAAGGGGCACAAGGTATCCCCTTCGAAGCTGCAATTCTGTGTTCAGCAAGTTGTGTACTTGGGTCACTTGCTGTCCAAAGTGGGGAGACAGCTCACTCCTGACCGCATCCAGTTAATTGTAAACATGTCACCACCCAAGACGCAAAAGGAGGTGCGGGCTTTTATAGGCCTCACTTCGTACTGCAGACAATGGATTCCCCAATATGCATTTCTAGCAAAACCACTCATTCAGTTGACAACTCAGGAGGCAGCGACATCGACTGTCCTCCCTTGGACTCAGGAACATACACAAGCTTTTGAAGACTTAAAGAAAGCCTTATGTCAAGCACCTGTTTTAGCAACACCATGTTACAGTAAACCTTTTACACTTTTTGTCACAGAACGTGAAGGTACTGCCTTGTCAGTACTCACTCAGGAACAAGCAGGTTCACACAAACCGTGTGCTTACTTTTCTAGCACATTAGATCCAGTAGCCCAGGCCCTCCCTGCGTGCTTGAAATCAGTTGCAGCGACAGCTTTAGCAATCAGACAGAGCGATTCCATAGTGTTAGGACATCAATTGACAGTACAAGTTCCACATTCCGTGGAAGTCCTTTTAAATCGAACACAGACCCAACACCTGACCATAGCAAGACTGACAGGTTATGAATTGACATTGTTTCAACCACACATAGAAATCAGACGCTGTAGCACATTAAATCCTGCCACACTTTTGCCATTAAATGGAGTAGATCCGTTGGCACATGATTGTATTGAAGTCATTACTATTACGACAAAACCCAGACAAGACTTCACAGATGTTCCATTATCAGATCCAGACCTGACACTTTATGTGGACGGTTCATGTATGAGAACAAGTACAGGAGAATTAGTGGCAGCCTACGCAGTCACGACAGACACTGAAGTTATTGAAACCAATTGTATCGATACCCTGTCAGCCCAAGCAGCAGAGCTCATTGCTCTGACACAAGCATGTATTCAAGCCAAGAATAAGAAAGTTAACATATACACTGATTCACGTTATGCATTCGGAGTCGTTCACGACTTTGGAGTCCTCTGGCGAGAGAGAGGTTACTTAACTTCTCACGGTGCCAACATTCAACACGGTCCCCTCATTCAAGCTCTGTTAGATGCAATACATCTGCCTACTGCAATCTCTATCATGAAATGTAAGGCACATACAAAAGTCACCGACACGATCTCCCAGGGTAACGATCTGGCAGACCGAACAGCTAAGCAAACTGCTCAAAATCGAACTCATGTAACTGACCTGACAAAGATTGTAGTACCGACACCGACACACTGCATGACAGTCAGGGATCCCGCAGATGATGTAATTGACATACAGACACATGCCACACCAGAGGAAATCAAGAAGTGGACCGAACTAGGAGGGATCCAAACAGATCAGGGATGGATGACGAAGGGAAAATCTACATGGTTTCTCCCCGACTCTATGGTTCAGGTCATCATTAACACGATACATAGTCCAGCGCATCTAGGAGAAAAAGCCATGCTAGACAGTATTCAACACATATGGTCCAATAAAAACTTACGAGCAGCAGCCAAACAAAAAGTGCGTACTTGCATGATTTGTTGTCAGTTTAATCCAGGTAAAAGCATTCCCGTAGAGCAAGGTGGATTTCAGCCTCCCGACCACCCTTTTGAAGTCCTCCAGATGGATTATATCCAGATGGAATGTTGTCGAGGTTTCAAATATGTCCTCGTAGTCGTATGTGCACTTTCCCGATGGACAGAAGCATACCCAGTCCCAGATTACACTGCTCCGACCACTGCCAAACAGCTGGTTCGTGAATTCTTCCCACGGTATGGTTTGCCCCGTATCGTGTACTCAGATAACGGTCAGCCATTCTCATCCGAGCTTGTGAAACATATTACACTCCTGTTAGGTTATCAGTGGAAATTCCACTGTGTCCGGCATCCCGAGGCAGCAGGTCTCGTGGAGCGCCATAATCAGACTCTAAAAATCCGACTTTCAAAAATCTGTAGAGAGAAAGGTGTTGACTGGATAGTCGCTTTGCCAGTTGCCCTTTTCTATATGAGGATGGTGGCGCATTCTCGAATCGGGCTATCCCCGTATGAAGTGGTCTTTGGTAGGCCACCGAATATGTGGGGGACGCCTATACCTCGCAAAATCACAGATGTTGACTGTATTATGCTGACAGATTACCTTGCCTCCTTGATGTCTGCACTACAATCTTGTCGTTCACAGGTAGCTGCAGCCTTTCCCGACAACACCGAGGTGAAGCCTCACGAAGTGGTCCCTGGGGATTTTGTCTTCATTCGCAACTTCGACCGGAGAAGTCCACTGGAGCCCCGCTGGCAAACCCCGAAATTGGTTCTTCTGACGACGAGGACCGCGATTAAAGTTGAGGGCAGAAAAGGGTGGCTACATTCGAGCCACGTAAAGAAGTTTCACGGACTCCCTTCGGACTTGGACTCTAAGCCCTGCCCTCCTACACAGACTGATTCAAAACTCCCTTTGGTTGAGAAAACCGCCTCCGAGGAATACAGACTAAAGTTACGGTCTAGCAAGTCAGACAGTTTAATTGTTTAAGTCCTCCCCTAGGTGAATCGGTTAAATTAGTTTCTGACATGTACCCCCTAGATCGAGATAGAGAGAGAGATAGACAGAGACAACTCAAGAAACGTGCATATTGTAAATCACTTCGTAGTCACTGTATAGTGACATTATTGATTATGTTTTTCCTAAGTCTTTTGATTATTGCTGCTAGTATCTTATTGCCTATCTACTACCCTATTTTCAAGCGTGCACAACCTGCTTATAACGTCACTGCCGAACATTCTTTTAGTGAATTACCTCCACATGAACTGTCTTACAGACTTGCGCTGCGCAACAACACATTCATTAGTATGTTACATCACTCCCATCAGACTAATAACGCTACAAACTGTTGGATATGTGGCCGACTCCCTCCCTACCAGAAATACAAGGGAGTTCTGCCCCTCTTTCCGTACCCGTTCACTCACAATGGCTCATGTGGCGCATGGTTTAGATTGATTAATTCCTTAGATTCTGATATTGCTGTATATGAAGGAAATTGGGTTTGGGGAAACCTGAACTTAGTCCTGCTTAAAGCCTGCTACCCTGACAAGAAGGGACTTCCCACTAGGACAGGAACTGATCTAGAAAATGAAGTATATGGATTAGGTAATTATACAATTAACCTCATGATTCTAACTGTCGAATCCGAAGCTGCACCAGTTCTACCTGCTATGTCAGTATTACCAGTCACAGGTGAATTATGTGTCCGAAAGAATAGTTCAGTACATTTAGGTCATAGTAAGTGCACTACTGTGGTCGAATTCAGTGATCAAGGCAAGTCTACATTCAGAGCTACACGTCATTCCTATTTTGTTTGCGGCCATACCGCATACATACGCTTACCTCCAGATTGGGATGGTACCTGTTACATTGCATTCCTTCTGCCACCTGTTTTCCTAGCCCCTCCTGATTATCACAGAAATACCAATCTGGTAAACAATAGACTTCGAAGGGATCTCCCGATTGTCGATTACACTGAAACGGCATGGGAACAATACACAGACTTCAATAAAGGTTTCTTCCCCTACTTAGGTGCTGTCTTTAATAGTAAACTGATACGTAAATTAACTAGAACCCTTGAAGCAGTAGTGAATGAAACTACTTCCGCTCTAGGCAACTTAACAGAGGAGCAGTCTGCGATGCGGGTTGTTGTTCTTCAAAATCGTCTTGTCATTGACGTCATCCTAGCAGATAGGGGTGGAGCTTGTAAGGTCATCGGGTCAAGTTGCTGTGTTTTCATTCCAGAAAACGCGCCAACAGTATATAAAGCTATTACACGTCTTCATAAAATTGCAAGTTTGATACATCAGAATCCAGGCACCTGGACTTGGTCCGGTTGGTTCTGGACAACATTGACCACTTGGGGATGGAAGATCCTATCCTTCCTAGGCATTGCCCTTCTCATAGTATTCAGTTGCTGCCTATGTCTACAATGTGGGCCAGCGATTTGCGGCTTGTGCGCCACATCATGCATTCCACATTCAAGTTCCCATTCAAAACGCGAAAAGAAGAAAGAAGAGCAAATGATGTTACGTGAACAGATTGATCGATTCATGAGAATCGATATATCATGAAGGGTCCGTAGGGAACAAGGAGGGAATGAGGAAATATAAATTTTATGGTCAAGAAATGTTCCCTAACGTGTACCCCACCGTCTCCATGTACCAGCTTGAAGTGCATGTAACTTCCCTCCTGTGCCAGCTATGAAGACGCAAATACATTTGCGTCCAACGTTAACATGTCCTCTTTCAGATCCGCCATGAACGGGTTGAATATTCCGTTCCTAAGTATGCCATGCCAACGTCTTTTTGTGGTGTACTTTACACGTTTTTCAGCTCTGGCGAAGTAGGCCCTGAATTCTGCCATCGAGCCTTTTCTTGCCTTCTGACTCTGAACGCCTCAGCCTGGGCTGCTTCTGTACCTGTGACCTCTGCCTTACTCCTTGCGCGGCTCACGGCGCTTGGCTCAGCCTGTTGCCTGCCAAGACTGTATTCAACCTTCGAATTATCTGCTCCGCTCCTCGAAAATACATTCCTGTCTCGTAGTTCAAGTAAACATCCTCCCAGCTGCAGAGCAAAGGGCCCGGCCTTACTGTCTCCGTGCAAGTAATTCATAGCTCCCGTTGCCATGGTAGGCCCATGCCCCCTCGCATCTCATGCAGACACGTAGACGCTTATACACGCACTCACAGTCAGTATAGAATGCCTCTGTCCGAGAGACCTTTTCCTTCCAGATAATACAGTTCCTTAAACATGAGATATTAGATACGATTTGGGATTAGGTTGATCGGACATCCCAGACTTATGTCTCCACTTGTAGGGCTAAATGTTAAGTCCCCTTCACCCTCCAGTTACACGTCAATCACACGTCATGCTGCTGCGCGCGCATCTCTGCCATGTATTTCTGCTGACACTGCAGGATTCTCTTATGGATCCACCTACTTGTGACATCATGTTAAATGACGTTTCTAGTACACGCCTTCATGCACGCCTATTGCAACGCCTTTTCTGTTACGTATGAGCATTCTTATCTCTCTTCTCAGCTGTTACGCCTTCTGCATATGCCTTTAATGTAATGCATTGACTATATATATGAATGATTGTCAATAAAGTATTGTCTGTCAGTCCCTTCCCGAACCTATGTGGTGACGGAATGGTATGCCACCTTGGCTCGAGCCAAATACCCAATTCCTTTTTAAGGAATAAAACCCTTTTTGAGAAACCTCAAATATCACGGATTTTGCCTCTTATTATTCTGAGTTATTCTTATTGAACTTTACTGCATAAATTAAGCATGGGTAATTAGAATTTACCACAAACCCTCAAACCTGCTTATCACGTGCTGAACCCTTGCAGAAACTGTCAATCACTATGATCAACAACCATGGTCTTCAACAAGGTTAGTGTCCTCCAAGAGGTGTGTTTGGGTACCATCCATGAGACCCTTAGAAGTGCTTCAGACTTGGCACAGCGGCATGTTGCAGCCTCTTATGCATGGAGGAGTACGCAAAAGTAAAGCTCCTCATGTTGCATAGACAAATCAGTATGACTTATTGCCTGAAAGTCCATTAAAAAGCGGATTTTGGAAGAACCAGATTTTTCTAGATGGCCGTTTGATGAATCTTATTTAATTTGGAAGCATAGTTCTGGGGGTTGTAAGTCTGGACTGAGAAGGCATTCATACCAAGAAGCAACAGAAGCCCAACCCCGGTAGGCACTGTTATGATACCAGCAAATATCAAATGGTGACACTCTATGCCTAGAGGCATTCTTAAGCCACAAGAAAATACTGTATGAACTCATTCAGGTGTGACAAATTACCCCTGACAACTGTAAAGCCACAGCAAAATGGAAGATTAAAATGGAAGGGAGAAAACTATGTTCACAAAATCAATATGTTCCCATGACTTATATATGTAAATCTGCTAACTATAGATTGTAACCTGAAATTAACAGATCCATTTTAATGTGCCCGCACAAATGGATTTGTTTAGGTACACTAATCAGTTCCTTTAAAGCCACTGTACAAGAATAAAAATCAGAGTTCACATTGAATGACTGCAGTAGGAAATCTTATGGATCACACTTTTTTTTACTGACATGGAGTGGTGGGGTCTAGATTTCCTACCCTACAAGAAGAATTTATCAATGTACCACAAACCAGAATTCACACCAGGTATGAGTACTAATGCATGCGATGCCAATTAGAAACAAGCAGATACAAATACCTACTGAATTTCGCCCCAACTACAAAATTATATTTTTAAAGCACTGAAGAATGTCCCAACTCTTCCAATATAGCCATTAGAAACTTCTCACGGTTTGCAACACCAATGTGGATAACACCCTATGCTTTGTTTCCAAAAGAATACTGTAGGATATGCCATAATTTGCAATGCAATAAAGACCCGACCTTTCCTCCTTCCGTCCAACAGCCCTCCCTAAATATCTTTAAAATGTACAAAACAGATAAGTGACAAAACCGAACCATACCAACGAATTAATAGATTGGAAAGGGTGCAACAGAGGCCATCCACAGTCTAAAGAAATCGGTCTACAAATGGATTCGATGAGCAAGAAATGACTTCAACCAAATTTAAAAAGGTATCCAAGCATGAACCACAAAATAAATACCATCACAAATTTCCACCAGAACAAAATAAAAGCTTTTCGACCTCCTAAAAACGAATTGCCAAATCCACCTAATCACAGGATAGCTCTCTCCGCAGGTATCTCTATATTTTCCTACTCCCTTTGTTTTCAACATTCTGCTCCCTTTTATTTGTTCTTACATTGATTTTCAAGGACAATAATAAAGATTCACTTACTGCAGAATGCAGGTTTGGCAATAATTATTTGACCTCCAGCTCATTTAATCAAACTACCTCTAAAAGCGATGTTCTCAGAGCACTCCAAAGCAGTTTGGAATTGTTTCAAAATCCTCTTTACCAATAAATTCCCTGCATCAAAATTCATACCAAACCAACACATGGTCTACACTAAGGAATATTAAGTCATTGTGAGGTGCACATGACAAATGTGTGCTATCCTCTCTGATGCATTATGCATATACTAGCATACAAATAAAACTATTTGTAAATTTATGTCGGGAACATCTAACTACTATAGTAAATGCACTGAACTAGCTCACCCCAGGTATCAGCCTCCTATCGCTCATACGCCATCTTAAAGGCACACATCTAGTCTGGGGCATGCATCTCAATATCCTTGGCATCTGTCTATACATACATACATACATACATAGCATACATCTGTCTAATGCCCTCTCATTCGCCAGACTCTCAATCAAGCATGAATAAAACCACTATTTGAAACAATGAATAGGTACAGGGCAGAGTTTCTAAACTGAAAAACAATCCATACTACTCATCAGCAAAAGAAGGTTTTAAAAAGACTCAAACCAAATTCAGCAACACCCCTAAAACTTTCAAATCTTATTAACCACTAGCAAACGTAATGCTGCATAGGTGAATGGAGGCAACGTTCCTTAACATGGAGAGGGAAGGTGCAGTAAGATCACAAGCCTTTTATGTTATATCATGGCTAAACAGCAATTTTAAAAATCATTGACATTTCAGGGCATAAGAGACAGTCAACCCATTTCACCCTACTCTAAACACTCACACAGAAATAACATTTTACCCGTTCTTCCGCTATGAAGTTCATCTATACAAGTCAAATCAACTGCACACAGCTTACCGCATTAGTTCTGCTCTTCTCCAACATGTGTATCCAGAAACAGTTATATCAACGAAACAAGTTAAAATTCCAGATCGATACTGATGAGTCACATCCACCTCATAGTGAAACAAGCATTTGCAATGCAATAGGTCTCACATTTTTTAGAGTTAAAGTTATTAGTGTGGCAATGTAAATGTTTTTAACTTCAGCATAAAGGAGACATACATCTTCTTGAAACTGGAGCAGTGATGTACATATGTATTAACCCACAGACGGACGGGGAGGTGACAAGAAGACCCTGGTGTATAGAGCATGTAGGTGTGGCTGTGTAAGCACTGATCTCACTTTTTTCAGTGGTCGTAGTTGCGAAACTACAGGCAGTGACTGGGCGGGACAGGATTAAGGTCCGTACTCTATAGCGCTTGCATGAGTGCCACGCCATGAAAAACAAAGGTGAATGTGGAACAGTGTGTGAGAACGTTACTACAGCAACGTGTTCACCATCTTTTTGTCGATTCTGCAGGTAATACCGATCAGTGTAGTGCACATCACTTTAATCACTAAGCATGTAGTGCTGCGGCCGACCGTAAACCCGGGAGAGAGTGTTTTCGAAAGAGCGCCGTCCCGCACTTAAGATTGTGCCAGTGATTAAAAGTTAAGGCGTGCAGTTGATTTAAGATAAAGCAACTAATTGGAAAGTTTAACCAAGCTTGAAGTGCGCCGACAGCCAAAAAGTGGGGAGGGAGTATCTTTAAAAGAAAAAGCATCCGTCTATTATTGTTCGCCGCACTTGAGTCTGGAAAATAGGGCGGGTTATTAAGCAGGAGAGCTTGTAGTCGCTGCAAATAAAACAAATGAAAACCGCACGGTTTCCATGTTTTGCTGATAAAGCACAGCTTGCTGCGTTCACCAAAGCATAGCGTGGGCATGAGTGCTGCGCTGTGCAAAATAAAGGTGAGGTGTTGTTTAAAGCAACTAATGTTAACAAGTATGATGCAGGATGGCCAGCTGTGAAGTAGCATAGCATGCAAGAGTGCTGCACAGGTCAAAACAAAGGCGTGCTGTCGTTTAAAGCAACTAATTTAAAAGTGTTACCAAGTATGAAGTGGGTGGCCAGTTGTGAAGTAGTATAGCATGCAGGAGTGCAGCACTGTGTAACACAAAGGCGCACGGTCACTTAAAGAAACTAATTTAGAAGTGCAAGCATGTATGAAGCGCAGGTGCCAGTCTAGATGCAACATACCGTGTGCAGGAGTACCACGCTGTGCAAAACTATAGAAAGGCACATGGTTATTTAAAGAGAAACCAACAAATGTAAATGTCTTACCTAGCATAAAGGGCAGCGGCCGGCCATGAATTGGGGAGGGGAGGGAGCATCTTTAAAAAAGAAACGCACGGCTGCAAAAGTGAACACCATCTGTTTCCAATTAACGCAACAGCGAGACAGGCAAATGTAAACAAGAGCGATGCGATAATTGGTAACATATGGCGCAGCTGCTCGCTCCAGAGACACATAGGCTATGGGAGGGGACATTGAAAGATAAGGCCGGACATATGCAAGCCTTTGGCCATTTGCATACTTTCATTTGTGGAAGCCTTACGCAATGGCCAATCAAATGAGTGGCAGTAAAAAAAAAAACACGAGGGAAAGCTCTGGGAGTTGGAAGTCCTTACAATAAGCCTCATAGAGCAGCGCATGCGCACTGGCGCAGGCGAGACCTAATCCACTCCAGTGATACGTATTTAATTTGCTTCTGCCTTGCTTTAAAAAAAAAACTTGGAGTAGAGATCCTGACTTCCAGGTGAAATACATGGACAAATAGGAGGCCAATTGCAGAGCACATTACTTTGCTTTAAACATTTTGTTTAGGTGCCTGCAATCAAAAGGTTTTTCATGTTTTGTTTTTTTGGCACCACACCATATAATGTCAGCTAACTTACTGTGAGGTTTAAACCTATTTCCTTTGAGTTTTTAATGTATCTAGTTTTATTGGTAGTCATTATTTTATGTCAGAGCTAGTTGTGAGCCTGATTTACGTGATGCAACTTTTTTTAAATTTCACATTTTAATTTGTTTATTGTCAATCACTTGCTTTATCGTCGTCTTAGATTCAGTTTTTCCGCGGTTCTTCCCGGAAAAGGTGGTTACAGGTGGACAAGATGAATACACACTTTACTAATCAGTCAGTCAGTCAAATATCTTTATTTCGGTTAATTAAAACCATAAAAGCAGTACACAATTCATTATTAAACCTACATACATTATACAAGTAAAATTTACAGATATACAAATATACACATGATTGCAATTCACTCGTTCATTCTTTAAACAATTTAAAATCTTTGATACAAAGAGTAAATACTAAACAGTATAGAAAAAGAGGCCAACCCTGTCTCCCACTACTCATAATACATTTTCCCAAAGAGTAGTTGAAAGATTATCGACCTAGTTAATTGGTCGTCTGGGTGAGTCTTAATTTATTTATTCGAGCTGCCGCTACCAAAAATCTGGCTACACTATATGTGACCTGCACAGAGTTAAGCATTTGCAAATGTAGAAGTGCAGGCCTCACCTGGACAAAGTTGAGATCTTTCAAGATTGGGTATAGAATTTTTTTTCGGGCCACCAAATAATGTTCACAAAACATCACTAGATGAAGCGTGTCCTGTGTTAAAAAACTGTCACAGGTGCAGGGTGGGGTGTTTTCTGGGGTCCCCCACTTTGTGTAGGCACCAAGCACAAGGTGAATGAGATTGAACCTAAACCTAAGTAAAAGAAAACGATGGTATGGTTTAGTCACATATTTTAAATAAGGTTCCATGACTGGGGAGATTGATAATTGGTATATTGATCTCACCATTGGTTTACTGAGTTCAACCTCCTCCCTTTCTGCCTCCAACAGGTTTCGGAAATGTAACTTAACCCACCCTACATCCTCTTTCCTGAGGCCCTGTGGTGATAAATACATGTCTGGACGCCCCAGCCTTACGCATGCCGCTCTAACATACGCAAGCCAGGGTATACTATCCGCTTTGTCCAAGGCCATACAGTCTTTAAGTATGAGGTGATTCAGCGTAATCTCCTCGTATGTCCAGGTTTTAACCCATCGTAACAGGGGGGTCATTTTTAGGAGATCAGTAATATATCCTAGGCCCACTTCACAATGGATTGAAATTGTAGGGGATGACTTTGGGAGTGACAAAAGAGATCGTATAAAGTTATTTTCTATGGTTTGAATGCCTGGTGATGGTACATAGCCCCAAATATCGGCCCCATTGGATGCAATTGCTAAACATTTTGATTTATAAATGCGAATCATAGCCTCCATGGGTCTCGAGCCAAGTCTTTTAGAAAAGTTCATGAGTCCTGTGGTGGATCTTACAACCCCATTGCCTTAGAGTTTCAACTGAGGCCCCCAGGTCCCTCTTTCATGAAAGGTAACACCTAAGTAACAGAAAAAAGGTACCCTGGAGATTGGGGTTTCATTACATCTAAAAGTTTTGATCTTCATACCTTTCTTGCGTGGACCAGTTAACATGACGTGGGATTTTGATGTATTAATTTTTAAATCCAAGGCTTCCATAAAGGAGCCAAAGTGGTCTAGCAGTCTTTGTAAGCCCGTGCCTGTGCGAGCAAGTAGGACGGCGTCATCCGCGTACAGGAGGACTGGGATGGATGACCCTCCCACACTTTACTAATCATTTGCAGCCGTCATTTACTTCAGAAGTGGCGTGCTATTTAAAGTACAAGAGTCCATTTTGAAAGTTGTGAAACTTAAAAATGCAGAGAAGAAAATGTCTGACTGCTAAGGTTTCATACGCCTGAACTACTGGAGTATTTAAGGTTCCTTCCTTATAAGATTTGTCTCACAGTCTTCCTTCCACTTTTGTTATCCCCAGGTATCAAATGTGCCCTCTTTAAAATGATCCCAAAATGAAGGGAGGGTGAATTCCTCGGGAATTGGAGAAGGCATTGAGGTGGACAGAAGCTTCCAAGTAGGTAAAGCTAGTTCTTCCTTAGACTGAACTGTCTTTACTGGAAAAACCTTCCTGCTGGACATCTCCTAATTTTTCTGCTCCCACAGCCCGAGGGGTTGATACCATCAGGTGTAAATGTTTATTCACTAGGTCAATTAAGCCTGGCCCAATCTCCGATGTGAGATCTTTGATCGGGGTGACCCTGAAAGGATTTTAAAAGCTGACCTCTCCTTTGAAACCTTTGGCACCACCATGCTTCACTCTCTTCTTTGCATCCGAATAGCTTAATTAAAGACTGGGCATGTTAGGGATGCAGAAGTGTATAGCTCTGCTGGATACCTAGCACAGACTTTCACATGGTTAAAAATACACCTCGGAACTTCACTGGAGAAATCATATTTTGGAAGTGCAGGTTTGATAACCGGATTCAGATCAATGCTTTGCTTTTACTCTTTCCGAACAATTACTTGGGGTGATCAACAAGTTCATACTAACCACAGTATTGACTATCCTCTTGGATAATGCAGGTTTGGTATTTAGAACTGATTCACCCCTCTCCTATAACCCACACCGTTTGACCAAGAGACCCAATTAGCTTTTCTAGATTATCCTCAACAGACCAGTGCTACAGAAAATGGCAGGCAGGCTTTTGATGACTGATTACACATCTTAATCTTCCATCCATCTTCATCATTTAACTATTGGTATTATGTCTATTGCTATGATTCTTCCACAATTCCCCCCTCCCCTCTCATGTGTTGCATCCCACTGTGAAGCGCTCGGATACCCTCTAGGGTCATGTTCTGGCTATACAAAACTTTACCAATAATAGAAGAAGCCATGGTTCCCCTACCAGGACATTTATCTCTTGATCGGGAAATTGTTCTGCGTACAATGCATTTCTTAACATCCAAATGCCATGGACTGTTCTGGTAACGTTATTTTACTGGAAAGTATCCAATTCATGGTAATCATGCTCTTTGTTATTTTGCATAGCATCCATGATAACACGGCTCTTTCAGCACAACGTAAGAGAAACTGGATGCCTGTAGTAGAAATGTCTGATGCCATATTGAGACAAGTATCTCCACATCCTTGTGAGCTGATAATTTCTGCAGTACGCGGATTGCCTCTGCTACATGAGTAAACGCGCTAACTGCACATTTTAAAAAGTACCTTCTGAGTGCGTAGACCCACACGTACTGCACTTTGAAACAAGCAAAAATGATTACAGGTGCTCTTATAATGCGGAGTTTGTGGTCGAACATATACAAGAAGGGCGCGGTGGGAGTGTGTGAGCGCGCAGTGGGAGAGTGTGAGGCAGAGAGGAGACGCTATGCGTGTGCACTTCGCCTGTCCGTGCGTGCACATGGTTTGTCTCCCTTCGCTCACCAAACTGACAACAATAGTCTCGCCAAGGCAAAGCAGCGCATGCACCACATTTGCAAGGCGAGTACTAAAAATGACCTGGGGTGCTGGGGGATTGGGGGTGGAGAGGGGGTGGCAGAGGGGCTATCTTTACCTAATGGTCAATATCTGAATGCCTGGTTAACACACATAGATGGATGTAATAAGGTTTATACTTTATTCCATGGAGCAAGACACATTCTTGTTATCAAGGAACATTTCAGATACCTTTATTATTTCCCACCACCTTAAGAAGAACGGATCCAGGTAGCCCTAGACAGCAAGCCTGAAGAAAACTTTTGACAAACTTTCTCCTAATTTAAGTGAATTCCTAAAATCCATTTTCTACATCCAAGTAATATACACCATTTCTTTCGTCCAGAGCAAAGCACAAACTCAGTGTAAATGTAGGAATTACTTACCTTCAGTAACAATGTATCTGATAGAGAAGATTCTAGCCGCAGATTCCTTAACGTAGAATTATCCCCAGGCATGAGACTGGACCAAGAAAACTTTTCTGCCACAGCATCTCTGCGCACCGGGGGGACGGCAACACGTGACTCCGCCCGGACGTCAGCGAGGATACATAAGTTCCACCCCGGTGTGCCTACGTCAGTTTTCTTCAGAGGACTTTTCCGCGCCACAAAGCGGAGCCATCACAAACAAAACTGTGAGAGTACTGGAACAGTGTGTGAAAACCCAACTATACAGAAGGAAAAAAAAGGAAAGGTGAGGAACAGCACCATTCAGAATAGTGCCAGGCACTAAGGCACCAAGTCATGGAATGAAAGAATAGAGCGCAGATACTGCAAGCAAGCCTGTAACTAACATAACAGCCTCCCTGGAGGCAGAAAGAGCATGTGAAAAAGGGCACAGCAGACGAAGAAGTCTGCAACCACCGCCCGGAGCAAGGAAGAGGTCCAGGCCAGAATGTAAGAGCAATGACAAGTCATTCCCCAACAACACCAGCAGGGGGATCCCCTAAAAGAACCAAGGGTCAGGATCCAGCCAGGGGATCTCAAACCCAAGGACTGCAAGAGTCAGAAGTGCAGGCAAAACAAGGAAGCAGAGCACAAACTAATCCCTACATTGGAGACCAAATGCATGGGCACCAAAGCACACAGGCATTCGTCACCCAACCACCAGAACAACACCTAAGAGAGCATCCTCCTACTGAGGGAGTAAGAAAAAGAAACTTGCAGAGGAACGCTGTCCTGAAGCAGGCGAGTACAGAAGACCGCAAAGGGTCCTTGCAGAAACGGGGAGGAAAGGCAGGTCTTGAAGGAATCTGCACCTAGAATCTTCTCTACCAGATAAATCGTTACCGAATGTAAGTAACTCGTACATCTGATAGAGACTATTAGCCGCAGACTCCTTAATGTAGAATAGATACCCTAGCCATACCCAAAGGGGAGGAGGGTCTGCGAGAGGACCTCTCCAGCCCAGACGAGCACATGGCCCCCACAGGGGATCAGCCACGGGGACAGGGAAAAAAAGCCCCGTCCACCGCAACAGGAGATGAGTCACAGGCCCCTAAGCTGAAGAGAACCTCAGCATCGTGGAGGAACACCTGCCGCATATGGGAGGTATTGGAACTAAAAAAGGCAACCCAGCCTTCACCCAACAGGAGAAGCAAAGGTAATACGAAGGAGGCTAAAACACCTCAAGCCCAGTCAACGTACCAGGGACCTCCACTGAAAGTCCCAAGGTACTGACAACGCAGAGGAGGAAGAGCCACCTACAGACTTTAAGGAGAAGAGGCAGAAGCACGGCAAGCTCTTCACCGGGAAACATATCCAGTGACGAGGGCAGTCAAGCCCATCCCAGCCTGACGACAAGACAGAACGGCGCCTCTGCAATAAGGCAGGCGAAAGAATAAGAACGTCATCTCACAATGGCCCCCGGCAGGACAGAAGCAGGAGCGCCAGGGCCCACGCCAAGGCCTCGGGCCACAGAACAGAAGAGCAGGCAGGGGCAGCTAGCCGCTGACAATGCCACGAATCTAAATGCCAGAACCAAGACGGGCTCAGAACAATGGCAAGGCCAGTAAACCGCCCGAACAACCCCTAAAGGGGACCGCCACGGACAGAACTGATCCACGAAGCAGTGTGATGACCTAGAAGAGAAGAGGAGAAACAAGTTGGATGGACCAGGCTGTCAACACAGGAAACAGCAGGCAAAGGGCAAAACACCGCAGCACAATGCCCTAGACGGCCAAGCCATGCCCCAGTATGGGCCAAAGACCGCACCATTGTAAGTAATACAGCCACACCTGAAAGAGCGACAAATCCGCAAGGAAGAGTCCACCCCCACCATGCGTAAGACAGGGCTATACAATAGCTACATGTACTCCACATAGGGTAGGACACGTCGTAAGAAAGCATGGGAACCACTCTTCGGGGAAAAAACAATCCCGCATCAGAGGACAAAATCATAGACCTGCAGCAGAAACCACAGAAGGCTTAGTAATCAGCCAGAAAGCACAGGCATCCCAACAAAGGGGACTAGATCAGCAGCCAAATGAAGAGCGGGGCCAACCAAGGACCCCGAGGGAACAGTAACCCTCACAGAAAGTGCACCAGCCACTCCAAAAACCAAATACCAGGAGCAAGTGGGATAACGCCTCCCACCAAGACCCGGAGGATCAGCAAACCAACTTACTGAGGAGGACGGAGCCCGCAAGAAGACGCTGAATAGCAGAGTCTGCATGAGTATTAAAGAGCAGGACCAGTCAAAAGGGAGGTCGACCAGAAGCTCTCTAATGTTTTCAGGAAAAACAGCATTGCGTAGCCAAGCATGGCGACTGAGAGCCACAGAAGTGGCCATAGCACGGCCAATAGCATCGGCAACATCCAAAGCTGCACAAAGAATAAACGCAGCCAACTCTTTGCCGTCCAACACATGGCCCGGCAGATCAGCACGGGCTCCCTCATGAGAAAGAAGAGACTCTACAGAATCCCAAAGGCTAGAAGTAGCCCTGGTCAGCAGACACAAAGTGTTAAGCGCCCTCAAGGCAGCACTGGACGAAGCAAAAACATTACGTCCCCATGAATCTAACCAGCAGGCCTCCCGAGACGGAGGGAACACCACCACAGGCAAAAAAAGGCATTTAGCAGTAGAGCGCCTTGAGTAGAAGGGTGGAAAGAAAGACAGACTGGGTCGTGCGGAGCAGGACGATGGTGGTGCATTAGTGCCTGAGACACCGGATCGCCCGTGGCAGGGCGCCCCCATAAGTGAATTATGGAGTGACGCTTCAAAAGGAAGCAACAACTCCCGCCCACCAGAGCCCTGGTGGAGAATCTCCAAGAGGTTGTCTGAAGGAAATGGAGGGACAGGTTCACCCATCCTCAGAATACCAGCAGCCGTGGAAATAGCCCGAACAAAGGCAACACTGGCCTCAGTAAGGCACAGCGGAGGTGAAAGCAAATCTTCCGTGGGTGACTGTTGCAGACTCAGCCGCCCATCCCCAAGTCCAGGGGGATGCGGCCAGCCCCGGCATAGAGGAGGATGCACAGAGGAATGAGGGACCTGAGGGGCCTCAGGGGAAGGCGGAGAGGCCGGTAGAAAAGCCAGCCGTGAGCCACGGAAAGAAGGGTTTGAGGATGTTGGCCGTGGGGACGGCGAAGAGCCTTCACTAGGAGATGCCGTGGAAAAGGCAACTACACAGCGCCCTGTTTCCGGGGAGGAACACAACAACAGATGTTGGACCTCAGGAGATGAAGGTACCTCAGTAGATGAATCCAGAACCCGGCGCGCTCTGTGGAGTCCGCCATCGTCGCCTGATCAGCGTCGACCGGCGCCAGAGTGTGCACTCGTGGCGCCGGCCTGACGCCTGCCAACGCGTGCTCACCATGAGGGTGGAGCAGGGTCGACACCAGAACAGAGGGATCAGCGCCGAAACGGCGCCACCTCAGATGGGGCAGCCGCCCGCGCTGAGGACCGAGGGGGACTCGGGAAAGCACCCCAGGTCCCTGCCACTACCCAGGACTCCCCCGGAGTGGGCCCCTGGAGCTGAAGCGGCAGCAGCTCGAGCTCTGGTGAGGCAGCTGCCTGCTCAGAGGACTGAGGGCAAGTCCAGAGTCCCGGCGATCACCTGCAACGCCACAGGGAGCCCCGTAGGGATATGCGGAGAGGCAGGACCACATCCTGAGGACGCCACTCTCCTACGACCTGGAGCCGAAACCTTCGGCGCCGGAGCCGCCAGAGACTCTGTGGCAGTCCCAGTGCTGGCAGGTGTCGCAACTCTCTGAGTTGTGGTGCTCACCCAAGCACCACATGCAAATCGGGTGAGGGTCTGTCGCCGACATGGGCCATGCACAAGAGGTACACGTCTTGAAGCCCGAAGGCATTCATTTGCACACTGTTCCATTGAACGCCAAGTGTGAAAAGGGATAGAAGGCCTGAAAACAGGCCAGAACACAATTCGGATCCGCATTGCACGTGGAAAAGAGAAAAAAACTGACGTAGACGCGCCGGGGTGGGACTTTTGTATCCTCACTGACAACACGAACGCGGACGACGTCAGGGAGGGGTCACGTGGTGCCGTCCCCCCGGCGTGCAGGGATGCTGTGGCAGAAATGTTTTCCGGATCCAGGCTCACGCCTGGAGATAATTCTACGTTAAGGAATCTGCGGCTAGTAGTCTCTATCAGATCCGGAATAACTAAAATGATGTAATGGACCCTGAGGTTTTATTATACAAATACAACAGCATAAAAACTACATATATCTTGAACTTCAACCCTTTATTAAGTAATTTTACTGAAATTCTGGACAGTCCTAATTATCAAGTCTCTGGTGCCCCTTGCAAATTCTTTTTTACTTAGTGTACCTCACTATTTTTCAGAAATCCTATAACAAATACCCACTCAGCACAGTTCAAGGTGATAAGCTGAAGTGCAGAAGAGGCTCATGATTATCTTTAATTAGTCTTTAGATTTTAGTCTGGAGATACACAACCATGAACTACATGGATGGGCTTCGGGTTAGTGGCAGTGGAAAAAAGAAGTGTCCAGGACCACACACATAGGTGCTAATCACATGTAGAGACCACTCTGAATCTGCCAATCGGATGTACAGTATCTAAAGACGTTACCAGAGCTGCAAATGATGGATTAGCTCCTTCACCAGTGATGACTAGAGCAGAGTACCAGCGTGGCATACGCACAGACTGAGCACAGAGGGCAGTGCAGGCAAGACTGGAGGGAGGGGGATAGGAGACGGCACAACTGAAACTGTTTTGCACACTAGGCACTTCTTGTCACTGTTGAAGCAGACACTAGGAGGTGCTGAGAGAAAGAGATTAAGTAAACCAGACTTGAACGATTGATTCATGCACACACTCTGAATGAGAGGACGGATGAATGGCAGTGTAAATCAAGGAATAATGAGGACTCTGAAGAATAAACCTATTCAACCAAAAGGCCAAATGGACACGTGACAGAAGCGACCCCTCCCAACAAGGCTGTGACAGGAAAGGTCGTAACTGAAACCCAGAAACATTTATTCTGCGATAGGATACCCTCAAGAGAAAGTAAAATACATAAATCCCATAAAGTAAAGAAGACAAGCTAAGATTGCAAATGGAGAAAAGGACAAGAAGCCATCTCTAAAACACCTTCATAAAGCAGGCAATTTAGCACCGAGGTAAAACATAGCATAACAAGCAAAGGGCCATGCACAAAAGAGGTAGTACACAACAGAGTGTGCTGTGGAAGGATCACTGTAAAAACAAAGATCATAGCAATGTACTGTGAAGTCCATAATCAAGTAGTATGAAAGAAATACAAGAGCAAATATAGCACAGCATAAGCATATACAGACTACCACACATGCTACACCCACACATTAAGTAGGAGACAAACTTTTGTAAGAGAAGTTCTGAGTGGCTTCCAAGGGTCTAGTGGCCAGACAGCATACAAACTTTATTTCAGGCTGCAGAGCATACAATACCATATTAATGGCATAAAGCGATATTACAAGTTGTTTCCCACCTTCCCAAGTGTGCATGAAACTGAAAAAAATATGCAAGTGGTTCCACATCCAAAGCAAAGATCGGCGTGGCTGTTTTCTCTTGTGCCCCTGAATATAGGCACCACCGTTGTAATGTTATCTATTGATCCTCACTCTAGTGCTTAGACAGTATAAAGTAAGATTATCATACTTATACTAATAGCTATTTTTAGTGGGTGTAGACAGAGTACGCAAAAAAAACTAATTCTGGCAGGAGATAGCATATTCTCACACTCCCTCACTATAAACCAAGGAATGCTGGCAAATAGAAGGGATCCACAGAAGGTAGAACAGCAGAGAGAGCTACAGGAGCTAAAGCAGCTATAAATTCATCAGTGAGACAGAGGAAAAGTACAAGAATTATTCCTCAGACAAGAGGTGTTGACTGGAGGCTTCCCTGAAGGGGTGAGGGTACCTAGCACACACAGTAAGAGCAGTCAGTACCAATAAGCTTACCAAACTTTCACTTTGGAAAACGTATTACCCTTTTGAAGACTATTTCTGCATTGATTTGGGAATATAGAGCAGTTCTATTATAAATGAGAGAGGGATGTGTAATGGGCTCAGGCACACACATCACGTATCACTGTTTCTCCTGTAACTTCAACCACACTTCCTCAACCTTTCAGACTCTTGAAATTGTAGCCCTGGACAGATAATAGTAGAAAACAAGACAATAATACATAAATCCAATGGAAAAATGGGTGGGGAAAAGGAATGATTCTCAATGAATTGGTACTCACTTGAGAAAGATATCTGCCTTTACGTTCTTAAACAGATTAAAACTAGGGTAGAGCCTGGAAGTGAGGTCAGTGGAGTCAAGATACAAGAGAGACAATCTGATTTCCGTATCTGCTGCGCTGAGTAGTCTGGAGTGCTTGCCACCCCCTTTGTAAAAGATGGTGAATGTGTAGTTATCAGAGTCCAATAACAAAATGAGTAAATGGTTAGAGAGGGAGGAGCTTGGAACTATTTCCGAATGAGTATCTTGTTCTAGCAGACTCTTGATAACAACTGACTACATAGTGAGGATGTAGAGAAGGAAGAGAAAGGTAGAAATGGTGGACAAGTACCGGACTAGGGAAAATGGCAATTTTAAGCCCCAAAACAGGAGAAAGGGGCATGTTGAGTACAATGGTGGGGAATCAATGACAGTGGAACTGCCCAAGGGCCAGATGGAGATGCCCACGTCTGGTAGGCATCACTTGGAAAATTGACACAGTGGAAAGATGTGTCACAGCTGTGTAAGTCTGCTAACATACAATACAAAACAAAAGCAGACTGATGGAGTGAATACTAGGGTAGTGAATGTGGAGAAGAGATTACAAAGGACAATAGTTAAGTTGACATGGTGGATAAGGAGCTTCATAGTTTGATAGCATTGCTGCAAATAGCATCATTGCCCCTTCTGCATCTAGAACATAGAGAGGAAATGTCGGTCAATGTGAGTAGGGATACAAAAGTAAGGGTTCTAGATTAACTTCAGTCGGGTCAGTGGATAATGTTACTGAGCAGATGCAGAACCTTGCGGAACATCTTTCTTCCTATGATCACCCTTGCGAAAACAGTCTACAGGCTCTTCATATGTACCCCAAAAAATCTAGTAATTTTAACAATGGAATACTTATTCTGGTGCTTGGATACTTCAATATAGGGAGATGCCTGTATAAAAACACATCTGCACACTGAAGGAAAGTGAATTGTACTATTTCTAGATTTCAGTACACATCCCAGAATAAGAGGAGCCTGCTCCTAAAAGTGTGCAAAGAAATGTAGGTCTTGGGTACTGAAGATTCCTTTGGGAACCCAGCCAAACTGAAAGTACTTCAAATCTTGGGAGACAGACATTTTAGACATGTGACCTATTTGGATACATGGATGTGGTAACATTGCTTTCCTTTAAGCATTTACCCTTCCGTTTAGCTTTTTTTTCTCCTTTCTGATGTGCTCTTCACTCTTTCCTAGAGATCATATTGTTTCCCTGATTCAATGAAAGGACTTGAATTTTCGAGGATGGAAGTAGGGGAATTCGTTAATTACGTTTTACTATGATACTCTGAGGGACAACATTGTGGTATTTGTGCTTAGTTTTGATGTTAACATTTTCTTCAGCTACTTGACATACAGCGGCATAGTTGATAAAAAAAGATGACAAAAAAAGAAGGCAAGCCAAAAATGAAAGGGAATCAAACTTAACATGGAAAAAGTTATAGCTGAAATGAGTCCTTTAGAATATATGAGATGAGGTGTTCTCCCTCGGTTATATGTAAGTGTTCTAGAGTTGAAATGTTGTTACATATCTCCCGATTAAATATCAGGTCAACTGTCCCATCACATCTATGCACCATTTAAAAAAAAAAACATTTTACAATCTCGCATTTCTGTGGCTTGTGTCCAACAAATTTAAATCATATGTTTTACTACCACTAATTAGTTCATGGAAAATGTAACGGGTCCAAAAAGGAATTGCATGGTTCACCAAATTGGCATTTCTCCGAGCCCAATAAATAAAATGTAATGGCGCTTGCCCACAAAATGTGACAATGTGTAGGTAATATTCGCACTACTAGGCAAATGTTAAAAAGCGCATCCAACAATGAACTTCTTAAAAGTCATAAATTATGGTCCTCAAATGAAACTTCCTTTTTTAAAGCAAATATCAACATTAAGGTTCGGACTATCAACAATGAACATGAGTTATGCAAGACGTGAATCACCTGTGATAACAAAATGCTCTCCCATGCACCACAGATTGGCACCCTGAAGTTTCTAAAAGTCCCATAACATTTCCACAGTCCAGTATCTTTTAAATTAACCTTCAAATGAGATTTTACATTTTTTAATAGGGACAAGATGGTGCTCGGCTGACCGATAAAGAATTTGAATACTAGACCAAAAAACAAAATTGGCAAGTCACATGTGTATTGAAAATTGCTATTAAGGAAACTACTGCAGAGCTAACACGAGGGCAGAAATCTAAAACTCCCATGAAATCGCTAGATCATAACAACAACCTTAAATATGTCTCTGCATTTCCTGAAATTGGAGGGGAGTCCTGCTTCAGGGTATTATCCATATTACTAGGTATTACACAAGTGCTTCAATATAAAACCACTATTCTGCATCATATAAGCAGATGGAGTTTTGTACTAATAATCAATAAAAATAATGAGAAAGCTTACCATATTGTTGACACTCTTTAATATCGTGGTGAGTCCACTTATAACTAGGGAAAATTTGTACTTCGAAATGTTTATAAGACATTCCTTGTTGTGCTCCATGCTGACTTTGGTGTGGGTGTTCTGCTGTCCTGATCTTATTGGAAGCTGCAAAAACAAGCAAAGAGTGGATAAAACGTTAAGTGGATTAAGACAGAAACATTTAAGTATTATTACAGACATTCAACTCACAAGTTGTACAGCACAAAAAGTCTGGTTTTATTCTCTGGTTAAGAAAAAGACTTGTAAGCAGTTTTTTTTTTAAATCCTGCGGCGACTTAAAGATAGGCTGGAAGCTTGTATTTCATAAAGAGCACTGAACAAGACCTTCCTCCGAGATCGAAAAAGGTATTGGAAAAACTAATTTGCTTGTGATATTTTCGAGACTGTAAATTTTCATTTGAATCCACACAACAATCAGATTGGTCAGTTTGAGAACTCTCTGTATAAAGTTGTAATGAACTACATACGATGAAAGAAAACTCACCAACAACGTGGTTTAATTACACTGAATTAAGAATAAATGTTATGTATGTCTGGTAGTAAGTAACCTCAAGCTCATTATTTTCAGACTATGAAGTCTACTGCTAGGAGTAGCACGACTCTGAAATGAGCTCAAGAGCTGTCAACAAACTTCCCTGAATACTATAATTGCACTCGGTCTTGTCAAAATGAGGAAGAGATTAGCAAATCACCTTTCTAGTTCCTTTTCATATGCTGTCCATGCATTGCTTCAATGACCTATTTCAACAAAGAGCCCAGAGATGATGGTAGGAATGTGTGTTCCTGGCACAAAATGGCAAGCATTCCTCATTCCAGAGATGTAAATTCAGGCTGACACGCCAACCACATACTAATATCCAGCATTTTCTTTTCTTGAAATTAGTTTGGCTTCTCTCCCTAGTTGCATTCACAAGTCTGTATTGCCTGCTCAACAGAGGTAACCGTCTCTTGCTCATCTTTTTTCCTGTGGTTCAACTTCGAGATTAGGATATCCCTCATTACTGCTATGCATGCACCCCACAGCGTTGCAGCTCAGGTTATCTGAGCCCGTATTGTGCTAAATGAAATGCATTGATCCCTCTCGAGGAGCCTCCCCAAATCAATCACAAGCAGGCACAAAGTGCTCAAACACCAACAGGGTATAAAGCATGGATAACCGCCTCAAACTGGTAATCCAGACAAGCATGATCCAAGAGATCTCGCATATGGAGGAATACCTAGAAGTTAAATGTAAGTGAGCAGCATGTGTAAAACAGTAATCGAGACAAGAGAAAATGCCATGTGCCCCAAAGAAGACATGGTGTCCCAGCTGCGTTTTGGTGGCGCCAGACATCAATGTCACCAATAGGCTAGCAGAAGGCACAGCCTAAAGTGGGGGTCTCATTCGATCCAAGGAGCTGTCCACCAAGCTGTGCAAGTCTCCACCGAGTATGGGGAGTCCACATGGTGCAGAAAACACAGCACTGCTCAGGCGTCCTATAAAGGAATATGTGAGGGGGCCAAACAGAAGCCCACAAGAGAACCCCACAGGGACCCCACCACCCATAGGAATTGTCCTATGTCATCCAAATAGGATTGAGTCATCATAAAGGGCAGATGGGTGATAATTAAAACTGCCACCCCCCACTGGAGCCCCTGTTGAATCCCACACTGGCAACCTGTGTTGAAGCTGTACCTCTGCAGGCACCAGCAGTAATGGACCATAACGCTGCTTTTTTGGAGCAGGAGCCCATCTATTCTTAATTGTTTGGCCCATCAGCAGATGAGGTCTATTATTTTGGTGGATAATAATTTAATTTGGCTGGAGCTTACTTCTTCCTTTCTCGGTCTATTCAAGGGCTAGTTCTACGCACTCATACACCTACACAACACTTCACGCATTCGCTTCTGTTGTACACTTTGTGCTAACATGTGATACTGAATAGGGGACTAACTTTATCTGTGTTTAGATTCCACTATCTTATGTTAAGATTCCACAATCTTCTGTTTGGATTCCACCATCTCGTTCTCTTTGCTGACTGTCTCTTGGTCCTTTACTTTTGCTTACCTATTTCATTTTTATATTGGCTCCTTTCATATGTTTACGATCATAGCAAGGAGGCATTGTTGCCCAACATGGCGCAGGTCACAGTTTTCCTTATTTGTCCCAGAGATTCTTTACAAGTTTCTTTTTTCAACATGACGGCTGAACCATTCTTCAGTTCCAATTGTTGCCACTATTATAGCTGCTCTAATTGCCTACTCAAGAAGGTCTCAATAACAGTTTATCAGCATCCTCAAAGAAACCGCATATGAAGACGACACCCTCGGTTTTTCAAAAACAAATCACCTTTGGGGAGATATGCACACTTACACCCCTCAACAATATGATCAATGCATGCACCCCTTGCTCACAGCACATTAGTCAGTGCTATCAGGAATGGACATATTTTCCCACTCTTTTGCAACAAACCTGGAACAGAAACAATGCCACAGAACATCGCCTTTCACACATCTACCAGCCATCAAATATTATCAGTTGGAAGACCAAAAACAATGACCATCTACACAATGATTAGTCTTGGCTTCAAATGGTGAAGCAGCGTAGAGGACGACTATCCAAGATAATGGTGACTGCAACTGCTTCCTAGTATTCCTTGCTTGATCTCTGCACAGCTTTAGTTATCAAGTCCTGCTATGTACTCTGTCAACATACATGTGATTAGATCAGCGTGGAAGGGGTTAAGGCAGCAGCATGAAGTTCCTTACTATAGGGGAAAAGAAAAACTACCCACTTCTGAGACCAAAGCAGTACAAGAGTTCACATCAACCAATTTGATACCAGTCACTCAAGAGTTTTCCATCACAGCTGCTGCTAAAACTAGAAATGTACGAATCAGAAACTCGTGCACTGTTCCGTGATGTGGAACTGAAGAAACACCTGTGCCTCTAGGATATTCAATGCCCATTAAACCCCAACTGAACCACCAGATCTCAAAGCATTTGGAGTTCTTAAAAAGGCAGAATTCATTTAACCATAACGTCGGTTTAGAGAAAAACAAAATCAAGATCACATCATCACTTTTGCATATTGAAATGGAGCTGAAATCACTGCTCTTTAAGAAGCAACCCATCTGCCATCGATGATCACTTCCGCTCCGCTGGTCTCCCTTCGGCACAATAATTTTTATTTTATCCCCCACCCTTCTAATTTTGAAAAGGAGGCTAGATTCTTAAATGATTTTGGCACACGAATTCAACTTAATTAGCCACAAAAAGAGGAACCACACCCAATGTCAGATTTATTTTTTATAATTTTTTTTTTTACAGATGCTTCAGACATAATGCAGCACGATACATAAACAGCATGGAATTTGACATACAAAGGTTGACAAGTCCCCACATTTTAAATTCAGTATACAGCTATTATCGGAGGAGTCTGCTCCGGTTTCTTTTACCTCAGCTCAATGACTTGTCCTAGACTATTCCCCAGATACCTCCTTTAACTAACTCCTATATTTTATCCAAGCACCACAAATCTTTTCCCATTTGTGGGGGGAAGCCTCTATTCTGGTATATTGTCTGCTACACCCGCTGGCACCAGTCTAGGTCCTTTTTCCAGTCCCTGAATCTGGGAACCTCAACCACTCCCCAAGCTTGCGCAATATTCCTCTTTGCCACTCCATCTGCCGAGCCATATTTTAGCATATTTTGGCCAGACTACTCCTCCCGTTACTCATAGGATATGCCACCTTCCATCAACTAGGACCTGTGCACCCACCACTGTCGCCATCACTTGGGCTATTCCACTCCAATATTGTTGAATCTTGGGACAGGACCATAGGATAGGGAAGAAAGTGCCCGTCTTGCCACACTCTCTAGCACACCCCTCCGAGTCACAGCGATACTGCATTGTCTTTGGAGCATACGATCTATGAAGAATCGGGAGGTAAATCAGTCTGAACCGAGCCCTTATTGCGATTTCCCTAGGGTGCTGCATGGCTTCTGCCCAGTCATTATCCTCCAAAAGTCCCACGTCCATTTCCAATGCAATCCTTAGGGGGCGCATACAGTCTGGGGAGCTGTTCATTATTTCCCTATATGTTAGGGAGATGGCTTTACCTAGCACTGTGTCAAGTTGGAGTATGTCTTCTAATGGAGAGTACTCCAGAAGTGGCTCCCCCTTCCCCCACATGGCATTTGAGGGCATGCCTTAATTGTAAGTACCCAAGGTATTATTCCCCCCTTCCCATCTGGTATTCCGTTTGCTATTTGCAAAATCAATTATTTTCCCACTGTGCCAAACATCTTTCAGTAGTTTTATCCCCATGAATCTCAATTTGTGAAGACCTTGCAGGCATCGGACCTCAGACAAGCATATCTCCCTCCCAGAGCGGGGTGAGCTCAGTGAGCCTCCCTTCCCATCTGACCAATTCCGTCATTTTTTTACATGTGTTCACTACCATCTTTGTATGCATCAGGAATGGCTGGTTACGTTTTCTGTTGTATAATTCAGCTAGGTAGCCACCTCTAACCATTGCTAGGCAGTCTACGCGATAGCCAGGCTCAACGGTCGGGGAAAAGACCCAGTTGTTAATGTTTATATGATATGACGGAAAGTGATAATTGCTTATGTCCAGAACTGCCAGGCCTCTCCCATAGACCCCCGCTGTAATGTACGCAGTGCAATACGTGGGCTGCCGCCCTCTCACAGAAGGGTGCATTGCTATGCCAAGACTACCCGGAAGACATCCTCTGATATAGGATACGGTGTTTTCTGCAGGGCATATAGCAGGCAGGGTAGAGCCATCCTCTTAAACAGGACCGCTCTGCCCATGAGGGAGACCGTCGGGCGCTGGCAATGGGCCACATCCTCCCATAGTCTTTCCAGCTGGGTGTATACATTTGGCTTCATAAAATCCTCCTCTCATTAGTGACCTGAATACCCAGATATTTAAACTCTTCTTCATGGACTAGAGCCGCACATGCAGATGTCGGCAATGGAATCTCGCCTGCAGGAGAGAACACCAGGGACTTATCCCAGTGTATTTGGTAGCACGAGTAGCTGCTGAATAGTTGGAATATAAGAATACGTCTGTGGACGGTTTGATGAGGTTTGTGGGCATAGAGCAGGATGTTGTCTGCTTACAGCATTATGCGTTCCTCCCATCCACCTCCTATGTCAATACCTTCCACATGTGGGTCTCCCTGCAACCATGCTGCCAGTGGCTCGTACAACAGCGCAAAAAGCAGTGGTGATAGTGGCCAGCCCTGCCGTGTACTCCTGTGCAGCCTGAATGAGGCTCAGAACCCCTGAAATCTCCTGAGGCGGAAGCCGGGAGACCGACGATCTTTTTAAAAAAAAAAAACTGTCACTTTCTTATTTGTTTGTGTCACAACGTAAAATTGTATTTTAAAAAGCGCACTCACCCGGCAAGCACCCCAGCAGCGGGCTAGAGTCACGCTCAAACAGCGACCCCTTCGCTGCAACGAGGATAGCCTGAAAATCACTTTTCGCCGCCATTCACGGCGAGGAAGCGAGGCCACGCCCACCTGAGGCCACGCCCACTCCCACAGTATAAATACGCTGCTGACAGCGTTAAGCGACCAGAACCCCTGAAATCTCCTGAGGCGGAAGCCGGGAGACCGACGATCTTTTTTAAAAAAAAAACTGTCACTTTCTTATTTGTTTGTGTCACAACGTAAAATTGTATTTTAAAAAGCGCACTCACCCGGCAAGCACCCCAGCAGCGGGCTAGAGTCACGCTCAAACAGCGACCCCTTCGCTGCAACGAGGATAGCCTGAAAATCACTTTTCGCCGCCATTCACGGCGAGGAAGCGAGGCCACGCCCACCTGAGGCCACGCTCACCCGCCCCTTTCTCTACCTATAAGGATGTGTAATCACCGGACGCGCAGCGGACGGGCGCAGCGGGCGCGCCGTCAGCGCGCCAAAGGCAAGCCCGTCTGGGCCCGTCCGGACCCAGACGGCCCTAGGCCCCGTTACTCTGCCGGGTAGCCCTCAGGATCGAGTAACGTATACAGCGGATACACTACGCGCCTTACGACCTAAGGACATCCTTGCCTGCCACAACACGCTTACCGCAGGTAAGGCATTCTCGATCTGTCCACGATGCAATCCGACCCCCATCCTGAAATCGACCACACTTGCACTGAAGCTGGGACTTCTTAACTGCTGCTCCCTCCCCAAACATGCTACCGAAGTGAATCTCCTGATCCAGAATCAGGAGCTTGACCTACTGTTCATAACCGAAACATGGCTTTCGGACAACACCGACTCGGACGTTGTCGCGGCCCTCCCCACTGGGTATGTCTGTCAAGCTTTAAACAGACCTAGAGGGAGAGGAGGCGGGGTAGCTATAATTCACAGGGAACAATTCACCTGTCGGATGACCAACGCTGGTATTGAGGATTGCGAGAGCAGACAATTCTCCATCCAAATCTCCCCAGCTCTTACCCTGGCAGGGCTTTTGATCTACCGCCCCCCAGGGGCCCCAGGTAATTTCATCAACGCTGTATTCGAATCTGTATCACAACTAGCATCCTCCACCTCCAATTTCCTTATACTAGGGGACTTGAACGTCCACTTCCTGGACCCCACGGATCGAGCAGCCTCGGACATTAGACACGATTTAACATCTTTAAAGATTCGTCTAGTGAATAACGAGCCTACCCATGAGAAGGGCCACCTATTGGACCCTATCCTTACCAATATAGCAACAGTGACCACTAACTTACCTGTGACCCTACCATGGACGGATCACTTTTTGGTCCCTTTTTCCTGGGAAATCCCCACACCCACTCACTCAATCCCTAAAACCCAGGTTACCGACCGACAATGGCGCAAACTATCACCTGAGAAATGGGCTGCCTCTCTCGCAGAATCCATCCCCGAGCTCTCCTCTGACTCCAATACAGCTGACAAACAATTTAGCGATTGGATCACTTCGTCCCTTGATACGCTGCTCCCGAAAATTACCACCTTCAAACAACCTAAAAGAATACCCCCCGCTTTATGGTACACCCCAGAGCTTAAAGCTCTGCGTCAAGAGTGCAAAAAAACCGAACGCTCTTGGAGACGCGACAAATCAGGAACCAATAAGAACATCTACTCTATTTCTCTTCTGACCTACAAAACCGCTATTCGTAAAACCAAAAGCGTGTTCTTTCAGGAGAGAATAGAAAAAGCGGGATGCTCCAGTAAGGAAGCATACGCCATCCTTAAAGAGCTCTCAAAGCCCCCAGAACAAGGACTAGGACCTCCCTCCGATCCTAAAATCGACCAGGAGAAATGCCAACAACTGGCTAATTTCTTCCACGATAAAATCCGACTAATTTTGGAATCAATCCCCCCCTCTAGCCTGGAGGAAGAAATCGCTTTCCCACACACCTCCACCTGTCTGTCCACGTGGGGCCAGGTCACGATAGACGAGGTGAGAAATACGTTCATCTCCATGAAGAGCGGCTCCCCTAGGGACCCTGCTCCTCTTCGGATCCTTAAGGAGGTAGCCCCCACCATCATCCCCCCCCTTACCCATCTGATTAATACTTCACTCCAACAAGGAGTTGTACCTTCGAGCTGGAAGAAGGCTGTGGTAAAAGCCCTACTGAAGAAACCTGCGCTCGATCCCGAGAACCTGGCAAACTACAGGCCCATTTCCTTACTCCCAGGAGTTAGCAAGATCGCAGAAAAGTTAGTCAACAGGAAACTCTCGCAGTTTCTAGAGGCCAACAACAAATTAAAAAGTTCCCAGACGGGCTTCCGACCAGGACAGGGCACGGACATCGCCCTCCTGGCTGCGGTAGAGGAGGCCAGAGCACTATTGGATGGGGGAGGATCAGTGGCAGTGATCCTCCTCGACCTTAGTGCGGCGTTCGATACCGTAGACCACCAACTCCTCATCGAAAGATTGGCTAGAGTTGGAGTGGAAGGTACAGCCTTATCTTGGCTTTCATCTTTCCTGGCCCAACGGTCTTACCAGATTTGGGAGAAGAACGCCCGCTCCTCCGAAATGCCCCTCCAATGTGGCGTGCCTCAGGGATCTTCCCTGAGCCCTACATTATTTAATATCTATATGTCCACATTGGAGGAGGTCATCACCCCATTCGGAGTGAGCGTCGTCAGCTATGCTGACGACACACAATTAGTGGTGTCTCTGTCCCATCCCAAACAACAGAAAGCTGATCTCTTCAACTGCCTTACGCAGGTCCATCGTTGGATGAACAGATCAGCCCTAAAACTAAACGGGACAAAAACCGAGGTCCTTATTCTTGGCCCGAAAGGAACCTCACTCCCCCTGGACAGCTGGCCAGCTTGTCTGGGCCCTCCCCCTGACCCAAAAACAGAGGTGAAAAGTCTGGGTGTGTGGATCGATTCCGATCTCACATTCACGTCGCAAGCAAAGAAGGTGGCAGGGACCTGCTTTGGTCTCTTAAAATCTCTGAGGAAAGTCCTGCCCCTTCTCCCCCCTAAATCCCCAAAACTACTAATCCAAGGTCTCATCATATCGAGGCTGGATTATAGTAATGTGATTTATCTGGGCGCACCCGAAGCGACCCTTACTAAACTGCAGAGAATTCAGAACACTGCCGCCCGGATCATCACAAACACCCCGGCCAGATCGTCCGCTAAACCCGCTCTCAAACTCCTTCATTGGCTCCCCATAAGGGAGAGAGTCAAATTTAAGGCCTTGTGTCTTGTCCACAAAACTCTGCATAACCAAGGCCCCCCAGTCCTTAGCAATTTCGTCACCCCCTACATAACTTCTAGATCCCTCCGTTCCAATGCAGAAAACCTTGTCAATACCCCAAGATTCAGGAAAACCCGATCAGGAGGAAGACGCTTCTCGGTACAAGCCGCCCGCCTTTGGAATTCACTCCCTCGTGACTTACGACTTGAACCACAATACCTGCGCTTCAGGAAGCTGCTAAAAACACATCTCTTTCCCTAACCTGTGCACCCCCCCTCCCTGTTTTTGATCGTTCACCCTTCCTCTCTTCTGACCTCAGCTCCCGCTTCTCCCGCTCCTCAGATTTGGTGAATTAGGGTTCCTCAGCGCTGGGATACCTCCGGGTGACTATCGCGCTTTATAAAAATAAATAATAATAATAATAATAATAATAATAATGATCTAGAAATCACCCTGTTTACTCAGACCCTTGCCAATAGGGTAAAATACAGTAGCTTAATCCATGAGCAGAACTGTAGCCCAATGCCCAATCTGGAAAGTACTGCATAAAGAAAGGCCCACTCAATGCTATCAAATGCCATTTGCGTGTCTAGTGACAGAAGCCCGGTTGATTCATTTGGCTATTTCATTACCATGTGTATGACTCCATATAGGCAACAGAGATTTAGCCTAGTTCTTCTATGTGGCATAAATCCTGATTGTTAAGGATGAATTAACGTATTTATCACCAGGCCTAGTCTGCTGGCTAGCACGTTTGCCAGCACCTTGGTCTTAAAATTGAATAGAGATATGGATTTGTAAGTGCTACAGAGATCGTAAGGTTTCCCTTTTATTTGGTATTACCACAATAGTTTCCAGCCTCAGGTCTACTGGCAGTTTTCCATCTGATTTTGCAGTAAGAAACATGTTTAACATGTGTAGGCCTACTTTTTCTGCTACACACTTTGAGGTCCGCAGGGATCCCATTTGGGCCTGCTGCCTTCCCTGATTGCAAGTCCCCTATGGTGCTGACTATTTCTTCTTTTGTCAAGTCGATGTCAACCGCCTCCACATCTCCTGATGGTAGTACCGGCAATGATATGTATCCTAGCAGTTTAGCGTTGTCAGTGTCCAACCTCTCAGAGAGCGACCAGTAGAGCCCCTCATAGTAAGTTGCGAACGCCTCAGATAAGTCAGCACTAGACCTCCACTTGAGGCCATCAGGAGTCTGCAGTTCTGGGACCCAATCTCGGCTCATATCCCTCCTCCCCAACCAAGCTATCAATTTATTGGCTTTATCGCCAAGATTGTATATCTGCAGCAGTGCGGCTATCGCATATGTGCGAGCTGTGTCTTCCTCAAGGTCCCCGAGTTCTCTTTGCTGAAGACTAGGGGTATGCCTGCGCATCAGGTACATCTTACTTTCCGATCCCAACTCTATTTCGATATTCACTATTTCTTGTTCCAGTGCCTCGCACCGTGATAGTCGTTCCTTCAATTTGATCCCCACTTTTATGCCTCCCAAAGGGTACTGTATGCCTCTACTGAGCCTGTGTTCTCGGCAAAGTATTGTTCGGTATGCTCCCCAAACTACTCCCTGAAATTGTAGTTTTTAAAGTGGTATGGGTCTATCCGTGGTGGAAGTATAGAATCTCTAGTAGGGCCCTGTAAGAGTATTTCGACAGGCGAATGGTTTGATATCCCACGCCCTATGTCGCCCCTCCTGGAACAACCCCACTGTTGTGGGTGTGAAAATGAAGTCTTATCAGGAGCCACTCCCATGAGCCACCAAAATATGGGTGTATTGACTCATTGTAGGGTTGTGCCACCTCCACAGATCCATCAATCCTAGCACCTTCGCAAAGGCATGCAGTGGCTGAGGTCCTGCTACTCTGAGAGATGATATGTCTCGGTCTAGTTCTGGTGATAGAATTGCATTCATATCACCTCCCAATATAAGGGTGCCTACGGGCAGTTATAACAGTAGTCTAAGTTCTGGGAGTGTCTCCCCATGAAGCTGCTGCGGCACAAAAACAGAGCAGATGTTAAGGATCTGGCCCTCCCAGGACCCAGTTATCGGGACATATCTACCCATTGGGTCACACCAGGTACGTTGCCTCAGCAGGGGCACCGTGTTTTTAGCCATCATGGATGTCCCTCTAAAGCATGTTGTAAACTCCGCATGTGCCAGTAGTGGGTAAACGAATGGGTTGAGTGTTAAGTAGATGGGTTGAGTGTTAAGTACATGGGTCTCCTGAAGAAGTACTAAGTCTGGGGAGTGCCAGTGTAGATATTGCAGCACCATAGTGAGTTTAGTTGCATCACCCAGGCTATTGACATTCTATGTAACAACAAAAAGAGAGAGAGGGAGATTTAAGACCCACTCTTAATCCCCAGTCAAGGTAGTCAAACAAAAGAGGGTCAGGGGAATAAGAGTAAACCACAAAATGGAGCAAGAGGTTGAAACTGACCTAACTTAGGTTAGCTTAGAAAGCCCTCACTCACCACCTGCCCTTGTAACTTACGATACGTTGGGATGACCACACGAAAGATTAAGCAGCGCATCTGCAAGCACAGGAGTAATATTAGGTGCAAAAAGACAACTACTAAAATGAGTAGACGCTTCCCAGACAACAATCACACCACCAATGACCTACGGTGGACAGTGATAGAACATAATCGAAGGGAGCAATAACAAGGCGCTGACCCTGGCTCATAAGGCGCTCTTCGGCTCGGGAGAAAAAAAACCCCAACGCAGGCTTGTTTTCTATCGCCCTACCAGAGCTCTGCGTTCTGATTCTCCGTCTCTTGCGGTGGTACCCCGAGTTAGGAAGGCCTGTATTGGGGGGCGCTCCTTTAGTGTGAGGGCGCCCCAGCTTTGGAACACTGCCACTGGCCCTACGCAGTACCTCTAATCTGCCGTCTTTTAGGAAAGGCTTAAAAACTTGGCTTTTTACCCTTTAGTTATGTTATCTTGCTCTTCTGAATGTTTTTCATCTGCTAGGTTTTCTTTTTATGAGCTGCTAATACAAAGCGCCGGGACACTCCGTTGGAGTAGCTGTGCGCTATAGAAATAAAATATAACATAACATCACTAACCGACTTTTTGAAAAAGAGCAACGGTGGGTCTACCGGCTGGGGACCCACCTTACTGGGCTAAATGACGAGATCCCATGGTACTCAGTACTTAAATGACTTGCTCGTTTGATTAATCTGTATACAACTATCAGTTTCTGAAACTATTTACACGAATAATCTAATGCTTGAGATAGTCCTGAATGGCTTCACAGTGCCGTGTATACGTCACCCCTTTTACCTTACTTGTTTCTCCTCCTGGGTCCAACTCCTAGCTGATATGGCCAGCGCATTACCATAGCGCATTCCTTTCTAATATCGCTGTCAGTTTTAATATAACTACCGAACTCAAACGCCACCGCGCGCTTTTAACATACATTGGCGAATGGTTACTCACTTCGCCACACCGAACAAAGCCGAGTAAGGGGTTAAAGCACACAAACCTCCACCACGCCCAAAAACGAGCCTACTTGCATCGTCATAACAAACGAACATCGGGGATTGGTAAAAGCAAGCCTAACACGCCCATCAGCACTCGTGACCACGCCCACCCCGGAAATGAGCCTCTTCACGCAGCTTAGTTTATAATCTCCTTCACCGGCCCCGCAGTCCATCGTCGGGGTCCGGTACGAGGGAGTCGCAGGTTCCAAGAGGGTGTCTGGCGTGAGTGGGCTGACACTTTCCACCGGCTGACATTTTCCAGCGGCGCTGATAAGATAAGTAACCCTTGGACAAATACCTGACAATGCGTTTTCTTTCCTGCATTTAGGGTGTGCCAATTACGCCTCCACCCCCCCTCCCGTGACCCATGGTGTAGATCGCAATCATTTTACAAGTGAGACAATTTTAACAAAATTCACGATCGGATCCACGACCTTTGGTCCATTGATCTGAAACCGGAGCAGTCGCTCCTCTGATTTTAACCTTTCTAGCTACTTGGCTCGATCTAGTTTCACTAGTAGCTCACTACACCCCCTAATTCTAGTATTAGTTTCCAAAGGGTACAGAAGCTGGGGATAACCGTAATGAATATTTGCTATCCACTGCCCTACCACACGTTTGGAGCACCACATATATATGTGAACAAGACCAGCGACTTAACGTTTCGTTTTGTCCTTTATGTATGTCTGTGTCTTTTTCCTTTCCAGGTGCAGTAACCAGTTTTTGGTAAGCCTCCTAAACCAGGAGTAACAGGGACTGGGCGTTTGCTCTCCCTTTGCACTTTCACATTTTTACCTTTTACGTTTTCACGCCCCTAGGTAAGGGTGAGCCTTAAAGTGCTCATACCGCCAGGGTTTAGCACAACTAAAAGTCCTGATGAATACCTGGTAAACTAACACAGTTTCAGAGGCAGAAACATGTTGACTGATTTTATTAGTAACTAGAATTAACCATAAAATCAATCTTGGACTTAATTCCTGACACATAAACTAATTTTTAACTGTGTCCTAGTGATCCATAAATAAAGTTTTTTTGATACACTTGAGATACTTTTATCTTCATTCTCACTGAAAGCCTTCACACAACTAACCTGCTCCTCAGTAATTCTGGCATCGCAGCACACTAAAGAGGCACTCGGTCTCTTTAGTGGGGCCCGATGATGAAGCATGTCACCGATCAGGTTGGTGAGTGAGGGCTTTCTAAGCTAACCTAAGTTAGGTCAGTTTCAACCTCTTGCTCCATTTTGTGGTTTACTCTTATTCCACTGACCCTCTTCTTTTATTGACATTCTATAACATGACCTTCAGTGTTTTAACTGGCTGTAACGTCATAGTGATACTGTATAGGGTGTGTCCATCTCTCCCCCCCTTTCTGGCCCTTTCTCTCCTCCCAATAGTATGGTGCAGTATACTGCACAGTGTGTGTGCAAGACGATCATGAACAAAATAAATGGTTTCCTAAGCTTATAAAACTCTAAACTACTTAATCCAAACCCATTGTCAACCCCCCCACCCCCACCCCTGCACTGTAGGCCTAGAACCCACATTCCCAATTTGCAGAGTGCCTGTTGTCCAATAAACAGTAAATGTGCAATGGGGACAGCTGATGCCGCTTCCTATGGTTCTCTGGCGACCCCTCCCTTAACTCCTTCCCCCAGTTTAATATTCAGTGCATATTTATTTGCTGTGCAGCTGCAAAACCCCACAACTTACATAGCCATCAGATGGAAGGAATCTATACTGCAACCCATATTACACTGTTCACCTGTTACATTCTTGGATTGTCATGAGATACCATTTTTTGTTTACTTTTTAGCAGTCATCTACAAAGTCGACTGTTCTTTACTGCAAGCTTTAATCAACCAAGTGGACTCGCAGAGCCTGTCCCTGGGTCTGTCTATCACCCTCTTCATCCTCTCTTAGCCCACTAAAGGCCCACGGATTCTGGTTTCATTGTCCGTGCCGGACTCTTTCTGGTTGTTGGTCTTGCTTTTTAACTTGCTCCCCCCGCCCCTCCAGCCTGGCCCGCACCACCATGGGCGTCGTGAAGTACCACGATCTACCGTTCTCTAGTAGTCGATGTTTTGCGGGGAAGATCATCATATATGAGGCCCTCCTCCCTGAGGACCCACTTCACCTCATCTAAGGTACGTTAATGTTGCTACACCAAAAGGGTGAAGTCCGGGAAGAACCTGATGACAGTGTTTTCATACGGGAGATCTCCCCTTGTCCGTGCAGTCTGCGGGATAACATCCCGGTCTCAAAAATTTGAGATTCTGGCTATGATTGTTCTTGGCAGGGCCCCATGCCGTGGTGGAGGGAATCGGGGCTCTATGTGCTCTCTCAATCGAAAAGCAGTTCAATAGCAGTTTCGGCTTTAGGCGATTCAGTATGAGGTCTTCCAAAAAGAGGTCCACACTAGGCCCCTCACTCCCTCTGGCACTCCCACCGCTCTAATGTTATTTCTTGGGGCCCTTCCCTCTTTATCTTCTAGCTTTACGGTTATGTGTTTAGGTTGTTGAGCCAGTTGCTGCACTCTTACTTCTAGTTTGCATGTGGTGGACTGGAGTACAGAGATATTAGTTTCTGCCGTGGAGACTCTCTCAGATGTCTTATTCATACAGGAAAAAAGGCAACAGACATCTTCAATGCACCTCACATATAGTTCGAAATAGTACGGCACAGTGCATTCCTCTTCCAATACCAGCCGTTGTATGGTGTTACTGCAGCAGCAGATGAAATCTTGACAGAACAACAAATGGAATGGTGCACCCGTAAGCGAATTAATCAACGAGTCTTTGGGTCCATTACAAAATTCCTTCTTCATTCAAATCCAGTAATCAAAGTCGTAAAATCCAATTAATAAAAGCCTCCAGATGTCTTATTCATTTCAGCTCGAATAAGGTTCATTTCTATAGTGACTTTGTCTATTTTAATTTCCCAGGTCGTACCCAATTCTTAGATGGCTGCCCTTATTGCTCCGAGAGAGGACTTCGACGCTCCCTCATTCACACCAATCACGCCGCTGTCTTGAGCCGATTGGCGCAGTACCACATATTTGTCTAGCTTGTTCATTTGTATGAGGGGGGGTCCTTTTGGCTTCATTTTAGTAGACTTTTCGGTGGGCCCCATGGCCTCCGGAGTTACACACTGTGCAAGCACAATATTTCGAACTTGGGGGTACTCAGCTCAGGTTCACTACCAACCCGCCACAGGGCACAGCCACCTCAGTACCCTAACTGGAGCCCCAGGTCAAGATTACGGTTTCAAACCAGGCCCTGCATCCATACTCCCCAGAAGACAGCCCTGCAGGATGTTGTTTCTATATACTGCTGTACATTTACTTGTGGTTGTGCCATGGGTTTTGTGCTCCCCTTAGGGATCTGCTCAGTACAGTGCTCCTCAGTGATGCCCCCAGTCACTGTTAATCTTCGAAGTCCTGCCAGTTTGGGCTATTTCTTGTCTGCCATAACCCAGTAGGGTGGACCCTCACTTGGTTCCCTGGCCGACCTCCTCTCGCTCGTTGGGCCATACTCCACTCCCCCCCAATCCCAGGACTCACGATCACTTGCCGGTTTCTGTTGTTCGCTGTATCGACCCCACAGTGCTCTCTAGGGGTTGAGTGCACTCCAATGTCCTGGGCCTGAGCGGCCGTTGCCGTGCTTCAGCTCAGATCGGCAGCACCACCCTCGCGGTGCCCATTCTTCGCCAGGCCCCATGCAGTCAATTCTGTTCACCGGCAACACTCACCATATAACGGGTGGGTTGAGTCCTCCTCTCAGTGCTCCTTCTCGATAGCGCCCTTGTTCCTAACGGGCCCCTTATTGCCACGAGCTTCCGCCTACACACTTCACATGCAGTCGGCGGCCCCGGCCAAGCTCCTCGCTGCACAAAGGATGATTCGGCAGTGCCAAGGGGCGGGAACTTCCGCCCAGCCATGAAGTATCCGATTCAGGCCTGGATCAAGCTACTCACCTCTAACGCAAGCCACCTGCTGCGTCCCCACCGCGATCCCCAGTCACCAAGGCCCAACTTCGCTCACACTGCGTGCCAAGGCCACAGCCTCTGTTTCACCCTTCGGGATGAGGCAGTTCCCAAGCGGAGGTCTGGTGGTGTCTTTTGTTGTACTGATAATGAGGATAATTGCCGGATATTAGAGATGATCGGAGGGGCCACCGCCGAGCTCCTGATCTATGCTTCCATCTTGGCTGGTGACAAGTCAAAGCCCCCCCAACCAATGTCAGATTTACGCTTGCAAATTTGATTAGCCCATATGAAAATTAAGCATGTATATAGAAAAAGTGTGAAATATTCACACTGACAAATCCACAATTAGAGAAGGATTGGAGATCGACCACCAGTAACCGTTACTTAAGGGCCACAAATATGACCATTTGTTGCATTCACCAATGATTTGCAACTGGATTCCTATCCTGTAACACTTACAGATTTACTCTTGGCAAAGTCAAAAGTAACAACTTCTCTAAGGTGGGGACGGAACTATTACAAAATCCATAGGGCAATGTTTTTTCTCCACTTCAAAAAACATCTGCTTATGGAGGAAACAAATGAGCAAAATTGCATTTGGGTTAGTTGTAGAAAATGTCACCAAATCACAAAAGAAGGGCCACAGGAGGTTTAAAGACCAAAAGGGGTTTTCTCCCCAATATAGCACTATGAAGCACAAAGGAACTCCAGGGTCTACAAAGGTAACAAAATTGGAAAGACCAAAGGGATGGGGAGAAAAACAGAGAAACACCTAGCTCAGAATGGAGTATTCCTTTTAAAGGACAATTTCCCTCACCACCGTAGGTGACATGCTTCATGATTGGGAATCTCATCATACCATGATGCCTAGTCACGGTGTACGTTACACCCTCCTCACTGAGACAGAGGAACTCTACGACTGTTTTTTTAGGTAGGTGTAATAAATACCCTATAAGGAGCGTGATGTTGTGAGGTCAGCAGAGCAATCACAAAGAAGAAATGATATGAGGGTAAAACGGACTACAGGGTCTGAAAAAAACTTTAATAGTATGTCCCTGTGCCAGGATTAAAAAAACAGGACACTGCAGGAAAAAAATAAACTACCTACTCGTGTCACTGGGGAAGGTAGACATGTTTCTGCCTATACCCTCGAAAGAGGGGTTGCAGCATTCATCAGGACCTAAAGTGACAGTGCTGCTGCTATATTTGTGCTCAACAACAAAATTTAAGAGAAATGTACAATAAATCCTAAACCGCCCAGTAATCGAGGGAGCCAGGGGAAACATGGCGGCCGGCTAAGAAGCTCATATTAACCAATTTGCTGAATAATTTTTTTAGAGGGACAGGTTTTTACCAAAATCATGGAATGAAGCTACTATCAGTATAATACTGAAGCTAGGGAAGGACCCGAAGTGCTGTGAATTGTATAGACCTATATCACTGTTAAGACAGTCAATAAAAAATATATACCCAGATACTGGTTAAAAGCCTGGGTAAGGTGATAGGCTAGCTGGTACACTGGGATCAGAAAGGGTTTATTAGAGGAAGACAACTGCATGAATTGACCCAAGAACTAATTGGAGCAACTGACCTAGCCACGCAAGGAAAGAATAATTTCAGAGCTTAATTTCGACGCAGCAAAAGCTTTTGATAGGGTATATTCGTTCTCCTTGCATAAATGTTATCAAGCACTATGGGTTAGGAAAAAGATTCCCAAAGGCGGTGAACTGTATGTATAAAAGCACAACGGCAAAGATTTTGGTCAACAGAAACCTAATATGCATTAAAAGAGGCACGCTGCAGGGACGCCCACTCTCACCATTTCTTTTTAACTTATATATAGAAACTCTACCTAACATAATTAGAGCTTCCCAAGAGGTTATTCCCTTTCAGTTCAAAGGGTGGCAGAAAAAAAGTGGCACTATATGCGGATGATCTAATGATCTTCACAAGTGATTTAGCAATATCACTACCAAATATTAGTGACATTTTAGAAAGATTTGGGGACATTTCAGGATATCAAATAAATCACCAGAAAACAGAAATTATGGAGTAGAACTCCCCAACTCAAAATCCTCTGTCAAAGGACAGGATAAGATATCTAGGGGTAATGGTGGCAAAAAACATTGATAAATTCGCTCAGGTAAATTTTAATATGAAAATGGGGGAGATGAGGAAGCTGTTAAAGGTTTGGACTGGTTTACCACTATTCTTTAAATAGAGGATCTAATGCAATAAAGATGTAAATACTTCCCAAATTTACCTACATTTTTAACATCACACCTCTAGAATTTAAATCGGAATGAATCGAAAAGTTACAGGAGGAACCGAACAGCTACATTTTGGAGACCGGTGGGGGGGGGAAGACTAGCATGAAAAATGTTGATAAGGAAAAAAGAACATTGGAGGGATTGCAAGTCTGGATCTCCTACTATACTGTCAGACATTTCAGTTTAAAAATGTTAGATCACTACTAAAGGAACTCTCCTCTTATCCATTACACCAGCAGGCAATGAAAGAAGGACGTTTCTTTCTTTAAAAGTTTCGGCATCCCAAATATTTTTTTTAAATCAGGCTGTAGACATTATCAGCTTGGTAAATTGTGGCATCCAATCAGAAAAACAATGAAGATTCCATGTTATAGCACCTAAGCCCCAATCTGGGAATCCCGAGTAACTCCAGCATGCCTTGGAGATAAACTATTGATTCGCCTGAAAGAGGCAGCAATTGTGAAGTGGGGATAGTTGGTAGAAGAAGGAGCCATAATAGGCTGTGAATCCCTCTCAATAAGCGTTGGGAGGTAACCTCTCAAAGTTTAAATACTATCAACTTACAAGTTGTGTGAAGGACTTGGGGAATGATGGGGCGGAAAACAGAGACTGAGAGAAGGAATTACAAAGAGGCTCAATAAAGAAAGAAGTGTCCAAGTGGTATTGGTCCATGACTCAGGCAGGAGAGGAGGACTTCACACTGCCCAGAGAGCTTTGGGGGAGAGACCTGCCGACGTGGGATGTACCACACCTATGGCAAGTATCTATGGCTACATTATGGAATACAACAAAATCTGCACCTCTCAGAAGAAATCATCTCTTCACATTACATAGAGCATACTGGTCTCCGAAAAAGCTAACAAAGATGAACAGTCGGGAGGTCAAGGTCTGTCCAAAATGTGGAGAAGAAGAGCAAACGACACCCACATGTTATGGCACCGTCCCCAACTCCAGCACTTCTGGTCCAATGAGGTTAAGGTTCTAAATGAGGTGATGGGTCAAGACATTGAGATAAGCGCAGAATTGATTATCTTTGGGGTCGTTAGTGAAACAACTGAGGATGCCAGGTTACCACACTTAAACAACAGACAAAAAAGATTACTATTTGTATTAATTTTACTTGCTAGGCAAGCGATTTGTATAAAATGGATACCTGGTAGTTCCCCAACGTAGTATGAATGGTTATCATCAGTGCAGAGGGTGAATATGCTGCGCCGTAGTAGAGGGCAAAGTAAAAAAACTGGCTTTTGGGTCATATGGCAGGAGCTGGAATAGAATCAAGGAATTACAGAGCTAATAAGAAGTTTTGTGGAGGATGGGAAGCCCAATGATTACGTACCATGGCAACGAGGCACAATCCAGGGGATCTGCTGTGGATTTTTTCACCAGCAAAACCTCACGCTGGACTTGGATTTAGAAGGATGGGCCTTCACAAGAAGGTGTCTTTTTCCTCCCTACTATAATTTGAGAGTTGGTCAGTAAAATTATTGAAAGAGGGAACCTACAATCTTCATACCTGCTTATTGCACAATAAGGACAAAAAAAAGCCAAGTGATCATTTTAACACCTTGGCTGCTAGGTGTTTTCCCCCTCCTGTGCTGGAAATTAAGATTCTTCTATATTCATGACGAGCTCAGCTCGTCATCAGCACAGCTCAACTGTGCATCATGACGAGCTGAGCTCGTCATGAGCATCGAAAGGGTTAAAGCCCAAATGATGGAGGAAAGGGGGGTCCACTGGTGGACACCAGTAAGGAAACGTGTAAATCTCTGGAAACACATAGTGGCTGGGTCAATCTAAACAAGCTCTAGTGTACAAAGATCACCAGGATCCAACACTCAATCAAGTGTTACACTCTGGCAATGGCACCCATGCCACCGCTTTGCAGTGTCGCATAATAGGGAAAAGGTATGTCCCCGACCTAAAGTCAAAACACAAAGCCAAGAGCTTAGCATACATCTTATCCGCAGATATCGGGCATAAAGCCTCAACTCAGGCCTTGGCATAAGGTTCACAGTACGTTCTACCCTACAAGCCGTTTATAGGGAAGAGTCAAAGGGAAAGAAACCAAAGAAAGAAAAAGACTCTAGGGATTCTAAGAATAAAACAGTATATTGCAAATATAAAACATATAGTCACCTATGGTGTGAATTTTTCAAAAGCACAACAGAGGCCGTAAGGTGCAACTGTTACTATAACTAGGCAGCTATATGTATAGGTGTGTAAAGGAAGGTTTCAAGTTTGATATTACTGGATCATATCCGAAACAAACTTAGGGATTGGCTGTATGCGTAATTGGAGCCAAAAGTTCCCAGTATTATGGGGAAAAAAGGCTCATTTCAATGCAATTTGTTAAAAAGTGGAGTGCATGGAGGGGTCTTGAGACAGGCTTCATAGTCCACCTTTGTACATGACAGTGTCAGGAACAACAGACAATCAAACTGACATACTGTAAGTGCGCATAACGAGTGGGGAAAATCAGTATATTAAAAATGCCCCACTCGTATTGAGGAAGAATCCCGTACGGCTTATCATGCAAGCCGGAAAACCCTACTACTCCGGGCAGAATCAAGCCAAAAACAAATAAACACAGCTCCATCATGCACAGTCGGTGCAACGGAGAAGCCCTGCTCTTCAGTTCGAAACCAAAACCAAACACAGGCCCCGTCGTGCACAATCAGTGCAGTGTGGAAAAGTCATTAACATAATGATCGTAATAGGAGTTTCAAAATGCAGTAAGGAACTCAGTGAAAACACTAACCTTGTACAACCGCTGCATGCAGCCGCAAATAACGCAAGGTCGGAGGACAGCAAACAAGGGCACGTGAGCAGTTAATAAAAGTGCTTTGACGCGCCATAATCATCTAAAACAGGAATCAGCTGGGAGCTGAATAGACCGTGTCACATGCGTACAGAGGCGCTGGGACTCGTAGTCCTAGTCCTAGTACTCCGAGTGGATAAATTAAAGCATTCAATCCATTCCTGTCACTGTATCAGTTACACCCATTTCTGGTCCTTATTAAAAAGGAATTGTAAAGTGTTTGTGACCGATGATGGTATATTGAGCTTATCTAGCACTATCCAATGTAGGCAGTCTACTTGGTGTCCCTTCTCCAAAAAGTGATTGGTCTGTTTTGTAGCTTCCCTCCTGCATCTAATCATGCTCTTGTTCTCAGTAATGTGTGTTTTTACTTTGTGTGTGTCATACAGACATATCGCAGTCCACAGGGGCACCAGATGAGGTAGATTAATCTCTTGCAATTAGTGTGTTGTCTCTTTACCCAGGGTTTGTCTGTCCCAATGTTAATCTGGGTAGAGTGTGCTGTCTATGCACATACACGACAGGGACAATGACCTTCTATAGGTGGTAATCCCTGAAATGTATTGGTGGCATTGGGCATTGGTCAGAATCGTTCTCGTGCATACCAATCTATCCTTCTGATCGTTACTTCACTTGAAAGCAAACCGCTGACGTGGGATAGATTTGTCCCCTTTGTTCAGGATGTGCAGGTTCTTACAGATTGATTTCCTAATTAACGCTGAAAAACTACAAAACGTGTTCATGCACACCAGCCTCCCTGTATATTGGTTGGGTGGTCTGGTGTCAAGGAGTGCTTCACGGTTGTAATTCTGCACTCTTTTGGCTCATTCACATTATCAGTGAAGCTGGGTATTATCCATCTTGCAGATGAGAGGATAGGGTCCTGGCATGTTCTCTGAATTTCAGAACAGGAGAGTAATTACACCGCAGGTGCAAAACTGTCTGTAAGGAAGACGGTCTCTCAGCGATTTCGGTTGGTAGCTCTTGGAAGGCAAGAGTGTGTTGCGTGCCACAGTTTTTTTTAATGTAGTTCAGTTTCAAGGGAGCCAGCAGACGGACGGATAGATAAGTAGGTCCAAAAAAGGGAGACACACTTTGCTGTACACTAAAGTAAAGTTCAGGCCAGGGTGGAGTGTGTTCAACCACTGGTGAAAATCAATAGAGGAACTGTCAACACACCAGATGAAGAAAATGTTGTCAATGTGGAGCTTTTACATACCTATGTGGGAGCAGTATGTGTTGTCAAGCACAAGGACATCTTAGGTCTCAAAAGAGTGCATCCACAGATTATCAAGGTTAGGGGCGAATGTGCTGCCCATAGATGTTCTGGACATTTGCAGGTACTGATAGTCCTCAAATTGGAAAAAAACTCTTTCATGTCCATATGGGCACATTTCATAAAGGAAACCAGGGTGAGAACGGCCAGGTTTTTTTCTGAAGTAGGGACTTTACAGTAATGGGTCTGGTCCTGTGGAATGCATGTGTAGAGTGACATCAAAAGATGCAAGACAGTGTCTCGGTGTCAAAATCTACATTCTCCAGAAGGCATAGGACATCCTTGGTGTCTTGGAGGTAAGCGAGTATTTCATGGACCAAAGGTCATTGAAAAAATCCCACAAATTGGGACAGGGGTTGCGAAAGGGAACTAATCCCAGTGATAATTGGTCTACTTAGAGGTGGTTGCTGGGGGTTTGTGTATCTATGGGAGGATGTAGAAATACGGGATGAAAGGAATATTAGCTACAAGGAAGTCAGATGTTGTCCTTGATTTCACTCGACCATTGCTTTGATGGCAGTTAACAGTCTCTTCTAGGGTCGCATTTGGGAGGGTGTTATGTACTCCTTACTTCTAGTCTTTTTTCCTATTATGCTACATTGCAGAGGTGGAATGGGGTCAGCGGAATGGGTACCACTGCTATGGTGCAGTTCTCGACTGAGTGTCTGATCCTCGTGATCTTTGTACACAAGAGCTGGTTTAGACCGACCTAGCCCCTATGGGTTTCTTCAGATGTACACATTTTCCTTACAAGTGTCCGACAGTGGATGCCCTTTCCTTGATCATTTGGACTTTAAAAGGACGACTGAACGGTTTTTTATATGTTGTACATTTCTCTTACATTTTGCTTTTGAGAAAACATAGCAGCAGCACTATCATTATAAGTCCTGGTGAATGCTGCAGCACCTCTTGAGGTGTATGGGCAGAAACCGGTCAACCTTCCCTAGTGACACAAGCAGGTTTAATTTTTCCTGCAGTGTCCTGTTTTAATCCTGACACAGGGACGAGCCAATAAAGTTTTTTACAGACACTGTAGTCAGTTTTAAACTCACATTTTTTTCTTTGCCAATGCTCTTCTAACCTGACCACACTGTGCTCAATATAAGGTATTTATTACACCTCCCTAAGAAACATCCGCAGAGCTCCTTCCTATTAGTGAGGGACTGTAGCCTGCACCATGACTAGGCATCACGGTGCGAGTAGGTTCCCAATGATGACGCATGCCACCTACAGTGATACTCCTTCTGAGTTGGGTATTTTTCTTATTTTTCCTCTTCCTCCCTTTTGTCTTTCCAATTATGTTTCTGTAGTAGACCCAGAAGTTCTTTTGTGCTTCATACAGATTTTCACACCATTATAATTTTACAAGCACAAATACTTGCACACTCGAGTACCCAAGGAAATCTATGACAGTCATACAGTTCCTAGAGTACACATGAAATGGTTCGATACTTTTTCAAAATTACTCCCAAAGTAGGAACAATCTTACAAGTGCAAATTTCCAACCTGGTACCGACCCTTGCGTAAATCAGATCCAGAATTTATAATTATTCTCCGTCTTACTATATTCAGAACACCACCACTGCTCCTCACTCAGATTTTTGCTCCGTAACTACCAATTCCGAGGAGAATAATGGGACTCTTTAGTATCAGTGGTCAACTCAAAGTTCTGGCTTTAAAGCAATAATAAAGGACTTGAGCACTACTCGCTAATGTTTTTAAGGTTACCTTCAACACTTGTGTGTGCAAAAAGGGGTCGAGAGGTTGTCCAACATTCTGAAAACCTCAGCTACTCACAGATACTTGCCCTGAAAAGCAGAACAGAACATTCTTGTAACCTTGCAGTAAAGCATTGTAAGAACTGTCAAAGAAAAACCTTAAAATATAGTTGCTCGAACCAGCTTGAAAATATACTGATGCAGAATGAATGCACATTTGTACACACATACTAACTTTCCACAACTAAGAATACATAAACTGGTTATAGACGGCTGTCAATCAGAGCTATTGGGTGAATACCTATATTCAAAATGTAGTAGTCTACTTCTGTAACATTACATTGGAACACAAAACGCATTTCCTATTTTTTTTTCTTCTTTTCTTTTTTAGTCCTCATCTCGCCATTAGCGTTTGCAAAAAAACAAACAAGAAGCCATAATTGCGACCTGGACACCCCGGGCTTCTGTTACTGCATTGGCTTTAGGTCTAACCAGGCCAGCTTCTTTGTGTAAAGCTTGGTGTAATCATTGGACCAGGGGCATTAAACCAGCCTCATTTAGTTACGCCATGATAGTAGTGGTGACCAGGTGTTAAAATTGTTATAATTCAGATGTCCGTTCTCCAAACGAGTCATACGAAATGCAGCACTCAGCCGGTTCTCATACGGCAGAGGCCTTGGATCTTTCCACAGTTTACAAATCTCCCTCTGGGCGATAACAATCAAGTGAAAAAATTGACCTATTTGAGTAGCAGACAGCAAGTTTATAAGGTCATTATCCAAACCAAAAATGACTAGTGCTAGGTTCAAATTAAGCTTCATTTTAAAAATTGCTTTAAGGGCACGCTCCACATTGTTCCAGAATCCTCTCAGGATATCACATTCAAAGAATATATGTATATCGTACGCCGCGGCAAACTCACATCTTGGACACTTCGAGGAGGAGATGGACGAATCTTGCTATTTTCATGGGGGTGTAGTAGAGTCTGTTGATAACATAAAAGTGGTTCTTTTTAAGAGATGCTGGCTTAACATACTTATATAGTGTTTGAAGAGATAGGGCATACAAATCAGCAGCTACACCGTTCAGGGCTGATGAGTTCCAAACAGAATAGTGTGGAGGGAGGTCAGAATCGTCGGCATCCAATAAACTGTTATACCAGTACCCAACCTCCTTTTTTATAGGTTTTACATTTTGAAGGCGGTATTCAATTTCCCAATTACAGCCTATAAGCTCTTTCTCAGCTGTATACCAGGAGGCCAGTTGCAAATATTTTAATTTAGAAAAATAGCTGCCTATTTTGGATATTAAGACCTCCCAAGGAAGAACTCAGTCTGATGATATGAGATCAGACCAGATGGTAATACCTGCCTTCCTAATGGGCAACGCAAGACTATCTTCCAAACATATACGTAACCCGGGCGAGTCCCAAATGGGAGCAAAATCAGAATAATAGCCGATGCCCCATTTCATTCTAACGCTATACCACACTTAAAGTGCTGTTCTTAAGACTTTCAAACAGACCTTCTTAAAGAACCTTGGAGCCCCAATCTTATATAAAAAAAAAACACCCCACCCCTCTTCCCCCCTCAAAATTGGCCATCACACTCAGGATCTTACCCCAGTTGGTTTCCACTGTGATAGTGAGCATTGTCTGTATCTTTTTAAACTGGAAGGCAAAAGAGTACCAGAGCAAATCCGGGAGAGCTAAACCACCCCTTAGGAGTCTACGTCTCAACTTCTTCCAGGACAGCCAGGCACTTTTATTAGACCAAATAAAACTTCCTATTTTGCCTTGAATTTTGCTCAGAGCCTTACTGGGAAAGTCGAGAGGAATGGTGCTAAACAGATATGTAAATTTTGGCAGGACATCATCTTAACAAGGTTGACTTGGCCATAGACAGTCAGAGGTAAATTCTGCCAACTAGAGAAAAGATGATCAATTTCTTTAACCACCTTCTTCAATTAATCCGAGGGATATCATCTAGATCTTTGACTATGATTATCCCAAAGTATCTGAATTCCTTGCTTATCCTGCAGGCCCAGTTGTCGATGTTCCAGCACATTACCGCTGTCTTAGAGGAATTAACAAGGTATCCAGAATACAGACCAAATTCCTCCAAGGTGGCTTCCACCCTTGGGAGTACCTCAGTTGGATTGTTGGTATACACCAGCAGATCGTCCGCATATAAGGCTAGCGTACACCTGTAATCATGAACTTGAAAAGGAGTAATTAGGTCATCCAATCTTAAAGCTTGGCAAGAGGCTCAATGTGGATGTCAAACAATAAGGGCGAGATGGGACAGCTGTGCCTCGTTGCCCTCGTTATATTAAAGCTTGATGTTAACATGCCATTCAGCATAATAACTGCGGAGGCGCCCTCATAGCATCTAATCAGGGTCTGTATAAAGGTCGAGACAAATCCCATCATATTTAGGGTTTCCCAGAGGATGACCCAACTGACCCGGTCGAATGCCTTTGCTGCATCAAATGCTGCCACAGCCAAGGGCTCTGACTGTGCCACCGCTAGATCTATGCTGCCTATTACCTGCAGCGTTTGTTCCTGGATAAACCTCCCTGGGATAAAGCCCTTTTGATCTGCATATATCAGCTGCGAAACTATCTTGACCAATATCCCCGCTAAAATACTCAAAGATCTTGTAATCGGCATTAAGTGGGGAGATTGGTCTATATGAATCCACTCTAAGGGGATCTTTCCCTGGCTTCAAAAGAAGGACGATCGTGGCCTCCTTCCAAGATTTAGGTACTCTACCATCGAGGCTTAAAATGTAATTGAATAGTTCACACAGTCTAGCGACTAGCTCATCCTTGAGGACTTTATAAATCTCCGCACGAAGAGCGTCAGTCCCCACAGCCTTATTGTTCTTAATCTTATTTGTATAAAGTTTTAACTCGCTCTCGGATATGGGGGCATCTAGAGCAGATCGACTTGTCTCGGTTAATGCGGATAGTGCCCTATTCTGCAACCACTTTTGCATACTCCCTGGGCAAGGCGTTATCTCTTCTTTATATAGCCCAGAAAACAAGGAAAGGAGGCACATTTGCATATCCTCCTGTTTACAGGAGGTTGCCCCGCTCTCATCAATGATCAATTCACTTATGTTGTTTTTGGCCCGATCAACCCTCGCTTTCCATGCCAACAGGGCACCTGCTTTTTCACCATACTCATAATTTATCATGTTATGGGCTAACCACTGAGCTTTTACTTTTTGATCCAACTTCCCCCTATATTCCTTACACAGACGTTCAAGATCGCTAAGGACCTACGTGAGGTTATCGGGATGACAACTGAACCCATCTCCTTCAAGCTTAGAGATCTCCCTTTCCACATTCTGAAATTCTAAAGCTATTCCCTATTATTAGAGAAAATCAGACTATGTAACTGTCCATGCAGATGAGCTTTAAATACGTCCCAGACATAGTCTGAAGATGTCGAACCTATATTGACAGTGAAATAATCCGTTGTGGAGACTTTAAAAGCAGGGATGATTTCAGAGTTAGAGAACATTACCCTTTTTAATGTCCATCTAGGGTTGAGACGTGACTTTTTCCAATGATATGAAAAGGACAATGGAGCATGGTCGGAGAGGATGCTTGGAAGGATGGAGATATCTAATAGGTTCTCTAGGCCCAGCCTATCAGTAAGAATGTAGTCATTTCTAGAAGAATGACCATGGTGCTTACTGAAGAACGTGAAACCTGGTACTACACCCTTTTTTGCCCTCCAAGCGTAGGCGAGTCCAAGATTATGAATCATACTGATCATTGCCCGACGAGTACGAGGGGAGCCAACATATAGACTATAGTTAGACCTATCCCGAAGGGGATAAAGGAGGACATTAAAATAACCTGATAATTACCGGAGTAATGACTTCTATTAATTTGGCCTACATTCTGTAGATGTTTGCTGGATCATCGACATTGGGGCCGTAAAATAAAGCTAAAGTTAACTCGGCTTCCCCAATTACCAACTGCGCTATTATCCATATCCCAGATTGATCAAATGAAACTGATTTGATAATACCTCCAACACCTGACCTGATTAAAATCGCCACCCCCCCCCCTTGTTGTGAACTGTCTGTCCGGAAGAGCAATAACGCTCAACCCAGCGATATTTTCCGAAGACGGCCCTACACTCCAGATGGCTCCGGTGTATCTCTTGCAGGAGACAGACCTGAGCAGATGACTGTTCAAGGAATTTCATAACTAACTTTTGTCTACGTGGGTATCTAAGCCCATTGGTATTACCCAGACAAATTTGGTTTTAATACTCATTAGGGCTTACAGTACCTACCTTCTAACAAGACCTTATTCAAACACTTTGAGTATGGCTGCCACCTTAAGACGCAGACAAGAATGAGGATAATTTTTGTATTTGTTCCCACTGCAACCCCACCAGTGCTCCCCCCACCATCTCTGCACCTCCCCTCCCCCCAGTGACCCCAACAACCTTTCACTACCCTGGGGAACCCTCCCTACTCCTCTGGGCATAAGCCCTATGGACGAGGACCCCTGGACGTGACCGTAGCCTAATAGTTCAGTATAAAGATAACCCAGTCTCACTGGGGCACCAGCGACACTTAACTATACAAAAAAAAAAGAGAATATCAAATGAATACTTTTACCCCTGTTCCACTTATACCCCACTCCCATTTCTTATTTTGTCTATTTGGGGGTAAACTTGTTCTATTTGGCGCAGATTATGCATGCGATTATTCCACATGATTCAAAGGGATGCGGGAAAGCTCAATTGAGTCTTGGCCCCCAATGAATTTAAGATTACCATTATTTTGCCCAACTCCCACTGTTTTGTTGCTGTAATATGGGAATCCAAATGGAAAAGGAGAATGGACTGGAAAAGAAATTACTCTTAACCGCATCGCTGCGGCGGCTTTTCCCGCTGTGCGCGGCAAATTCAAAATTACCGCGTTACGTGACGAGCTGGCCTTGTCATCCGCGCAGGACAGGTAAGCGCGATGACGAGCCCAGCTCGTCAATAGCCTCGAAGGGGTTAACCTGACCGGCTTTCAAAGCCAGGGATAATAATTTTTCCTTCCCAGAATATGTGAGGAAATCAACTAGAATTTTCCTTGGCCTTTAATTTTCGAGATTTCTCCTGTATGGATCTCCGTGTACTCTTTGAATATCCAAAACCAAATCCAATTCCGGCGAGTCTTTAAGAATGGTTACCTTTAAGAAGGAGATCACAACGTTTTTTTATATCTACCCCCTCCAAATCTTCGGGAACATTTAATATTTTCACATTGTTTTTCTTGAGTGATTTTCCAAGTGCTCTATATCATCTTTCAGTTCCCTGTTTTGGTGGGCTAATTTATCCATCTCGACTGAGGAGGAGTGTAAAGCTTCCTTGATCTTTGGGATCTCAGACTCAAGGGCATCCGTTCTCTGCGAGACCCCTTCTATTTTCTGCGCCAGTACCTCACATGAGGCCTGGATAGCAACTTGGTTGGCCTCTGAAATTGAAAATCTTCTCCCAATATCCTACTTTAGACTTAACAAGGTCACGTGATCGGGAGCCCAACCAATCACGTAACATCTACTTTGCAAGCTGCAGGACTGCAGTTGTTATTAAGAATGTAGATGGCCGCCATGGCGGGCTGTCTTACACCAGCTACTAGCGTTGCTTTGGGCACGGCTGACATGAGAGAGACGCTCCGCGTCTTCCGAGTAAGTTGCAGAATTTCACTGCCGCTGTGATACACGCTTTACTTTTACACCAGCACTCATACTTGGATAGAACTAGAGGCACCCATTGTTGTGTGTTTTTTCGTTAGGTCTGCTAATAACATTATCGTGATACCTACCATGAACAGAACGACATGTGAGTTTCAATGAACTTTTCACTTTGCGCACTACACACCTGGGCTTATTCACTAGTTTGCATGTTATTCCCAAGTTCACATTGTCGACAGAGCATGAATTTTGTCAGTATACTTGCCTTATTTTGTATTTAGCATATGTTCATTTGATACTGAATACGCCATTATTTTGCCTTGTTTCTAGCCTTGTGGTCCCAGAAGAAGGGCTTTTCAGCCCGAAATGCATTAGACTAAGGAATTTGTTGTTCATCAATTTAACATAAACATAAAGAAAGGATCACTGTGATATATAAATGGACTTATGAATAAAATAAGATCATGATGAAGTGTTTGTTTGTGATATCTTACTTCTATTGAGAAATGCTGGTTCAATCCAGAAGATCAGAGTGGAGCACCAGGGGATGCTTCCAATGACCCATTGGAATAACAGAGAGTTCTCCAATAGACCTCACTGACAAGAGACGCCACCCGGGCGGCACCCTCAAAGTTGGATTAACTTTATGAACTTTTTTGATTAGCTTTTCACAACTTAACCAAAAAGGCTGTGCACTTCTTCTTTTGGGTATAAAAAGTAAATAACAGCATTGTTTTTCACCTCGGGCTTTTCAGCTTTACTTAGACCGCCCTCAGTAAAAACTTCTCCCTTATTCACAGATTCCCATCCATAACTCTATATACTCATCCACTATCCTAAACAGGCTTTTCAAAATGCTATTATTTACTGCAATTACACCACAGCAGTGCGAAACAAAGCCTGTTTTCCACTGATGCAACGCAACAATGACATTCTGGAGCTTAAGCCTGCATTCTCTAGTCCAGATTTATATCTATGTTTAAAATAGCACAATTCAGAAAACCCTTTACAATAGTGTACAGGTTTAAAACCAATATACAAAATAAAGTTATAGATGGGTATCTGAGGAGAGGTTTTTCATTTTAAGGGTTCTGAATGACATACCGTTTTCAGCTTCACTCAGTATACTTTGGGTAGCGTCACAATGAATTATAATAATGGTCATGCCCCAGTACATTTTAGAAAAAGCCACAAATGTTGCTGCTTATCCTGGGTTCTAGCACCATTGTTCGAGGTTAAGTCACAGATAGGAAAGGGATACATCAGTAGTCACACGGATGGAAAACTGCCTTGCAAACACAGGCCCAACACTACAGACGTTCATAAACCATTGGTTCATAGAAAAAAATAGATTAGTGTCAACATGAATACAACCCCCATTTGATGCTTTTCATATGCTTCTTTAAGACATCAGTAATCTATTCATTAAGTAAAAGAGGAATCTTTACATAGCCTAACAGCAGCAGCATGTAAATATCAAATATGCCTTTGTTATCTTCATTATTCCAGCTTACATCAACTTTTTTTGCTTAATGTGGATTTCCCCCCCCCCCCCCATGATAGAGGTCAACATTGTCAACTTGCTTGGGATTTGCAATGCTTCAAGCAAAGATGGAAATGTATATGATCTCTCTCACCACAAGTTTAAAACCAATTGTCATAATCACTTTATTATTACTTTTACAGACAGGTAAGTTCAAAACGTTACAATTTAATATTAGCTTCTTATTCAGTCAATAACTTATTATACTGGACAAATAAAAATGGAAACCATATGCTTAACTTGTCTTGGCAAACCTTGCTCAAAATATTACGTTCAATTGCCATGCATTATAGAACAGATGGATTGGCTAAGTTAAGCAGACGTTAAGTGTTCTACAAAGGGCAACTTTCTCTAGCTTCAAACCTAATCTACTCTCTACAAACCTAGTTATTTACACTTAGTTAGCTTTGATACAGCAAAGTCAACAGTATGGTTTTTATCATTATGAAAATGGTGATCATTGCCTCAAAGAAAGTATTGAATACATGCCTCTAATTTTGGGGTGGTGCAAAAGGAGTGGTGATGCACGGAGCATCTGAACCAATCAAACACTCACACCCAGTCAACAGATCTGGGTTTAATCCATCACCATTCTTGAGCCCACTCTGCCACCCCGGTTCAGACATGGCCATATGTAAATCAGTCTGACCCTGTGCCTCATGGGAACAGTCTAGCCCGAACTGCCAAACCATGCCTTCCCCTGGACCGGATTCAAGCTTCCTAGGACCGGTTTCTGGCATTACAGCCGTCTTCAGCCAGGCTTGCTTGAGTCCAGTGGCAAAGTGAGCAAGGGACTCACGACTGAGCATACCCTGCCAACTTATGGCGAACAAAGTGGTACAAAAGGGGTGGTGATGGACAGAACATCTGAACCAATCAAACACTCACACCCAGTCAACAGATCTGGGTTTAATCCATCACTGTTCTTTAGCCCACTCTGCCACCCCAGTTCAGACATGGCCATATGCAAATCAGTCTGACCCTGTGCCTCATGGGAATAGTCCAACCCTAACTGCCAAGCCATGCCTTCCCTGGACCGGATTTAAGCTAATTTTGGGGAGCTCCAACTTTTACTTTTACTAGACATTAAACTCACATCCATCTGATCTTGAGATGTTCCCTGATTTCAGAAGAATCCAAAGATGTTTTCACAAGACAGAGCTTTCTAAATTGCACCAGATTCCTACAATTTATAAAAAGTTAAGGGCGGTCTGGAAATGTTTAGCAATCTTCTTTAGATAGGTTGACATCTGAATTTAAATGTTACTTACAGAAGTGTATAAACTCCAACCATTTCACTATAGTTGGATGTACCATTAACAATAGTTTATGGTGTCAATTATTTTATTTTTTTAAATATTCCCCCTTAAATGTAGATTTAGATGAATAGGAACATGGGATTAGTTCTGTTGATCACTATCTTGATTAGCTTTAATTTCAATTTATTTATTACAAATTTTTATTCTAGACATTTTTTCAATGTCACTAAATATTTTCCAATTTTGAGGTACATTTTCTTTCTTTCGGTTTTAACACCAGGATTAAAACAAAAGTTCAGGATAGGCAACAGAGAACGTTCCCACATTTTCGACGACCCTAAGGATCTGGCCAAATACCTGGACGGCCCGACGACCCAAGAAATGGAGACATCACTAGCAGGGTCCAGCAAAAGTAGAGCTTCGCCTGAGCTGGGGAGTGAGTGACTCAAAAGCCTGCACAAGAGTCTTGCAGCCAACACCTACTTCAACAATCATTATCTACCTCACTAGCTACCTCAGTAACTATCTCAACAAACTACCTGAATGCCCACATGTAGCTTTGCTGAAAGACCTACAGCCCAAAAACAATCGTCGTCAGCGGCGCCTCGACAATCGACAATCGATCCTGGCTCCCAACCTAAGAGACAATTTTCATATCCTTTATCCTATATAGAAGCAGGGGCAAGGGATAAGGGCCGGGAGCACAAACACAAAAATAATACAACAAATCTTTTTTTTTTTTTTTTAAATACGCAGCTAGATAATTCTAGGCACTCTTGGGAACAGAGACATGGAACTACAAATCAGTTACTCCTCGAGAGACGGGACGGCGACCTTGTCGTCAAACGTCCAACATACGATGGTTTTATGACGGGGGAGGGGGGTGGCGGGGAATCTCTCAGCTATTTGTTTTTTTATTCTCTATCTTCCTTTCCACTTTCACCTCTTTTTTCTCTACAAAAGGGTTCCGGCAAGTACTGTTAACCTACGTAATTGAGAGACCTAGCATATCTGTCCACACAAACAGACACCCAGTCCACATGCAGTGCACAAGAGGCCTGTAGCCAATACCGCACAGGGTGGGGAGGGGAGGGAGAGGGGGAGGGGAGGGGAGGGAGAGGGGGAGGGGGGGGGGTGGAAAGCACCAGCCGTTAGCCCATGGCCCGGAGAGAACACAATCGCGAATTGGGTATATAGAGTAGACTCACCAGACATGCCACGCCCTAGATAATGGCCCACAGTAATATTCTCAGCCTGGCTTCTGACCTAAATATAGTATCCCTTAATGTCAAAGGGTTCAACTACCCCATTAAACGCAGGAAGATCTTAGAATACTTAGCTAAAACTAAAGGACATGTGATTCTTCTACAAGAGACCAAACTATCCATTGAGGATTCCAGGCTAGTGAAAGGCAACTGGGTCTGACACATGGCTTGCTCACCTGCCGAAAGGAAGAAGCAAGGAGTCAATACATTGGTATCTAAAATATCCAACCTAACACTAGAACCGCAGTACCACGATGAAGAAGGCAGACTCTTGATCACACATCTGAGAAGGGGAGAGGAGCTAATCCACGTAGCTAACATATACGGCCCAAACACCTTTTGGGAGTGGGTTTCACAAAAGCTAGATAGTTTCCCCCAGAACAACTTCATGGTGGCAGCGGGGGACTTTGTTTATCCATTATATGATCCAGTGGAATAATAATCACCCTGCCAATACCATTCCACGAGCGCACACATCACACTAAAAAATATCTGCTCCAAATTCAACCTTAAGGATCCATGGCGCCTCCAGCACCCGGACACTAGGGACTTTACATTCTACTCCATCCCACACAATTCGTACAGCAGGATAGACTACATACTAATAACCGGGCCAACGCACATCAAATAGAACACGGAGGTAGCGGTTTACCAGCAACGTCTTAGCAGTCCCCGCGGATAAAAAAAAAAAAAGATTGAGGCCATAACTGACTACCTCAGACACAATGACTCACCAGGGACTAGTACTACTATCCTATGGGATGCCCTAAAAGCGACAGTCAGAGGCACAATAATTGAAATTATATCCTAAATAAACAAAAAACACAAACCTGCAGCAGACAAAGCTCGAGCCGGACATTAAAAGCCTAGAAATGGCCCATGGCAGGGCCACACAAAATATTAAACTCCTCGCAGATCTAACAAAAAAAAATAAGAGTACAACAAAATCCTGAGTGAGAGAGCGGGACTGTGGTTTAACAAATACAAGGCCCTTAACCTATGAGAAGCAAATAAAGCAGGAAAACTGCTCGCCTCCTACAAAAAACACAAACGCAACCAAATCACCATCTCATCCATCACAGACTCAAACAACAAAAGCCACACAAGACCCAAAGACATACTCAAGATCTTTCAAGAGTTCTATCAGGAACTCTACAAAAACGCCCAGACCATGGATCTAGAGGCATGCACAAAGTACCTCAATAGACTCTGTCTTCCACAGCTATCCGTGGAAGACGCATGGAGATTAGGGCAAGAATTTAGCGTAGCTGAGATTGAAATAGCGGTCAAATCAACGAACGATAACAAGCCCCCAGGCCGGATGGGTACACAGCCATTTTCTACAAGACCTTCCTAGAGCAGCTGAAACCTACCATGAAGCAGGTCTTTAACCACTGCGCAGATAGAAGGACTGTGTCACAATCCATGTCGGAGGCCAACATAATAGTCATTCCAAAGGAGGGTAAGGACCATTTGCCCCCAACAACTACAGACCCATATCCCTTATTTATGTGGACTGCAAAATATACACAAAAATCTTAGCAACCAGACTCAATTCTGTCCTACCCAACCTAATAAGCAACTCCCAGGTGGGTTTGCTACATACTTGGAGGTCTGATGACCATACCAGATTTCTCTGCCACATACTGGAGCATACGGCCACAAAAGCAGAGCCAGCAGTAGCTATTACCCTTGATGCTGAGAAGGTCTTTGATAGAGTTTCCTGGACCTTCCTGTAGCGATGCATGCATTCCTTCAACTTAGGGGAAGGATATATACGGATGGTAATGGCCCTGTATTGTCATTAACGGGTCACTCTCTGAACCACTAATGCTACAACGGGGCACAAGGCAGGGCTGCCCACTGTCGCCCTCACTATTTTTGCTGGCACTGAAACCTCTGATCCGTGACATCAAGGTAAACACGAAAATTAAAGGGGTCGATATCAATGGCGTTGAAATAAAACTTGCCACATACGTGGATGACGTAATCGTAACGGAGCAACCGAAGACCTCAATTGAGGCCCTGATAAGACACCATAGGAGAATACTCGGGGGCTTGGGATACAAGCTCAACAGGGATAAATCAGAATGCAAACCGCTAAACATCCACTGAACTAGGGATACTCTAGGAGGGTCAGGTCTAGTCTGGCAAACCGGATTAATCAAATATCTAGGTATACACTTTGGGAGTGACCTAATGAGCACACTAGCCCACAACGAGAAATTATTGCTAGAAAAGATAAAGAAACTCTTGGAGGCCTGGTCCCCAAATTTCATAACGTGGTGGGGCAGAATTGAAACAATTAAAATGGTGATCACCCCAATGATCAACTACCTTATCAGCATGCTCCCACTCGTACTCACATATGACTTTCACCGTAATCCTGATCACTAAACTCCTATGGCGAGGAAAGAAAGCACGGATAAGCATAAAAAAAACTAAGATTAGAGAAAAACCTAGGAGGGGTAAACCTAGAAGACTACAGAATATTCCAAATATAATTTATGGCAAAGCAGGGGTCTTACTGGATATCACCCACTAACGGATACACACCGCCCTGGCTCCAAGTTGAAATGGCCATCCTGAACAATCTAAACCCTCTGCCGCTGTGAACAGCTAATAAACATAAATCACGCCTCTAGGTCATTTTTTAAAAACACAAAAATTGCCTTACTAAAGATAGATAAGAAAATGGAGAGCAGCATAAAGGGCTCTAAGTTAGAGTCACTCTGGGCCAATAGCAAGATCCTATACAAGGGGAAATGCCTAGCCTTCGACACATGGATAGAGAAAGGTATTTACCACCCATACCAACTAGAAGAGGGGACATATCCGGCAACATTTGCAGAACTGAAGTCTAGGCATAACCTAACCGAAATTGATTTCTACAACTTTTTTAAAATCAAAACGTCCCTATCCAAAATCAAACTATTGCTCGAAAAACTGTCAATCTCCCAGTACATGGCAAACATCAATAGACTAGGACACAAGGTCTCACACCTCTACAAACTCCTACGCCCAAAATCCACCAAACTTAACTATAAGACAATTAACTATTGGGTAAATCAAACCAAAACACTCTTAATGAACAAGAACTGGCAACACTATGGTCCTCTGCCTCACACAACAAAACCTTCCCGGTGCTCTCAAACAAAATTCTGGCTACTCCATAAGGCTTTCTGGACCCCCACACGTTTATTCTCTCTAGGCCTCAGGGTCAACGCACTATGCTGGAACTGTAGCAAGAAAAAGGGAGACCTAGAACACCTTATCTACCAATGCCCAACACTCAAAACATTCTGGGAGAAAATAGTTGGTTTTATAAAAAAAAGTGTACTGGGCTGTACGCTAACAACTGAATTTCCTCCCCCACCAGCGCATTTAATACCGCAGCACTAAGATCAGAGCATGACAAAGACCTAATTGACCTGCTGCTGACCGCACCGGTAAAAATGGTCCTAGCCAATTGGAAAGACACAAATAAGACCTCATACAAAGGCTTGTTCAACTGGGTTACGGACCTCAGAGGTGCGGACAACATTGCACTACAGAACTCACCCTGGAGACCAGCAACCAGAGGGATGTGGAAATAACTCACATACCTAGACTTTTACGAACCCCCATGAAACCGATTCTTCCCGGCGACACACCCCATTTCCCCCCCATGTGCTGTAAAGTGAACTTAACTGAGCGCAACTACCATGGCCCTACGGGTTGGAAGGTGGGCTGACTTTTCTCCCAATCTCAACACAAGCAAGCCAGTGGTGTGGCGGATTTGTCAGGCATTTATAAATCTCATTACTACAAAGCCTTTCTTGTGTCCTCCTTTCACCCCTTTCTCTCCTGCTTCTTTCTATCACCCTTTTTCTTGTTTTCAGTAAGTCACGTCAGGTGGGGTTAGCTAGGCATATTGCCTGTAAACACTGTTGTACAAACTACGTATGGCTAACCTTGTAACAGAAATGCTAATGTCTTTGCTTAGCAAATTAATAAAAATACTTTGAAATAAAAAAAAAAATGAAAAACTCTTTTAGCCAATACAAATTATTTGACTGCAGGTTAAAATAATTTGCCTACAAGGCCACTGACAATAGTTATATTTGGTGCTGCAAAGCTCCTTGTGATGCACGTATAGTGTAAAATTTGTGTTTAATTATTATTATTATTTGCAGCTTATTTGCAGCCTGGTTATTCCAATTCGGAGTGTCCCGCGCTAGAAACCGACTGAGCCAGAGTGAGCGATACGAGGCAACTGGGCAAAGCCTACTGTTACTTAAGGTGCTTCTTAAATAGCCAGGTTGAGGTGTTTACAGAAGGCCAATTCAGATTGCTCTAGTCTGAGATCTAACAGGAGAGAGTTCCCCAGTTTGGCTGCCAAGAACCTGAAGCAGGTGCCGCCCAAGCGTTTTCTGTTGTATGAGGGGACCATAACCAGTCCAGTACCTGCTGATCTCAGGCTGCGCCCCGGATGGTAAGGTTGGATCATTGGACTCTGGTATTGCAAGCCTTTGCCCTGTAATATTTTGCGAGCAAAGTATAAAGCTTTTAAGGATATCCATTCCTCCACGGATAGCAAATGGAGTTTCCAAGGCCCATCCGATGGGGGCAAATTTAGGGATATTCAGCAGCATATGAGCTGCTGCTTTTTGAACCCGCTGCAACCGGTGTATACTCTTCCTATACACCCCCAAGTGCAGTACATTGCAATAATCTAGTCTAGAAGTCACAAGGTACTGGACTGCTGTTTTTTGTGCAGTCAGGGATAAGACCGAGGATCTTTCTGATCCTTTTCAAGATCCCGAAACATGAGCCTGTGAGGGTGGATATTTGGTCCGTGAGGGATAGAGTAGAGTCAAGCCAAACTCCCAGGTTTTTTACTTTGTGGCTTGGACTTGGGGGAGATCCCAGTTCACTGGGACACCAGCTCGATGACCAAATGGATGGTGGTTTGCCTACAACAAATATGTCAGTTTTACTGGCATTTAGTCATCTAATTAGCCAGGGCGGTCAGGCATACCCTAATGGCAGACTAAGCCTTTTACGCAGACAGAATTGGACTGAGTATCTAAAACTCATTAGAGTCTCCTCAAAACAATTGCCACGGGGTATTGCAGCAAGCTTACCTCCCATCACTTTTCATAACAGTGGTTCTCACTACAGTAGGCACAAATATTACCTTACACTAAAATGTGAGCCATCACAAAGGCCTAGGCTCGTCTCCTGTAGTACTGATTAGACCAGCTCTCAGTGATTAGTCTGCAATAATTGGACAACTTTCTGCCTATTGCATGACTGATATTCCACACAAAAATTATACTTTTAATCTAGGACTTCGGTGTATGGATACTACATTTAAGGTCTGATTGAGCCAAACTGCAGGGATATCATAATACAAAGAACATCAATGTACTCGGTCCAATCACCTTCTTAAGCAAAGCAAGACAGTGGTTCTTAAGCCCATATAGGAATAAAGAGAAACTAACTCATGGGAACCAAAATATAAGTATTCACACAAACAAGACAAAAACAGATGTTAAATCTCTCTATCAGAGCTACGGAATTGCACGTCACCCACTTAAATTGGGTAGTAGTGCTATTGAGCTACCAATGACTTGCCAATATGTTCCTATCTACTAGATCCATGATATACTATTCAATATATGATTGGGAAACAAATAAGGTATGTTGACAAATATATTTGCAAAGCAGTTATACCTAGTTAGAAATAAACAATTTTCTAATTTTAAGGGCATACAGGATTAGATCATATCACAGAGTACCAAGAACCATCTGGTTTAAAAGCAGTAGCCTGAAGCAAAGGTTATTGTTTTACTAGACTTAAAAGCAAATTTACAATATCAGGTATAGGAAAGACCAACTCGAGCTCCACAAATCCTGATGTTGAAAGTTAAAAGATTCCATACTACTTCTGGTAGCATGTGCAAAGACATGCCGGATCATCTGTTTCCATATCTTCGTAGTTACAATTATCTTCCTGTACCATCTAAATTTGGAAAAGGAAGGAATACATCCACATGCTCTCAGAGAAGAAACATCGGACCTAAGGTGCCCATGAAACCCAATTTGTGAAGACTCTTCCAAAGAAAAGCCATGTATTGTGGGAATGAATTTGTGAATTATCTTAACCCCTTCCATGCTCATGACGGAACCGTTCCGTCATGAGCGTCGGTTGAGCTGTGCTCATGACGGGTCATTTTGGTTTCTCACTAGACTCACATTGTAGGCCAGATATTAGTATATATATATGAATGACACGTGGTCTGTAAATAACCCATATTAAATTAGCCAGATTATAGCTCTTCTAATCCTCATCCATTAGATTTGATTACATTACTACCCCCAAACACCAGTTAGAAACACACAGCACAGTGGATTACTGCACTCATAAGGGGGAGCATTGTAGAGATTGTTCTCGACTTTTAAGGCTATGAGGTGGGTCTGCAAGCAGTGGTACAGCCCTTACCAGGGGCTTTCAAATGCCAATAGTGTAGCTTTGAACATCCTAAACCAGAGGTCTTCAAATTGTATCTCACTCAAAAGCGGTGCCCAGAGAAGCGCAAGTGTCAGGCATGACTAAGTCTGCCTCACCTGTTCTACAAACTTGTCTGAAATCCACTAGTATTTGTTCTAAGTAATTAAGGAAATGCAATTTGTACAACTACCCATAACTTCAAGATTAAAAATTCTATAATGAGAAAATCAAAATGCTAAAAAATATATTTGGATAAAGCTTCATGGAGATTATGGTGCCTCTATTCCCAATGTGTTACATTTAATCTGCAAGTATGACTATCAATCACAGAACAACATGTTTTAACTACAGTTATCAACCAGCATTGCCAATGCCAATAAGATTAACTTTAAAGGGATGCTGTATAGTAATGTAATATTAAACAACAAGGGGTGGTGATGGACAGAGTTTCTGAATTAAGCAGAATACTCTCACCCAGTCAAGAGATCAGGGCTAGATCCAACACCGTTTTTTAGCTCACTGCACCATCCCAGCTCAGAACCTGGCTATATCCAAATTAGTCTGTTCCTGTCCCAGTGCATGATGGGAACAGGGCAAACCAAACTACCAAGCCAATTCTTACACTGGGAAGGAAACAAGCTTCCGGGGACCGGTTTCTGGCATTTCAGCCGTTGTCGGCCCGGCTTGCTTGAATCCTGATGGTGCAATGAGCAAGGGACTCACATCTGAGTATACCCTTCCACGCTTCGGGTGGACAAAATATTAAACAACAAGGAGGGGTGATGGACAGAGTTTCTGAATTAAGCAGAATACTCTCACCCAGTCAAGAGATCAGGGCTAGATCAAACACCATTTTTTAGCTCACTGCACCATCCCAGCTCAGAACCTGCATATAGCCAGGTTCTGAACTGGGATGGTGCAGTGAGATAAATAACGGTGATGGATCAAGCCCTGATCTTTGGACTGGGTTAGAGTGGTCTGCTTAATTCAGACACTCTGTTCATCACCACCCCCTTTTCTGAATCGTTTTTGGCCACTATAGGTGTGGCAGGGTATACTCAGACATGAGTCCCTTTCTCACTGCACCATCAGGATTCAAGCAAGCCGGGCCGACGACGGCTGAAATGCCAGAAACCGGTCCCCGGTAGCTTGTCTCCTTTCTGGTGAAGAATTGGCTCGGTAGTTTAGTCTGCCCTGTTCCCATGATGCACTGGGCCAGGGACAGACTGATTTGCATATAGCCAGGTTCTGAACTGGGATGGTGCAGTGAGATAAATAACGGTGATGGATCAAGCCCTGATCTTTGGACTGGGTTAGAGTGGTCTGCTTAATTCAGACACTCTGTTCATCACCACCCCCTTTTCTGAATCGTATAGTAATGTAAAGCATTACAAGTAGCTAGCATGGGAATGGATAGGCATTTGTGTGGAAGCAACGAACAGTAGCATAGTATTAGTGCAGGTTAAAAATGCCAAGTGGCTGGATCTGATCCGTGACAAGGCTACATCCTTAATATATAAGAAGCTAATCAATAATTCACCCAACCCGTTGAGGGCCCTAAGGAAAGCCTAGGAAACAGATATTGGGTTATTGGAGGAAGACGACTGGGCGGAAGCAATACAGAGCCCAAGGGAGGTAGCGGTCAGAGTGAGATTTTGGCTTGTCCAGCTGAGGATCTTACATAGATCTTACTCTATGAGAATATTGATTTATAAGTTAGGATGCAACCCTTCAGACCAGTGCACAAGGAGGTACCTTTTTTCACACCATATGGGGATGGCTAGTTATACAGAAGTATTGGGGAAAAGTGATACGGATCATGTCGGAGTTACTAGGGCAAGAAATTACCATGGAGGCCAGATGGCATATCCTATGTGTAACCGGCCAGCATGCATGGCAGAATATCAGAAACTGTGGCTAATGGTGGCGGCTATGGTAGCCAAGAGAAACATCGCCAGGGCCTGAGGATCGAGCTCCCCCCCCTCCCGAGAGTGGGGCAATGGAAGTCGGACTTAGATTGGTGTAGCACAGCAGAAAAGGTAGTTTATGAAAGTAGAGGCTGCCCTCGAAAGTGGGAAAAAAACGAACTTCTGGGTGGCATACATGGGTGTCTAAACTACAGGGGGGAGGGTGGAAAAACAGAATGTCACCAGGTGAATTAAGGCTGTACCAATTATCAAATTGCCTATCTGGGTAAAGACCAAAGTACATGACGCGATATTGTAATGAAGATCTGAAATGTATTGATTTCTGTGCATTACCCATGCTCCTGTGTAGGAGACACTATATACTGTAACTGACGAAAGTTTAATAAAAAGTGTTTTTTTTATGTTAAGTGGCAGGCACTGTTAAATCGGACCAAAAAATTCATGTAGGTTAATGATTGTCCCCTCCCATCTGTGCTTCTGCCAGACAAAAAAACACCATAAAATATCTAGTTATCAAAGACACTTTATTACCATTGCAATGTCAGATGTGTGCCCCTGAAAGTTCATGCTCAAGCAGCTGGATAAATAAACAAAATTAACACCCAATCAAAACCTCTAACTCCTGGCTCCCAATATGTGGGATGAGCCATAGCCAATCTCTAATGATGCTCACATAATCGTCTAGTGACACCTACGCTGTCAAACCAGACCATAAAAGGTCTTCTCGCCTCCTAGAAATGTGCATTTGGGTTCAGCATCACTTATTACAGTTCAAAGAAATCTTTATTTCGGTAAGAGTTTACCATAAAAGACAATCATATAAAACAAAATCATTTAAATGATTTATACAGTGAATTGCATCACTTATTACATTTTATGCGTTTATTTTCAAAAATGTAAAAGCACCGTTTAATATGTGATTTGGTCAAAAACGTTGGTAGAACTACTCTCCACCCAAGCAAGTCCTCTACAAAATCTATACTCGGTCTCAAATGACAATGCTCACACTATTTGAAATGGGACATATTAAACACTGCGAAAAGTTACCAGCTTTGCCTCGACCCACAGTTCACAACTTCCAGTGGATGGTGTTTTCCGACACAGGAGCAGTCACAAGGATGTGACATTGAGCAGTGAACGGTCGAGGATTGGGCATGCTTTTGAAATCACTGCTCACATCATTTAGCTTTAGGAACTATTGCACTCGAGGAGGTGAATCGTATGGCACTTTCACGGACCACACTACTGGTGCAAATTATACAAAGTGATGCTCTCTAGTAAATATTCAATTTACATCTAAGAGGTTACTGTTTTCTATCTAAAAGGCCCTAATTTTTCCCAATTTCCCAATTTTGAAAGCCTAACCACAGATTTCAAGATGGAAGTGAATTGCTAGAAGTTATGGACTAAACAGAACTGCCTGTGGAACAATGTTATTATTTTTGGTTATTTTCAAGATACCAAACATAAGTGAGACCAACAATGTGTCTCAACGTTTTTATTTTAAGTGTTCGTAAAAATGTTCATAATCATGTCTTGGCTACATGGTCCAAAAGATGTAACAAAGAACAAGGAAAAAAGAACGAAAAATAGAGAATGGAAGCAGAAGAAAAGAGTTAAAGTAGAGCAATTAGGAGGACAGGCATTTGTAATGATAATAGGTCTGGCTTATAACTGAAAGTGCCAGTCACTGTGGAGTCTAGGAACTAAATAGGTCATCATGCAAGCACTCCGTCACTCATTCCTACACTTAAACATCCATCCATTCATCCAGTCACTCCTTCCATTTACCCACTTAAACATCCGCAATACAATAGTTATACGAAAGATAAATTAAAAAATAATAAAAGTAGAAAAAAGAAAAGCTGCTGCCACCTTACCGTGGCAAATGCAAAAACAGTTGGACAGAATGCAGAACAATGTCATACATTCACCCCAGTACAGAGATCTGGGCCTAAATCCATAATTTTTTGCACTCCACACCACCCCAATTCAGACATGGCCATATGCAAATCAGCCTTGACCCCGTGCCTCATGGGAACAGTCCAAGTTGAACTGCCAAGCCACGTCTTCTCTGGACCGGAATCAAGCATCCTAGGACCGGTTTCTGGCTATCAGCCGTCATCAGCCAGGATAGCTTGACTCCAGTGGTTTGGAGAGCACGGGACTCACGTCTGAGCATAGCCGTCCCATTCGGGGTGACAAATGCAAAAACAACAGCTGATGGACAGAATGCAGAACAATGTCATACATTCACCCCAGTACAGAGATCTGGGCCTAAATCCATCATTTTTTTGCACTCAACACCACCCCAGTTCAGACATGGCCATATGCAAATCAGCCTTGACCTTGGCAGGCATATGTTTGCAATACACAAAAATAAATATATATTTTTGGAGGAGGTAGTCTTGCAAGGGTATTGTACGTAGTATATCATTATTTCAAAGTTCCAATGTAGTTGCCACTTTTGAAAGGAATGCACTGGCCATCTTGGACCAGTGAAAACCATGATGGGAGAGGCGGAAGGGAGACGGTGGCAGAGTCTCCATTCCGCTTAGCTTGCTGAAGGAAACACGAACGTGCCTCGCGCTGCACTGAGTACTGATGCATGTAAGAATTGTGAATTGCCTGCATAATTTTTAAAACTCATTGTTGATCTAAAAACGATGTTTTAACCCGTTTACTCATTTTTAAAACACTCATTCAATTTAAACTGCACGCATTGTAAAATCGCCACACTTGCTGCTTTGTGCGATCTATACCATCGCCCCTACCCTGATTACAAGGGGGAGGGAATACTCACAGTAAGCCTAGAAGCCTGTGCTCGTCATTACTCCTGCCCGCCCCGGTCCGACGCGGTAGCCAGTACCGTTGCGCGGAGGGCGGGTCAGGGAGAGCCAGTCACTTCCTGCGGGGGCACTTCCCGAGCGGTTAGCGCTCTAGTGGATGCTTCTTGAGGGCCTATTTAGGCGGAGCCCAGACACCTGCAAGCTGCGGAAGGGAGACGGTGGCAGAGTCTCCATTCCGCTTAGCTTGCTGAAGGAAACACGAACGTGCATCGCGCTGCACTGAGTACTGATGCATGTAAGAATTGTGAATTGCCTGCATAATTTTTAAAACTCATTGTTGATCTAAAAACGATGTTTTAACCCGTTTACTCATTTTTAAAACACTCATTCAATTTAAACTGCACGCATTGTAAAAACGCCACACTTGCTGCTTTGTGCGATCTATACCATCGCCCCTACCCTGATTACAAGGGGGAGGGAATACTCACAGTAAGCTGAGAAGCCTGTGCTCGTCATTACTCCTGCCCACCCCGGTCCGACGCGGTAGCCAGTACCGTTGCGCGGAGGGCGGGTCAGGGAGAGCCAGTCACTTCCTGCGGGGGCACTTCCCGAGCGGTTAGCGCTCTAGTGGATGCTTCTTGAGGGCCTATTTAGCCATCGCCCCCTATAAGCGTGCAGCGATCGCGCGCAGCGTCGCCGAAGCGACGCCGAAGACCAGCCAAAGAGCTGCCCGTCTGCGCCCGTCCGCGACAGTACGAGGCATAGGGGCTATGGGCCCAAGCACTATGGACCCCGACACCGCAGGTACGAGATACATTACATATCCCGCCGAAATACTTCGACAGCTACAACCCACGGGGAACTGTGATACTCGATTATCTTGTAAACAGCTCGAGGGCTGCTTCTCGTGCCTACAATGTCGTTTTCAATCAGATGTGGTAAGGAATAGTACCCACGACAATGTTCCTAAAGCAACATCTCCAACGGAACTTAAATGCTTCCTTTTAAATGTACGGTCCCTCCCTAAACATCAACTGCAGATTTGGGATCTTATTTTCACTAAGCAGCCCGATATATTTTTTTTACTGAAACATGGATGAAACCCCATACGATAACAGCGATCACACTAGGGGTCCCATCAGGCTACAAGATCATACATGTTGATCGGCCAAATAAAACTGGAGGTGGATTAGCCATCATATTCAAAGACACTCATAAGGTTGCAATTTTAGAACAAAGGTCTAGTCCTTTACTGGAAATTATGATCTTTAAGATCAACTTAGTAGGTAACATTTCCTGGAAAGGCGCACTGGTATACCGCCCACCAGTCCCCAATCCAGACTTTGCTCTGTCCCTTCTGGAGCTATTAGCCCCACACATTAAAGCCAAGGAGGATTTTATCCTCCTTGGGGATTTCAATATACACATGGATAATCCTGCACATCCGGAAACAACCCAACTAACAGCTGACTTGTCTAATCTTGAGTTAAAGGCAATAAATAGTGGTGCTACACATACAGGTGGTCATACCCTGGATTCTATATTCTCCAACTGCACTAAAATAAGACGTTTACCCGCCAAAGAAGTCCACTGGTCAGACCATTTTTTGATCGAGTTCCATCTGGCTGGACCGACTAAACGACTGCATAGAACACCTCCCCCGCCAATTTTTCGTCGCCAATGGCACAAAATATCTGTGGAAAATTTGCGAGAATATTGGCAACAACCATCATTTACAGATGCAGACTCAGCAGAGTCTGCATTGGAAATATTTAATAATTCACTTAAATTAGCCATTGACACCTTGGCCCCTCTAAAACTCCATAAGCAGTATCCTCCAACCAAACAAGAAAAATGGTATACTCTAGACCTTAGAAAAGAAAAACAGAAATGTAGGCAGTTAGAAAAAGCATGGAGGAAATCTAAAAATAAAAAGGAAAGGAAAATCTTTCAAGAGGCCTAGTCAATTTATTACAAAAATATAAAGCAAGCGAGGAAAAATAGTCTCTCCTTACAACTTGCAGAGGCAGGCAACTGTCCAGGGGAATTGTTCAAAATCTTGCAGAGCTTTGTAAAACCCACAGCTAGTGAGAGCCCCGATGATGTATCACAAACACTTTGTGATGAGATTTCTATGTTCTTCGAGGACAAAATTAATCTCATTTACAACAAAATTATGGCCTCTAGGGATGCAGGAACCACAACTTCCCTCCCAAATGACCCAACCTATACAGAATATAAACTCTTTACTTACCATCCCACCAGTCAGTGATCTAGACCTTCCACCCCTCATCAACCAAATGAAAACCGGTTCTCCCAATGACTACCTTCCTGCAAAAATGGTGGCCCCTTTGACCTCCCTCTTGGGACCCTCTATCCAGTCAGTTATGAATATCTCACTGGCTAAGGGACAAGTCCCAAGGGAATGGAAGATTGCGGTGGTAAACCCAATAAGGAAAAAAGCGGCCTCCCCCTGGACAGATCTCTCTAACCTCCGGCCCATCTCCCTCCTACCATACATCGGTAAGATGACAGAAGCACGTGAACACCCATTTATCAAATCATATCGAGGCAGCGGAAGGCCTAGACCCTTCACAATCTGGGTTCAGGCCTAATCACAGCACCGAATCGGCCCTACTAGCAGTGACCAACAACATCAGGATGACACTGGATGGTGGGGGGTCTATGATTCTGGTGCTGTTGGATTTATCCGCTGCCTTCGATACGGTGTCTCACGAAGTGCTTCTCGACGGTCTGAGGGATGTGGGGCTGGGAGGTGTAGCCCTGTCTTGGATGGAAAGCTTTCTCTCCTGCCGCTCTCAAGAAGTCAGGCTGGGCTCCCATAAATCCATCTCTAGGGAGCTCACCAGGGGTGTGCCACAGGGCTCATGCCTAAGCCCCACATTATTTAATGTGTATGTGGCCCCCCTGGCTGACTTAGTGAGGTCCTTTGGGTTTACCCCGGTGTCCTACGCCGACGACACCCAACTTCTGTTCCCTTTTAAAACCTTTACACCTGCTCTGCAAAAATCGTTTGCAGAAGGCATGAGGGCAGTGTCAAAGTGGATGGCTGAGAACTGCCTACAATGCAATGTGGGCAAAACAGAAGTATTACTGTTTGGGGATGCGGTGACATTATGGTCTGGTGAGTGGTGGCCTTTAGAACAGGGACCTGTTCCCATCCCAAAGCAGACCGTGAAAAACTTGGGAGTGCTATTCGATCAAGCCCTGACATTTAAAGACCATGTCAACCAAGTTGCCGGCACATGTTTTAGGGCCATTGGACTGTTGAGAAGGGCGTTTCCCTATCTACCTGACAACCACAGGAAGACCTTAGTCCAGGCACTAGTTATTAGTAGATTAGACTACTGCAATGGCCTTCTTTTATCAACCAATGAAGGCCAATTTAACAAACTGCAAGTAGTCCAAAACACGGCGGCAAGGGTAGTCCTTAACGTTCCATTCAGGACTCCCTCCCGACCTCTACTGGCTGAACTCCACTGGCTGCCAGTGCGGCAACGCACTAAGTTTAAAATTTTGTGTACTATCCACAAATGTCTGATAGGAAAGGGCTCCAAATATCTTACAAAGGCCTTTCAACCCTATGTCCCAGGCCGCTCCTTACGATCTAGTAACCTCCAGCTATTACAGGTTCCAAAAATAAAAAAATCTCGACAAGGAGGCCGTGCTCTGGCACACACTGGACCCGCTCTCTGGAACTCCCTCCCCCTAACATTAAAACATATTACTAATCACCTATCCTTCCGAAAAACCCTCAAAATCCACCTTTTTACTAGTAGTTAAACACTCATCATGCCCCAGTTACTCTTTGATATGACCTGGTACAGTATATGCTCCTTCTGCTGGCAAAAGCGCGGAGATACCCCTTCGGGGGTCTATTCAGGCGCTATACAAGCACATAAAATAAAATAAAATAAATAAATGATACACTATAAACAATACCATTTCAAGATAGGCACAGATAGCAGTGCACAGAGTAGCCCTATTTGAATGTTAGAATGTATAGGCCATTACTGTTGTTTTAGGCCAAGATTGGCAACAACATTCTTCAACACAGGGCAACTGTTTTGAAATGGTAAAACAATGATACAGGATGATGATGGCCATCCAGTTTATAAATAGTGGTGGCACACCCCAAATTAAATGAGGGGAAAACGAGCAGTCCTGTAGGACTTTCAGGAGCTGCAGGATGCTCAAACATAGAGAAAGCAAAGGGAATGGCTCTTTTAAAGGAACAATAGGAAACTATAGGACTGGCCACTAATGCAGACAATGAAACACACTCAACTTTTGACCGATGTGCATATGGCCATATGCTATTACTCACAGGGCAACAGGGCGAATGGCAGGAATGAGCAAATCAACTGCCCTATGCAGTATCCTGTAATGGTGCGACACAGAATGAGAATAACACTTGGCTACAGATGAGAATACTACCAAATACCCTGAGAGTGTGAGTGGTGTGCGTGGGTGTGTGTGTTAGTCAGCTAGGCAGTTTTAATCCCCCCACTCCCGAGGGGGTAACCAACACCAAACACCTTGCTTATTCAGATTATCAGTGGGATTCCATGTACCAAAATACCAGTTAACACCCTTCAAAACACTAATAACAATCCACATTTAAAGGCCTATTGCCTTTAATAAATGTATTTCACATTAACCAAGTTAGTTAGGCCTACTACCTTTGCTATAACCTTTTATAATAAACAAATCAGATCTATGTCATCGAACAACTTTTTCCGATTAACTTTTCACAATAATGGGCAATGGCTTGGTGGCATTCAACCTTAGGCCAGTTTTCACAGTCAAAGTCATCAATAAAGAATTTAGGGGTGCGATTTGATATCACGCTTTGATTAAAACCATACAGCTTAAATGTATCCGCATGCTGTTTTGGCTTATTAAGAACATTTAGGAAAAGTTTGTGGATCCTTCCCAGAGCACATAAAAAACTGTTGTGCAGGCGCAGATTACACTGCAGCTGGACTATGTTATGCAGATTTATAGAGCACACTATCACCCAGAAGGGTATCCTGGTGCTGAGCAGAGGTAATTCTAGTCACACTAGAGCCTAGTGGGAACTACTCGAAAGTCCAGGTCTTCAGCTTATTGCAGAAATCAAGAATTGAGGAGGCGGATCTTATGTGTAGTGGCAGGTCATTCCACGTAGGAGTCGTGATGAGCAGAGAGCTCTGGAAGGCTTCTGAAGGCAGATGTGATTGTTGATGTATGCTGGGCTAGTGTCATGTAGTGCCTTTAAAGTGTGGGTGAGAAATCTAAAGTTGCACTCATTTGTGAATGGGGAGCCAGTGCAGTTCCTACAGGTGTGGTATGATGCAAGTATGGCATGGGAGGTGGATAGTGATTCTGACTGCCGATTTCTGAATGATATGCAGCTTTCTGGTGAGTTTTATGTGGATTCCGACATAGGTGTTCCTGTACTCCAGTGTTTGCTTGTGACCAGGTCATGTGTGACAGTCTTCTGTGTGCTGATAGGAAGCGATTTAAAAATCTTCCTCAGCAACTTCAGGGTATGGACGCATGAGGCAGTGACGACACAGACTTGGGGAGGTCATGTCGAGTTTGCTGTAGATGATCCCAAGGTTTTTGCCGTGGGTGTTTGAGGCGGCTGTCAATCCTAGCTCTGCTGGCCATGTAGTGGAGGAGTCCCACAGTGAAGTGCTCTTCTCAAAGATTATGATTTCTGTAGTCTTTGTGTAGCTTCAGACAAATGGTCTTCATTCATTGGGCAATTTCAGTCAAGAAGGCATTGAAGTTGTTCCATACCATGATTTAATAACAATGCATGCTTAAAGGCCTATTGGTGTTAAATGTTGTACACAATAAATTAGTCAGGTGTACTGCTTTGTCGTAACTTTTCATGATAAACATATCAGACCTTCAGCATCTGAAATTTTTTCACATTTCTAATTAGGCATTTAGCCTTTATTACTGGCTTGTCCACATAACCATCTCTAGACTACTGAATTCTGCATAGGCTTTCCCAAAAGGAAGTCCTCAGGCTAGCCAGAACAATATACATTGCTACCCAAAACTGGCAAAACAATGTTAAACCCTATCCTGAGAGTGTTCACAAGGATTATAAAAGGACAAATCCACTATATGGAGGATTTGTTATAAATATTCATAGTAAAGTGATTAGACCTAATAACTTCTTCTAATAGACTAATCCGGTATATAAACTTTTTAACTGGCTTACCACCATAACAAATCTGTCCAACTGTATTTTGCAGAAGGTTTTTCACAAAGCAACGGTCAACATATTGTCATAAAATTATACTAGTACAAAATTACCGCTGGCAAAATAAAAAAATGTTCCTAAAACGGCATAACAAGTATTATCAAAGTGCAAATCTTCAACCACTAGGGATTGTTACAGGGGTAACCAGCACCAATCCGTTTTACTACTAAGGCAATTTTAAAGATTAACATCAGTAAAATACCGGTCTCCGTCTACCCTTAAAGTGCTATTGACTTTTACACATGCTTTTCACAATTAGTCAGGAATACTACATTTGATGTAACATAATACAAAGATAAGACAAATAGCCTGATCAATAGCTTAAAGTATAACCAACTCAGTCCAGCTGTGTTGCGTAGAAGCATTCCACAAGGCAAAAAGTGCAATACAGCCAATCTTTTTAAGCAGAAAGGCGCAAATTCTGTCCAATCTATATCTGTACTCAGAGCAACCAACATATGGGAGGAGCCACTGTCCCTCTACTGTACTCCTGACTGAACTTTTTTTCTGTTGATTGTATAAGGTACAACAACAGCTGTGCTGTCAAGAAAGACCTATAAAGGGAAATGTTCCTCACAGACCCTGGCAAAACACCTGTCCATACTCATGGCAATTTCTATTTGTGGAGAGAAGTAGAAACGAAAGTAACTTGCCCAGCCAGACTGTTCTTGGACACTGCACTGGACCAGTTGGGCTTACGGCAACTCTGGGCAACGCCTGGGACCATGGCAAGCTTCAAGAAAATCGTAAATAACACTGTTAAAAAAAAGAGTCAATCTTACAGGACAAAGCGGCCTTGACTGAACTTTCGCATGGCTGGCCAACTATACAATCTTATAGTAAAGCGACTCCTCAAGCTTACCTCCTCTCTAACTTCTCCAGAACCATCAAAGAGAAGTTTCTGAAATTTCGGTTAGGTCTGCTGCCGACAGCATACCACCTGCCCCCTTGGCTGCGCCCTCCAAAGCCAGCAGTGTGCCGCCTTTGTGGGGAAGGAGAGGAGGACATAGTCCACATTATAACCATTTGCCGCGAGCTGATGCAGGAGCGCCGGCAACTACTCAGACCAATTTTCAACAAAAACCAAATACGGTCATGCAGACAAGCGGTGCTTGCAAGCTTCTCTGGCCAAGATACTCAACTAAGCTGCTGTCTGGTAAAGTTTTTAATTGCAGCTGACCTACATTTTTTTAAAAAAGTGCACACAACCATAACAGTGTGTTAAGCATACAATGTCAAGTTTCTTTCTCCACACCCAAACCTCAAAGGAAACCATTGAAAGGCTAACTATACGACATACTTTGCACAAACCAATGGAAGCCGAGGCAGCACTATGCACTTTAAATCGGCGCATCCCGGTCTGTCATCGTTCTGAAGTCAAGATTTTAATAAGGGGGGTACTTTTATCTCACGGACTGCCACTGATATTCGCTGGCCGAAGTGAAGAAACAAGATTATGGACTACCGAGGCCGGGGGTGTGGATTTTCTTCCCAATCTGAACGCATGTTTTTGTTTAACTATGGCTATCAGCTTTTTTATAAAGAAAATTAAGGTTTTATTGTTTATAATAGTGGGTCAATCATTGTAATGGTTTTAATTAACTGCACAATAAATTTATTACTTTCTTACTTACCTGTCCATACTCATGGACAGGGGTTGTCACAGTTTAATCACTGGCACCCTCACAACTGGAGTCAGAGCATGCAAGCATCATTCTAGTGGTGGCCTATCACTTACGCCCATAGCTAAGACACTTTACTACCAACAAATAGTTGAAATATTTCTTCAACACGTTTCAGCACATCATAAGATACTGCTTGCGCTTTTATTGGGGATAAAACAGGGATAGGAAGAAATATATATATTTTAAAACATTCGTAGTTAGCAGTACATTGCATCCAAATCTTGTGATCCACCTTATAGGAATCACTATCTACGCAAAAGCGCAATTTAATTTGATAAAATAAGGCACAAAGATTCTCCCCATCACCTCTTCTGTCCATGCACCTTCCCGCAGCCTCGCTTTTGTACATTTAGGAAACATTTGAAACATACAATGGAATTTTTTTTAAGTTTGGGCATAAATTTGGTGTATGCATTTTTAAGGAGCTTAAACTTATTTCAGTTTGAAATACTTGGGCAAAATGCTTTACACTGATTTTTGCACACTGTTCGTATTATTAGGGGTGTGAGGGTGGGGCGGGGGGCATCAAAGAGTACCAGAACCGGCTTCCTGACATAAGAATTAGCAAAGTAGTTGACTGTGTGTGCTAACGCATTTTAACACATTTCACATTGATGAATGCGTGCGCTCCATGCACAAATCCCGTTTATCACATAAATGCCGGCATTACTGCCTTTTCCAGTGATCAGAAAAAGTGGCAAAAACGGAATGCTTTCGTCTACATAACATGTATGAGTTAAACAAGTGAATGTGACAAACAGTGAGATAAATAAGTCAAGGTTCAGATGTAAAAGTCTGTATGTACACCAAAGGAGGCACTTCCTGGAAAGAGCAATATTACACAGTGGCCTGAGGTGCGAGAATACTCCTACTCTGGGTGGAAAGAAAGCCCACCGTTTTTATTATTTTAAAGAACTGGTAACAATTCACCGCATGTAATGGGGCTGCAATGTGAAAGCTTTTTAATTTCCCCTTTCTTCACTCATTCCCATTCTCCTTTCTGCCAAAGTTTGCAAAATCACTAGTTTCTGGTCTTGGAACTTTCAAATTGAAAAAAAATTAAATTCATGATGCACATTACATCTGCATTTGTCCCGAGCTCGTGAATCATAGATAAAGTAATTCGTGCAATTACTTCAAGACGTTTTCTTCTCAGACAACAAACAACTCTGCTGTAGTCGAAACCGAATAACACACGGAAGAAAACGATTAACACAAATCACACCGAAAACACTAGCAAATAAACACACACACTGCGTGGCATAAAAATACATTTCTAATCTATTACAAAAACTAAGGTAAAAACAAATGACTCTTCAATTCGCCCTAGCCATCTCTACTTGTAGCAAGAGGAGTCCACTGTGACCTCAGCGGTGAGATCCTAATCCCACCAGGGCCATTCTGGGAAGTTCTGCATCTCAGCCACAAGCAAGGGCCCTGGGGCGTGACCTTGGAAGAATGTGCGATGCAGCTGAAACAAAGGCCCTAGTGTTCGCGGACGACCCCAACGAGCTGTTGTCCATTTTATATCCGTGGACTCTTTCCCTTGTGAAAAGGACAAACGGATCCGGGGAAATGGCTAGCGGCTTTTTGACTCGTTTGTTACCAATAGAAAATAAAAGTTAAATGGTGGTCAAAACTGAGGCTCGACGAGTCGGTGCAACGTATGGAGGCTAAAGGGCCCTAGCCCACAGTGCCACGGGCCTGTGACGTCATGACCGGAAGTGCTGTAGCGCTCATGAAGTCTCGAAGCAGATTGCTGAAACTCACAAATACGGAAACGGTGGCAATCACAAATGTGTGTGCTGTGCAGTTCTCCGTTAATAGAGAAATGTGCTATTGCATGATGTACTCCGGCGTTACTCCGCTGCATGGGCTTCATATCCTGTGTAAAAATACTATGCACCCACCCAAGATATAAGGTTTCCACTTTGACCGGAGACGAGGAGGTCTGGATTGCTTACTTTATGCCATTGACACATTCCTCTTTATGTGTTGGCTACACATCACATGACCTCGCTAAACTCAAATTAGAAATCTATGGGGAAGCCTATAACCTAAAAGGTTAACCCCTTCCACGCTCATGACGAGCTGGGCTCGTCATGGTGTAGCCTCCTCGCACGCTCATGACGAGCCCAGCTCGTCATGTAACATGGGTTTTTTAAAATCTCAGCATACGGCCGTAATTACTATCGCGCCCATGAGGTTGGTCAAAACCTCTGCAGGACCCGCTTATGGGAGATGGTTGAGTGGCAATGCCACCTTGCTGTTAGCAGGCTCAGCTTCCAGTGTATGGGAATATATATTGCACTGCATTGGAGCCTGGGCACACCAGTACTCAATCTCACCTCAAGAATGGTGCTTAGCGGAAGGAAGAATAGAAAACCGGAAGAGAGAATAGAAAAAGAAATTCACATAAAGTCAGTTAGACACTACAACACATTCTCTAGTTGTACAGGAAGAGAGGCTTGGAGAAAAGTCTAGAAGAAGAATGCCCTAGCAGACCACATAGAAGCCAGCACAAAGCCATTACAAACCACAGCAAGGAACACTTGAAGGAATTCTCCAACCTGCAGCCACAGACAATGACATCAGCCCCTCCCACAAATTATGTGGCACCCTGGCATTCTTTTTCCACAAGGTCTGTCCTGTACAAAAACTTCAAAGCCCCCACCACAGACAGCGTGCTCACCCCCCCCCCAAACATCTGCTCACCCATTGGGAACTTTTCACAACTCGAGCTACAATCTCGATCATGAACTCCGTGCACTCAGGAGCACCCAGGAACCCCTGTCTGCCAACACCTTCAACCTTGGGAGCAAGACGATTGGCACAAGCTCAAGAAAGTCCTGAACATCTCCATCTCTGCCTCCTTCCTGAAGGACTGGAAACACGCTGAAGCGAGGCCCCTCCTGAAGAAACCACCCGCCGACAAAGCAGAATTAAAAAATTACAGGTCCATCTCCCTGCTCCCCTTACCAGCAAATGTTCTCAAGAAGGCAATCAACCAGCAACTCACCGAACACCTGAATTGAGGATTTAGGAGGGCCATCAATTACATCAGGGCCCTCCTAGACCATGGCGAAACAACAGCCATCACCTTCCTGGACTGGTCAGCCATCTTCAACACCGTCTCCCATCACATTTTGATCAACAGACTCCACCACATTGGTAACCAGGGAGACACCCTCAGATGGATCACCTCATACCTCACCGTAAGCAACAGGCAAATCAGTCTCCCACTGTTCACTCGGAACCCAATAAGATCATCCCCCAAGGACCATTCCTCAGCCCCATCCTCTTCACCACAACACCTTCAGATAGCATAGTCTCAACATCATCTAGCTCATCCTCTCGCTGTCAGAAGACCCCTCCACCACAAGAGCCAACTTCTAAAGATGTATGAGGAACATCACCAACTTGATGAAGAACAACTTTGGGAAGAACACCTCACTATGGAATGACACATGGTGGCGTGCTGAACTCAGCCCATCCCCCGTCCGACAGACCTTGCCCAAGACATCGGCATCATCTTGAACAGCAAGCTATCCATTAAGAAACAGGTAAACTCAGCCTCATCCTCCTGCTTTTACACCGTATGCATGCTCAGCAAGATCTTCAGGTGGCTCGCAGTCAACACCAGAAGAACCGTCACTCAGACACTTGTCTCTAGCAGGCCAGACTTGGGAACACACTGTATAGGAATCACCGCATGCCTCCTGAAAAAACTACTGGCAATACATACCTCACCGGCAAGACTTCTCGACCAGCCCAGACAGACCCACATCACACCCTACCTCAAGAAGGTACACTGGCTTCCGATCCAGAAGAGATGGCACTTCAAGATGTTGACCCACGCTCCCAAAACCCAGCACAACGAAGGACCAGCATACATCAACAAATGCATGACCTTCCACCAACCCACCAGACACCTACGATCCATGTCCCTCTCCATTGCAGACACACCAGATTCCACCAAAGAAACAGTGGAGGACGCTCCATCTCATACGTGGCACCTTTTCCTACACCTCAGGACCACCTTATCCTCCGGCAACTCAGGAAAGGGCCAACAAACTGACTGTTCGATTGAACAGATAACCACGAAGGAGTAAGCCATTTTAGCACCTTAAGACCCTCACAGGTGATTTACTGCTCTTTATAAATCCTTTATTGATTCATAGGTTGAATGATGAAGAAAGACTGTCTGATAAGTGTTACAAGTGCTCTTGTGAAGAAGGAAATAATGCCTACATTTAAAGCCATGGAATTAACCAAAGCCAAAAAGAATACAACAATCCTTATGACTTAAGTCTTCAAACATTTCGAAGACTTACAGAAAGCAGCACAGGGTAACATTTATTTGTGCTACATAAAAGTCTACAATGACAAAATAAGCTGGTCTTGCATCTCTGGGAAAGAACAGAGAATCAAGCACGGAGAAATACTTTAAGATTGCTCGTTACCCCTGAAGTGGATAATTAAATGCTTAAATGTTATTGTTCTCGAAGATAAAAATGGCAAAACCTGGGACTGAAATGTAACTACTCTACATGGATCCCTTTTAGCTAACCCTCTAAAAGACCAGAACAAGGCTTGTTATTTCCTTGGACAAAAAATGAATGACCTCAGGTTTAGAAAATCATGTATCAGAAAAAGATGAATATCATACACGTAATGATCAGATGCACCAAGCTCAATTCCTTTTTCAAGAATAATCCTCAGGATGAAGAGAATTGTTCTGCAAGGAAACCACACTGTGCAAGGTTTATTTTGGCACCTCACAACAAAACCAGGGGCAAGCTTATTATGAGTTTTCTACAGTAAAATGAAGATAATATGCTTCGTCAAGAGACATAAATGGAGGCAGAAATTCTAAAGCATGATAGATCAGTCAAGTAGCCATTTCTTTTCAGTTTGTTAGGACAAAATGAGTAACTATGCTGTACAAGTAAGTTCATCAGGAGATATTCAGAACTATCTGAAATGTAAACTAATCAATATGGCCCGTAACTAGCAACTAAAGCACACAAAATGGAAGGCTTTTACATGAACGGACTTTTTTGGGCCAAATGCCAACAAGAGCAATAGTTTACACAAGTTAATATAGACATTAGGGATGTCAGAAAAGGCTATAATATTCCAGTTTAATTCAGCTTGATATGTGTAAAGCTTGTAACAGAAAACCTTGCAGATTATACTTTGGGGCTGAGGAAAAAAAAACATCTACCATTCTTATCTGGATTATGCCTTCCCACTCAATGAGTATGTTCTGGACTCAGAGCACCTCGTTGGTAATCTTTCAAATCCCAATTGGTAAGGTTGACCATTGTGGTCTTCTTACATTTGTCAGGGTGGAACAAAAGAGAGAGAGACTCAACAAGACTGTTTCTTTGCATCCCAAAAGCAAAGACGTTGCTAGAACTAGCTCAAACCACAGTTTAAATATGTACAATGCCCAACTATATTAATTTGGGATACCTTGTGGGAGATTCTCGCAGAATGTACACATCAAATATATAGGCTATTTAAATAATAGAAAAAAATCCTGAGAATAAGGATAGCTGCCTGTGAGAAACTATAAAAGCAATCCAGCACTACTTACCACTTGAGGAAACATAAGAGGTGGAAAGAGCTCTTAGGCGTAAGGCACAATATGCCATTCTGAATCATAATTGGAGTAAGCGGAGGTGGGGTTGCTTTAGGAGAATTGAATGTTAGAAATGTCATTCGATAGTAGAAGACCAAGGCAAAAAAAAGTAGAAATAATATTTCAACAATAGAAAAGTGTAAGGGAAACATCGTGAGTAATATTAGAAAGCGTAAAATTGGAGTTTCAAGATCATAGCTATGACCTATACAGAGAATATTCCAACTAGAAAGTTAAGCTACTTGGGTGAAGGATCTCCAATTTCCTAAATTAACACTTTAAAAAATACTTTCACACTAAATGATGTCAAATATTGGATTGAATAAAGAAAGGAAAATCTGCTAAGCCAGTTGGTTTTCCAGGAAAGATGTACTAGTTATTAGAGGAATAATGAGTTACTGTAATTCAATAAGTTATAAACCAAAAATGGGAAAATAAGGACGGGGGATAACTATAAATGGTCGGAAGCTTCCATCCCCTTAATTATAGCAACTCAGAAATCCCATGAATTATATGGCACGTAGACCAATCTGAACACAGGTCGAAGACCAAGATATTATAACATGTGTTCAAAGTATTTTTTTCCCTTGCACTGTTCTAGATAATGAAAAGGTCCTTAATACCAAACTAATACCAACCTATGACAGGATTGCAGCCACCAACCTCACCTTTACAGCTAGGTTACATTAGGTGGTCGATATCATCAAGGACTCCAAAAGTTCCAAGAGGGTAAAGAGGACTTACTTAAGGAAGCTGCAAAGAAGTTCAGTGAAATATGCAGACTGTATTAACGATAAGTCTGACTTCAAAAGAAATAGTTCTGAAAATTGGTAATCTCTTAGGCCACTTCAACAAGCATGAGAAGTCAGGGCGTATGATCTGGATTTCAAGTTGCTCTCGTCTTTAATCTCATCAGACCAAACAATATATATTAACTATGGCAGAATAAATTCAAATCATATGTACTGCGCAAATGAAAGGCAAAAGTATATTCAACAAAATGACAATCTGTCCCAAGCTAAATTCCTTTTTCAAGAATAATCTTCTGGATGAAGATAACGAATATTAAAAGAAAGCACAATTCACAAAGTTCATTTTGGCCTCCTAAGGGATTAGGATGCCAAGGATGAAACTAATCAGATCTTTAGAACATGCATTTGGTCCAATATGTCTAGCAATTGCGAGATTTAGAGCTAAAGGAGAGTGCCCACAGGGCAAGAGGTGGTTTGGGGGAGGGGTCCGTGCTAGAGACATTGGATACTTCCTTCCTCACCAAAGAAAATCAAATGATAGTAGAGGCCTTGAACCCTATTTTCAAACATCTGGGTCATATTGAAGATCAGCTCAGTTTATTGGTGAGGAACACAGCCAGGTAAGGAATGCGGCTACCTGCACTGAATCATTATGCTGCCCCCACTGAGAAAAGCACCCCCTCGACTATCACACCCCCCCCCCCCCCACTAAGTCTACTTTTCCGATTAAACAGGATCCCTGGGTAACAGTTCTATTTATTTGAACATAGGAGGTGTGTCAAGCAGGTGGTACTTTTGGTCAGACAATGGGAAATTGCACCATGTATACACCAAATGTTCACCACTCATCTAAAAACAGGGGCAGGGAAGGTTCACAAGATTTATTAAATCTACGGCCTGTCTGCAACCGCTATACCCTGGCATTACCTGGAGTCCCCCCACTGCCTTCGGGGTTGCATGAAGACTGCCAAAGCCTTATAAATAAATCTGGCCATTGGTGCTGTAGCAAAATAAATTGCCAGACTAAGTTGCTCGAGAACAATATTATGGCACAACAGGTGGGCTGGTTAGGCCACACACCAAAATCCATGATTTGGTGACTGTGTGGTCCTCACCTTCAGGGACCCAAGATGTACATTCTTTATGTTGCAGCGTATTAAGGATGTGTTGGGGGAGAACGGACCCATAAGGGCATATATCCCCATGGGTTCTTTTATCCTCTTCAGAAGGGCTTATACCTATGAGAAAAGGCAGAATCATTCCAGACCCAAACAAGGCAATTTTAGAAACACCCGGCCTATCACCTTGTCAAATCGTTTTGAAGTGTTTTCTGGTCTAACATATATAAATTCACTGCAGGATTTGCCCCGTCAACCAGATGAAGGAAGCCTGGCCAACTTAGGAACATTTTTCAAGGTATGACAAGTGAAGAGATAAATGTATCTGTAGAAGAGGTTACTCCAAATTATGACATATTTGAGGTGCCGGCCAGGTTAAATCAGGGCCCTGCTCAGCAGCCAGTTGCCACAGTAATAGTATAAATCTTTATTGCTTGATTACTTAAAATCATAGCAATCACAACAACTTCACATCGCAACCATAATAACTAGATTCATCATTAAAAATTAATTACAATCAAAACATATTTCCAGCACATAATATAAGAAACGGTCCAATATATACAATTTTAAAACTTATCAATAAAATAGAATCCAATCACATAACATCAATAATTACAGAATATTGCACATTCTATATTTTAAAGGTAACGGCGTGCACAGCGTACTATTTCCTTATACATAATAGAGAGATATTCTAACAAATAACTTAATTTCAGCTGGAAAACTTTACACATGTTGTAATTCAAGGCATTAATGCTAAAATGCTAAATTACCTGAAACAAAAGTTTCTAATGTACATTTCATGCACAAATTACATTTCAAGGTGCTAATGTGCAATCATTGCAGCAACGATCATATCAAAGCAATAATAAAGTATGTCAATTTACTATAAAGTGCTAATATGCGATTATTACAATGACCATCATATTAAGTCAATAATAAAGTGCATCAATTTACAATAGTAGTGGAACGTCTGTTTTAAGAGGTCACGTTATCACCTTTATAGCATTATTATTAAGTGATAAAGATTATAAGCCACATAATACTGGAGATCTACCTTATTGTATCAAACATTTTTTCAACTACCGATAACATTTTTACTACATGACAATAACTGAATCGATTCGTCAGATAATGACATGATTAAAGCCAGACGAGCAGATATCACCCCGCTCTCCAAGAAATGAGGTCTCAAAAATGTACGTCGAAGCTTAATCAACTTGGGGCACACACTATATGGACTAATCTTTCTTGTGGCCAACCACAAAGTCTATAGTTGGAGTCCAGCCACTGCTTGATCCACGATTGCGTGCCCTCCTTTGTTGGGTTTAATCCCATACGTAGCCTTAAAAACATATTTTTGAACTTCGCTGAGAAAAAACATTCACATACGGCTGAATACGCAGGGATTGGTATGAGTAAATCACATACCATGCATAATTTTTCAGACAACTCGGCACCGCACCCACCCACGCCGCCGGCTACACGCTGGATCCAGTCTTCTCCACAAGTTCCCACGTCGCCTTCGACAACACCTCCGAACTCCACTGGACCGACCACCGCTGCATCCATTTCACCTTCAAGAAACCAATCACGCACCACCGCACCCAACAGCTGCCTCGCCGCTGCTGGAGCAAAGTCACCGAAGACCAGCTGATCACCTCCCTCACCAAGAACCCACCCACCGACCCCACCAACCCAGACATTGCAGCCCACAACCTCATACAGTGGATCAACGACTGCACCAACAGCCTCGCCCTGCTCAAGAAACCCTCCAACTACCACGCCAACAAGAGAGCCACTTGGTTCACTGACTAGCTCCAGACCTCCAAATGCAAATGGCGGAAACTGGAGAAGACAAGGCTCCATGAACGCACACCGGACAACCACAGAGCCCACAAGGACGCCACCCGCAGACACCACCACCTCATCAGATTAGCCAAGAGATCCTCCTTCACAGACCACTTGGATAACAATGCACACAACAGCAAAGAGCTCTTCAGCATCATAAAGGAAGTCTCCAACCCCAGCGCCAACCACATCCCCGCCCTCACAAGAACTATACGATTAACAACTAGCCATCTTCTTCCACCGCAAGATCGCTGACATCCACGACAGCTTAAACACCAAGACCGCCCGACTACGCCAGATTCCACCCCACCCCCCGTGAACACCACCAGCATCAACCGCCTAACCTCCTGGTCCAACGTCAACGAGACACGCAAGGTCGTGAACTCCATCCACTCGGGATCTCCATCGGACCGTGCCCTCACCACGTATTCAACAAAGCAGACGCAGCCATCGCACCCCAACTACGAAATGTCATCAACATCTCCTTCGAAACTGCGACATTCCCGGAAAGCTTGAAGCATGCCGAAATCAACGCCCTCCTCAAGAAGCCCAAAGCGGACCCCAAGGACCTCAAGAACGTCTGGTCCATCTCCCTGCTCCCCTTCCCGGCAAAGGTAAATCGAGAAAATAGTCAACATGCAACTGGCCCGCCACCTGGAAGTCAACAACATCTTGGACCCGTCCCAGTCCGGATTCAGACGAAACCACAGCACCGAGACAGCCCTCATCACTGCCACAGACAACATCAGGCGCCAACTAGACTACAGCGAAACATCAGTCCTCATCCTCCTGGACCGGTCAGCTGCCTTCGACATGGTCTGCAATCGCACTCTAAAGACACACCTCCTAGAAGCCGGAATCCAAGAAAAGGCTCTCGACTGGACCACGTCCTTACTTGCAGGCAGAACCCAGACCGTTCCCCTCCCACACTTCCGATCCAAAGCCACCGACAGTCTGCGGCGTCCCCCAGGGCTCATCCCTCAGCCAGACGCTGTTCAATGTCTACATGGCCTCCCTTGCACAAGTGGCCCACCATCACGACCTCATCATCTCCTACGCCAACAACACCCAGCTCATCCCCTCCCTCACCAAGGACCCACACACCGCCAAAACCAACCTCCACGAGGGAATGAAGGCCGTCGCCGACTGGATGAGGAGCAGCCGTCTGAAGCTGAACTCGGACAAGACTGAGGTCCTCATCCTCGGACCCACCCACTCAGCCTGGGACGACTCCTGGTGGCCGACCACACTGGGATCAGTGCCAACACCCACCGACCACGCACGCAACCTAGGTTTCTTCCTAGACTCCTCCCTCTCCATGTCTAAGCAGGTCAACGCAGTCTCCTCCTCCTGCTACAACACCCTCCACATGGTCCGCAGGATCTACAAGTGGATCCCGACCGAAAGAAGAACGGTGACACAGCAGCAGACTGGACTACGGCAAAGCACTCTATGCAGGAATCCCAGCCAAACACCTACGACGACTACAACACACCCAAAAAATGCGTCCGCCCGACTGATAGTCAACGTCCCCCACCGCAACCTCATCACCCCCACCTGGGAGACCTACACTGGCAAGTGTATCACCTTCAAGCTCCTCACCCACGCACACAAAGCACTCCACAACGCCGGACCAGCCTACTTGAACAGCAGCCTCAGCTTCCACATCCCCATCTGCCAGCTCCGCTCTGCCAGCCTCGCCCTCACCGCTATCCCCCGCATCCAACGGACGCCCTCCGGTGGCAGATTCTTCTCCTACCTCGCCGCCAAGACCTGGAACACCCTCCCTACCCACATACGGCAGACCCAAGACCTACTCCCCTTCAGAAGGCTCCTCAAGATCTGGCTCTTCGAGCAGTAGCAGCACCCCATCCCCCCCTAACTCCCCTCCCCTCAGCGCCTTGGGACCCTCACGTGTAAGTAGCGGGCTTTACAAGTACTCTGATTGATTAAATTTCTCTGCTAATTCAATTTTATCTAATTAAAGCGATTTAGTTTTAATAAGATTTTTTTTAAATTAACTTGTAATTGGGCATTTTCAGATCTTGCAGTGCAATTTGCAGGCCGATGTCTCTTAGGGAAGTTAAAATATAAGATCTCCATTGAGCTGCATAGACAGATTTGTTATTTCTTGGCAACAAATGTTACCCAAGGATGCTGGTACTGATGTTGACAATGCGACCATGCATTTAAAAAAAAAAAAGCTCCTTTTGATACCAGGCTCTGTCTCTGGAGACTAAATTCCATTCTTATTCCTGCTCGACACACTGATTTGGCAAAGGTTGCTTTGAAGCCCTTAACAACCAATAGGTCAAGCTTTAAAAACACTATCATGGAACATAGCAGGCATTCACTCTAAATTGGGGAATGAGGACTGGGTGGACTGCATTAAAGGCGTTGACCTTTTACCCGTACTGCTCCAGGGGAAATATGCTTATTAGTTACCAAAATGACGATATGGGAGTGCCCCCCCACCCCCGTTTGCCTCCTACCACTGCACAATTTTATCTATCTTTTTTCTATTAAGACTGAGTTTCGATTTTACCTAACCAGATTCGGTTGATGCACTGTGCGCTTTCTGCTGACTTTTTCTCGCCAAGGAGGGCAGTCAAACAAGCTTGTGTCCAGTCCATGTGATAATGCCTCGATTAAAGCAAGATGCACTTTATATTATTTTGTACATTGTATAAATCGGAGAAAACTAGATTTCTGCTCTCATTACTAAGGAATGCTCGCCCTTGCTCTTATATTGGTGGTTTTAATTTTTTACAGTCTTTGGCTACGGTTGAAATCTGTATTGCAGTAGCTAATTACATAAGAGGCTCTAAAGCAACCAGAAAGCCCTATGAGCAAAATTTGCATAGAGACTAACTTTTTATTGTGAATCTTGTATGTACTGTATTTTAATCTTTTTAATCTGTAATTCTTTTTATGGTTCTCTGCTCCGAAATAAAGTTATTCTTGACTTGACAATGTGTGCACATAGCTGCAATGCTTCATTACTCTAATAAATGTAGAAGAATTATAGGTTCTAAAATCAGTGATGGGGGGGGCGTGGCTTGCCGATCAGAGATGGCGGTCGCAGCTTAGGCGAGCTCCGACCGGCCCATTAATTATCCGACGACTATCCTGCCCCTACCCAGATTTCAGGTGCCCCCATCTTGAGCACGGGGTCCAGAACCGAGTGGCGGTGCTCCGGTGTCTTGTGCGGAGCTCGGAGGGCCCGGGACGCTGTGCGGTGCGAAGCGCCCCTTTGAGGCCTAGACCAGGGGAACAGGGCCGGGGACCAGGAGTTTCGCGTCCCTGGGCTTGGACACACTGGCGGTGGCCTGGGGCCACAGAGAACGGCCGACGACCACTTCCTTCCACACGGCTCCTGCATGTCCTGGGAGGGCGCTGGGATAGGAGCTGGCGGCGGAGACCTGGTAGAGGAGAGGAGCAGTCAGGGGCAGCAGCTGGGTTCCATGGGGAGGCCTGATACCGGGCTGTGAGACTGGCGCCTGGAGTTTCGTGCCCCCTGTCCGGGGTGTGCAGCGGCCATCGAGGTGCGACGGTGGGGAGCAGGTGGGCTCCTGGGGTGCAACCACGGACAGCATCGACGCCCTTGCAGTTGAGGGACACTATTTGGAGCTGGGGCAAGCGGCCGCTGGACTGCCCTGCTAGAGAGCGCACTCCGTAGCGGGAGGGGAGGTCCCCCCCCTTCTTCCAATTGAGATAGCCGTGCACTGGAGCTACGACGGTCGCACAGACTCTGGGGGCAGGTCGGCCCTCGGCGTGCGCACTGAGGGGTGTCCGGCGAGACCAGAGGCTGCCTGGGGCCATAGGGCGGGCCTAGTGGGGCCAGCAGTTACATACATCCCTCCTCCGGATTGCTCTGGGGCGTTGCAGTTGGCCGTCCCGGGGACCACCCCCCCTCAATAGACTCTGGGGCCATCCGAAAGACTCTTAATCGGCCACCGGGGAGACCGGGGGCCGTATGCCGGAAAGTGGACCCACCCCCCCTCTGTTTTTCTTCATCGGAGTGCCAGCACAGGGGGTTTGGACGGCCGGGGCTTCTGGTGAGCGGTGGCTGACGCTCTGCGGTTGGCTTCTCTGTTGGGCCCCGGAGTAAATAGCGACATCCTCAACGGTGCCACTTGCGGCTAGAGACTCTCAGAAGCTGGTTTCGACTACAGTGAGAGGAGGCTTGTGCCTTGGGGGTCCTGATTCGGAAGCGGATAGCCTTATTGCCCGACCGACCATGACCAGGGGCGGAGGGGGCAGTGGCCCCGCAAAGCAGGGCCCAATAGATAAATACACGGGGCCGAGCGGGGGAGCCGGAGCGGCTGGTGGCCAGAACACTCCAGGACTTGACAACGCGGCACTGATGGCGGCAATCACCCAGTTGCGAGGCATGCTCGACGCAAAAATTGGAGCAGTGGGCGCCGATGTCACTCTCTTGCGCCAGGACCTTAGAAACGCAGTGGTGCGCATCACGGAGGCCGAGATTTCGGGGGTAGAGGACGACGTGGCGACACTCAAGCGCAAGATGTCGGACATGGAAGGTATCCAGAAGGGGCTGGCCCTTAGAGTGGAGGATGCGGAAGGACGGGCCTGACGCAACAACCTCAGGTTCGTTGGGTTCCCGGAAGGCTGTGAGAAGGGCAACATGGAGCGTTTCCTCACTCAATGGCTAGAAACACCCTCCCCACCCCCCCACCCCCCCCCCTGGGATCCGATCTGATCTGGGAGGAGATACAGGTGGCGGAACAGCTGCGCAGGAGGGGGAACTTAGCGTGGATCCGTGACTGTTCAGTTACCCCTTTGGGGTACCCTGGTATGTACTCACTTCCTATGCCAGTGTGGTCATGAAAGACGCTCTGCAGTGATGGCCTCCGGGGCATAGGATCCTTGACGCTTGCTTCCACACGATGTTGTGAGACATTCTGGGGCACTTGGGTAAGGGGTGGGGGGAGGTTTGATCAGGGTGGGCCTCCTACCTGACGTGTTAGTTGTTGGGGAAGGGTTCTGGGTGCATGGGGGTGCTTTTGGGGATCCATTGGTGTGGACGGTCCTGGGTCCTGCATTTGGGGCCCGAGGCGGTCCAGGCCGCGACAGGTACTTCAGATTTTCTTGAGGTATGGGGGAAGGGGGGGAATGGGGGTGAGGGGGGACTGTTGGGTGGGGGGGGGGCGGTTGTCCACTGTGCACGTTGTATGGGAAGTCTCATAGTTTTCTGTGTGTGCGTCCCTCGGGCCAGTCTCTGGGACTTTTGAACTGTGCAATTAGGGATGGCGGATGAAGGTTCGGGGGCGGGTGCTGCCAATGACATCTATGCGTATACTTAGCTGGAATGTACGGGGGCTGCTGGACAAAGTAAAGAGAGGAGCTGTCTTGAGGTAGGGGAAGAGGGAAGGGGCAGATGTCCTATTGCTCCAGGAAACACATATGCTTGGTAACAAGGTACTCCGCTTGCAGCGCAATGGATACCAGCAGGTGTATCATGCAGGGTTTACCAGGGAGTCCAGGGGGGTGGCTGTCCTGGTGCACCGCCACCTGTCCTATACTCATGAGAAGCAGTGGATTGACCCACAGGGCAGGTACATATTTGTCAAGGGTATGATGGGTACGGAACCTGTCGTGCTGGGAAGCGTGTATGCCCCTCTTCACTTGCAGTGGTCATTGGTGGAAAGATTGTTTGCAGTATGGGCGGATATATCTGTGGCCCTGGCGGTGGTAGGGGGAGATTGGAATGATGTGATGAGTGGCCGGATGGATCGCTGTAAGGCCCGGGGGAGACAGGTAGAGGATACGCCTACTAGGCTGTGTGACCTGCCAGAACGCGCTGCAGGCACAGGTATTACCCGGGCTCACCGATGAGGCTGGGGCCACGATTACAGAACCGTATGAGTTGGCAAGTAGCTTTGCAGGGTACTATGCTACACAATATGCTCAAGGGGAGTGTCTCCCGGCAGACGCAATAGAGAGGTTTATAGCAGATATACTGCCGCGGGCAGTATAGGACGAGACACACGACTGTCTTGAACTCCCCTTAACTGCGGAGGAGCTGGGTGAGGCTCTGGGTCAGCTTAATACAGGGAAGGCGCCGGGACACAATGGATTCCCCTGCAAATTTTATAAACCATACCAGCTTCAGTTGGATACGCACTACAGGGTGGCGCTGGAGGCGGCTCGAGAACAGGGTCGATTACCGACGGACTGGCGACATGCAGAGGTGGTAGTGTTCCTAAAGCCGGGTAGACCCCCGGAGAAGCATGAATCTTACCGCCCTATCTCCCTCCTTAACATAGAAGCCATAATATTGGCCAAAGCTCTGGCTAATCGCCTCCTTCCATATATCTCGGAGCTGGTCCACCCGGACCAAGCCGGGTTTATGCCACATAGAGCAACACAACATAATATTAGATGTGCTCAAATTGCGGTGGAAGCTGTGGGGAGCACCAGGTAGCAGGCGGTACTTCTGTTGGCTGATATCGATAGGGCGTTTGATTCCTAGAGTTGGACATACCTGTTTGCGTTGCTGCCACGCCTAAACCTAGGGCCCAAGTTTCTGTCGTACCTTAAATTGCTCTACACAGATCTGACGGAGTCAGTGAGGGTGGCGGGGGCTACCTCTAGTAAATTCTGTATAGGGCGAGGCACCCGACGGGGCTGCCCCCAGTCGCCTTATCGATTTGCGCTAGCCGTGGAGCCTTTGGCAGCTTAGGTGCGCATTGAGGCGCAGCTGAGAGGCTTCGAGTGGGATAGTGGGCCGTCGGATAGGATTGCATTATATGCGGATGATGTCCTTTTCTTTATTACAAACATTAATAGGTCGGGCCCGCGTATCCTGGAGATCATGTGGATTTTTGGGGAAGTGCCTGGCCTCTATCTCAATGCGTGTAAGTCCACCCTATAGGTGCTGGGCGATCGGACGGGCGTTGGCTCATGGGCCTTGGCATTACAGGTGGCAGTGGGGGGGCCTTAAGTACCTTGGGGTCTTCCTGTCTGAGTTGGCTGTTGTGTCATGTGACATAGTACCGGTCTGGGACTGGGTTTGTACGGACATATAGACATGGTCCTGTATGCCTCTCACTATCTATGGGCCGTTCAGCGATTTTTAAAATGGATCTCCCGCGACTGCTGTATCAACTGCAGAACCATCCACATCCTATTGCCCCCCCCTTTGGTTCTGGCAAGTCAATTCGGCGTTGGGGCGTTTTTTATGGGCAGGGGGTGCAGTAAGAGTGGCACTATGTACTTGCTTCCTTTCCACATACTGTGGCGGTATCGAGGCATCTGATATCCTGTCTACTATCAGGCCTCCCACCTACTGATCCTAAATGAATGGTGGTACGGTGATAGGGCCGACCCGGCCAATGGCCTAGAGCGCTACCTGATGGGACATGATGCCCTCCATAAGATCCTCTATTCAGCTCGGTTGAGAAAGCAGCTACAGCAAGCCACGAAAGTGGTTTTTCAAATCTGGAGACAGGCGCTGCGTCGTATGGGTTGGTGGTGGAACAATGGTCGCTTCCCGGCGCTGGCCTCATTGCGAGGCTTTGGGGGATGGGACTCCATAGGGATTTCAACGCTAGGGGATGGTATGTCTGGCGTAGTCCTTAAATCCTTTCAAGCTCTTAGTGAAGAGTTTGACATGCCCAAGACCCAGTTTTTTAAATACTTGCAATTTCGCCATGCCCTTGCGCCTAGTTTGGTTGGCCTGGACGCCTTGCCAGAAGTTAGCCCTCTTGAAGCGAAGTTGTTTATGCGGGACCAGGTTGATAAGAAAGTATCTCGCATTTAGCAGACTCATGTCACGCATTGCTCTTCCTCCTTACAAAAGTTGAAAGACTCCTGGGAGCGCGATTTTGGTGTACTGGAGGAGGAGGATTGGAGGGAGGCCCTGGAAGCGCCCCGGGGGGCGACGATAGCGGTGCGCCTTAGGCTCATCCAATTTAAATATCTGCATAGGGCATATTATACGAGGGAGAGATAGTGGAAAGCGGGATTGATTGCGTCACCGGATTGCCTGAGATGTGGTAGAGAGGTGGGTACCTTGTTTCATACGGTGTGGGCCTGCAAGGGCTTGCATAGGTATTGGAAGGGGGTATGGGACTGCTTTTCTGAAGTGCTGGGATGGGACCTCCCCCGTACCTCCAGGTTGGGACTCTTGCACGTGCTGGAGGAGGGGGGGAGCAATGTGTATAAGAGGCATCTCTTTTTGTTGGGCCTTACCACAGCCAAACGAGATATAGCCCAGGCCTGGAAAAGTACGAGAGCACCCCCAATATCGGTATGGATGAAGGGATTGGATTTTTGTATGGGGTTGGAACGTCCTGCATTTGAAGCCCGGGGATGCCCTAGAAAACACTACAGAATATGGAAGAGGTGGGCAGATTATAGGGGCCTTGACCTAGATCCACCAGCGGAACCAGAGGATGTGGCTGAGGGAGACTCTGGAGGTGGTACCTGAGGAGACGTATACACAGTATTATTCGATGTGATGCTTTGGAACAGAGACACACGTGCGGTGGGCAGGGGTGGGATCCGGGTGGGGGGGGTGGGAGGGGACGTTGGGGGGGTTGGGTAGGGATTGGGAGGGAAGGGAAGGGAAGGGTTGGAGGGGTGTTCAAAGGTGATCAGTGGTGTGGAACGATTTATGTATCTTGATCTGCTTGCAGTAATCTCCTGACTGTGGAGTGCTGCACTTGTGTTGCACCTGATCATTGCCAGAAATAAATAAAAATGATGTTTAAAAAAAAAACAATCAGTGATGGAGTGGGGTATTTTGACATGCAAGACGGGTCTTTAAGTGTGTCAACTTTGGCCTGATGCACACTCCCTATAGTGTTATGTGCTGTATTATACATCAAGGAGGGAGGGGGGAGGGGTGGGGGTGAAGTGTGATTTCTGGAGGGTCATGACCCTTTAGGGATTAAATGTTATATTTCCAAAGGAATTTCCACCAGCATTATGTATATTTGTAAACTACTGTGCAGTATTAAGTAGTGGATGTGTGTGTGGTGTGGGTTTACGTGTAGGGTATCAAGTTTGTTTGACTAACCCAAGCCTCTAACTCCACAAAGAGATATGATGCATATATTTTCGCCTCCACATCTATTAGCGCAATCAACCTGTAATTGGAAGGACCCGAGTGGGAACCGACTTGTGGATTGGATTAAGAATACTCCAGGACTTAGGAATCAGACTGGAGGCTATAGCCTTGGTATAAAAAAAAAAAAAAAAAAAAGAGTCAGGAGACTAGACCAAAATGAGGGGTCATGCCGAAACAGGGTGTTTGGTAGTGCATTAGGGCTTGGAGCACCTTAGTTTAATTTTTTTAATGATTTTTAGGACTTGTTCTTCTGAAAACGACACGGAAGCTTCAGGTGATTCGTAGGTCAGGATGTCGTTAATTTGTCCTCCACCTGCGGCCCCCTTCCCAGTTGGTGTTCCGCCATCGCCAGAAGAGGTACCTGCTCGGAGCTGACACTGCAGCCGGAGAGGCATCAATCAAAGGCAAAATCACTGTCCTACTGCTGAGGGGGCCAGAGCCGGAGAAAGCACACGCCGCACGGGACTCCAGAGACCAGGAGCCCGTGCGTGACTCTACCTGAGAGGAGACACGCCCCACTGCTCACCGGAGCCTCATTACTGCTCGCCGGCGCGGGTCCCGCGTCGCCAGAAGAGCTCCCTGCTCGGAGCGGACACTGCAGCCGGAGAGGCATCAATCAAAGGAAAAATCGCCGTCCTACTGCTGAGGGGGCCAGAGCCGGAGAAAGCACACGCCGCACGGGACTCCAGAGACCAGGAGCCCGTGCGTGACTCTACCTGAGAGGACACACGCCCCACTGCACACCGGCGAATATAACCAATCCGGTTCCCGCAGCGCGGGACGCGCCGGACGAAGCCCGGGGCGGGTCGAGGCAGGGCTGGGCCCCCCCCCCCCACCCATCTACTACCAAGGTACTCTGCACGATTACTTATATATACCTGCTTGGGTTACATATTTGAAAATCATGGGGAAAAGGAAATCTACAGAGGACACCAGTGAAACCACTGGGGCGGTGCTCAGGGGTGGAAAAAAGCCAGAAAATCCAAAGTCAAGACATCTAGCAAGCGTTTGCCCCATGCTGGAGGAAACTGCGTTATGGACCGTATAGACAAATTGGTGCAAGACTGTGGGGATATAATGACTGATGCACTCAATCCTGCTGAGAAAGCCCACGAGGGTAATGCAAATATAGACATCAGCATGGGTAAAAGACAGGAGAAGGGAGTAGTGGTCATTCCGGAGATGTTTCTAAGTAAACCAGTTGCGGGGGTAGGGCCAAACAAGGGAGAGAATTAAGTTTAGACCAGACTTACCCTCCCTTAGCATTTGATCTAAGTATTGATGACTCAACACCCCTGCTCTGTAACAATAGGTTCTCTGTCCTGGCCCAAATAGAGAACTGTCATCTAGAAATGAGGCCTGAAGGTACCATCTTAAGCCCCCCCCCCCTGCTGAAAGATCTCTCTTTGCACCTGGAGTCCCGGAGGTCACCGGGTCTCCAGAGTTAAGAGATAATCCTTTGTGGGAAACTATAAAGCAATTGTGTGGCTTGGTTGAAATGCTGCATGATAAAGTTGATCTTTTGACTGCTATAGTTAATAATAAAAGGAGGAGCAATCCAGGACACTTCCCACCTAACTCTGCAAAATCAAACTCATCAGGTCCAACGATCAAAGTATAGTAGGAAGTAAGGGGAACGTACCTGTGCCACCTGCCCCAGTGACTCGGTGTCAAACCATTTGCACTACACCCAGCCAGTTGGTGAGGAAAGAAAGGGGGGTACACCAAGCTAGAGGCAACGCCAAAGCAAATGAAATAACACCTGTAACTACATCTAAAAGAATAGCATTGAAGCAAATGGAGATGTCCGTAGCTAGAGCAAGTTTGGGTGAGACGAAAATAGCAAGTAACCGTCAGGAGACTAGATCTGTACCTCCTAACATACATGTTCCCCACTGAAGTAGCTACCAAAGTAAATCACAGTCAGTGTATATGGTGAATATTCCCAAAGTGCCCATAGGCAGGAGTCACGAGACACCGGATTCCCTGACCAACAAAGCAATTCATTGGATCTGGCATGTTAGGGGGTGCAGGTCTGTCATCAGGGAGGATATTCTTAGAGCTGCGAGGCTTACATCACCGGGTGATCCATGTGATTGTATCGAGCTGACTCTAAAAAATCCAAAGATAGCGGAAGACCGTGGAGAGGTGTGGCTCACTGGTTAGAGGCGGCAGACCCGAGTGCAGAGAACGGCCCGGGACCAGGGTTCGATTCCCGACGCGGCAGGGTCTTGGACCAGGATCAGCGGACTGATAATTCTCGCATCGGTGCCTACTCCGACCAGGGAGCACACTCGGCAACTCTGGGCATTAGCTTGCCTCATCTCCACAACGGCCCCACACAAACGCCGGGGATGCCTGGTTTCACCTTGGAGACCCCCAGGAGGGACTATCTCACAGGGAAAGCCAGGACGGGTTCCCCAGCGGTCTATAGCGCTACGAGGCCTCCGGGTAGCAGTGCGCTTTATAAGACACAACAATTTACTAGCCCTGGAATTCAGAACCTGTTCCCCGGACAATTCAAGGATCCAAATAAGATCAATACCCCCTCAGAAGAGGTTGATGAATAGAGAAATCTATGTGAAGAGCAGCGACATGACCTATTCTGGATTGGATAGTAATGATTGACTACAGCCCCAGACCACACAAGCAACTCTCAGCGAAGTGTGTAGTAATAAGGTGCCGGCGCAAGGACCAACTAGCTTAAGGGGCAGTACCACTATCGCAAGTTCACCCTTGCCAGTGCTTTTACCCTCCCAGAATAGTGTACCATCTAGTATCCATGAGGAATTACAAGCCGTAGAATGTGTGTCTCTCACTAGTAAAATTGGGTAGGTCCTCTCATGGAAAATTGCTGGCCTAAGATCAAAAATGGATTCCCCGGAATGGTCCTCTTTTATCAGACAGCATGAAATAGGACTATTCCAGGAAACCTGGTCCCTAGAACAGTTGCACTTCCCAGGGTACTTAAATTATAGTATTCCAGCTGTAAAGATAGGGAAAGGGCGGCCATCAGGCGGCCTAACAATTTGGATCAATGATTCAGAAAAGGGGGTGGTGATGAACAGAGTGTCTGAATTAAGCAGACCACTCTTACCCAGTCCAAAGATCAGGGCTTGATCCATCACCGTTTTTTAGCTCACTGCACCATCCCAGCTCAGAACTTGGCTATATGCAAATTAGTCTGACCCTGGCCCAGTGCATCATGGGAACAGGGCAGACCAAACTACCAAGCCAATTCTTATACTGGGAAGGAAACAAGCTACCGGGGACCGGTTTCTGGCATTTCAGCCGTCTTCGGCCCGGCTTGCTTGAATCCTGATGGTGCAATGAGCAAGGGACTCACATCTGAGTATACCCTTCCACGCTTATGGTGGACAAAAATGATTCAGAAAAGGGGGTGGTGATGAACAGAGTGTCTGAATTAAGCAGACCACTCTTACCCAGTCCAAAGATCAGGGCTTGATCCATCACCGTTTTTTAGCTCACTGCACCATCCCAGCTCAGAACTTGGCTATATGCAAATTAGTCTGACCCTGGCCCAGTGCATCATGGGAACAGGGCAGACCAAACTACCAAGCCAATTCTTATACTGGGAAGGAAACAAGCTACCGGGGACCGGTTTCTGGCATTTCAGCCGTCTTCGGCCCGGCTTGCTTGAATCCTGATGGTGCAATGAGCCGAAGACGGCTGAAATGCCAGAAACCGGTCCCCGGTAGCTTGTCTCCTTTCTGGTGAAGAATTGGCTTAGTAGTTTAGTCTGCCCTGTTCCCATGATGCACTGGGCCAGGGACAGACTGATTTGCATATAGCCAGGTTCTGAGCTGGGATGGGGCAGTGAGATAAATAACGGTGATGGATCAAGCCCTGATCTTTGTACTGGGTAAGAGTGGTCTGCTTAATTCAGACACTCTGTTCATCACCACCCCCTTTTCTGAATCGTTTTTGGCCACTATAGGTGTGGCAGGGTATACTCCGACATGAGTCCCTTTCTCACTGCTCCATCAGGATTCAAGCAAGCCGGGCCGAAGACGGCTGAAATGCCAGAAACCGGTCCCCGGTAGCTTGTCTCCTTTCTGGTGAAGAATTGGCTTGGTAGTTTAGTCTGCCCTGTTCCCATGATGCACTGGGCCAGGGACAGACTGATTTGCATATAGCCAGGTTCTGAGCTGGGATGGGGCAGTGAGATAAATAACGGTGATGGATCAAGCCCTGACCTTTGTACTGGGTAAGAGTGGTCTGCTTAATTCAGACACTCTGTTCATCACCACCCCCTTTTCTGTAACAATTTGGATCAAGCAGGACCTTGTTGTAATAATCAAATCTATACCCATTAATCATCGGGATCTGCAGGCCCTTAGGCTAGATTTTGCAAATAGAGAGCCCATTTATATATATAATATATATATGCCAGAAGCACTGGGGGGAAGAATTAGGAAGTTATAACACTTCTGGAAGACCAGATAGAATGTAACTTTCTCCACTCTAATTTAATTATAGGTGGAGATTTTAATGTAACTTTTGAACCTCTCTTGAATGACAATTGGAACCTAACAGATGAGGAAGACAGGGAATGGGGGGGTACCCAAACTGGACCTTGTCCAAATTAAAAGGTGGACGCAAATAGCACTACAGCTTAACTCACTCTCTCAAAATAAAGGTGTTAGATCTGCTAATGGTAGAACAGCGGGGGACAAGCTTGGGGCAAATACGTTTAAGAACGGTCCCCGCGAGAGCAGAATAGATTACATCCTATTTAGCTTGGGTCTATGGAGACACCTTCAGGATATGCAAATTGTTGACAGAGTAGAGAGCGATCACAATCCCCCATCGGCGACACTTACATACTGGAAATCACTAAACCCTCTGGGAGAGCTGGTGGGTACCAACTCCCCAGTTGACATTGTCATTTCTAATGACTTGCGTCAGGTCCGCTGGTCTAAAGTCTCAGCTATTCAAGGAAATATTGATTTTATAGCTAGCAAGCTTGATCAAGCAACAAGTGACTTGAAGGGATTATCAAGCAAGGATTCCATGACTGCTAACACAGACGGGAACTAGGATCCATGAGGCTTTTTTTAAGGAACTGAGAATTTTATTTGTTAAGCCTTGTAAGCAAAGTGGTCCCTGTATTCCCCACCCGCCTCGCTGGTACATAGGGGAATGTAGGCAGGCTTGTCTGGAATTGGGTAGAGCCATTAAAAGCGGCTCAAGTGTGAACACTCTCAATGCGAGGGCGGTGTACAAATCAGCAGTCGCTAGATCCAAGCGTCAATGGGATGAACAGAGGTGGCTGGACCTGAAAGAAGCAGGACGTCACAAAGATTCAAGAAAGTTCTGGAATGTCTACAAATGGGGAGCGGATGGTAATCCTGACAAGCCACAGAACTGGATCCCGCAAGACAAATGGGTATCCCATTTTAAACCGCAGTTTGCGATGGGTGAGCATCAAGACACACTCATAGAGGTGCCCTATACCCCCTTTTTGGAAGACCTCACCTTGGGGGACGTCCAGCGGGCCTTAGACCTCGTTGTTCCTGGTAGAGCGCCCGGAATTGACGGAATCCCCGCAGACTTATTCTTACAGAACAAAGACTCTTAGGGCCCCTACATACTTCTCTTGGCTAATGCGGTTGCTAAGGGAGCGCCCATCCCCCATTCATGGAAAGGGGCTGAAATCATACCAGTATTCAAGAAAGGGGACATATCACAGCCTGGCAACTATCGCCCTATCAACTTGATTGCTACCACCCAAAAAATCATTGGTAGGCTTATTTTAAATAAGATCCAGGTTTGGGAACGGGACCATAGTATCATGTCCCATTTGCAGGCTGGTTTTAGAACTTCCATCAGCACAGTCGACCAGGTCTTGCATTTTGCTATGTTATACTGGAAGACTGTGGTAATTGGACGTGGCAGCCTATTTGTCGCATTTATAGATCTAAGAGCAGCTTTCGATCTGGTCCCGCGATCAACACTGTGGAAAGTGCTCAATGATATGGGCATGCCTTGGGCCATTCTGTCATTAATTAAAAAACGCCACCAGGAGAATTTTGCACAGATTAGATGGGGTAGTCCTGGTAACGTAACATCCCAGTTCCCCATAGAAACAGGTGTTCGCCAAGGTTGTGTCCTGGCGCCAACATTATTTTCATTGTACATTAATGATATTGCCAAAATTCTAATTGGTTCTAATGTTGACGCACCTATCCTCGCGGGAGCTAAAATCCATATTTTAACGTTTGCTGACGATTGTCTTTTAGTAGCAAAAACCCCGAGCGGGTTGCAGAAGGCACTGTTAATTTTTGAAGATTTCTGCATCGCCCAAGGTTTGGAGTTTAACGTTCTTAAATCTAAGTACATGTCTTTTAATGCACCTAATGCATATAGGGGTACTGTAAGCATGAGCAATGGACCTCTGGAGAAAGTACAGGCATTTAGCTATCTGGGTGTCTGTATCCAACAGGACCTATCCTGGAAGCAGCAGATTGAGTTGGCCACCCTTAAGCATCACCAGCTCTCTGGAGCTCTGAGTTCAGAACATTCCAGGTCTTTGACTAAGCCGATAGCTCCTGTGCTATCGGTTTACAATGGCAAAGTAGTTAGTTTTTCTCTATATGGAGTTGAAATGTGGGGAAATGAGAATGTAAGGGGGATGTCAGCCTCAGAAAATTCATTCCTTAGGAAACTAATAAAGTTACCCCAGAGTACCCCACTGAGCCACTTATTTCATGATCTGGGCTTGTTGCCAGTAGCACTTATTGCATCTCTGTGGCCAATTCTATATTGGAGGCGGATTTGGACCACCCCGGAACTTGACACATACACTAGGGGGTTGATGGATGTAATTAGAAGTGATTGTTCCCGTAAAATCAAGTGGCTAGGACATATTCGGAGTGTTCTTAGTCATTTAGGCTTAGGGGAACTGTGGGAAGACACAGCAAACGCCAGGTTCCCGCCCAAGAAGATACTTAAGACCTTGTATTGGAACCTTGTGGCCTCAAAAACTCCCACTCATTGACTGGTCTGTTTCTGGAAATTAAAGAGGGGCCTAAACTCGAAGATTTTTCAGATATGATTACAAAACCCCTTGATCGTAAGCTCTACTTCCAATTAAGAGTAGGAAGTTTACCAGTAAGGCCGTTTGCCAATAGGTGGACCAGTGGGGCCTGCCCAGCCTGCTTGGGTATTCCTGAAACCATTGGCTACCTCCTGTTTGAATGCCCAGTGCATGCCGCACCTCACCGGAAGTGGCTACGCCCAATGTGTAGATTACTGGGCACTAGTAGTGGACTAGTTGCAATCAGGATTATTCGTACCTGCCCAAACATGACTGTGTATGTAGCGGTGGCAAAATTCTTAGTCTGGGCATGGTCAATCAGATGCCGATTGTTGAAAAGAATAATCTTAATTTATGTAGGTTAAGCATTTCCGCTAATCATTGTGTAATAGTATCCCCTATAATTTAACTGGTAATGAATTGTTTGTATTTTATGAATTTTATGCCTTGAAATCTTAACTTCATTTTATTCATTTTAGCATGTATTTTTTATATGGTATATGCTTTTATGACAATCGTCGAATAAAGCTTGCTTGACTTGACTTGATTTGGTGTTCCGCCATTTGGAGCAAATGAAGATAGAGTTTTGTTGTATAAGAGTTCAATATGGGCTCTCCGGGTGACCTCCATTACGTCTGATTTATGGTGTCGGTTCCTGCCATCAATTAGCTGATTGATGTGTTCTCAAAAGAGCTTGGAGTCCCTTAGTTTACATGCATGATGACGTTCCGCCCAAATGTGTTCGTGGTACTCTTTTTTTGGCTATTTTTGTGTTCCTTTTTAGTTCCTTTCTTGTTTTTAGGTCTCGCTGAGCCAGCGCATGCACTGCAATGCGTGACTTTCAGTGTGTGGCCCCAGAAATGACTACGACACGCTTTTGCTTGTGGCAGCCTAGAGCTTGCGGTTACGTGCACAAGTCTGCACGCCTCGCTCCGCCTCTCCAATGCTCGCTATGCCTCTCCTTTAGATGTTTTTATCTATTTCTTTATTTTTGCTAACATCGTGGCAGCCGCGCTTTAATTTAAACAATGTTAAAGGTAAAGTGCTGGTGCCGTGATTGCTGCAAAAGTAAAGAAATAAAAAAAAACATCTATTTCTTTGCTTTTGCTACAGTCGCAGCACCCGTGTTTTACTTAATGCGTTTTTGGCATAGCTCTCTAAATCCTGACTGTCTGTCTCACATTCAATTAGGTGCAAAGCAAATTAATGCAAACGTTCATAAATATTTCTTTTTCATTTGTGAAATTGACATTTTATGAGTTATTTGCCATGGCGAGAGTTAATGTGCAACAGATCAAAAAAGAATACAAATATCGTTGAACGTAATCTGCAACTGGATTAACTTTAATACTCGAAAAGGTATCATCTATAAAATATATCAACGTTTTGGAATTTCTAGAGCCTATCTTACAATGCCATGAGAGCAGCAGCTCTCAATCGAGGAGTTCTTGAACTATTTGTAGCACCAGAAAGCCGAGCAATAAGACCCACCCACGGCCAGGGCCGACTTTAATGCTGATGGCGCCTGGTGTGACAATCACTTTTGGAGCCCCCTCGTCCCATGACTGCCTACTCGGATTTTCTCACTGCTCCTCATCTTTCCTATCATAAGATATTGCTAAGCACAATGACCCCTGAGATCACAGTGCCCCCCTCCACAGGTCATGAACCAGTGTGGCTGCACCGGTCGCACTGCCCTAAAGCCGGCCCTACCCACAGCAGCCAATTGATGGTCTTCAAGGCGCCCTTTGGGGAGAAGCAGTGAAGGGTTATCAAGGGCGCGTTAGACTCTGGCCAAGAGGAGCACTTAATCTGGTCCACGCAGAAGCAGACAAACTGCCTGCTAGCAGAATAACTTTTAATGTTGTGACCCAGCTGGGATAGGTGTCAAAGGGGATCTCCAAATAACACACAGCACCTCACTCCTTCAGTCTGATAAAGGCTCACACAATGTACATTTTTAGGGTGACATGTCTGTCAATAGCAGGTTGGCAGTCGTGCATAGGCAGGGCCACTGGAATTATGTGGCAGGGGAGGGTCAAAGTATGCAGCAGGGTTGAGTAAATTATGTTGCAAGAAAACCCAAATTACAGGTGGGCGAAGCTAGTTTGCGACCAAGATGGCCGCTTGAGCCGAGAGCTCCGATATTCTGCCTTCCTGCAGCTGTGTGCTATTATTATCGTGGAAAGGTGCTTCGTGTCATCCTGAGGCAGTGCGGCGCGGGTTGGAAGAAGAACGACTGGCCTACATGCCCCCTAAGCGTGGATACAGCCTGTCGCTTGCCGGATTGCCTGGTCCCGGGCGTTGGCGCCGCGCTGAGCCTGCTGCGGTGCGGGGATCTCCTTTATTCCTCCTCGCCGGAAGGGAGGTGAATGACCTTGACCAGAGCCCCGCTGCGGAGCCCCTTGGCCGGTGAGGAGGGACCGGCGCCGCGGAGTCCTCACTGTTTATCCCTGCGACTACCGGCCTGCCGTGTCCCTCGCAGCGGGGGGCGGGGCAGGCCAACTGGAGAGAGCGGCCCTGAAATAACTAGAGAGCCGAGTACTTCCAGAGAGCGGAGGCTGCACTGCGGTGGCTGCCGCTGGGGCACCAGACTCGGTACTGGTGTGTGTGCCCCGGAGGACTCCATGACCTGCTAGTGGGAATTGTTTCTCCCCAACGCGGCGGACCGACGGGAGGGTGCCCTCCCCCCCCCAGGAACGGTTAACTGTGGACCTCCCATCGTTTTGTGCCCCTCGGCCCCCCCGAGCGGGGTCCATGACCCGCTGATGCATACCGGTGAGGGGGGTTGAATCCACACATTGCCTCAGTAGCCCTGCTGATATTTTATGGGCCAAGGCTAGTTGGCCACAATGAGGCGGGATAGTGGGTTAGGACTGCTGTTTTCGGGCCTTTGAGAGTTTCCCTGCTGGCTCCCAATGACAGCTTGCTCTGGAGAACACCCCTACCCCGCTCTGCCCCCCTGGACGGATAGGTGATCTTCAGAGGGTGAACGAGGCGGGCCCTGTTGCTGGGGCACTGGACAGTGGACTATATACAGTGGCATTTAAAAGAGGCCACACCTGCGACACTGCGTGGAGGCATTACTGTGCGGAGACCACAGAATAGTCTCTAGCTGGACTGGGGAACCTTGCATCGTGCCCCTCTAGGCACCAAGGCTGCGACGGGACGCCCACGTCACTGCTACCCTAACAAACGAGTTGTCCTTTGAAAACAGAGAAGACACACTTATGACGCCGAGATGGGTCGAGTGGACAGAACACAACAGAAATTGTTGTTTGACCAGAAGCGGTCCAAATCCAGTGAGACTACCACTGAGGATGGCGTTGGAGAGCAGGAGCAGATCATGGAAGACCAACACCAGGACATTTGCGGTCTCTTATTATCGATGGAAAAGAATCCTCAAGGCGGGATTTCCTCTTTGGGCACCAAGATGGATGCCCTTACCTACAGAATGGACCGCATGGCTGAAAGATTGGACAAACATGCAGAACGACTAGACATGTCAGAGCGCAGATTGACAGATGGAGGAAGCGCAAACTGTCCTAGATACTGAGCACAAACAACTGGGCAAAGTACTCCAAGTCTTACAGGTTAAAACAGAGGACCTGGAAGCCCGTTCCCGGCGCTGTAATCTTCGCATCACGGGCCTTCCGGAGTCTACATCAATGGGGAACATGGAGCTCTTCATAGAAAAACTCCTGAAGAATCTACTGGGCGATTCCTTGTTCAAGAGTATGTTTGTGGTGGAGAGGGCGCATCTCTCCCTTGGCCAGATAACAGCACCAGAGGCATCTCCCAGACCGATCATAGCGAAACTGCTAAACTACAGGGATCGGGATGTTGCGCTCAAATTGGCCCGTCAGAAACAACCGCTACGCTTCGAGGGGTCGACAATATCTTTGTTCCTAGAGTTCACAGTTAAAGTACAAGAAGCACGACGTCTGTTTGCCCCCATGAAATGACAACTTCGTGAACTAGGAGCGGACTACGCCATGTTGTATCCTGCAAAGCTGAGGGTGAACCGGCAGGGCCGTTCGCATATTTTCACTGACCCGAAGGCCTCACAGAAAGTTTTGAAAAACTGGATGAAAGAGAAGCAGGCTCAGCCGGAACACCATCTCCTAGATGAGGGGACAGGAGGCCCTATAGATGAACAAGACTGACCACGCCATGGTGTCACAAACTGCTGAGTATAGTTTGATATTACAGGGAGAGGGAAGGACTCCACTATCTCACAGCTGTGAGTATTTCTGAAAGGCGGCGTGAGGAGCTGGAACCTTATAGGTTACACACCCTTATTGTGGTGCAAGCTACATCCATCCCTGCGTGAATCACACCTGGGATGTGTTTTGTTGTTTGGGAATGGCTGGGTTTTCTTTTTGGGAGGGATGGTACCGCGGCCAAGTTGGGGTGGGGCAGGCGTGGGAGGGGGTTGGGGGGATTGAATCGTGAAATGTTGCAATGCTCACACGCACAGATTGCTTCCACGTACTACATGCTTATGGGATTGCAGCTAAAGAGTTCTGGCCTTCACGAATCTGGCCGGACACGAGTGGTGGGTGGGTACGTGTTGGTACTGTTTTTGGACGTATTCCTTGTTGTGTTAATTCAGGCTGTGCAGCCTTGGCGTGACATGGTCCTGATGAGAATATTCTTGCTATGTCTGAACTGCATGCCCTACTATGACAGATACACCGATGGTTGATCCTGATCACGCGCTCGACAAACTGGTCCTGCTTACTTGGAATGTGCGTGGTCTTAATGATCACCGAAAGGTCCGTAAAATTCTAAGCTACCTTTACAGGCACAAGGTAGACATAGCCCTCCTCCAGGAGACACACCTTCACCAAGATTGCCCAGCAGTCATTTAGTGCGTACAATGGGGCTATGTCCACGCTGTGGGCTTTACTTCTCAGGCTAGGGGGAGGGGGTTGGGGGTTCATGATGTGGGTGAATCCGAAGAAACCGATAACACTCACGTCCTTGGAAACGTACCTCCTAATTCCGCACTTACACTGTTTTAGGATATCTGCGTCTCGGGGACGATGCCTCAGACTATGCGAGAAGAGATTCTTGTAGCCATACTCAAACCGGGGAAGCCTCCAGAGGAGTGCGCTTTGTATGGGCCTTTGTCTTTCTTGAATGTGGACGCAAAAATCTTCGCAAAACTGCTAGCCAATCATCTCAGCCAGTTTGTCATCAACTTGGTGGCACCAGAGCAAGCAGGCTTTGTACCTAGCCGGAACTTAACCTATAATCTACGCACTGTTTTGCGGCTCTACACCATACCCGCCCGGAGGTCCCTGCAGTCGCTGTAGTTTTGGACATGGAAAAGGCCTTTGACTCGGTCAAATTGCCTTTCATGAGACAGGTCCTTGGACGGATGGGAACGGCGGCAGTCTTCCTGCAACTTCTCGCGACGGTGTACTCTTCCCCCTGCGCGCATCCGGATTGGATCCCTGAATACTGACCCCATACGAGTTTGACTAGGCACGAGACAGGGTTGCCCCCTGTCTCCAATATTATATGCCCTAACGGCAGAACCTCTAGCCTGCACCCTACGCAAAAATCACAGGCAGAGGGGCATACGGTTTCCAAACTACAGCTGGATTATATCCACATAAGCGGACGACACGCTTCTCTATGTTCGAGAGCCTGACACCAACCTTTCTCCGGTTCTGCGCAAGGTGGTACTCTTCGGCTCCCTTTCAGTGTCAACGTCAACTGGAACAAGTCCATCATGTTTCCCCTCACTCCAGCCACGGCGCAGTTTGAGCAGGAATATCCCTTGCAATGAACCACAGAGGCGGTGCGATACTTAGGTATACAGCTACATATCAACTCAGATGTTGTCCTGAGAGAAAATTATGTAGTTGCTATCTCCAAGCTTGAAGATGATGTGGATAGGTGGGTCAGCCTCCCGCTATCACTGATGGGCACAGTTTCATTAATGAAAAGGATTGTCCTCCCACGCTTCCTTTTCCTTTTTACGAACATCCCCATGGTCATGTCCAAAACATTCTTTCAGCGTCTGCACTCACTAATGGTCCGCCTGGCGTGGGAGGGCAAACAGCCACACGTCGCCTGGAAGATATTGACCTTGCCATACAAGATGGGGGGCCTCAGTGCTCCCAACTTGGAACTATACTATAGAGTTGCTCAATGCTCCTATGCATATCACTGGATGCATGGACCCGCTGACATCCCTCACATACAGATTGAGACCATAGTTGCCGATCTCAAGCCTCTTCCAGCCCTGCTGTTCTCGCCTCGTGACAGACGCACTGGCATATTGGACTCTCTGAACTCGGTCACACATGCTTGGCACTATCTACTGGATGCTCAAGCCGGTAATATATTACAAGCTCCAATGGCCCGTCTTGACTGGTACCACTGGCTTGCTCCATGTACTGGCAGGGGAGTTATAATTGATTCGCAGACGCTAAACATACATACTATAGGACACCTCTTTAGAGACCGCACTGTCCGTTCCTGGGAGGATGTTGCACAGGGGGAATAAGTCCAGCCGCTCCTTGCGCAATTCCAATTCCACAGAGTTTGACACGCTCTCAGAAATCTACTCTGGGACGATATGGCGGAACCCAGAGGTCCCGGCTCTGACTGCTGTTATTAAGGCAAAGTCACCCGCTAAATTAGTATCCAGAATATATCACACCGCGCTGTCTGCCAGGGATGGAGAATATACCAAACCGCGACTGGCGTGACAGCGGGACTTACAGGTAGAATTGACAGATGACAAGTGTCTCTATTGCTGCTTAAGTAGCAAATGTATCTCGCTAAACGGACCCCATAGGTTAATCCACTTTAAATTCCTTAATAGGGTTTATTATATGCCAGAACTATTATATCGCTATGGCCTGCGCGAGGGATCTCAGTGCGAAAGATGGGGAGAACTAATTACTGATTTCTTCCACTAGGGCCTCGGTCTGCCCGGGGATTGCCCACTTCTGAGGAGATGTCTTTGCTGAGATTGACCACGTTATGGATATGGCGTTATCTCCTGATCCAATCCTAGCTCTGCTGGGCTATTCCAAACCACTTCCTAAGGCATGCAGACGACTTGTGGACATGGCATTCCTTCTGGCGAAGAGGTGCGTGGCGCTCTGCAGGCTACGCAGACAGACTCCTACATTAGCGCAATGGTCCAGAGACATGCTGTACTGCTGCACTCCAACAGAAAATTATAGCGAGGTACTGCCACCCCGCAACAGACCCAAAAACCTCTAGGCCCTATATATGACCAGGAGACCTACCAGACGACCCCCGACCGTGACGACGCTACCTCTCCGGTAACAACAGCCACGACATCAAAGACCCTACCATGTAAAGAGATCCTCATTTTTGACACTTGCCACTTAGTTTTTTACGCACCTTCTCCATCTAGGTAATGATATGACAGATAAGGGAATATGTACATCGCTCTATGGGCGGGACCACGTGTGTCGGATGTGCTAGCTGTTTTATCCCTCTTTTATAATCTGCAACTACGATGTATGCTTATTGAATTGCTGAATGTAGATTATATCACTTGGACCATGTCAATGTCTTTCTTTCATTGTCCTGTTTTATTTTCCTTGTTTCAAAAACCTTAACCTCATCGCTGCTAGCCACATTCCCCTCCGGTGCTAGAGTATAATGATAATGGGTGTGGTCATGACGGAACGGTTCCGTCATCAGCACAGCTCCACTGTGCCTCATGACGGAACCGTTCAGTCATGAGCATCGAAGGGGTTAACATTTTTTTTTAAAACAAAACAAAAATTATGCAACACAATTTGGCATATTTTTTAATAGTATTCATTATTTCGTCCTTTTTAGGTCTCGGCTAGAAACGCGCGAAGCGCGTTAATCGCCAGAGAACTATAGCTGCCGTCTCAGCCAACAGCAGCATTCTCATTGGGAAAAGCATTTTCAGAGTCGGATTACGAAGCGCGCTTTAGGATTCGGTCACGCGCGTGAGCTTCTACCATAGACAGCTCACGTGACGTCACGCGGCCCAATCCCAAGGCGGGCGTCGGAATCGGCTCTCACAGTCTCGCCCTTTCTCGCCAGACCGGCACTGGCACTGCAAGTCTTGTTTATTTAGCAAGCTGAAAAAAAAGTCTTCCCAAGAGCTGGGCTACGCACAGGCATTCCAAGGGCTCCTTCACTCCCCCCTCCTCGCATGTCAAGCAAAGGTTCAGTGCGTCTTCTGTTCCTCTCTTCCATCTACCCCCACCCCGCTCTCAAGCCGTGAAAAATCAGCAATACTGTTTTTCTATAGGAAACCCCGCTTTCCCTTCTTCCTTCCTGTGCCAGTCAATGCTAGTCAATGCTAGGCAACACGCTGCATTTCAAGATGCCACAGCCCGCCCTCGAGAGGTTTGTTTGGCCTTGTGCTCCTCCCGTGGCGGCCCCCACACTGCCCGTTTTAAACTTCTTTCACACTGCTTTGCAAAGTACATCAGTCCAGGCGGGCAGCACCCGCCTCCTATTCCAGTACTTCGGCCTGGCCTGCAGCACCCCCTAGGTTCCAGCACTGATATCTTCATGCAGCTCTGCCAAGGCACCTCAATATAGATCAGCAGGCGCCCATGCATTCCCAGAACTGCTATCTCCACATAGCTCTGACAAAGCACCTCATTTTTTTCCCTCCAGCACCTTCTGTGGGTGCAGGAATGAACCCCCTCCTGCCCCCACCCACCCCATCACCCCCCTCCAGCTCTGTTACGGCACCTGAAGCTGCACACCACTCTTCACACCCCCTATCCCCATAAGACATAAGACCCCATAAGACACCTTGATATTGAACTGCTGCCTCTTTCTCTTACTGTTGCCCCCATACAGCACCACTAATGCACACCAGACATGACCTGCAGCAACCGCTTAATATCCAGAATTGCAATCCCCACGCTCTGCCAAGGCACCTCGATCCTGACCTGTAAAACACAAGCAAACACAAGCAATCCCATCTCTCCTGTCTCCCTACAGCTCTGGTGCTCCCCTACAGCTCCGACAAGGCACCTCATCCTATCTCACATTTCCTGCCGCTGTCGAAATCTCAAATCCCAAAGAGGCAGCTGCAGAGGCCGGGCAGTCTTAGGCCCCAGCCCCTGTGTCTGTCCGTGGGTGGAAGGCGGAGTCGCAGGGCAGAGGGCGCGCAGCTCGTGGCAGCTGTGCTTTCAGGTGGCTACGCACATATATTTAATGTGGCTATTACTCAAGCTTTGCGTGTGCATATGTGCACTGTACTGTGCAGAGAGGGAGAGAGACAGAGCAAAAGAGGGAGAAGGGAGCGAAAGAGAGGGAGACAGAGGGAGGGAGGGAGGTGTAATGTCGTAGCAGTGAATAAACTGGTACGTACTGATTGAAATCTAAGAATGTGAACGGGGGGGAGGATTTCGAAGTTGGTACCCGTGGTGCAGGCTTTTTGGTGTGGTCCCGTGATCAAGTGGGCCACACGCAATAAATAGCGGGCTGGGCAGGCGGGGTCAGCGAAAGCACCTGATCTAGAACCCCAGACCAGTAGGCCCAGAGTCTCCATGTCACCCTTTCTACAAGGCTTAGCAGTATGCAAAGATAAAACACAATTGATTGATTGATTGATTACCTGCACCCTGGTCGGCACTCCTTATGACCCAGAGTCGCTGACACAACATTGGCGACGAGGGAGTGTTGCTGCTGGGGTTCTCTGTGGGCCCTCAGCGACAAGAGACTGTGTGCAGCGGTCACACGCTCCTTCGAGGTGAGAGTGGTGCTCGTGCCGCATGTGACGGCGGGATTGCTCCCTTGGGCCTCTTGCGAGCCGTACCCCGGCTTGATGCAGTGGTGCTGCATGCATACCCCCCGAGGTGCTGGTAGGCTCGAGTAACAGCGGCTGATCTGCTTCCCCCTTAGGCAATGAGAGCAGGCCCAGAATAATGTGATACATGGCTAAACACTTATAAGGTCCCAAAGGCGAGTTCTATTGGCTATGCCAAGGCTTGTTGAGATTAGGAGCAGGCGTTCCTGTGGGTGTTCTAGTCCCCGTTGTCTTAAGTACTTATTTAGTTGCTGTTTTTGTTTCCTCAGGCTTTTGGTGAACCAGACTGCCCCTTTAGGGCTTCCTGCTTTTTAGCCGTTGGCATGTTTGGAATTTTTTTTGTTTAATTCATGAATGAAGGACTAACAGGCCTTTATGCTTAATGTTTCGAGGTTGAATCTTTCCAAGAGACTTGTATATGTACTTGTAATGACCTCAATGTTGTCCTTTTTCCAGCAAAGGCGTTTTAGGTTATAACATTGTGTTTGAAAAGACATCGCCTTTGCTTTCGCTGGAATTGCGAAGGTTCCTAGAAGGGAAAAAGATTGCGGTTGGTGATCGCTTTCCGCCCTATCTTGAATTTGAAAGTTCACAATATACGAAGAAGGTCCTAGTCTGTAGAGGTGTAGTCAATGGTTGAGCGTTTTTTTGGGGTAACTCTTGTGTGAGCTGCGGGCCAGTCTGTTGAGCTTCGGCCATTGAGTACACACATTGAGAGGTCATCCAGGCTATCTGCACATCTCTTACCAATAGCGTTCCGTTGATTAGTGACTGATGTGGCCTCTGTTGTACCCTTTTTCCTGCCATGTTGTAGATTCATAATGAAGTCACCCAACAATATGATGGTAGCATCTGGATAGGCAAGTTTTAATGTTGTTAATTATGTAATTAGTTGTTCTATTCTTAGCCTCTTGTTTGGATATACGGTGGATATAGATGTTGAGTATAAGCATACTGCAGAACAGCGAGGCGTCAAGTTTGACACATAGCATCCAAGAACAATCTAAGTCTAGGATAGAGGCGTGCCATGGGATTTCTGTTGAAATAAAGGTGGAGAGGACCCCTTTTGGTCTTCCATATTTTGTAGCTCTTAGCTGGGTTCAGGATTTCTTTATAGCCAGCTATTGGGGAGGGGATTTTCTGCCAGCTTTCTTGAAGAAGGAGAATATTGTGCTGTGTAATAAATTCCATGAAGCCTGATTCTTCCAATTTAGTATGCAGGTTGTGCACGTTCCATTAACAGATGTTGCAGCCCTGAAATGTGTGTGGAGCTGATGGGCGGTTTGTTCATGTCGTTCCCAAGGGAGTGCCTACCATATTAAAGTGCCGGGAACCCCGAGGCTTAATGGCTTCTGGATGGTTAAAGGTGATGGTAATTTTCCTGGCCGAGTACTCTTTATTCTTTCTTTGGCTGTGGTGATCCGGGATTATTGCCCCTTTTAACAAGCTTACATTGCGGAGTGGTGGTTGTAACGGACTGGGGTAATGGGGAGGGGTTCACAAATATTTTTTAGGAGTATAATTTCCTGGTCCACTTTGATGATTCTTGTGACTTCATGAAAGCCATAAATCTGCACTAATGCAAGGAAATATACCATGTGTGCAGTTTTGTGATTATCTGTAAGAATTGGGCCCCTAACTAGGTCTATAGTTAACAAGGACCATTTTTCAATTAAAATTCTCATTTTGTTCTCTCTCACAGCCACCCAACACCCATCCAACCATCCACCCACCCACCCAACCACTGGCTTTCGCCCTTTCACCAGGAGCATATCAGAACACAAATAAGTTTTGTTTAGTGCCAGGGACTACTGTGGCAATGTGTGCTTTTTGAGACCAAAAAATCTTATTGCTTTTTGCCAATGTTTGTTATAATGGTGAGGGCCTGGCAGCTCCCACAAAGTTATACAAAAACCATATCAAAACAAGATATGCATTGACAAAACCAAAAGGCGGACCACCAATATCAGAACTATTGCCTTTGCTAGTGTTTGTGTATTTTCATGTTTCCCATGATCTTGTTGAAACTGGTAGGACAGACTTTCCATTATGAATATTTTTGGGAAATACTTGCATGCATAAACACATTTTTACTAAATGATGCTTCAAAGAAATGTTACATACCATTTCACAGTAGTTTAGCAAAATATTTTATTTGCATTTTTGTGTGAACATTTTATTTTGAAAGCGAAAAATCATCAATATCACTTAAAAGCTTCTGCAGATATTTACATCTAATTAGAGAGCATTTTGGGAGCATTGTATGTAGCCTCACGTTGTTAAACGTTGCAAACGCGAGTATACAGGTTTACACTGGAATGAGTGCCAGAAGTGCAGTTCACGCTTACATTTCCTTAGTGTGCTCTCCCTAGTAAGAAAGGCTATCTATTAATGAACCAGAAGTACAAGTTCGAACAGCATTAACATATGGACCCAAATATTAACTTAACTGCAGACAATGCCCTTCCCTGATCCATAATATTTTACTGTAAACTGGCAGCAAAAGGGGTTGTGCTGCAGGGGGATGGGCCTACTTGTCCCAAGCACAAAAAAAAAGGAAAACGTGTCGTCCTTAATCCCAAACAATATGCCCTAGGAGTCGGGCTATACGAATTCCACACCAATGTATTGGGGTGTATTGTGTTGCAGGTGCTAGGCCCAGCCACACAAGTGGGGAACCATTTTTATTGGGAGCCATGCGCACTACAGAATAGTGGACCATGTGTTATCACCAGTAGGATTTGTCATTTGTCCCTTATTTAAGTAAGCTAATGTGTAATAAAGAAGATGTTTTGCAAAATGTCCTCTGAATGGCATGCTAGTATGGATACCCACAAATTTACAGATGTACAAATAACCATTGCTCCTCAACTCAGCATCTGGTGTACACTTCAGAAATACATAGGCTTCTCTTGTATCAAATGTTTACTCTCTATATTTTACTATATCAATTGATCTATAAACAATGAAAAACCATTGTAAGGTGCAGTTCAGCTGTTGGCTAGGAGTACCACGGGTTCTCGAACACCATACATACCCTATATCCATGTGACCAGAAGAGTCTAGCAGACATACCAATGTATTGCCACTCCTCCCCCTCACCTCAACCAACCAACTTGCCCCTCCAAAATCCCCCCCACGAAAACAGCACTAACAGGAGGTGAAGTGAATTGAGCTATAGAGCCTTGAAGAAGAAAAAGAACATCTTTGAGAACTCAATATCGGGATTAATGGAATATACGAATTAAAAAAAATCCACTGAATGGCATGGTCAAATTAAATTGAATCATAGTATAGCCTTATAGCCCGCCGTAGCGGGCTATAGAAGCTGAAGCTAACAAAACAAAAAACTACAGACCAACTTCTGGTCTTCACTGTATTACAAAAGCACTAGAACCATGGCAACTAGTCAAGGAGCTTTCCACCACCCAAGACCATCCACTGAATCTATTTGCAATCTGCACTGCAAGGTGCACAAAATGTTGCTGTTGAACTCTATGCTTTTGATCCATACTTTTCAAACCCTTCTCTAGGACTGCTCAGATCTGAAGGATAATTCCTAAAGTTATGGAGTGGATTGAAGACTCACCTCATTTGCCCTTATTACAATAGAAGATGCATCAGGACACATTCTCATTTAGAATGCAAACACATTCCGGCATCCATCGTTTTGTTGCTTTTACTAGTCAGATGCCCAAAACCAGGCACATCAAAAGCCATCCAGCATTCGGTGTTACCACCTCTGTGAATCACTGCTCATCTAGTCACTTTCCACAATTCAGGACACCCACATCTGTTAAGACAATATCCCTAACTACCAGACAAATGAAGATGCTCAAAAATCAACACTTCCACAAACTCCTATGAAAAGAAGTGGGAAGCAGCTACCAACAGGGCAACACGTTATAATACACAGAAAATAAAATCAATATTTTTCAAAAAAGGGTATTCCATTCCCTGAAGGACTTGCACAATTACCCTTTGTATGGAAAGACCCGGTTATCGAACTTCCAGCCCACTTATATTTGATGTATTTCCATCCAAACACACCATAACTTCTTAACGTCTTGCCTGTCTCTGGGCAAATAGCATAGTGTATCCAACAGACACTTTGAGTTGGCTTTGGGTCAGCACTTAACTCCTGACACAATGGTTTTACCTATCTCTGTTTCCTGATCCTAATGTAATGGCTTCTCACCCAATTCTTGTGTTGTCCAGCCCTAGGAACATTTCGTATATCACTGTGTTTTACTGAATGAGTTGTATCCTTCTAATACTGTCAGGTAGACCTTACAATCAATTGCTTTGCACTACATAAGTGACTATTTTGTCTCCCTTTCTCTTTTTTTCGCTTCCTCCTCCTGTCCTGCCCTCTTCATCTAAATATTAGCTCCCACTAGCACCTGCTTGCCCCTCCTTTTTCCATACCTTTGTTCACCTCTCTATCAACACGTGTCCACCTCTAAATGATCTTCAAAACATTCCAAGAAATGCACACGTGGGGCGAGGAGCTACGCGGGCATCCAAGATGGTCGCGTGAGCAGAGAGCTCCTGAGACCCGCGCCGCCCTTCTTTATCTATCCTGCAGATATCCTGGTCACTTCGACGGGCTTTTGGAGTGCTACTCTCACTGATGCGGTCGATCCTTTTTTGGTCGAAATCGGACCTCGGGGACCATTTTTACATCGTCTCCAACTTTCTGGCCTAACCCCCGACGCGACCGGGGTCTCAACTGCCTAGTATGGCCGAGCTGTAATGCAACAACAACGGCTGCCTGGCATCTGGCCCACCGGTGGTGTGCCACTTTCACTTTCGGTTTTCAGCCCTCTCGTCTCTGACTCCGTGGGACCTCCTACTCTGTCTTGGCCTGCCGCTCTCACAGCGAACGCTTTCTTTCTTTGTGCTGGCAAGGAGGCCCGTGGCATCCTCTTGTGAAACTGGACTTTTGAGGTTTGGGACTTGCCACCGTCCCGCTACACCTGGGTGTCCCCGGCCGGCGCTGAATGCAACATGGCGACGAAACCTGAGGCGGAGAAACGCAGGAAGAGCATCACTCGCGGGGGATCGATCCAGTCCAATATGATCGAGCGCTATACCCAACCGAGAGGTTCCCCCGGTGCTACCAGTGTTGGCTTGGAGGACCCGAAGACCGACATGTAGTCTTCCTCAGAAGTGTCCCTTCAGGACCTGTTGGCCGCCATTTCTGGACTCAAGGCCGATACGAGTCAACAATACGAGGCCATCGTGTCCAAGATAGACACGGTGGCGGTGGATGTTACTCTTATTCGAGCCGACTTGGCCAAGACGAACGAGAGGGTCAAGGCATTGGACTTAAAGGCATCGAGTTTGGTGACGGACATGGCGGAGGCGCAATCCGAGATAGGGAATCTGCGTTCCTCACACGACCTTTTGCTCAAACGCATGGAAGACTACGATAATAGGGCCAGGCGGAACAACATACGCTTGGTCGGAGTGCCGGAAGACAAAGGTGCCGCCTCGATCGATTTACTGGTCGAGGAACTCATTGTCGCTAAACTCGCTCCCGCAGGTCTCAGCAAGTTCTTTGCCGTTGAGCGTGCCTATCGCTTCCCAGGTGGTCAGGTGAAGCCAGGAGGCCCTCCGAGGCCTATCATCGCTAGGCTGTTTCACTATCGGGACGCTATCCTGCAGGCCGCTCGTAAACACGGCCCGTTGAAGTACGATAATAACTCTGTCTCTATCTATCCTGATTTCACTCCCCAAGTGCAACGACAACGCTCTGGGTTCCTTGGAGTGAAGCGTCGTTTGAGAGATCTGGGACTGAAGTACGCCATGCTGTTTCCAGCTCGCTTGCGGATTGAGTTCAGAGAACGAGCTTATTTCTTCGATCAGCCGGATCGTGCTAGTGACTGGTTGGACTCGTTGCCAAAAGATGACACCGAGAGTGGAGGCCCTGGTGGTGCGGAAGGTGGTGCGACGGCCCAGGTTTAACGCGGGCCCCCAGTGGTCCGACTTGAGACTATGAACTTTACAGAGTAATCTTTACTGTATGCTTTATGATTATGCCCATGGTGGTGCGGGTACGGGTGATTTCTCCCTTCCTCCTCGGGGGGTTCTTTGTGTAGATCAGATGGGGCGACAGGCACACTGCAGTTTGGGGTGGCTTTCTAGTCCAACTCCGCAACCTTCCCGGAAAGCTGGAAACATGCCAAACTCAGCGCCCTCCTGAAGAAACCCACAGCTGACCCCACCAAACTCAAAAACTACCGCCCTATCTCACTCCTTCCATTCCCGGCCAAAGTCATCGAGAAAGCGGTCAACAACCAACTTGCAACATTCCTCGAAACCAACAAATCCCTCGATTCCTCATAATCCGGCTTCCGAGCCAAGCACAGCACTGAAACCGCCCTCATCGCAGTAACAGACGACATTCGAACTCTACTGGACAATGGAGACACAGTCGCCCTCATCCTCCTCGACCTCTCCGCAGCCTTCGACACGGTCTGTCATAGCACCCTTTTACAACGCCTCAAAAACGTCGGAATCCAAGGAAAAGCACTGGAATGGATAACCTCGTTCCTCACCGGAAGAATCCAGAGAGTCCGCCTTCCACCATTCAAGTCAGAGGCCACTGAAGTCATCTGCGGCGTACCACAAGGATCTTCACTCAGCCCCACCCTCTTCAACGTATACATGAGCCCCCTCGCGGCCATCGCACGCCAACACAACATCATCTCCTACGCCGATGACACTCAACTGATCCTATCTCTCACCAGAGACCCTAACACTGCCAAAACCAACCTGCATGAAGGAATGAAAGAAGTAGCCGACTGGATGAAGCACAGCCGTCTGAAACTGAACTCAGACAAAACAGAAGTCCTCATCCTAGGCACCTCCCCCTCTGCCTGGGATGACTCTTGGTGGCCAGAGGCCCTCGGAAAAGCACCCATCCCGACGGACCACGCACGGAACCTGGGCGTCATCCTGGATTCCTCACTCTCGATGAACAGACAAGTCAACGCCGTTTCTTCATCTTGCTTCAACATTCTTCGCATGCTCAAAAAAACATTTCGTTGGATCCCTACCGAAACTAGAAAAACGGTCACTCACGCTCTGGTCACGAGCCGACTGGACTACGGAAACACCATCTACGCCGGTACCACCGCAAAACTCCAGAAAAAACTCCAACGCATCCAGAACGCTTCAGCCAGGCTCATATTAGACATCCCACGTAAAGAACACATCTCTGGTCACCTGAAAAACCTCCACTGGCTCCCCGTCAATAAGAGGATTACTTTCCGGCTCCTAACCCACGCACACAAAGCACTCTACGAAATCGGACCCGAATGCCTCAACAAACGACTGTCCTTCTACACCCCCTCCCGCCAGCTACGATCCTCCAACCAAGCCCTCACCACTGTACCTCGCATCAACAAAACCACCATGGGAGGTAGATCCTTCTCCTACCTGGCAGCTAAAACCTGGAACTCACTTCCCACTCACCTTCGCCTTACTCAGAACCACCTAGCATTCAGAAAGCAACTTAAAACGTGGATATTTGACAAGTAAATTCCCCACCCTTCTTCAAGCGCCTTGAGACCCTCCGGGTATGTAGCGAGCTATATAAATTTATTGACTTGACTTGACAGGGTGGGGGGCGTTGTAACGGGCTCTTGGTTGGGGGTGGTTTCTGGGGACTTGGTTGAGTTCTATGTTTTCTGTTATTTCTCTTTTTTCATGGTATGTTATTGATTGCAAGTATTCTGGATCTGTGGTTATGGGAGGGGGTTGGATCGGGTCGCTTTTACTGGGATGGGGGGGGGGGGTGAGATGCAGGTTCTTTCTTGGAACGTCAACGGTCTGGGTGACAGGATTAAACGCAGCATTGTGTTACAATTTATAAGGCGCCATGCCCCTGATGTCGTGTTCCTTCAAAAAACCCACTTGATCGGTAATGCCTGTAAAGCTCTTGACCGTCGGGGCTATCGATTGGCCGCTCACGCTGGTTTTACCTCCGGGTCCCGGGGAGTGGGTATAATGGTGAAATCCTCCCTGGCCCTTGAGATTGATGATGTTATCCTAGATGATCGGGGACGGTATGCTGCTGTCTCCGGGAGATGGGAGGGTAAGCCAATTGTATTAGTGGTTGTGTATATTCCCCCGGGGCTGCAGGCCACCACGTACGCTGATCTTGGCAAGACTCTTCTTGGTCTCCCTGATGGTCTGCTGATCATGGGCGGAGACTTTAACTCTGTTATGTCTGGCGAATGTGATCGCTGCCCCCTAGAGTGTTGCCGCAGTCCCAGATGTGGCTCAATGATATGACTGAGACTTTTGGTCTGGTGGATGTTTGGCGTTCGCTGCACCCCGCCCTGACGCAGTATACCTTCCACTCTGGTGCGCATGGCAGCCTCTCTCGGATAGACTACTTCTTTATGCTGGCTTCTACTCTATCCTTGGTGCGGGAGGTTCTTCATCTCCCCCGGGGTATCTCGGACCATTCCCCCTTGATGATTAGGATTTCTGTGGGTGGTCTTTTTGGTAACAGAGTTCCCCCTGTTCCCCCCTGGCACTTCCAGAACCCCCGGCTCCGTTCAGATATGGTGAAGGCTATGGACTGTTACTTTGATGAAAATGTGGGTTCGGTGACCTCCCCTCTGGGAGGCCTTTAAAACTGTCATTCGGGGATCCGCACGGTCTCTCATTGCTGCTGAGCGGAGGGCTAAGAGGGAGGCCGTTCTGGCCCTCGAGACTGAAATTACAGCGCTTGAAAGTGAGCTGGGTGGGGATGACACGCCTGCGCTGTTACACACTTTGGAACTGAAACAGGCGGATTACAAGGCTTGTGTTACCGATGCTGCTAAGTTGATGCGAGCGAATCAATTGGGCCGGCTGTATGATGTGGGTGACAAGGCCAGCAAACTCCTGGCGTGGCTGGATAAGGCTGAAAGAGCGAGTCGTGTTGTGCCCGTTATTGTTCGCGAGTCTGGTGAAAGTGTGTCTGACCCCGGTGAGATTGTTGACTGCTTTGTTGATCACCTCCGGAAGGTTTATACCCCGGTGAGTGATCGTGATGAGGCTGATTCCCGTCTGCTGTTGCGTGATATAGCTCTTCCTTCTGTCTCGGAAGAAGAGGGCCTGGCTCTGGAGGCTCCCTTTACGGTGGATGAGATTGCCCTCGCTATCCGATCTTTGCGCTCAGGTAAGGCGATGGGGCCCAAAGGTTTGCCCATCGAACTTTACAAACTTTGTCCGGACAAGATGGCCGCCCATCTGCGCAACATGTTTGACGCGTTCGAGGCAGGAATCCTTCCGCTTGAACAGCGCCGAGCTACTATGGTGGTCATTTATAAGGATGGCAAGCCTCGTGATCGCTGCACCTCCTACCGCCCCATTTCCCTGCTAAACGCGGAACATAAAATCCTGGCCAAGGGTCTGGCCAATCGGTTGTTGACGGTGATTTGTGACCTGATCCATCCGGATCAATCCGGTTTCATACCGCACAGAAACAAGGCCCTTAATCTGCGTAGGCTTCATGGTGTTCTCGCGAGAGCTGCAACTCTCACGGAGCCTGCGGTGGTGGCCTCTCTAGACGCTACGATGGCTTTTGAATGGCCTTATCTTTGGGCGGCCCTCTCCAAGTTTGGCTTTGGCCCCAACTTTATTGCCTGGGTCAGGCTCCTTTATGAACAACCACTGGCTCAGGTTGTGGTAAATGGCAGAAGCTCTGACCCCTTCCCGTTGGGCCGCGGCACCCGCCAGGGATGTCCGCTTTCCCCGCTCCTATTCGCGTTGGCACTTGAACCCCTTGCGGCGTGGCTCCGGTGGGAACCCTCGATTATAGGGATCCGGTGGACGCCAGATCTAGAGGATCGCGTCTCACTGTATGCCGACGACATCCTTCTTTATTTCACTTCCCCTCAAAAGTCCTTGAACGTACTCTTCGACGTTCTTACATCCTTCGGTAAGAACTCTGGATTGGTCATCAACTGGACCAAATCCTGTGTTTATGTCATAGCCGGGGTTCTGCCGCCTTTGCCTCGCAGGTTCCCAATTTTGGTGGCGGCCGACGGCTTCAAGTATTTGGGGATTTATGTCTCTCAAACAAGATGTACGACGATGGCGCGAGTTGCCCTTGTCTCCATTGGGCCGAGCGGCGCTTTTTAAAATGATGTCGCTCCCCCGATTTCTCTATGCCTTGCAGAATTTCTTCGACCCTGTCCCCGCTCGCTACTTTCGCGAGATCGAGAGTCTACAGCAGCAATTGATCTGGGATGGTCGTGCCCGAATTGCGCTGTCTAAGCTCACCCTTTCCTGGTACGATGGTGGTATTGCTTTGCCAGATATCAGACGCTATTACTGGGCCTCGCACTTGAGCGCCATTAATCATGCTACGTACTCATCGGAACCCGCTCCCGCCTTTGCCTTGGATAAATTTTTACTGCCCGGTGGCAACTTTAATAGGGCTTTGTACTCGAAGTCGCCAATCCGTCTCCTTACGGGTCCTACGAAGTGTGCAGTGCGGGCCTGGAGGGATGCAACTGTGGCTACGGGCTGGGGTGGCAAGCTGACGCGTATGACGCCATTGTATGATTCTGATCGATTGGGCAACCTTTGGAAGACGAAAGGGTTTGACAGGTGGGACATGATTGGGATCAGTAAGGTGGATGATCTTTGGGCCAGGGGCGCTGAGAAGTCCTTTGAAGCCCTGAAACTGGAATACCAGCTTGATGACAGGGAGCACTTTTGGTATATGCAGGTTCGACATGCCTTGTCCTCCGTCTTTCCCCCCGGTACTGATATTCCACAATCCTCCCCCCTGGAGGATCGTGTCCTAGACGGCCATGTCCCCGATAGTACGATTTCCTTAATATATAAGAAGCTCATTAACAACAGGGCTGACCAGCTGGGGAAACTTCGTGCTTCCTGGACAGCTGACGGGCTTGAACTAGACGATGAGGACTGGCAGTCAGCTGTTTCCTCCCCTAAGGAGGTGGCTATTCCGGCCCGGCTTCGTTTTGTCCAGCTAAAGATCCTCCACCGTGTGTATGTGACTGGTATGCGTCTGGTGCGAATGGGGTTTGTGACGGATGGACGGTGTAGGCGTGGGTGCGGTATGGATGGTACTTTTCTCCATGTTCTGTGGGAATGTCCGATTGTCTCGGCCTTCTGGTCTAGGGTGCACGATGTGATGGGACGTGTCACTGGAGTCCCCCTCCTTCCTGAGGCACGACGTTGCTTGCTTAATGTGTGGGAGCCTACGGATTGTACTGCTGCTCAGACGTTCTGGGTCACTCTGGGCAACATGGTTGCAAAGAGGGATATAGCTCAGCTCTGGGGCTCCGCCAGACCACTGCTGCTCAGTGCCTGGAAGGATAACATGGACTGGTGCATGTTTCGAGAAAAGACGGTGTATGAGGCACGGGGGCGTCCCAAGAAATGGTCCAGGGTTTGGGCTCAGTGGAATTCGTTCCGTGGTGATATTTGTTCCCCTCCACTTGACTACGAGGTTCCTCTCCCCTCCTCCCCATGATTGACGTTCCGTTTTCTGTTTTCTATATCATATGTGTCCTTTCTTCCTTCATGCTCGCTCCCCCTTGCCAGATGCGTTCCTTTATATATTTACTCCTTTTTCCCTTTCCCCCCCTCCTATGACCCTTGCCAGTATGATACCATGTGTTTGTGTGTTGTTTTTCTTCGACAAAATCATAAAATTAAACCTTTAATATCCTTTTGCTACGGTTCCATGCTCCACACTATAATGTGCGCTCAGAGATCGTTTTAACAGTGTACTGTCCTTTTCTATTCGTTCACTATATGTCATAGCGGCCGGCCCTGAGGGGTTGTAGGCAGACACTGTGTAATGTGCATTTCACAAATAAAGGTTTAAAAAAAAAAAAAAAAAATGCACACATGCAGTGGTCATCCTCGAAAGCTTAAAAAAAACAAATTATTAAATGTTCTCTGTGCCTGCACATGCACACTGGCCATCTTGGCAAAATAAAGCATCAAAAGGTGTGACATACTGGCTTTGCAAATGCTTTATTAAACCACTCACTAGAATGCAAACCAAACAGAATGACATTGTACTTTTAAATAATATGCAACAGTGGGGGCTATCATGAAAACGCAGTACACTGTGCGGATGCAAGAGCAGAATATAGATCATCAGAGAGACAGGATAGTCAAGAACAAGATATCAGAAAGCTAGTTACAAGATTGTGTTCTAAGGACCCTTTCCAAACTCTGAAGAATGGACGAAGGAGAACTCAGCACTTTGTTTTGACCAAGAAAATGATCATTAATAGTGAGAGCGAGTGAGCGAGTGAGCGAGTGAGCGAGTGAGCGTTTTTAGGACTGTAGGCTGCGCTTGCGCAGTCTCGGTCAGAGAATTAATGTCTCCTAGAGTGGAGCATTAACCCGCGCATCTTCTCCATTGGCTGGCTTCCTAAACGGAGGCCAGCCATTGGAGGAGAGGGGCATCACTCCTTTTAAGCCCCGTCTTTTTCGGGGGCGTGTTTTTTGCTTTCTTTCTATCTGTGGCGTCATCCGTCTCTCAACAAAAAACACGCCCCAGAAACGCGAAAATGTCGGAGCTTTGAGGCAGCCATTTATTTTTCTTGGTTCCTGGTTCGCGTGTCCTCTTTCCTTCCCTGCTATTACATGCCAGAACCTGCGGTGCAAAGTTCAAGGTGAGCTGTACAAAACCTCTTGTTTTTTACTTAATAGACTAAAATGTTTCTCCAGTAAAACCGCATGTCCCGTGCACATGGCATCTGAGTGGCTTCTTCGTTCAATAATGGCATTGTGGTGGGTGACGGGTCTCTAATAATAAATTGAAAACTCAGTTTCATTGGATGTTAAATACCCCGCAGTGCTGGCGATTTCGGATGCGTCAGGTCACCGACCTGGTCTGGCTGACTAAATGTGTTCCACACTGAAGCAGCCACTGAGGCGTGTCCTGAATCCCCTGTCAGCCACTCTCCACATTTCCGCACCATCCTCTTAGCCTCAACTTTCCCTGATATCCGTAATAGGCTGCATAAGCTGGGAATGCCCGGGCCGAGACAGACCATCACCAGCCAACTCAAGTACACTAGCTGGTTCCTGGACGACGTACCGCAGGTCATTCGCCACCCATAGTCTGACTATCTGTTCCAAGCCACAAGGCGCCCGCCAGCTACCTGATGACAGATGGGACAGTGTTTACACACTAAAGAGGCACGTGCGAACTGCACAGCGAATGAACACTTCGTAATTCTATGTAGTGCGCTAGGATTGGCTGATTTGCCCCCAATACTGCAATCCTGGGTCACCTTACACATCAGGAGTCCATCCCTCTACCAGGCGACCCCCATAATATGTTCAGCCGTGGGATTGGCTCCCGTGCAAACCGGAAGTGCTGAAATTACGGGAAAATGTCATCCGTACAAAAATGAATAACGGACCCCGAGCAGACTGAATTCTCGGACGATCCGCGTGAGTAGAGGACAGGTGGTCATTTTTAACGATTTGCAGACTTGGGGAGGGGTGTTTCGTTTAGGATAGAGGGAAAGGCTTGTGAGGAGATTAGTGATGTACCAATGTAGTGACCGAGAGTGCATGTTGTCTAGACTTGGGGGAGGGGCACTTTACATCAAGACCGCTGAATATCATCGAGAAGCTTTTGAATGGTTCTACATTACTGCAACTTCAACAGAAGGAATAAAATCAGTGCATTTGTATAAAATCTGACTGCTCAGAATATGCCTGCGTTCATTTAAAAACAGGTTCTGGGTCTAACTACAAGGTCAGTAAGGTATTTTATTAAGTGAGTGAAGTAGCGTGGGTAAAGAGAAACTGTAGGACGCATAAAGTATGGGTGTGGAGGGATGAGGCAACTGTAGCAATGGAGAGGGTGGATGAGGTGTGGTTACCGATGCTTTGGAAAGTGTGATTATAGTGGATGCACACAAGGGGATGTAGGCAAAGCTGGAATTGTGCACGGACTGGGAACAGTGTGGACTCAAAGGAAATGGTTTGTAGGATGCAGTGAGAATCAGTACATAACGGACTTAGATGATGATGTAAATGTGAACGCGAGGTCTGCAGAAATTGTGAGCAAACTGACGGATGGAAGCGTCGTCCTAAGAGCTGTGGGGATTTTAAGGTACATGATCGTGTGGGAACAGGGCGGTTGGTAGTGTTCTAAGTGGGTCTGGCCTGGCCGGGCCGGAGTGTTGGGCTCCGCTTGGAATGCTTGGGGTGAGCACTGTTTGGCCTGGGTGCATAAGATGCTGGTTGTGTGGATTCTGGTCGAAGTAATTAGATAGAGGATGTATGGACACAAAGGATACAGGAATATGGTTGCAGAACAGGCTGGAAGAGTGAGCATGCATATTTCTGAAAGTGGGGGCCCTGTTGTGAAAAGTAAGTGTAGCCTCATGGAAATGCTGGAAGCGTGGGTGTAGGATTTATGGATAGCCTTTGAGAAGGAAATTATGGAAGTGTGTGTGCGAATCAGGTTTACGTACAGCCAGAATAATAGACGCTCAAGCTTCCGGACTAAGAAGAGGATTCGAGAAATGTAGGTCCTGCGAATACACAGGGAGGGTGGGCACGAGATGTTGGTGTTTTAAGTGTAGCTGGAAATGTGGTCACAGAGTTGGACAGAAGTGTGACTGATACTAGACATAAGAGTATTGGAAGTGAGTGTGGGCAGTGTGGTTGCTGGGAATCCTTGAAATGTGTAATAGGCTATGCTAGAAGTTGGTGTGCACGGGACAATGGAAATGACATTTGAGAGACTTTTGGGCTATCTTAGGGTCGCTGTTAGAAATGAAGAGTTTGGGGTTCTGCTTTACAGTGTGACTAAAAAGTGTTGCCTGTTTGGTCCGAGTGCTATTGTCAGCATGTTGTAATTGAAGCGAACTGAGCGGCAACCATGCTGCGCATTGATAGACATATTTGTCTCGCATATTTCTGTTTGTGTTACAATATACTTGTATTAAATTACGCAATTTCTAATCCCTTGTTTCTGTGTTAGGTTCTAAATATAGGTCTGCAGGGCATTTATTCATTAGTTACAGTTTGGCTGGCTGTAGAAAGTAGAACTTATCTCCCAAACCCCCTTAAGCGTAATCGCCACTAATGATTTTATATATGGAGCACGGCTTCGTTTTTAGGTCGAGGACAGTAGGCTGCGCTTGTGCAGTCTCGGTCAGAGAATTAATGTCTCCTAGAGGGGAGCATTAACCCTCCCCTCTTCTCCATTGGCTGGCTTCCTAAACAGAGGCCAGCCATTGTAGGAGAGGGGCGTTACTCATTTTAAGCCCCGTCTTTTTCAGATTCGGGGCGTGTTTTTTGCGTTCTTTCTATCTGTGACGTCATTCAACAAAAAACACGCCCCCGAATCGCGAAAATGTCAGAGCTTTGTTGCAGCCATTTTTTTTCTCGTTTCCTGGTTTGCGTGTCCTCTTTCCTTCCCCTCTATTACATGCCAGAACCTGCGGTGCCCACCGCCTTACCACCCTCTGCTGGCTGTCTCAACGCCACCCAGAGCTGGGCGAAACGCCGTGACCCCACCATACCCCACAGCCCTTGCGCGACATCGGCCTCCGGCCCTGCGTGGTTGATTTTATGTTTCCGGTCCGGCTGCTTACAAGTTACACATCATTGTTCCCAGGTGCCTTAGTTTATTGGTTCGATTGAAAGGAACCGGCTTCTCGGCTCCAAAAACGCACCGGTTTGTCGCTTCAAATACCAGGACACAGCGTGTTCTCCTTCAAGATGCTGCGTGTAGCCGGTAAGCATGAATGCCTTGGGTGGAGTGGACGTCCAGCATTATAGCCCGCACAACATATCGTCCCTGACGCCGGACCGTGCTCGCCTGATTTGCGAGCAGCCTCTGCGGCCCTAGTGGCCACTCGAGTAGCCCGTTTGGTGGTGCTTAAGGTTGCGGCGCCCCACGGATCCAACAACTTTCAGGAACAGCCTGCTGCCACTCCAGGTAAGTTTTGATGTCCGGTTTCTCACTGCCCCTTCCTGCTCCAGCGACTTAGAGGTAACGGGCATGGCATTCTGGTGCTGAAGGGAGTTTTTGTGATGTAAGCTTTCTTCACTTGCAGCAGCGGTTGTTTTGCATATATTTAATAATTCAATAAAAGTTGGTAAGACGCAGTTCTGGGAGGAGGGAAGGGGAAAGTTGTGGACAAACAAGCGTGGGGGGAGGGGGAAGTGATGGCTTCTGCTTTGGGTGACTTTGCATGTGTATGATGTGGGTTTGGCACCCAAGAGGCAGACAGGCTGCATTCAAACACCCACGAATACGCTCTACTACTCTCTAATGCTCACCTATTGCCATTGTAAATGACAATACCATTTATTTATGTTTTAAGAAAAAAAAATGAAAAAATGTCATGAGCAATGCCAATAGCTCTACCTTTAATAATGCCGAGACCATTGCATTGTAAATGCTTGTTTTTAATGGATAGGAGGAATCATTTCACACTCAAATATTTTACTAAATGCCGGATTTGCATTTCATATAATTTACGTGGAATTTTATGTAATTACGAGAAAAAGCATTATTACGTGAATTTACACACCGCTATCCTAGTTCTAATAGCTTGATAAATCAACAAAAACTTTCACCTTGGTTAAACTGTGCAGGTCTAAAATGAAGCCTACGATGGTGAGCATTTGCATTCCCAGGTATCAGTTTTTCAGGGAACATCCAAGCAGGGATCGGGGCTTTCCAAATTTAGAGCTTACCGACGGCTTTTACGAATAATCCACATAGTTTGAAGGCACTCCTATTATAACCGGGTGAGCGTATTATACTCAACTGATCTGGACAGCAACTGATGTCTGTTGGACTACATGGTTTAAGCACTGCTGTAGCAGTTAAAGCTTCTACCTGAGCTCAGCTATCATTCCATAGGCAAGTCTGCCAATTCAATATTCGAGACTCTGTTATTAGTTTAGCAAACTACAGAAATAAGCACTGTTACAGACTACTTTCTAATGTATATAATATATGTATATCAGCCCTGTGAAAAATGTTCATGTAACAGTCAATGTAAATATGCACAATGAAATGAATGAATGAAAAGGATTTGGTATAGCACAAACAACTGCACCAGCTATAGGGTTCGGGCGCTAAGAAGGAAAACCGTGCTAGTGTGGAAAGAGGTAGCCGAGTGGATGTCGACCAGCCGCCTGAAGCTGAACTCGGACAAGACGGAAGTCCTCATCCTGGGATCCTCGCCTTCCGCCTGGGACGACTCCTGGTGGCCCCCCGCCCTGGGAACCGCACCCAAACCGACAGACCACGCACGCAACCTGGGCTTCATCCTGGACTCCTCCCTCTCCATGACCAAGCAAGTCAACGCCGTCTCCTCGTCGTGCTTCAACATCCTGCGCATGCTACGGAAGATCTTCCGGTGGATCCCCACCGAGACCAGGAAGACTGTCACCCAGGCACTCGTCACCAGCCGACTGGACTACGGCAACACCCTCTACGCCGGAACCACCGCCAAGCTCCAGAAGAGACTCCAACGGATCCAGAACGCCTCAGCCAGACTCATCCTCGACATCCCACGACACAGCCACATCTCCGGACACCTAAGAGACCTGCACTGGCTCCCGGTCAACAAGAGAATCACCTTCCGTCTCCTTACCCACGCACACAAAGCTCTTCACGATCAAGGCCCGAGCTACCTCAACAACCGCATCAACTTCTACGCTCCCAAACGACACCTCGATCAGCCAGTCACGCCCTCGCCGCCGTCCCCCGCATCCGAAGAACGACAACAGGAGGAAGGTCCTTCTCCTACCTGGCTGCCAAGACCTGGAACTCCCTCCCTCCCGACCTGCGCCTGACCCAAGACCACCTCGCCTTCAGGAAGAAGCTCAAGACCTGGCTGTTCGGGTAGTAGTAGCAGCACCCCCCCCCCCCCCCCCCTAGCGCCTTGAGACCCTCCGGGGAGTAAGAAGAGCGCTCTATAAACGTCTATGATTGATTGATTGACATAACGGCAGGGTACTACACTGGTACCAATTCTTAAATAACCAGGTTTGAACGTTGCCAGGTCAGCTGAGGCGCTCAGTGAGGCAGGAAGGCTGTTCCAAGTTTTTGCGCGCCGATACCCAAAGGATCTTCCCACTATGCATGCTAAGCGTATTTTAGGGATGTGTGCAAGGGCTGCGGTAGAGGATCTTAAGGACCTAGTTGGAATGTAACGAATAGCGTGCTTCTTAAGGTACTCAGCGTCAAGGCCATGGAGTGCTTCCATAAAATATCACCATGGCTTTGAATTGAATTCTTACTTCCATTCATTCGGAGCCAGTGTAGAGATTTAAGAATGGGAGTCGTGCTTAATTTGAGCAGGTGCTCTCAGGTGCTCAGCACCGGCACTTCTTTCACAGGGCCACAATTTCTGACCCTGCAGGTGGTAGTCTCAATATTAATTGTTCAAATTCAAAATAAAAAGAACATACATTGCACGGTGACCGGCTGGTAAATGTTCATAGACAGGCCAGGATTGTGTAGCACCATGTTAATGATGAGGTCATCACGCCAATCACAAATCCAAAATGTCATTGACAAACTATGGCTTGCATTCTATTACCCCCCTCCTTCCCCCAGAGTATGCTGCATTCTGCCACAGCCTGAGCCTAAGTATCCCATGGGATAATTGTAGCTGGAGGCTGGCTCATGACTGAGTTGAGGCAAGGAAGCTGCGAGAGCGCATTTGGAACTTGGGAGTGAGGGCTCTTGAGGAAGAATAAACTAAAGTAAGCGTGGACTTTCCACTTGCTGCGTAGCCAGAGTAGCATATCCTGCAGCCCTGAATTGCTGCTATCCTCAACGTGCTTGATGCAGCTGTGGACCGACACAACTTTTGTGCGCCATGGCGTCACCTGTAGAATCTGTGCGCTGCACCCCAGCATGGTAATTGCTGAGCGTGCGTGAGTCCAGTAGGCACCAAAGCCATACTTACCGGCATTGGCAGCATTACGGCTGGGGACAATGCCTGTGCCGTAGCAGACAGGGTCACAGCAAGCTGAGCAGTGAATTTCGATGCCGTCGCCATCCCTGGACCTACTAATTACAGGCAGCACTAGCAGTGACATCACCTGCTGTGCTCGAGCAGCCGTCTGTTCCGCAATGAACCCAGTCATACCGCAATGATTAATATATGCAAAAAAAGCATTTTCATCTGGTGTACATTTTGGTGTACATTTTGTTTTTGCACTCTGTGTAGGTAAGAAAGTAAAACACTTCTGTAGGAATGACAACAGGAAAACACAGAGTTCAAAATAGCAGGTCCAGGCTGACGACAGGGGTCACAGGCAGCAGCAGTGTTATAGATGAGAGAGAGAGCAGGAGTAAAGAGAAGAAAGAAACAACAGGAGTGGAGAGAGATAAGATGGAGCTAAGTAGAAGAAAGGAGAGCAAATCAGATGCAAAGAGAAAGCAGCCATGATGTGAAGGAGAGAACATTAAGAAAAGAGAATATAGAATGAAAGGATGTAGAGGACAGGACAGAGGAAAAGAAGCAGACAAATGATAAAACGGAAACACAGCTAATCACTGCTAGAAGAGTGATAGTAAAGAGCCAAGATCGAGGGGAGAGAGAGCAGAGCATGGATAAAAGTGAAGAGGATAAAGGGCAGGGCTAGAATGAATAGAGGGTAAATCAGAAATACAGGGAATAAGGTAACACAACAGATGTGACAATGATGATAGAAAACGTGAGAGGTGAGAGGATAGACTCTTAGAGCAAAGACTTAGGGGACAGACAACAGATCAAGGTTTGAAGATTGAGACTGAGGCAGTGAGTGTTGAAAGTGGGGCTTACTGGAGGAAGAAGTGAGCTGTGGCCTCCTTGGCAAAATTTTCAGCCTGGGTCTGAGGATCGCTCTTGCTGCTGCATTCTGAAATACTTGTAGACGCTGGGTGAGATAGTCAGGTAGGCCGAGGTAAAGACTATTAGCGTAGTCCAGTCTAGATGTCACCAGAGCCTGGACCACAGCCTTCCTCGGGTCCACTGACAGCAGAGGAAGAATTTTTTTTTAGCATGCGGAGTATGCCAAAACTGGAGCCGATCAGAGTTTTGATCTGGGGGCCCATGGAAAGGGCAGTGTCAATGCCAATGCTCAAATTTGTAATCCTTTGTTGGGCAGACTGGGGGAGCAAGGGGGCGACAGCTCCATTGGCCACCAGGTGCTCCAGTTATTCACTGCCGGTTGACCAAACAAAATAATCTCAGATTTGCCCGGATAGCTTTTAAACAGATTTATTTTTAGCCAGTTGAATACCTTAGTGAGTCCGGATCGGATGCGGTCTCTGACAAAATCTGCTCCTTTTTAGGATTAACACTTCAATAAGGAAACCATCATTATGACTACATTAATGTCTACAATTTACACAAATACACGTTTTACTTTGTTTGGTACGAGTACTCACATTGACACGTCTGCGAAAAAAAAGTGCTCACATCCAGCCAGGTGTTTAAAGTTCTTTTTGAGACTTCCAAAATAATGAAGTCGGGCAAAGGGACAAGATAAAGCATGAGCACATGCATCATATCCGATTGGATTTTTACAAAAGTGCCCAAAACAGACAGTAGTCTTCAAAGCGCTCCTGGTGGTTAGATCACATATTGCAATCTAAACTTCGAGCACTGCTAACGAGCCCTTTAATAATGGTACTGTACTTGCTTTATTTGTAAAGCAAATTTATGCCAGAGGGCGATCTGGCGCTGCAGGGTGCAGCATAAACTAGCATATTACTAGGCTTCAGCTCAAAATGAGGCGGAATCACAGAGAGTGTGCAAGTAAGAGGGTGCATTTATTATTTCTGTACTTGTGCTATTCAACTAACTTGCTAATCAACCTAGATGTGTACATCAGTTTTATATTTCCTATCACCTGCTACTTTATATTGTCTAGGCAAGCAGATGGAGTGTAACAGTGCAAGCCAGCTTTGTGATTTATATTTAAGACTGTGATAAATTTACAACTCCACATGACAGTACTGAGTATTCCCAGGGGTCTATTTAGGTGAAGGTACATGAAGGTCAAAGGCAGGCAACCCTTAAAAGCAGCTCAATAGGGGATTTCCATCTATAAACAACTAAAGAACTAAGGCAAGATACTCCATTTACGAAAAATCACAGAATAATAATGTTTAGCGCTCTCAATGCAAGGCAGAAAGTCATGTTACTCTGATGTAATTTTACGCAATTTCACATTATGCTTCTTACGCGAAATCTCCAAAATTATTCCCTTGGCAAAATATGGCAGAATTTATAGATTTTAGCAAGAGAACAATGAGAACGACCAGAACACAAGTGGCTATTGTTTATGTTACTTGTTTTTTATTTTTAAAAAGGAACACTTGGGGGCTTGGCCAAGATGGCGGCCATGTAGGACGTGCTCTCCTGCTCCTCCCGCTCCGCTACGGAAAACCGCTTTGATTTCACCGGCTCAGTCTCGTTAGCATTGGCAGGTTGACAGATAATCGAGCCCCGGAACTCGTAGAGGTGTTAAGCGCCGCGAAATAGTGTTGCAGTAACCGGCAGTGGGCAGGGAGACACAGGCCCAGGACGTGCGGTGGAAGAGACCCGCCGTTCCCGGAGATGCTCTGAGTGAGCCCGATCCCCAGTGCTGGTCGAATCAACTTGAACTCATTGGGGCTCGGCAGAAGTAGAGTGCCTGGTGCTGTGGATCGGAGTAAAGCGGACTGAAGCGAGAGGGACATCACCCAGAAGGCCAACCTCGTGTGGTGCGGGAGAGAGAGAGAGGGCGGGGGAGGGGGGGGGGGGGGTAAATCGGCCCAGGAGCTGCTTCCTACTTTCCCACGTGTAGCAGGCCGCACAATTGTGAATGGGAGCCTGGCCGGACTGGACAGGGCTGCGGAGAACAGCCTCTAGCCGCAACGGAGTAGAAGGAGGTGAGCAAATCGCGTTGCTTTGAGCGTGGAGGTCGCGGGTGTGGCAGCCCCAGTAAGCTGAGCAGAGGGTGCGTCGAGGGCCGGGGCCATCAAGCGGCATCTGTCCGCAGCGAGTTCTGAGGCCTACAGTGAGGTGGTGTTTGTTCTGGACTGGTTCCGGGGTGAGTAGAGACTCAGGCGCAGCACGCTAGCGTATCAAGGGAGTTTGGTGACTCCGTATAGCCTGCCCGCTCCTCCCGCACAAGAGTGCTTTGATATGCGTGGGCCAGAGTGAGGAAGAGAGACCTTGGGTGCGCCACACTGCACATACAAGTCTCCTGCTACTTTATTCCTGGGCTTGGATATCTAGAAGGGAAGCCCGGGCCCAGTATCTGTACCACTGGAGCCTCAATAGTAGCAGGGCTGTTGAATTGCAGCGACAAGCGCCTAGGAGTAGCGCCTGGCACGCCATGGATCAGTGCCCTGGGAAGAGAGAGCGGGAGCTGGGCGGCAAGGACACCGCAATTCTCTGCTAGCTGAGGCCTTCTCTGTGGATTGCCCGCGAACCCCGGGCTAAGACGCAATTGCTGCATGTGTATGAGGCAATACAGTGGCCTGGTATGGCTCGGAACCAAAGAGCTCAGCACACACGTAGGATTACAGTGGTGGCGCCTGACCCATCAAAGTGCTTCACCGCTGACCCCTTTCATAGCTTCAAACTGGTGACATGAAGGGGAAACTTCCTAGACTGTGTGTGAGAATACGGTCCTTCATCACCTGGTACGTACGGCCTGAGGTCGAGGGCCTGAAGTCACAGAGTGAGCCTGGCTTTGTGAATTGACTAACATAGGACGTGCCACTCAGCTATCACTGAAAGCAGAGGAGCGCGCTGCGCCCTATCAGTGGAGTAGTCCTGAGAGGATGGCTGGTACACCTTTGAATAAAGAGCGCTCAGTTAAAGACATGATCCTCAAGCAGTCCAATCAGGGTATGACTGATGGCACAAACCAGGCAGGAGAAGGAGAGCTTGACAAAGAGGCAGGAGGGTGCAGATGCACCGGCTACAAAGGCCTTCATGACGAACTCGTTTACATCCTTGAGGGCCAACATACAGGAACTCAAAAAACAAATAGCAATAGATTTCAAAGAAGTGAAAAGCGATGTGGAAGAAATCAGGGACAGAGTGGTGATGTTGGAAGAACACGAAACCAGGCGGGATGAAGAAATCTAGATGATGCAGCAAGAACTACTACGCTTGAAAGAGCATCATATTGAATTGCAGGGTCATGCAGAAGAGTTGGATAAATCGCTCTCGCCACAACAACGTGCGCATCAGAGGTGGGCCATCTGACGCAGAAGGGGACGACATCCAAGAGTTTGTATCGGCCCTATGTCAACAGGTGTTGGGAGACTAGCATAAGGATGGGATTCAGATTAATAGAGCTCACAGAGCAGGCCTTCCAAGGGGCGGGAAGGCAACAAAACCGGACATTCTCATTTGTGTCCACGATTTTCAATTGAAGGACTGGATTATAAAGAAGGCCAGGGCAGTGCACCATCTGCAGTTCCAGGGAACTTCCCCTACGCTCTACCAGGATCTATTGGCTGTCACCTTAAGTAAACGCAGGGATATTTGGCCAGTTACGATGCTTTTGGAGGAACTGGGTATTGCCTACTCATGTGGCCATTCTTTCTGCATTATCTTCCGGTACGAGGGCAAGTTGAGGAAGATTCACTCTCTTTAGGAGGCCAGAGAGGTGTTGGGAATGGCCAGGTTGCAGTCTCCAGAAACACAACGCAAGTCTGCTTCGGTGGCAAACAGTGGGGAAATCCTCATCTCCACATAAACCAGACACATCAACTATCCTTAAGGAGCGAGAGGCGGTCATCTTTTCTCTTACCAGTGGTCCCGATCAAACTGCTCCTTGCGGAGTACGATGTTGGTTAAGCAATCCTGAGCATCTCCATGAGGCGGAGTCCGAGCTCTCCTCTTCTTGCGGACTTCCTTTGGCCACGGACCCTTTACCGGTTTCTCTTGTTGACAAACTTTGGTCATCATGGACTGTGATTTGACGTTTCCCTGTTTGATGGCTGATTGTTCCAGGTTTATTGTTATGGGGTTTATTTTTCTTTGGGTACATCGCACCACTGCTTGGGTTCACAGCCTCAGGATTCGGCGCAGGCGTTGGTTCTGTCCCGCTTTGGCCCATCCAGGCTGCTGACGCTTACCACCGCTCTATTCTGTTAGATACCCTCCATGGGTAGAGATTTTAAGGTCATATCCCTTAATGTTGGGGGAATTAACCACCCTGTAAAGCGCTTGGCTATTCATTCCTTGCTTGAGCAGGCAGAGGAGGACATTTGCATGCTACAAGAAACACACCTGCTCTCCAAAGATACACAGCGTAAGCGCACTCGCAGATTCCCGCACCAATGTTGGTCTGCTAGTACCTCCAAAACTTGCGGGGTGGCCATTTTACTTAGTCCGAAATTTGAAGGCAAAGTCCTATCGACACTCTATGAAGTACAGGGGAGGGTTCTTGCCCTTCGCATACAGTGGGGCTCCACTCATTCTACTCTTGTTAACATTTACTCACCTAACATGAATCAGGAACCCTTTCTCATCAAGACACTCGTGGATGGGCTAGCAGCCGCTGACGCTGCCGGGTTGCTAGTGGGTGACTAATTTAGAAATGGATAATGACTGGGCCCGCTCTTGCCAACGACAAGTACAGTCTGGGGCGATCTCTCCCAAGGGTAAAGAACGGCTTGCAGAAAGCGGGCTACATGACATATGGCGCCTCCATCACCCAGACACAGAAGACTACACATACTATTCGGCCACACAAGTCCTACGCGCGCTTAGATAATTTCCTGGCGTCGACTGCTCTCTTGTCTACCATCAGAGAAACTTAAATAGAGCATTGCTCACTATCGGATCATGCCCTTATCACACTCAATTTGAACGCGGGCTGAGCCGCTCGTCCCCCACCGCGGTGGCGCTTGCGGGAGGGTCTGTTACAATCGATTTCCACAGTCAAAGAGATCCGGGAGCGAATTGTGAAATACCTTACTCATAATGATAGATCAGACACCCTGTTATCTGCAATCTGGGACGCCCTAAAACTGGTGTTAACGGGGGAATTTATGGCCATATCCTCCGCTGACAATAGCAAACACAGGAAAACTAGAGAGAGCCTCACACAAGAGGTGAGAGAGTTGGAGGTAATCCATAAATGTACGGGGGCCCGAGATTGTGGCGGAAATGGGGGAAAAAATCCTCTTAAGAAGTCTTGATTTGGACAGAGCATAATATGCGCTACAGCGCCTACGACATAAGTTCTACTTGAGCAGTGATAATTGTGGGAGGATGTTGGCTGACCGGTTGAGGGCACGTACCTTAGCAGAGGCGATACCCATGATAAGGAGGTCGTCTGGGGAGGCGGTTTATGCGGATAGTCAGATCGCAGATACCTTTAAACACTTTTATCCGTCACTGTACTCGAAGGAAGACACAGGCCAACGAGACACGGATGCATACTTAGAGAGATGCAATCTCACATCCCTTCCCAAGGAGCAGGCGAGTCAGTTGAATAAGCCCATCCGACCGGAAGAAGGCATAGCAGCTAAAGCCTGATTGAAGGCAAATCAGGCCCCAGGTCGGACGGGTTTCCAGCCTTATTTTGGAAGTCTTTCTGTGTAGAGTAGCCCCTATCCTTCCCTGACTGTTTAATTCTTTCCTTGACTCTGGCACGATCACAGACTCTATGGCAGAGGCAGCGATCTCTGTGATCCTTAAACCCCACAAAGAGCCCAGACAATGTGGGTTGTACCGTCCGATTTCTTTACTTTATTTGGATGTGAAGCTATTTACTGGAATGCTTGCTGGCCGATTAGGCCCGATGATGGTGGGGCTGATAGATCCAGATCAAGCTGGATTTATTCCCACTAGGCAGGGGGTGGGGGGGAATTACAAAAACGATTTCTACATCTTATGGACAGTGTGCGCCGCTCTGGGAGGGAAGCTCTGTTCCGGTCAGTCGACGCGTAAAAAGCGTTCAACTGAGTTTGATGGAGCTACCGGTTTGGCACATTGCGTCGCTTTGGTTGATCAGTTCATAACATGGATCCGATGCATATATCAAACTCGTTGGGCGTTTGTGAGAGTTAACGGGGCGTCCTCCACATTCTTTCAGATCGCAAGGGGCACGTGTGCGGCAGGGGTGTCCGCTTTCGCCCCTCCTCTTTGCCCTATATATGGAGCCATTGGCCCAGCGGATTAGATATCAGCCTCAGATTAATGTTAATTGCATTTGTAAAGCGAAAGTGATACCCGAAGGTGTCCTGGCGCTGAAGTAAAGTCCTACCGTTGATTTGTGAAAAAGTGTGTATTACCAGGTAGTTGGTAAAGAGCCAGGTTTTTAACGCTTTCCTAAATTAAATTAGATTGGTCATGCTTCTTAGATGCAGTGGAAGCGTGTTCCACGCCTTTGCTGCATTAGCAGTGAAACTTCTGCCTCCCCAGTTAACTTTTTTTTACCTGTGGTGATACCACAAGTTTGGCATCTGATGACCGAAGTGTTCTTTTTGGGATTTACCAACAGAGTTCTTGCCTTAGAAAGTCCGGCCCTGATCCCTGCAGGGCCTTAAAAACCAGGCAAAGGGCCTTGAATAGGGTGCGCTTTCAGACTGGTAGCCAATGAAGTTTTTTATGGATGTTGTGATTGATGCATACTTGGGGGTTCCTGTAAGGAGTCTAGCTGCTGCATTCTGCAGCATCTGCAGTTTGTTCATGGGTCCCTCTTGCAACTTAAGATAAAGACCATTGCAGCAGTCCAATCTGGACAATACTAATGCTGAGACTACCGTTTGTTGTACATCTTTGGGGAGTTGGGGCATTATTTTCCTGATTATTCTGAGAAAGAGGTGGTAGATGTCATTGAATTAACCTGGTCTTTAAAGGTTAGGGTATCTTCTGTCCAAACTCCCAAGTTCTTCACCTTCCTGGTCGGGGAGGGCAGTGGGCCTAGGGCGTTTGGCCAGCAGTTTGGGGTCCAAAAGGAGGGGTTATTGCCAAAAAGCACCTCCTCCGTTTTGTTGGAATTTAGCATTAGGCAGTTCCGTGCCATCCAGTCACTCACTCTCTGTATGCATGCAGTCCTGTAGCCTGGGTGCGTTGTCGCCTAGCATTTCAGGTCGAATCGTGACCACGATTTGGGTGTCATCGGCATATGATGTGAGATTAAAGGGCTGCGCTTTGGAGGGGATGTCCATAAAATAAGCCTTTACACAGACTATGTGATTCTGTCACTTGCGGAACCACTCCCATCTCTACCAGCGCTTTTGGAAGAGATGGACAGTTTCGGGTCCATATCCGGTTTCAAAGTAAACCGGAGAACATCTCAGGTGCTCAATCTCACAACCTCGCTGGAGCAGGAGGCGTCCTTACAGAAGAAATTCCCCCTACAGTGGGCTTCACAACCTATCACCTACCTAGGTATTCTACTAGCTCCAACGATTGCTAAGACACTGGAGTGGAACTACTCCCCGCTATTAGAGCAGACACCAAAGGCCCTCGCTAAAGTTAGCCTGGTTCAGGCGTATAGCCGCAGTCAAAATGACGGTATTGCCGCGAATTCCGAATGCACTTAAACTGCACCCGCTGGTCCCCCCTGAAGGTGCTGCGCTCCGTACAATTGGTCATTAATAAATTTGTTTGGGGAGGGAAGAAGACACAATTGTCTTTTTCTCAAACGTCTAAGCCCAAGCAGCAGGGAGGAGCAGCTCTCCGGATAATAGAGAGATATCTATAGGCCTCTCAGCTCCGATAAATTGCGGAGAAGAATAGGCCGCTCTCAGAAAAGCCTGTTCCGTAAGGGCATGGGGTCTATACTCCTCTCCGGTCACAACAGCTACAATGCGGGTATGGGACACAGTGGTGCTTAAGAGGGGCTTGCGGCTTTCCTGTCCTCAATGACCCCCCCTAGTCGATTACCTGGATTTTCCCCCGGGCTGCAAGTCTGCGGTATTCCAGAGATAGCGTGAGGATGGATGTAAGCGGATTGGTACGCTATTTGACACCCAAGGCAACGCCGACAAGATTATGACCTGCCCAAAGCTGATGAGTTTCATTATCTTCCACTCCGACACTAGGTTACTTCCCCGTCATACATAACACAGGCCTACTGATGGCTGACTCCGTTTGAGAAATGGTTGGACAGCAAAACAAACAATAGGCACCTCTTCTCCGAACTATACACCAATTTAGCCGCTGGCCAAGGGGAGAGGCGGACCAAGGGGCAGCTCCGATGGGAGGAGAAATTGGGTAGGGCCTTGACAGACAAGGAATGGGAACATATCCATTATAGGGTACACCACACTGCACATAGTACTGCAGGCACCGAATCCGCATTCAAAATCACATACTACTGATATTTAACACTGGCACGTATCCACACCTGGGACAAGAATCACACTGAGAAGTGCTGGCAGGGCTGTGGTCTCCCTGGTTCTCTAGTGCACTTGCAATGGCACTGCCAGCTCTTGAGACGCTTCTCGGAGGGGGTGCTGAATGATATTGATCAAGCTTTTGACACAGATTCCATGGTTTCGGGGATATACTTTACTGGGTCTCCCAAACGAACTGACATTTCCCTTGCGCTCTTTGTGAGGTAGGCAAATGGCGCTGGCACTATTGGCGGCCCGTCAGATACTCTTGGCGCAATGGGGCCCTGCAACTGTCCCAGATCACAGAACATGGCTGCATAGGCTTTGAATAAACCTCGGAATGGAACACCTCTCATGATTTAGGAACATAAGGGGGAGAAATATGCTGAGCTATGGGCCCCTTTTATACGTATTTTATCCAAAGAATTTAAAGAGGTTACATGCCCCACATTTCTCCAGATTTTACATCTACTTCCTGAGGAGAACAATGCAAAGACTCCTCACACAGACAATGTGGGTCACAGAGCTCTAGGGGAGGTAGAGAGCTGCTCCCTTATCGGAGTAGAGGCGGACCGGTGCAGTTGCCCACCCTTTTATGTTGGTGGATGGGGTGAGTAGGCTTTGTTTTCTTTCCTTTGTGTGATATATATATATATATATATATATATATATTTATATTCACTGAAAAAACCATAGGTTATAGACCATATATAGTTAGGAATTTGCATTTACAAAACCTTGAAAATTCACTGAAAAAACCATAGGTTATAGACCATATATAGTTAGGAATTAGCATTTACAAAACCATATTTTACTCACACAAAACCATTGAAATTTCATATATAGTTAGTTGCTCTAACTATATATCGCGCACCCGCAATCCACTGCTGATGATGTCACATATTACATTATTCATGACATGGTCAGTGACATCACTGATGACATCTCAAATGACATCACTGATGACATCACTGATGACAACACCCAGTGACTGTATGTTTCTGTAAAGTTAAAATATGTCTTACATATTGAAGAATGAGTGGATGTATAAGTGTTTCGATGAAGGATTTAGTAGGTGCATGACTGACTGTATGAGAGAATGATTAAATGTGTGTCACTGAGTGCATGGGTTAGTGACTAAACTGTCTTATTTTGTGCATCATTATATATGTTGTTCAGTAAACTGCTGCATGTGTTGATCAGTAGCTATAAGAGTAACTATATGGGTTATTGATTGTTTGCCCAAGTATTTGTATGGGAGACTGAGTATGTGTGTGAGTTGATGGAAGGTGTATGACTCTGTGCATAGATGTGTGAGCAGTTGATTCACTATATGTAAGGGTTCAAAAGTGCATGTGGAAACAGCTGCATGGGCAGTTGACTGTGTGCATGAGTGTATTGCTGAGTGAATGGATATCTCAGTGCTACATGTCAAAGTAAGTACATATGTAAAACACAGTACATGTGAGAGTAGACATATATAAATAACTGTGCATAAGAGCCAGTGAATGTGTGAGTGGCTGCATGGATCATTGAAAACTTGTATCAGTGATTGTATAAGAGAGTAAAAATATGTTAGAATATGTTTGAATTAGTATGGTGTGTATAACTGTATAGTTGAGGAAATGGAGGTGTGATTGATTCTTTGCATGACTGAGTAGGTGCATGAGTAACTCCATGGATGAGTGACAATCTGTGAGTGTCTGTTTACACTGAGTGTATCTAAGGTTATATTAGAGTCTGTAGAGGTTCATCGTATTAACACATGAATGATGTCATCAGTGATGTCATCAGTGATGTCATTTGAGATGTCATCAGTGATGTCACTGACCATGTCATGAATGATGTAATATGTGACATCATCAGCAGTGGATTGCGGGTGCGCGATATATAGTTAGGGCAACTAACTATATATGAAATTTCAATGGTTTTGTGTGAGTAAAATATGGTTTTGTAAATGCTAATTCCTAACTATATATGGTCTATAACCTATGGTTTTTTCAGTGAATTTTCAAGGTTTTGTAAATGCAAATTCCTAACTATATATGGTCTATAACCTATGGTTTTTTCAGTGAATTTCATTGGTTTTTTAAAAGCTAATATCTATAGCTGTAAAATATATTCTTTATTACGTGACGTATCACATAGCCCGTGAGACGCCTCATGACGCATCGCATAACGTGACGTATCGTCTCTGCAACGCAAACCAAACCTGTAACGTAAGCGCGCCGGAGCACGCTTACAGATATATATATATATTTTTTTTTAACCTTAATTAGAGAAAATCCACACATGCACATATCTTGAGGCCTTGCAAAGGCACATCAAACAAACAGTCCCTACAATTTTGCCAAGTTTGGTGGAAATCTACTCCTTTAAATTTTATTTTACTGTTTCTCTTGATTTTCCCCTTGTTACGCTTACCGGAACGCTACCCGGTATGCAAACAAACGCTCCAAAAACACAAGATGTCAAACTCCCGTTACGCTGCCGGTTAGCTGCCCAGTTTTTTTGCCCCGCGGGGAACTTTAATAGCCCCCTCATCAATCCTAGGGGTTCAGGAGGGGTCTACCTTACCCCTTTCCTTCATTTACACCTTCTTTTTTTCCACCTCTTGTCTCTCGATCCCACCGAGAGACAAGATGGCGGCCGCTCCGGACTGTTTACAATGTTAACAGCCAATCAGCTTCTCCTCAGACTCCCGCTACGCTGCCGGTTAGCTGCCCAGTTAGCTGCCCGGTTCGCGTACCGGGACAGGCCTCTACGGCGAAAAATCGAATTTTTTTTTTTTTTTGCCCCGCGGGGCACTTTAATATCCCCCTCATCAATCCTAGGGGGTTAGGAGGGGTCTACCTTGCCCCCTTTTCTTCATTTCCCCCTTCGTTTTTCACCACCTCTTGTCTCTCAATCCTACAGAGAGACAAGATGGCAGCCGCTCCGGACTGTTTACAATGTTGACAGCCAATCAGCTACTCCTCAGACTCCCATTACGCTGCTGGTTAGCTGCCCGGTTCGCGTACCAAGACGAGTCTCTACGGCGAAAAAAAATCGGATTTTTTTTTTTTTTGCCCCGCGTGGCTCTATAATATCCCCCTCATCAATCCTAGGGGGTCAGAAGGGGTCTACCTTGCCCCCTTTCCTTCATTTCCCCCTTTGTTTTGGCCTCCTCTTGTCTCTCGATCCTACCGAGAGACAAGATGGCAGCCGCTCCGGACTGTTTAGAATGTTGACAGACACCGGAGAGCCAATCAGCTTCGCTTCGCAAAGCTCCGTTACGCGAAAAGTACGCGAACCGGAGCGCTGTTACAGATATATATTTTTTTTGAACGTTAATTTCTCAAAATCCACTGGAGCACATATATTGAGACCTAGCAAAGGCACATCGGGCTAACAGTCCCTACAATTTTGCCAAGTTTCGTGCAAATCCATTCAGCCGTTCGAGCTAAAAGTGAGGCCAACCGCCCTATGGAAATTAACATGGGAATAACGCGTTTTGGGACCCCCCCCTTTTTTCTCGGCCCCCCCTTGATGAACCCCCCCCCAAATTTTCAGGGGCTGCTCAGAAACAAAATGTGCCATTTTCCTGAAAATTTCAGCCAATTCCGTCCACAAACTCCAAAGTTATTAGACATAGAATTTTCAAAAATCCCATAGAGAAAAAATCCTAACTATATATACCTACTGGCTATCGCCAGTAGGTAATATATATATCAGTTTGTTCGTATGGATCAGCTGACACAAGCACCCTAATCTGCTGCAGGCCTCGGAATGGAACGCCTCTCATGATTTAGGAACATAAGGGGGAGAAATATGCTGAGCTATGGGCCCCTTTTATACATATTTTATCCAAAGAATTTAAAGAGGTTACATGCTCCAGATTTTACATCTACTTCCTGAGGAGAACAATGCAAAGACTCCCCACACAGACAAGGTGGGTCACAGAGCCCTAGGGGAGGTAGGGAGCTGCTCCCTTAACGAAGTAGACGCGGACCGGTGCAGTTGACCACCCTTTTATGTTGGTGGATGGGGTGGGTGAGCTTGGTTTTCTTTCCTTTGTGTGTTATATATGTATATATATATCAGTTTGTTCGTATGGATCAGCTGACACAAGCACCCCAATCTGCTGCAGGCCTCCGGGTTGTAGGCAAAGAAGCTGTGTACACGTATTGTTTATACGATTGATGCTGCCGGCCTTTTTGGTTGTAGGCTAATAGCTGTGCAATGCGGATATGCTGTTTAAAACTAATAAAAGATTGGTTCCATAAAAACAAAACACTTACCGAATACGTCCTTAGCTCTGGACCTCCGCTTTTGTCCACTGCAGGCAACAGGAAACTCCCTGGACCAATCATGGAGCTGCTCGCATGCTGTTAACCATATGAGATCAGCACCCTGATAAGAGGGAGTGGCCACTCTCATATCGATCCCCGGCACACTGAATGCCTGCACTTGATCTCAATTCAGCGGTCTAAAACAGCTGGGTTGAGAGATTTAAAGTGCACGCCTGGCTGGCCTATGGAAGATGGCCGGCCAAAGAGACAAGTGCACTTTAAACAGTGTACAGGCAGCCCTCTGTCTACTACTCTTCCCTGCTGCTTCTCAGCAGGCACCACCCAGACACTTGGTTCAAGACAGGTTCATGAAAAATAAAGTGGAAATAAATTGCTATTTTAATATTCTTCTCTGGGGGTTAGGGGGCATTTAAGTGGGGTGACGGTTCTCCGTTCCAAGCAGGGGCAGCAACAGAATAATAACAAGCGAGGCCACCATGATCGGAACAAAGGAAGGAACTACACCTGTAACTGCAAGAATGGACAACCAAAAGTACAATAATAGCAGCAGCAACTGCAAACGTAACCACAGGTGGGACTACAAAAGGAACCACAGCTACCACTACAGCAACAACAGTGCTCATTACAGCAGCAACCAGAGCAGACACCAAAGAAGGGGCAACATGCTTGTAATCTTTCATCCCTCGTCAGCCAATCACTTTTCAAGCTTCCAAGATAAGGGTCGTACACTAAATAATTGAGATTCAACCTTCAATATCATTTAATAGGCACACCCTGAGGACAGATAGACCAGGAAATGTATCCTACTTATTCGGTCATTCTCATCACGATCCTTCACGTGTTAAGCCAAAGTCTCATCAAACTGTTCTTACCTGGAAGGTGAACACTTTCATCACCTGTGCGCATGCGCATTTGACATCCCTCTGCGCTGGAACATATTCTTCTTTCAAAAACCTGTTCAATCTACCACAAAAATAAAAGGATAGCTGCCAACACAGCATCTGGAGACAGGTGCCATCTCAATAGCTGGAGAAATTTGTTCCAACTGATAAAATCCTGTACACTATACTACATCCCATCAATTCGCCCTGAAGAAGTCCTCTGGACGAAACGCGTTGGCTACTTTGTGAAGACTGAAAATAAAGAAAGAAAAGAATACATAATGGCTTACTGATATATTTTTTGACCTCTCTGATATTGCTCATTGAACATTTTGTGGTGTGCCGAACTATTTCTTTGAACTATAGTCATGCTTTGTCCGCACCAAAGTAAGTAGCAAACCTTCCCATGCACATGATACCCTTGTGTAATTGTCCTAAGAAAGCCTATTAAATATTATTGAAGTCCGAATTTCGTCAACATACACAGGTGCCATCTAACGGAAGGAAGAACTGGACAAACTATATATACTTAATTAATAAGTGCAGACAGTATAAATGGTAATCTATCCCCAGTAAGAGAGCATTATTAAATTATCATAAATGCAATCATCGCAGGGCCTAAAACAGTTCCCAGCAACACACGGATAACAGCAATAGCCAAATTTGTTACGGTTGTCCCTACTGGGGTAACAACAATGGTATTACTGGTGTTGCTGTGTTACTGGCAACTGGTTTTACCTCTGTGGTTCCTGCTATTGCAATGAGAGAAGGCACAGCAACATCAGCTGCAAGGGCAGCAGGGACCACAGCTTTAATGATAATTTATACTACTGGCCCCTCCACAATTAGAACAGCCAGCAACTGCTGCAGTGACACCTACAACAGCTGCAATTGCAGCAAGGACCAGAGTAGTAACCACAGCTGCAACGACAGCAGCAGTGACCAAAGCTGTAACCATACCATAGACAAATCTGCCATTTGGCAACAACAACAGCTGTCAGCACATAAGCACATAATGGTCCACAGGAACGACAATAGTTGCCATTACACAGACAACACCACTAACCACAGATTTAAACTTTTCATACACCATAGCAACAAACACATCTGCTATAAAAGCAGGGATCAATTTCAATCTTGATGCACTTCAGACAGTCATACTTGGACCTGCTTGAACTAGAAACGGTCACCCACTGCCCTTAAACATTCCAGCACGAAAAGAGCATTGTAAGTTTTAAAGAGCTGCATCACAGTTTTAAAACCGGTAATACCTTATGCGCCAGCGACACACTTGCAAGAAACCCAACAAGGGAAAAAAACTTGACCACAAGGGACTTGTACCACTGGGACAGAGCTGGTATTGATAATGATGGCCATTTGTTTCACCATGGGATCCTAACAGAATTCCGGCACAACTTTGGCAGCTTACATCAGGTGCAGAAACTATGTAGCAAACCTGCTCCATATGTTATGCAGGTGCCCCTCATTACAGGCCTAGGGGGCAACGTTCAAGCACTTATAGACAATAGCACAGGAAGAAGAGGAGAGGGAATTATTGAAATTAGCTTATTAGGAATGAACCCGCAAACCAAAAAGAAGAAAGTCACCTCAAGAACTGTAAAAATACTTTGCTGCCGTTAGCCAAAAGAGCCATCACAATGAGATGGGAGGCGTGAATGCCTACTTTGGTGGCGGACTGGACACGAGAGGTGACACTTTGAAAAGAAATAGAAAGAAATGCACTTAAGAGGGAGGAAAAAAGAGCTGAAGAAAAAAACAATTGCAGGACAATGGGATGAGTTAATATAACGATACAAGGAAAATGTTAGCGATGTTGATATACCACCTTAGAAGAAGATAGGTGCTATCAATCAAACTTAAATACAACACAGACCCTCTAAAGAATAAGGAAGAATAACATAATTGGCTTGAGCCAGTGCATGTTCCGCACATAGACGGTAAATGCAAACCAGCAATTCAATGGCTAGTGGTGAGACAGTCAGAGGGGGCGAGTAAATCGATGTTGAAGACTATTGAGACAATTGTATAGGAAGTAGACAGCATTAACATATGGAAAACCAATGCCCATGCGTGCACTTTAAAGCAGAGAACTTACGGATGTATAATGTCACTGGAATATTTAAAGGAACAAAAAAGTAATAATACTAACATATGAATGTAGAATATGCTGTGATGTTTTGAACTGCAAAGTTATGAAACTCTTGAAACTGCCAAGAAGGGTTACTTAGAGAAAAAAACAGGGACAACAGCACACATCACAATCACAGTGGCGACAACGGTCACAAATGCAATATTTACAGTAGGGATCTATCAATGACGGCAAAGCTGTCACCATAATAGGGACAACAACATTAACAAAGGTGATCAGCAACTCGAAAACAGTAACAGCTAAGACAACCGCAGTGACTATAGCAGTGAGGACAGTTACCACCACAGTGGGGCCAAAAACAGCTGCCATTAAGAGAGGGGCACCAGAAGCGACCACAAAAGGGATGAGTGGGATGCCTAAACTTATTACTTTGGACCATATTCCAGTTCATACTTTTTTGCTCAATGTGTCACTATGGACAGGCACCAGCCACAAGCAAAACTACCTTGGGAAACCTTGGAAACCTTGTGAAACCTTGTGAAACGCCAATCCTGCGTAGCAGTTGGACGCTAGAGCCACTCACCGCCAAACCAACGGAGAGCCACAGATCCACTCTCGCCTCCCGCCGCACGACTCCCGCTGGTCTAGGGAGACTGCCGCCGAGCGGAGAGCGGGGGCCTGGGGAACTACATCCCCCAACAAGCCCTGCGCCAGCACCACCTGTAAGGAGCGCCAGGAGGCGCATAAAGCCGCGCCTACCCTGCAGAGCGGGGGAAACCTTGGAAACCTTGTGAAACCTTGGAAAACGCCAATCCTGCGTAGCAGTTGGACGCTAGAGCCACTCACCGCCAAACCAACGGAGAGCCACAGATCCACTCTCGCCTCCCGCCGCACGACTCCCGCTGGTCTAGGGAGACTGCCGCCGAGCGGAGAGCCACAGATCCACTCTCGCCTCCCGCCGCACGACTCCCGCTGGTCTAGGGAGACTGCCGCCGAGCGGAGAGCGGGGGCCTGGGGAACTACATCCCCCAACAAGCCCTGCGCCAGCACCACCTGTAAGGAGCGCCAGGAGGCGCATAAAGCCGCGCCTACCCTGCAGAGCGGGGGAAACCTTGGAAACCTTGTGAAACCTTGTAAAACGCCAATCCTGCGTAGCAGTTGGACGCTAGAGCCACTCACCGCCAAACCAACGGAGAGCCACAGATCCACTCTCGCCTCCCGCCGCACGACTCCCGCTGGTCTAGGGAGACTGCCGCCAAGCGGAGAGCGGAGAGCGGGGGCCTGGGGAACTACAAGCCCTGCGCCAGCACCACCTGTAAGGAGCGCCAGGAGGCGCATAAAGCCGCGCCTACCCTGCAGAGCGGGGGAAACCTTGGAAACCTTGTGAAACCTTGGAAAACGCCAATCCTGCGTAGCAGTTGGACGCTAGAGCCACTCACCGCCAAACCAACGGAGAGCCACAGATCCACTCTCGCCTCCCGCCGCACGACTCCCGCTGGTCTAGGGAGACTGCCGCCGAGCGGAGAGCGGGGGCCTGGGGAACTACATCCCCCAACAAGCCCTGCGCCAGCACCACCTGTAAGGAGCGCCAGGAGGCGCATAAAGCCGCGCCTACCCTGCAGAGCGGGGGAAACCTTGGAAACCTTGTGAAACCTTGTAAAACGCCAATCCTGCGTAGCAGTTGGACGCTAGAGCCACTCACCGCCAAACCAACGGAGAGCCACAGATCCACTCTCGCCTCCCGCCGCACGACTCCCGCTGGTCTAGGGAGACTGCCGCCGAGCGGAGAGCGGGGGCCTGGGGAACTACATCCCCCAACAAGCCCTGCGCCAGCACCACCTGTAAGGAGCGCCAGGAGGCGCATAAAGCCGCGCCTACCCTGCAGAGCGGGGGAAACCTTGTGAAACCTTGTAAAACGCCAATCCTGCGTAGCAGTTGGACGCTAGAGCCACTCACCGCCAAACCAACGGAGAGCCACAGATCCACTCTCGCCTCCCGCCGCACGACTCCCGCTGGTCTAGGGAGACTGCCGCCGAGCGGAGAGCGGGGGCCTGGGGAACTACATCCCCCAACAAGCCCTGCGCCAGCACCACCTGTAAGGAGCGCCAGGAGGCGCATAAAGCCGCGCCTACCCTCCCTCGCGGGACGCCGGGCGAAGCCCGGGCAAAGGGCGGGCCCTCTGAGGCCCTCCGAGGCACGGAAAGGCCAGGCAAGGCTACCCCCCTGAAAACTACTGCGTGGATTCGAGGTACTGTTTCTGGTTTCTTATTTTGGGAGTCAATATCAGTCATTTAAGACAGTCAGCAACTATTACCATTGAGCCGGCCTAATCTTACCGTATTACTTGTCACGACCAGCTGTTTACTCGGCCTAAAGACTAGCAGGGAGCGCGTGATTTGTCACTCTGCTATACAAGAATTCAAAGTATGGGGAAAAAACTGGTTCCCCCCCCCTATCGAGGCTGTGAATACTCTTGATTCATACCTTGTTCAAGTGGTAACCAGTATTAACAGCAAGCGAAGGCAATCCTTGGTACTAAGCCAATCACCTGTGTTGCTTGCAGATAGTCCATCCACAAGCACTGTAAGCACAGCTATGTCCGATTCCCTGACAGGAAACGCACAGCCTAATCCTGCAGACTCTGGCTCTAACTCTATAGCCAACCACATTGAAGCCATCGAAGACTCCGATCCTGCTAAGGACAGAGCAGATCTCATCGATTTAGCTGACGATGCCTTCACCGAGACAAGCATCCAGACAGAAGCTATAGACGAGGACCCTCAGCTCCAGTCTCCACCTAACCGTGCTGTTAGAGCATGTAGGAAAACAGCTGCAAAACGAGGGGGGAAACAGCTGGGAAGGAAGAAGCCTGCCACCCCTCCCTCCAGACGGCTGGGCAAACACACAGATCACGAGGTCGACCTTGAGTCTAAGCGCATTATCGACGATGATCTCTTTAATAGGATCCAAGACATGATGGATATTAAAATCAAGACTATCATTAAGCCCCTGATCGGGAAAGTGGACAAACTAACTGCTGAAGTTAGGAAGTTGGGAGGGGTTCATAGTAACTTGACTAAGGAGCTAGAGAACTTATCTTCCCTCGTCGCAGACTTAATATCTACGGATGAGGAGGCCCCTCCTACTGACAGTAACGCGCAGTCCACTCAACCAGGGTTGTTACATCCACCCTTATCTTTAACATTAACTGTCCCGGATCAGAACGTCGTAACTGGGGTCCCTCATACCATCCCCACTGATGCAACAGTGGTAAGTCATCAAGAGGTCAGCCCAGTCCAATTCATAGCGGAAGCCTCACCGTTAGTCTTGGTACTGGCTAATATTCCAGTTCTGCCACAAGACAAATCAGAGTCCAACCAGGATCTCAAAGACAAAGCCTTACATTGGCTTTCAAATAATATGTACATGGCGCAAGAAGGCTTCGATAAACTGGCAGGAGACATAGTTTCGACTAGGAGGGTACCGTGGATTGGCAGCAAGCCGAAAAAGTTCCAAGGCGATTGTGTCATTATAAACTTTACTAATGCCGAGGTCCTTCCTGAAATCCTGAACAACGTCTTCCCACCTCAGAAGCGTAACGGCTCTATAGTTCCACTAACTCTCAGATTTTTCAATAATGAGTCTCAATCCGCTACTTTACCTAACACCAATAGGCATAATAAGTATAGGAATAATAGTAGCTGGGGAGGGGCCACGGGCTCGCGATACGTAAATGACCGGTTCCTGCCTGTAGTACAGCAAGTGTCAGGAAGACCCATTTACTCGTACGAGCGAAACATTCAGCCAGCTCACCCGCAGGTGCTGGGAACAAACGGGTGGGGGAACGGCATACCAGGGTACGATCACAGTGTACGAGGTATTAGGCCAACACGGTGGCAGAGAATGGACCCGTCTTTGGTCCACCCAATCACCCCACATCCCCTGTGGAACTTAGCTCACGCTGGTCAGGCTCATTTAGCCACCCCATCTGCTTGGGGCTTCACTACAGGTAACAGGTTTGACCCCTTATCTGACCTCAACACCTGTGATTGACTTGAACCAAGAACTGACCAAAATAATGCTGGTTTGATCAATTTGAATTCGTGTAGCGAGGGCTTTAGCACCGATGATCCCCATAGTTTTCATATGTTTAACGTAGTCATTGAGCCCCAACTACCCACTATCCCAGGTCAGCAAACAATCTCATTTGGGACAGAGGCTGGCCCTAACATGGGTACGTCTAGAGAGACGACACAGCGCTGCTGTCACGCGAATACAACCGGGGCCCCTTCAGCACAAGTAATAGCGGAAGGAGACTCAGTGAGTGGCAGCAAGTCTATGACTATTAGGGAGTCATGCAAGATTATAGGCTGGAATGTGGCAGGCCTAAATACCAAACGCCAGGACCCAGTATGGTGTAGCTTTATTTCAAAGTACCACATCATTGCGTTGCAAGAAACTTGGGACACATCTAATAATATCTGGTGGGACGGGTATACTAGCTTCATAAGACCTGCTGTCTCTAGTAGAATGGGTAGGGCCAAAGGCGGTCTGGCGCTCTTATTCGCCTTGGACTTAAAAGGAAGTTACAGGCAGATCAGGTCCGAATCTGATAATATATTGATTGTCGAAAGGATCATCAATAAAACTAGTAGGACCTTATACGTTAACTTCTATAACTCTGGTAATTGCGCCTATGACGGTCGTAATATTGCCAATTTAGATTGTATTTTAAACTCAGTCTTACAGAATATCTCATTTGCATCCGAGTCAATTTTACTAGGTGATTTTAATATACATTTATGTAATTTAGCCTGTAAGGGAAGGGGAGCATGTGAGGATGATGATGTCGCTTCAGTAGTGCCTCACTTCGAACATTCTGCAGAGGGCCAGGAGCTTGAAGACCTACTTGCTAACTTTAATCTTTATGAACCCAACTTCGGTCCGAGAACGCCAACTTTCACCGGCGGCCAGCATGGGTCTGTGATAGATTACATCTTTGTTTCTCTTGGCATTTTAACTCTTACCACCGCATATAGTACGGTAGCAACACACTTCAGCGACCACAACCCAGTACTACTTGAAGTGGTGTGGGGTAGTCAGATGGGTGCAGCACCATCAATTGTAAAACCAGCCCATTCCTTGAGGACCACAGATCAAGACAGAAGAGTAAAATGGGCGAAGGTGATCCCAGAAAACTTCTACAAAAAATGCTTCCCTAAGATTAAAACCCAGGTCGAGTTGTGTCAGAACCCTGACACTCAAGGGAGCCTCATGGTATCAGCTTATGAGGAATTATGTGCACTGGTCTCCAACGATCTTTTAGCTAAACCTTTTCAGGGAACTCATGGTCACAAGCGTTGGTTTGACTCTGCATGTTCGAAGGCTCACAGAGATTTGTTGGTGGCTCTAAAAATTGTCCCTAGAATAAAAGAGGAAATCGTGAGGTTAAGGAAAATATATAAGTCTGCCGTAAAGAGCCGCAAAGAATCCATTAAACGTGAAACATGGGATGACCTTCTCTCAGCGGCGGTGCTGAAGGACAGCAGAAGATTCTGGGAAATTATTAAGCAGCCCCTTTTCTCGGAGGATAATAATTTACCAATGGACTGTGTGATTACTGAGGATAAATGGTTGTCTTTCTTTAAAAATGTATATGGGGGTGATGTAGTCGATGAGGACATTAACAGGTGTTCACTGCCTAGTGGGACTGTAAACCCTATTGTCTTTAATCCCCAAGAAGTAGAAAAGGCGCTCATGGAAACCACCAAACACAAGGCACCTGGTCCGGACGGAGTTCCGGCCGACTTTTTCATGTTTTCTCCTAAAATGTGGTCGAGGGTGTTGGCCAACGTGTTTAACGCAGTTAACTTCAATTCAGCGCCTGCCTCATGGGCTAAATCCACCATCGTCCCCATTTATAAAAACAAAGGTCAGCGGGACGACCCAGCATTCTACAGGCCTATATCCCTTTTGGACTCAACCGTAAAAATTCTGGGGAGAGTCCTTTTATCTAGGTTGAGGGAGAATGTTGAGGGATGTGGTGGGCTGTGTGAACTGCAATATGGCTTTAGAGAGAGTAAAGGCACGATCGAGCAATGCATCAATCTGTATCTACTCATCTCTAAATACACAGTGGCTAAGGAGGGTTCAGTGTTTTTGGCCTTTATGGACCTTTCGTCGGCCTTCGACCTTGTTAATAGGTCCAAATTATGGCCGATTCTGTTGGATTTGGGAATCGATGAAGCCCTGGTTATGTTCATGGCCTCTCTGCACCAGGAGCTTTTTGCAGCCGTTCGAGTGTCCAACAATGGTAGGTGTACCCCTTTATTTAAATCCCTGAAAGGGGTACGGCAAGGTTGCATTCTGACCCCCACGCTTTTTACCATATACATTAATGGCCTGGGGGCGCACCTGCGGGGCATGGGCACGGACGTTCCGCGCGCAGGGGATACCCATATTCCGGCACTCCTGTACGCGGATGACGCCGTGTTGATCGCCCGCACGGGTGTTGGCCTGCAGGTTCTTCTTAACTCCTTCGGCTCCTTCATGGAAAACCTGGACCTAAAGGTCAACGCGTCCAAATCCCATACTATGGTTATGGGCCGAGAGTGTGCGAAGAGAAGACATAAATCATTCTTCTGTAGTGGGATCCCTGTGTCCGAGGTAACCACATTTCCCTATCTGGGAGTGTTGTTTGATCAAAAAGGCACTTGGGGTCCACAGATAAGTGCAAAGAGGCTGGCAGTTACTAGATCTGCCTCCGCTCTCTTGGGTTTTGCCGGCAAGCTGGGTGCCAGGCCCATGGAAGCGATGTTGAAGATATACAAGAGTAAACCTGTTGCCATCGCCTCATATGGATCTCCTCTGTGGGGTTATGCAAACCTTGACCCCATTCAGAGAGCAGAAAATAGATTCATAAGATCTCTCCTTTCCGTCCCCCAATCAACCCCAACCTATTCCATCCATAAGGAGGTTGGGTTGCCATATCTGTCGGATTTATTAAGCGTTGCACCCTTGATCTTGTGGTTGAAAATGTGGCTAAACGCTGATCTACCATTGAACCACAAAATTTTGAGGGATGTCCTATCTTTGGATAACCATAGTAAAATCCCTTGGTTGGCCTATCTAAGTAAATCCTTTATAGAATTGGGTCGCCCAGAACTTTTCCGCTGCCCAGAGAAAATTACGGCTCTGGACATAGCTTATACAAAAAAGGCCTTCAAAGAAAGGAAGGAAGCATGCCGTGAGGTAGTTGAGCTGCAGAAACCTGCAGTAAGGGCTCACTATCTATTGGTTAGCGATCCTTATTTGGCTCCTTACCTCCGTTTTGTAACAATCCCTTACCATAGGTTTTTATTAACTAAACTTAGGTTTAATCTTATTCACCTTCACCTAGGCTCTTTTAAGGGTTGGCAGAAGCCAGAATTAGCCGCCCCTTGCAGTTGCGACCATTTCTCTGTGCAGGACACAATGCATTTTGTCATGTTTTGTAGTCTATATCATGAGCAGAGGAAAAAATATTTGCTCCCCATACTTAAAGATGCAGGGTTCACACAGGTGCGCCCCGCGCTGCTCTATTTACAGCTTATGACAAACCCACGCACAGTATTTAGTCTTGCAAATTTTTTAGTCGCCGCAGCAAGGGCGAAAGCTGTTGGCCAATCTCCGCCCTAAGAGATTATTAACTGTCATGAGATTATATGTATTGTCTTATATATAAATGTATCTTTTTAATTGTGTAAATAGTATTTATAATGTGCATTGAGCTTGATGCTTTTTAGATGCTAGGAATTCTAATTATACTTTATATGTCATGTTTTATTGCTTTTGCTTCTTTGTATGACTTTGATTAAGTCGAATAAAGATATTCTGACTGACTGACTGACTGACCTTGGTTCTGCTACAGTTGTAACAGTCAAGCCCCAATTGTAAATCATCTCCAGTCTTAAAAGTAACAATTGCAACTCCAGGCTGGTTTCAGGTTTAATATTGTACTGTCATCTGTTTTGAATGGTCTGTGTATGAATGTATGGCCAAGTGTGTATGAAATGGTGTATTCACATGTTTGTATATATTGTATATAAAACTTATTTCATTGTTTATTTTGTATTTTCCATGCACGACGAATAATGTGCTGAAAAATGAAAAAAAGAACGTTTGCAAAAATTAAATAAATTTGCATGGGTTAATAAGACAAACGGTTGTTTTTTGCTTCAATCAAAGCAACCATCGTTGAAATCAGTCTGTTGAATTATTGAGACTCCAGTATTGGCTCTTTTGTTGGTTTATAGTATTAGTTGGACTCAGCCTTTCTGAGTAATGAGTCAAGGCCCTTTTTTGATTCTTTGGTTTCAGGTTTAAAGCATTTTATTAAGACAAAAGAACACGGGGAGAGGGAACAGGAGGTTAGGGTTACATACAGTACAATAAGAGAAAAATCGTAGTATCAGGAGCGTGCTCGTGGAACAGTTCGTTAGGCCAGAGAAGAAGCAATAGCAGATGAGAAAATGAAATGCAATTTATATCTCCACTCTGCGCATATCCAGCACCCCAAATCTGATCAAAGAAGGCAATGAAATTGACACAAAAAAGCACAGCCCATCCCCCTCTAGAACCCCCGACCCAAAGAAAAAACCAACTCCCCAACTCCCCCCAACCCCCCGTCCAATGGCCCATTACCAGTACTACCCACCCCAGAGCCACACCCCCCCCCCTCACTAAGAACCCGCCCCCCACTCATTCTAGTCTGCCGGAGTCGCCGGCGGCGTCAGCCTCAGAAGCCTGAGGTACCTCGGGCAGGTGAGCTCCCTGAATTCGGTGGGTAACAGCGCAAGGAAGGGTTGCCACAGCTCATCAAATTGATCTATCTCCCCCGCCACCGTGAGCGACAGTTTCTCCATTCCCAACACGTGCCAGAGTCTATGTAACCAACCCGTGATGGAGGGAACAGTGGTAGTGCGCCAATGGATGAGGATATTCTGGACCGCAGACCCCAGCGCGATTGCGATCTGCCTGCCCCTGCGGGACTTCAGCGGATACATTAGGCCATTAGGGAGGCCCAGCAATACATACGCCGGAAAGCGCGGGAGCTCAATTTCAAAGTGCTTATCCACCTCATCCAGAACCTCCTTCCAATAGGCGGCCAGCAAGGGACAATCCCAAAGAATATGTGAGAGGGTCCAAACCTGCCCGCAGCCTCTCCAGCACCCCTTATCAATGTGCCTATTCATCTCATACAGTCTCTCTGGGGTGTAGTACCAGTACGTGGACACCTTGGTAAATGTCTCCGTAAGGCCGGTATGGTACGCAGAGTGTCTTGCCCGGTGTGCGATCTGGTCCCATTCCTTGTGGCTGAGTGTCCTGCCCAGTTCCCTGTGCCATCGTTCCCTCCCCGGGTTATAATAGTGGAACGGTGGGGGCTGTAGATGCTTATAAAGATCAGTAATCAATTTAGCATCAGAGGTTCGGGTCACCAGCCACCGCTCATACGGTGTAATTTGACGATCAGCTGTGTCCCGCACCTGGGGCTGGAGGGCCCAATGTCGGACCTGCATGTAACGTAGTCTATCCAGCTCCGTCAGGCCGAACTCCTGCTGAAGCTGCTGAAAGGGAACCACGCCTTCCGGCCCATAGACCTGAAAGAGCGCCAGGCAGCCCGCAGTCCTCCAATGGGAGAAAGCGCCCGGCTCCATCCCCGGGGAGAAGTCAGGATTATCCACTATGGGTGTAAATGGTGAAGGGAAAGTGGTAAGGTCCCGGGCCTCGCAGACTGCGTCCCACACCCTCAAGGGAACCCGCGTAACGAAAGAAGCGTAAAGGTTGGGGGGGCGGTGAGCACGGCGCAAGAATGGAACCTCCTGTAGGGTGCGGCCCGCCACCGCCTGGTCCTGAAAAAGCCAATGTTTATCGGACTCCCACCTGCTCCACTCCACAAGGTATCGTAGCTGCGCTGCCTGAAAGTACTTACGGAGGTCCGGAATACCAAGGCCCCCCGCTTCCGGGGCAAGCGTGGAGAGAACCCTCTTCATCCGCGGCTTGCGGCCTTGCCAGACAAAGCGGGAGATGTCGGCCTGCGTTTGTCTAATCCAGCCCACTGGAGGCTGGAGAGGTAGGGCTCGGAAAAGATATAGTATCTGGGGCAATACCGTCATCTTAACCGCCGCGATCCTTCCCAGCCAGGATAGTAGGCCCTTACTCCAGCGGCCGAGCTCCTCCCGGATCTTTTTACTGAGAGAAGTGTAATTGGCCGTCACCATCGCTGGCAACGTGGGTGCTAGTAGGATCCCCAAGTATGATACAAGGGACGATGACCACTGCATAGGGAAGAGTCGCTGAAGGTCCCTCCTAGTGTCCACAGCCAAAGACACATCTAAAGCCACCGACTTGCTCATGTTCATTTTAAAGCCGGCCACACGTGAAAAGGCATCCAACTCGTGGATGCAGGCGGGTAAGGACCTCCTAGGGTCGTCCAGGGTCAGCAGGACATCGTCCGCATAGAGGCTGACCGTGTGGACATACTGGCCCATCCTGATCCCAATAGCATCCGGATTGTGGCGGATCCTCTGGGCGAATGGCTCCATGTAGAGAGCAAAGAGGAGTGGAGAGAGGGGGCAGCCCTGCCTCGTGCCGCGCTCGATTGCAAAACTACGGGAGCTGCACCCGTTGACTCGCACCGACGCTGAAGGATACTTATAGCAGTTGAAGACCATTGTGCGGAATTTATCACCAATTCTCAGTTTCCTGAGGAACAGCTCGAGATACGGCCAATGAACTCTATCAAAGGCCTTCTCAGCGTCCACTGCCAGCAACATCTACTCCCCCGGGATCCGCGAAGCCTTCTCTAAAACGTGCGTCACCCGCTTGGTATTGTCGACCGTCTGCCTGCCGGGCACAAAGCCAGCCTGGTCCGCCTCAACCAAACCGGGGAGGTGCAGGGCCAGCCTGGACGCCAGAATCCCCGTGTACAGCTCGAGGTCGACATTTAGGAGCGAGATGGGCTTATACGAGCCGCATAAAGCCCGGTCCTTCCCGGGTTTCGGAATCACCGAGACCGTCGCACTCAGGAGATCCGGTGGGATGGCTCCCGGGTCGGAGAAGGAGTTAAATAGCCGAGTTAAGACAGGGGCCACAACCGGGCAAAAGGTCTTATAAAATAGGGACGTGTAACCGTCCGGGCCCGGGGCCTTCCCGTGCTTCAACCTAGCTATAGCGGAAATCACCTCCTAAACGTGAATATCCCGCTCCAGATATTCTGCCTGAACGGGATCCAGCGCCGGAAGGGGCACCGACTCTAGATATTCCTCGGTGTCCCGCGGCGAGGAGGGCTCCCCAGCGTACAGCGCCTCATAGAAACTGCAGAAGGTTTCCGCCACCTCCGCGTCCCCGGAAACGGCCACTCCGTCTGTACTCAAGAGTTCCTTCACCACGTTACGCTGTTGCGCGACCCGAAGCCGATGCGCCAGGAGCTTGCCGCACCTGTCCCCCCTTGTGTAGTAGGCATGTTTCAAGCGCAAGGCAGCGTATTCCGCTCTATCCAGGTCCAGCGCCGACAGGAGCTTCCTTGCCGCCTTCAGCTGCCTCCAAACCCTCGGAGCACCCGTACGGCGGTGGACCTGCTCAAGCTCCCGAACCTGAGTAGTCAGTTCATCCCTCTTCCGTTGCCGCTCCCTATTTTCCGCCGAGGAGATGGAGATGAACTCCCCCCGAAGAACCGCCTTCAATGCAGCCCACTGTGTCGCTAGTGAAGTGTCTGTATTACTATTGTGTGTCTGATAGTCCTGTATGACCTCTTCAATACGTTTCACCACCGTTTTCTTGTGCAAAAGGGTGTCCCTAAGGTGCCACACCCCCAGAGAGGGGGAGGCCGCCGGACACGCAAACGCGCCAGTAACCGGCGCATGGTCAGACAGGGTCAGGACCCCAACGTCCGCCGCCGTAGCAGCGGCGCGCATCGGCCCACTAACCAAAAGATAGTCCAACCGTGCGTAGGTTCGGTGCGCATGCGAAAAATAGGAGTAGTCCCTATCCGTGGGGTGCATGGAGCGCCAAAGGTCGTGTAAATCCATGTCCGCAATCCGGGCCTTCACAGCCTGGGAAAGTTCTCCAGTCTGTGGAAACCGCTGCGCTGATCTATCCAATATTGAATCAAAGACGATATTAAGGTCCCCCCCCTAGAATAACATGTCGGTCAGGAGAGGCAGTGACATCCACCAGTACTGAGTCCAAGAAGCGTTCCTGGTGGTCATTCGGGCTATAGACAGAGCCAACTGTAAACGCTATACCTCCCAGGCGGAGGCGATATGCCAGAAGCCTCCCCTTCTGCTCAGCATATTTATATAGCATCTCCCCCCTGAAGGAGCTCGCTATGAGAATGGCCATCCCCGCGGTTTTGGTCGCTGCAGAGGAGAAAAACTGGGTGGGGAACTTAGCAGAGCGCAATCTATGGCAGTCACGGGACAATAAGTGGGTCTCCTGCAAAAGGCAGATGTCAGCCTGCGTCCCCTCAAGCAGAGACAAAATCGCCCTGCGCTTAACAGGATTATTCAGTCCCTTAACATTAAGGGTCACCACCTTCAGGGACGACATGTCTCCCAGGGACCAGGAACGCTATGCTGCGGGCAAGGAACCAGAGGGGGGGGGGGGCGCGGGGCAACCGCGCGGGACAGGCCAGAGCAGGCCAAGCGTGGGCATGGACAACATCGGACGGGACTTCCCCAACTCTAGAACAACACCCAACCCCACCCCAAACACACCCACGGCAACTAGCCAAATGCCAACGCAAACAACCCATTGTCTCAGTCAAGCCCCAAAACGAGCAAGTCCGTAGAAAATAGAAAAGTGGACGTCCGGCCACTCACCTCCACCCGCTCCCCCCCCGAGCCCCCCTAGCCCCAAACCTGGCATCGAAGAAGCTATGTTCATCTCCCCCCGGAGTGAGTCTAGGCCGTCAAGGCCACGCCGTTGGAGTCGGCAGAGTCCCTGGCCGCCGCCCTCAAGGCACTGGCCATGTCCGCCCTGATGGTAGGGGAATCAGGACGCCCAGCGCTCGCCGTCGATCGTCTCCTCGCTGACCTCCGTCGGCCCCCTCTCTCTGATCGCCTCCAGGACGGCGTGGCTCCATCCTCCTCTGTAGCCGTGAGCCCCAGGACACCGCAAACGTCTTGCAAGGAGCGTAGCTGATGTAGCACTCCGTTCCAGCGAAAGACCAAGCGAAAGGGGTGCCCCCAGGAGTACGGCGTCTCATGTTCGCGCAAGAAGTCGGTGGCAATCCTGAAGGACCTGCGCTTCTGCAGCGTGATGGCGGACAGGTCCTGATAGAGCGCCACAGGCCGCTCCCGGAAAGTCAGTGGCTGTTTCCTACGGGCTTCAGACATGATGCGCTCCTTCAACGGGAAGTCGGGCAGGAAAGCTAAGATGTCCGGCGGGGGCGCCGATGACTGGCGCTGTCGTCCAACTCTGTGAGCTCTATCAATGCGGATAGGAAAGTTCGCGGCTTCCCCCAGGATCTCCCGGAACAAGTCCTGCAGATAGCCCACCAGGTCAGTCCCTTCGTCCACAGACTGCACACCACGCACTCGAATGTTATTTCTCCTTGACCTGTTCTCAAGGTCCTCGGAGCGGGCCTGGAGCTCAACGCATTGCTCCCGGAGACGGAGAACGTCCTGTTGTAAGTGGACAATCTCGTCGTCCCGGCGTTGGGCCGCCGTCTCCACCGTCTCAACCAGTTCACCGAGGCCCTCCACCTCCCTGCGGACCTCACTAGCCACTTCCCGCTTCAGCGTCTGGAAGTCCTCCTTAAGGGAACTGAACAGCTCTTCCATGAAAGATCTCGAGACAGGGGGTTCTCCCCCGGGCGCGTCCGCCGAGGCCCGGGAAGACCCCGGCGACGGCTGTGCTCTGTCCTGTTGCTGCTGGGCCCTGCCAAGCATATCCGGCAGGGTGCGGTCCCCCTTCCTCGAACCACCTCTTCCAGACATTCCAAGCGCCTCAAGTGAAGAGCGGGCACAGGCCCGACCGCTCCGGGGAATGTCCAACCACCAGCAAGTACTCGCTATGGGGAGCTCCCGGCAAGACCGGGGACCTGCGCCACAGACGACAAAATGGCAGGTCGGTCCGGGCACAACAAGTCGTGGGTGCCCAGTCGAGATGGCAGCCGGAACCTACACTGTGGGGACCCCGGCCAGTACGCTCCGCCACAGGGAGATAGCTGTGCAGAGGCGGAGGGTGCAGGAAACTGCCTTCAAGGGACTCCGGAGGAGGCCAACGACACCGACCCCTCGAGGACAAAATGGCGGCTGGGTGGGGCCAAGCAGATCGCCCGAGCCCGGCGACACCACCGGGCCACTCCTGAAACCAGGCAATCCGGAAAGTTCCGCAACCGGGCCCGCTCGGTTACTTAGAAGAGTTGGTAGATCTGGCCCCGGTCTCAAGTCGATCGTCCTCCAACCCCGGGACCGGGGCCCTCGCCATGCAGGAGGCCACCGCCTCAAGTCCAAGCACCAGGGCACGCACTCAGAGTCCCCCGCGTAGCGGGCCCCCCAGCCGGTAGCCCTCTTTCGACCTCCGTCGAGCGCCGGGACGGTCTCCACCCAGATCGCCAACTTTCAGCACTAGGCCCAGCCGAGGCGCATGGACAGCACTCCGATACGCTCCGCCTCCCGGGCGCTCCGTCATCTCTCGATCTTCAATCGGTCTTTGGAGGTGCTTCCACCGGAGCGATCAGGGCCAAAGCGGCATCAATGCGTGCACCAGGCTCTCCGCCACACTCCTCTCAGCCGCTGAGCATCAGCGGGGGAGAAAAGCTGAAGAAAAAGGGCTCGAGCGTAGCCGGGCTGGAGGAGCTGCGGGAAGAAGCGTCCGCTCACCCCGCCATCTTGGCCACGCCCCCTCCAGGCTGCTTTCAAATCATTAGGCCTCCTCACTGAGCTACAGCTTAAGTCCTTTGGCACAGCAAGTACAGGACCCATTAATGGGTGTATGCAATTTGAGGGGCTCGCTGGGAAAAACAAACCAGCACTGCCCAAACCAATAGGCCTGATTTTGGAGTAAAAGCACACAGAGAAAAAAGGCACAAATAGTGTGAGCAGATTTTTTCATGATTGTATATGCATACCGCAGCACTTACTGTAGCAAAGGAAACTGAACTTGCAACCTTGTTTTATTTGCTATTCTTACTTCAAATGCGCCTCGTCAATGCTCAATGAAATTATTGCCCTCTGCTCGGAAATAACAAGACTCACTCGATTTAGCACTGAAACTGGCCTTTTTTTCCTCATAATAACCAAATTATTTGCTATTTCCTTACCTCTTTCATTTATCAACTTTATCCCATACGTAGCTTCTTTCTTTACTTAGTCTACTGAAAATTAACTAAATACACACTTTACCAGTGATCCTAGTCTTTCTGATCCCTTACCTTTAGTTTAGCTTTGACATAGAATTTATCCGTCATATCTGGTTCTGGATTAACATCCCCCACCTCAGCGATCTCTGTCCCAGCGTTTTAACAGTTTCCAATGCTCATTTCTTTCTCTGATGAAAACACTGCAATACTATAAACATCACCAACTTTCCTCCTCTCTCAGACTTAGTCCTTGCTCCAATACATTTTGCATCGGCCCAGTAACTACACAGAAGTGGCCAATCTTTCGGTCTAATTTGCCTACAAATGCTTGCCACAAAAACTATCTGCTTTCTCAAGAATGTTATCAATATTATCCCGTTTATGCCTTGGACTCTTTAGTTCTAACCTTTACTGGTTATTCTCTGCCCTGTCCAACTCGTTCTCATGGAACATGGTGTCTTTCTCTTCCTCCTTTGGTGTCTCATTGGGCTATGTCTTCAGTCACTTCCATTCTCCACTTACACTAAATTGTGTGTGGACAGCACAAATATCTAGTTCTCCTTCCTCTCTTTCACTTCTGCTACCCATTACCAAGTGTCTGTAAGGTTCGTTTCTCTGGTATCCTGTACGGAATCCAGATTCTTCCATCATAACCCACTGAAAGAGGATTGTATACTTCGCTACCTACTTCTTCGTTTTTCCTTTCCGGGTTTTTTTTTTATCTCCATAGAGACCAAAAAGATGATGGTCTGCTCACTTTCCTATCACGCCACCCACCACACTCTTTCCAATATTGCTTCCCAGTACTCTTCTATTGCAAGTATATATAAAATCAGTCTCGAATGTGTATGTAGTCAATGTGAAAATAATCTATTGAGTTTCTTTGGAGTCACCTGGGACCCGTTAAGGAATGTGAATTGGGCCAATTTAAATCTTGCATTCCCAGTAATGTCCATAACCCTATGGCTAGTGTCATCACAGGCCATCAAAAAGGGTGATTCAGGTCCTCACCCATTTCTGTTGCACGGGTACAATGTGTACTGAGCAATCTTTCCATATTGGCCCATTTAAGATAGAGATGGCATGTCTACCGAGCATTTTCCATCTGCCAATACATTAAACATTCTTGACACCAGAGGCAGCACTGTAAAATCTGACCAGGTTGCCCTAGCCGTCTCTGCTAATCTCACACAGAACAGGAACCGCCCCCTCTGCACACCAAAATTCGTCTGAGCCTTCTCAAACTAAAGAAATGTTTCATTTTAATATGCAACCCCTTATAATGCACCCACTCTTGTATTCTTAACATTACCACTGCCTCAGTCAGAAAATGGCAAAAACGTGCCAATCCTAATCTTGATGCACCTGGAGTATATGGCACATTCCCACTTATTCTACACCCATATAACACACATTTGACATCAGCATAATGAAGTTGTTCCAGAGTAAATTTCACTCCTCCCTGGACAGATTTGCCTCTGCATCCACCTATGCCAGCCAGAAAGAACTTCTCCCCATTAATTTCATCTGAACATCAATCACAAACAACGAAGCTGGGAAGCAAGGGAATGGCCCTTCAGATCTCGAAGGCAGACTAGTCTACCCTGCTTGTAGGGATATTGGAGCATTGAAAGCTTAATTATATGCTTCCCGCCCGCTTTGCAGAGCCAATCATCTAAGCCATGCAGGTGCTTCGCGGTCACGGTGGTTCCCACAGCCATAGTTGGAAAGCCCCTTGCATCTGCCCCTTTCCATCTGTGCCAATTGCCTGCTGCCAGGAGTAGGAGAAGCACAGATGCATCGCGGCCGCCATTGGGAAAAGCTGGATACGGCTGCCAGGTGACCAGGAGAGAGGGAGGCAGGTTTGTTGAGCATGGTGAGGGCAGCCTTAGGGGCCCCAAAGTAGAGGTGCCCCCGCAGCAATAGTTGCAGTGTTGGCAGCGGTCAGTGGCTTGTGAATTGTGGAGGTTGGCCCTGGTAGGTGGTCTGGATTTGTGGCCTACTGGTTTCCAGCCATGCCAATAGTCTCAGGATTCATTAGGTGTTGGATAGGGGAGCACTGTGAGCCCCCACACGCCCTGCATGTTTGTTTGATTGAATTGGGTGCCTACTGCTATCTCAACATACCAAGAAGTAGGAGTTTCTTTCCCTGTGTCTTTAGACTGCACAGAGTTGGAGGCTCTGGCCCTTAAGGGCCTTTACCCAGGTGACTTGAAGGTCTGAGAGCTGGTGTGGTGGTGTGTTGGGGAGGCCTAGGCCACAGGCCCCCTCAGTGATGCAGAGGCAGCCGGTATTAGGCCGGTGTTACTGGTGCCTCAGCAGTTCGGGAGGTCCTGGGCCCTGCACGCGCATTTATTTTTCTCCCTCTTGCTTTTTTGACCCCTGATAAGAAGGGAGGGAGGTGGGAGGCGATTGTTGCTAGTTTGTGGGGCTGCAGAGGAGAAAGGATAACAAAGAGTGGAAAAGCAGGCATCTGTCGCCCGAGGCATCTGTGGTTGAATATTGTATAAGATACCATCTGGGTGCTTGCGCTCTGGCCGTTTAACTCTCTCTTCCGGCCCAACTGCTAGCCACATTAGCTCTCCCAAACTTTTAAAAACTATTCAGCGAAAGAAGCCTTATCCCATCAGTCTCTCCAGAAGTCTCACCCTTACGTGCTGTTCCGATTTTCAAAGAGTTGGAGGGGGGCAGGATATAAGGATTTGGAGATTACCTCAGGTGCAAATAAAGATGACTTTAATTTGCTCACAGCTTTGTCCCAGGGCACTGATGTATGTCTTTAGCGTCCAGTGGCCCCACCCGGTGACCGCTTTTGTATCAGAAATGTTAATGTTCAGAGAGAAATCTCGAGCAATTCATGGTGAACTCTGTGATGATTTGTGTAGCGGTGAACCTGGCGCACTGGAGGACTATTCCCGGCCAGACTTTGCCACTTTTATAGAGAAAAATCTAATTCAAGAGGCCAAACTAAAGTCACCTATTACATTGGACATGGTCTTGAGCCTGCCTCTGGGCTAACTTTCTAGCCATCATACTTTGCCAGATTTGTATAGTAGCATGCCATCCTCAAGGGTTTCATTATTGGGTACAATGAACACTCTGAGCTGTGATTTATCAACAACCACAAGGGCTCACGTTTTAGTGCAGCCAAATTTGGAGGGAGAGGGGACAGGTGGAGGGAAGGTCCTAGCCAATATTTTATTTTCTGTGAAGAAGGTCCTATCCTCTATTCTAGCCTTGTTGGATAGGTAAGTTGCTAACTCTGGCCATGTGTTGTCCCCTGATCTTATTGGGTGGTGCAGCACCTCAGTACCTCTGGGTTTTGTCCTAGCATGGAAATAAAAGGGGTTGATATGAAATCTCAAGCCTTCCAAACTGACAGTGGCAATTAAAGGGGTGGTAGAAATTGGAATTCAGGCAGGTAAATATGGTGGATTTGAGGCTACTTCATTTGGGCAATCGGATACAAAATCTGAGGTCTTTAAGGACACTGACTACATGTCCTGTTCCTCCTTCCCAAACCTTTGATTGGAAGATCAAAGTCACACAGCCCAAAGGGTAAATGTAACTAAGTGAGAATCCTCTTCCCATATTTCCAATATTTAAAAAAGGGATTCCCCTTCCTCCTGGGGCTGTAGTTCTGGAAGATATCCCTTCTAGTACTAACTTACCCAGGGCTCACCAAGATAGTTTTTCTCCTGTGAAGTGGCCCCTCCGGGCGGTAACAGGCAAAAACAGCAGTAGGGGAAAAAGAAATAAAAACAGCTCATTATGAAGTTTAAGCCTAAAAAACATAGGTTTTCTAATACTTTAGAAGAGTGTGCTCATTAATTAGCCACAAAAAGTAGAAGAGGCGATGAATGGTGTGTAGAAGAGGGAATGAATGGTCTTCTCCATTTAGATCGGGTATTCGAGTCCACAAAAAAATATATCATAAGTATCAATTCTAGGTTGCCATTGGCAGGAGAAGGGGTTCATGGACATTAGGGCAATTGTCCATAATAACTGGGTTGGAGCAAATATGGGTATAGTGAAGGACAATGCTGGGGATGAAAATGCTGAATTGGGGAGCACCAATAAAGAGGGTCTTGGAGTTCCTTGTGAGGTCGAGTGGATCCCTGAAAGATCTCCTCCAGTTTCCTCTTTAAGTATTGCCCCCAAACTCGTGAGGACTCTTAACGCATAGGCTCCTCCATTTTTTTTTCCCACCAGCACAGTTGCTTAATACAGAGGCTGGACCAAGGCATAATAATAACTCACTCGACCATTTTTCCAACGCTTTGAATTTGGTTTCCTTGTTCAATAGTGAATTGGGCCCACCCACTAGAAGGTACATCTTGCAGCTCATTATAAAAATGGAGGCCAAGCGCCTGGTGTCAAGTAGAGATATGGATTGGGTGTATTTGGATGCCTTAGCCAGACTCCTGAGTTATAGGGTCACATTTGGCTCCAGGATAATTGCAACGTTAGTTCTGGCAAAAGTGGACCATTTCCGGAAAAAAGGTATTGATATTTTCCCATTTGAAGTGACCACAGACCTTAAGCTAGACTACCACAGACAGGGAACTCGGGAGTCTACTCGAGATTCATGTAGTAGTAGGGAGGGGTTTCAAATAAGGACATCAAAATCTCATTTGGTAGACACGGGGAGGAGAATGATAAATATAGGAAATGAGGATCAGAGGGTTCGAGAATCTGGCAAGGGAGATGAATTAGTTCCCTGGAGGTGGGTAGCAGATGCATTGAATTCTTCAGAAAAGAAAACTTACAGCTCCCAGTGTTGCAGAGGTAGCCATTTGGGTAAAATTCTTTCCTGGAATATTGCGAACCTGGGACAGTCTAATTACAAGTTACATTTTGTAATGCATTCCTGTCCTTTGATAATCTGCTTACAGGAAACTTGGATACGCTCCGATTTAAAATATAAAAAAATTCTTGTATTCTCTTGTGCAGCAAAACTCACTGTAAAAGGTCACACCAGTGGAGGTATAGCTATTTTACTTAGTAGCAGTATAAATTGAAATCCCATGGTGTTTGTCCATTCCTCGAACCTCTGCATTTGTGTAAAGTTAGCTCTGTGCAATGCAATAGGAGGATTGTATACATCTTTTCTTATGGTAAATGTTAACGTTCCCCCAGGGAGCTCGTCTGACTTTTTAGTTGAGTCCATGTTCTCCATGTTCTCTTTTGTACATATTATCAGTGTATCAGAAGATTGTACATTTCTAATCATGGTGGAAGGTTTCAATGCTAAAATCTTAGACTGCACCACCTTGAGTTTTGGAATTCAAGGTATGAAGTATCCCAGAGGCAATTTTACCTGGTAATATTAGATCAGATAAGTAAGGTCTATCCTTTTTGGACTGCCTGAGATCCAAAGACCTCATTGTGCTAAATGGCAGGTTCGCTGAAGATTCTCCAGCCTCCTTCACTTTTCATTCCTATCAAGGGCAATCATTAATTTATTATATGGTAGCATCTCACCAAATGTTTGGGATTTGTTCCCAATTTGAGGATGGAATTAAGTGATCCCAGTATTCTCTCGGTGGCTACTGATTTAGAGCTTAAGGCGCTGGAGGAGTCCTGGAATTCCAAAAATGACACAGTTGTCTATAGTAAAAACAAATGGGTGTACATTTTTTGTCAAATAATACGATGAATTTGGCCGGTCATGTTAAAACAGCGAGTTTAGGCCCTTAACTTGAAAATCCTAATGCTTGGTTTGAAAAGCACCTGACCCTGTTTCGATCATGTGGGAGTTAGAAAAAAATTACCAGGGTTAAACCTTTGGGGTTACTCCCTGGGAGGTAAAAAAAGGTAAATTGTGACTTAATTTCCCTTGCCTGCTGATGACGGAACCGCTCCGTCATCAGCTGCGGTGGCGCTGTGCTGATGACGGAGCGGTTCCGTCATGGCCCGCTCGGAGCGCCTCCGCGGCGCGAATTCCGCGCCTGCGCTGAGCGTTCCATTGAGCGGGGCGGGCCATGACGGAACCGCTCCGTCATAAGCACAGCGCAACCGACGCTGGTGACGGAGCGGTTCCGTCACCAGCATGTGGCCGCTGCGCAGCCGCCCCGCCTCCTTAGCACTGCGGCGGAATAGCCGCCGCAGTGAAGGGGTTAAACCCTCCAACCATTAATGTGATCCTTTCGCTGCTAAGCTTTTTAAAGAACTCAATTCAGCCATTCTCCCTCTTTGGTCCAGGATCATTCAAGAATCCCTCCTACAGGGAAAGATTCCAGATTGCCTAAATGTTGGGCAAGTTACCCCAACTTCCGACCTATAACCAGCATTATGACACTAGCTATAGTGCTTGAAAAAATGTGTCCACTCGCAGCTCTGCAACCACATTGAGAAATACCAACTCCTTGATCCCCATCAGTCAGATTTCAGATCAGGGTACAGTACTGAAATGGCACTAACACACTTTGTTGATGACGCCTTGAGAGCCCTTGACCATTACGTCCATTGTGCCCTGATCCTTCTGGATTTGTCTTCAGCCTTTGATAAGATCAAACATGAACATTTAATTGATCTTCAACACAAGATGGGTCTCAGGCCCGGTCCTAAATTGGTTTGCTTCCTTCCTGCATAACTGCACACAACGGATCAAAGTTAATTACTCCCTTGCATCAAGTACACTTATCATGATTGGAGTGCCCCAAGGATCCACGCGCTCGCCCACTCTCTACAACCTTTTTATGGAACCACTCTCAGTCATTCTGAACCTTTCGAATATTCAGTATCACATGTATGCAGATGACACGCAATTATACCTGAATATCTCATCTCAAGAGGACATAAAATTATAAAAAAACGTTAAATGATACACTTGCACAAACCCAACAATGGTTAGCTCTGAAACATCTGCTGGTAATTACTCTAAAAACTGAATTTCTGTTGATCTCCTCACCTAATCACTCGGCTCCTACCCTAGACTGGCTTAACCAACTCACTGCTCAGAACTGCACCCCTCATGTTGTAGACTTAAAAGCATGCAAGTGTACAGTGCTACTATTAGGGGATCCAACTTCCAATTCAATACCCTTATGAAGATCAAAACTTTCATCCCCCTGAAGACCTCAAGCCGGCGGATCAATCCTCGGTTATCTCTAGACTGGAATATGATCTGGTGACCCTTGCGGGACTCCCCAAAGTTAGCTTGGCCCGACTCAAAGCTACTCTGAACGTATCGGCTAGACTCATCAAAAGCTCTAGAAAGCATAACCACATCTCCCCCGACCTTTTGTAACTAAATTGGCTAACCATCGAAGCCAGAATCGGATTCAAGATAGCCTGTCTGACTTATAAAGCTATCCACTACAACACCCCGATCTACCTGGCAAATAAGCTTGAACTTTCGGGCTCTAGCCGGAACCTTAGAAGTACGTCCACCCTACTCTTGAAACCTCCAAGATTCAAAAAGAAAAAAAAAATCATACAATCGTTCTTTCACTGGTCTTGCTCTGAGAATCTGGAACTCCCTGCCCTCAGAGATTAGATCCAATTCTTCCACTGCATCCTTCAAGAAACTTGTCAAACGGCTACTCTTGAACGAACTTTAACAGCATCAACCTGTGATCATGCTCTTGTTTTTGCTAATACTCTGGTGCTTGTTGTACTACACTGGTGCCTTTTATTGTATGCTTTTATGTTATTTTGCTAGTGTGCTCTTAGGCAATTTAAAGCATACATTTGTGAATATCCTCTTGTGTCGTTAATTTTCGGATTCCTGTTGCGCTACCTTGGTGCGTTTTACTGTATGCTTTTAATGTTATTTTGCTCTTCGTGCTCTAGGGCACTGTTGATACCCCCAACTCTTAACCTGATCTACTTGCCCAGTTTGTTGTAACCCTCTCCTACTGGCCCTCTGTGTTTGTACCCTTGCTTTCACCAATTCTGTACAGTGCTCCTATACCCGTATGGGTCTTTCTCGCGCTCTATAAAACTATTCAAATAGGGGGCGTGGCCTGCAGCCACCGAAAATGGCCGCAGCCTAGAGGAGCTCCGACCCCCGGCGACTAATTCCAGCATTCGATACCTCATCCGTGCCCAAAATTTGCCGTCCTTGACGGCAGAGGTGCCGGGACTCCTGCGGCGCCTAGGATCCATTGCGGGGCAGAAAATCGCTGGCCGTACACGCGTCTGACAGCAGCGCAAGGCGCGGCCTGTGACCTCAAGACAACCGGGGCCTCAAGTACCAGCTGTGCTCAGCGGCCGCTTCCAGCTCTCGCGGTCCTGAGGGGCCGTGTGGCGCCACGCGCCATTCCTCGTCGTGAAGACTCCCTCTGGAGACTGAGTGGCAGCAATTCCGACTTCCACAGATGCGGTGAGGCCCGCGGGGTGAAACACTGGGGCCCACTGCCAGAACCAGCCACTATTTACAGCGGCCGATTGGCGACTAACGGCGGCAGAAGGTGCACATCGCACAGTACTGGGTGAACAGATATAACACGAGCGTGGAGCGCCTCCTGACTGGGGGTCTGAGGCGGGGATCGCCCCGGTGTGTACAGGATGGTCACAGCTGCGGCCTACTGCGGAGCGCAGCCCCGGCCCAAGGCTCACCTACCAGGGCACTGTGGCCTTGTACCGCCCTGGATCTCGAACTCATAGTGAAGCCCGCATTCAGAAGCTGGTCCACAGCGGGATGTTATCGTGGACCGTCGTCGCACGCTCAGAGACGCACAACACACCAGCTCTTCACAGACGAGGGTGGGCCCCATCATCACTGCAGTCACGCATCTTGAGGGTCTTGGTACCCAACGGTTGTAGATTGCTCAGGGGGTGAGTTTTGAGCAGAGACGAAGTACAGATACTCCGTGTTTGCCAACGACAGCGCCGCAACGGCGGCCGGCTGGTCTGAAACCAGACAGGCCGCATGCGCTGTGAGGCGACACAGGCAGGCGGCGGCGGCGAGTACCATCAGCTAGCAGCTTGCGGCTCCAGCTCATTTCAGCAGAACAAGACACAATGGGGGTTCGTGGCCAATGAGTGACCCACCAAAACAAACTCGAAAATTATGCCTATTCCAAATCAGATCAAGGCCAGCACAACCGACGTGAAGGCCTGCTGGGGCCCCTCAACGGGAAAAGAGATCACACTGGAGGATATCATGAACACGCTTAATAAGGTACATACGTCATTGGAATCCCGCATAGACACCATTACCTCTGAACTTTCTCTAATCTGCACCAATTTTAGAAACCTAAGCTCTCGGATGACGGAGGTAGAAACCACAACCACTGAGCGGAACTCTGACACAGCTGCCTTGAAGAAACAAGTGCAACAGCTGGAAATGGAAAGCAAGACGATGGCTGCAAAACGGGATGACTTTGAAGGTCGCTCCCGCCGCAATAACGTTTATATAGTGGGAGTGCTGGAAGGAGAAGGGGACCCTGCAATGGACCTCTTTGTAGAAGACCTGGTCAAGACTCACCTGCAACCCAGAGGGCTATCCAACTATTTGTCAGTTGAGCGGGCCCACCAGGTCCCTGGAGGCAAACCCCAACCAGGTGCACCCCCTCGACCTATCCTGGCACGTATTTTCAATTTTCAAGACCACGACATCATCCTCCAGACAGCCTGACGGCCCACCCGGACAGCTACCAGCAAAGCACGATCTCCTTCTTCCCGGTACATGGCGGCTGTGGCCAAAGAGGGCTGAAATTTCATTGCGGTAAAACAAGAACTGAGGAAGCGTGAACTCAAATATTCGATGCTGTTCCCCACAAAGCTCAGAGTGTAGGCGAACCGAAAGACATGGTTCTTTCCTACACCGGAGGAAGCACAGGACTGGCTTAAGGGTTGGCGACCAGTTCCACCCAAAGGCAAATCGGGACGAAACATAAACCGAGGAACTGTGGGATCACAATCTCATGGAACGCCGGAGCAGACTTCGGCGACGGAAGCCCAGCAACACAGGGACTAACTGAACGTCACAGATACTGTCCTCACCGACTATGGCGTGATGAGGGCCTATTCATTAGTTACTATATATTGTGAAGTAGTTACTTGTTTGGCTGCACTCTGGGAACTTGGTTAGATGGAACTGCAGATTCATGTGGTGCCCTGCTGTAGCAGTGAGGCCTGTGGACCTGATTGCGGCCGGCCGACCTGGGACCCCATACTGACAGAAAATCATTGATGTGTCGCCAGGGGCTCACTATACCTGCTGAGTGGGTAAAAGTATTTCCTAGACAGCCCCGGGGGGGCCACCACGGAAGCTCTCTTTGCACCCACGAAGGTACCGGGTAATGGGATTTAAGCGCTCTGCAAAGTTGGGGTGGCGGGTAGTTCCGAATCAGTCTTGCAGGGAGGGAGTAAGAGTTTCTTTGGGTAACTTTTGTTTTAATTGGAATGTTGTTTGTTCTTTGTTTAATGGCACACTCTCTACTCATACACACAATTAAGTACGATCGTAGGGATCTCCGTGACATACAGCACACATCCCAAACGCTGTCCATGACAGGGCCTCGTGACCCCTCTGCTGTAGCGAATGTACATCTGCCTACAGTCTCCTGGAATGTCAACGGCCTCCGGGATAAGCTCATGCTGGGATTGGTCCTGCAATACTTAAACCGTACGGCACCAGCGATAGCCCTGATACAAGAGACTCACTTGACAGAGACGACCATTGAAGCTCTTGATAGATGGGGCTTCAAACTGGTGGTACATTCAGAATTTACATCCGGTTCCCGGAGAGTAGGAATCCTCATTAAAAAACAGCACCCAATTATTATAAACCACATTTACACTGAAGATCAGCGCCGTTTCACGGCCCGTCGTGCCAATGGGAAGGTCGGGCTCTCAATCTAGTTTCAGTATATATCCCCCCGCACTCCACTCACTGGCGTTCCCAGCGTTAAGCGCGTTCCTGCTTCAGCTCCTGCAGGGTAATTTAAATCGTAGGCGGTGACCTCAATGCAACACTGGATAATATCCTACATCGCATACCCCTCAACAACAGCATCAAGCACACACTAACTTAGCAGACTTTGACACCCTGGGTCTGGTAGATATCTGGCAACTCCGTTTTCCACGGGCACGACAATACAAGTACTACTCGGGCGCACATAACAGCCTATCTAGAATAGATCACATATTGGTGCCGGCGGGGGAAATCGGTTTCCAAGGGCACGACAATACACGTACCACTCGGGCGCACATAACAGCCTGTCTAGAATAGATCACATATTGGTGCCGGCGGGGGAAATCGGGAACTTCCTTGACATTACGCATTTACTGAGGGGCATCTCAGATCATTCCCCTGTCAGCGCTTTGTATACATGGCACACTACAGCACAGCAATGAATATTCTCTATCTACCCAGGATACCTCAAGAATTCAAATATTGGGAAGGGGTTGAGTGACGCTACCAACCTCCCTGCTAATACTGTGGGAAGCCTGCAAAACGATGCTCCGGGGACATGCGATCTTTCTTATTGCAAATCATAAGAGGGAAAAAGCCCGGAAAGTGACGACACTTGAGCGGGAGGTAGGCGACCTGGAAAGGGCCCGCGGGGAGGACCCCTCCGACGTGACCCCTCATTCGCTGCTTCTCAAAAAGCAGGAATACAATGACTACTGGAGGGAGGAAGAAAAGATGTGCCTCTCCGCGACTAAGCACACTGTATATGAAGTTGGTGATAAGGTCGGCAAGTTTCTGGCATGGCTTGATAAAAGGGACAAGGCAAACAGGTGGATCGCAGAACTCCAACTTCCCACGGGAGAAGTTATAACGAGCCCACAAGACATAGTAGACTTCCTAGCACACCACTATGAGCAGGTTTACACCTCGGCGCTTACAATAAGGCAGGCGGATGCGTAGAACTTCCTCCATGATATCGGAAGTCCCAAACTCAAGGAGGTGGAGTCTCAATTATCAGAGGTGGACCTCTCCACAGAAGAGATAGCGATTGTGATTGGGAATCTCCAGTCGGGGAAGGCCCTGGGCCCTAACGTTATCCCCATAGAGTGGTAAAAGTGAAACACAATGACACTCACGCCCCATCTCGTGGCAATGTATGATGACTCTCAAGATGGAGGAGAACTCCAACGAGACCAGCGGATACAGACAATAGTGGCCCTTCATAAGCCTGGGACACCAGCTCAAGAGCGTGCCTTCAACAGGCCCATATCCCTGATTAATGCAGAGGCCAAAATCTTGGCTAAATCCCTGGCCAACTGACTCACGCTGCACCCGGTCAGATTGATACACCCAGACGCGACCGGGTTTATCCCAGGTAGGAATACAACTCTTAAACCTGAGACATCTCCATAGTGTGCTGGGACGCAAACACACCATACAAGAGGACACAATCATGTTATCCCTAGACACCGGAATAGCATTTAACACGGTCGAGTGGCCTTTCCTATTTGCTGTCCTCGTAAAGATGGGGGTTGGGCCTATGTTCTGCACCTGGGTTAGGTTGCTCTATACTGTTCCCCTCGCACACATTGCTAACGGACATATATCTAGAGAGTTCCCACTCTATCGAGGCACCAGGCATAGATGCCCATTGTCTCCGATCCTTTTTGTCCTCATATTGGAGCCCCTGGCGGCCTAGGTGCGACAAAACCTGGTCATTCGCGGGCTCCGCTGGACGAAGAGCTGCTAGGACCGAATATCCTTATATGCGGATGATGTTCTCCTCTACCTGGCCTCTCCCAAACGTTCATTCAAGTGTCAGACATCTGTGACTCATACGGCAGATACTCACGGTACACAATCAACTGGACCAAATCAGCGATGTTCGTCCTGAAGGGATCTCCACCGACCCTATCAGTTAAACGTCCTAGGGATACTTTAAAATTTTTAGGAATCCGCTTCACCCATGACCCAGGGGTCTTTATGACTCTGAACATCCAAGCTCCCATTCACCAGCTACAAAAGGGTCACAAAATACTGGCAAACACCCCTGCTAACACTTTTAGGAAAAGAAGCCCTTTTTAAGATGATGGTGCTCCCGAGGTTTCTGTATGCCCTGCAAAACACCCCTTTCCTGGTCCCCCAGTCCTACTTCCAAGCAATAGAAGCAGAAGTCGCAAAACTCCTTTGGAATAATAAACCAGTGCGCATAGCTATGACAAAGTTACTCCAAACATGGTACGATGGCGGTATCGCACGCCCAAGTATACTACTGGGTATCTCAGCTAACTCATCAATCACTGGCTCCTTTTCCCGCACAATGATCCAGCCTACAGCCTCAACAGACTAGAACTGGGCGAGGAGTGATTATATTGCGTGCTTTATAACAAGACGCGAGCCCGGATAGGCCCAACGAACCACGTACTTCAAGTGTGGTACATGGTGCGCAGAAAGGTGGGATGGCATGATAAAAAAATAAAATAAAAAAACAACCACACAAGCAACACCCCTCTGGGTCACAAATAAACTAGGTAGGCTGGGTAAGAGCAAAAGCTTCAATCACTGGGACAACACAGGGATCTCTAAGGTTAGGTTCTCTGGATGCAGGAAAAGATGGTCCCCTTCGAGCAGCTCTAGAAGCAATACCAGAAGGCGCAGACAGAACAGTTCCGTTATCACCAGAACAAACAAGCACTAGAGGCAGCGATTTCCCCTGGCACTACTCCACCCGAAGCCTCTCCATTAGAGGATAGACTACTAACGGATCACATGACCACAAGAGCAATCTCCATGATATATCGTAAGATTATTAACAACATGCCTGACCCCATGCAAAGGCTCCAAAACAAATGGGAGGGGGGGTAACTATGACACTGAATGGCAGGAAGCGCTTGCCACGCCCAGAGAGGTAGCAAGCACGTCCAAGCTGCGACTAGTGCAGCTTAAAATACTCCACAGAATATATTATACTAGAACCATGCTCTATAAAATAGGAAGAGCTCCTACCCAGATTTGCATACGACAGTGTGGGGCGATTGGTACCTTCTACCATAGGCTCTGGGAGTCACCTGCAATACAGTCACATTGAAAATCTGTCATGAACACCATTACAAGAGTTAGCGGGAATCCAGTTGCTCCTGAACCCAAGTGCTGCATCGTGAATATTTGGGGGGGGGGGGGGGGGACACCACACACAAACTGGTGTAAAGATATGGACAGTGCCATGGTGGCACAAAAAACTGTATATGTGCGAAGGGGTTGTCTAAAAAAGTGGATTAAACTATGGGGTGGATGGAACACCTACAAGGGGGGGGACTCCATGTACAACCGACAATGCCTCGTTTGAAGCAGGGGTGCTTAATAGTGCCCCGTCTTTTTTCCCTTGACATACACGATTTCCCATGTAGAGTGGGACAGTGTAGGGGGATGCCCCTAAATTAGGAACAATAAGAGTTAGTTGTACTCTTAATGCTGAAGATGTTATTCTGTTAGACATAACCCCAATAGGATTACAGGGGCATCTTTTTGAGCTCTTTACCTATGCTGATGAACATTTTTTTTAAATAAACATCTTGAAGAGCAAAGTCATGGTTTTTAGGTCCCAGGGATAGGAAGAATTTTCACTGGTTCATGGGGAATGATCGGCTGGAAGTGGTGAAGTTGTACCCATATCTGGGTAGAATTATTTCTATTAACGGTCTAAATCGGGATTACATCAGCCAGTGTACAAGCGAGGCACTGTCCCAAGATTCAGCCATTCGCAGACTATATAAGTGCTGCAGGCAAAGGCATTTTGCTCATGTTCTGGCAGCATACAAGATTAAAATTACGCCTTCATTGAGCTACGCATTTGAAGTATAAGAAGAGAGGTATTGGTTCTTCTTTGAGAAGGTTGAATGGCGTATTTGGGGTCAAATTTGTATTTTTAATTTTTTTATAGTACTTTCGGCCCTCCGGCTTGAATTTGTGCTCCTCTCTATGAATGCGTTTGCCATGGCAGCGGTCTTGAATTGGGGGAATAACATTTTGAATAGTGACTCTGGTTCCATTCGATCTGCATTAAAACATGAAATTTGTTATTGCTTGAAGTGCCGTCTTCTCTAATTGAATGAAAGCTGTGGATATGTTAGAAATTGCTCGGATTGAGTTAGCACCTTTACCAGAGCTTATTTTGAAAAACTTAATTTAAAAAAAATCAATTTATGAAGTTGGTCGGAAAAGGGATATTATACGGTGTACTCAGCAAGCCAGAATGAAATAGTGGAGAGTAGCATCAGTAAAAAACCTCTGCCGTATGTTCCATGGAACCTCTCTCATGGTGTGCGTAGATCTATTTTGTTACTAAAGCCGAATTCGCTTCTGCTAAGAATTATCACTGGAGCCTGGGAAGGATTATCATGCGATGAGAGGCGGTGCAATCTTTGTGGGAACTATCTTCAAGACCTAAATCATGTGTTCGGTTTGTCCACTTCAACATCCACTGCTACGCCATTTGCTAAGAACTATTTTTTTAAAGTTTGATATTACCTCAGTAGCTGAGGCCCGGAAATGTTTTTTTGCGGCACCATCGGAAATAGCTTTTTCAAAGATTTTTTTTTAATTAAACCGTTATTAAACATTTTTTAGATATGCTCATACTTTTTAACTTTACATTAACTGCATGCAGCTCCACATTTAAGAGATAGGGCATCTTTATATCAAAAGATTTTTATCAGTATGAATAGGTTTACTCTATGGGTACGGTTTTGAGAAGCTGAATGAATTGTATTATTAGAAGTACTGCATTAGCGTTGCATTGTGAAATATTTTTGCACTATTCATCTGTTGCATTTACTATGCTTGGACAGAACTGTTTTGCAATGATTAAGTAAAACTTAATAGCGCTAGCACTTTATTTGTCCGTGGGACCTTGTATCAAAGATGGGTATATTTGTATATTGAAGAATTTCAGTTTAAAAAAAAAAAAATAATCTGTATTTTTTTTTTTTGTAAAATTATCTGTATTTTTTACATTGTGTGAATTGCTTTTTACAAATTGTGTGCATTTTATGTGGATCTCTTCTAGTTCCAAATCATAAAAAAAATACTTTGACATAGTGATTCAGGGTCGGGACCATGCCAACAAAAAAACAGCAATGAAGTTTTTTGATTTTCTGAATATCATATCTGATTAGGTTATATTACTATCATCTCCTACTAAAGATGCACAAACATCAGGAATAAGACTACTCTACCCATTAGCAACAGCAGCATTCTCAATTAGACTCACACTGAGCCCCTTACTGAGGTCGAGATCTCTGCATGAGTGTGGCCAAAATGGATTCCAAAGTACTTCAGTAACCCTGGCTGCCAGATCAATCTCCATACCAACAACATTCAGGGTATTTCAAACATTTTATGAGGCACACTGAAATCTTTTATGTTTCGCGCTTGTGCTATCACTCAAATATAGGTGAATGGACTTATCACAATTTCAACATGCAAACTTCAAAAAAATTACTACATCAGATACATTCATTTACTGACTTTACTTTAGTCACCTTCTTTCATCTGGCCCCAAATGCTTTGTAAATATTTACTTTAAAAAACGATCTGTCTAAAATACACAGTCAAATCCACCAGGAATGCACACATAAAGTCAATTTGTGACACTGCCCCAGTGCCACTCAGTGTCCTATGCCTCCTGCAAATGACTATGACATGCACGTTTTTGCTTTTAGGGGAAAAAATATATATATATTTTTTTAATTACTGTAGCCAGATTTATTGTACTGTTCCCTAAAACATCTTAAGTGGTCAGGGTGAAAAACACCACAAAATATATATACTACAATTTCTTTACAATTACCTTGATTAGCTTGTGCAAGTTTCAATCAGCATAGTTATTAAAGAGTAATATATCATGGATGGTATACTTCCACAAAGAAAGCCAGAATATGAGACTCCAAGCACAGTGTTGATTTTAAGGTTTTAAAAAATGGCAGATTAGGTTATTCCAATTTGCTGCCTTGCAATAGGTTTAGAAAAATGCATCAAAAGAAGAAAAAAGGAGGAGATGAAGCACACATCTGAAAATAATACCCTAGTTCTGTACTGTCTCAGGCATACTGGCCAAAAATCATATTTCCAAAAGGATTTTCTTAATGTGCAACAAGTTATGTACTATTCCTGAACAGGTGCAAAGGGAAAAAACAGTGCACGGATCAACATGAGCAAACTGGTTGGAAGTCTTTAGTGCAAAATAAAGGGAAAGGTTGATTCAATGTTTAAATTAAGGATTTTGTGCATTTCATGTTCATTGTGATTTTCATTTGCAAGCTTAATGTTTGTACAAATGGATACCTCCCGGTGAGAAGCAGTTAGTATACTCAGTTTTACCTTCAGATTAAATCAGAAATTACATTATTTCCAGTAAATCATGCAAAAGAACCAAGTGGATGCAACTTAAATACACTTGAACGCTACAATTAACAAGTAAAATCTGGATGCATAATGAATAAAAATTCTTTACTTTCCACCTAACAAGTTTGTTTTATTACAGTAACTCAGTTTGTTAAAGATTAATACAGTGGTATCTCGGCCACGCCTCAAATTTCAATTAAATGTAAGTTCATGTATTCTGTTTGGCTCTTAAAATTTGAATTTTTATAGCTAGCTATAAAAGTATATTAGAAGGAACCCTTTCTCCAATAACAAAAGACAGAGAAAGAAAGAAGTGGGAAAGGGAGTGCAAAGCTGGAAACCAAGAAGTGACTGGTCGCTAAGAAACAATAGCTAATGGGCAGACTAGGCGAATCTACTGGCATGACCCATCTCATTCCGACATTTTATAGACTATGGAAAAAATTAACTAGCCACCAACGAAGTTCCCGCACCTAAGCTCATTTGTTTTAACGTCTTCATATAAAGCCAAGAATGCTCATTTAACGAAAACTCATGAAAGATGTTGGATAGACTTTTAGATCCTTTCCTTCCAATGAACAAAATCTCTCTATGGTACAAAACGGGGGACCATTGAGAAAGCCTAAAAGACGCATCCAAATGTCCACTTGATACACATGCCCCCAACCAAATCTGCACAAAACTATTAATCATTTAGGAGCAGAAAGTAAAAAAAAAAAAAAAAAAACTATTCTTCAGTACTGTGCTCTGAGAATGGATGAATTATTGTAAAAGGACAAGGAGACCCAATTCATAACTGGTCAGGGACCTTTGGGTAATTGAACTTTTTTCTAAAGACAGTGGTCCCCAGACGAAAAATAGTTGAAAGACAATAAATATAGACCCAATCAGTACTATATTGTAGAAATCTGTCCAGCCCGACAGATATTTAATGTGCAATCAATTCAATATTTACAAAGAACAAACAAGAAGCAGTTTTAAGTGGAACACAAGCCTGTATCCAACTTTAGCAAGAAAGACGTACAACATAAAGTGAGGGGTTCAGGCAAGGGAAAATGTTTTCAGCACATTTCTCATAGAACAAACAGAATATACAGTAGACACCATTACACAAAAAGTAGGACATTTTAAACAACCGTATATGGTGTACAAGGTGTCAACTGCGTTTCTATCCCTTAAGAAAATACTGGGATCATCTTCAGGACATTTTAAAAAGCATGCCTGTTTACACATGACTTAATTGCCTGTGTCAATGGCCAGGCTGCTTTTGGAGGCAATATAAAGAATGACCGGTGTAGAACCATATAAGAAAAGGTCTGGGTGCAGGTACGAGGGGTGAGGAATCGGAAGGCTAAGACCGGTTAGCAGGGTTCCAAGGTGACGATAGTTCAAGTTGGAGCAAGCCGTTTGTGCATACTGCGATGCGGTCCGGAGGTTGCAGCATAGGTGATTGTGCCACGATATCCTGAAATTCAAATTGGACAGGATACGAGCAACTCTCCGCATTCCATGGGGCTCAGTTAGGTCCCAATAAATGTACTACATGACCATTATTTCTAAGTATGTATTAATGCATGCCGTATCACTGCAGCATTTATTTTAATTTGTTCTTTATAAATACCTCACTTGAGCACGTTTTAGGAGTGGCGAACACAGGGCTGCTCCCTGTGTAGTCCGGAGGAAGAGCTTGGGAAAGCTCGAAACATGTTGACAGAAATGACTAGGCATACCTGACTCATTGACAGTAGGATCCCTAGTTCTCTACCCCGTTTTTAATGTATACCCCCCAGGAGCAAGAATAAATCATTTGTAGCTCACTAGGAAGGTATTTTTTAACTCACTTAAATCATACCACTCCACTTCACAACACCACTTGCACCACACATAGTCCATCACTTAAAAGTGCTCCTACGTAGTTCACAAGTCGCAGGACGCCTCAGTCCATAGAGGGTTGGGATGGCCCCAATGATGAAGCATGTCACCGTGGAGGAACCCTGGTGAGTGAGGGAACTCAAGAAAGAAACATCTTTTTCTTTCTTCTTCAAAATATATTGATTCCAACTCCAGTGAGTGTTGCGAATACTAGTCACTGACAAACCAGGCTTTGTAAAACAAAAGTCAAAAGGTTTTATGTTTACTGTTAATTATAGGAGGGTGAGTCTGGTTCCTACTTCCCTCTTTCTCCACCTTTTTGAAAAAAAAGCTAGATTCTTGTACCAGTGCGGTTAGGGAAGATCCAGAATGTAAATTTAGCAATGTAAACCAAGCCGCGGATGCGGTCTCAAGTAGGGTTCCGCAACCATGCATCTCCAGTCTTCAGTCTGTTAAGACTGGAGTGTTGCCGGTCGGAGAAATCACTGGCAACACTCATGTTGTGACAGACTGAAGACTGGAGACGCATGGTTCCGGAACCCTACTTGAGACCGCATTTTCATTTACATTCTGGATCTTCCCTAACCGCACCGGCACAAGTGTCTAACTTGCAGTCCACACAAACGGTTTGCTCCAACTTGAACTATCGTCACCTTGGAACCCTGCTAATCGGTCTCAGCCTTCCGGTACGTCACCCCTCGTACCTGCACCCAGACCTTTACTTATATGGTCCCACGCCGGTCACTCTTTATCTTGCCTCAAAAGGCAGCCTGGCCATTGACGCAGGCAATTAAGTCATATGTAAACAGGCATGCTTTTTAAAATGTCCTGCAGATGATCCCAGTATTTTCTTAAGTGACTGAAACGCTGTCGACACCTTGTACACCATATACGCTTGTTTAAAATGTCCTACTTTTTGTGTAATGGGGTCTACTGTATATTCTGTTTGTTCTATGAGAAATGGGCTGCAAACAAACATTTTCCCTTGCCTGAACCTCTCACTTTATGTTGTACGTTTTTCTTGCTAAAGTTGATACAGGCTTGTGTCCCACTTAAATCTTCTTCTCGTTTATTCTTTGTAAATATTGAATTGATTGCACATTAAATTTCTGTCCAGCTGGACAGATTTCTACAATTAATACTGATTGGGTCTATATTTATTGTCTTTCAACTATTTTTCACTGAGGATGGATGAAAACACTTCAACTCACACAAGGAGGAAAAAGAGAGAAAGGAGCAATAGGGGATGAGAGTAAACACTGATAGTACATTCATTTTGAACAAGTCAAGTCAAGTCAAATAATTTATATAGCGCACTACATACCCAGAGGGTCTCAAGGCGCTAAGGGAGGGGAGAAGGATTACTTGTCAAATATCCACGTTTTAAGTTGCTTGGGTTGTAACTAAGTTTAAGTTGCTTTCTGAATGCTAGGTGGTTCTCTTCCTAACCAGCAACAGTCTTCAGTCAAGCCAGAGAAGATCACACTGAACAAGACACAAGTGGGGAAATTATGCACTCAACAACGCGTATGGCAGCAACACCAAGTCAAACACCAGAGGAACGCAGCTAAGCAAGTCAGGAGAGACGGAACTATGTGTTCAAGCTTCCTCAGCACATAAAATGGATTTAGCTGATTGTGCAACCACACGTCGCAACCAACCTCAGGCTGCGAAAAAAACTTGCAGACAATGCATGAGTACCAGGTTTAAGAAACAAACACTGATGGAAAGACCATAGTCAAGATAGAAGACAAATGCAAGACCAAAGCAAACACAGCAGATCAAAATTTAACATGTAGTGAAGGAATTCAACACAGCAAGCAACACAAGATTTGTTGTCAATGCAGTCAATAATACAACCATGACAGAATCCGACTAAACAGGCATTGTTAGACCTGGGCGACAACACATCCTACATTGTACTGCAAGAATTTTACAACCTACCATCATCCAAAAAAACTTCAAAGCAATAACGAAGACTAAGATGGGATTGTTTACAACAAGGAATACGGGGTACAGAATATAGAGTTACAACCCAAATAAAAATGAAGAAATACAAAAACAAAGCAAAAGAAAGTTAGTAGGCAACGAGCAAACAAGGCGGCTAAAACAGGAGGGAAAAGTCAAGCCAAACATTTACAAGTGCAACTATAGACTGGGTGGGCAAGAGGCAAACACAAATAAAGGCAGAACAAGTAATACATGCTGTCATGTACAGCCACTCCAAGAGGATTTTGGAGCAGGCCAAATGGGAATCTTTTTGTTTTCAGAAAAGGTTAATAATAAAGTATACCCAAAATAGGAAGAATTGAACTAACTGGAGGAACAGCCACAAGTTAGAAGGTAACAAACCAATACAGCTCGAAAGGAAGACACAAATCAGGCAAATGTGCAAGAAAAAAATGCGGCAGACTGACGAGATGAGGGATGCTTTGGACCCAGTGTGCCTTAAAAAGGCAAAAACAAATAAATCAGGATAAACGATACAAGTGGGAAGCAGGGAAGATGCAAGTGCCAACAGGGGGTAATGGCACCAGTCAATGCAATGAGGAAGCAAGGGGATTGCTTATTTACTATGATTGAGTGTTACAGCCAATCAAAATACAAGAACTGGATAGGGATCAGGAATACATCAGCAACGAAAGAACGGAGAAATTAAAAAAATATAATGATTAGCCTTCTCAGAAAGTTAAAATGTAGAATTTAAATTGTGGAAACGCTGAGCCCAACAACAGTTTACAGAGAAAGAGAAACCCAGATGTTATTGCTAATGGATTAACAAGTGCTTGGGTAAGAGCCACTGTATTTTGCTTGGGGTGATTCAAGCATGGTCCAGCAAAACAAACCGGAGAGGAAATGGCACCTAAACATAAACAAGGAAAACACGAATGGAGAAGCAGAGCCCGAGGGTAAGGCAAGCCCGGCAACGCATGGTAGGAGTGGCTGAAAATGCCAGGCAAGTCCGGAGAGATGAAGCAACTTCGCAACACACAAAATAAAGGATTGCTCCCTGCTCACCAACAAAACGCGCCTGCAAAGGCTATGCGTGGGCGACGGGTCTATGTTATAAGTATGGAAAAGGGAGGAACGGCAGCGACAAACAGAAGCGATGAATATTTGGACAGCCCAAGTCCCAGTGATGTACCACAAATAAGTACATTTAGTAAGGCCATTCGGGGGTGGGGAGGTAGAGAGAGAGAGCACGGAGTCTAGAGTGGTACGTGGGAAGTTGGAACGGGTGGACAAGCGCAAGAAACTGAAGAGTTCAAAGGAGGCTACAAAACAGTCATAACAGGGCGCGAGCTGCAGTGATTAGGCTTGATGACAGGAGAGGTAAACACTGGTCAGAAGGGGGCTAGTTGTTGGCTGGCACTGAGTAGCATACACATGAGGATAACTTGATGCAGTCAAATTTAGTATGACAAAGCAGCGAGGGAAGAACACGGGGTACAGATGGAGATGCTAGGAGGGAGCACAAGAGAATACACGTGGGAATACAGGATGATAACAGCGAAGCATGTGCAAGGAAGGAAGCATGTGCAAGGAAGGAAGCATGCACGCAAGACGGAGAAAATGCATGAGGACACAAGGAGTGAGCATGCACAAATCAAATGTGCAGGAGGACATGATAATACGAGAGTGCACATTGAGATCACACAGAAGGGGTTCCAGATGTACCAATGGGGGCGGGAGGGTGATCACGAGACGGGAGAGTATGAAGAGAGGAGCAATACACAAGGGAAATAAAAAATAGCACTGAGAGGGCGGGATCCATAGGTAGAGATGCTAAGCAGATGCGTTGGATGAAGCAGATGAGCAAGGAGAAATCGTCCTAAGGAAAGGGCGCATTCATGACGAACGTGAACATAGGATAGAAGGGGTGCGTATAAATACACATGGGGCAATGGATGACATGCACTAGTCTAGAACCGAGATAGTCAGCAGAGAAGATGCATACAGTACAGATGCATTGGGCGACATAGAAGGATGAAGGCGAAGGCAACCTCAAGCCCATTTTGTTAGGTGACAGCAGCGCGAGGAAGGGTTGCACGGTCACAGTGATAGAGTAGCGCATCATCCGCAGTCTGACTCTGCGGGCAGCCCCAGCCAGGACCCTCCGTTACCTGATCATCGAACCTGTTCATCACGGCCTGCACCCACTCCACCGGCTTGTGAGCCGCCATGTCCGGGCGCCCACCCGCCCTCCGGGCTGCTGTGGCCGCGCTTCCTGTCCGTGCTCAGCGCTATTGCGGGTGCCGCGGCTCTCTAAGCCTCCTCCGCCTCCTCCTCCTCCTCCCTGCTGCTTGCTCTCCCCTCGGCAGCCATCACAGCGGAGCCGCCATGACACTCGACCGGAAGCCTCAGCCTTTTCCACTCCGCTGCCAGGACGCATGCGCGTGAGGGGGGTGAAAGGAGGGGGGCTTTCATTAATGAAAAGGAGAGAGCAGAGCTTGATGATGTCATAGCCCATGCCTGGTTGCAGGGGAGGGAGGAGGGGTTGACAGCGCACCCTGCACAGACCCTATATCTCACACACGCACGCGCGCGCGCCCCCTCCGGGGACTGAACCTGTCATGTGCACACTCACATAATACACATTATCAACCTGCACAGGACGTAAACCATGTACTCAGAACCCGACAGTAACAATCTCATGCATCACAACAGATTTGGCATCTCCCTGCAAAACACCTGCACCATAATACTCATAGCACCCATATACACAATATTACCCTACTCTAAAACATACATGCACCAACTACACACCATACCATGCACGGTCTTTACACTACTTTGAAACATTGTACGGCACCCAAACATACGCAAAAAGGGCATTGTGCGCAACAAACTAAAAGCGACACTCGCACAGTTAGGTCTATGTCCGCCTAATCTCCATATCATAGTAAAATCATTTTGTTTATCTACTTGTTATGATAAATGTGTGAAAATAAGTGTCAGTGTTTTCTGGTCCCGTGAACTTTACATTCCCTCTAAAATATATTCCAATGGAACAATGGGCTTTGTAAGTTTGCTCTATGCTGGGGGCACTATGTATGGGGCAGGGGCCGATCATGCACAAGGGCCTCGTGCTAAGCTAAGGAAATCACGGGACACAGACACAGGGCTGCTCTGGTCGGACCGGAAGTCCCGAGCGACCTCCGACCATTTATTTATAGCCTTCAGGCCACGCCTGGCCTGAAGGTGCAACAATGTGTGGAAGTGGTTCCGGGGCTCAGCCGAGACCCTCGGACCACTAGAACGTTACATCCCTCCCCAAATTAGTTCTTGTTTTTCTTAAAGTTCACCACTGCTCATGAATCATACGCAAAGTCCGCCAGCTTCTGACTAGGCCTGGGGTTCGGTCTCAGATGGTACATGTTCCTTCCTCTCACTGGGGCTACTGCTGGCATCGGGGATTGCACTGGTGGTGTTGCAATCGCTGGAGTCTTGTCCTCTTCATGTTGCGCTGCTTGGGTATGATTCTCATGTTGATCAGTGAGCGTAATGTCCATGGAGCTTTCAATGCCTCCTTCATCTGCTGATGATGTTGCAGGAATCCGCTTGAACCAGGAGATATTGCGGGTTACTTCTTCTCCATTTCTCTGTGCAGTGATTGCGGTGCCTTTCGTGGTCTTGATGATCCAGGGGTCAGGTTCATATGGTGTTCTGAATTTGCCTCCTGGCCGCCGAGTTCTCAGCAACACTGTGTCACCTGGCGCTAGTGTTCGGCTACGTGTTCTCCTCTTTCTGTTTGCTCCGTCATTGTTTACTCTCCTCCTCCTTTGGGTTTCTTCGGGTTTGTACTGCTCTGCTGTCCATCCGTCAGTCATTGGGAGACTATCCTGTCGGTTCCCTGCAAACATCAATGACCACGGTGTCCTTTGCGTTGTGCTGTGTGGTGTGCTTCTGTATTCACCGAGGAAGTGTTGTAACGCTTTCTCTGGGTCACTCTCCTCTATTCCGGCTATTCTCAGCACTTTGTTGATGGTCCGCATAAATCTCTCGGCTTCACCATTCGCCTGCGGCCACTGCGGTGTTATGCGATGATGTTTGATTCCTAGGTTCTTCAGGAAGTCATGAAATTCACCTCCCTGAAATGGGGGCCCATTGTCCGTTTTGAGTATTTGAGGGCGTCCAAACATGGCGAACACTTTGTCTAGGATGGGCTGGACATTCTTGAAACTGGTAGATTCTGCTAACTCCACAATAGGATACTTGGAAAAGGAGTCTATGAGCACGACTGTTGTACGCCCGTCAGGGAAACTCCCAAAGTCCATGCTGACCCATGACCATGGTGTTGGGGCATGTTCTTCAGTGACAATGGGTGCCGGAGTTTCTTGGTTGCTGGTGAGTTGGCATGCTCGGCAGTTTTTTACTAGGGTGTCAATGCTGACGTCCATTTCTGGGAACCACACTTTTTCCCTCATCCTGCTCTTCATCCTTCGTATCCCTTGGTGCCCCGCATGTGCTAGCGTGGTGGCGTGCTCTTGCAGACTTAGAGGTATCACTATACGGCGTCCCCTGAGGACCAGTCCATTTTCAGCCACGCTAAGCTCGTTGTGGATCTTCCATATGTGTCCCAATCTGGTGCGATCGATTTCAGGCCAATCATGGTTGTCTTTTAGAAATCCTTGCCAGGTTCCAGATTGGATGGTGTTCGTCACCTTCTGTAGTACCTTGTCTTGGCGGTAGTGGTCCAATATCAATGGGATTGACATGGTTTGGGGGCACGCGCTCTGTGCCAGGAGGTTGATTTCTTCTTCAAACAGCGTTTCTTCTTCTCCTGAGTCCACAGTCTCCGCTGCTGGATGACGGGAGAGGAAATCTGCTGGATTCTTTTCTCCTGGCCGGTAGACTAGGTCCATGTGGTACTGTTGCACTTGAATTGCCCACCTCTCGATTCTGGGAGGCGGATGTGGGGCAGTTCCTTTGAAAAGAGGTATTAACGGTTGGTGATCGGTGACTAGTCGGAAAGGGCACCCGGCTACATACAGATGGAAGTGGTTGCAGGCCCACTTTACTGCCAGTGCTTCCCTCTCGACTTGTGATTAGCGGGCTTCGGTGGCCGTCAGTGCCTTGCTAGCAAATGCTAAGGGTGCCCATACCCCCGGCTCTGCTTCTTGAGTGAGTAGGGCTCCAAGTCCTACTGGGCTTGCATCGACGAGGATTTCCGTTTTTCTGGCTGTGTCAAAGTACGCAAGGGTCGTTGTGTCCAACAGGGCTGACTTGATTTTTGCGAACGCTTGCTCTTCTTCGGAACCCCATTTCCATTGTGCATCCTTCTTGGTTAGGGCACGGAGTGGCTCTGCGAGTGTTGCGAGGCCAGGAATGAAACGTGCACAGTACTGCGCCATCCCTAGGAAGCTCCTCACCTCGGACGCTGTTGACGGGGCTGGCGCATGTTTGATGGCATGGGACTTGCGTGGATCTACTTTCACTCCTTGGTTATCAAAGATGTATCCAAAGAACTCCACTGTCTTTTGGAAGAACTTGCATTTCTCTCGGTGCAATGTGACACCATGCTCTGCAAGTCGTTTCAGTGTTGCACGTAACCTTTGGTGGTGTTCCTCGCTGGTTTTGGAATGGATGAGGATGTCATCGCTGACATTTAGTACCCCTTGTAGTCCGGATAGCACCTCTTTGATCGTGTTCTGAAATATTTCGGCAGCTGACGAGATGCCAAAATTTAATCATTTATACCTCCGCAGCCCAAGATGCGTGGAAAATGTCGTTATATATCTGCTTTCTTCTGCTAGCCGGAGTTGGTGGTATCCGGCGTTCAGATCAAGTTTAGAGAACCACTGGGCTCCGTTGAGGTCTGCTAAAATGTCATCTACTGTAGGTGTGAGGTGTCGTTCACGTTTGATGGCCTTGTTAGGCATGCGCATGTCTATGCAGATGCGGATTTTTCCTGGTTGGCGGGGTTTTTCGGCGATCACCATCGGTGAAACCCACGGGGTAGGGCCAGTGACTTTTTCAATCACGTCTTGTTGTTCTAGTTTCTCTAGCTCATCCTCCACTGCTGTTCTTAGATGGAATGGTATTCGCCTGTGCCGGAGAGCGATGGGCTGTACTGTCTTATCAATATGCAGTTTAATTGGCGGCCTCTTGATCATGCCTAATCCTTGAAATAAAGTTGGGAATTGCAGTAACAGTTCGTCAACTTGAGTGCTCTTGACGGCGTTGGCGAACGCGATGAGCTGTAGGTCTTCCGCCGTGTGGCTGCCGACAAGGAGGTCAGCCTCTCTGTCCACCACGTGGAATGTTGTAGTTACTTCGTGTTCTTCTGCCTTCACTTGGACTACCATTTTGCCTCGCAGCGGAAGTGGCTCTTTCCCGCCATATGTGAATATACGGACCTTCGACGGGACTAGTTTTGGCTTTGAGTGTAAGTTCTTGTAATGCTGGATTCCCATGACGTTGACTGTTGCGCCAGTATCAATTACTCCGACGGCTGGGGAACCGTCTATTAGGATGTTGCACTTTGGTTGTGGTCTTCGCCGTCGTTTGAGGTCGCTTGTGAACGAGACGAGGTAGCATTCGTCGTCTTCCTCTTCAGATGAGTCATCGAGTCTGTCGTACCTTCGGTACTGTGGCCTCATGTCCCGTGGTGATTGTCTCTCTTCAATTTCTAGTTGTCGGACTGCTCCAGATAGTGACTTCTTGCTGGACGATCCTCGTCCTCTGGATCTCCCTCGGCACACGCTAGAGAAGTGATTCGGGATCCCACAGTTTGAACAGGTTTTCCCACGTGCGGGACAGCTTTCTGCGTCATGCGCTTCTCGTCCACAGTATCCACACTGTGATCTTCTCTGTGTTCGGGTTGGCCATCGGCCTCTTCCGCTTCGTGAGGATGTTCTGACCGCATCGACTCTTTCCGTCTTCACCGTCACTCCAGGGCTTGTGCTGGTGTTAAGTGCTGCCTCCATCGCAGATGATCGTACATCGGACAATTCATGAGATCTTGCCAGTAGGAGGATCTCCTCTAACGTGATCTTGGGTTGTCTGAGGATCAGCGTCCTCAGTGGTTTGTTTCGGCATCCTTGAATTAGTTGGGCGGTGACTTCCTTGTTCTGATCATCTTCGGTGCACGTGCTGACGAGTTCTCGCAGGCGGGCGTGGAATGCATCCATGGTTTCGCCCTCTCGTTGTCGAGACTGTCGAAATTTGAACCTTTCGTAATGTGGGTTTAGCTGAGGATCAAAATGCGCGTTGAGGGCTTGGACAGCTGCGTCATAGTCATCAGATTCTCCGGTGTCCGGGAGATGCTTGAACACCTTGTATATCTCCTCACCTCCAAAGTGAATCAGCAGGGAGCGTTTTACTTCGTTGTCCTTCTCCCTCGTGGCTATGAAGTAGTTGTTTAATCTCCCTAGCCATACAGCCCACCTGGGTGCGGCAGTTGAAGGGTCTGCTAGTCCACTGAAGGGTGGCAACGCTTGTACTTGAGCATGTTGCGCGTGTTGCAGGGGTGGAGGCTGCGCTGTGTTGGCCTGTTGTTGCACGGCATTGTTGCCTGGTGCTGCGGCTTGTTGTTGCACTGCATTGTTGTCTGGATTGTTGGACATTTTGTTGGCGGTGCGTGTTGGTGCACGTTGTGTCGACGTCTCACTTGTTTGATTTTTGAGTTTGTTGCCAGTGCTTGTTGGTTTGTGCCCTTATCCCTCGTGATAGCGTGTGGATTTGATTTCAAGTTTGTTGCCAATGCTTGTTGGCTTGTGTTCTTATCACTCGTGGTGGCGTTTGGTTTTGCCACTGCTTGTTTTTTTTTTTTTTTTTCTGTTGCCTGCCGTTTGTGCTTGTTATGAGGGCGCGACCTTCCCCTGCCTATCGGCGGCTCTGCCGATGCTTCCGGTGGTTGCTGGGCCTGCGCTGGGGCTCACACGCGGTGCCTGCGTGCGCTCGGCTCCTCGTGGCGCCGGCTTGCTTGTGCGCATGCGCGGGGCTCTGCGGCGGTTCCGCAGCGATCTCGGGCCTCGCGCTCGTTTTCTCCTTCCTCCCGGTGCCTAATGCAGCTTTTGTTCTCCCGCTGCTTACCGGGTTTGGGCTTGGAGCTTCTGGTCGCTTCCTGTGCGGTCCAGGATGGGGACAGGTTCGCCGTCGGTCCTGGGAAGGACCCGTGCTCCGCTCGGTGTCCCGCTCTCGAGCCTGCAGCAGACGTCGTGTTCAGGTAGGGACAGGGCAAGTCCCACCTCTCGTCGCCAGTGTAAGTTTGCTCTATGCTGGGGGCACTATGTATGGGGCAGGGGCCGATCATGCACAAGGGCCTCGTGCTAAGCTAAGGAAATCACGGGACACAGACACAGGGCTGCTCTGGTCGGACCGGAAGTCCCGAGCGACCTCCGACCATTTATTTATAGCCTTCAGGCCACGCCTGGCCTGAAGGTGCAACAATGTGTGGAAGTGGTTCCGGGGCTCAGCCGAGACCCTCGGACCACTAGAACGTTACAGGCTTATACGACCCAAACTGACCTCTGACTGTGTCCTAAGGTTTGAGCCATCCACGTAGTTAAAGGTGTGTGGTGGGTTGGAAACCGACTCCTTTTAATTTTCTTACTGCCGAAATAGCTCGCTGAGATACGCTCGACGAAACAGTGGCTAAAGTAAGAGACCCACGGGCCGGGCACACCGGATATCGTGGTGAGATAAAGCATTTGTTGATTGCAGTTTTATATAGAGCGAACTCGACCCGAAGGTTATTGGAGCGCTTTACGTGAACACCACTTACAAAGCACAGGATAGATTCATTTTAGGCACGGGGAGATTAAGGAATTTGCCAATAATCATGGGATGTTGAGCCGACGCCGAGACTCAAACCTGGTTCTTCGGTTTCAAAGTGGGCAACTCTGTCCATAACGCCACATTCTCTCCCATTAAACCTGAAAATCCAGAAGGTTATCGAGGAGGGCGACAGGCCCATGGAGGACATATCTAATGGACAGATGACACCGGTTACAGGCGCACAATACCGTTACTTATGGCTTCTCACTTGAACAACTTGTGCTTAATTTGAGCTGGTGGTTTTCCGGTGCTCGGCACCAGCACTTATGACAGTCTGCCACATTATGGGGGCTGTCTGCCTAATTAGGGCTGAGCACAACAACAGCTGTTTATTAATTGGATATACATAAGAAAAATGACTAATATCTGCCACCTGTGAGAAGTTGGCCTGGCATATGCTGTCCACTAATTATAGTGGGCACCTTGCACCAGTCCAAACAACCCTTATTGATGATGGTTTTAAGACAAATTTATTGAAAGCTTCCTAGTGGTAGCTATGGAGAGCCGCCTTCAGGTTAAGTCTTGAAAGAGTGTAAAGCAGTTTGGTTTACCAGTTTATAACCTCTTGAATGACCAAATGAAAGGGGAACCACGTAAGGCATACATAAAATATATGTATTTATTACTAAACTCTCTCTACTAACCTCTTTATGAGATTAGAGAACAAGATACACAATATCAACACAATAGAACTTCAGGTAAATAGCACAATATACAATGGGCCCCAGGGGGAGACCAAGCAATATATATATATTAAGAAAGTGTTATAAGAACCACGACTTGACTAGACACAGTGCCTAGAGCCTGTAGAGTCGCCGGGACCTCAAGGAACCACCCAAGGTAGTGCCACAGGGAACCCACGGGGACATGTGAAGTGTGAGAACACAGCAGCGAGCTCCGTTAGCTTCTATGGGGAAATTCGCAGTTGGAATATTAAAGTTTAACCCCTTCGATACTCATGACGAGCTCAGCTCATCATGAGGTACGCCTCTTGTGTGCTCACAACGAGCTGAGCTTGTCATGACCACACCCATTAACATTATGGCCCAGCACAGCAGAGGAAAATGTGGAGCATCCATGTGGTTAAGGACACTTAGGCGAGGACTTTGAGCAAACCCCTTTAGACTTAGGGGGTTCTAGGGCCAACACCCACAAGAGCACCAGAGTACTCGAGTTACCTCACCCAGAGAAGCCGGGTGCATAGGTGTCAAATGGTATCGGGTCGCAAAGTTGTTTTTAATGGCGACCTGCTACAAAGTGCTGCTGCCGGGAAGAAGGAAAGTGTCCAGAGGGATCCAAGCCTGGATCGAAGATGTGAAGAGCCTGAAAGCAGAGGGGACAGAGTCTGGGTCCCTTGCCAGTGACCAGGGGCACAATAGAGGAATGCTTACCTATGTCGGGTGCTTCAGGTGCAAAGAGGGGAAGCTTGACCCTGCTGCCAGGAGGCATCGACGACAACCAGGAGCTGGATTCGAGCTGTCCTCCCACGAAGGATATCGAGTGCTGTGGCGTCGGTGCTCGGATTGAACACAACAAGGCTTGGCAACACCAATCCACGCAGGAAGAGAAAAGATACTTCGGGGGGGACCAGCAAGGTCCGGTTGACCCCCTAAGTAGAGGAGAGTCAGGGCACGTCTGGAGCAAACAGGTAAGCCTGTTGAAAGTTAGAGATGCCTTCACAGGGACCCGCCAGTCGACGGACTAGGGATCGCGAAGGGACCTCAAGAGGAATCACACAATACCAGCCCATGGGACACTCGGTGAGTGTAGGCCAGTAATCTTCAGTGGAAACGCTGTTTAGGACTTGGACTATAAGTAGCCCAAAGCACAGGCTCAAGGATTGCCAAGAAGCATATGCACTTGCAAATGTGCAGGGTGTCCAGGGGTTCCTGTTCCACGGGCCCCACGAGGGCTAAGGGTCTCAGATCTGCTGGGAGCTTGGGTTGGCCTCTGGGAAGTCTGGGAACCCACCTACTGTTGCAAATTCTTCAGAGTCCGGCGGAAGCTTCGGAGAAACAAACCGGTCAGATGCGTCTTAGGTGCCTGCCAAGCAGGGGAGTAACTCCTTTACTCCAAGGGAGATTCTTCAGTTATCTAGCGCCTTGTTGATCGATGAAGTTCAAGGATTATGTATCAGAGTTTCGTCCAGGTAAATCTAAAGTCCTGTAGTCAGGGGTTCCTACTTTATACCCAAGAAAGGGGTGGGACAAATTCTGGGACCCACCTATAGGAGGGTCAGGATAGAGGGGTGGTTACAGCCATATCCTTTGACCAGTTTCACGCCAGAGCAGGGGCTGGTAGTCCCTGCAACCGGTTTGAGCTGGACTATGCACAGGGACACCAAATGTGCCCCCAGTGCAGACCTCAAAGCACTCTTGGAGAGCACCCACCCAGCCCCAATACACTAAAGCTTGTCTGGGAGGTGGTTACACCTCCCTGTGACAGGAAACCTATTGTGCAGCCTCCCCTGCCAGAGTTTTGTCCAGCAGCAGGAGGCCAGACTGGTGTCTGTGGCTGCAGCATCCATTTTGTGATGCCAGGTGTTAGAACTGGCTATTTCTGGTAGGCTAAGGCTGACGCCAAAGCCAGGCAGAAACCACCATTCTAGTCAGGGCAAGGGAGTCACACACCAAGATAACACCTGCTCACCCCCTGGTAGCTTGGCACGAGCAGTAAGGCTAAACTCGGAGGCAATATGTAAAGCATTTGCGCCAGCACACAACAGCAACAACATACTAGGCACACCACAAAAGGAACTCCACACAAGGTTATTATAAAATAACTTTTGTATTGTAAACACACATCAGATGGTATCACACATGTACGTTGTGCCAACTGGCACGGGCAATATTCACAAGGGATTATGTACAGGACAGGGCCACATGGGTCACTGTCAGAATCAGAAATAGCACTTTTAGAATAAAGAATAATAAAGAATAAAAATCATAGTAGCACAAATTAGCAACTATGGCACACAACCAGTAACCACTGGTAACAGGAACCAGGACCTCACTAGGACCACCTGTACTAAAAGAACAACCACCTAAGAAAGAAAATACATTTAGGGGTATAAACAAGAACACATTACCCATGATGCATGAAACACATTCAGAGGAGTAGTGAAGGAAAAACACATGATGCCTAAAACATTCAGAGGTGTAAGGACAACCACCTAAGTATCACACAGCGTTTAGGTGTCTAGGAAAGAACACATTACCCATGATGCATAAATATACATTCAGAGGAGTAGTAAAGAGAAACACATGATGCATAAACCTACACATTCAGCGGTGTTAAGAACAAAGCACATGATGCAATAAAATACATTCAGAGGTGCAGCGCAAGAAGACACATGATGCCTAAAACATTCAGAGGTGCAGCGCAGGGAAAAGGAAGACACATGATGCCTAAAAACATTCAGAGGTGCCAGAACAATACAATAGCGCAAAAATCACATGATGCCTAAAAACATTCAGAATGCAGGAATAACACATGATGCAAGAAAACACATTCAGAGGTGCAATAACTATATAATTGCGCAAAACTTACATAAGCCCCCACCTGTGGCAGTCCCTAGGCCAACTGGCCTTGTTGGGGCTAAGACGCCCTGTGTCCAGAATGTCAGGGCGCGCTGCCAGGCAGCGCCAGTCCAAGCACAAGCCTAAACGTAGCAGGTGCCCACTACTTGCTGGGCACCTGGGAACACTCACAAGGGCCTAAACGCTGCAGCTGGCACTAAGTGCTGCACAGCTGTGACTGGCCGGGCACCTCTGTGCCATCTCTGTCCCTCTCAGGGACTCACTCTCCATCTTGCGCCTAAACGGTGCAGCTGCCCACTAATTGCTGGGCAGCTGGAGACAAACTTCAAAACTGCGACAGGGTCCTCACTGACCCTTAGGCGCAAACTGCACCCACTGCTGGAGACACACAGGCTCTGAAAACACTCTACACACGTTGGAGCCACACAGGCTCTGGCAAAACACATGCCCAACGTTGGAGCCACACAGGCTCTGGGACATAATGGGGGTGAGGGAGCCATCGATCTCCTTAAGGCAACATGACCTTGAGCCTCTCAGGCTCCTTAAAACAAATATGGCCCCCTTGGAGCTTCGTCGCTCTAATAACCCACATATGCCGCCTCACGACGATGGAGCCCCTCACACGGGGACTCAACAACTACTGGCCATCGTGGGAGCCAGGGGGCTCTGAAAAGAATTATGCCCCTCGTGGGAGCCTCGGGGCTCTGAGAAATGCCACGGAGCCCTTCAGGGCTTGGAAAACAACAACAATGCCCCAGAGGCCCTCGTGGGCCAAACAAGGATGCAGTGGGGCGACCCACTGCCATCCGGGGCCGCCCTGACTCAAGTACCTCAAACCGGCACCGCACGGAGCTTCCCCCCTGGCCCGACACTCACCGGGCTCCTTCTGATGCAGGACAGGCGCCGGGATCCTCTCCAGTCCACCGGGGATCCTGGCCGTGCAGCGGAAGAGCGCCCAAACCTCGGAGCGCTCTTGGACATCACCGCTGGTGCCTGCAGGGCTCTCCCTTCGCATGGGAGCCCCGCACAGGCAGGCGCCATCTTACTTCCGCCGGCTTCTCCTTCCGCCCGCATTCCTCTTCCTGCTTCCGTCCCGTGGGCCCCGCCCACAACCAGGCGGGCCGCGGACGCGGCGGACATTATGGAAAACGGCTCGGCTGCGGCGGCGATCCTCCTGGTGCCACATGAGGGGTGGGCACCCTCGAAATCCCATTAAATTGCAGTAGCGAGGTAGGCACTCGCAAAGGGGCCCCTGAACGGGAGAATACCCGTGATAATAAAAATAAAGTGCCCACGAAGCACTTGAGGCCACACAAAGGGCAGGAGCGCTTCCCACACGGGATAACCACAACACTCTGCCAGAAAGTTAAAAGTAAAGCGCTCCCAAGCGCTATAATAGCAAATCAAGCACTCCCAGTCGCTAGAGCACAAATAAAGCGCTCCCAAGACATCCAAAGTACAGCAAAGTCCTTCAGGGGTCCAAGACCTCAGCAGTCTAGGACATCAGCAGTCCATCCAGGGTAAAGCAAAGTCCCCCATCCTTCCAGGACAGGCAGAGAGGTCCCCCAGAAGTCCTCCAGGCACCTAGGGGCCGGGCAGGGCCCAGGGATTCCTCTGGGCCCGAGCAGCAGCACGCCCTTGGCAGATTCAAGTTGAAAACAAGAACAAATTGGAAGGGGACACAGCCCCTTCTTATACAGAGAAAAGTCTTTGAAGTCTTTGTGCAGGCAGTGTGAGAACGGCTAGAACTGGTTTTAGGGAACTCTCTTCAGTGTCAGGGACAGAGGTGACAGTCGCCCAGCGGGAGGTGGAGCCAGCATTGTGGTCAGGCAGGCACAGCCCTAGTCACTCCCAGGTGCCATCTCCTCCCACTTCCCTGGCAGCAGATACAGCCTTTCATCCACGGGCTGACTCAGACAAACTCCTGGGGCTCCCCAGCCCCTGTCACCCTCAAACCAGACAGTCAATCCACAAGCAGTCCCAGGCACTCCTGGACCAGGCTCACCAGCCAATCACACGCCAGACACAAATTACACAAATATGCCAACCTCTAAAAGTGGCACTTCTAGACTAGACACAATCATGCCGCATATACCATTACGCAGCATTCAATCTCACGAGTTCGCACATATCAAACTCGCCCCTGCACTCCCCACACATCAGGAACTACCATGGGCATACATATTCCCCATTCATTCATATGGGAGGGCAGGTCACTGACCACACATACACAGAGAGCTCAAGCACTTTACACTGTACCACCGTGAAAAAGTGTGCAGAGGCCTAAAATCACCACCACCAGGTTCCAGAAGCAGGCTAGGGAAAAGCAAAAAGTCTCGGGTGAACCTGCCAAAAGGGCCGGGTCCAACACAACCCCCTTCCAGCCAAAACGCAGGGTAGACTAATCACTCCACTGATGGGCTTCCCTGCTTTGGGCGACAAAACACGGAAATGGACCCGCACTGCAGGGACACCCTCCGGTTTTTCGCCACTCTGAACCCACATGGTTTCCTCCAAACAATAACTCTCTGACACAACTAGAATACCCCACTGGTACTCCCTAGTCATCCACGGCCAAGACCAGGCCCTAGGCCATCCAAATACCACAGGTCCTAACCAATCCACAGAGCGGGGGCAGTAACCCCTGGCACACAATAGCCATTCTCCACTCTCTCTCTCAGTGTAGCTACAACTACCACTGATCCAACAACCTAGGGTCCACACCCCCAGGCTGACCAGAGGTCACGGGCAAGAATGCCCCACCCTACCTCTACTTCTGGGTTTCCGCACCCTCACAGAGAAGCAATCACCAGAACACAATTCTCCTACCAGATCAGGACCTCACTCCATCACTGGTCTACCACCTGGAAACTATTTCACTTCTGAGGTACCAAGCACACAGCACAGTTCCTCTTCAAGCAGGTGGGGGACACAGCACACAGCAAAGTCTCCTTTCCTCTACCTTAGTGAAAACAACAAACTGCAGGTGAGCCCCAGATCACACAGCAAGGGCAGCCCCCTCAGTCTCTTCAGCTGATCCACTTTGGTAGAGATTCCTCTTGACCTGGAAGCTTCCTAATCTCCCAACCTAGGATCTAAACCCTCAGGTGGCACCGGGGTCAGAAGTAGACCGTCCCTCTGCACCCCCTTCCAGAGTTCTGCACCCTCCCACCTTGGAGCGGTACCCCCAGAAGCCAAACACCAGGACCGCCGGAGTTCTGGTTACAGACACTCCGGTCCTCTAGACACAGGAAGATCCTCCTCAAATGACCTGTAAGTACAGCCTAGGCCCCTGACCTGGCGCTCCCTTAGGAAACCCTCCAGGCCCTGAGATAGGGTTTCAGGCCAACGTGGGACACACCGTCCCACACTCACTCCGCCTCCACTGAGACAGGGCGTGAGCCCCTACACCCCTACCATACTACTGGGACCTAGCTGGGTTACACATGAACCTCTTCCCCTTCACAGGATCATCAGATACACAAGCCATTACTTTTAAAATCACTTCCTAATGCCTCTGCAAGACATCTAGCACACCGCCAGACATCCACCTTCTTGTCCAGTGCCTCTGCAGGACCTCCTGCACACCACCAGAGGTACACCTCACGTGCAAGCTCCTTAAAAAAAAAAACTCACACCGACTCCTCCAGTTCAAGACACCACTCATCCACACACTCCCCTCCAGACTGGTGAGACAGTTCCTTACTGCCTCTGACTCACAACCTGTATCCCTCTTACTGAGCACCAGGCACCATACTCTGGGAACTGGGAATGGGACTTCACACGCACTGGACACATTTAAGCTGCCACCACTGGATCCTACCATACTGTGGAATCCAGACACACACACTACACTCAGGCGATAACCACCCTCCTGAGCTAGTCATTTCTCCTCCACACTCCCTCTCTTCCATCTACCCACACAGGGACAGGAACAGGATTGGGCACAGGACCCAGCAAGGGATTCCTAATCTATGGGAACCTCCCCTCTCTACTGGCGTCCCGCCCTGTCACTTTCTCTCATCTGCCACTAAACATAAAGCGCAGGAACACATTTGAAAATGACACTCTTGAGGAAAAACAAAATCACAAACAATAATCCCAAACATTTGACTATCTATAAACTGCAGAGTTTTGTAATGTAGCCAGCTGTCGCTGTGGCACTGCGCAAACACAAGTCCAAATCCACACCGCTGACCAACAATGTTAGAACTGGCTATTTCTGGTAGGCTAAGGCTGACGCCAAAGCCAGGCAGAAACCACCATTCTAATCAGGGCAAGGGAGTCACACGCCAAGATAACCCCTGCTCGCCCCCTGGTAGCTTGGCACGAGCAGTAAGGCTAAACTCGGAGGCAATGTGTAAAGCATGTGCGCCAGCACACAAAAGCAACAACATACTAGGCACACCACAAAAGGAACTCCACACAAGGTTATTATAAAATAACTTGTGTATTGTAAATACACATCAGATAGTATCACACATGTACATTGTGCCAACTGGCACAGGCAATATTCACAAGGGATTATGTACAGGACAGGGCCACATGGACCACTGTCAGAATCAGAAATAGCACTTTTAGAATAAAGAATAATAAAGAATAAAAATCATAGTAGCACAAATTAGCAACTATGGCACACAACCAGTAACCACTGGTAACAGGAACCAGGACCTCACTAGAACCACCTGTACTAAAATAACAACCACCTAAGAAAAAAAAATACATTTAGGGGTATAAACAAGAACACATTACCCATGATACATGAAACACATTCAGAGGAGTAGTGAAGGAAAAACATATGATGCCTAAAACATTCAGAGGTGTAAGGACAACCACCTAAGTATCACACAGCGTTTAGGGGTCTAGGAAAGAACACATTACCCATGATGCATAAATATACATTCAGAGGAGTAGTAAAGAGAAACACATGATGCATAAACCTACACATTCAGCGGTGTTAAGAACAAAGCACATGATGCAATAAAATACATTCAGAGGTGCAGCGCAAGAAGACACATGATGCCTAAAACATTCAGAGGTGCAGCGCAGGGAAAAGGAAGACACACAATGCCTAAAAACATTCAGAGGTGCCAGAACAATACAATAGCGCAAAAATCACATGATGCCTAAAAACATTCAGAGGTGCAGGAATAACACATGATACAAGAAAACACATTCAGAGGTGCAATAACCATACAATTGCGCAAAACGTACATAAGTCACCACCTGTGGCAGTCCCTAGGCCAACTGGCCTTGTTGGGGCTAAGACGCCCTGTGTCCAGAATGTCAGGGCGCGCTGCCAGGCAGCGCCAGTCCAAGCACAAGCCTAAACGTAGCAGGTGGCCACTACTTGCTGGGCACCTGGGAACACTCACAAGGGCCTAAACGCTGCAGCTGGCACTAAGTGCTGCACAGCTGTGACTGGCCGGGCACCTCTGTGCCATCTCTGTCCCTCTCAGGGACTCACTCTCCATCTTGCGCCTAAACGGTGCAGCTGCCCACTAATTGCTGGGCAGCTGGAGACAAACTTCAAAACTGCGACAGGGTCCTCACTGACCCTTAGGCGCAAACTGCACCCACTGCTGGAGCCACACAGGCTCTGAAAACACTCTACACACGTTGGAGCCACACCGGCTCTGGCATAACACATGCCCAACGTTGGAGCCACACAGGCTCTGGTACATAATGGGGGCGAGGGAGCCATCTAGCTCCTTAAGGCAACATGCCCTTGAGCCTCTCAGGCTCTTTAAAACAAATATGGCCCCCTTGGAGCTTCGTGGCTCTAATAACCCACATATGCCGCCTCACGACGATGGAGCCCCTCACACGGGGACTCAACAACTACTGGCCATCGTGGGAGCCACGGGGCTCTGAAAAGAATTATGCCCCTCGTGGGAGCCTTGGGGCTCTGAGAAATGCCACAGAGCCCTTCAGGCCTCGGAAAACAACAACAATGCCCCCGGGGCCCTCTTGGGCCAAACAAGGATGCGGTGGGGCGACCCACTGCCATCCGGGGCCGCCCTGACTCAAGTGCCTCAAACCGGCACCGCACGGAGCTTCCCCCCTGGCCCGACACTCACCGGGCTCCTTCTGATGCAGGACGGGCGCCGGGATCCTCTCCAGTCCACCGGGGATCCTGGCCGTGCAGCAGAAGAGCGCCCAAACCTCGGAGCGCTCTTGGACATCACCGCTGGCGCCTGCAGGGATCTCCCTTCGCATGGGAGCCCCGCACAGGCAGGCTCCATCTTCCTTCCGCCGGCTTCTCCTTCCGCCCGCATTCCTCTTCCTGCTTCCGTCCCGTGGGCCCCGCCCACAACCAGGCGGGCCGCGGACGCGGCGGACATTATGGAAAACGGCTCGGCTGCGGCGGCGATCCTCCTGGTGCCACATGAGGGGTGGGCACCCTCGAAATCCCATTAAATTGCAGTAGTGAGGTAGGCACTCGCAAAGGGGCCCCTGAACGGGAGAATACCCGTGATAATAAAAATAAAGTGCCCACGAAGCACTTGAGGCCACACAAAGGGCAGGAGCGCTTCCCACACGGGATAACCACAACGCTCTGCCAGAAAGTTAAAAGTAAAGCGCTCCCAAGCGCTATAATAGCAAATCAAGCACTCCCAGTCGCTAGAGCACAAATAAAGCGCTCCCAAGACATCCAAAGTACAGCAAAGTCCTTCAGGGGTCCAGGACCTCAGCAGTCCAGGACATCAGCAGTCCATCCAGGGTAAAGCAAAGTCCCCCATCCTTCCAGGACAGGCAGAGGGGTCCCCCAGAAGTCCTCCAGGCACCCAGGGGCTGGGCAGGGCCCAGGGATTCCCCTGGGCCCAAGCATCAGCACGCCCCTGGCAGATTCAAGTTGAAAACAAGAACAAATTGGAAGGGGACACAGCCCCTTCTTATACAGAGAAAAGTCTTTGAAGTCTTTGTGCAGGCAGTGTGAGTACCAGCTAGAACTGGTTTTAGGGAACTCTCTTCAGTGTCAGGGACAGAGGTGACAGTCGCCCAGCGGGAGGTGGAGCCAGCATTGTGGTCAGGCAGGCACAGCCCTAGTCACTCCCAGGTGCCATCTCCTCCCACTTCCCTGGCAGTAGATGCAGCCTTTCATCCACGGGCTGACTCAGACAACCTCCTGGGGCTTCCCAGCTCCTGTCACCCTCAAACCAGACAGTCAATCCACAAGCAGGCCCAGGCACTCCTGGGCCAGGCTCACCAGCCAATCACACGCCAGACACAAATTACACAAATATGCCAACCTCTAAAAGTGGCACTTCTAGACTAGACACAATCATGCCGCATATACCATTACGGAGCATTCAATCTCACGAGTTTGCACATATCAAACTCGCCCCTGCACTCCCCACACATCAGGAACTACCATGGGCATACATATTCCCCATTCATTCATATGGGAGGGCAGGTCACTCACCACACATACACAGAGAGCTCAAGCACTTTACACTGTACCACCGTGAAAAAGTGCGCAGAGGCCTACAATCACCACCACCAGGTTCCAGAAGCAGGCTAGGAAAAAGCAAAAAGTCTCGGGGTGAACCTGCCAAAACGGCCGGGTCCAACACCAGGGTTCTGTTAAGCTGGTACCGGGTGTACCGGTGTAGTCACATTTCTCCCTCTAGGAGGGTGGAATCATACATCCGCCACCAGGACCGGCAGGGAGGTATGATTCCAGGCTGTTTGACACCAAACACATGTTTCCTTGCAGCCATTCCAAAGTTAGCATTTACCACAAGGTTATAATGCAATTCAGAGTATATGGTCTAGTTGCATCACAGAACAACCCCAGATAATAGATTCCGAAGGCTGCAGAGGGGCCCTTCTCATGCATGAGCACCCTCTCACACAAAACCCAGCACCCTGCCTTCAGGATTGATAAGGCCTGCCATAGGGGTGACTGATAGGTTTATATGTGTAGTGATATAAGGTATTTATATAGGGAACCTATATCTATGCAAGACCTGTTGTGTCATTTTGAGTGGGCTCTCAGGGGTGGCATAATACATGCTGCATCCCCTGAGAGGCCTCTGGGGTACCTATGCCCTGGGTATATAGGATACCATATACTAGGGACTTATAAGGGTACCCCATAATCCAATCTGTGGTGTACCTAAAGTACGTGCAATCAATTTAAAGGGGAAAGCAGATAGGCTGGGGTCCTGAATAGCAGTATCCCAGCCAAACTAAGTCGAAAACCAGCAAAACACCTGGAAAAAAGTGGGGGCAACCATGCAGTCAGATTTCTCCTTCCTACTCCACCCAACCCTATTCTTAAAGGTTTGGGGGCTGGAATAGTATGAATTACTTGTCACAGTTGTTAGAGATGTTGGTATTGTCATTGGCAGTACAGGCATGGGCAATGAATGGTGCAATCTGCAATGGCCTCCCGAGGAGGGCCATTGCAGACTTATTTAATTATTTACAAATTAAGCACTGAAAGAAATACATTCTGGTGACTAACATTTCCTCTAGTGGTCGTCCTTTTGCTGTTTTTCCCATCTGTCCTAGTAAGGTCCCATACTTTAAACTAGATTAAAACTTTTCCTCCAGGATGTAAACCCTAAAATCCACTAGGTTACATGTTCCTGTTCTCTTCTGGCTCACTCTTATTGGGTTGCCTCCTTTTCTGCACATCGTCTGTCTGCGGAAATGTGGGTGTCGGTGTCTTGGTACGATTTAGAATGTAGTTTGATGTAGGAGCAGCGCAGCTGGCTCGCCACCTGCCAATGGACGGGTAGCATATAGCACTCAGTATCGTCTCCGAAACAAATGCATTCAATAATTGATTGTTGATATTTGTTCTACTGTGATGCAGATTTTCTTCTGTGTCTAATAAGCCCTTCTGCCTATTAATTCACTTGCGCGAGGGACACAAAGAACTTCCCCTTCAAAAAGGCCGGACATTATTCTGAGGCTAGAATCTTCTCGAATTTTCAGAGCATGGCATCTGCTGACTTTAACTGTTCCACCTCCACACTGGAATATTGTGAAAACTTATCGGCCATGAGCAGTAGTGTCAAAGCTAACCACGTCGTCCCTTACCTTGTCTTGACTGAAGTTCTCTTGGAAGACGTGGATGATTTCGCAGGGACGCAAGGGACCAACTTCCCTAATCACTAACTAAAACTCACTGACTTAAATATTCACAGCAAGGTTTAAACTAGAAATTAGGGAGGAGGGCCGGTACTGGGCGTTGAAGAGAAGACTTTGGTTCTTGCTGTCGACCTGCGAAGCAACAAGCACCAAGATTTTAGTATTCTGTTTTAGGGGTCAAAATTCCTAACCTCCCTAGCCCCTTCACTACAATCTCTATCTAATTAGAGCTCCTAAAATCTAGTGAAGCTGTTCTGAGATCCCCCTACCTGCAATCAGCAAGTTGTAGGCCTTCGCTCAGTATGTCTTTGTAGGGATGTAGGGTAGTTGTGATGAAGTCGTCAGATGTCCTCTAGGATAGTTGGTTGACTGGTGTGATGTCAGCTTGTTCGTCTGGAAATTTACATAAAAGAAAGGAAGGATTAATTACTATTTTTAAGAAGCCCTTTGCATTCTTTCTATCTCTTCCTAAGACTTACTTGGCATTAACCTTTGCTTCTTGGTCTCGGGTTTCTGGTTTTGTTATTAGTGCTATAAAAGAAGCATAAAACAAAGACACACCAAATCCTACGTATCTTTCTTCTATCACACTTTTCTTAAATAAAATCTAAAAGTTCCTTGTAAAACTCTTCACAATTCAACAAACATAATGAACTGGCAAATAGTCCTCAAAATATTGATAGGCATAAAATGTCCCAAGTCTCTTTCTTTGTGAAGGCTTTCACAAAGTAATTGTTCCAAAAATTCTGTAGACCTTTCTTGCGAAGGGCGCCTTAAATCAAGTAAAAGTACTTAGCTTTCAAAGTTAGTTCTTGAGGTTTCAAACTCCAGGAAACAAGAAGCACCGTCGTGGAGTCCTGCCAGGATAGAATTCTGCTTCAGGTGAGTTCCTCCATCAGACGCGACCTTCTCCGAAGGAAATCTGAAGGCAAAGCGCCTTCCAGAAGGCTGGGTGCGGTTTAAATACCGGACCGCACCCAGCCGCTCCCAGTCACGCTCTGCGAACGTGCGCGGGGACGCTGCATGCAGTCCCTGTTCTAGCGCGCACCGAAAGGTAGCGTGTAGGGATGCGAGGAGAGATCTGTGAGACCTTCGCGAGGGCATTGTCTCTCACGGAGCCACAAGCGAAGGCTACAATGCAAATATATTGCGCTCCAAAACTTCAACAACCACACAAGGCAATACTATAGTTCACTAGCAAAAAGGGCATAAGCAAAGACATGACTAGCAAAACCTTAAGAAGGTGGCAAACATGTAATACAGCAGAAGTATATGTAAACACCCAATCACACTGACTAGAAGCGTGCGTGGAGCACGGGACAGGGGTGGGTTTTCATAAGGGGGAAATCAGCACATGTCTTAGGATATGTGTGCTAGGGGTAAGTGGAACCATGACAGTACTCCCTCCTCAAGATCCCCCCTAGAACAGTTGAAATGGGTTTTGGTTTCTCAGGATGTCTTAAATGGAAGAGTCGGATCAATCTAGGAGAGTTTTTTAGATGGTCCAAAGGTTCCAATGACCTTTCCTCAGGGCCATAACCTTTCCAATCTATGAGGTAAAACAGTTTTCCTCGAACTCTTTTGGAATCTAAGATAGTTTTAACCTCAAATTCAGGGTGATCATCAATCATGATGGGAGGCGAAGATTTAGAGATACAGGTCTGGGGATGAAATGGCTTAACCAGAGAGACATGGAAAACCGGGTGTATCAAGTACTTATGAGGGAGACTTAGCCTTACACAAACCGGGTTAATTACCTTCTCAATAGGAAAGGGACCAATAAACCTTGGATTGAATTTCCGATTTCCTCTAAGTTTCAAATTTTTCGTACTCAGTCATACTTTATCACCTACTTTGTATTGAGGTTGTTCAGATCGATGTCTGTCCTTGGTCTCTTTCTGAGATTCTTTCGCCTTTGCCAAGTTGAATTTAGCCTCTTCTTGGATGGAAAATACTTTGGATACATAGTCAGAAATTGCGGGTACAGAATCATAGTTAATAGAACTTTCAGGAATGCTTTTGGGATGGAATCCAAAATTACAAAAGAACGGAGACATTTTGATAGATGAATGTTCAGAGTTATTTTAAGCGAACTCTAAGGGGCTTAAAAGATCAGACCATTCTTCAGGAACATTGGGTAACATACATCGGAGATATTGTTCGATTGTTTGATTAGTTCGTTCAGTTAAACCATCTGTTTGGGGATGGTAACTAGAAGACAAACGAACGTCCATTTGTAACAATGTACCCAGCTTTTGCCAAACCTTAGAAATAAACTGGGAGCCTCTGTCCGAAATGACCACTGACGGGATTCCGTGTAATCTAATCACGTGTGACATAATTAGATGAGCTAACTCTAAAGCAGTGGGAAGTTTCTTTAAAGGAATGAAATGGGCCATTCTTGTGAACTGATCCACTACAGTTAAAATTGTATTAAATCCCTTCTTGGTTTCAGGTAGTTCAACTATGAAGTCTAGCGATATTGTATGCCAGGGTTGAGGTGGGATAGGCAGAGGCATTAACAAACCGCTAGGAGCTTGATGAGAAGTCTTATGTTGAATGCAAACACTGCAAGTTTCTACAAATAACTGAATGTCTTTGAACATCAAAGGCCACCAAAAGGTTTGTCTTATAAGTTCCATAGTTTTCAAAATGCTAGGATGGGCAGATAACATAGTATCGTGGTGAAGCTGGATTATGGATTTTTGAATCTTTTCAGTAGGAACGTAAATTAAACCATGTACCATCATCAAATCATTCTTCTCCAGAAGGTAAGGATGATCTCTTTTCAACATCTCTACATCCTTATCTTTCAAGGCCTCCTTGATATCATTAATAATGTTACTAGTGGATAAACTTCCCTGAAAACAAGAAGTCGGGATTACAGGATGGACAATTTCAGGTTTTTCAGGGTCTTTATCACCTATTCTAGACAAAGAGTCCGCTTTCAAGTTCTCTTTCCCAGAACGATAAGTTATCACAAAAGTATAGTCATTGAAGAACATAGACCAACGTAACTGTCTAGCAGTCAGAGCTTTCACAGATCTTAGAGCTTGAAGATTTCGGTGATCTGTATAAATTGTTACGGGATGACGGGCCCCTAACAGGTAGTGGCGCCATTCTTCAAAAACCGCCTTAATTGCCAACAATTCCTTATCGGCAATGGCATAATTCTGTTCTGCCTCTGACAACTTCCTAGAAAAGTAAGCTATAGGGTGCATTTGGCCTGTATCGGAATTTCGTTGTGAAAGAATTCCTCCCAATTCATATTGAGATGCATCTGCTTCTACAATGAACGGTTGATTGGGGTCTGGATGACACAAGATTGGGGCCATGGTAAACCTCTTCTTTAAATTTAGAAAGGCTTCTTCAGCATCAGAGTTCCACAAGAATTTCACTCCTTTTCTCAGTAACTTGGTTATGGGTGTAATTATTTGAGAAAAGTTCTGGATGAATCTACGGTAAAAGTTTGCAAAGCCTAGGAAGCTTTGAATCTGCTTCACGGAAGTTGGACTGGGCCAGGTTGTTACAGCTTCAACTTTTTTAGGATCCATTTCAATACCTTCGGGACTAATTATGTAACCCAGAAAGTCCACCTTGGAGGCATGAAACAAACTTTTTTCCAATTTAACATAAAGAGAATTGGAGAGTAGTTTTTGAAGAATGGCGCGGACCTGTTGTACATGTTCTTCCTCGGTATCAGAGTAGATGAGAATGTCATCTATATACACTACACAACAGATGTCAATAAATTCATGCAACACTTCGTTTATAAAAAACTGGAAGGCGGCAGGAGCGTTACACAGTCCAAAAGGCATGACTTGATATTCAAAGAGACCAAACTTAGTGCGGAAGGCCGTTTTCCATTCGTCTCCTTTTCTTACCCTGACTAAATGGTAAGCTCCTCGCAAGTCCAGTTTTGTATAAATCTTAGCTTTCTTAATTTGCTCCAAAAGTGTTGGAATCAAGGGTAAGGGGTACCTGTTCTTAATGGTGACGTTGTTTAATGCCCTATAATCTATGCACGTGCGCAATTCCCCTCCCTTCTTTGGAATAAAAAAAAGAGCTGAAGATACTGGAGATTTGGAGTGCCTAATGAAGCCGTTTGCAAGATACTCATCAAGGTATGCTCTCAGATGTGTGTTTTCTGCCTCAGTAAGAGCATAAATGTGACTGCAGGGCAAGGTTGCTCCAGGCATGAGATCAATTCTACAGTCGAAATCTCTATGTGGAGGTAGAGTATTGGCTTTTTTTTTGTCAAACACATCAGATAAGTCGTTATAAACCGATGGGACCCCTTCCAAAAGCAGGACATTGGGTGATTCAATTCCGAAATCAAAACCTTGAACTAAGTCTTTAGATCTATTGATTAGGAAGCACTGCTCTGCACAAAAGGTTGACTTAAAGGTAATTAACCTGGTTACCCAATCTATGATTGGGTTATGTTTTATTAACCAAGGTATCCCTAAAATCATTTTAAATTGAGGGGCATCAATTATGTCAAATTGTATTCTTTCTCGATGTATGGGAGAACAATCCATCTCTAAAAGTTCGGTTTGTCTGTTTACCAACCCTGAAGTCAACTCTTTACCATCAACTGCTCTGACGGTTTCTGGGTGATCTTTAAACACAGACTGAAAGCCTAATTGTAAGAAAAATTGGGAATCAATAAAATTACCTGTAGCCCCGGAATCTATAATGGCTTCCACTTTTCTTGTGTGGGATTCAGGAAGCAGATCTCGGAGTTCTACTAGGATTGAAAAGTGTCTGAAACCTGCAGGAGGAAGAGTTGAGGCCAAACTAGAAAGACCACCCGATAAACTGACCTCTCCCTTTACCGAGTGTACTAGTTTTCCGACTTTTCCTGTGTGATGGCCAAATCGGAAGTTTTGGTTTTAAACTTGTTAGGTCGTGTAGGGCATTCTTTTACGAAGTGTCCTGTCTTTCCGCAATATAAACACTGGTTTAAACGTCGCCTTTTATCTTTCTCCTCCTTAGTTAAAGGACCACGGATCGAACCAATTTGCATGGGTTCGACGGAGTCAGACTTTGGACCTGATTCTCGATTCGGGGTTGACTTTTCCTTAAAGAAAACAACCTTATGCTCAGTTTTCCCTCTTTCTCCTTTTCTCTCAGAAATACGATGATTAAGTTTTACCACTAACTCAATGAACTCACTTATGTCTTCTGGGGGTTCAAGAATCTGAGTTATCATGTCCTTTAATTCCTCTCTTAGACCTCTGTAAAAGATAGAAACTCTTTTGTCGTATGGCCAGTCAGCCTCCAAAACCAGACGGTTAAAGGTGGATATGTAATGTATCAGATCCGAAGATCCTTGCTTTAAACTTAAAAGCTCATTATCTGCAGACTGAACGAAAAGATGTTTTGCAAACATCTTCTTTAAAGCCCTCTCGAAATCCTTAAAATTATACAAAATTCGATCGTCCTTTTCCACTAAAGGAACTGACCAAAGAGCTGCATCTCCACCCATATAGGATAACATAAATGCTACTCTGGAAGAATCGTCTGGGAAGGCTGTAGTCTTAGCTATAAAATGTAGGTGACATTGCTGTAAAAATACAGAAAACTTATTACAATCCCCATAAAATCTTTCTGGTGGGGCTAAGGGGGTGGGGAACGGAGTTACCACTTGGATCTGAGTTTTGGTATCAGTACTAGATAAAGAACTCTGGAAAGTGGTTGGTTTTTGCTGAATTGAGTCCTGAAGAGAGGATAAATCCCTACGTAAGGCTGCGTTATCCTGCCTAATAGCTTCTAAAACTGCAGCCAAATCCTGCATGTTAACTTGATCCATTGCGTCCGGGCGAAATTATCTACGTGGGCTTTGCCTTCTGTCAAAGCTAACCACGTCGTCCCTTACCTTGTCTTGACTGAAGTTCTCTTGGAAGACGTGGATGATTTTGCAGGGACGCAAGGGACCAACTTCCCTAATCACTAACTAAAACTAACTGACTTAAATATTCACAGCAAGGTTTAAACTAGAAATTAGGGAGGAGGGCCGGTACTGGGCGTTGAAGAGAAGACTTTGGTTCTTGCTGTCGACCTGCGAAGCAACAAGCACCAAGATTTTAGTATTCCGTTTTAGGGGTCAAAATTCCTAACCTCCCTAGCCCCTTCACTACAATCTCTATCTAATTAGAGCTCCTAAAATCTAGTGAAGCTGTTCTGAGATCCCCCTACCTGCAATCAGCAAGTTGTAGGCCTTCGCCCAGTATGTCTTTGTAGGGATGTAGGGTAGTTGTGATGAAGTCGTCAGATGTCCTCTAGGATAGTTGGTTGACTGGTGTGATGTCAGCTTGTTCGTCTGGAAATTTACATAAAAGAAAGGAAGGATTAATTACTATTTTTAAGAAGCCCTTTGCATTCTTTCTATCTCTTCCTAAGACTTACTTGGCATTAACCTTTGCTTCTTGGTCTCGGGTTTCTGGTTTTGTTATTAGTGCTATAAAAGAAGCATAAAACAAAGACACGCCAAATCCTACGTATCTTTCTTCTATCACACTTTTCTTAAATAAAATCTAAAAGTTCCTTGTAAAACTCTTCACAATTCAACAAACATAATGAACTGGCAAATAGTCCTCAAAATATTGATAGGCATACAATGTCCCAAGTCTCTTTCTTTGTGAAGGCTTTCACAAAGTAATTGTTCCAAAAATTCTGTAGACCTTTCTTGCGAAGGGCGCCTTAAATCAAGTAAAAGTACTTAGCTTTCAAAGTTAGTTCTTGAGGTTTCAAACTCCAGGAAACAAGAAGCACCGCCGTGGAGTCCTGCCAGGATAGAATTCTCCTTCAGGTGAGTTCCTCCATCAGACGCGACCTTCTCCGAAGGAAATCTGAAGGCAAAGCGCCTTCCAGAAGGCTGGGTGCGGTTTAAATACCGGACCGCACCCAGCCGCTCCCAGTCACGCTCTGCGAACGTGCGCGGGGACGCTGCATGCAGTCCCTGTTCTAGCGCGCACCGAAAGGTAGCGTGTAGGGATGCGAGGAGAGATCTGTGAGACCTTCGCGAGGGCATTGTCTCTCACGGAGCCACAAGCGAAGGCTACAATGCAAATATATTGCGCTCCAAAACTTCAACAACCACACAAGGCAATACTATAGTTCACTAGCAAAAAGGGCATAAGCAAAGACATGACTAGCAAAACCTTAAGAAGGTGGCAAACATGTAATACAGCAGAAGTATATGTAAACACCCAATCACACTGACTAGAAGCGTGCGTGGAGCACGGGACAGGGGTGGGTTTTCATAAGGGGGAAATCAGCACATGTCTTAGGATATGTGTGCTAGGGGTAAGTGGAACCATGACAAGTAGATGGTGTTCATCAGGGGTGCTGTGGAAGTCTGCACAGTCTTTCTTAGCAGGAGCTCCCACTGTGGACTCAGTGGTGACCCAGCAGCTCCTAAATGCACGTTACGTGTCACACCCATGCCGCCGGCCGGGCGCGGCCAAAGGTATTAAATAAAGGAGGGTTAGCCACTTGAGGTTAGTTGCCCCCTAGAACCGTAGCGATGTGTGGTGTCATTATTTGGCACTGTCTGCAGGAAGCCTAGACCCAGTTATGTTCATGCTGTGTGGCAGAATCTAACAGTCTCCTCATGTGATTGACTTTAGCCTGCTCCATAGTCCAGTAGCCTAACAGAGCAAACATCTGATATTCTACTCTTCAATTTATTTTATTTCATTTAATGAATTTTTTTATAGCGCAGACTTTACCCAAATGTGTCAGAGCACTTCACAATAGAACCAATGACGTTACATGAGGAGAAATTTTTGATATTTACATGTTACAGATACAAAGGAGATAGAAGAAACAGTAAAATAAAACAATAGGTTGTTGTATAGCATTTTAGGACCCTAGCGTAATTTTCCCCATTCATGCCCTTATATAGGTATAAATCACCTTGTCCTTATATAGGCATAAAAATCATAACCATATTTAGATATAGCCCATGCAGTCCAAATACAGGCGTGGATACTTCCAATAGTTCCGAAAAGCCACAACGATTTCTTGGAAAACTCGGCTTCAGCAGTTAGGGACTTCACCTTGCTTGAATATTGATTTGTCCAAGAACTCATGGAGTTTTCAAAGAACTGCGATTCTTTGATGACGTTATTATGTCCAACTTTACGTCAAACTCGGCACCTTCAAGATATAAATATGCTCACACTTGCCCTAGCAAACACACAGCAGTTTGGAGTAGTTCGACTATCTACTTGCCCGATGCAGCTCACTACAGCAAGTGCCGAAAGAAGCACTGACGCACGGAGAGAGACGCTGTCTTTTCTCTTGCCGAAAAATCTAGCTCCAGTGTTTCCAAGGTCCCCTTGCGGGGTGTTGGGAAATCGAGTCCTGAGACAGAGAGATACCAGACCTCCTTCATTCTAAACCAAGCTACGGAGCTGATTAGACCCTAAGAGAAATCTTGGATAGATTCTTGGCAAAGAATACTAAACTTATATTACACCTCACTTATTTCTTCCCTCGTACTAGACCTAGGTTAGGTACATCGGGGTAGGCGTATTTTAGAAGCACCAGTTGAGTAAGTTTTAGTATTTATTTATTTATGTATGTATTTTATGGCTTTGAAACCATACCATGCTTTTACAGTATTATTTTATAATACTCTTCTTGCTGTATGCATTATACTTTACAGCCAGTATTACGATTGTAGCAGTTCATTTCTTCTGCATGAGAAAGAAGACTGTTCAATGAATACTTTTTTTGAAAAAGCCAGTCTCTCTATTTCTCTGCACCTCTGATGAAACAAAGCATGCAGGATTGACTGAGTAAAATATCTATCTATTGTTTCCACGACTCTGAAGATACGTTTTTATCTTGGGGAAACAAAGTTGTTATGTTTATGCGGTTGTCAGAAACTAATCCCTTCTTGTTTATTCAAGAACGTTTCTAGTGACCACTGAGCTAGCTGGCACTCACAACTAAGTCTAATATATTCGATATAGATCTAGTCGACCTAAGTCCTATGTCACATCTAAAGGATATATTATTCCAATGCGCAGAGCCTATTGGGAATATAGGAACTACACTACAAGGTGGTAGTCACACAAAAGAAAAAAACACATTAGGATGAGGATCGTACAGGCAAAGATTACATATTTACAGCAATGTAAGAACTTCCTTGAGGGACATGACAAGGGATGTATTAATTGTGGAAGAGTCTTTGGAAGAGAAGAGATTTGAGCTCAATTTTAAAGGTCTGGGTAGAGGTGATGGTACGGAATAGTGGAGGAAGCGAGTTCCAGATTCTAACCACATTGCCTGAGAAGGATTGAGCCATTGATCTTTCCTTTTTGAAGGGGGGGGTCTCAAGCGGTAAATTTTCTGTATTACGAGAAGATTTAGAGCCTCAAGAGATTTTGAGTTTATTCACCAGGTATCGAGGGAAGAAAGTGTGCAAGGCTCTGTGGGTGATACAGGCAGTCTTGTAGATTGATGGGAAGCCACGAAGAGAAGACAAAATGGGAGTGATGTGGTCACCTCTTTTGACCCCAAAGACAAAATGAGCTGCTGAATGGAAAACTGATATAAGAGGGGAAAAGTGGGATTTGGGAATGCCAGCAAGAAGAGAATTGCAATAGTTCAACCTGAAGAGAGAACCAGAGAATGGACCAAGGTTTTTAGGTCTTGATCCGGAAAGAAATGTCAAATCCCCCTTTGAAGGCGCAGTTGGTAATGTGCATTCTTTGCAATGGAATTGATGTGGGAGAGTAGATGGAGCCTTTTGTCAAGTATGACACCAAGGGATTAAGGGATTTCAACAATCACAACCAAACCCAAGAACCCCAACTCACAAAGTATCACCTTTATTTTTAACTTGCTGTGATTTCCTACATGTGCATGCCATACATTTCTGCTGGTTAGAGTCACTGGCTCAGTGATTTTGTGGTGAAAATACAATTGTATTAGTGCAGTAGCTCTGACTTGGATGGACAGTGAGAGCTCCTGTAAGACCTCTATCATGGCCTGGAGCTCCTTCACTGCTGTTGTACATTAACGTTTGGTTTCCTGAATGTTCTTCCACTGATTTTCCAAGCTCGAGGTCTGCACAACTCATTATTTTTTTATGGACTTATTTTGAACAGCCAGCCAAAAGTACTATCTGTTTCTTTGGCTTTCATGCATTCTACATTGGGGAGGGACAAATATATTACAACAACTAGTCTACTGGGTTATTGGCTTCTCTGCCCTATTTTACCCCAAGCTGGTAATCTTGCTACTGGAGAATACATTTCTTAATAGTCTGACGCGGATGAAGTGCTGAGTCCTTAGTAAGGGGCTCTATGGTGTGTGGTCCACATTTATCTGTAAGGGATTTGTGTGCACATATAGTTGTAAATGCAAACACCCCCAGGGTATGTCAGTTGCCCCCTTCCTTATTATGGTGTCCATTCCTTTGATGACGTGAGAGCCCATTTGGCAAATTAATGACCTTTGCGCACCACCCCCCACTTTCACAGCCCGCTAGCACATGGTCTAGCATGCACCAAAACATGCTCAGTATTCCTTAGTGAGTCAAAATAAGTAACTGGTTTGGCTGCAGAGAGAGCATTCTATGTTACTTCAAATGCCTCTTGTTACTACTACATCTAATTCCTTTTCTCATTGCTTAGATAAAGCTCCCAAATAGGCTTTATAAATGTTGCTAAAGAATATGTAACTTACCTTCAGTAATAATATTTGTGGTAGATCTCTAATCTTCCCACGGGTTCTTTACCTTATGAATATACTTCCAGACTTTACACTGGTCTGGAAAATGTTCCCCTGCAATAGCTCTCGAGCGCTGCCAGGTGGCACCGTACCTGCTACAGCTGTAACCCTGCCTGCCGGATATGACTATATCAGAGTGTATTAGATGCCACCCAGTGTGCTGGTGTCATTTCCTGAACGTTTTTCTAGTTCCATCGAGGCAAGCGGGGAGAACCAAAACAGCATCAACAATAGTCACAACAACACCACATAACTTGTTTGCACACCTTAGGATCTAATTATTCCCCACACTAACTCATGAGGGGAGGAGGGAGGATGGCGAGGAATCTATAGGACGATTATCCATCCAAAAGAAATACCATTATCGAAGTACACTTTTGTTCTGATGGATCCATCTTATGTCAAGGATTGAACCCTGCGAAGGTCTATCAGCTTCCTTCTTGATTGCCTAAGGTAATTGTGATTCCTTCGAGGAGCCATAGTGCCACCATGTATGTTATATACAGATGAAAGGTGTCAAGTGCCTCCTTAAGGGGGTCTTAGAATATGAAGGCCACGGAGGGCAGAAAAACCCTCTTGGAAAATCTTGGTTGTCCTCCCTTGAAGTTGATGAATTAATGAAGGTGCTGAGAAGCAAGGCAACAAAACTGCCCTGACCCAAGGGTCAGCAAGATCTTTTAGAACTAGATTCCAGACAAGAATCCAGCTACAAGGACAAACATTATAGCAAATGGGTGCCAAGAAAAAGTCAAGGAACAAATGCATTGTGATGGTTTCATCCTTTATCAGACTCTATTGGAATGATAGATGACAGTGCCCGGGCAGCCTTACCAATCGCAAACATGCTGTCTATTGTATGCTCAAGAAAACACATTGCTTTCAACATTATATGTAACATAATAATATATGCTATAATATGCCCAATGTAATATACTGAAATGTATTGCGACATAACACACATGCTTGATACTGTATTTACAACAAAACTCAATAAAATGTGTTACAAAAACAAATGCTTCAATCTCTTATCAGTGTTTTATTAGATAGGGTCTAACAAAGAAATGACTCCACAGTAAATAGCTTAGCCCACTGTTTGCTTGGGAACTCCAGGTAACAATCACTGGAAAAGCTATTATCCTGGATTTTTTTTATATAAGGCTAGTCACTTCAACTCCTTAAGAAATATGGCGTCTTTCAGGTACATGGAGAATGCCACATTTGACATCGTTCTTCCCTGCAAGGTTTCATGCCCAAACTGCTTCCATTCAAGGGCGGCACTCAGGGTAGCTGTGGTAGACCTCTCTTGGCCACAGAAACACAACACAGTCTGGAACAGTGAAAGGAAAGATGCCTTCCTGCACACCAAGAATGACCAGAGATGCACTGCATCACCGTGCACTGAGTATAGAAACCAGGAACTCACTGCCTTCTCACAACTGCACTCTTCTGCCTCTGTTAAGCTCCTGTGATAGATCTAACAACTTACGAATGATCCCCAAGAAATACCTCATTGGGCAATGGGATAGAGCAGACTCTATTAACCAGGGAAATCATGCAACCCAACCTTGACAAGTACGTGTCACTATGGGCCTGAGCTGTGAGGCACTGATGTTTTGAAAAAGAGTACAGGGTTGACCACGTGGATGCCCAGCAGATGTCAATTATAGGACCGTCTATTGGGAGAGTCGTTAAAGCAGTAATGGCTTTATTGGCGGTTGGCAAAATACCCTCCAGTGGGTATTCTTTGGCTACGGTTTAGCAGATCTTGATACAGTAAATAACAGCCACAACAAACGTGCATTTGGTCACCACTTTGCCCTTTGTAGCTCTGTCAATGCCCAAAAGAGTTGGTCATCCATTCCTACTTGTTGCACGTGATCGATAGGACACAACCCATTTGGGATGCAGTCTATATAAATACGACTCCTCTTTAGTCAGGTGCAGAAGGGGGAAGAAGGATGCCAAGGTGACAGACTTTACTCCCCTGTCTTTTTGGCCTCTGACCTCCTGTTTTTGATGTGTGCTGAACTTCAAGATTCAAGATTCAAAGATAACTTTATTCGGTATTTAGCAAACACCATAAAAGCAGACAATACAAAATACAGTAAAAAACGCGACATTAAAAATTTGATAATTAAGAACAAGAAATCACTGCAACGAATACACTTCATTACAATTGTCAATCAATTAATCTAGTCTTCAAAACCATAAAATCTTTTCATACACTACATTTGGTAGGAAGATAGATTCATTAGATTAAAGAACGGTTGAGGTAAATATGACATATTTATGTATTATGTGGTGTTATTATGCACAGAATAATACTCATACAAACCCTCGGCCTTCTAATCACTTGTCATGGTTCCTCTGCATTTTATGATGAACGACAAAAATTTTATCACCACTACAATAGTAAGCTCGTCTTGGAGCAAATACAATCTATGGAGGGCAGTTTTACAGCTTCTCAGACCCCACAACTTTAGTAGTGGTAGCAGGTGTTTTTTCCTCCCCCACTGATAATACTGGCAAAAAAGAATACAGTGTATATTAGACTGAGTGGCCACTCCATCACACGGGCATTTTATCAACTTCCCAGACCAGTCATTTGGAGCAGGGAACGTTATTAGCCTAAAAAAAGATTCCGTCCTCATTCGTGCCAAAAGCATTCTATGATAGCATGAAAGATTTGGCGCGAGATAAGGATGGAGGCCATGATCATGGAGGATCTGGCGATGGGCTACAATGGTCGACTTATTCCCATCTAGATAATATCTCCTCTCCTCCAATAGTCCAAGGCATGTCTCTTTTAATGCTTTTTTTGACATTTGGGCACATGAGGTAGGGTTTGAAAAGAATTCTGGTTGGCCGATGGAATTCAAAAATTTACTAACATAGGCCAGCCATGGCTGCTTAGAGCCCTCGGCTTGCTGCAGGCAATCATAAATTACTTCCCTATTGAAGGCTGTGTCCTCGCATGTCCAAATCTTATACCACAACATGACTGGCGCTATCTTTATCAGATCACTAATATGGGATCTGTCAAGTTCATTGTGGCATATGGTAGTAGATGTGGAACGCGGAACTCCTAGAAGATACCTCAGGAAAGCATTTTCCACCCTTTGAATTTGAGAGCTGTCTGCAAGTCCCCAGATCCCCGCCCCATAAACAGCTGTAGACACGCATTTTGCTGCATAAATCTTAAGTAGTGTGTCTACCGGTTTCCCCCCGAGTCTTTTGGCAAATTGCTTGACCGCCCCTATTGAACGGACAAAGGCCAAATTCCGGGAGGTGATCGCTGAGGACCATGTCCCCCTATTGCTAAAAATGATGCCCAGATAGGAAAACGTTTTAGACATAGCTATCTTTGAGTCATTGACAAAGGTTTTGCAGTCAGGGACTTTTTTTCTGGTGGTACAAGACATCGTAAAAGTTTTCCCCACGTTTATTTTTAGGCCTCTAGAGCTCATAAAGGTTGCAAAACCCATTAATGCCTTTTGGAGTCCCCGCTGTGTGCGGGCCATGATCACCGCATCATCGGCGTATAACAATAATGGGACTGCAAGACCATTTATCTTAGGGTAGTCTACCTCCAGATCATTCAAGAAATCTGCTACCTCGTTTATATACAAGTTGAATAGAAAAGGCGCAAGTATGCAACCTTGGCGAACACCCTTTGCTATGGGGAATTTTCTAGTTTGCTCGCCATTTTTGCCAAATCTCACCGTGGCGCCTGCCTCTCTATACAACTCCTGGATAAAGTTTAAGATATTTTTAAGATATTTAAGATATTTTTATCTATCCCCTGTTTTTGATGTGTGCTGAACTTCGTTTTGGATGGTGTTAGGACTCTGGGCACATTGGGTCAGATGTATGAAGCTCAAATGGGTTCGCAAACGACGAAATTTGCATTCATTTGAGCAAAATGGTATGTATGTAGCAAATTTCAGTGCAAAATAGGGAATTGCAAATTTGCAATTCCTTATTTTGCGATTGCATGTAAGGAATCGCAAAATTTGCGATTCCTTAAATGCAATGTATGATGCAAAAAAATTGCTAATTGTCCCTAAGGAATCGCAAATTACCACCAACTTCAAGTTGGTGGTAATTTGCGAATTTCCTGAAAAATGCCAATTTTGGCATTTTTCAAAGTGCCATGTGATGCACATACATGCCCTTAGGGCATGTATGTGCACTCCTGCTTATTTCAGGGGTGCAACACCCTTGTAATTATTCTCAATTTGCGATTAGCAAATTGCGAATCGCAAATTAAGAATAATTTCACATTCATTCCTATGGGCCTCCTGGCCCATAGAAATGAATGGGAAATTATTCCTTAATTGCGATTAGCAATTTGCTAATCGTAATTAAGGAATTTTAAGAAATCGCTAAAAAATAGTGAATTTCTACATACATACCATTTTGTAATTCTCAAATAGCGATTCCTTAAAAATCGCTATTTGAGAATCGCAAAAGTGTATCTTGATACATCTGTCCCATTGTCACTGCTGACCAGTGCTAAAGTGCAAGTGCTCTATGTCTAAACTGTAATGGTATTTGGTTTCTCCATGATTGGCCTATTTGATTTACTAGTACAGTGCACCAGATGTGCCCAGGGCCTGTATATCAAATTGTACTAGTGGGCCTGCAGCACTGATTGTGCCACCCTCATAAGTTGCCCTTCAAACGTGTCTCAGGCCTTCCACTGCAGAACTTGTGTGCACAGTATTTAACTTCCATGTCGACCTGGCAAGTACAACTACTTGCCAGGCCCAAAACCTTCCCTTTCATTACATGTAAGACACCCCTAAGGTAGGCCCTAGGCAGCACCAATGGAAGGTTGCACTGTATTCAAAAGGTAGGACATGTGGTTTTAAGTTTTACATATCATGGTAGTGAAAAACTGCTTGAATTGTTTTTCACTACAGCAAGGACCATCTCTCCTATATGTTAATATTGGAGCTGCCTTGTAACTTCTTACAAGTGTATCTTTTAATTGGGAACTGGTAGAAAATTGGAGTTTGGGATCTACAGACTCACAATTTTAAAAAATCCATCTTTTAGTGAAGTTGGTTTATAAATTACAGGTCTGAAAATTCCACTTTTAGAAAGTTGTAGAGAAAAGGAGTATGGTCCTGGGATGCAGGGGAAGCTGGACCGGTTAAATGTGAGCATTAAGGAATTTGCTAGCCCCCACGAAGATAATTGTATAAAAAATTATTCAAAATAGCACAAACAAAGCAACTCTTCAGCTTGTGCAGGTATTTTATTTAAACCTGTTGAAATCTTTTTATCAAATTCGTGTTTTCATGGAAGAGAAAGATACTTCTGAACCACAATTATACATATTTACAACATTTAGACAACAAACATATATACAAATATTACACAATCTTCTTTTACAAAAGCTGCGTATTCACAAATTTTTACTCTTTGTGAAATATTTTGTTGCCTTTATGAAATATTTCTCACTTTTGATTACCAGAAATGGAAACAAAAGAAAGCAACCCATTCATTGCAAGGGAAAGTAAATTCAAAAACAATTGGTAATGCAGTCAACAATAAATTTCTAATTTCTTTCTTTAAGTGCCGACGCGTTTCGAATCTGAAGATGAATGACAGATTCTCATCAGGGCTCTTTCATTGGGGGTAATCTGAATAAAAAATGTGAAAGAAGATCATTCAGTAAGTAGATCTGAAAACTTATTGCTCCCATTATAAAAGACTGATGTCACACAGTCTATTACCTTGATCTATGGGCTACGCGGTCCCGCGGGTCCAATATGTGTAACGGAGCTAACAGCTTCGAGGGTCCTGTTTCTGTGACTGTAGACCTATTGTGTAGAATGAGGGATATTTACTATTTATATTAATAGCCACTCGTAAGACAGTCTGTTATACAGACAGAAAAGCTGAGGATTCCTACCTCTATTGCTGTTTATCACGTGGAGGTTTCTTTTTAATTGGGAGTTCTGAGATTGTAGGAGATGTCCTCCGTACTCACACGGGGGTTCCACACTCCTGAAAGACATGGGGAATAGCGCTTGTCATAGTCTATTGATAATTTTTCTATATAAATAATCAATAGACTATGACAAGCGCTATTCCCCATGTCTTTCAGGAGTGTGGAACCCCCGTGTGAGTACGGAGGACATCTCCTACAATCTCAGAACTCCCAATTAAAAAGAAACCTCCACGTGATAAACAGCAATAGAGGTAGGAATCCTCAGCTTTTCTGTCTGTATAACAGACTGTCTTACGAGTGGCTATTAATATAAATAGTAAATATCCCTCATTCTACACAATATGTTTACAGTCACAGAAACAGGGCCCTCGAAGCTATTAGCTCCGTTACACATATTGGACCCGCGGGACCGCGTAGCCCATAGATCAAGGTAATAGACTGTGTGACATCAGTCTTTTATAATGGGAGCAATAAGTTTTCAGATCTACTTACTGAATGATCTTCTTTCACATTTTTAATTCAGATTACCCCCAATGAAAGAGCCCTGATGAGAATCTGTCATTCATCTTCAGATTCGAAACGCGTCGGCACTTAAAGAAAGAAATTAGAAATTTATTGTTGACTGCATTACCAATTGTTTTTGAATTTACTTTCCCTTGCAATGAATGGGTTGCTTTCTTTTGTTTCCATTTCTGGTAATCAAAAGTGAGAAATATTTCATAAAGGCAACGAAATATTTCACAAAGAGTAAATATTTGTGAATACGCAGCTTTTGTAAAAGAAGATTGTGTAATATTTGTATATATGTTTGTTGTCTAAATGTTGTAAATATGTATAATTGTGGTTCAGAAGTATCTTTCTCTTCCATGAAAACACGAATTTGATAAAAAGATTTCAACAGGTTTAAATAAAATACCTGCACAAGCTGAAGAGTTGCTTTGTTTGTGCTATTTTGAATAATTTGTTATACAATTATCTTTGTGGGGGCTAGCAAATTCCTTAATGCTCACTTTTAGAAAGTTGGCATTTTCTTACTTTAACCATTCTGTGCCTCTGACTGTCTCTGAATACATGTCTTGGTTGGATGACAGCTGGGCTTTGTGAATTCACTCTAGACAGTTGCACATGAAGAGAGCTGAGGAGTGCCCTGCATATCCTGATGGCAAGAGTGGTGGGAGGAGTTGACACTTGCACCTGAATTAGGTTGTGCCTGTCCCCTCACAAAGCAGTCTCTACCCCCCTGTATTACGCTTAAGGGAAAGGAAGGGAGGGTTGTGTGCACTACAAAGACTTTCCTTTGAAGTTTGCCAACTTCAAAGTCTGAAATGAGTATAAGCAGTAGACCTCTGACACCATATACTCAGAACACTTCTGGATTGATGACATTCTGCCAGGAAGAAGAACTGTGCTGCCGGCAGGCGGGACTGCCACTTTGCTGTTTGCTCTGCTGTGCTGGCCTGCTGCAGCTGGTTCTGTCCTGGGAGTGAAAGGACTGGACTTTTCTTTCTACATCCTGCTTTCAAAGTTTCGCAAAGGGTGTGAGTTGAGCTTGCCTCCTGTTGGAAGTCTCAGGGCCATCAAACACTTCATCTGCAGCATCTGGTCTCTTTTGCCGAGAGCTCTACTCTGCCAAGTGTTGCCAAATCCAGTTCCTGGGCCCTTGTAAGTGACGTTGCTGTGTTCAACAAGAAGAAATCAGCATATCATTTTTGAGTGTGACTTTGGAGCCTGCACCTCTGTTCGACACCACTGCACTGCCTGCGCTGCAGCAGTGGTCCTCGCTCAGAGCAACCACTGAGACTAGCAACGCAGGCTCCAACGCCACCACAGTGTTTCTAAGGCCCACCACAGAGGGAGATCCATATCCGTATCGCCTGACCCAGCCGCTGCACTGGTGGCCCCATGGGGTATCATCGACACTGCAAAATCGACACCATGATGCTTGACTCTCGACACCTCATTGATCTCGCATTACCTGTGGAACTACCGCCTAGCTGTAAACAACGCATCACCTTCCCTATGCCTTGCAACATCCTGAGCACCGAAGTGCAAACAACCTGCACCGACAGTAAGAAACCTACGCCTCACTGGCATCTGCAACATCTCACTTACCCAGGGCCTTACAACGTCTTGATTTTGTCATCGTTTGCAAGGTAATCAATCAATCAATCAATCACGGCATTTATAAAGCGCGCTACTCACCTGGGAGGGTCTCAAGGTGCTGGTACTGTTACCAGGGTCTGTGAGAATTCGTGGCCGGCCCACACTCCATCACAGTCGAACCCCGACCATGGCCTTCCTCTTTATCCAGAGGACAGGTGTAATCATTCGACAAAAAATACCAGTTACCCGATCTTAATTATTTACCATGTACAGGCGGCGTCCCCAAGAAAGCAAGGGGGACCAGATTTTACAGGGGCTTCTTCTTGGTCTAAGTTTGCCATTCTTAAGGCGGCTTTAATCCAACCTTCTCTAGTGGGGGGGCGGGGCAGAGTCCTTCTATCTAAAGCATATCTCTCTTCTAGCCAGGATCACAAGATAGAGAAGAAGACCTATCTGAGGGTGTGGAAGTAACCTGGCATCATGATTATTCATACCAAATATCACTAGAGAAAGATCAACCTCTATATGTGTTTGAAAAATATCTGCCAAAGTGCCCCCACCTCTTTCCACAATACCACTAATTCTGTGCAATCAAAGAACATATGAATATCATCCATTCTATTAATAGAGCACCTCGGGCAAACAGGAATTGGGGCAGCAGAAGAGACAAATTTAGCAATTTTGGCCGGTGTATAATAAAGCTATTTAGTACAAAACAATGATTTTTCTTTATATTCGCAGGTTTTATATATTCGTACATTAACTTGATGGATAACTCAAAAAGGCTTCCAATATCTCGGAGAAGGGGAGCGGAATTCCATACTGCTGACTGTGGGGGGACCTCATGATCTACTACATTTAAAAGGCTTGTATACCACAATGATACCTCTTTTTTCCTTGAGCCGGCATTTTGAAACAACTGCTCAAGCTCCCAATTCCCATCTGTATCTCGGGCCTCCGCCTCAAACTATGACTTTATCTGAAGGTACTTAAATCTTGAAAATGCAGGGCCAATTTTATCTAGCAGTACCTCCCAAGGAAGGACCCCATCTAAATCCAGCAGTCTGACCACTTCTCCAAACCCGCTCTTCTGATCGGAATTGCTAAGCTATCACCTAGACAGATGGGGGTCTCCAGTGAATCCCAGATTTGAGAGAAAGGGGAAAATATCCAATACCCCAGATACGCCTTAATTTATATCATATTTGCAAGGCAGTTTTTAAAACTGTAAGGCGTACCCGCTTGAAAAATCTGGGTGCCCCAAACTTATATAAAAACCCATTCTGTCCATTACCACCTTCTGCTACTACAAGTTCCCCCAAAAGTCTGCCCCAAGAAGTTTCCACCGGTGTAGATAGTAACATCCATATGCCCTTAAATTGAAAGGCCAATAAATATAGATTTATATCTGGAAGTGCCAGGCCCCCTTTCAAGAGCTTCCTTCTTAGTTTCTTCCAAGATAGCCTGGCACTTTTCTGCCCCCAAATAAAGCTACCTATCTTCCCCTGGATCCTATTAATGCATTCCTGCAAAAAGGTAAGAGGAACCGCCCCAAAAAGGAAGGTCAATTTAGGTAGAACCAACATCTTCACCAGGTTGTCCCTCCCATAGATCGATAAAGGGAGGTTTTTCCACCTGGCGAAGAGAAAGTCTACATCTTTTTCAATCTTTTTCCAGTTAATCAACTGTATTTTATTTAAGTCCTTTAAAATCTTTTTCCCTAAGTATCTCATTACTTACAGGGCCATGACTATACACCGAGTTCCAACACATAATCTCGGTTTTGTCAGAGTTTGCCTTATACCCTGAGATGGCGCCAAACTCCACCAACAGATTTTCTAAATACGGGATAGAGATGTCTGGATTTGCAGTATAGATTATAACATCATCTGCATATAGGGCAATTTTAGATTTATAATCTCCTGATTTAAAAGGACTTATGTTGTTATCCTGCCTAATTGGCTGTGCAAGGGGCTCAATATAAATATTGAACAAGAGGGGAGACAGGGGACTCCCCTGTCTCGTCCCTCGTTGAATTTCAAAACTAGGGGTCAATGAGCCATTTAATAAGATCTTCGCCGATGATCTATGATAACTATTCTTTAAGGTCTGAATAAACGTCTGACCCATACCCATTCCCTCCAATACCGCCCATAGATATTTCCAGCACACTTGATCGAAGGCTTTAGCGGCATCTAATGCCACTATCACCAAGGGATCCCCTCTGTTTTCGGCTAGATCGATATTTTCAATTAACAGTTGGATTTGTTCCTGTATGACTCTTCCGGGCATAAAGCCCTTCTGATCGGTGTTAATCAGACGTGGAGCTAATTTACCCAATCTCCCTGCCAAAATGCTCATGAAGATCTTATAGTCAGCATTCAGCAGGGAGATTGGGCGATAAGAGTCAGGTAACAGAGGGTCCTTCCCGGGCTTCAATAACAAGACTATCGTAAACCTACTTCCATGAGCTAGGGATCTTCCCTGCTGGGCTGTATATCATTGTAAATAAAGTATGGAGTACCGGTAAAAGTTAATCAAGCAAGATCTTATAAATTTCACTAGGGAGGGCATCAAGACCCGCAGCCTTCTTAGTTTTGGCCCTTTTTATTTGCTCCTTAATCTCCTCCATTGAAATAAAGGAGTCTAAAAAATCTCTGGTTGCATTCGTAATGACTGGAATAGTGTTATCTTTCAACCACAAACCTATAGCTTCTGAAGAGGGATCTATATCCTGCTTATAAAGGTTCGCAAACCGGGGCAAAAGACAATTCTGCATAACTGCCGGCTCACTGGGTTTGGTTCCGGCATTATCAATTATAAGTTGACTAATAGTGTTTTTGGCCCTATCTACTCTTGCCTTCCATGCTAATAAGGCACCAGCTCTTTCCCCATATTCAAACGTTTCCATATTGCGAACCTTCCATTGAGCCCTACATTTCTGGTCCAAATAGGACCATAGATCTCGTCTTACCTCCTCAAGTTTTCCCTCTATCTGATCCAGCTCTCTGGAATCACCCTGGACGATATGACTTCTTTCCTCTTCATAGGAAGAAATTCTTCCTTCCAGTGCCTGAAGTTGTAAAGCATTGATCTTATTCTTTGTGCCTATTAGGCTCCGTAGGTGCTCCCTTGAAGTTTCCTTATAGGCATCCCAGACCACTTCTTCTGAAGTAGAACCAAGATTAAAAAGAAAGAATTCTTGAGAGGATTTTTTAAATGCCTGGATAATTTCCGGGACCAAAAGCATTGACCTATTTAGGGTCCATCTAACATCTAACTTGTTGAGAGATTATCCTTGTAGAATACAAAAATACTGGGTGCGTGGTCAGATAGATGAAAAAGTTATACAGATATACTAATAATATTCTCTGTATTCTCCCTATTTACCAGAGCATAATCGATTCTAGAAGAGTGATGGTTCTTTTTAAGAAAAATGTAAATCCATCCACATCCCCCATCTTTGTTCTCCATATATCTACTAGTTTGATGTTCAGTAGCAAATTTTTCATAACCCTACGTGATCTCGGGGTCCCATTAACACGGCTTACATTTGATCTGTCCTTTACCGGACCAAGCCGAACGTTAAAATCTCAGCCTAAAATTATCAGGGGATTTACCGAAATCAGCCTGTCCTGCAACTTAACTAAAAAGGATGAATCGTCCGTATTCGGGCCATAGTAAGAAGAACAAGTCAACTTCTCTCCCTCAAAGTCTAACAGTGCAATGACCCATCTGCCTGTTTGATCTGTCTGGATCGAACTTATTGTACACGTGATCCCTTTTTTTACTAAAATGGCAACTCCACGGGTATTCATCAACAAAACAAAAACATTGGATCCATGATATTTTGGAAAAAACAGACTCTGACTCTGTCCTATTCAGATGCGTCTCTTGCAGGCATGCACAGGGATAGCTCTAAATATATAAATATTAATCTTTGTCTTCTTAAACACCTTAGACCATTCAAGTTCCAAGAAATAAATTGAATACTACGACCCCCCATCATTTTATCCTTATACAGTTTTGGTCCATCTTTTCTATATTGTATTTTAAATTGTATTTTAATTGATCTAACCCTAAGGGAGTCCAAAGACTTGTGAGATGAGGAAGTTGTTTTACCTATTTTTCCACCCTGTGCCCCCCTCTGTGCTCCCCTAGCCCCCTCCAACCCATCGATTCCTCCCGGAACCCCAGTGCCCCCCTGTACCACTCTGAGGAACCCTACCTTCCAAAAGGTCAATACCTATTCGGACCCAACCCCCCACCAAGGCTCCATGAGTATAGATAAAAAAATAACTAGTAAACTTTCACGGGGCGGAGACAAATTCTCATCCCTGCTGGCATCCCCTACATCCCTCCCTGTTTCATATTTTGAATCTTGGCTATGAGCATATCTGCTCCATTTGTAAACCGTATCATGTGCATATGGTTATTCTACATTACTCTCCGTGTAGCCGTGAACCTTAATTGAGCCTTAGCCCCAAGACTGGTTAATTCTGCTAAGCTCTTCCCTAGCTCCCACTGTCTTTCGGCTGTTATATGTGAGATATCGGACCTAATAGAGAAGGTGAATGGAGATCTGTCTGAGAAAGGAGAAGATATAGTTCCTGCTTTTAAGGCTGCTGATAAAATCTGTTCCTTCACTGAATAGGAAAGAAAATTAACCAATATTTTTCGTGGTTTCTGCCTTCCTGGGTTTCTTTTAAAGGGGTCTCTGTGTACCCTCTGGATTTCGTTTTTTAAGTCCACATTCAGGAACCCCTCAGAGACCGTAGCTTTCAATAGCGCAATCACAAAACCCTTTAGATCTTCTCCCTCCATCGCTTCTGGGATGTTTAAAATTTTAAATTATTTTTACATGAATGGTTTCCTAATCTCTCCACATCGTCTTTAAGCTCTTTGTTTTGCAAAGCTAGCTTCTCGAGCTGGAAAGATGAAGTCTATAGGAGGAACATGGCGTCCGCCATGTGAACGGCCGCGGACGCTCCTCTCCAAGGCTCCAGATCGACGGCGGGGTATGAAGTTTAATGGTCCCCGCATCCTGAACCCTAAATCCGGCAACATCTTGTGCATTTAACTCCGTATGGTGGACCTGGTTTCTGTTAACTTACGGGTCTGCTTTTCCTCGGCGGATGCCCGCTGTAGTTTTCTCCGGCGTTTCGGCACTTCTCCATCTGACGGTGTCTGACGGCGTTTTAGCGTTCTGGTGGCTGGCATGCGGGAGGCGCCTGCAGCGAGTATGGCAGTGGATGGCGCGGTTAGCGCGGTCGGCGTTCTAGTGTTTTTGGCATCCAGGTGTTTCCCGGAATCGGGTCTCGGCTCTAGTGCACCGAGTGGAGGCGAAGTGGTTCTCTCGTCTGGTCATTGTACAATGCAGGTGGGAGAAATTACGGGCTGCAGAGCACACAAAGCACACAGCATCCTCAACAGGTAGGAGCTGAGGCTAGGGGGGAGCACATAGTCGTGAGGTGTGATCAACAAAAGTACGAGCTGGCAGAAGGAGGGTTATCTGTAGGTTCCCGCTGGGGGAGTAATTAGTTTCTGTACCCGGCTGTATATTTATATCAAGAGCTAAACTGTAAAGCCGAGCGAGTAAAAGAGGTAGAGGACAATTAACACAAGGTACTGCCGGACTGTATGGAGAAGGGAGTGGAATTGCAAGAGGGAACATCTCCACCTAAACTTACAAGGTACTCGCTGCGGGCTAGGGCGGCTCATCTGGCTTACAACAACATGATTATTCAATCAAGTTTACCAGAGCAAGTATCCCTGGCTGAGGTAAAACTCTCGACAAAACAGTCCAAGCAGACCGGCGGTAAAAACCTAGCAACCCCTCTGTCTAAGCCGAGAAACCAGAGAGGTAAGGGGAAAGTACGGGATAAAAAAATCACCTTCTCTAAATCAAAAATAACCCCTTAGCTGAAAACCTACTACCAGGTCATGTCTGTGTTCACTACCAAAGTATTACTTTCACCACCCTTGTCCATTGAGGTGGGAGAGGGTGGGAAACTGGGTAGCAAGTTTGAGTTTAACTCTGAGCCAAGCTCTCAAACTATTGAGCCTCCAGTTGTCTCCTCAGCATCCGTACCTGCTCCAGGGACCCCAAGAAAAAAGAGTCCAGGGGCTAAACAGGTTAAGCCAAAGCATCTTTGAGAGGGCACCACTATTGCACAACCATCTGTGCTGATGGATTCAACAGACCTCACCGGGATATCGGACACTAATTTAGAAGTTCATCCAGCCATAGCCCTCTCAAATAGATATTCGGTGTTGGACCAAGGAAAGGACCCCAATACAAATAATCTAGTGGAATCGCCAGGGCAACTGACGCTGGAATCTAGGGATCATGGTTCGATCCCTGGCGCCGGCGGCAGGTTAGCCCAGCACCATGTGACTCTGGGCAATAGCTTGCTTAATCTTCCCGACGGCCCCCAGCGCCTAGAGACCCTTTCGGGTGATTGTGCGCTTTACAAATGTGGATTATTTCCATTCCTGTCTCAGGCCCAGAGCCTGTTCTTGTTTCACTCTCTGAATACAGCGGAGAAGCAGGCATCACTGAGGGGACTGAAAATGGTAAAAATAGGGCTCTACAGGCAATCCGGACGGAAGATAGTTCAGCTAGCCCGGGAAGTGAAATCAGTCCTAGCTTATCGTAAAAAACCCAGTGGAACTCTGACTTTAAGTATGGCCTCCTGCTCTGACTCATGCTCTCATTCTTTGGTAGACATTCCTCTTGCTCTGAAAGACGAAATGGCAAACAATGTTACTGTGTCAGAGGCAAATCAAGCCGAGTTGGCAAATAGGTTCTTAGTCTCTGAGGCGAATCAGGCGGCTATCAAGTCTTCATGTGAGATTTTAACGGAGAAACTTGAAGAAGTCACTGCAAGAAGCTCAAGGGCCTCGCATCACTTGATCAATTTTGCAAAGCCTTAAAGACCTGGCTCTTCACTAAAGCTTACCAGTAGTTCCCTCTTCCGTCCTGTGCATCGTTTCCAGCTCTTCCATTCTATGCGCCTTGATGCCCCTGGGCAAAGTTCTGCGCAATACAAATCTATTTTCATTCATTCATTCAAGAACAGAAGAAATAGAGGCTCTGAGAATATGCCTGACTGCTCTTGCCAAGCTACCATGGGGGTGAGCCCAGGTTATTCTGAGGATGTAACTTAAGTACCCTGACTAGAGTGAGAGTCCCTGCTTGTACAGAAGGCAAACCACTGCCAATCAGAGACCCCATTTCTAACATTGGTGTTCAGCGGTAGGATAGGACTTGTATTTGGATTCATACAGTGATTGGTCTAATCTACTTTCATATTGCAGACCATCACACCCCAGCATACAGTTTCTGTTTTCCTCTTTTTGAAACCCTTGAACTTTTGCCACAATCATGTCTCAGTCTGAAGATCCTTCAGCTGTACTGGCAGATTTGGAGTTTGAGTAGGAAAGGTTGGAAACCAATACAGTACCTCCGCTTAAACAATTCTGCATGGATTTTAGGTGCTCTGTTAAAGGCCTCACTAGAAAGGAGGAGCTGAAAAAGGTGCTGAGGGCCTGGTTGGCAACCAGAGAGGCTTGGGAGAATCCAGAGTATGAGAATGTTGCAGTGGAGTTGGAGGAGCAACGCCTGCATAGTGATTTTTTTTGTACATCAGGATCTGCCTAGGGAGAATGCATCCTCCATGGCAAGCAGCAGTGTCTCTTCAAAGAGGCTGTCCCCAGAGGATCTGCAGGACAGGCGGGAAACCAGAAAGCTCAAGTTGGAGCTTGAGAAGCTGAGGAAGAAGCATGAAAGAGAGAAATCATTAGAGGAAAATAAATAGACTAGCCATTATGAAGAAGAAGGTTCTTTTGGCTCATGAGTTCAGTCTGAAGGAGCTGGATTTAAAAGCGAAGAGGGTTGAGTCCAGCACAGATGGTGGCAGCATAGCTTCAGTACAGTCTGAGTGGAAAGCGCACATACCAGAGGGCCTAGGGAATAATTACACCAGGGAGGAGGTTATCGATTGAGGGTTTCAGGGCTATAAAGGAGCTTTACACATGAACATGGTCCCTGATAGAGATTGGGGTGGGGCAGTTTTTTCGGAAGCACTTTGAAGTGGAGTGGAGGGACACCCTGTTAGCTAGAGGAACAGCAGAACATCTCACCTACTCCATCATGAAGGTACCCCTGATCATGAGATATGGTCTTATTCCAGAGAGATACAGGGTCAAGTTTAGGAAGAGTAGCAAACTTTATTTATAAACATAGGTTGAATGTGTTGACTTCTTCAACAGGACACTGGATGGTTGGGTGAAGAGGATGAGATGACGGATTATCAGGAGCTGTACAATTTGATTGTTTGGGAGTACTTGTCTAGTCTTTGTTTTATAGAGCTGCACCAGTACTTGATTGACAGTATGCTTATGGACCCCAAGAAGCTTGCTCAGTAGGTGGACTGCTGGCTTAGCACCAGGGTCCACAAGAGGTTGTATGGGGGAGAAGCAGCCAAGGGTGGGCAGGGTCCCCAACAAAAAAATGAGGGAGGACAAAAATAATAAGAGTAAGTTCTTTAAAAGGCCCCAAACTAGTTCCCAGGCTAAGGACTCCCAACCCCCTGTTGAGAAGAGTTGGTTCCCAGCAGGGAAGTCCGCAGGGAAGGGACCCCTGAAGTGTTTTTCATGTAAACAGGAAGGGCACTTCAAGGAGGATCCCAAGTGGTCACAGCCCTCACTGGTGGGCAGCTACTGGGGATGGCCAGTGTTAAGGAGGGCTGGGAGCAAGTTCCTAGGAAGCCTCCCCAGGATGTATTCAGTAACAAGCTGGCATGGAACCAGAGAACCCCCTTCATGAAACTCGCACAGGGGAATCTGGAAGCTAGCCACTCTGGTTGAGTTTCAGCCTGGCCAAAAAGCATGGGTGATGGCACCAGGAGAGCCCCATGTTCTGCAAGACCATTGTATTGGCCCATTTTAGGTGAAGGAACACAAGACGGACATCACCTACCTGGTGGACTTTCAGACTCCTAGGAAACCCTTGATGGTCCTACACTTAAATTGCCTCAAACCACATTTTGAAAGGTCTGAGTTGACCATGCCCTTGGTCACAGATGATGGGATGGAAAAGGAGAGTGAATCTCTCCCCATTCTTCGGTCTTACAAAGAGCAGGATGGGTTAGTAGAGGGTGTAATCCTCTGCCCTACACTGACCCTAGAACAGCAGCGAGACTTTCATCAGTTACAGGGTCCGTTTGTCTCTCTGTTCTCACTCATCCATGAAGTCACCCAATGGTGCACCCATGATATTGACACTGGCGACAGCCTGCCTGCTAAGCACAAGTCTTACAGGTTGTCTGATAGAGTGAGGAACAGCATCAAGGATGAGGGCTCTAAGATGTGGTGTGAGGGGAGATTGAGCCCTTCAATAGTCCTTGCTTCAGCCCAGTGGTTTTGGTCCCCAAAGCTGCACCATCCGGTGTCACACCTGAACTCCCGTTTTGTGTTGACTACCGTGGGCTCAATGCTGTCACCAGACTGATGCACACCCCATCTCGAGCTGTGAGCTGATTGATCAGCTTGGAGCAATCAAGTTTTTCAGCACTATCAAGGCCAGTAAGTGGCAGATAGGGCAGGGGGCAGGGTGTACTTGGGACACCCATTAGGGAGCCCTTACATCCAAAGATTGATACCATGCTAGCTTTGACATCCCCCAAGACCCAGACTGAGATGAGAGCTTTTTTAGGTCTTATCAGATAATATAGGAGATTCTTCAAGGGGTATGGCACCATTGTTGCTCCCTTGACAGAGCTGACTTCCAAGAAGGAAGTCAGGCAATCTGGACAGACTACTTTTGACACTCTGTAGGAGGCCATGTATATAGCGCCCGTGCTCCTGACTTCTCCAAGGAACTCATGGTGCAAACTGATGCCTCAGAAGATGCTAAACAAAGAAGCCTAGATCTACCTGTAGCCTACGTTAGTCGGAGGTTACTTTCCAGGAAACAGAGGTGGAGTGCAATAGAAAGGGAAGCTTTTGCTGTGGTCTGGGTGCTGAAGAAGCTAAGACCCTACTTGTTTGGGACTCACTTCTGGTTTAGAACAGACCACGGGCCCCTCAGCCGATTACAGAAATCGAGGGAATAAAATCCTAAACTATTGAGGGGGTTATATTCCCACAGGAGAACACTGCCCTGGAACAGAACACGCCAACACTGATGATCTTTCAAGATTCTTCCGCCTTAGTGATGAGAACTCCCAAGAGGTTAGTTTGCTCACCCAACTTTCAGCTGGGGCAACACATGACACGTGTCAGAGCTAGAATCTTTCGGCGTTGTTTCCTCTGTATTGTTTGCCTCTGACCTCCTGTTTTTGACGTGTGCTGTGTCTCAGGCCTGCCACTACATAACCTGTCAGGCCCAAAACTTCCCTTTTACTAAACATGTAAGGTACCAATAAGGCAGGCCCTAGGAAGCCCCAAGGGTGGGATGCACTATATTCAACAGGCATGACATGTGATTCCAAGCTATACATGTCCTGGTAGTGAAATAATGCTAAATTCGTTAGAACTGGTGCTGCCTTGTAACCTCTAACAAGTGTATCTTCCTTTTGGGAGCTGATAAACAATTGGAGTTTGGGGTCTCTGGGCTCACAATTTAAAAATACATCTTTTAGTAAAATTGGTTTTTATACTGCAGGTCTGAAAATGTCACGTTTAGAGAGTTCTTTTTTTCTTACTTTAAACATTCTGTGCCTCTTCCTGTCACTAAATACATATCTGGGTAGGATGACAGTTGGGCTTTGTGCCCCAAGTGAAGCCTTCTTTTCTGTCTCGGATGGGGGTGCAGAGTGGTCAGAGGATTATGAGGAACATAGCTCATTTTTGGGGTCAGATAGCGATCCCGAAATCGATCAGCCGGCAACTGCCCTTAAATCCCAAACGGCTGTCCGCGTTCAAGCTCACCTGCATCGGGAACTAAGCTGGGACCACTCTTCTGCCCAGCCACTACAAGGCAGCCCACTGATGGAACAGGCACAAATGTCCCTGCTTAAGACGATACATCAAGAGATTCTAGCACATCGAGAAGAAACGCACCAAGGTAATCGTAAATCACAGGCTGCTACGAGGAAAATGCAGGGAGTGGTGCGGAAACTCTCTAAGGCATGTGCTAACACAGGGGACAGAGTGTCAAATTTGGAAGAGCGGGTGGTGGCTACAGAAGCCGAGGTGGCAGAGGCTGTGACTAAAGTGGATGCACAATGTTCCCAACTGACAGACATACAGTGGAAGCTGGAGGAGATGGAAAATAGGCTTCGAAGAAACAACCTGAGAGTCCTGGGAATCCCGGAGGGGGTCAAGGGATCGGACATCAGGGCATATATTATCAAGCTTTTTCAGCAAGCCTTCCCCGAGCTGTCCGGTTGGGATTGGCCTAATGAGATACAAAGAGTGCATTGCACTCCTTTTAAAATACGAAGGAGTGCTAGGGAAGGGGACAAACCCAGGGCGGTGCTGATATTTCTTGGCAACTTTATTCTACGACAGGCGATCGCAGAGAGGGCAAGACCGGATGCCAGTAGAAATTGTGATGGGGTGTCGTTCTTCGTCCGCCCGGATGTCTGCGACGTGACCGTGGAAAGACGTTGGTGCCTCAGGGGGCTGATCAAGCCCTTTCATGACAGAAAACTTCAAGCTTATTTAATAAACCCAGCACAGTTAAAAATCATTAATGAAGGGAAAACATTATAGTTCTCTTCAGAAGTCAAGGCCAAGGAGTACCTAGATAGCCTGGGCAAATAGGTTTATTTTGGGGCTAATTCTTATGGCATAAGCTGGTGCTTATATAGTGGCTCCTAGCGCACTGATATTGTGTTTTTTCTTTTTTCTTGGTCTTGGTGTATGGGCTTATTCTAGGTGGTAAGAGTTGGTTTATTGCTGTCCTCACCGCAAACACTGCACGTCCGTCACATGCACAGACCAGATCTGTGCACCTCACAGAGTGGGGGGGAGGGGAGGATGGTTTGTAGGGGGGAAGGGTGGGGGTGGTGTTGTGGAGGGTGAAGTGGGTGGGTGGGGAAGGGTGAAAACAGAAAATGGGAGGATAAAGTGCATCTTTGTTGCTGTTGGTCTATTCGGACTAAAGGTGTGTTCAATAAAAACTAACAGGCCTAAGGCTCAGGGCATGTTGGTTGGTCAAACCGATTGTCAGGGTGACGGATATTAGAATTTGTACAGTAAATGTGGGTGGGTTAAACGACTGGAGGAAGAGGCAAAGATTGGCTTATTTTGTTAAATTTAACAAGATTGATGTTCTAAGTCTCCAGGAGACCCATCTTCCTTGGGCAAAGAGGAATCTTTTGTCTTTAAATGGTTTTGAGTTGGTTGCTTGTACTTCACAATCCTCAACAATTAGGGGGGTCGCCATATTGGTTAGGAAGTCTCTGGGAGGTGTTAAAAGGGTGAAGGTAGATAGCTGTGGTAGATGGGCTATCACAGAACTGGATATGGGCTATACTCTGTGTGAAATTTATGGCTCTAATGGGGACGACCCGGAGATTTTCGATTTTTTGGAAATTGAATTAGTAGATTGGCAGGCACCCTTAATAGTATGCGGAGATTTAAATATCTCAGCCAACTGGGTTGATAGGATAAACTATGTTGGGCGGAAACCTCGGGTCTTTAGGGCGATAAAGGCACTTATGGGCTCACTTGGATTTGTAGATGTTTGGGGGACCAAGGATCCCCATAACCCTGGTTTTACCTATTTTTCAAACCCAGCTCAGAAGCACTCCAAACTGGATTATTTTTTTATCTCCACCTCAGAAATCAATAGAGTTGCTATATCTAGGTTACCGAGGGTACTCTCGGATCATAATCCTCTAGTAATTACATATCAAAGGGTTTCATGTGGAAGGATAAGGTCCTCTTGGTCCTTCGAGAGGAGATTATTGGAAGACACTAGATTTGTAGCCCACATTAAGAGGTGGACTGATGACTTTTTTGCTGTGAACAGATACAGTTCATCCCGCAACATAGTATGGGAGTCTTTTAAAGCGGCCTTAAGAGTCAGTTTCTCAGCCAAAATGAGGAAAGAAGACAGGTTAGAGGAATTGTAATTATTGGAGAGGCTAGCAACTATAGAAGAAGAGCATCTCAAGGTTATCGCCTCGGGCGGGATGGTAGTAATAGCCATAATGTGCTTTTTGCCATTAAGGCAGAACTACAGAAATTGGTTAGTCAGAAAGCGATTGGGGAATTCCAAGCCACAAGAGCTAACCGCTATGAAACGGGAGAACATGCCGGTAGAGCCTTGGCTCTTCGCATAAGGCAAGAGAAGTCCAAAAATGTAATTACAAAAATAGTGGAGAATGGAAGGGAGCATACAGAGGTTAAGGAGATTATGTATGTTTTCAGAGACTTTTATCAGAGATTGTATGATGAGGAGGGTAGGGACGAAGGTCAGTTGGACGATTATAGTGATATAGGACCGCGCTTGGGTGTCTCACTTCAAGAAGAACTGGATAGGGATATTACTGAAACGGAGATCAAGGTCGCCTTACAGGAGCTAGCCTCAGGGAAGTCCGCCGGCCCTGATGGCATCCCCTTGGAGGTGTATAAGCGTATTGAATCAGAAATCATCTCACTTTTAGTAGACCTTTTTAATGGGATTGTGTGTACCGGGCTGATTCCGGATTCGTGGAAAGAAACGAGTATTATAATATTTCACAAAAAAGGGAAACCTAGTGAGAACCCGGGATCATACCGACCAATCTCGCTGATTACTGCTGATACCAAGCTGTACTCAAAGATCTGGGCTATGAGGTTGGGCAGGATTATTGGCGGTCTCGTCTCCCCTTGGCAGCATGGGTTTGTCCCCGGGCATGGCACGACGGATCATACCAGCAGGGCAATAGCCTTATTGGACGCCCATGCTGCCACAGCGGAAGGGATGGCCATGATCCTGCTCGACGCAGAGAAAGCTTTCGACCTTGTGGTCTGGAGCTTTCTCTGGGGCATCTTGGCAGGAAGAGGGTTTGGGCAGAAAACCGTTGGAGCACTCAGGGCGATGTATTTAGATCCCGTCGCCAGAGTCACGGTCATGGGGGAGAAATCTGACTTGTTCCCTATATGTTATGTTATGTTCTGTAAGATTGGTTTTATATAGCACTCAGCTACTCCGAGGAGTGTCCCGGCGCTTTTAAGAAAAATTGAGAGCGGGCAGCAGGGGCTGACAGACCGAACATAAGACTATTGGACAAAGAGCCAGGACTTTAGCTCCCTCCTGAAACCCAGAAGATTAGTGTTCAATCTCAGGGAGACAGGCAAAGAGTTCCAAAGCTTAGGAGTAAGATAGCGGAAGGAACGACCACCCATTCGGGCTCTTCTGACAGATGGAACATGTGGCAAGGCCAGAGAAGCTGACCTCAGAGTCCTCGAAGGCAGATAGAAAGCCAATCGGTTTCTGATGTATTTTGCTCCTGCGCCATGGAGAGCTATAAAGGTCAGCGTGAGAGCCTTAAAGGCCACACGTTTTTTGATGGGAAGCCAGTGAAGTTTTTTTATTAATGCTGTTGCGCTTGTTCTGCGATGAAAGCCAGAAATGGCACTGGCAGCAGCATTCTGCACAGCCTGCAGGCGAGAGAGAAGCACCTCCGGCAGGCCCAGGTAGAGCACGTTGGAGTAATCCAGGCGCGAACCTATCAAAGCCTGAACAGTCACTTTCCGGTGGCAGAGAGAAAGCATTGGAAGAAATTTCCTAAGCATCTTAATGATGCCGAAACACTTGCCGACGAGGCCCAGGATCTGGGGTTTCATCGTGAGGCCATCATCGATCTGCACTCCCAGATTCTTGGCCTTGGGGGAGGCAGCCACCAAGATTGCCATCTAGGGTCAGAAGAACAGCCGAAAAACAGCAGCTCCGATTTATCGGAGTTGCATTTAAGGCTATGTTGTTCAAACGACTTGAAGACAGCCCCCAGACAGCCTCTGATCTGCCAGCCATCGAAGTCTGCACCCTTCTGACAGGTAAAGAGAATCTGGGTGTCGTCAGCGTAGGACACGATCTGGGCGCCTAAAGACTCCGCCAGAGCCGCCAGAGGTGCCAAATAGATGTTAAACAAAGTAGGGCTCAAAACAGAGCCCTGGGGCACCCCTACCTCCAATGGCGGCATCTCGGCAGAGAAGGGGGGGGGCCCAGACCGTTTGGCTGCGGCCAGCTAGGAAGGACTTAAACCAATTGAACACTGCTCCCCGCAGCCCGATCTCCCTTAATCTGAGAAGGAGACCGCCGTGGGGAACGGTGTTGAAGGCCGCCGACAAGTCCAACATTACCAACAGGGGGTAAACAGCCTTTAAAACGAAACTTTTACAACGCACTACCATTACGACGCAACCATTACAACGCAAACCATTACAACGCATTGCGCTGGGGGGCGCTCTAGGATAGGGAATAGATTTAATCTACTATCCAACACCTTCCTTACTATCCACGGGGACTGGAATTGGAATAGTAAATTAAACTATTCACTATCCAGTACCCCAAAGCGCTATGCGTTGTAATGGTATGCGTTGTAAAAACTGCGTTGTAACGGCATGCGTGGTAAAAGCATGCGTTGTAACGTCATACATCCCCAACATGGCCTTGCCTCCTGCATCCAGCACCTCTCTGATGGCATCGGTGACCTCCAATAATGCCGTCTCCCTACTCATATTGGCACGGAAACCCGACTGGGTATCATGCAAGATGTTATTCTTTTCCAGGAAGTTTGAAAGAGAGGCGTGGACGTGCTTCTCCACAACTTTAGCCAAAGCCGGGAGGAGGGAGATAGGCCTATAGTTAGCGTGCAGCAAAGGGTCTAGATTAGGCTTCTTCAAAAGCGGTAGGATCAGGGCATGCTTCCAGGCCTGAGGAACCACACCCGTGCTCAGCGAACAGTTGAGCACCGGGTTGATGAGATCATTGATCACTGGGGCCATTTTTCCCAGGCACTTTGCAGGACAAGGATCCAGAGGTGAGCCAGATTTGAGTTTAGAAATCAGATCCAGAGAAGAAGTCAACGAAAGAGGGGGAAAGTTGGCCAGAATAGGACCATCATCAGGAAGGAACATAGAGGAAGGGGCACCTATTTCAGACGGAGTTATTAAAGAGGTAGGGGGAAAGGAATCTTGAATGGTATTGATTTTAGAAATGAAGAAATTGGCCAGTTGAGACACCCAGGGTTCAGAGTGATGGTGCGTGGGCAGAACAGAGCTAGGTGCAGTAAATTCCTTAACAATAAGGAAGATTTCCTTGCTGGCAACAGCGGCGGCCTCAATTTTTTTTTAGCAAGATATGCTTTCTTTTCTAAGGTGATGCTGCAGTGATAGAGCTTGATGGACTCCCTATATACATTCTTGTCCGAAGGATCATAATAACGGCACCAGACTCTTTCCGCTGTCTTGCAGCTACGCCACATATCCGCAAGAGAAGCTGTAAACCACGGGGCAGATGCCCGATTACAGTTTTTACGTGAGGTCGTAGTGGGAGCTAGTTCATCAAATCTCTCAACCAACCAGCTTTGTAAGAGGTCTAGATCGGCTGCTGGAAGGGGTGTGAGGAGAGAGCTTGCACCAACATATCCGGGGATACTCGATTGAAGGCTCTCGATGTTTGACGCAAGCATTCTAAAAGTCGGGGTGGATGTTTATTGGCCAAAGGGATCTGGAACTTAACAAGATTGTGGTCCGACCATAAAAAGGGTTTAGGGGGAAACACAGCTATGGAGGTGGTGGAAAACACTTGGTCCAGGGTGTGTCCTTTATTATGTGTGGGAGTAGTGATGAAAGGGACCAAACCCAATGGGGTGGTAACGTCTAATAACTTGATGGTATCAGCATCAGTGCCTGAGTCCATGTGTATGTTGAAATCCCCCAGAAGCAGACACTGGTCCGTTTTAAGGCACAGAGCTGCCACAGCTGTGTAAAGCTCTTCAAAAAAAGAACCTAGGGGTCCCGGGGGTCTGTAAACTAGAAGCCCAGCACAAGTTTGATGAGGGGATAAGGAGAGAGAAAACCCCAGGGATTCACAACCCGCAATATCGTCAGTGGAAATGATAGTGCAGGGAAAACATTTATCGACTACTAGGGCTATAAAGAGAGAAACGCGTCAAGGGTGCCCGTGCTTCCCGATTCTTTTCTCTCTTTATATTGACCCTCTTATCCAGGATATATTAGGGTGTCCTAGGTTAAGACCTGTGGTTTTCAATGGGTATGAAAACAAAATTTTAGCTTACGCGGATGACCTTGCGGTATTCTCAACCAATCCTCAGCAGGCAATGGTCATCCTGTCCGAACTTACAAAACAATTTGGCGCCCATTCAGGTTTTCTATTAAATGAAGCAAAGACCCAGATTATCTGTACTAAAAACATAGTTAAATCAGATTCGTGATTTGTGGACGCAGCTATTTATCTAGGGGTGAAAATTAACGCCTCAGTAGATAAAATAGTGGAGGAAAATTATTTACCGCTCATTAAATCAATTAAGGCAGATCTTAGAAGGATAGATTGGCTGCACCTCTCACTGATAGGGAGATGACGATGTTCCCCAAGGGGCTATTCCACTATTTTTGGAGGAGAAAATAATTAAAAATCTGTTTTTATTAAATTTATTTGGCAATTTGGGAAGGTAAGGCGGTCTACAAATGTGATGTCACTCCAAGAGAAAGGGGCGGACTGGCTATGCCTAATTTAAGATTGTATCATTGGACATGTCTTCTGACCCAAATGTCTGTGCTTTTCCAGTCAGAGGCATGCCCTAATGATTTAAGTCCTGAAGCTCAGATGCCCCCTTCTATATTCGAGTTGCTGTTAGGAAGGAAGGCGATGGGCTTAATGTTATGCGAGGTTGACCGCAGATTCTATAAGAAAGCTAGATATAAGATCATGGACAGTGTCTGGCGGGTGTGGAAGGCCTGTGGAAAGCATTATAACATCCCTAAGGTTAACCCATACCTACATATTCATAATTCAAGCCTTTTTTCAGGGATAGGAGCAGATAGGACATTTAAAGTATGGAGAGGGATGGGTATTAAGACCCTTTGGGAATTAATGGACGGAGAGGGGTTTGCTAGTTTTGATGCCCTACAAAATAGATTTGGAACACCAGGTAACCATTGGTTTGTATATGGCCAATTGATATGGTCTCTGAAGGCACTTAGACCAAAACCGCCACCTCCTGACAAAAGCCCCCTCCTGGAGGCATTGCCTAGAGTTTGCAAAAAAATTAAGATTCTATATAACTTCCTTCTCTTAGAGATTCAAGGCGATGTTGATAAGACAGAAGTAGCCCGGTCTGGTAAACTGGGAAATCCAGATGTTGATGTCGATTTGCCCATACTATTGAATAAAAGGATCTTCAGAGCCTCAAATCTGCGGGCCCAGCATTATAAAACTGTGTTTAATTTGTACTACACCCCTGCGAAATTGTTCGCCTGGGGCGTCAGGGATGATGATACCTGTCCAAGGTGTGGGTGTGGACAAGCAGACCTATTGCATATGTTTTATAATTTTAGCCTCCTGTCTCCAGTTAAGAATGAGATCCAAAAATTCTGGGAGGGGCTGCTAGGTCACAAAATTGATCTATCCCCTACCTTGATGATCCTGGGCATTGATTCTAATCTAAAATTGGTGAAAGAGGAAGAAGCCTTGGTTTTTATTTCCGTGGCGGTGCTCAGGATTTTAATTTCTGCAGGTTGGAAGGATATTGCGGCCCCGTCCTTTCAAATGTAGCTTTCTAGGTTTCTTGTATTGTATTGTATTGTATATTGGATTTATATAGCGCTTATCACCCAGGGGTCTCTAAGCGCTTGCCTTGGGAACCCATCCTGGCTTTTCCCTGTGAGATAGCCCCTACAGGGCATCCCCAAGGTGAAAGCCAGGCATCCCACCGCGGGGGGCCGTTGTGGAGATTAAACAAGCTTAATGCCCAGAGTTGCAGAGTGTGAACCCATGATTAGGTCAGGCACCGAAGCGAGAATTATCGAGTCCGTGGACATTTGAGCTCAAGACCCTGCCGCGTTGGGAATTGAACCCTGGTCCCGGGTCTGACCTCTGCTTCTGGGTCTGCCTGCTCTAACCAGTGAGCCACACTTCTCCACTGGTTTCTTGGAACTCACAATATTGAGACCTGTCTGTACGAACAAAAGGGGGTGAAAACACGGGACTTTGGAAGAAGGATCTGGGCACCGGTTACTAATTGGAGGCAGACCAAGCTGTAATTGCATGAGATGTACTTTTTGAATTTTTTTCTGTTTTATCTCCCCGTTTTAAAGGACTCAATATTATGTGTAGCTATGTATTATCTATGGATTGTCTTTTTGGACTGAGTCTGATGCCCAATCGATGTTTTAATGTCCGGATTAATTCAATAATGTTTTCTATTTTTGTGATGCACTATAAAATCCCAATAAAATATATTTAAAAAAAAGACAGTTGGGCTTTGTGAATTTACTCTAGACAGTCACACACAAAGGGAGCTGAGGTGTGCCCTGTATATAATCATGGCCCATCACCAGGCTGAGCTAGAGTAGTAGGAGGAGTTAACACTTGCACCTAAATAGGGCTCTGCCTGTTCCCTCACAAAGCAGTCTCTACCCCCAGTAGCGTGTCTGGAGCCAGGGCCGGAAAGGGCATGGTCTCGTGCACTATGTAGACTTTTTAAAAAAGTTTTCCTATTTCAAAGTCTGAAATGGGTATACGTACTGGACCTCTGATACCATATATTCAAACACTTCCGATTTGAGGACATTCTGCCAACAAGAAGAGCTGTGATGATGTCAGGAGGGATTGTCACTTTGCTGTGCTTGCCTGCTGCTACTGACCCTGTCCTGGGAATAAAAGGACTGGACTTGGAGTTCTACATGCGGCTTTCAAAATTACTCCATGGGCTTGAGTTGAGCTTGCTTCTTGTTGGAAGTCTCAGGACCATCATAAACTTCACCTACAGCATCTGGGCTTTTCTGATGAAAGCTCTACTCTTCCAAGGGGTCTAATCTAATCCTGACCCCTTAGAAATTAGTTTGCTCTGTTCAACAAGAGGAAATCAGCTTCGAGTGGGACTTCGGAGCTGGCACCGCTCTTCAACACCGCGCTGCTGCCTGCTTCGGAGCAGCGGTCCCCGCTCAGTGCAATGATCAGGACTTGCAACGCCACAGAGGGAGTCCTGACTACCGCGTCACAGCAGTCTGTAGTACTCAACTCCAATGCTGCACCGATGGCTCCTGTGGAGTGACATTCATACTATGAAATTGACGCCGCATGGCTTGACTCTTAACACTTCATCGACCCCACACCCCCAGCGGAACTGACACCTTGTCGCCAATCTGCATCACCTGCCCTGTGCCTTGCAACGTCCTGAGCACCGACGTGCCAACTACCTGCACCGACAGTAGGGAACTATAGCCGCATCTGCACCCTCGATGCCTCAACTCCCCAGCTCCTTGCAATGTCTTTGTTTTGTCATTGTTTCGAAGGTACTGTACCCGGGGCCTGTGCTCTATCACGGTCAGCCCAGAATTTTGAAATCCGACTTTGTCAAGCACGTCGTTATAGCCCCAGTCGGAGTTATTGTGTTTGCAAGCGCTATTTGATTTATGTATGTTGGTGTGTTGTTGTTTTGGTCGTTTTATTCAGATAAATTTGGATTGGTTTTCTACACTTGTGTGGAGTACTTTTGTGGTGTTTTCACTGTGTTATTGTGTGTGTGTGTACAAATACTTTACACATTTCCTCCGAAGATAATTGACTGCTCCGACCAAGCTACCAAGGGGGTGAGCACGGGTTATTCTGAGGGTGTAACTTACTTACCATGACTAGAGTGAGCGTCCTTCCTTGGATGGTGTACAAACCACTGCCAAACAGAGACCCCGTTTCTAACAATAGCAAAGCTCAAGTTATAGAGAAGAGCCATGGTGGGCTGAATGTGTACCCCAACCAACGCTGAGGACTCTGCTTTAACAGTCTGTCATCAACGTATGGCAATACATGGACTCCTGACTGTCTCAATAAAGTCATCACAATTGTCAGCACTTTTTTAAAGACACCACTTGCAATTGTTAGTCTGAACAGTAGGGCTATGAACAGATAGTACTGGGACCCAGTAGTGCATCTCAGGTAACCCAGTGAGCAAGGAGTATTGGTAGATGTAATTAGGCTTCCACAGGATCCTCTGACTTCAAGTAATCCCAGCATTAATAGCCAGAAGAACTTAGCTCAGAGACAGCATCTTGAACCTATTCTTCTGAAAGAACAGGTTCAAGAGGCGAAGGTTGAGCGCAAGTCTCAGATCCTAAACCTTTTGGAGACCAGAAAATAACATTGGTGGAGCCTGGTGCGATAACCTTTTTTGGCGCCCCCCAGTGAACTCCTTCTCCACGGATTCCCTCACTACCACCCTCCAACAGTGCCCCTCATCTCTCCATCGCCAGTCTATCACATGCATTTCATTTATTTTATAGCACTACCCATACCAGTGCGTGGTGTCAGATCACTCTACATCATACACACATTATACAGAGACACCGTATCATATTTGTGTAAATCAGTGAATAGAAAATGTTACATTAGACAATGAGGACTGCAAGGTGTAGGAATCACATGTCATGCATACTAGCAGACAGTATATTTTGAGAGTATTTGATCTGGAGAAGCAGAAACTCAGGATTTAAAACTTTACAGAGTGGTTGGGGTTGGCTTTACTAATAAGAAGTTATTTCTCTCCAAACAAACCCTTTTAGCAACATTAGGATAATGAAAGTCTAGGGAAAAAAACTGAACGTTCTAACCTGTACCATGCACTTTACATTCAGCTCTTTGATAACAGTTCATTGGTCACTGAACTGTAACTTATGAACTGCAGGTAGCAAAAGGATCTCTGTGACAAAAGCAGCAGCAAACTGAGCTATCCACATAAAATACAATTCTGTGATCTGTATGGCACATGATCTTTGCTGCAGACATAACAACCATTCACACTACTTTATAATGAGTCAATACTGCCACTAGACAAAATTGGATCTCTGTCCAGCAGGAATAGTAATCATCAGAGTTATATCGACATGTTAAGGTTGCCTGAAAACTACTGGACACACAAGGAACGCTGCAGCTGGTGCTTTTAAGCCCATAAGGTCTTTCTAAACACAGCGCCCTCCAAGCTCGGTGCCTGGTGACTCACTGATCATTTTTATTCACTTTTTTTTCTTTCCTCTCCTATTCACATGAAGACCAGTATTTTCCATAATTTTCCCTCCCTGATACTCATCTGAGTTGGGTCATCTGTTTAAATGCTGTTTTTAATACTGCTAGTGCTATATGCAATCTGTTGTTTTAGCAATATAGAGCCCACATACTCCCAAGCGACAGAGCACTATAGAAAACCCCCAAATACATAAAAAGGTCCTTATTTACTAAGACATTACACCATAGACACAGAAAGGGAACACCCTTTGATACACCAGGCCCTAACTAATAAATGACCCAGCGGTCCAGAAACCTGCCACCCCATATCGGAAGATGACACCCCGCCTTGCACCGAAACGGGTCTCGGCGCCATGGTTTACCGCAGCACTGTCGGCTACGCGGCAGCAGTGCAAGGTAGCCGAAAGAGCCTGGCGGGCTCAATATGATTCGGTAGCCAAATTGACCTATAAGACGGTGGTCAAGGCCTATTACAGGGACATTCGCCTGGAAAAAAAAGCATATTTAGCTAGGAGAATAGAAGCTGCGTCCAACTCCTGCAAGGAGATTTTCTCCATTGTGAGAGAATTTACTTCCCCATGGTCTAACACCTCGGATGAAAAACCATCTGGCACCTGGGCTTCGGATCTTGCTGATTTTTTTACGAGCAAGATCCAACGCATACAGGATTCTTTTCCAACACCTGGGCCCATGGGCCAGACTAATCCTGTGACCACCTTATCCCCGCGGGCTTGGCCAGGGGTGACGCTGAGCGTGTTTCCACCGATCTCTGTCCCTGACTCTTTAGCGCTAATGGGCAATCTTAAATCGGGTTCGCCCCTCGACCCATGCCCTGCTAAATTTTGAGCGGAAGTTGCTGAAGTGATCAATCCTCTGGCAAACCCGCTGCTGAATCTTTCGCTGAGACAGGGAGTGGTCCCGCAAGCCTGGAAGCAGGCGATGGTAATTCCATTGCTTAAAAAATCAGGCCTAGATCCGAAGGCCCCGATTAATTACAGGCCCATCTCCCTGCTGCCGGCTCTCACGAAGATTGTGGAAAAGCACGTACAGGCTGTGCTTTCCAATTTCCTTGAGACCAACGAGATCCTGCATGCCACCCAGTCAGGTTTTCGTCCCCATCTTAGCACAGAGACTGCGCTCCTTGAGGTCTCAGAAACCATTAAAGGTGTTCTGGACTCTGGGGGCAAAGCCATGCTAGTGATGTTGGATTTGTCGGCGGCATTCGACACCGTCCCCCATGATGGTCTTCTTGCAAGACTCTTTGAGATCGGTCTACGGGGGACGGTGTTCGACTGGTTTACTTCCTTTCTAGCCGGCCGCCGGCAAACGGTCTGGGCGTCGCCAGATTCCGCCGTGATGCCGCCTCTGGGAGTCGGGGTCCCACAGGGCTCTATTTTGAGCCCGACCCTATTCAACATCTTTATGACCCCATTGGCGGCGTTGGTGGAGTCGTATGGCGCCCAGATCGTATCCTACGCGGACGACACCCAGCTCCTCTTCTCTTGTAAGAGAGGAGGAGACTTTGATGAGGAGAGTATCCGGGATTGCCTTGGGGCTGTTTTTCAATGGTTCCAACTGAACAGCCTCAAGTGCAATTCCGATAAGTCCGAGGTACTCTTCTTCGGGTGTGACATAGAGCCAGACTGGCAGGCCTGGTGGCCAATTAATATGTTTCCCCCGTCTTGTTCGTCCCAAGTCGCCAAGAATTTGGGGGTCAAGATGGATAAGGGGCTAAAATTGAAATCTCAGATCCTTGGGGTGGCGGGCACCTGCTTCGGCATCCTTAGGATGTTGCGGAGGTTCCTTCCCTTGTTGTCCGAGGAGCACAGGAAACTGACAGTGCAGGCTTTGATTGGGCCCAGGTTGGATTATGCCAACATTCTCTACCTGGGCCTACCAGAGTACTTGCTGCAGCGGCTCCAAGTGGTGCAGAACGCTGCTGCGAGAGCAATCTTTGGATTAAACAGACGGGCCAGTGCATCGGGCCTGTTGAAATCCTTGCACTGGCTTCCTATCCGGAAACGGATCGCTTTCAAGGCTCTGACTCTGGCCTATAAAGCTCTCCACGTGGTGGGAGCAAAATACCTTCAAAAGAGACTGGCCTTCTATCAACCGACCAGGTCTTTGAGGTCGGAATCTCTGTTTTTGGCGGTTGTCCCGCGCGTGAAGAGAGCGCGTTTGGGAGGCCGCTCTTTTGGATTGCTGGCGCCACAGTTGTGGAACTCTTTGCCGCTTGCTCTGCGGGGAGCTACTAGCCTACTTGCTTTTAGAAAAGGCCTTAAAACCTGGTTGTTTAGCCAGTAGCCTGTTTCTCCTGTATGTACTTGTTTGGTATTCTTCCTTTCTTTTATCGGTGTTATGTTATTGTGCTGCAGCCTTCCTTTTCCAATAAAGCGCCGGGACACTCTTTTTGAGTAGCCGTGCGCTATACAAAAGAATAAATAACATAACATAACATAACATAACATAACATAACATAACATAACATAACATAACATAACATAACAAGGTGCACAGGGAAGGAGTCAGAGAATGTTTGTGGCATCAGAGTTGTCAGAGTATAACCACGGCTGGTGATAGTATCCCCAAAATCGACCTGAACCTGAAGAAAAGTAGTACAGATGTTGCAGCATCTGGATCGATTGAGAAGATTGTCTCTATCACGACTGTTGGGCGCTGGAATAGTGCTGAAAGTGTCTGTACTGATGGTGGAACTTACTGGAAAGGCTAGACTCAGTGGTAAGTGAGCTGTAAACTGCACTGTTCTTGGAGTGTTCTAGGAAGGAGTTAACCTGCTCTCCGAATAGCTTTTCGCTATCATAGGGCATGATACTTTGGATTGGCTGGATAGCATATGGTACCTGTAGGAAGCTGGGTTTCTGTTGCAGTAACCCCCCCACATTTTGCCAGATTTCTGATGCTCTTTGATTTGATGTTCCTTGGGTCCCTACCAATAAGGTTCCAAGGGCCTATTGTCTTTCTCAAAACTGTACATTTGTACTCCCAATTGCACCTCTCTGGCCACAAATGAGTCTCTTGTAAAAGGTACCATGTGTTTCAAGGGCACTGTGACCAGGGAAGGCCGCAATGCCTCTAAGGGCTGCAGCACATATTGTGGCACCCTTAGAAGTTCTGTACCTTAACACACACACATTGCCAGTGCAGGCTGCATGTTTTGGTGCAGAGAAAAGAAGTGAAGAGTCGATATGGCACACATTCCTGTGTGCCATGCCTGCAACCCACAGTATAGGTATAGGTCAGGCACCCCTTTAGCTGGTTGCACTATACCACTGATCAATCAATGGTTTATAGAGCGCGCTACTCACCGGTCAGGGTCTCAAGGTGCTGGGGGGGGGGGACGGGTAGAGCAGCTCCTGGTCAGCCGAAGAGCCAGGTGTTGACGTCCTTCCTGAACGTGTGGAGGTTTGGAGAGCGTCAGATGTTGACTGGGAGCTCATTCCAGGATTTGACTGCTATGTAGGAGAAGGCTCTCCCACTGGTTCTGTTTCTGAAGACGCGGGGTACCTCTGCCTGGGCGAGGTCAGCGGAGCGAGGTTCCTCTTAGGTATGTCGAAACAAACTCAGTTGTTGAGGTATTTGGGTCCGATGTTGGGGGATTTGTAGGCGTAGATGAGGATACAGTTGCATGAGCACTGTAACCCTGCAGTGTCTAAGTCCATTCTTAGAAATTGTAAGTACAGTAAAGCCATAAAGAGTATATGATCTGGGAGTTTGTCTTTACAAACTCCACAGCACCAGAATGGCTTTACTGAATTCCGAGAAGTTTTTTTTTTCACAACAATTTTATTGATAAAGATGAGCATATGAAATAGAGTGGCATCCCACATTCAGGACGATACCACCAGACATTCTGGTACAATCGCAACATAGAACTGAGTGTCTAAGCAAAGAAGCAATGCAATCAAGGATACAAGGAAACATTCACCCCATCTTCATCCTGTTCTGATATCTACCCACCCAACTCCCAGAACCCTCCCTGGAACCCACCCTAACCCTATGCATGCGTGTGTTAACTGTGCTGATGTAGGCTCTCGACGTGGCTATTGTGGGTGTGGATATTGGGTTTCGCCGGAACATATGGGGTTAAAGGTCTTCTTCTTGTTCCGCCGGGGGGTCCAGTGTCAAGCCTCTGTAGTCCGCCCACCTCTTCCATATTTTAAAATGTTTGCGGGGGCATCCCCGTGCTTCAAATATTGGCCTCTCCAGGCCCATACAGAAGTCCATACCAGCCTTCCATGCACTCAAGGGGGGGGGGCTCACGTTTTTCCATGCTCGGGCCAGGTCTCTTTTGGCTACTACTAGCCCCAGGAGGAGCAGGTGTCTCTTATAGATATTACCACCTACCCCTTCAAGGATGTGCAATAGACCCAGACGGTGGGTACGGGGGAGGGTCCAGCCCAACACCTCAGACAGGCATCCCCAAACACCCCTCCAGAAGCCAACCAGCCTAGAGCACGACCATACTGTGTGGAGTAACGTACCCACCTCAGCCCCACACCGCAGGCACTCCGGGGACCCGATCAGGCCCGCCTTCCACAGACGCTCTCGAGTATAGTAGGCCCTATGAAGAATTTTGAACTGTATGAGTCGACACCGTATCGCGATAGCCGCTCCCCTTGGGGATTCTAAGGCCTCCCGCCAGTCATCCTCATCTAATGGACCGATATCCGCCTCCCAGGTCGTCTTCAATGGAAGAAGGGTGGAGGAGCAGTGGGTGACCATTGTCTGGTAAATGCGTGATACTTTTTTATCCCCAAGGTCACCCATGAAGACCTTCGCTTCGATCGGGCTAAATTCAGGGAGTGAGTCAAGGTTGGTAATACTGGGCGTCAGTGCATGTCGGAATTGTAGGTATCGAAAAAACTGAGATTGGGGCATATCGAATTCGGTACGAAGGGTCTGAAAGGACTTGAGCGTCGTCCCAGACATCACCTGGCCCAGCTGCGAGATACCTATTGCGTCCCAGCCATCGAAACCTGATAATTTAGACAGTTCGGGTAGTATGCCGTTACGCCATAGTGGCGTTTCTGCGGTCAGTCTACCCCACCAGCCCATTCGACGCAAGGCCTGTCGCCATACAGCAAAGACGAATTCCGGTAAGTTTGATATCAAACCTCTCAGCATAATAAATCCACAGTGATGCCAGTGTGGGATTTATTATATAATAGACTCAGAGGGCATGTTAAAGATGCCCCCTGAAAAATGACTAGCCTCTGGTGGGTACCTTGACTGGTAAACACCAGCCTGGCACCACGAGACATGTTTCTGGACCCCTGGGGTGGGAGCCTTCTCTCCCTGAGCCCAGAAACAAAGCCTTTCCAGGGCGGATGTGTTTACACCCCCTCCCCTCCAGGTCATGAAGAGCTATCTGTGGCAGGGGAGCTTCAAAGGCCTTGCCCGCCTTTGTAACACAACCCCAGCCTCTCCTGCTATCAGGAGCAGGCCTGAGCAGGCCCCTTCTCTGTCTACCCTCATTTTTGGTGGGAAGACAGGCGGGGTAAATTAGAACCGCCCAGAAGGTGTGCCCATCTCTGCCAACCCCACCCCTCAGGTGGAGGAGGCGAGGTGAGGCCCACTCTTCAGTGCCTGCGATTTTACACATGCAAAAGAACAGTTGATGGACAGAATGTAGAACAATGTCATACATTCACCCCAGATCTGGGCCTAAATCCATTGTTTTTCTGCTCACCATGCCATTCTAGTTTGGAGCCAGCCATATGCAAATCAGTCTTGACCCGGCGCCCAATGGGAACAGTCCAGCCCGAACTGCCAGGCCAGGTCCTCCCTGGACTGGAAACAAGCATTCTAGGACTGGTTTCTGGCTTTCAGCCCTCATCAGCCAGGATAGCTTTACTCCAGTGGCATGGAGAGCACAGGACCCACGTCTGGGCACATCCGTCCCACTCTGGTTGACAAATGCAAAAAGAACAATTGATGGACAGAATGCAGAACAATTTCATACATTCACCCCAGTACAGAGATTTGGGCCTAAATCTATCGTTATTTTGCTCACCATGCCATTCCAGTTTGGATCCAGCTATATGCAAACATGTCTTGACCCTGTGCCCAATGGGAACAGTCCAGCCCGAACTGCCAGGCCAGGTCCTCCCTGAACTGGAAACAAGCATCCTAGGACCGGTTTTGGGCTTTCAGCCCTCATCAGCCAGGATAGCTTGACTCCAGTGGCATGGAGAGCACGGGACCCACGTCTGGGCATCCCCGTCACACTCGGGTGACAAATGCAAAAAGAACAATTGATGGACAGAATGCAGAACAATGTCATGCATTCACCTCAGTACAGAGATCTGGGCCTAAATCCATTGTTTTTTGCTCACCATGTTATTTCAGTTTAGACCTAGTAATATGCAAATCAGTCTTGACCCTGGGCCCAATGGGAACAGTCCAGCCCGAACTGCCAGGCCAGGTCCTCCCTGGACTGGAAACAAGCATCCTAAGACCGGTTTCAGACTTTCAACCCTCATCAGCCAGGATAGCTTGACTCCAGTGGCATAGGGAGCACGGGACCCACGTCTGGGGTGGCTTAGTGGGCAAAAGAATGATGGATTTAACCCAGATCTTTTGACTGGGGAGAATGTTAGCATTGTCAGCATTTCGTCCATCATTTGTTTGCTGTAACACGTTTCGCCCTAAGTGGGATGGGTATGCTCACACGTGGGTCTCTTGCTCACTGTGCCACTGGATTCACGCTAGCCTGGCTGAAGAAGGGTGACATACCCTGAAACCGGTCCCAGGATGCTTGTTTCGGGTCCAGGGAGTACCTGGCTTGGCAGTTCGGTCTGGACTGTTCCCATAGGGCACAAGGTCAAAACTGATTTGCAAATTGTCCAAACTGGGGTGGCGTAGTGGGCAAAAGAACAATGGATTTAACCCAGATCTTTTGACTGGGGAAGAATGTTTGCATTGTCATTCCGTCTATCATTTGTTTGCTGTAACAAACGATCTTGCAGATGGCAGGCATTCTCCAATAAGGATTAGGGATTGTGCCCACTCCCTCACGTGGGTAGAGCACTCCAAGGGTGTTGTCACCCTAAGGTCAATAGCCCATTAGGTACTGACCTTGAGACCCCTAAAATGCCCTCTACAAACATTATTTAGGATAAAGCCTTGAACCATGAAGACAAGAACCGACCAGAAGAGAACAAGAAGGACCGAAGAAGCCGTGCTGAACTAAGAAGAGGAAGACGCCCACTGACTTGGCCCCAGCCTGACCGACCTGCAGGGGCAGCTGGAACGGCTCGCGCGTCGGGGGCGGGCGCGCGGGCTGGGGTGGATGGAGTGGCCACAGGCTGCATAAAAAAGAAGAATAATAAACAAAACTTCCTTTGCCGCCGCCAGGTCCCGCGTTTTCTTTCCTGCTCACTTGCCTCGACCCCAGGTCGGAACAGGAAGCAGGCAGCCAGGCTCCCACCCCTAAGCCAATCACAATGCTCCAATGGAGCATTGTGATTGGTCTAAGTGCAGTGACACAGCGCTCAGCAATGCAGCCTGCATGGAGAACAGGGGAGTTGCTCATGACTCGGGCCGCCCAAACAGTCATTCCGCACTCAGGAGTGGGCAAACCACTCTTCCCCTGCCCTGCTTCTCCATAAGCAGAGCAGCCACGCCCACCCACCCGTCCGCCGGACCAAAAAAAACCAGAAAATGGTAATAACTAAAAGTTATTACCATTTTATGTTTTTGCTTCTCTCGCACTGCAAGAAAGCAGTGGGGCGACGCTCCTCCGCCATAGCAGTCGAGCCGCCCCTGCCGGCCTGTCCCCACCTCGAACGTGCTCCAGCGAAATCCCGATGTGTCCTGCAGCAAACAGCCCTCAAGAACCGGAAGGACCTGCCCTTCCTTCCAAAACCAAGACTTTGTCTCCGGTGAGCACTGGATTTGCTCACCCACAGACTCTGGCTCCTGCCTAATCCACGAGTCTGCACCACTCTGCACTCAACACCCACGTCCGAGTTAGTGTGGCTCAACACCACGAGGAGGTCTCCCAGGTGATCCTGACCTGAGATATGGTGATCTCTGACCAGCCTTGAATCTCCAATCGAAGCCTGCAGCAACCTCTCTGGAGAATCCCCTGACCGAGACCAGAGCTAGTAAGAAAACCTGACGCTTAAAGGCACCCCTGCACCTGACGTCTTGGGCCCAACCGAGGAAATCCCAGCATCCCCAGGCATCCCAACTTACCTCTCCAAACGGTGGTCACAGCCAGAAGATCTTCATCTTCAAGCCGGCAGTGTTTGTTTCAACTGGAGAATCCCCATTGAAATCAACAGGGCACCCAATCCCAAAACAGTACCCTGCAGCGAGTCACCCCTGTGCCGCTGCAGGTCCACTTTGGGTGCTAACTCGGATCCCCCTTTGCCCTGAGCCTAACACCAGTAGCTTTGCTGCCATAAACCTGTGGCCTGCTCGTGAGCAGCCACCACCGAAGGGCCCCCTATTCCTCATTGGATAACATTGGGCATCAGCACTCCGCAACTGGCCGCCCTAGCGTTGCTGATGGTATTCTGAGAGGGCATCCTCGACCCTGATAGAAGGAACACTGGTTCTTACCCCAGAATACCAACTCCCACAAAAAAATACTTACCTGTAAACCGTTAACTTAATTTCCTCCTATAGGATTGAATTGACTGCTTTTCCTTGAAAAGTCTTCGAAGTGTGGAGTTGGTTAGTATGAAACATTGAAAAACTGCATATAGGTAAAAACTGAATTACTTACCTTTGTTTAGGAAATGTTCCAGTGTGATATCTAGGCATATCCCACTGATTAGCGAAAGTAACTTGGCATCGTGGGGGCGTTTGGTTTTGATTTTTTTCAGAGGGGCGACCGTATTGCTGGCTGATTCCAACCAGCTGGCGATGCTGGATGCCTGACAAGAGATGGATACCTGTTCCTTAGGAGCAGAGATAGCCAGGAGCCAATGGAATTCATTCTGGTCGGCCCGCTTCCAATTTCGGGCTAAAAGGTTACTGACAGGGATCGGTGGGACATAAGGAGTATGAGTAATGGTAAAAGAGATAAAAGAATGGTCAGACCAGGAACAGGGAAAAATTATAGGGGGAGTGATTGCAATATTGGCAGTCCAAACTTGATCCAGGATGTCCCCCTTAATGTGAGTGGCTTTTTGGATATGTTGGGAAAAATTCATGCCAGATAGGAGGTCCGAAAACTCTACCGACAGGTTACCTTCACACGGATCTGAAGGCCAATAATTAAAATCGCCAATGATGATGATCCTGGCGTGATTGATGACAAGTTGAGAGACCAATTCTCCAAAAAGCTGGGGGAATAGAGGCATATGGTCGGGGGCGGTAAAAAAGGGCACAAATAAAGGAGAACTTCGGGGAGGAATATTTCAAAATAAGACTATCAACTCGGGAGAGACTGACCCTTTCTAACATGGTAAATTTGTGCTTTTGATGAATAATAGCTGCAACTCCGTCACCAGTTTTACCCTAGGTTCGGTTAGATTGAAGTATATAAGGGTATTGCAGCTAGAATGTCAGGTGCGGAGTCATCCGTTAACCAAGTTTCCGATAGAAGAAGTATGTCAATCTCATTAACATCGAGTAGTTGGAAAATCTCGAGTTGATGTTTCACCATCGAACGGGTATTTAGGTAGGTGATGGCCAAAGGGACTAGGCCCGAGGGGATCGGTGTGGGAGGGTGGTGGGAGATCTCAGGGAGGTGACAGAGGTCAGTCGCGTGTATGAACCAGGGTGGACGGAACTGGGGACGAAAATACCTGAGTTGAGTGCTGCCAACCTGGCATGAGGAGTAATGGATCCCTCATGTTGCAGGTTGTGAAGATCAGAAGAGGTATAGGTAATAAGTTGGACATTATGACAGGCCCCTGGCCCCGGCCTGTCGCGGATGGGCGCAAACGGGCTTGCCTTTAGCGCGCCTTCGGCACGCCACCGGCGCGCTCGCTGCGCTCATCCGCTGCGCTTCCTTCTAACCTCCATGTTAAATAACCTGGGAGGGGGGAGGGGAAAAACGCTAACCCCCGGAAGTGAGGGATCAGGCCGGAAGTAGTGTTGCTATTGAAGCGACCCTCCGCTCAATCAGCACTCTGCCGTTGCGGAACGGGGTCTAGAGCAAGCAGGAATCGGTTTGCCAAGTAAGTTAAAATCACAGTAAACACAACAAGTTTAAAAATCAAAGGTTCCTTGTTTTAGCACACAGATTAACGTCAGGAGCGCAATGCGCATCTAACGGCCACAATCGCCGCGTTTAAACCCTGACATTTGACCTAGACATTGCAAAATTGTGAGAAAAGTTATCCTTGATGCACCAAGAAACCTCCAGATCCATGTTGATGAGGTGCTGAAAAACAAGAACAGACACCTGCATGCCTGTTGGTGCCTAATCTGCTCCATTGTCATGTCTGGCAGGCGAAGTGGCAACTGAAGCTGCCTGGTAAAATTGCTGGAATAGAGTTTTCTAAAACAGTCTGACACTTGGAAAATATTCATAAGGTGAGGAATCTACAATGAGATGTATCAATCAGAATTTAGGATAAATCATCTACAGTAAGCCATCATATTAGGGGAGCTTCACCCCTTTAGGACTATACAGAAAGCTTACAATGACAGAACACATTTTACCTTCGTTAGATACGCTGATATACCTTTATCTGTAAATATGTATCCCAAAAAACACTTGT